>NC_139410.1:15826126-18226126 GCF_905368555.1 Meleagris gallopavo | reverse complement strand
ACAATAAAGGAGGTGTTTTAGGGAGAATCCTATGACCGTGAAATTTGAAATGTAAAGTAAAAGCTTAAATAAAAGAGATGTGCTGCTAAAAGCACAAAGTCTCCCTCTGGTCAATTATATTGGCAATCTCTACAAACACTGTACTGTTTGTATTATCAGACTGCTGATCTTGTAATACCTCAAAAGCACCCTGCCTCAGAAACCTGAGACCAGGAGACTAAAACATGAAAGCAGCATTAAATACAATATGAATACAGCGGTCAGCACATAATGACCCTGTTTTCTTTTACATTATTTACGTAATGAGGATCTGAAGTTGGCATAAGATGCAAGACATTTTCTCAAGTTGGATGTGCAGCTCTAGAAACGTGCAGAGGGAGCTACTAGCCCTTTTTAAATCACAGAGGCCTTGTGTTATGTCACCTTTCACAGTGACAGTAATGACTGGGTTGTCATGTTACTTCTCAGATACTTCAGTCAGTCCCTCTTCTTTCTTCCTAGAGATTACCCTACTTCTTTTCACCTTCTTCAATCCTCCCCATGCTTACTACCATCAGTTTCTACCATCAGCATGTAAAGTATCTGCGTATTGTAGTTCTATGATACTCTTCTGCATACTAGACAAAAACATTCCTCCATATCCCGTGTTCCTTTTTTCCCCAAATGGAATATTGTGCACATACTTCCTGTACAGTAAGATATCTGGTCTCACATCCAAAACACTGACATGAAAAAATACTTGCTAACTCTGATCACTTGATTCACCAGAGTCTTAAAGAGAGAGAGAAGGTTATATTGAGAGAGGAATCAATTTCTGCAATTAAAAGTCTTCATATTCCACACATAACATGAAGTATGTTTACTGACTCTAATTACTCAGTGACTCAGATTACTTAGTCAGCAAATAAATCTCAAAAGATACCGATTAGCCACCTTGTCTGGATTCAACATGTTGCCTCTAAGCACCATAGCTTTTTCCATAAACCATCTTGTCTTTCAGTATGTATCTTCTGAATGTACACTTACCACAAGAGGCAGGTTCATCAGAGCCATCAGCACAGTCTATTCCTTGATCACAGTACCAATGAGCAGGAATACAGCGTCCTGATGTACAACGAAACTCATTGTTTGTGCAAGTCATTGAGACTGGAAGAAAAAAAAACACCTATGTATGACTTCTTCCTGTTACCTGTGCAACTCATTTTAAGTTGTTTTTGAGTCTGTGTTATGCTAAAACATAAGAATATGCTAGGAAAAAGGTCTTTTAGTAGCCTGTTTGCAAACAGCTCTTTGTACAAACTAGTTTGAACTCCATATGCAAAACATGGATTTGATACTCTTCTTACATACACATATCACCTAATAAATAGAATTTGTTCTGCAAGTAGTATTGCACACAACAATTGTAAATATGTTTTATATTTATACTCAAGCTTAGTGCACAAGAAAATGAGTACAGTCCAATGTACTAATTTCTTCAGCACCCAAAGTAGGTGGCAGGAGACCACATGTGGTAGTCTGCTAATTCCTTCAGTAGTTACTGATTCTACTCTGTACCCTCTGATGATTTCAAGATACCAAAAAGGACCTTAAAGTTTAGCCTTTAAAGTTTATGTGCCTTAATGATAGAAATCAAAGGCAATTAACATATCGCTTATTAATATCTTTGGGCTTCCTCTATCTTCTATTCTCCTTAGCTCTTTTTCATTTTTCCACTTCATTTCTTCTCAATTTTAGAATTCAGTAGAGATGGGACATAAAACAGTAGAAGGGAAAAAGTACACCTTTCATCAGCAGTACATGGGTTATTATGTCTGTACATTTAGACACATTTTTTTTGACATGTAGAGGTCCACGCATAAAAGTGGCGATCTTTTGAGTAGAAAAATTGTGGCATGGGTAATTTGAGGCACATAACTTTAGAGAAACTATACAAAGCAAACATAATCCACTCAAACAATATTAAAAATAAATCACTGTCTGAAAATATCCATTGTATGTTAGAAACAGATCCACGACATTTTAAAGGAGAAAAGTACTACCTACTGCCTAATGCAAACATCTAGCAAAAATATGCTGTTTTATAATTGAAGTTGATTGAAAGCTACACACTTTTGTATAAAAGTTGGAATCAACAATGAACTATGACTCCTTTATTAAGGCATAAATAACTGCATGAAAGAGATAAAAGAAATTACATTTAAGAGTACGTATAATTTAATTTAATTAGAAGGAAATTATTCTAATAATAAAGTTCTGGAAAAAAGTCAATTCACTGTAATACTGAAGTGCCAGTTTTGTAAAAAAAATAAAGAATAAAGAAAATAAAAAAATGATACAGAGCAGAATATGCAAAAGAAATGATCCCTCAAAACTGCATAAAAATTGTGCAAAAAAGACTAATAAAATTTTAAGGAAGTTATATGAACAAGGTTAAATAATACAACACTTCCATCTTTTATCTCTCCAATAGTACAAAAGAGTAGATTTTGAGAACAGTTGTAGTTACAACACTCATAAGGAGCACTGGAATAAATTAATGAAGTGCAAGGAGGTTAAAAGCCCTATCAGCTTACCACAGTGAGTAGGGCTCTCATCACTCATATCTCCACAGTCATTATCACCATCACACAAATACGTTCGAGGAATGCAGATGTTTGTGCTTTGACATTTGGTAAAACCAGACTGGCAGGTGCGATCCGCTTTAAAGAAAGGGCAAAAACATACATACATACATAATACTGTTTAAAAAAAAACAAAACCAACCAACCAAGCAAAAAGAAAAAAAACTGATCTGGGACCAATCCAGAGTAGACTGATCTGATCAATTCAGAGTGCAGTTTGTCACATATTTTTCAGATATAAGAGTGTCAGTGATTCATTATCCCTTTCACCTGAAGTGACCAAAAGTCTTTGAAGAAGCTGAACTAGTTTTAAAAATTCCCAGAGCTGAGACAGCTGCAGATGTACTCCACCCAATCAAAACCATACTAAATTAAAAGTAAAGTAATATGCTATACGTTCTCACTACCATCTTTCTCTTCAATTTTCCTTGGAAAATTAAAAAAAGAAAAGTGTAAATAACACAAACCATTTTCCTCTCAGTTCTGCTCAAATGCTAAAGTGCACTCCTACCTCTCATTCTATATGGAAACAATGAGGCCACTGCTTTTATTGGGAAAAGTGGTGTCAAAAACATGATCAAAGAAATACATGCTAATACTAAGAGGTGAGGGAATGTAAACTGACAAGCATTCACACTGTAATGCTTGCATTTGCAACCAGCTGGTACTGTGTGAATCACCACATCAACTACAAATGACTATTAGAACAGGAATTTCAAACATACAGATTTTTTTAGTTCTAGGTGAAATAAGTCACAAATAATATATTTCAAGAAAACAGAGTTAAAACAATCCTTTTTTAGTTTTTAAATCAACCTACTTCTCTAACAATCTAACAATCTTACTACAAAAAACATGACTAACTTGATTAACTGTATTAGTAGTTAATACTGAGCCAATTCCATAAAATTGGTGTTTTATGGAAAACAAATCAAACTGATAACTTTTTGAAAACTATAAGAATATAATTTTAAACAGAATAAATATAAATCATGCTTGTATAAGAGTCACATATGCATTCTTTATGATTAAATCCAGTATACTTAATATAGCATGCTGCAAAGCTTACGGTAAAAATCTGCTGTCAAATTCCACATGAATTCTGCATAGATGTAGGTCCTGCATCCAATTTATCTCAAATAATCTTTTTTAAGTCAATGGGATTACTCACAATAGCTAACATTAAGCACTCTAATAGTGTTTGCTGAGTCAAGGCAGATTAAAGCAGTAGTTATTAAGAAAGATCTCAGGGTACTCAAGAATATCTTTCAAGGATCAGTTTGCTTCAAAATAACACAAACCAGAATCTGTAATGTTAATATAAAAACCTTTTATCCTTTTTGCTGCCTTTGTCATAATTCTTCACACTCAAAGAGATTTGCCTCTTCTTTGGTCTAAAGAGTCAGACTCAAATATGCACTTTGTAATTTGGAGGAACTTACGGCAATTTCTCTCATCTGATGTGCCATTATCGTAACAATTATTTACTCCATTGCAGACGTACTGAAGAGATATACATCTTCCATTATTGCAAGTAAATTCTGTGTGGGAGTCACAAGTTCGGAATAAGCAGCCAGCCTCATCGCTATTGTCTCCACAGTCGTTGTAGTGATCACAGCGGTAATGATAGGGCACACATCGCCCATTACCACAGGTAAAAGCTGTTGGCTGACAAGTATGGAAAGCTGAACAAATAAAAAATAATTAAAAAAATTAATGAAGAATATAGTATATGGATAAAGCATAATCTAAGTTCTCTAACAAAATAACAAATCAAAACACAACAGTTTTACCTGCCAGGGCAAAGACAGCTGCAAAACGTACTGCGTGAAAAGTAAAATACATATTTGAATTAAACAAAGGAGAAATTGGGTATATATGAAGTTAATACTACAGCATTTCTGGATTCTAGAGCAAATTCGCTGCCATTCAGACCTAATAATACACACCAAATTCTATAAGCAAGCAAGCAACAGATCATTTCCAAACTACAGCTAGAAGATCCATGATCATACAGCCATACAAACAATAGAAAACACCACACAGCCAGGACAGAAGTTGCATCACTTTCACATGCAGTTATTTTAAATGCTTACCACACACACTCTCCAACTCATCACTGCCGTCACCACAGTCATTGTCGTTGTCGCATTTCCATCTCTCTGAGATGCAGTGTCCATTCAGGCAGGTGAAGAAACCAGTGTCACACCTGGTACCATTATCCACAATGCAGTGCTTGTTATTATTGGCTAAATACCAGCGACCTTCAGATGGGCACTGACATTCCGCACCAGCTGGACCTACATTCACATTTGATAATTGATACTCATGTTTTAGAAAGGGTTTTGTTAAAACTGTTCATAGCCCTAAATGCAATGAAATCCCTGTAACTACCTGCTTAGATAAAAAACGTGGGTACTTAGCCAGATTCTTACCTCAGTTATGCATATTCAAAACTCACTCAAACCCAAGAGTTAGAATTCCCTACAGAACTGAGATCAGAACTTGGAACACCTTAACTGCTTGCTGTCCAAATAATTTTTCAATGACTGCAAAATGGTCTCTGATGCTTTCAAATATAAGAGCTACACCAGCTGAAGCTCTATCCCCCAAAATGTGATAAAAAGTATCTGTTCAGTATATGTTGTATCACTATAAATTACTAAGGTGTAAGCATATTAGAAGCATATATTGGTTAATATTATAAATACCTATATTATTAAGGTGTGCTGCTAAGCTCATTTCACATCCTGCCTCAAAGGAAATAGAAGTTAAAATCTTAGAAAAAAAATGTTTTGGTTTAAATTAGGGAAACACCTGACTTTCAGTTGTGAAGATTCTCAACAAAAATAGTCAAGTGTGTTGGCAAAGTACCATGATCCTGAACAGCAATCATCTTGATTGCATTATACAAATAAAATAATTATTAAACATTTAGAAATATTAAGGACTATTTCACATGTCTCCATGTGACTTAAACTTCTTATATTATGACTTCTAATATAGGCAATGCTAACAGCTTACAGTCATTAAGCATAGTTGCTTACCTGGTGCACAAATGTGACTGCAACCACCATTGAACTGGTTACAAGGGTTGGTACACTGCTGCTGCTTACTTTTTGCCCAGACATGAATATCCATTGGTCTTTGTGGAAGATTCATGATCATTACAATTTGATCTGAACCATCATATTTATTAGCTCGGTAAATGCTTCGTGTGTTCCAATCTGTCCAGTATATATGCTGATCAAACAATGTCATTGCAAATGGATGCAGAGCAGTACTAACAATTACCTCACGGTTTGTACCAGTTAGAGTGCATCGCTCAATTTTTTGCCTAAAATAATAAAGAAATAATGTCATCTTAGAGGAAGTATTTCAACCTAGATACATGCCCTTACTAGCCATGTGACTACTATTCACCATTTCAACGATGTGCACCAAATCAAGTTAAGAACGCAAACACTATTTTAGAGAAGGAGGGATGACACCTCTGGGAGAACAGCATAAACAAAATGAAAATAAGCAGGAGGAAAAATGGAGGAGTTATGGCTATACATCTGGCCTTTGTATCCTCTTCATGCACTAAGATCTAATGAGCACTGCCATTCTTTGAACATCTGGTCCTCATATCTTACCTCATGCTCCTCTGAACAGGGGTAAAGGACTCCCTTAAGAAAAAGAGGACTCATCTCCCCTGTACTTGAAACTGAGATTATAGAAGACTTGGTATTGTTCAATTATCTGTTATCTACCTCCATTAACTAGAATTTAAAAGAGAAATGTCTCATCTGACATTAAGCATCTGTAACAGAATCCTTAGAATGGACGTTCCCATTTCAGAATCCCTACGCACAGATGTATCCATGTAAGAATGCCTTCCTTTCAGAAGATCCCACAGAGGCACAGACCATAAGAGTCATTATGTTACAGACATCTTTCTGTCACAGCAGCAGAGGCATCTACAAAAGAATTGCCGTTTTGAAAGAACCAGATGAGAGAAGATGGATGAATTTGAACAGATAGAAATGAAATTATTTTTAAAAGCTTTCCTGCTGGTGGCAGAAATTCTGGTGGTCTACATTGAAGGGTAGGAATCTGTCTGGTTGGAAAAGCAAGAACTTAAAGCCAAATTCTACAGGTGACAGCCATTAACCATGAGCAATGAATATAAAATGTGCACTGAGATTGTATGCACAGGAAAAGATGCTTATAAAAGTAATGAGTTGAAATTAAGATGAGTGACATAAAGCACTGGACAAAATCTCCTTTGTGACATCACAAAACAGAGTAGTTCCACATCAATATAAGAAAATGATAAGAAATGATAAAAAATAAAGTATTTCTTATAATTTCTACAACACAAATCACTGAATTTAATTAAAATGTTGAAAACAGTGAAAAAAAATAAAGCAGTAAAAACAGATAATAGACCTATTCAAATTAACCTAATGCAAATCAACAACTGTGTTATCAATACGTACAGATTTGCATCAGCCCAGTATAGCTGCTGTTCTTCATAGTCCAGGGTAAGCCCATTTGGCCATACCAGATTGGTGCTTACAATAGGTGTTCTGAAGTTTCCTCCAAGTGTAGCTCGTTCTATCTTTGCATTGGAGCTCCAGTCAGTCCAGTACATATACCTGTCAAAAACGTGATTGAAAAGTTACTTTTTCAGCATAGAAAGCTCACAGAGCTCTTAACTGCCCTAGGATATCTCCACTCTGGTGTAGCCAATTGAACTGTAGAGTGCAAAACTAGGAGAAAAAGAACTACTTCCTCTATTTTACCTCACGTTTACAAAGGAATCTTCTAGCAGGGATCATTGGGCTTCACTGGAGTGAACTTCAGATAAGTTCTTCCAGCTCCTGTGAAAATCTAGTGAAATCAAATATTCTCTTTCTAATCTTTCTTCATTTGATACACAGTATAACACTGCCCCTAACTTCTAAGAATCAAAAATTCTTCTGAGACACTTACAAAGCACAACATCAATAGGAAAGAACTTAAATATATATGACTTTTTATATACGACTTGTAGGTAGATCTCTTGGTAGCACCACCTGATTATCGAGACATAATATTCTTGAAGAAATCTTTGTTTCCACAAATATCCCTTGTCTCTCTGCCTTACACAGTGAACAGAGAATGACTAGTTGCTTGAAAAACATCTGCTTTAAAAAATCATTCTTATTTACCACACAGTACCTGGCTCCTAACCTCACTTAGTGGAGTTTCATTCACTACATATCCATAAGTGTTTTTAAAAATAACAAAATCAATGAAGAAAATGAAAATCTCCAAGGCTGAGATCAGTTGAAAACTTAAATACTTAGATTTAGGCAATTCTGCATGGCTGGAATCTAGGGTTTAGAATAGGAACGTCTAGCACTCTTCATCTAAGTCCAAACTACAGTTTCACCTGCAATGAAGATAAGGCATGCAAAGTACAACACATACCCTCTGCAGGGATCTAATACTACAGCTCTTGGTCGCGGGACCCTGGCAATCACGGTGCGGTTAGAGCCATCCACAGCCACTGAACTGATAGTCTGATTGAGGTAGTCACTGTAGTAAACTCTGTTGTTGATCCAGTCAAAAGCTATGCCATCTGGAGTTCCCAGGTCTTAGACATATGCAAATACAGAAACAAAACAGTTGAGTACAGTATTCTGAGATACTGCAATACCTCGTCTATTATAATACACCAACAAAAAGATTTTCTTGAAATACAATTGATGGCAATGCAAATCTGACCATTTAAAAAATCTAAATAACTAATAATTCTGATTTCAGTAGTCCTGTGCACGCAGTAGGGTTGTAAAGAGCTAAAGAAGTAACAGGAATCATCCCTCACTCCCATCCTCTAAGTTCAGAGAGCATCAAGGCAGGTAGAGGCAGATAAAGAATAAGCATTGTTTTGTCCTTATTTTGTACTTACTATAGGATCAAAATGACATTTGTGACAGAAGAGAGGAAAGCAATAGCAAAGACTTGAAGATGTAAACTCTTGTAGAAGGTGCAGTTCTACACAACCCTTAACAGCAAGGTATGCTGACATAAGGATCTAAGCTGTCCATCAGTCCAACATAAACAGTTCAACCTGACACTGGCTTTCTGAAAACACAGCCTTAGTCATCTCATTCTCTCCCTGAACTCTGCTTCATCACACTTTCAGCTCACTAAATGCCCTCCTTGACCCAGACTGCTACCTTGCTTCCTTCATCTCACTTATGGTGAAGATCTAACACAGAGTTGTTTGGCACCAAAGAGCAAGTCAGAGGAAAAACTAGAGACTGTCAAGAATCATAATAATTCAAAAATTTTTAACAACAAAAAACACTACAATAGCTATTATTATTACAGTTATTAAACACATATAGTTATTTTTATACTGGTAATATCATAGCATCTTTCTGTGTCTCTACACTTCCTGCAATCTCAAAACTTCTAAAAGTGTATAAAAATATTTAGCCAGTTTTATATTTTCTTGTCAAGATATGATAAGACTATCAGAAGAGGAAAACACTGAGAAGAAGAGAAAATGAGCATTTTATCAGTTACCTTGAACAATCACTCTACCTTGACTGTAAGCATAAAAATACCGGTTGAACTAATGCTAAGTGCTACAGTCCTTGTTTTCCAGTATCTGATTATTCTGAATCACAATTCAATTCACTTACCAGATGCAACTACTACTGGAGTTCCAATTCCTGAGTAAATACTAATATAACTGATTCTTCCAGCCCCTGAAGGATAACTTTGTGTAAAATATATTCGGTTGTTTATGCTGTCAAAATCCAGGGCCACTGCAGTTCTTAACACATTGACTGCACGGAAGGGAGGACTGTGATTTTCAGGATCCAGGTGAATACTTCTGAGGGCATTCTCAAGGGCAAAAATCAAGTAATCATCTGTTGAAATGGTACATCTCTTGCCATCACTGTCCAGCATGCCAAAGGCACAACCACATTTGGGTGTCTGCGTATCAGGCAGGGCAAAACACAGATGGGAACAGCCTCCATTACTGTCCAAACAAGGATTGTTGTTTACATCAAGGGGTGAACGTGACTGAAAATGACTGTCGTAAATGGTAACATCCCTTAGCCAATTAATATTGTCTCGTATTACTGTTGGTTGATCAGTATTGCCTGGCTCCTTGCTGGCTTGAAACACTTTTTTCAGGTTCCGATCCACCCAGATCATTGAATTCCCAAAGACAGTGATACCATATGGAGTTGGATAGCGACTGCCATAACGCACAATTTCAACATCACCACCATCAGGTTGAATTCTTGCAATCATGTCTAAGGAATCATCTACCCAGTAAATGTTGCCATTGCTGTGATCTATGGCCAACCCACGAGGTGTGACAATGCCCTCAGATACCAGAACTGTTCTGTTGGTACAGTCCAGAAATGCACGTTCAATCTTCGGATTTTGCCCATAATCTGCCCAGAACAAATATCTGTTTTTTGGATCTACTACTATGTGCCTTGGCATATCTATGATAGTTTTAAGCAGAACACGGCGATAAGTTGTGTTTAAACGTAAAACTTCTATAAAAGTCTCTGTCAGGAATGCATTTGTAAAATAAAGATTTCCTGCATTTAAAACAAATAGGAAAAGGAAAAAAAAAAAAAAAAAAGAGAGTGACAGAAGTTAATACACAGCATCACCACCCGAGAAACATGAACTGATAAAATATTAAACTATAAAATGAATATCCATAAACATTTCAAAAGTTAAGAGCACAAAGTACACAGCTCCACTTTGAGGAAGTAAAATAAGAGACGATCAAAATTAAAATAGTGGAATAATTTCTACATCCTTATTGATTTCCATAGAGAAAATCAGTGGCCAATGATCAAAAATGCATTAACCATGGTTGTTCTTTATTTTTTCAGTCTAAAATATTTATTGTTATTATACAGCAGCTTTTGGCTTGCACATCCATACTCGTAGCTCTTTACCTTTTACAACATAAAACTATGGATTTTGTGTTGTGGCACAGCACTGAATACAGTAACTACAAAGTGCATACAATAGATGATTCCTCTAAAATCTGTCCCAAATAGCCTATCAATCTCCAGAAGAACTTTTGAAAAACATACAGTATGCATATGTATAATATTGAACAAATACTAGCTACTTTATTACATAAATAACAGTCTCTGAATTCTGCTATGCTTACCTGCTACCCAGTCAATTGCAATGCCACGGATTCCATTTCGTCCTATTCCATTTGTAACAACATTTCTAAAATAAGAACCATCAGGCTTAATTTTACGTATTGCATTCTGAGAAGAAACTGTGCTACTGAAGTCACACCAGTAAATGAAACCAGAAGGCATGTGAACATCCACATGAAGCACATTCCGTCCTGAAAAGTAGTAATTAATCATCTTTAATATAAACTAACATACTCAGAACATGGCATGCAGGCAAGAAGTGCCAAAATATTAGGTATTATAAGATCTCATCTTACTATAATTGTCACATACCTCTTCCTGCTAGCGGTACCATGGCTTCAGAGTGATCAGACGTCTCTAAACTAAATCCTTTAATTGCAGAAAGCATAGAAACAATTACAAATGAATTGTATGGAGAACAGGTTCTGTTATCAGGATTTAGCTGAAAGCCAGTAGCACATGCACAGGAGAATAATCCACCAGGTACAGGCAAGCAAAGTTGTTGACAAACTCCAATATTATTACTGCAGCCATTTGAGGAACCAGCAGAGTCTGTGAAAGGAAAACGTGGAAACACAGAAATCTGAACTGTATCATCACAAACTCCAGCAGATGTACAACAAATTCATATACTTGTGTAGCACTAACAATCAGCTGGCAAAAAAAATATCTTAATTGCTATTTAAGCATGATATGTCTGTAATCAATTTGTTGGTTTCTTCTCATTTAAGATCAGTGGATCAAAGAATCAGACAAAAAAACATAAATTTAAAGCTGAAGTAACAATTTTTTGTTTAGTCAATTTTACACTGATGATATTTTAGTAAAATTTCCCATGCCAATAAGTGTCTTAACAGGACAGTAGAATACCTCTGGGTAAAACCACGTAAATGCTTTTGGCACATCAAACAATTTTTTTTTTAAGGAGCATGTATTCTGTCTCTAGTGGAAGTTTGAGTTTTCATGAGTTGGAAAACTTGAAATAGCTCTTTAGCAAATACTCACTATCTCTATAATACACTCGTAGGCACTTCAGTCTTGGGACATTGTCTCTCAGTACTACTTTGTTTGCTCCAGTAAACTTGTCAACTCGTTCAATAACTTCATAATCTCGATCGGTATAGTATAGAAAGGTATCATACACTGCAATTCCCCATGGATGAGAAAGATGAACCACGAGAGTCACACGATTTGTACCATCCACATTGCCTTTCTCAATCTAAGAAATCAATTTAAAGCTTAATATTACACTTCTTATAATAGTATACATTCAATGTTACAATACAAAATTAAATTACAACATATGCTACTAAAATTTTTCCATGGACACAATTTTAATCTACCTATCACAGAGAAGAAGAATAAGTTAGCAGGATGCTAATAGAGATTTGTATCTTCATTCAAATCATCATTTATTTTTAAAGGTAATCTGTAAATGTTATTCAGATTTTGCTTGGTCCTGCATTTCCCAGTTACACAAGTAAACTGAAGTAACTGAATTAGTCTTGGGAATCACAAACACACAAACAGGTAACAGCAACTATTACAAAAGTATCACTTACCACACCTGTGCTTGTGACAGCCCAGTACAACTTTTGTTCTTTAATATCAATGGTAATGAACTCTACATGATCCAGGTTGCCAGTGAAGAGGATTTGAATACCTGATCCATCCATGTTTGCACTGGCAACCTTTGCTGGAACTCCACTGTCAGTTCCCTGGTCTGTCCAGTACAGCTTCCTGTAACACAGGAACACATTATCACACCTATTAGCAAAGCTGGTGATGGAAATCAATAGCCCATAGACAATAAAGCATATGCTTAAATCCATCCTTTCCCTCTGCCAAATATTTTGGCACATGACCATCCAACAATTTATGTAGTCATGCCATTATTTTCCAGGCTTTTTAAAGAATAAATTAAAACAAAAACAAACCTGTATCAAATCCAGGATTGAAGCTAAAGACCTTAAACATTAAGAAAAATGTAGAAGACATATTCAAGTGCAAAGACAACTGCAATTTTAGTAATTTACCCCCTTGCTGGATCAACTGTCAAACCAATTGGGGTGCCAGCTCCCAGAGAGGTACCATCGTTGGTAATCAGAGTTTTTCTGTACATTACTTCACCGTGCAGCTTCAGGACCTATGCAAATATTGAATTCATCAAAGCATGTAATACAGAACTTAGGACAGATAATTAAATCAAAGGAAGAAAGTCTAAATCCACCAAGAGCTGACATTGCAGGAAACATGTTCAAACACTATGAAGAAAAAGCAAGTTGCTTACTACTCTAATATTCTTTCTTCTCTCACGTGCACCCTAGGAAGAAACTCAGAACCTGCCTATGGTAATACTGAAGTATCCTTGGTAAAAATAAAAAACACTAACAAAAAAAGCTAATCTTTCAGCCTCCATAATATATTGATGTTGAGTGTTACAGGTTGAAGGCATGAAGAAAGGCTGATTTTACACGTATTACTTGTATCTGTTTAAATTAGATAAATTTTAATTTAAAAATACATATTTACATTTTAGGACAAGAAAATTCATGATGACTTATTCACTCTTATCACTATATTACATGTTGCTTACCCTCTATTTCCCTACTCTAAGTGGAATTTTTATTTTTCCCATGCTGTCAGACTGCTTGCCTCCAGTAAGATACAGAATAGCACTGGGGACTGGATCTTACTGCATTCCATGGCCACATTCCTTTACAGTCAGAAGCAATGCAGGAAGATCTTTGATTTGAAATGAAAATAATAATGAAAGTAGTAGTTATTACTATATTAGGGAAGTTTGTGTGTGAAACACTAGGAGCCTCCTGACTTGAAGAAAAAAAGATCCATACACAAATAAAGTTCCCAGAAATCGTTTTTAAAATCTTTTAAGTGTGCACAAATCTAGTTTTTTTTCTTTAAGTGTGCAAATCACTTTTCTTCATACTATTGAAATGCTTTAGAAAAAATAAGTCTAATTTCTGATTTTCACTAAAAAACAGCTCTAACTTCAAACTGTATATGTAGCAGCAAAATACCTAGGCTCTTAGTTTTCACAATTGTTCTTAAATATTACCTCAATTGACTGTGTTCCTGGGTTACTGTAGTAAAGGTTTGCAGATATCCAGTCCAGTGCTAGGCCAATAGGAGCACCAATAACAGCTGCTGGAGCAAAAACCGTCCTGTTAGATCCATCTGACCTCACTCTGTGAATTTCACCCTTGGAAAAAAAACAAAAGTATAAACATCCAGAGCAGTTTCATCAAAAACAAAAAAATAACAGAAAACCTGATTTATTGCAACCATGTAAACAAATATTTTGTATTGCAATCTTTTCTGAGAAAAATGAAAATTTAGCAGTAGTATTTTTATATGCTCAATTCATAAGCATGGTAAAAAAATAACAATCATAATAAAATATATATATATATATATATAGTCAATTGTAACTATATGGTATAAAGAGGCATTATAGTTCATTAACCAAAGAGATTCACAGAAATAAAATGGCTATGTAAAATGAGCCTGAACAGTATATTTTTAAGCTATATGCAGACATACTACTGTAATTCGCACTTTATTCTCAAAAGATTTATTAACACGATATCTCAATTAGCCAGCTTGAATAAATCTCAAATTCAATATAGGAAAATAGTGTTCTCTACAAGCATAAATACAGAAGAACCAAAATTCTAACTGTAATAGAAGAATCAAAACTAAGATTAACCCTGCAGTTTTCACAGAATTATCTCTGAAATTATCACTTGCAGGCTCAATTGTATTAGATGTAGCTACATCATAGATACATTAGCTGCATGATACAAAAACAGTGACAAAACTCAGTGAGACAAGCTACACTGAGATCTGAGTTTTCTTCCAGTTGCTTCAGTTTTACAGAAGTTCTGCAGAACAATTGCTTTAGAAAAAACACCCAGGAATCATTAGTAGGTCCATGTATATTCTTATTCTTATATATTCTTAATACAGTGCTTATCTGCACTAGCCTGCCGAGGCTCCTGTCATTTCACTTGCCAGCTGTGTTAATAGATACATCAGTCTGTGACCACTACAAAACTGTTTGACCTCCTGTAAATGTCAGCTGTACCTATCTCCTAGCTGAGACGTGTCAAGAATATTTTTTGTATGGAGGATCAAATAGATTCCTGAGAATTTATCAACTGCTTTTAAGTTTCCAAGAGTGAAGAGACATACTGCTGAATCGTAAGTCTCCTATCAGATCCATCTCCCAGGCTTCCATAGAATAATTAAAGAGACTTTTTCAAACAATTATAGTGGTCTATTAAAAATTATTCTGAACTAGTTTTAAAAAATATTAGCTCTGTATTTGCTACCTGTGACTTTTCCATCCTTTTCTTCTACTTAAGAGAAGGATGCCTCTGTACTATGTTACTTCATGAAATGTTCAGATTAGAAACCAAATCATGCAAATATGCGATTTCATTCTAGTGGTAATTTCATTTTAATATTTAGCACCACTGGTTCAATATAATATGTTCATGGAGAACTCTTTCAGCTCTATCTGCAGAGTTAAGTTCTAAGCCAATAGATAGGTGAAAGAGCAGACTACAGCAAAGGATTGAGAGTACAGTTCTGTCAGTACTATCCGATCTTCATGTCCCTGCAAGGAAGAGCATTAATTAAATATTTTGGTGGACAAACATGAAAACTAATGTTCAAATGAGATGGAGCCTCTCTCATATAAACTAGGGAAAAAGTCTTTCATTCTTTTCAGCTATATTTATTAAAATTCCTAACTTTAATGCTAATATATTTAAATCATAAACATTACTTTAAAGTAGGAAGTCTTATTTTAGTGTGCATTCTGAACACAAATACTAACTTACTGGATTTTCAACCCAATAGATCATCTGTTCTGAGTCATCAAAGTCAACATCAACACCATTTTGAACTCCTGCTATTGGAACCATAGCATCATTGGTCTTCTCCTCAGGGTTCAGAGAAATTCCATAAATTATATTATCTCTGACAGCAATGAGGAAAGGGTGTTCAACTGTGAAAACATATAATGTAAGTCAGAGTTAGCTTTCAATACATTTCCTCTGTTAAAAAAAATTTGCATTGATATATGCCCCCAGCTCTACCAAAGGTTCCTTAATGACAACAGGGATGACAAATATTACCTGTGATGCTTTGTAAACCATTTACATACAAGTTTGTGTTTGTTTTTTTTACCTCACAAGACTGAGCTTATCAATTGTAATGTTTTAACACTGAATGTTTCAGCACTATGTAATCATAATGCACACACAAGCAAATTCTGAGAAGGAAGTAAACAGTGTAGGATCATTTATTGCTAGCCAAGGTGAGAAGTACACTCAGCCACAGCTTCTACAAGAAGATTCTTCAAAACTCTAGGAATGAGAGTCAAAACATGCCTGAGATAGATTGTAACGGCTAAGCAGGAGTCAAAAGAAATGTACAATGTCATGGCAACAACTGCTAATCCTTATTAGCTGCAGTATCATTGTTTGTTGCTTTTTGTTGTTGTTTTTTTTTAATCTCTTATAGAGTATACTAACTTTATCTCTAAAACAATAAATTTACTTTCAAGAAAATACCAGTCCTCATGCTTAAATGTTATTAAAACAAAGGGTAACTAGTCATGTGTTCTGACAAAACACATTACAGAGCTACTGATACAAGTCAGCAATGTAATTTCTCCTCTGCCAGGGAATATTGGGAAGAGACACAAGTTCCCCTCTTCCTTTTCCTTTACCTTTTGAAGGAGAGAGCACATTCTAATCACTTCTCCAGGCATAAGCTACTATTTGAGAGGGAACTGAGTTGCTGTCATATAGAAGGTAGGTGTAACCCAACTCTTCTTCTGGTACAGATGATTTTATTTTTTTCCTTTCACTGGATACTTAATACATTTATGCAAACTTTCCAGTGAAATTTTTGACATGAAAAAAAAAAAAACCAGCATCGTGCTTTTCTAAAATTATTCTCCCTACTCTCTAGCAGCCAGAACTGTAGTCAAAATTGACAAAAGCTTAGATATCATTCATGCGCCCTCAAAATCAGATTTCAACAAATAGTTGCCTGAAGAAACTTAGTTGTGAAATTCTTGAAGCTTTTACACTTCAATGTTGCTGGTTTTTTTTCTTATGAATGCAGCATACTAGTGGCTCTTCTACAAAAAGTTTACATGGAACTGCTAAATTCATAACAAATTGTTCTAGTGCATAAAAGACTCTAAGGATTATTATTCTCTCTCAAATTGTACATAGTATAAAACACAACTGAATCCTACTGAAACATGAATATGCAAGTTCTCTTGTCTAGACTGTTTGTACTTCAGAAATTTAATAGTCTCATTAAAAACAATCATACTTTTCAGTAATTTTTTTGCTGATTGCTTCTTTCAACATTAACACGTATGGAGACGTTTAATTGTTCTTCATTCTTTTAATGAGCAATAGAGTAATTTTGCTGAGATACACACACCTGAAATGATAGGCTGCAGAGGGTGACAAGGAGCAGGGACAGCATCCCTCCACATGAGGGGAAACCAAAGGACATGATTTCTTTCAAAGCAAAATACAAGCTGAGAGAGAATGTGATAAGTCATTTTAAAAATATACACAGAATATACATCAGGAATGAAGAACTACTGATGTTTTTTATCCCAAAGGACAAAAGTGGCATAGGAAATGGACATAAATGGGAAATAATATACTTGAACTGAAAACAAGACAGCTTCCAGACATCAAAATTACGAGGTTCATTGAAGTTTAGGAGCAAGAAACCAAATTAACATCCAGCTGGAGCCTGTTTGCTAAAAAGGAACACATTATGTGGTGATACTCAAGAACAAGAAGGAAGGAGACTTGATTAATCAAGCAATTCTCTCCTAGATCTGCACCTCTACGTTCTTAAAAGTACAATTCTTTAAAACGTGCTTCCTGGCTGAATATTTATAATGCCAAGGACAACACTTTGCCAGAATACTCCTTCACATTTTTAACCAATGCTTCGCTCCTTCCAGATGCAACTGCAAAACATTCAATGCGTTGAGAAAATTTAAAATGCAGCTTTTTCACAGCGCTTAAAATAAGCATTTCTTCCATTTCTCCCAAATGAACAAATAACTCTCTTTGAGCTCTTTCCAGAACCTGGCTCCATGCCTTTAGGCCATGTACATTCCATTCCATCCTTCCTAAGTGAAGTCTGCCTGGAATGATCCCAAACTCTGATTTCATGAGCAGCAGCTCACAGTTCTGAAGCAAGCTTTTTGCTTGGAAGAGAGATGGCTCTGAAAATCTGTAAAGTCTTTTTTTCATGTCTCACAACTACTGCCCTACCTCGCATGCAGTTCCTGTTGTCAGGAGAAAGCATCCATCCAGAAGGACAAGCACAGGAAAAAAAAAGTGGTCCAGACGATGAAAGCAAGCAGAGGTGGCTACAGGGTGACGACGCACAGGAATTGACACCTAAAAAGAAAAATAAATTTATTAGCAACTATTACCAATACAAGAGGCTGGAAAGCTACTCAGTGCTACTGAAAATGTCAACTCTGCAATAAATCAGCTTCGATATTTCCTTGAAATTCAATATCAAGTTATTTACAAGAACCACAAGCAATACACTTAGAACATAAATCTTCCTGTAAAACCAGCAACATTATCATATTGATCTTTTCATTTTCCTACCACAAAAATCTGTCAAATTCCTTTTCCAAATTTTGTTAACTGCATCTGAAGGCCAGCAGAACCTTCAGACTTTGATCACAATAACCTTTCTGGATGGAAGATTTAAACTATTTACTGAAGCTTTTTGGAGAAAATTAAAGAAATAACATGGCTGACTATGCATCATTCAAAGGTAGTAGGAATTCAACGTGTATTTCCTTGTATCACTTTGAAACCTGAAGTCTGCGAAATAGAAACAAAAGAGTTAAAAAGTCTTTGATGACTACTATTATTAATAGAAATTAAAATTCAACCATTTAGATTGCTTCCACAAAAATGTTGTTAAAGAGTATTTTTCAGGAGAAGTAATCTTCGTGAAATAAAAATCAGATTGTGTGAATGGATACCCTTAGCAAATGCAGCAAGTTCTACTCTAAAAAGGTGGTACATTTGAGGAAATGACAAATTATCCCTGATAGAAAAAAAAAAAAAGAACTGAAAAGAATTCAACAAGATGGCAACTAAAACAACGACAAACTCAAAACTCAAACTATAAGAAGATAGTTCATTTCTATCTAAAATCTAGCTGATGTGAAATCTAATGATTTACAAAACAAGAAGTATGAATGACTGTCTTAAAATTGTATCTGGAATTTCAATCATCAAAAAATTATGTCTTCATTTGCAATATTACAGTGTTGAACTATTTGGCAAGTGCTTTCTTCTCTGTCTGTCCATGTAAAGAAAAACAATACTGAAAACAGAAAAACTGCACATGCTACTTTCCTATTATTCTTTTTGGCTATTCATTATGCTTATATGCTCCCTAGATCACTCTCCTAAGCATTGGACTATTCAGCAGGTTGGAAAGGCCGAAAAGATTTTTAGTTTTAAGTCAACGGCATAAATTATTTTCTTGTTTTAACTCAGACTATTTGTTGACATGACTGATTCCAGAATATATGACATTACTTTGTGACATATTTTTGCATTCGTCAAAGTTGTTTTGCTGAACTTACCATGAGGTTGCTTTACAGGATGAACTGCCACAAGCCCCAAAGGCTGGTGAATGTTATAAATCATAACTGTTTGGTTTCCTCCATGCCATTTATTGGCCCTAATTACTCGGTTAGTATACCGGTCACTCCAGTAGACAAAATCTTCGAAGATAGTTAGAGCATGAGGATGTTGCAAAATCTGTGAGGCAAGAATGTTTATCACTTTAGTTCTGGAGATAGCTGTTATTACAGGGCAAGCTTTGCTAAGAAAAATTAAAAAAAAAAAAGAAAAAAAAAAAAGAAAAGAAAAGCTGTGTCTCAAAAGCTATTTTTACCAAATGAGGATGAAATATCATCTACTGCCTGAAAACAAGGCACCAACTATGAGGGAACCTTTTATTTATTTATTTATTTATTTATTTAAATATGTACAGCATGAGGAATTAAGAAGGCAGTCTAACTGCAAGGAAGAACACAAGCTAACAAAAAATAAAGACCCTATTGCAGATTTTCATGGGCATAAGAGAAAATGCATGAGTTATGGATCTGTAAAGACCCTATAGTTCCACTAAGCTTCCTTATTATTTTAACACACTGTTGAAGAAGATGTCTCAATGAAACTTCTGAAGATTGAGGCAAGAAAGATTGCACCTGTTTCTATGCACAAGAATTGCCTACTTAGCCAAAGATAAATGGATCCCAAGGTTCAATTCTTAAAAATATACACTGCTATTCATACCAGCTTATAAGAATAAGTAAACTGTGGTCTTGGTACACAGTCCTGTCAATTTTCAGCAGTACTTTGCTTAAAGATATCCTGTCAGAGGTTCTGTCTTCACGATATTCCCAGCAAGTAGCAAATCTTGGCAGCAGATCATCCTCTGTTGCTACAGTTATCACTGATAGAAGGTGGCAAGAGGAAGTCCTACAGACTTTTTTTTATTGTGTTAGATACAACAGTTAGTAACAGCAGTGTCAGATGTCACTTCACACACGCAGACAGAACAAATGAGAACGATCTATAGCATTAAGTCTACACTTACCTCTAGGTTCCACTGAAGATATGAAAGACTGAAATGTAATTCATTTTCCAGCGGTAACAAGCAGCTAGAATACTTCACTACTTACTTCACCAGAACATTTTGAACAGAAAGGCTATGATTGTGCAAATACACCGTTGAGCAGTATCAGAAAGGAGATGGAAAAACACTGTTTATTAATTAATGTCTTACCAAATCACTTGCAACCACCTGCCGTCTGTTGTTCCCATTGTAATCGCAAAAGTCAATATAATCAAGATAAGCATCAGCAAAATAAAGAAGTTTATTTGGGTAGTCAATGCAGAGTCCATTGGGCCAGTAGATTTTACTGTTAATAATCACTGTTCGAAATTTGCCATCCATACTGGCTTTTTCAATGCGGGGGCTTTGGCCCCAGTCAGTCCAGAACATCACATGAGCACTGAAAAAAAGTAAGTAAGAGTTACCAATCTGGAAAGAAAAAAAAAAAAAAAAAAAGCTGCCTATAAAGCTTAATTAGCCAAAAATATGTTTAAGAAATGCCCTAACCAATGATACTGAAGTCACTCATATCAGCAATATGTTTATTCAAGACATTACCATCATTCCTGTTGTAAAAACTTTTGAATGCTTCTAAGCTATTTTGTAAATAAGAACAGTAAAAACTCCGTCATCATTATTGTTGACTGTATATGTTGACTGTAAAGTGATTCTCTTTCCTAAATACTAACTTGATGCAGGCTTGTGCTTTCACAGGCGCATTGATAGTGCTAACACTGCTATAACTGAAGAGCTCCACGTGGCTGGCAGTAAGCAGAATTCAATGCACTGGAGAGCTCATAAAAGAGAAGTCTGTACATGAACAGTTCAAATCAGAAAATTTCACTTACTCTATTGCTGCTCAAAACAGGAAGGTATTTTTTGTAATGACATTAACATATCATGGCAATTATTTTTCATTTGGGGGTACAAGGAAACCTGTCCTTTGTCATGTAGAAATAGGAAGGCATATCACCTTATGCTGAACATACATATATCTGTGGCACATCGCTGACTAATAATGATATACCAAAATTTTAAATTTAAAGTTTGTACCTAGGAAGAAGATACAGAAAGATCTGTTTCTGAGGAAGACAAATATCTTGTTAGAGCAGATCAGATTAACAGATTACAAATAATGATCATTTGAAACAAAATATAAAATGAAAACTCTAAACGTATCATTTAAAAACTGTATTTTCAGTTTTCTCTTCCACTTGTCACTTATAATTACAATAGCATTTGGGCATATCTCAGGTTTGAATACTATTATCATAAAATACGTATCTTTAAACAAAACAAAAAAATCTTACTCAATTCTGGGATCTAACACTAGTCCCCTTGGGTTTGTTACATTTTCACTAATCAGCACAGTCCTGTGGCTCCCATCCATTTTAGAGACTTCAATTGTTTCCAGAACAAAGTCTGTCCAGTAAAGATTGCGTCCTACCCAATCTACCGCTATACTTTCAGTCACGGTGACACCGCTGTCAAACACCTGTTTAACAACAGAAATTTAAAAACAAAACAAGAGAGAGATAGAGAGAGAGAGAGAATGAACTAATTGTTTTCACTTCTCACAGTTTATTCCTCCATAAATACAGAAAACAGGTAACCAAATTTCAGCTATTTTCTAGGCCTTTTATACAGAATGAGTCTCAGAGTGCTTATATATGGCATATACACACTCTTACTAACTTCAGCCGGTCTATGGAAGAAGTATGCATCTACTATGGGAAAAAGTTTATAGTCTTATAGTCCAGTGTTACATAGCTTCCCAAAAGCATTCAGGTTCCTTTTTCAAAAAGGTATAGGAAACATTAGCTTAGTATCTACTGAGTTGTTTCACGTAGCTTATCTCCCTTATTAATACTAGGGGATTTGCCTCTTCCCTTAAGTGGAGATACAGTGTCTTCATTTTCTTTCAACAGTGAAGAGACAAGTGAAACTCAGTGAAACTTACTATTTTTCGGTCAGTCCCATTTTGGTAAGCACTCCAAATTTTGTCCTGTGTAGTATCAGACCAAAAGATACGATCTGAGATTGAATCAAAATCAATAGCCACAATATTCCTCCCATCCCTAATAAGAGAATAGATACTGTGTGACTGAGAGGTGATGTTATCCACAACAATTTGGTTACGACTTGCCACCAGCAAAATAAGATTCCCAGACTCTGTTAAAAAAAAAAAAAAAAGAAATTGAAATAAACCACTAAGCTATCCAACAGTAATTCTGTTAGACAAGTAACAATGAGTAATTGAGTAATTTGACATGGTTTTATAGCATCAAATTAGATCTAGATGCATGGATTGAAATGACAAATTCAAAATCAACTCTCGGGCAAATATATTTTATCATATCTATTCTGTCCATCCTGACACCTTGTCATCTACTCTAGCTTTCTTTTATTCTTCCTCCATCATTCGTTCCAACAGACTCTCCTTCCAGTCTCATATCTGGACTTTGGGTTCTCAGTTTGCAGCTGACATCCAGAACTTACTTCCCTCTGAGTCACTTTCAACTCCCAGTCCTGATTCAAACTGCAAAGGTCTCTGTCCCACAAGTTATCCTTCTCAGACTGCAGAACTTGAGGATATCCCTAAACCAGAAACCCTATGGTAACAATGGGTTTATGGCTCCTTTAGCACACTACGTAAGAGATACAGAACAACAGAGAAGTAGGCTGGGTCAGTGTTCCTTGCTCTCCAGAATTAAGACCATGACATAGGCATTAAACCCTCATGAAAAGATTGGGATTTAAACACTTTCAATGCACTGAACTTCATAAAAGAGCAGATTTTAACTTATGATTTAGAGGTGCCTGGCACTGCTTTTCTCCAGAATATTATTTTTTTACCACCGTGATGTTAATAACCCAGGATGTTAATTTAAATATTGTATTTCAACAGAATAATAGTTTCCAATTAACCCCCTGAGTGGCTGTTTTAATACTCAGGATGATCTGTTATGAATGACTGTCAGTGGATGTTGCATCTCCTCTTCTAAAAGATAACAGTATTAAAATGAAAAAAAAACAGACATTTTCTAGCACCATTGCCACTTTTAAGGTTGACACCAGTGTTCCTCACCTGCCACTTTACAAGTCCTCCCATTGGTTTCCAGAATGTACCCTTCATCACAGTAACATCGAAAAGATCCTCTCTCATTGTAACAGTGCTGACTACAAAAGCCTGGAGGGTCACATTCATTAATATCTTCACAGGTCTTAGAATCATTTGCGAGCTGGTATCCAACAGGACAAGTACACTGAGCTCCAAAGGGTCCTTGAATACATTCATGAGTGCAGCCTGCATTATTATCAGAGCAGCTCTCCTGATCTGAAATGCGGTTGGGAAAGGAAATAAGCATATAACTAACAAAAGCTCCCTATGCCAAATTTAATACTTTGCTGTTGCATTACTAGCCTGAAATTGCTGTTAAAAAATGCTGCACAATCATCAGTTATGTATGTGAGACCAGGTTGAGGCTCTTATGCAAAATACAACATACACAATGCATATGAAGGCAGGTAACACAGCATTTATCACTGAGTCCCAGAATTCACTTGTAACAATGTTTTCAAAAATACCTAAATTATACAAAATATTTGCTGTACAACTCCAGCACTAAAATCTTATTAATACACAATAATTTAAAATCACGTATAATCATACCTGGCTGGGGTTCATCTGAGAATGTGTATTGATTTAAGAAAGAAAGGAAAGAAGGAAGGGAAGAAAGAAAAAGGTTACGATTAAATCAAATAATAATCAACACAAATGCCAGCTACACATAAACTTTTAGATTTTTTTCATGATTTTTGAAATTAGAAATTTAAAAGAAAATATTAAAGACTGAGTCATGTTGAATCTCAACTTAAGGCATACCCTTCTTTAGCGAATCTGGTTGAGAAAACAAAACTCATTCCAATATAGTTACATAAAAGCCTATACTGTAGTCAGTGAAATTCAGCATATAATTCAGAGTGTAAGATTGGATATAGTTAATGAGTTCACCTTAGTCTCCTTTTGCTGCAAGCAAGTTCCACTTTATCATTAGTGCTTTAATTACAGTAAGCTTACAATTTCTGCTAGAAATGTTGCTACAATAACAATACGTGCTGAATACAACATAGCTGTTCTTTGGATACTCTGCATTTTATGTCTGTAGTCACAGCACACTGTAGGTTATTGTAGATGCTTGAACAGTAACTTACTGCACAGTGGGGATTCATCTGCTCCATTAGGACAATCAGCAGAGTTATCACAAACTTTGCTCAGATTCACACAGATACTATGGCCCGGACATTGCCACTGCCAGCTGGGACATCGGAAGGGTTGCGTGGGACAATCTCTCTCATCACTCATATCCCTGCAGTCATTATCACCATCACAGATCCATGCTCGGTAGACACAATTGCCATTGTCACAGCGGAAAAGGGATGGAGGACAGGTCCTGGCAGGACATCTGTGATGTTCATCTGAGCCATCTGCACAGTCAATATGGCCATCACATTCCCAGTTAGCAGGAACACAATTGCCATCTGATTGGCACTGGAATTCACCCTGGTGGCACATTCCTGGTGGTCTTGTAGCTAAAACAGTGACATTCAACAGTTCAGAAACTGGAGATGAAGAGCTACTGTTTTTATTTCTTGTAATTACTTCAGCAAGACAACACTTAAAAGCAACAGAGCTTTTTATAATCAGGCCATAGAATCACAATCATTCAATATACATGACATTCCAGAATTTGGACAAATTAGCTCCTACTTTATAATACAGTGAATAAAGCAATATATGGTTATGCTTTAAGCAAGCACACATTGCTATCTATGTATACTGATATCTATGTGCATACTCAACATAAGATGAAATTACTCTCTGAAATAAGTTTTCACCATCTCATATTGAAAAATACTAACTTAAATGTAAATAATATCTCAAGGGAAAAAAATTTAATGTAACTCTCACAGAGCGAAAATTCAGCTTCCTAGCTGAATAGACTTTTAAGCCTTAAGGTGCCAAATAAAACAAAACTTGAGAGACAAATGGAATGCAGGCACTATTCTTTGTCAGAAAACTACTCTTGAGCTGAAATCTACTGTGTTTGAAATTTTGGCTCAGAAGAACTATTTATAGACAAGTTTATCTAAGAATAATTTTGAAGTTCGAATGACAGTACTTCAAATTATCTGACACAGCAGATAAACAAAATTTTGCACAGCATCACCTAATAAATGAAGCTTTTCAGCATCCCTATACTTACGGCAATCGGTCTCATCTGAGTGATCATTACAGTCAAAAACACCATCACATCGGTAGTAAGAACTGATACACTGGTCTCCACTTACACATTTGAACTCTGTGCCACTGCAATTGTATACTAAAAAAAGAAAAAAGTTAGTTACTTTATTTTCAGAGCTAGACTGAACAATATTTTTCTACAGGTGCACAAGGCAGCTATGGCATCAGAAGTCCAAATTCTACTGAAGATTATGATTTCTATGTGATGCAGAAAATGCAGTGACTTTGAAATCTACAGAAAACTTAGATTTCAGCCCTCTGAAACCACCCAGAAGATCAAAGGGCTTACTATAAACACTAAAACAAGTATCATTAACAGAGCTAACTTATGGATAGGTTTATTACGCCCATCTGCTATCCTAGAGCTCGTAATATGAGGTCACCAAATACCCTTCAGGGCACAACAGTAAGGAACAATAAAGAGATGGAACAAACAAAGGTTGCACTTACTGCAGTCATGCTCATCAGCACCATCTACACAGTCTTTGTCCCCATCACAGACATAATATGGGTCAATACAGCGATGGTCTGGACACTGAAACTGCCTGGGTTCACAAGTACCTGTGAAAGCTGTTAAGAATGATAGTAATCACAGCCGTGTTTATTTTCTCTCATCTGAAATCAGCATAATACAGAGACAACATACAAACAATATCTCTAAATTGCTGTCTACAATGAAGCAGTTAGCAATCATCCAAATGACAAGCACTGTTACATTAACATCAAGAAATTATTTACTCATATGTAGACTGTGTCTCATCCAAAGAAACACCATCCCAATTAGTGAGAAATAATGCAAATTAAAGTATATTGAGAAACTGTCTTACTCCACCGCAAAATAATTACAGATATTTCTGGATAAAAACATCAACAATAAATTAGTTGACCACACCATCAGTCATTACTGAAATTGCTCATTAAGTATTTATTTTGAATATGTGAGTTATAGTTGCTTTTTGCTGCAAGTTGTAGTGGGTAACATTATGCAGCACCATGATTACAACTATCACAGCTGCACCTTCTTATTGCTTTTTAATTATTTTTCTTCATTCTACATGGCTCTGGTAACTCGAAGTAGGTGAGTTTTCAACATCTTACATACTGAAAAATGTTAATCCCACTTAGATACTAGATCTTTCTTCCTAATTTCATTTCTCATTTTTAGACTAACAGACTTGTGCATATAGACATACACAGATATTCATTGTTTGTTTGTTTTGTTTTGTTTGTTTGTTTTAAAAAGACAATTCAGATACTCACTGCAATTCTTTTCATCTGACCCATCACCACAGTCGTTATCGGTATCACATAGCCAGATCCTAGGAATACATCTATTATTGTCACATGTAAACAGGGTTTCAGGGCATGATGTGGGTCCTTGTGTGGGACAACGCAATTCATCGCTGCCATCAAAACAGTCATTATGTTTATCACAACGCCAGCGACTTGGAATACACTGTCCACTGGCACAGGTGAAAGCTGATGAGGAACAAGTATTGTCTGAACAAAAAAATAAAAGAACACTTTTATAATGATCTCCAAAATTTACCTTCCCTGCCAGCATGTTAAATATATTTAAATATTTACTATGCTTACAGAATATCTAAATTACACACCAAATTCTAAAATGCACATTGCTTAAAAGGAAAATGTCAGTCATGCTGCAAAACTGTTGCAAAAGCAAACTAAATTCTTGGTGGTTTTTTTTTTTTTTTAAGTTGCATGAATAAAAAGCTATAAATTACTAAGACTTCACACCAATCTAAAAAGAAAGCAAGAAAAATCATACTTCAAGTAACCACTTGTTTTATACTTTCCTTTCCCAAAAAAGATTTATTCTACAATATCCTACTAATAAGAAACAGGTTTTATAACTTACTCATACTTGTTACTTCTGTGCATTAAGGGGCATATTTTATCATTATACGCTGTTCTCTTGTTTGTAATTTAAAAGAATTAACTCTATAGAGGAGCACCAAACATGTCACAAGAGCCAAGAACTCTTCAGTACTTTAAGAAATACAGATATTAATTTGTTTTCTCCATTTCACTTGATCAACAAATTAATTTTTTTTAAAATCATTTTACAGTAAAAGCAGGAAATGAACTCATTTAACTTTTAATTCATTTCACTGTGAAAATGAAGATCTAACAAATAGTTCAGAAGTGCCCAAACATAATGAAAATCTGAAAAAAATCTGTTTAATTCAGCTGTTAAATGAAATAAAGGTACTGCTTTAATCTCAGGAGTAAACTAGGCAATGCACACAGTTTTGTTATTTTTCTTATGGTGCTCTTTTTAAATGCCCTCATTAAGACCTTCTGTCCTTCTCCAGGTATTAAAATAGAACAAAAAGTGATATTTTAATGTCTCTCAAATTTGCACAAAACTAAGAATAAGTGTAGACTTTTTCTTTAGAAGAGACATCTTTGTTACTCTTCAAATGAATGTTGAATCCAGTTAGACATTAATATTTTCATGCATCTTCAAGTGTCCAGGGTTGAATTCCCTATGAGTTATCCTGTTACTTTCAAAGTAACTTATCCTCCAAATTGGTCTCAGGATTTATCCACAAATAGAACCCTATAAAAGTCAAATTTTTATTCCAAGGAAAACAGTCTGACACATCAAACTTTCAGAAATAAAATCACCAAACACTGATAGTAAATTACAGGGAGCACTTACTTAAAGAACCACAATTTTGCTCATCACTGTTATCATGGCAATCATCAATGCCATCACACTGATAGTATCGAGGTACACATCTTCCATTGTTGCAGGAAAACGAGTATGAGCCACACTGCAGAGTTGGTGGCTCATTGGATGGATCTTCAACACATGTCAGTTGATTTGAAGCCAGCTTCATGCCATATGGACAACCACAAACTCTCTGAAAATTTGGTACTGGGAAGCAGAAATGGCTGCAATCTCCATTGGGATTTGTTCCTCTGTTACAGTAGTTAGAGCCTTAAAGAGTGATAGAGAAGATGTATGTATACACTACTGATAACACCTTGGAAACTATTAAAAGTGCAGAGTAACTGCAAAAGAATTAAAAAAAAAAAAAAAAAGATGCTGTAGCAAAATCTGATTCTGTGATTCTGCTTACAATGCAAAATAGGGTGAAGTTCACTGGCAGTAGCAGTAGTAAGTCAAAAATAAGTCCTTCATTCCATACAGTCTTCAATGATACAAGTATTAAAGAAAACCAAAAACACCTTATACAATTTTGTCAAAATTTTCTGCTAATTTTTGGCAAATATCTGCAAATAAATACTCTACAGTAAATTAGGACTTTTGTCTAAGCAAGACTAGCATACCTGATCCAATGTTTGGACACCAAATAGGGAGTGAACCTTAGCGTAAGCTTTGATAAACGCACTGGTGTTTTACCAAGATAACTACAATATCAAATCCTTTTTTTAGATCATATAACTGCATATAATCGATAAGTAAAAAGAAGAAAAAGAGACTTATCCACAGTGATTACTTTAGGAATAGTAGTTTAATTAATATAATTTAATTTAATTTAGTTTAATTAGTTTATCCAATCCTTCAAAAATAAGTAGTTCTGCTTAACTAAAACCTCTACTGGGTAAAGATAAACACAAGGTTGTAATTGGTGATAAAGTAACACAAGATACAATGGAATAAAAATTCCATTTGTCAAGATAATTGAATAAAGAAACAAATACGGTGGAGAAAAACGATATGCAGTCATAGGTCACTCAAATGTAGAACCTGAGACTGTATGTGTCTGTGCTGTGTCTCTTGCACATAACAGTCGTGACTAAGTAAAACCATTTTAAAATTGAGAATGAAATATCTCGAATGAATGTCCCAGAATATTTTCTCTTATTCTGTATTTCTTATCTTCCACCTGTACAACAAATGAGCTCACCTATTTGGGAATGTGCATCATATGCTTTAACATGCATAATGTTACTAATGCCCCTCCTAATAATAGTCATTTCTCCTCCATCAGACTTTCTCACTCGAACTATTCCACCAAGTCTCCAGTCAGTGAAATAGGCATAACCTGTTTTGAAAGACATTTAACAAACAACAGTTACAGTGCAAAATGACATAAAATATCAAGCATCATAAGATAGAACTGCAAGGCATTTCACGTAAATGTAATATTTTTTCATAATTATTTCCTGAAAAAGACTAACTGACTTTCATCATTCACAGCAAAGGTGAAGTTACAGTTACAGACAATATAACTTAGGAAAAACAAAAACAAAAAAAACCATCTTAGATATTGCTTAATGCAAGATATAACAGACTCTAGTGATATTTCAAATTCTAAAACAGTTTTTAAAATAATTCATTAAGACCTTTTTTTTTGAAGGGGTTAGAATATTCTGAAGAGGTTTTTGCACAATATCCAACGGGGTATTCTTTGCATACACCATAAAACCAATAACAAAGTACATATAATTAATAAAATCCTGAAATTCCTAGTTATCTCTAGAGAAGCATCCCAACTTGAAAGTTATAATTACTACAGCATATCTGTCTTGTTGCACTAAGAATTAGCTCACCTGACTAAAATGAGTTAGAGATCTAGTCAAAACACAATATTGCAAAAAACATTTGTTTTATCTCACATACTCACATATCATCACATGAACAGCATTCTGCGATATTAACAGGAAGTATTTTTCAATGCCAGACTTACCTCCAAAAATAGTAAGGCCAAATGGGTGAGTCATCTGAGCAATACGTTCAAGAGTTCGTCTGTCCAGTCCATCAAAGGTGCTATGCTCAATTTTATCAAAAAAGGCATCCACCCAATACAGCCTTAGAGAACTAGAAATAATGAAAATGTTTTATCTCTTCAAATGACATGATATTTATTATGAAGAATCAACATTTAATAATAATCCTAAATCAGTCGAGATGATACCAGTGGAGGAAAGGGGGTGTTATCGGAGAAAACTCTGCATTTTACAGGTTTTTATATAGTTGGAAAAAAAAACATCTTCAACAAGGCAGTGCCAGCGCTCACGGTTTGACACAATTGTACTTACCTCCAGTCAATGGCTAAGCCATTAGGCCAGCCTAGAGTTGTATTCACAATTGGTAAGCCATGTGATCCATCACTCCAGGCCCTCATAATTTTAGCAGGACGGAACCAATCTGTCCAGAATATATACCTGAAAGAACACACCAGAATACACATAAGCCCACATACTTAAGAACTTACCTACCCCATACTTAAGAAAACCCACATATTTTGCCATGGCCTTCCTCCTCTCCTCAGTCACTAGTGGTACTGACAATACTTACCCTGTGTACAATGATTTCCAAAATGATCTTAAGTTATTTGTGCCTCTCAACATGATATATCCATACTCCGCTAAAACTGTTATGGATTTCATTTAACTAATTTACAAGGAGAAAGAATCAAGCAAAAATGCATTCTCCAGGTAATACTTGCAAATACACGAGAATATTACAAAGAATTTTCTCCTGATCCTTTTGACTTATGCATACAGTCAAAGAGTTAAGGCTAGTGTTAAATAACTTTGAGATGCAGTGAACAAAAAAAGTTAGCTCGTTCACGTAATTTCAAGACAGAATCAAAGACTACTTACCCAATGACAGGATGAACCACTATTGATCGAGGATTATTTAAATTCTGAACAATAGCTCTTCTAGATTTATCTGCAAGTCTCATTACACTTATGCTTCTGTATCGAGGGTCTGTCCAGTATAGATTCTTCGAGATCCAGTCAAAGGCCAAGTCTTCAACACTTTCCACTCTATTAGCTGTCAGAATTTCTCTTCCTAGAATTTACAATAGATACAATCACTGTACACATTCAGGATCAGAAGGAATAACCCCAAAGTCTTATTCTATTCACAAAATTAATGGTTTTCCCTGATAAAAATGCTGCTTCTGTGCTACTTAATATAAAGCCCTTAGGAGTGCCTTTTGTTCCAGGTGAAGGAGGCATATCCTTCAGGAGCACAAATCCAAAAGAGAAGAAAAGTAAAGACATGGTATTGTTTGGTCCCCAGGTTACATCTTAGTCAACAACCAGACTGTGAGCTGCAATTACCATTACTCTGATCCAAGGCATCATGCAAGTTCAGGAGGCTAGATGCTGACTTATACATTTGATTGTTATTACAACTTCGATAGAAATAGTCTTCACACTATCACAAACAGGATTCCCAAAATCTCATACCAGTAATGTTTATTTTCTCTACTGCAGTTTTATGGCAAACATCTGCTCTTCAGATAGGAAAATAAAAAAGAGAAACTCAGTCTTATACTATCAGAAGATGTAATAGTCTGAGGATGACAAATGCAAGTTGTGCAAGTGCTAAAAATTGTTAATTCCCAAGCACACTCATCAAATCTGTCAAATAACTAAAGGCAATTTTTGACTGCTTTTATGAACTTAATATGAGTTGAACCAATATTTGACAAACATTTTTCAGATTACTGAGACGATGCAGATTTTTCTGTATATGTCACAAAGGAATTTTTTCGTGTGGCTTTTTAGGGATATACATAGTACTCTCCTTATCACAATTACACTTTCTTAAGAATGATTCTTACCTGAACCATCAGTTTTCTGTTTATAGATCATGTCTCTACTTGTGTCTGAAAAAAAAATGGTGTCTTCTTGAGCCCAGAAGTCAATTCCAACAAAATACGAAGGGCTTCCTGTTACAGGTATGATCACATCTTCTTGGGTAGAAAGATTGAATGGGATTCCCCGCACTGCTAGCTGGGATGAAAATAGCAGAAACTGCTGCACAGCTGCAAAAGAAAAGTCTTTACTTATTTACAGGGAAAGAAAATTGAGCATTAATTAATTAAAACTTTGTTTTCCTTTCATAATACTAATATCCTAGAAATTGAAGAAAGAAAGAATAAGAAAATATAAATTTAAATATATATAGACTTAAAAAAACAAATAGAAGAAATTCAACATAGAATATTAAGTGATGTGCCCAGGTCTTCTTTTTGCCTTGTTACCATGGTCCTAATACACCTTTACAAAAAACATCCCTATAGATGCAGAAATCTCTCATGCTGATCTCTTTACAATCATATATATAAATAAAATTTTCAGGTTCTGTGGAATCACCATATAGCCAGACCATATCTGAGTAGCAAGAGACATAACTACATGATTAAACAGCAGAATTGGATAAAAGATACATGGCTTAATTTGCCAATAACTACCAATGGTAAACCTCCCACTAACAATTCATCCAGAGATTGTTGATGGAAGCTCACAAGCCCAAGTCTGAATCTCTTGCCATAAAGGGAGAAGAACAACTTAACCTGTACAATACTTTAGTTACGTAGATCCCACATTCAAATAATGTAAAATCTCCAAGCATCCATAATTGACTTTAGGGCTAAGAGCTTATTCATACTGTTGTCTACACATATTCCATATCAAACTCTCTTAAAATGCTCACATAAAGTGGTGATCTTAAGTTGTTATGGCTTGAAATGAACCTCAGCAGAATACGTTTAAAGTTGTCAACAAGAGTTGTAGCAGAAAAACATGAAGTCCTTGGCATACTGAAATCACGTTGCTATTGAAGAGAAGGAACAGGTTCTATAAATATCTCTGGAGTTAATGGAACACTGCTATTTCCAACAATCATGCAGCCCCTTCTTACCAACACAATGCCGTCCATCTATGTGTAGATCAAAGCCCAGTATACATCTACAGCGATAACCTAGTCCATCATTATCTGTTTTGTGACTGAGAACACAGATCTGTTCACATCCTCCATTGTTATTTCCACAAGGATTTCTCACTGAAAAACAATACAGATAGGACTGTAACTTCATCTGGTATATATTTTTCTTATCTTTTAAAAATCATTATTTTGATTTTTCAGTACTTTTTCCATAATCCACAATAAAACATATGGACTTCATAGGAATTACAATACATGGAAATCATACAACACAAGCTGCACCCTGGAGTGCACTTAATTCCCATCAAAGCTAACCAGCACTCAAGGTATTCAGTTCTGTACAGAGATACTTAGTGCACAGCATGGAGGCCATCATCAGGGTGATAATTTTCCACAGAGATCTACTTCATAATATGCTCACAAAATTCATTCATATCAGTAGCCTTTTCCAACTGTACCCTCACTGCACTGTTTAGGAAGAAAAGTCCCAAATGCCAAAACTGTTCAAGTACAAGTTTGACTCCACCAAATACCAACACATTTTGTAATCCTCACTTTTCAATGTTGCATTTGACTCATCATTAGCAAGAGGAGCTCGATGAAAGTCCTGTATAGAAGAGTCCAGTCCTAAAAATGTATGTACTACAATCATTAGCACTTTGTCTCAAAATGGAAGTGTTTCATTATTTTTAGCAACTTTTCATAAGATAATTCTTAAATCTCCATTGAAACTATTTTAATTGTCTTACCATATGGCTGTCTGGCAGCATGATAAACTGTCACTCCATACGGTCTCAGTGAAGACTGGTAGATCACTTGGGGGTTTGATTCTGAAAACTTATTAGCTTTCACCACTGCCATTTTTGTCCAATCAGTGAAATACACATTGTGTTCAAATAAAGTAATTCCATATGGATGAGGAATTAGCGAGCCTCCATGAGCTATTGTTCTCCTGTTATAAAGATTTTATTTAATTAATTACAAAATACTATATAGAAAATATTTTTTATTAGCAGACTAAAAGGCACAAGATTATTCATTCATATTTCAGCTTTTGCTTCTATAGACATAAAAGCGGCCTAAGTACAAACAAAAAAGACCAAATGAACTGAAGAGATTAAGTTAAATATACAAGATGTGTAAGCATAAAACAAATCAGAAATGATTTCTAGGAAAACATAGTGAGTAAAAAAAAGTAATCAAAATCACTGAAAGAAAATTATAGAAAAAAAAACAAATAGAGGAAATAAAGATCTCTGTAACATTAATATATTCAAGAAGCCTTGAATATAAAAAAAATTATGGCTGCATCAACTGGCCAAAAATTAAAAAAATTAAAAAAAAATCCATGGGCTACATTAAAAAAAAACAATAATAATAAAAGAAAAACAAAAAGAAAGAGATACATGGAAAAATGGCCTGAACTAGGTACCCATGCAAAGCCAAAGAAAATGAAATGCTAATAAGTTATATATATTCTATGCAAGAAATTCTAACAGTATTTTTCTGGATAAACACTAGGAGATAAGAAAGACATTTAAGTCCTCAAGTAACACATAATGCTAACACTGATATAATTTTTGTTTAGTCTTGTAGGAAGGTCTACAAATCATGTGAATTCTACAGTTCTATTCTAACAGTTTTCAGGATGACTTAAGTTCATGCTGCAGGCACAAGAGACGTGATTATGTAGGGAGTAAACCATACTTTAACATTGTCTGCAGATATGCCATTGTGCCATTGCCTCTTGCCTGCTTACCAAACATTTAGAAAATTTTTGGTGTTGCTGTTAGCAACAAGTTTTTCTCTACAGAAAAGCACCTTCTTGCCTTACAGAACCGCAAAAACAACCTTGAAAAATACAGATTAAGGAGAAGACCAAAGGTATCAGCATTATTTTTACAGTTTTCCAAGTAAAAGAATACAATGAGCAATAAACTTGCCAATCAAGCAGAGGACTGTTTTTCAAGTCACTGTGTAAGAGGTATGTTGAAAGTAAACAAGTTTTTCTTGTGATTGAGTAACAGAGACCAATCACAAATGCAGAGATAAGCAGATTTCTAAACACTACACTCACAGCCCCATAAAAACAGAAAGGCTCCTTTCTTGCATGCTGTGATACTGTTTCCCTAGCATCACAGTAGGGTGAGTGATGAATTTTAATTTCTGACAGCAAAAATTTATCAAGTGTAAAAAGAAAAAAATCCAGAAGACTTAATACCCATTCTGCAAAGTAGTGCTTTATAGATTAATAGTTTAAATAAATTCATTTATGAAAAAGATGTAAAGGATGATGATCTAAGACAATGTACAGTATTCAAAAATAAAAAGCAGACACTACAAAAATGCATACTATAGTGATGGGCTATAAAAGCGCACATTGTAAAAAAACTGTAACAGGCATTCAGTGTAGAAACAGAACAAAGAATGACAGAATAATTACGGATTTTCAACAAGTAGCATGATACCACAGGTATCAAGGAATGTCACATTCATTATGTTGTAATTTACACCGTTTATGAATCACTTTTTGTTAGACACTGGAATACTTAGAACTAGCTAGAAAATAATCCATGTACCCGTAACCTTCAAGGGGTAATATTTCTCTTACCTTTGAAGCCCATCGTAAGTTACAGTCTCAATGTAATCAAATCGGCTGTCAACCCAATATAGCCTTTTTGATACAATATCCAGAGTTATTCCAGCAGGCCAGCCTAATTTTGTTTTTACCAAATCCTGACGGTTTGTGCCATCCATGAAGGCTCTTTCCACTTTAGGATCACCAGACAGACTATCCCAGTCAGAGAAAAATAAGTAACTATAAAGAAAAAATAAAGTTCCATGTTTCCTTTAAATTTTACAAAAAAAAAAAAAAAGCTAAAATGTATTTAGAATTTAGAAACTATGACATCATTTAAATCCAGCACTCTTTCAGGTCAGCTTAACTCACACTTGGCATATGGTAAAAACACACTTCATAATTTCTGCCCAAGAACTGAAATGCATTTTCTTTTATACAACAAATCCAGAAAAAAATATACTTTCACCCAAAAAACCTCAGAACTACTGAGTGTCCTTCGTAAAAAGACTTAAGTGTGCTGCCAGAAATTAATCACTGACAAATCCAAGCTACTGAAACACAATGACCTGGGAGGCAGTAGCTTCCCCAGCTTTATCCCACCACTTTATTTCAGATAGTATGAGGTCTGTGGATGCTAACAAAAATTTACAGATAACTTTTAGTCTTGGAAATAACTCCGCAATTCGCCTGTTTTCATGGCAGCAACAAAACAGATTCCATACATTGGTAACAAAAGCAGTGTACAGCTCTCCCATAATAATGTAACATGTACAAGAGTTGAGGATAGAATGTAAGTGTATAAACCATTTTAGATAAGATTCTAAAATAACTAGCCTGGGTTGTTTGTTGGTTCTCCACCTTTTCATGTGAACAGAGGAATTTCTGGTATCTTCCACCATTAGTTGACACTTAGCACTTACCCAACAGTTGGATCGAGTGCTATTCCTCTAGGATTTCCGAGATTTTCGGCAATAAGAGTGACACGGTTTGTTCCGTCCAAGTTAACCATATCTATTCTGTCCACACTAGTCTCAACCACATAGAGTTTATTGTTAATCCAATCCACTGCTAGATTTTCAGGAGTGTCAACTGAAACATTTAAAACTTCTTGGAAATCAGAGCCATCAATAGTAATAGAAAAAACCTGAAAACAATACAAATATTATCAACAACGTTATGCTTTGCTAATCGTGAGTAACATGGCACCTATCATCACACCAAGCACAGATTGGCCACTAGATATTAATCAAGTCACATACTAAGCTCTGTCCAGCTTTGGGTTTTGGGGGTGTTGTTTGTTTTGTGTGTGTATGTGTTTGTTGTTATTGTCGTCTGTTTCTTTTCCAACAAACAAACAAACAAACAAACAAACAAAAAACACGCAAAAATTACAGGAAACTTGTTCTTCAACTAGCATTTCAACAAAATGAGTTAAGGAACAAGCTAAAAAAGCCTTATGCTTTAGCAAACATGGCAAGTTGCTGGATTAAAAAAAAAAAATACATGAGGGAAATGTATCTGGCTTTCCTGGAATCTAGCAAAAACCATTATTTCCAATTTAATTGAAACAAATTAACAAGCTTTAGCAAAGCACTCATCCGTAACCAGACACAAGAGGGGGAGATCCTACTGTAACAACTATCAGAGGGAAATGACACGGAAAATACATTTTGCCAAGTGAAGAAACCAAGGGAAATTTCCCTATCCTGACAAAAAGGAGAAGATTCAATTAGGCTTCTATTTCTTTTTTATATAAGCCTAACTTTAACAGCATCATGCTCAAGAAACATCATCATCTTATACACAAGCTCATAGCTATATGAAGAAAACAGCATAAATCCAATAATTTTTATTACACAGCAATCATGTGATTCCAACAAAGGGCAATATGTAAAGCCAGGAATCATTATCTCCTTTTTTTGGAACAACACCATGAGGTCTGAAACATATCCATATGAAAACAGACCACCACAAGTAAGTATATGCAAGAAAAACAGCAGCTGAAATGATTGTATTATTTAAAGTATTTTTCAGATTCACATATACTAACAAGCAAACCAATAGCAGCCTACAGTGCTCTTTGTAAATCTTGTATACGGAAGAGCTCAGGGCATCAGGTTAGTGACATAAAGGTGTCACTGAATACAAACCACTATTCCCTGTTTTAGTTCATGTCGATCTTCGAAAAGAAAAAAAAAAAGACAATTCCCTAATAATACTTACCATATGAGCCATCAAGGTGGAAATACATATCACATGATAATCTTAACGTCAATGTTCTCTTCAGATTATTCTAGTTAGGACTTAACTAGATTAATTAATCCTAATGAATTACTTAGGATTAACTATATATGGTAGCTAAAAAGACAGTCCTTGCCATGTGCAGTATACACAGTGGAAAAAAACATATTACCTTGTGTTTGTAACTTTTACAGAGATGAGATAAATCTCCCATCTCATGAAAGTTCACACTTGACCCTGACTTAACTACAGCTACTATCAATGCAATCTCAGTAACGTGATCTCAACACGGTGAAAATGGTAATGCCAGAATTGTGAACAATTCAAAAGTTGCGTGCACAACTCCTCTTGTACAACCTGAAGGCCACGCAGTGTGCTTTGCAACAGAACTAAAGTGGCACTGTAGTGGAAATGCTAGTTTTCATCTATGAGTATAGTTTCATAATGACAGTGATATCAAATTGATCCATACATGGTGTTAGCAGGAGGCAGACCATGAATTCTCCTTTATGCCAATTGGCAGTCAACACGAGGATGGGGATTCTACAGTTTTAACACTTGATCTAAATTTTATTTTATTTCTCTAAGATATGCTTGGAGAAGAACGAACGAGGGTGACGTCTAACTTTCTCAAAGATCTCCAGACACCTGAGTTTTCCACGTGTTTTTTTTTAATGACTCTATTTTCTCTACCTTGAAGCTAGAATATTTCCTCTTCAAAAAAAATGTAACAAAACACCGGCTCATTACCAAACACTGTCAATATTTGTTATCAAAGTTCAATTACAGTGCTATTTGAAGCATATGAAGAAATTTGATTTTTATCATCTTGGAAGGCACAAAGCTTTTACATCGAAAATGATCTTGTTTCAAAAAATTACCAAGAAAATTTTGTTCAGTTTTGAAAGAATGTCTACTATTTCTCTTAATTAGTTTTTTGGACTCCGTCTCAAATAAAATTAAAAGTTGCTCAAGATATTCCCATACAATAAGATTCTTTGTTTAATATGTCAAATGTAATAGTATAGCTTGAAAAATGCAGTCATTAACATAAAACTTTTCAAGGAGCTTTTTTGTTAGAAAACAAAAGTACAGCCAAATTTTGCTTTCAAAAATGAAAGCCTATCAACACATTCTGCCCCTGGCTGTTCTCTACGTCCACATACACAAAAATTTATTCTTCTTGTAATTTCTACTCACCTTATCTTGCACTGTATCAGTCCAAAAGATCCTATGCAGGTAAAAGTGGAAGTCCACACCAACTGCAACTCCACGATTCTGCGACTGTACCAGAGTACGAAAGTTTCTTCCATGAAGATCTCCAATCAGTAAATCACGGCCATTGGAAAAAATAATTGATGCAACACCAGCTGAAAGCAGAGGTGATAAATACATAACTATTCTGTGACCAAGCTATCTGAAAAAGGTCACTGAAATATATTCATACAGGTCATACACAGCAGATATAAAAGTTTAAATCGATACTCAGACTACAACCTGTATAGGTGGTTCTATGTGACTACTTACCTGCTTTGATTTGCCCTTGTTTTCAGCTTTGGAGCAAATCAGGCAGCAGTATATATATTAAAACTCAGTCAGGTAAAACTTTCACAAAACTTCCATGTGTCATAAATCCTAAAGACTTTTTTCTGTTCTTCTATCTCCTTTAATCAAAGTATAAATTCTCTCTAGATTTTTCTGCCTAATGGGATTCAGATATTCTTTAATTCTAGCAGGCAGGCCTTTTTCCCTAGTTTTTCATGTACTGTTCTCTTCACCTTCTTTATTCTCTCATCTCCTCAGAAGAGGCAGCCAGCTTCACAAGCCTACAGGTGCCAGCAAACACGGTCTCTTGTTGATTTCTGATGATGTACTGAATGCTGTCTCAACCTTAAAATTGTAAGTTCAAAGTTAAAATCAGATTTTCACGTGATGTTTTGCAGACTGACCTGTTTTAAGCTCTATTAGTCCAAGAAAAGCAAGAGACTCTTACACTGCTACATACTAACCTGAAGTGTTGGCTCTACAGTGTCGATGATGCTCTAGAAAATAACCTTCCACGCAATGGCACTGGTGATGTCCCACACGATCTTCACACAGCTGGTCACAGACACCCCACATTTTGCAGTCATCAAAATCTGTGAAGTGAATTAAAAAAAAAAAAGTTACGTATCAGAGGGATGTCATCATACTTGGGAAGCTTCAAGTTTGCCCTCTCTACTTGCTTTTTATCTGTTTGCAAAATGGTGGCATGGAAGAAGATTTTGTATGCTTTTTTCACAAATCTTCAATATTCTACTTCTAGATGAGAGAAAAACTGGGGTTTGCTACCTACTGATCTACCCAATAAAAAAGAAAACCGCCAGGCAAAGAGGAAAAATCACTGGAAGTAAAGGGATGACACTATGTACTTTCCACAACACAGAGTATGTCTAACCAGTATTCTTGCTGCAACAGATGCAAGTACATTATGTACACACACACACCTGGACGGACTTAAGCCTACTCTGAAGGCAAGTCGCATTTAACATTAGGGTAGTACTGAGCTCAAGCTAATAAGACAATGTTTATTAGGTCAGACACTTGCTAGCACAGGTGTCCGATTTCCAATTAAGAGGTAGATGCGCATCAGAACCCAACAGTAAAAAGAATAAAGAAATAAGTTTTTGGCATGTAAAATAGCATGCAGGTAGGGTCTGCACCAAGGACAACCCAGCAAGTTCTCAAGATGTGCTCTAAAAGCAATTACTAGGATTGCTGCAAAATTTTTTACTTCCAAAACTGTAAAATATCTACGTAACTTCCTAAATATCTCATTTTATCTGTCATTATCTAAAGTCCAGAAGATTTCTAATACTACTTAACAAATAGTTTTGAGACATTAAAAGCCAGACCTCCTTCACTTGTAAACCTATGAGCAGCACTGTACATTATAGTGCTGGAATTCCACTGTTAGGCCAAAAATGAATAAATAAAGGGAGAAAATTAAATCTCAAATATTCTTCCTACTGGAACTTGTATTTTTAAACATTTGTTGATGCATAAGTAAAAGTTAAGTATTTCCTACATAGCACATTTTGGTACTGAAAAAATGTTGTCAGTAGCTTTCCAGCTTCCATATGTGTTAAAATCATCAGTCTACAGTGAGCCAGAAGCAAATGGAGACAAATTAAAAATTGCAGTTCAATTATTTTGGCCATAAACCAGTTACATTGATTTAAACTAAGATATGGAATTATACACTAATGACTGTGGGCTCTTCCCCCATGACAACTGTTTCTCCCACTACACACACAACTACATCTCTGCAAACTAAAATACACTGATTAAAATTTCTAAGCTAGAATCAGACAGCTAAGTGTACAGAGTACTCAAGTAGAACAACAAAAGACTGACTAAAACGACACCAGGTTTACAAACATGTCCTTCATATGTTTTCCACATAAGAGTGAAAGTAAAGAGGAAATTTTTTACCTGGAGATATTGCATTGATTCCTCCATTCTACTAAGAGCAACCCTGCTGCCTCTGCAGCTCATACATCCCTAGGTTACACAGCATTCTTGATAGTACAAAAATCTCATGAGAAATGGAGTGCTCAGAATACTTTTAATAGCACAAGAACCATAGCTTGAGTTTAAAACTTATAAAATAATCTGGTTAAGCATATACAACTAGGCTAAGCATCATGATCCTAAAGTTACTGCATTTCCACTTCCTGACATAAATCACATATACCACCAGCAGCTTATACTTCCAATATAAAGCAGGTACAGAAGATAAGTGTAGCACCAAAATAATTCCTTTATGTTCTTGCAAAAATTCCTTATTTTCATGTAAATACATATACCGATATGTCATAGGAGTTACAGCCAGTCAATAGCACAAATACATAGCACTCTTTCCACTTTAAATTACAATGATCTACTGTGCTCTTATCTCACTTTCACTGTCACTTTCAAAAACCCTTCAACATCATTACCTGATTTTCTAGGCATACAACACCACACATTTCTGGAACAGAAAAACTCAGCTAATCACTAAAAGACTTCTAACACAATTTGATAATAAAACAGACACCCAAGAGTAAATCCTCTTAAACATCATCAAGCTCTCACTTGTCTTACAGGATTAGATCTTTCCGATATATCTCTGGTTTGTTTCTTTGTCACCATGCAACTGTTGCCACTGAGTTATTTATTCTTTTGCTAACTTCAGAGATCTTCTATTTGCCAGGCTATCCATCCTCTTCAAACTTAGCTTCCTGGAATCCAGGCTTTCCTAATGAGCTATGAGAAGGTACTAGGTATCTGCAATGATTGCATTTCACTTACCAATACAAGTACGACTGTCATTACTACTTATTGTATATCCCGCAGGGCAGTAACACATCCCTCCTGAAGGAGAAGAATGACAGCGATACTGGCAGCTCAGTGCAGCACATTGAGATATGTCTAAAAAGGAAATGAAATAGTTCAGAAATACAATTACAGCTGTTATTGGCAGAACAGTTCTACCCTACTGACAGTTACAAAAGCTACAGCCTTTTCTGAGTCTTCAATTTCAGAAACAGCTTCTTAAAACAAGTATGCACCAGAAAAGATGTCTGAAGTTCCATAAAACATAACCTCACCATTTGCTGTTTTATGCTGAAAAAATAACCCATTGCATTATATTAAGAAGACTATCCACGCTACTCCAATATATTAGAATATATTGGTCAGACTTCGTTCATGGAAGAACACTTTATCCTTTTCTTCTCTTCCTTCCTTCTTTCAAAAGAAGGAAGGTAAAAATTCCTTCATCATTCTTCCCTTTCTTTGTAACTAAAAAGCAGCGATAGGTAATGAAATTACAATTGTAAAGCACTTGCTGACTACTTCCTACTCTTTTCATCTTCCTTTTTCATATAGATCTTGATAAACTTTTCATTTTGCAGCCTACATCCAATGTTACAACTACATCACTCAGCAAAGCAAGAGGTACTATCCTACGACAAGGTTTGAATTTCCTATTTTTTTTTCCTGTCCTCATATTCCAAAAGATATTGGGTTTTATTAATATGATGAGGAAATTGAAAATGTAAAACACCCTGGATCCTGAATCTCAGAGGGAATCAATGTTCATGAGAGTGAAATTAATAGAAAAACTATGAAAGCTCATTGTTTCCAAGAGACAAAACCCAGTAACAACATCAACTGAAGAACCAGATACTCCAGGTGAAAGGATATTTTTGAAAACCCTAATCCAAGTGACTTAACCAAGGCTTAGAATACATTGCTTCAGTCTTGTGTTCCAATCATTACTCAGTGTTCCTTCTTGCTTATAAAAAGGGAACAACACAGATATTTAATCTAAAAAGGCATATAGCACACTTTTCCATTCCTTCCTGAATGCACTTCAGGATGTGAAGAGGGAGTTAAAATCCCCACCTATGAAACTTCACATATGTCCTTTTTAGACCACCCAATCAAGACAGTGCTAACAAAACAGATTCCAAAATTTCTGTGCTGTTTAATATATAAAATGTGAATGTAAAAATATATCTATTCTGATGTTTCTGCTGTTCTGTATATACTTTTGATTCTAATACATACTGCAATGTCTGCCTGCCGTGATGTTTGTTTCATCTTCTCCTGCAGGGCAGTCTGCAGTTCCATCACACACTTTCCCAATTGGAATGCAATGTCCTGACTCAGGGCAGGCCCAATCTCCTGGGTAGCATTCATGATAATTACTTTCTGTGGAAAAGAGAAACAAATATAATTGAGAGGTATGTTTCAAATACACTTAAAAATCTCTTCCCTAAAAGACGTCCAAAGCATCTACACTCCTCATTATTAAGTTTACATTTTGCAACTCTTTCTGAGAACTTACCTTTTGACTATGGTAGTCAACCAAACAACATCAACTTCAATAGTCAAGCAAGAATAAACTACTCTTGCTATATGTTAAATTTAATTTGCACCACATTTTGTATCACAGCAGTAACTCTCAGATACACAACAATGTACTAAAGGTTGTACAAGTTTAAAAAAAAAAAAAAAAAAAAAAGGATGTAAAGATGGAATTCAAAGTTTTTCACAGAATGAAAATGGATTCAGAACATCCTGATAGGTCAAAACTCCAATGAAGTAGCTTGGTGAGGTCTTCCTCTGAAAATACCATCATTAGAAATAAGCATTACTACATACCACATCCCCTTTCATCTTCATTATCTTCACAGTCATCATCTCCATCACATATCCAGCTCTGATGAATGCAGCGGCCACTTGGACAAGTGAAGAAGTTGCCTCTACAAGTTGCATAAGCTAAGGAAAGAAACACCAGTAAATCAAACTACTCTGAATGACCAAAAGATTAGCAATAGAAGTCCTGTCTGGTAAGATAAACTGTCATTTACACCTGTAAAATTGAGCTAGTTCAATAACTTACATATATCGTAAACAGTGCTGTTTTGTTCTGGTTTGCCCTTTATTTTAAAATACTAGAGTGCTAGGGTTTTTTCTTGTTTTGTTTTTAACAGAAATGAGAAGAAATGCTGAATTTCTCAATTAATTTTGCAACAAGATGAACAGCACCTTGTTATCAATATTTTTAAATGCGGATTTAAAAAGGAGATGCTACTCAAGACATTAGAGATAAAGATACTTGTATTCAGAGAAAAGAGTAAAAAACTCCATGAACATTTATGCCTAAAGCTCTCCAAGGTTGGTAAGTTTTCCCCACTAAGAGTTCATAAATATCTGTGGGTCTTCAAAGGACAAACACTGCCAAATAGATATTAGAGAAATATTAGAGGGGGTGGGGAAGATTCAAAAAATGTGCTAGTGTTAAGTTCATGGTAGAATACAGAAACTAAATAACAACACGTGGCTTTCCAAAAGCACAGGAGAAAAAAAGTAACTCAGATCCTAGAATCAATGGGGAACTTTGTAAATATACAGATCAGACATTTGACAGTTCTACAGCCATGTTGCTGGTTGGAGATGTAAAATCCTGGGATATCAGACCATGATATAGGAACGAGCAAGAAATTCCCAGAAAGAGAACTGCCAATTAAGCAACTGATACGAACATCCAACAAACTTCTGATGATCACGTGGCAAAGCAACCTACATTTGGTTTTCTTCTGCGCACTTTAATTAACTCTCAGTAAATTGCTTAGAGAAAGAGAAAAAAAAACCCTCATACTGCAAGAGTTTTCATCACTCCTGTCTCCACAGTCATCATCATGGTCACACATAAAGGCCTGTGGGATACATTCTCCATTAGCACACTGAAACTGTGTACTGATGCATCCATGCGCTGAAAGAGATTTCAGAACAGAAAGACACGCAAGAAATCTGTCAGAAAATTAAAATTGTATACTTTATATCTCTTTTAAAGGTAATTTGTTAGGGATCTCTCTGCATGTGGTACTTACTGCAATTAGCTTCATCAGAAGTATCTCTGCAATCAACTTTGCCATCACATCGTTGACTTGCATTAAAACATGCTCCATTTGCACAGGATAACTGTTCACATCTTGGGTAGCCTACAATAAGAAATCCCTCAGTTTTAGTGTGGATATTGGACTGTAGAGTATAATGAGTCACATATACCCTGTCACCAGAACATCCTGATTTACTGGAAAACAAAGGAGGAATACACAACTTGCCACATTACTACTGAAAAACAATCCATTTATTCAGTATATTGTCTTCTCTAACAGTTATTTAAGAATATTCTCTAGGTTGTTAGTAAAGGTCCTTGCAAGAGATTAGGCATATTTCAATTCATACTCCTGAAATTCGAAACACAGCATCTGTGTTCTCAGTACAGTCTCATTGTAGTTGGGATAACCATTCCAAAGTAGCAAAGAAAGAATAAATGAGTAAGAAATGCTGGCTTCTGTGAGGGCCAAATACTGTGCTACACTTTCATACAAAATCCACACAACTTCCAGTTAAGGTTTCTGTGGAAGTAACACAGAAGTAACTACACCATTGCTTGTGGTGAACTCTGTCAATGCTGAGAGAACAAAGGAAGACAAACAGAACTTCAAAAAATTAATAGGATATCTGAAAATCAAGGAGCTCCTCTTGTCTATTTTGCATGGAGAAATCCAGAACTGGAAACCTGTCTGTCCTTACTGTTGATAGGGAACAGAACTTAAAACTTCCCCTCATTATCTCCTATATTTAGAGAATGTTAGCAATGAGTGAGCCAAGTTGTTCTACTCCATACCACCAAACAGAAAGTCCTAAACAGGAAAAGAAGAATCAGGTCCTTGCAGGGGGAAAGGTAGAAAGAGCCCTCCATATTGAAGTACTTACAAAATTATTTTTACAGTAAGCTCACCAGCAAAGAAAATTTTGAAGGTGAGTACTGCAACATTTTGAATTTAAGTAAGAATTTTCACATTATTCACTGCATTTGGGGCTTGCACAGTAAACATTTTCTAGCTTTTACTTTCCTTTTAAAACTAAGACTCCTCTGTGAGCATCTGATCCCATAGCCTTATATTTAGATATTTAAAAAAAAAAACAAAAAACTGAGCATGAAATGATGCTGAGAAGCTGGTCATAGTGCCTCTGCTCTAGAATGTATAAGGAAAAATGTCAGAACTCTGTGAGTAATTTGAAGATACACAAAAAAAAAAAAAAAGCCAAAGATGGGTTCTCTTCAGGGACTTCGACACATAGCTTTTTTTCTAGGTCAGTGACTGGTGCATTAGAAAGAGATGAATAGGATAGAAAAGGTTCTTAGTAAAAAGATGAATAAGGTAGTTAATGTGAATTTAAGTTTGAGAACACAGTTACACAAAACTAGAGTGAGGAGATTGCAGCATAAGACTGAAGATGAGGTTAGGAGAGAAAAGCGAAGGGACTGACAGTAAAATGCTTTTTTCTACCCTGCCTTAACTGTGAAAAGCCAACGTTTCACGTAAACATCATTTAGTTTGTCTTTTCCTTCTAAGAACCTGACTTATTAAAGCAAACTTATTAAAGAGGAGATCTTTTCCTAGTAATCACCATTTTTAGAAGACAATACAAGTGTTGTAGAAATGGGGAAACTCGGCTATGCTCATTCCAGTTTCTGGCAGAAAGTGAGCACTTCTGAAGTATCTCTTTTTCTTAGTCAAAATACTTCTTCACAATCTGCCTACCTGTGATATGCCAGCTCTTCAGTGCAAAATATGATCAAACTAGTAGACACCAGCACAAATGACAGATAAAATATTTTTCTTCCTGAGACCCAAAAACTGCTTAGGAGCGAAAGCTGTAAATATACTGAAGTGACATGTTTTAGTATTTACATGTGGAAAAGTATGTCATAGGAATTGCTAAGCTACACTACTTTGCAATCTTACTAATACCTTTGATCTGCAAGCTGAAAATACACCCACACAAGAGCATGAACAGGAAACAGTAGTAACTGATATTGGGTTCATGAGATACCCATTTCCCATTTCTGTCACACAGTTGGTACATATAATTACCTTCTGCAAATCTAACTCATGTTCCAAGAACAAGAAAGGAAAAGAAAGGTAATTTCCTACTTTAGATGATGTTGGGTTTTGTGTTTTTTTTTTTTTTTTTTTTAAACCACAACAACACTTGAAAAATTTTACAAAACTAAACTAAAACCTTTTGACTGCCATGAGTCACCACCTTACAGTGATCATATTATTGCCCTACAGCAAACAAGACATCAGGAGGAGGACTTACCCCAAGATCAAGACTCCTTTGAGCTACACTGAACGAGGTAGAATCCACAGCAACAATGCTCTGAGAACTGGCAGACCAACAAGAGCCTTGTTCGTGGCCTTACTTCCTGATTTTGACCCCTGCCATTCTAGTCTTTGGCTGCCTTCTCACTTTACTTCAGTTTTGCTTCTTTCCTTACCTGAACTCTCCCTAGCATAGACATTTCCTTCAGCCTCATTCTGTAGCTGCTACTTATAATTTGTCCAACATCAAGAACATTAGCCTCTTACCATGGCCCTTTTCTTCTTCTTTGGTCTACATCCTCTATGATCTCTTCAGTTCTTGATTTCTGCTCACCTTCGCAAATCCATCCCAGACCTAACTCCTCACTTCCTGACCACAACAGCTATTTAGTGTAGGAAACAAGAGGCAGGAACCTCTGTTAGGTAGCTGACCCATGGCAGCAATTCAACATCCAAATCAGAAATGAGAATCTAGAATTTCCGAGCCCACACTCAGCTCAACAGCTTCAACAAATACATCACTAAAATACTCCTTTCTTTCTTATGGTCTCAGCACAGTGCTTAGTCACCAGAGTTGTATCCAGGAAGGTTGTTCTGTCAGTCACCACAGAGAAAAATGGATAGGGCTGGGACTTTTATTTGCAAGAAATAAAGGTAACTAATACAGTAAAATGATATCAGTACTGCTGCTTTTAAAAACAAGTATTTGTGACCACAAATAGTCTTCCACTTCACTGTGCATTTTTTAAGTTTCAAAATGAAAGTATTTGCTAGCTGTGGAATAGTAAGACAGCTGGAAAAATGACCTGATATACATATTCAACAGATTAAAAGAAACACATTCATTTTATGAAATTAAAACAGCTTCAATACACTAATTACATGACCCATAGCTGAAACATTATTCTGATTTTTATCGCAACCTCTGCCTGGGTAGTTTCCCCTTGCTATTAATCCCATTAGCAGCAAAATGGACTAAGGTTTTGAATCCCGTTGTTCTGTTTTATTACTTGTTTAACTGTTGAGTTACTTCATATTGGTGACATTTAGAATTTGACTAGCTTCTTAAATGATGTAATTTATTCAAAATAAAACTTTATCTTATTTACAATTTAAATTTGCTTCCATAAAGATCACTAAGTGCAAAGCACGAGTAAATAGACATGGGTTTACATTCTGTGATTATTTGTGAAATAACAGAATCAATTTTAAACAGTTTTTTTCTTTCACAGTTCCTGGAGGTTTCATTTCTATTTATGAAATCCTTTAGTATAAATCAATTGATAAGGAAAAAAGAGTGATTAAGGAAAAGGCCAAAATAGCAACATTCCTATTTGTTTCTACCAGATCGTATAGAAAAGGAAGTGGATGGTAACAGTGGAAGAAATTAATTTCAAAGAAAGTAGAATAGCAAAATCTAACACTAATTAATTCCCACTGTATAATTAACCACAAAGTCACCAAACAATTCATTTTGTCTTAAGACTTCTGTTTAAAGTATTAAGCCTTGCGAAGATAGAAAGACAATAAAATTATCCAGTCTTCCTGGAAAGGTTTTGTCATTACAGTCCTCAAGATTTTCCTGTCTTCAGCATCATCACATTTCTTCAGATTAGTCCAACACTCCTACTTTTAATGTTCCAAGTCACAGTCATTCTTCTGTCTTAGAGGGACTGTCAACACATATTCTAATAAACCAGAGTAGCAGCTGTTGAATGATATGAAGCAGTTTCTCTTCCTGGGGCTAAATATGCTGCCTTCACAACAATCATGGGGCCTACTGGCAGATACAGCAGTAGGGCAGCACTGTTAAGGTATCTAGAGAACTCTTTCCAAACTGCCTTTTAAACTATTCAGTTTAGAATGTTAAGTGTGAAATAGAATGTGCACTTCAGCTTTCACTTATCAATGTGGCATATACTCCAAAGGAAGAATTCTGACTACTGTCTTTTGGAGTCACTTAAACACGGTTGTTCTCCACTGCAACACTTCATTATTTCTTGACCCCATGGTAGCAGTCAGCATCAGAGTTCTGCAATAATGAAACTGTATCAGAATATCAGCTCTAATACACAAAAGAATCTGCAATGAAACTCTAATAACAAGAAGCATATTGTGGTCATCCTGTCCATCAACAAGCCCTTTAATCTTACAAATTGATTAAAATGCCAGAGGGAGATGAGATGAAACTAGATAAAGCGCTAAAACCAAAGACTCACGGCAGTCTCTTTCATCTGTTCCATCAGTGCAGTCCTTTACTCGATCACACCTGTATGTACTTGGGATACACTGTCCATTTGAACAAGTAAACTGCTGACTTGAGCACGTCCGTCCCGCTGCAAGAAACAGGCACTTGTGAGGTTTTTTTTTTCCTTCAATCGGGATTTTTTAAGGTGGAAAACTACTTTCTCTCTTCCTTTCTCACAAATACTAGCATATGATTTTTTCTTTGCATACTCAGGGAGATTCAAGAACACTTAACAAGCAGATAACATAACTCTATAAGGCCTTCTGGAGCCTGCGTAGTCGCTGTTCCACTCCACCAGCAGGGCTGACCTCCTTGTAAGTGTTCTGCCTAAAAGATTTAATTACTGATTCTTTCTTCTTAAGTTTTTCTCTGTCATTTTGTTTACTGGCTCAAAATCTGTCAGTACACGTCAGTTATTCAGTGAACAACCCAAGCATAATGAATGTTAACAAGCACTCTTCTATACTGCCACTATGTAAAACAGCAGAGCAGGAGATAAGGTACTTCTCTGTAATACAACCAGACCTCAATAGTCAGGTATACTTTATATTCATAACTAATAAAGGACCAAGAATTATTATGTCAATTCTCAAGACAACTATGAAAGTGGAAGGCAACCACATAGAACCGTACAATTCTACTTTGATCCTACCGGGGCTAAATTACAATCTCTGTTCCTCTTAGGCAAATTAATTGGGTCTATGAAGATACAGCTGAAAAGTAACTGTTAACTTTTCCTCCTGTACTAGCTGAAAGAGTAGCTCTTTGATCTTGTTCAACTGTTGAGTTACCCCAGTCCTTAGTTTTCTTCTGTGCACTTTAACTAACTATCAGTAAATTGTTTAGAGAAAGAGAAAAAAAAACCCTCATACTGCAAGTGCCATCTGCACTGCTGTTTTTTTAAACTCATGTCTCAAAATAACACCAATCAATATGCTGGCCCCTAGTCTGCTGCTTTACAGGGGTCTATTCCTTCTCCTGTCAGTAGTTCTCCCCAAAAAAATCTCAGATAATCAGATACTAGTGTCATTAGGGAAAATGAGCTGAAGACAGGACAGTTAATATACATTTTTTTCCCCTTTATTATCCTCTAGGTTTCCCAAGTGCAGAGATAAAAAGTCCCATACCAGGATATGGCTCCAAAAAAGCAGCAGCTGATGGAGCCTTTTCAAAACATTCATCATTAATGAGTACATGCTGAACAAAGTTAAAGTGATCCAGCTCAAGAGTAACCTAGAGCTGTTGCTCATTTTGCTTTTTCTGTCTACAGATTCCTTAGTTAACACATAACCAGCGGTTGTGCTGACACCTTCCCAAAGGAGAAGGGAAGCAAAATGCAGTTAATCTTAGTTCCAATTATTCCGTCTTTGGAATAACATTAGATCTTCAATACTTACGACATTGTTGATGTTCATCTGATCCATCTTCACAATCTTCCTCATCATCACATACCCAAGAACGTGGGATACATTCACCATCAGTCTGACACTGGAACTGATTGCCCTCACAAGTCGGCTGAGCTAAATGTAAGGAAAGAATAAAAATGTCATTTCACAGACATTTGGTAAAGCACTTTCAAAGAAAACAAAAAATAAAGAGACTTAAAATTCAAGTATCCGTTGACTAATTTCTCCAGTGAATACATGAACAAACCACAGAAATACAATGACAAACCATAGAAAATTGCCAGATCAGGGTCATAAATGTGGGCTAGAAGAATGTTTGAAGGTAAATTTTAGTTTAGTGAATATTTTATGTATATTCTGTTCTACATCAACTCATGGAGAAAGGCAGGCTCCAGAGGAAGATGAGTCACAGCAAAAGCTTAAGACTCTGAACTACCCTCTTGCAGAGCCTCTTTTTGTTCACTGACGTACTGAGTCATGTTAGCTTCGCTGTGCTCACAGAATAAGCTTATGATCCTTCTCCACTAATTCACGAAACAAAAGTTAGGTTAGTGTTAGGACAACCCAAGCTCCACTCTGCACTTTTCAATAGTAAAGCAACAACATTAAAGAGAAAAGCAAATTAAAAAAAAAAAAAAAAAGCTTGAAATTAGCTGCATTACTGTTTCCTTGCTCCATTCCTAGTTAATAATCCTGGAAAGACACTAGCACAAAACAGTCCAGTAGACAGGACTCTGGTCTTAAACATCTTTTTTCCTGGGATCATGTTTTTGCTGTGCTGCCAAGTCAACTAGAAATACTTTGTGCTCATGGAATGAAATGTAAGCACAACTATCAACATAATCTAAACATTCAAGGCAGAAAATGAAATAACTTCACAGATTTAGCACTGAGAAGTACAAAATTAAATTACAGGTAAAGCAAGTAGATAAAATCAGTCACATACGACACAATGTGAATTGATGATTGGTTTTTTTGTTTGTTTTCTATTCCTGACACGAGTATCAAAGAATAATCTTGGAATATAGTTTTAAGGACAGACCAGTTTTAAACCATTCAGAACTATCATCCTAGACACATGTACCTCATTACCTACAGCATATTAACACATTGTTTTTAGAGCACAGTTAACTGAAGGAAAAAAGCCTGTAGAATTTAATTTTCATCTATTTTTCCATGAAGAACAACTCAGCCTCGTGCTTCTAACTGTGATAAAAACAGGTGTCAGATTTCTGTTAGCTTTCATAAAGCCAATACAAATTTAATCCACCCTTTGTTCAGAGCCCAACCAATTCTATTCAGTCACAGTTCAAAACTAAGTTGATACAGCAAGATATAGGAAAGGACCATTCTGTTTTGCAAGTTCAAGGCATCCTTCTACCTGAACAGCAATTATTTTGGAGCTAAATAAATGCTAAGCAACAAATCAGTCTGTCAAGCTGTGCAAATAAACTCCAATTACTATATTAGTCAAGCAGCAAAGAAACAATCCACCGTGAAAAGAGCCAACATAAATTAGTCTTTTGCATTCCATACCAGCTGAGGGGCAAAAGCTGGCCTAACCTATAAATAGGCTAACCACCACACCAGCCCACAAGACCTCAAAGAACACTAAAATCCAGAAGAAAAAATGAAAGCTAGTTTCTGAAAACAGCCCATGGAGGGAATTCCTTCATTTTCAAATTTTCATTTTAATATTTAGCTTAACAGAGTTTTTGTGCATGGACCTTACAGCCTGGCCGAATGCAACTTTGCCTCTGAGTTGCCCATACTGGGGACAACACAGCAACTCCAATCAACTAACAAAGACTCTTCTTGAGGTGTTACAGGTATATTGTCTGGATTCTCAAGTCATGCTGGAAGTATTAGTATGTATGTATTCTGTATATTCAGGATTACTGCAATAATAGAACACAATACATTTCTGTATCTACCTAGAAGCCAGTCCATTAGTCACCAAAAGAAGTGACATTCCAAGAAGGACTTGGATTTTGAAGAGAAAGCTGTCATGCTTCTAAGTCAAGCACTACTTGACTTTCTCACTACCAAAGCTAACAGAGAAGATATATGACTCTTGAGCAGATTCTACAGTCATCTCCAACAACTAGCATTTTTCTCCCCTTTTTTCCTCTGTATAAAGTGCATTCTTGTATCACAGGTATAGCTGGGAGCACATTGAGAGCTAAGAATTTCTTATATTATCAAAAAGCTGCTCTACAGGTATTGCACTTACGACAACCAGCTTCATCTGTATCATCTGAGCAATCTCTAGCCCCATCACATCTCCAGTCTGCAGGAATACAGCGACCATTTCCACAGCGAAACTGCCCACCTCCACATCCTGTGGTAAAACAAAGTAACAAGCAGGTTAGCAGTGCCAGTTAATCAAAGCAGACACCAAAGTGCATTCCTATCAAATTGCTGTTCTGTTCATGACTACAACACAGAAATGGAAGAATGTTATGTTAGTACAAAAATAAAAATAACTACATGAAAAAGAATTGGGCCAATGCTCTATACACCCAGTCAAAAAGGAAAAGAAAATAAATAGCTGTAAATCTGTTGTGAATAATTTTAATACACTCACTTATTATGCAAAGAAAAATTGTAAATAAAAAAAAGTCTCAGAAGAGCACCTGTACTATAGGAACCTATTTAATGGAGATATTTCCATTTTAAATTCACAGACAGTAGAGACTTATATAAAGGTAGGGGATCATTTTCCACATGATTTCTACAGGCTAAACTTACTAAACATGCAGATCTCCTCAAAGCCTGCGAGGATAATAATTATCCCCTCTGCACCCACTATCAATTCAAGCTGGGGAAGCTGGGGAATATAAAGATAGAGCACAGTTTTATCTTGTTGGATGACAAGTTGGGCAAGAGGCAGCAAACCAACCGTATCCTGGCTAACAGGGCAAGGGGAGCGATCCATCCCTCTGCTCTGTGCTGGCGAGATTTCACCTGGAGTACTGCGTCCAGATGCAGAGTCCTCCTTATCAGAGAGACATAGACTTGCTGCAGTACATCCAGAGGAGGGCCACAAGAATGATCCAAGGGATGGAACAGTTTCCCCATGAGGACAGACTGAAAGAGCTGGTGCTGTTCAGCTTGGAGAAGTGTCTGGGGAGACCTGAGAGCGGCTTTTAATTATCTAAAGGGGGGCTATAAAAAAGAAGCAGACAGACTCTTTAGCATGGTCTGCTGTGATAGGACAAGGGGAAATGGTTTCAAGCTAAAAGACAGGAGATTCAGACTGGATATAAGGAAGTTTGGGAGTTTTGTTTCTTTGTTTGTTTTGCAATAATTGTAGTGAAGCACTGGAACAGGTTGCCCAGAGATGAGGGGTATGCCCCATCTTTGGAGACACTCAATGTCAGGCTGGATAGGACTCTGAGCAACCTGATTTAGTGTAGGTGTCCCTGTTCACTGCAAAGGAGTTGGATTAGGTGACCTTAAAAGGTCCCTTCCAACTCAATTCTATAATTCTGTGTGAAAATCTTGTTTTAGAAGCCATGTATTGGTGAACTGCTTGGAAGTATAAAAGACCTCCATTCTGTTTTGTTTTTATAATGCCCTAACCTTTGAAGTCTTTCCTCTAAAGCATAGGAAAGCATGTCAACATTTAAATAGCAAATAATTTTAAAAGAAATTAAGCTTTTAGACATTTATGACTGATCAAAAGCTAGCCTGCTGTCATTCTATCCCACTTGACCTACTAAGGATTAAGAACTGATTAAAGAAACATTCATTCCCAGGTGTAAATGCAGCTGGATCAGGCATTTATTAGACTAATCTAACAAAATCTTCAGTCCTGCAACAGAGAGAAAAATGCACTGTTTATGGCCTTTCATTGTGACTACAGCCTCATAAAAAACGAGCGAACAGTTTTATAGGTCCCCAGAACAATGAGCTATAACATAATTAGGCTCAACAGCGCTCTGTTTCATGTTAGTCTGTTGTCAGCACTTTGGAGCAGGGAACTCTGGAGGGGAAAAAAAAAAAAAAAAAGGCAGCAGCAAAGCCCAACTCTGTAGGAAAAAAAAAACTGTTTCCTGGTTTAGCCACTAATCATAGGATAAAAGTACATCTTTCAATTATTCTGAATGATTTGCCCACAGAAGATAACCTCAGTATATTTGAACACCACCACCTACTTTTTGAATTTGTGATGACATAAATAACACGCTACCCTAACTTTTATGTAAAACCAGGCATATCAACACAGTCACATAAACACATCCAAGTGATGTATTCCTAAGGGATATAGGCAAGCTACTTTATGCAAGGAATGTTCAAATCTGATTGTCTGGTAGTGACATCCTGATTTATAATGTATCCTGCAAATGGTCAAAAATCTCACTTGGATAAATGGTGGTACAGGGTGGTACAGGAATACGTTCACCCAAATACCTTCTATAGTCTAATGCACGATGGTGGTTGGTGGTGCAGGTCTGGGGTTGGTGGTGCAGGTCTCTTATCAACTACCTTTAAAACACAACAACCTCCCTTGCAAAAATGCCCTGAAAGAATGTACAAGTTCACTCTGGAATCCCAGGCCCTCTCACTGAATTTTGCCCTCCAAAGCAACATTTCCATACGAGATTAGCAGTTAAAACTCTAATAAACACAACACCTAAAACACCACATCTCTGTTGGAACTACTACAAAAAAGCATAAACTAAATTTGCTCATATATTTGACATATATTGACACTCAAAACCACAGGAATATTAGTAGTCACTTACTTAAAAAGAAGTTACAATACAGAATTAAATCCATATCCACAAGTGGAGTTTCTAGTGAAAAAGATAATTACAAACAAGCAAGTAATTACACCAGAATTTGTATATTATTTGTAAAGAATAACTGGGAAAAAATTTTCAAGTATTACATACAACCCCTAATTCAATTTGCTTATCTTGTACTAAGTTCTTATATTTAATCACATCCTTATAGTCATATAAATGAGGAGATAACACTGATAAACTTTTCAGAAAGCATTATAAACATAGCTGCCTTCATATAGTATGAGAAATGGTAACTGAATGTTAAACAGAAAATCTGCAAAGCACGCAGTTCTCCTACACTGTAATTCCTCACAGAATTACAGTTTAAGTTGGTCACACCTACGTACAGTAAGTCCTGTATCAATGTCTGTTTATACAATTCTTCAGCAGATCTGTTATAATTCATTTAATTATGGCATTAGCCTTTTCAAATGTTATCTTCTGTGCTTTCTTTCTGCAGACACACAGCTCTGATGCACCTTCACAAAAATACAAAACCATCTGACACTTCATGTACCACTGTTTTATAATATCTTTGTAACAAAGAAAATTGCACAGTAAATAATGACATCAATGCATTAAATAGCCAGCCTTTGAAACTAACAGAGAAGAAGTAAAGGTGAAAAGTTGTTCTGAAACTCATAACCAAGGCTCTAAAAAGCCTGCGTTTCATCTATCTCTGATCAAAAATTGTTTTTTTTAACAAAGAAAGTAAACGGGGGGAAAATGAACTACAAAATCTATTACTACCAATATTCAGCAGAAATATCCAGGATAAAATAAAATTAACCATGTCAACAGTAAGAGCAATATCCATGTTTGTTCCTACAGACAACTACAGAGACTATTTACTCTAAAATTGAATGTCCTCATTCTGCTAGTAACAGATACCTGAAAATTAAGAGATTTGAACAACCGCGGTTTAGCCGCTATGACTTCAGCTATCTGTTTTAATTGACATACAGTGCTCACACTGAATAGTGACAATCTGCAGAAGCATACAGAGTCCAAAAGGACTGCTTCCACTGTTTCAGTCTACGCGAGGTGGGCCTGCAGCACCTGGCTCAGCAGGGAACTGTCAGAAGACAAGGGGCATCTGCTTGTTTTCTGCCATTATCTGAAGCCCTGATTCACTGAAGGATTAGTAATAAGCAATTTTTTTTAAAAAATTTTGCTTTCCATAAGAAAGTTTTTTATAAAAATAGCAAGGCAGCTCATAAATCAGACACTGCCAAAAAAAATTAATACTAATGAGGTAATTTCCATAGAAATTCTGATTTACTCTGACAGATGCTGATAAAACCAGACACCTCTTTCAGGCAAACACAATTCTGTCAGCATGATTCCTGCAGGAAATAACCAAGGAGTTTAAAAACAAGCAGTAAACCAATTAAAGCTTAAAGCTTTACTGCCGTGCTTAAAATTTACTAACAGAAAAGTACCTAGGAGACTTTTGAAAGTTCAACATTCAGATAGGATCAATTTTTTTGTTTCACTTTATTTTTACTATAATTCATTTTTTTGTCTTCTGACTCTGACAGACTAAAAAAATACATGACAGGCTTTACGAGTCACACCAGAACATATAAATAGGTCCTTCTGAAAGTAATTTCTGCTATTCATTTCCATGGTAACTACAACAGATATTCAGCTACAAAACACAATTCATCAACATAGTCACCACCATTAGCTCTGCATTTTCACTGGTGATGAACAACTGCCTGTATGCCATTCTTGTCAGAATCTGCACCAGCAGAGACGACCCGCTGTCACAGTAACCATTGCTGAAACACACTACCCATTACCTAACTCTGCTCACATCCACTGTTTGGTCTCCATAAATATTCAGCAAGCGTTGATGAATGTCAGTGGGTGCCATTCTTTCCAGATGGAGAAATTCAATCACACACCTTTGCTCCACGCACATTTCCACGTCTGACATCATACTGTCAGACTGTCCCTTTGCTCCATCAGTTGCACTGCAACAAAATGTAATGGAATATTGGCAGGAAGGTTTAACCTCTACTGCCATACCAATAAATCTGCCTCTGACACTGTGGGCTAACATATTAAAATAGTAGGCAGTACTTTCAGAGCAGCCCTCCAATAAGGAATTCACGGACATTAACAGTAAGAATTTTGAAAGGTAAGTATCTATTTCAATTGTTCAATATTCAGGAAAAAACACCAAGGAAAGAGTATGATATTATCTTTAACACAAACCAGTCTGGTACCAAAACATGAAAATCAAAGATCAGAATTCTCACTGAAAAAATATATCCCAAGAGCACAACTCCTAACCTTCTCGTTACACTTAACAACCTATGGGCTTATGCTACTTTTGTCACTGCTTCTTCTGTGCTTCTTTGTGCCTGGGATCCATTCATGAGTGGATGTTTAACATCCAGAATTTGCTCAGTTAAAAACATGAAGGCTAACACTCCAGGCCCTGGCTAAGCCACTTGGTCAAAGAGTACGTCAGGTAGTCATTTTCCCTGGAAAGAAAGAAATGTAATAGTAACTTTGTCATAGCAAAGACAGGACAAAACACTAATAAAAATACAATATTAGCCTTTCAATTTGTGATGAAACATGTATGTATTGCTGAACAACAGAAATAGTGCAATATAAACTCTATTACTCAATTAACTACAATTAACTTTGCGCTCTGCAACAACCAGTGCATAAGAATGAAGTTAAACCACTGCCAAAGACAAACCCCACTGCCACCAGATGTTGGTAGCCAATCTTCAAACCACTACTGGATGTTGTTCCATGTCACATTAAGTCGTATGGAACTTCATCAGGAGAAAGAGATGTTAATAGCTTCAGACATTTCACAGCATAATGGCTCTAATTCATAGGACTACCCTTATGCCCACTCAATTTTATTTGTGCTTCATTTGCTCCAACATGTTTGTGTTAAAGTAATTGAGAACTAAAAAACTTAAATTCAATCCTTTTTTTTTTTTTTTTTTTTTACTATTATTAAAAGTAGAATTTAAATAATTTTTTTGACTCATAATGGAAACAATACTGTTGTACAACTCTGCAAGTTACACTTGTCTCCTTTCAGTTGCTCTCTAGGCTGTTAGCCTTTTCCAATTCTTTTCAAGCATTTCTCTATCTTCCTTTTCAACGTTGTTTTCAGCTTTTGACTCCACGTGTTTTGAATCAACTACATCATCCTCAGATTTTTAAGGCATCATGACTGTTTGACTACATAGAATAGACCAAAAGAAATCACTAGCTCTTTCTTCCCCACATTCACAATATCTTGGGAACTGCTAGTATCTCTTTTAACAGTTAAGCTGGAATGAAAGACTTAAGTTAATGTAGAACATATTAAACTCAGAATAGATTGCACCACTCAAACTGTCTACTCAGAAGTGCAACTTACATTGCTGTGATGACTTTACATTTCAGGAATCGTCTTTCACAACTTTTTTAATGTTTTAAAAGACCAACATCCTTCAAGGCAGTAATTTCTTCCTTTGAACCGTTCTGTCTTAATACATCAGCATTTCATTTAAAAAATAATTTAGAAGTGCTAACAAACAGCATTACAAGCCTCTCTGTATAAATCTTACAACACAAAAGTAAGTGACAGGTTCTCTTTTCTTTCTGCCTTCCAACAAAGAATATTCTTTGTTCCTATTCAGCCCCCAAACAGAAAAAGCACCCCGTCAGCTCACTGGTGGCCTTGCAGGTAAAGTCCTGGAGATGCAGCTTTCATACACTTTGATGTCAGATTTTTGCCTAGCCTAATTACGCTTCAAACAGCCTGATGTTTTGGAATGCTCAGGGAGGTGAAGTTGAACGTCTGCAAATTCCAGCTCTGTTCCCCCACACCAAGGAAGAAAAAAATAAAATTCATAATTCGACAAAGACCTTTGCTTATTTTTGTAAAACACTCTAGGATACCAAAAAGTAGTTTTTTGCTAGCAATTACAATAGGAGAATAAACAAAGATTAAGCTACAAAGTAGAATGGAGTCAAATTTCTGCTATATTTCACACCACTGCCTTAAGATAGTATTTATTTATTTTTGTCCTTATATTCTCTTCAAGTAGCATTAATATTTAATACAAACTATTCAGATTTAGAAATTGAGTACTCAGATTACATGAGTATCCACAGGCATTGCTGAAAGTAGTGCAAGAATTATCTTTGATCGTGAAGGCCACACAGCATCAAACATCTTTTGCCTACGTGTCCATAAAGACTACCATGTTAAAGAAATAATGGATAGCATCAAAGAAAATACAGTACAAAATTAGTCTGCATTCAATTCACGTAACTGGAATATTTCTGTATATAAAACTCTGAGGACTGAACTTAAAGCAAAAGATCTGTTTTTCTGCTAACAGTAACTGCACAGAAGTTTGACTCCCAAATCCTGATCGTATAGATTCTTCAAAATATAGCAGAAACCCACTAACAATAATAAATTAGCTGGGTTTTTTTTTGTTTGTTTCTTTGTTTGTTTTTACAAAATAACAGAAAATTATACTTCCAACCCATCTCTTCCTAGGAATCCACTCATATTCTAACATTACTGGATTATAAATAGAACTTATAAGGAGGGTAGGCAGAATGGAAACAGAAGGAAAACTTTAGTTTTTGTTTATTTTCTTCCATAAAGCTCACTGGACAAGCAGAGTCCTGTTCTATCTCGGATGAGCTAAATATTCCATACTCACAGGAGCAGAACTTGGGAACAACCCATGTTGTGAGCTCAGTGGAATGTTCAGTATCAGAAGCTGTTATAAATGAAGCTTGCTTGTGGGAGTATATCCCAATGACTGCTTTTTAAAGTATTATTCACTGATTCACAACAACAAACACCTTAAAATTGAAGAACAAAAGTGGAAATTTTGTCCTTCACTGTGGACTTCAAAATATGATGTTTCACTATCGTAAGAGGTATGGTTTCCATTTCAAAATCAGTTGCCAAAAAGCACTGTTCTGTCAGTGCAAAAAAAAATGAATTCTGGAGATAGCAGTCTCTTCTGTAAAACAGTAATGCCATTTTATATATAAGAAGAAATAATAAAGTTACACTACTAAATTCTGCATTCTAAAAGTATATTCTGTGCTTTGTCTGCACACTCTTGCACATACACTTGTCAACTATAATGTTTGCTAAAACTAAGGCATCAAAACTCATTTTGCTCACATGCAAACTCTTTTAAGAATACTTAAAATTAGCGTATTCTATATCAAACTATTTGCTTTCAGTTAGTACAGTTATAAAACGACTATAGATTCATTTTTGCTAATGCGTCAACAAAGCCAGGAATTAAAGAAATTCAGTATTTTTATCTACTGAAACTAAGCAGGAAAGCTTTCCTGCGAGGAAGAAAAAGTTTCAAGTCTCCTGCAAGCATCAAGTTCAAAGTAATGACACTGTAAATGCCTCCTAGCAACGTTAAAGATATTCGTAATCCTCATCCTCTCTACCTTATTTTAGCTTTTTTAATTGAAAAAGTAATGAATGTAAACAGCCTGATAGAAAACAGAAAACCTAATTTTATTTTCTCAAGTACAAAGCTGAACAATACAGAGAACAAGCTCTGAATTTTCTGGGAAGTCCCATGCAGTCCTCGTGGGAAAAATAAATTGTCTGTTTAAGGTTTGATATTCAGAACAAAATAATCGTGGTCTCTGCAGTATCACTTTATAACTACTCATTTGGGGGAAAAAAATAAAACAAAGAAACGCAGTAGGTTTAAATTATTCACAACATAAATGTAAAAAACAAAACAAAACAAAAACAAACAGAAAAACAAACTTTAAATTTAAAATCATGACAGCTTCTTTACTATACATGCCCACACCACATATCACTGCCATCCTACAGTACTGTAAGCAAATTCATAGAAACAGCAATGTCTTTATAACCTACATTCAACTCATTCACTATTTAAAAAGCAATAAATAAATTCTCAGGATCTTTGTAGTCTTAAAACAAGGCAGAAATAAGAAACAATCTCCTTAAGCAAGAGCTAATTCTAATAGACAGGATGTGATACTCCTTTCCACTGACAGTATTTCTTACACTGAACAGTGTTCTTCCTCCAGTTTAAGTCACTGTTACATTTCCCACATTTCTGTGATGTCTGATTCTCAGTTATTAATTCTTATTTGACACTTTTTTTAACCTGACTGCGTACGAAGTATTTGCATTGGTGAGACTAACAAAAATTATTTGTAGTCCTCTCCTGGAGAGTTATTAACTGTCTGGCCAAATTCAAAGAAATTAGTATTTGTGGTACTGAAATACTAATTTTTTTGAATTTGGCCAGACAGTTAATATTAGCCTCCACTTGAAATACAAAAATGTATTTCAAGTACATTACATGTAAAGAACACGTTCTGCCCTAAATTGGATAACCTTAACCAGTTGGCCCGACATTAGCTGTCTTAATCCACATATAATTCAATTGTGATGGTGTTAGGTGGGTAAGTGAAGCAAGCAGTATGATCCCTAGGGAAGCACACTTCAGAGCTCTCCTAAATCCCAGAAGTTTATTTTTAATGAATGGCACATTAAATATGCAAAAATCTGTTCTAATTGACCAAATGACACGATGAGGAAGAAGAACAAGCAAGCACAGGAGAAGTAAAAGGCACCCCCAATTACTCACAGAAGGAAGCATCCCAAGCATTTCTGTAAGAATGGACCTTGCTAATGGCCCCGAGGGCTGCTGTAGAATAACAATTGGGAAACCAGGGGGTGATAAGGAGGGGGAGAAGATAGCCAAATGAGAAAGACCTTCAAGAATAGGAAGTATTTACAGCTACACAGTGCAAGGAAAATAGAGAGGGAAAAGAAAAAAAAAGTGTTCAAACAATTTAAGAGAGAACATGTATACAGTATATGTCACTGAGAAAATCTGACAGATGCAGTAGCAGATGTTAAAATCACCTTCTCATGGAGCTGTTTCCATACTGAGAGCCTGAATTGTTTTTTAAATAAATTTTTCAACCAATGTGTTGTTTGTTCTCAAAATTAAACCTCACGCTGAGATGGTGAGCTGCATTCATTTCAGTCGTGCTCTCCTGAAAGCTGATGAGTCACTACAGTATAAGGAATCTGCCTCAGTAATAGCCTGACAACCTGGCTTGTGACAATGAAATCAGGCCATTTGTATTTTCTCTTACGCACTGCTGTTAAGACTGAAAATTGCTATGCAATATACAACACTTCACCAAATCATAAACTTTACTGGCATATTATACCATAAGTTATTAAATGAAAAATGAAACTTGTCATTAGAAAAATGAACTATTTCCCCTTGAGATAATAAATACAGTAAGCATACAGATCAAAAGCTATTTTTTTCTTTTCACCACAGAACCTATATTCCTAACAAAATTCTTCACAACTTAAGTAGTATCATCCTACCTATTGGGTCTCTTGAATAAAAAAAAGACACGTTAATCTGCATCCCAAAGCTTCACGGGGTACCCAATCATCATTTTGAATACAGAAATAGTCATTGTGATTTGCTGAAGACTAAATACATGAGAATATTTTCAGAAAAACAGAACCGAAATGTCTATGCAGAATAGATACATCGTATGCTACAAGCATGTAATGTGCACAGACGTGATAATGCTGCTTACTGCTGTCAAGGACAACTAGAGATGTTGCTTCTGATGCACTGGCAATTGCTACGTTTCTCCCTCACTGTGAAGTAATGCAATTTCAGCTAGCAACTAATAGTTACAGCCAGTCACTCCCTATCAAGCTTCTTGAAAAATAAATTCCTCGAGAAAAGAAGGACCATCTGAACTAGAGCAGTTACATTGTCCAATATACTCTCACAGAATGCAATTTTATCTTAACAGACTTGAAAATCAGTGACAAGAATTAAATCATTTTTAAATGTGGCTTTTTTCATAAAAATATTTTCACTAGAATAGTAATACTAATAAACATCTCAAAGTAAAAAGTCAAAATCCTCGAGTTCATCAAAAGCAGATAAATACAGTAAATCTATCTTATCATATGTGACCACAAATAACAGAAAAGGCATCGCTTCTCTCCCAAGTTTCACAGTGGTAGCAGAACACAGCACAGAATCACAGAATGGCTGGGGTTGGAAGGGACCTTGCAGCCCACCCAGTCGTCCCCCTCCCGCTGCAGGCTGGTTGCCCCCTACCCGCTCAGGCTGCCCACGGCCCCATCCAACCTGGCCTTGAGCACCTCCAGGGATGGGGCACCCACAGCTCCTCTGGGCAGCTGTGCCAGGGCCTCACTGCCCTCTGCATAACAAATTTCCTCCTAGTATTTAATCTAAATCACCCCTCTGTTAGTTTAAAGCCATTCCCCCTTGTCCTCTCACTACAGTCTTCTGAAAAAGGGCTCCTCTCCAGCTTTTCCATACGCCCCCTGAAGATATTGGGAGGACACTTTAAAGTCTGCCTGGAGCCTTCTGTTCACGAGGCTGAACAATCCCAGCTCTCTCAGCCTTTCTTCATAGGAGAAGTGCTACAACCCTCTGAGTTTGCATATACATTGGCAATCTTTATATCATAAATAATCCCTTCCTCATAGCAGTAGCTCCCATCAGTCTTCCCAAACGCATGCTAGGAAGAGGGCCCAAGGTGGTCAAAAAGTCAGCATCTCTATGAAGAACACATAATGGCTGAGATTTTCCCTCAGTAGGGCAATAACTGGGGGTGCCTCTCTCCCCCTCTCTGCTACCTCAAGAAATTTCTTGGGATTTAAGTGTCTGAGAATTCTCAACTCTATGGAAAAAGTTGAGTAGGCCAACAAGTTAGAAAGTATTGCACATCTAAAAAGAGAGCACTTTACTGCTAAAGCATTCAGGAAACCAAATGAAACAGAATGGTATCTGTTATCTAACAGGTAATAAGATCTTAGTATGGAAAAAGTACTTCGGCAAGATCAGAGCTTTCTCTGCACTCTTAGTTATTACTTCACTAAATTTCTCTATTTGTCTTTTTGTTTTTCCTCTAATTTGAAGAGATGCCCACATTTCTAAAGAATTTTGAGTTCAGTTTTAAAGTTTTGTTTTTTTTTTAATATTTGTACTATAAGATAATCATTTCAAAGTGCCTCCTGCAGCTGGCTGGTTAGAAGTTCAAAACTGCAAAATTAATGAAGACTAATAATATCATTTCTATATTTTCACTGTTAAATTGCCTTTTTTTTTTTCCCAATTGTCTGCAATTACAGTACAAATCTCACGAAACACCACCACTTCTACTCCACTTGCCAAAGAAGCCTGGCTGTCATTGCTGCATCCTTTGCTCAGGCAAAGCTCCCAGCAAGGCAGATGGCAAGCTGGCCCCACAAGGCGACGGCAAGATTGAGCTCTGTCTGAGACTATTCAGATCTCCCTCTTGGTTCAGCCAACTGCAGTTTGTCAAGGCTCAGATTATTAACTAAGTAGGCTCAGTTTAATTACACTACTAAATATCTTTCACATACTGCAGAGCTAACAAAAGGAATTTTAGTACTTTGGTACATTTACAGAATATTAGAAACTAAAATTCACTTCTGGTGAGAGTCATCAGGCTTTAAAGTGCATTCTGTGGCTGACTTCATTCATACACAGAAGAGAAAAACTGCAAAGCTAACAGAACAGCTCTTGTACAGGTATGCAAGACACCACAAACTGTCGCTAGTTTCAGACACCAACTACAGTTCATTTGTTTCAAGTGAAATGGTTTAGAAACCTGCTGTATCTCTCAGTAGTAAAAATCAGGTTTATTAATTCAGCTAGAAGACCAATAAAATTGCTGCAGCATTCCAAGTGCCTGGTTATCGTCCAACTCATTTATTGTACTGCAGGTTTAGAACAACCCTACAATCTTGTTCAAAAGTGAACACGTGAGCAGTCCCATTCAAGTCAAGCCATCTGTTTACACTAGACAACTTTTCAAAAGAGTTTCCAGCAATGCTAACTATTGCAGCCCTGATGGGACCATTCTTCTAACTAGCATGCTAGCCAACCATTTCCTAAATTCCCTTACAGTAGCATTAAGCAGTGACTGCATGGCCAACTGAGCCAACCCACTGACTCACTACCATAGACAAAGGGTCTCTTTTTTCCCCTTTCCAAAACCACTCTTTCTTCCACTTCATGCTGAGGTTCGCTTGCTTTTCCAGCCTCTAGTGACTACCAGACTTTTCTCTGCATTGTCCTAATTCACTAAGCCATCAAGAAAATACCCAATTCACCAGAACTGGTTTAGTTTTCCATCAGATTTGTACATGAAAGTCACTCACTGAGGTCTGATAGAAGTACTAACAAAGTAAGCAGGAACACAGGCAGTAACACAGGAACATGTCATTGCAAGAGGGAGAAGAACAGTCTCCTGCTCCCAGTAGCAGTAGCTGTTAAATTGGCTTATCAGCTCTGTAAAACCATACCCCTAGGTGACATGGTATGAGAGGGCCTAAATACCCCTAAGTGGGGCATCCCAATACTGGTGATTGATGTGAAGTTGCAGCCGACTTCCTGCTTCTGGACGGGCATGTGGAGGACTACTTATCCATGCAGGCACTTCAATTCTGCAAACCCTATGCTCCTACAAACTAAACTAAACCAAATCAAACTCCCCGGTATGCATATCTGAGTGGTTTCCAAAGATGAAACCCATCACCTAGATTGCAAATGTGAATATAGCATTTCCTGGGATATCTTAAGTACTACACGTCTTTGTTTTTAGTAAAGACACCACAGAACTTAACTAAAAACCCCATCCCTCACCTTGTTCTACAAAAGCGTGAGCCTACAGTCATCAGCCACAGAAGTCCCTGTTGCAATGGACTCTTTCTTGGACTCTACACAACAGGATATGGCATCAAGACCTGCCTGCATAAGAAAATAATTGGACAAACAGAGTGCTGACTTACAGTGTCTTCTGCTAAAGATCTGACTTCTTGAGTGCAAAACAAAGGTAATTTATTCACATTAAAAGCTTAAAATATAACAGAGCATAAAGGAAGAACAATTTCAGTTAACTCTTTTATGCCATTTTATTAATCCCCAGCAAACTCTGTAACAGTGATCCTTAGATCTCTAATCCACTTCAAGCATTGCAAAACAAAGAAAACATTAAAAGGCTCAAAACTAACAGTAAAAGCTTATAGAACCCGCTAGAAGCAACCCATTCCATTAAACATTTCTATGCTTACTCATTAAACTTCATTTTCTTCAACTGTTCTAAAAATGTGCTGAGTTCAGGGAACATAAAAAAAAAAAAAAAAAGAACAACAGTTAATAGAACATTACCATAAGAAAGTAGACTTCAAAGTGGATCTCAAGCAATAATAAGCTATTAAAAGAGATGTTTACTCTTCACCGAATCCTATTTTCCATCTCGAAGATCAGTACAACTCAGGGGTATTTTCCTTGAAATCAATGAAGCTGCACTGGCTCGACTGAGAAGAGCCCTTAATTTTTCTTCATCTAAAACAGTTTAAGATATTTTATGAACAAAGTACAGTTATTGAATTATATGCAGAAGCACTTTAAAGTAATTTGAAAAGAAACTGACTTCTATTTGCCACACTCAGTGTAAACTATTAAAAACACACCAACAAATTATCTGATTATTGTAGCTAATTAACTACAGTGACCTAGCATAAAAACATCAACTTCTCTTTATGTACACGTCAATCTGTAGATCATTAATTAGAAGAGACCTTTAATGTTTCTCCATCAATGACACCTTCACATCCAAAGTGCTATATGACTTCCCTACTTATTAAACAAGTCTCTAGAATAGGAGAAACAAACACTCCAAAAAAAATGTGATCGCTCAGAAGATTCAAAGTGTCATGATATATCTGTCCATCCAAAATGTTTTCACAAGGTCTCAGATAGAACAAGGTTTGTAGGAAGACTGAATTGCATTTAATCCAATATCCCCAACTGCTATAATGTCCAATTACTGCGTAATTAAGAATATGAGTGTTAAGCAAGAAAAGTCTTGACAAACGAACCCCCAGTTTACATACTAAATACTGAGAAGTTAAAAGCAAACATCACTGTACTTCAATATGACAATAATCTAACACTGCAAGATGGCAAGGGGGAAAAGCACCAAAAACTCTTACTGATTCATATCAATCCAGGAAGGCCAAAAAGAAAATTAATAAGCTTTAATGAAATTGCATTCTACCTTTCCCCCAAATGAATCTTTGCTCATTTCCTGCAAAACACATGGAAAGTAAATCTGGATTAAAGTGGATTTCATTGCTCAAATTTCCAATCAGCTCAATATATGAAAGAAGATTTTGGTTTGTCTTACAGGGAAATTGAAGCAACACATGCATCATACATTTACCTTAACTAAAATCTCCTTAGATGCTCTGCCTCTATGCCTCAACTTCTGTAGCTTAATTATTTACTGTAACTCTAGCATTTGGCATAGAACCTAAATCTAACCAGGTGTCAGCCTATTACTGCCTTCAATTTTTAACTAAAATTTTGGGGGTTGTCCCATTCTTCACTTTAGCTGATTACTTAGCAAATTCCTGCTATGCTTTGCTGAACAGTATACAGAAAGAGTAAATTATTAAGAAAAGTCAAGATATGTATTAAAAGAAGGCTACTCATTAAAAAGAGCCTTAAAAAAAAAAAAAAAAAAGACTGTCAGAGCACAGAACTACAACTCATTAATTAAAATGCCAGAAGATTACAATATGTTTTATCAAGATACACATTCAAATTTTCAGCCCTCAGGAAAACATAAGTTCAGATCTAGTCAGACACCAAGCTTTGCTCCTGATTTTTTTGCAAGCACATCACCAAGAGAAACCAAAAAAACAACCCTAGTGCAGGAATATAAAGAATGCTGCAACCAGAGATCATTTACAATACCTATTAAACAGTACATAAGGTTTGCACTGGCATAGTCATTTTCTTTGCCATCCTTTCTTCCTCCTCATTACTCCCAAATTCTTAGTCCCTGAGGAAAGCCTCATTCAAGGTCTTTTAACAGTGGGTCTTGGCAGGGACATAATCTCACAGACAAGCTGTTCTGTCACAGAAACATACACTGTGCCATACAACGGTGTACCAGCAGTGGCTCTGGCTTGTCGCCTACAGCAATGTCATTATATATCATCTTACAGACATCAAACAGATTTGAATCAAGATAGTGTCTGTAAACACACTGAATTATTAATCTGGAGATTGAATTCTTACAAAACTAAATGGAAAAGCATGTTTCTCCAAGCTATTCTTCTCCCTGCTTGGATTTACCATACATGTTCTATGCATCACTGGCCTCACTTCATGCAACCATTCTTTGTGATTGATATCACACTATATAGATTTGGTCTTAAAACAGGTCTTCATTCCCATAGACAAATGAAGATCTTTTAGCAACAACAAATTTTAAGTCTGAGCTGTATTTAAACCAACAATTTCTCATTGGAGATTTAAGATGTAAATCAAATGTGATGCACAACCTTCATGTAATGGCAAAGCTGTGCAAATCACATCTTGATAAGATGTCTAGATTACAGGTAACTGGTTTTCTTTAAAAAAAAAAAAAGTTTTTAAAAATTATATTCTGGACTTGATTACAACAGTAAACTTTTAAAAGTGACAGGAAACTATGAATTATTGAAAAAAAAAGGAGCAAAAAATACATCTTGAAAGTGATCTTCTGGGCTCTTAGCTCAATATAGAACACAAAAAATTAAAAAACTAGCATGTATGTAATAAGAAAGACCACCAATAGGAACATTTAGGTTTCCAGCTACGTTTCCAAGAATTTGTAAGTTTACACTAATACTATGATTACCTGCAAGGAAAATATAGCCTGGTTAAGAAATCATTTATTTCATATGATTCACAGCAGCATGAATCTGCCCTCCACACACGTGTGCTGAAGAAATAAAAAGATCCATCAGAAGCAGAGAAGAAGGAGTGTTGAGTAGCAAACTCCAATTTAGATGTTGTAAACTACATAGTACAGTAGTCTAGCCTTACAGAAGCAAATTAGTAGTTTGCAATAAATTACAGCAAAGCCAAAGCTTCAGTGCAAGCGCAAGAACGTGTAATTCTGAAAAAAAGAAGGTTGGTATTGTTTTACAACATGCACTAATTTAAGAACACTGATGACAAGAAACAGCACTAAAGTTAAAATATTTAATTATTGATTTACATCATCTGTATTGAAATAGTTCATCAAGACCTAAGTTACACTAAAAAAAAAAAAAAAAGGAAGTTTAATTAAATTAAACATACATGGGCTCCAGAGATAATAAATATAGTAAGTTTAGAAAGAATGTTCTTAATATTTTAGATCTAGAGAGAAGGGTTCTTTTTTTTTTTTTATAAAGAAAAGCCAGCTTTTATGAATGATTTATATGTGATTTTCATATATATGAATGATGTTATAAAGAAGCAAACAGCTCCACTGGCCCCAAACGATTAGAAACAAAAAAATCTCTAATCACTTTCAGGTACTAAATCCTTCCCTCAACAGAAGTCCAGCAGGCCTTCCACATTAGATAAGGTGAGGCCAATAACAGACAGTACATGGAGCACTGCATGAATGTACAGACCTGGTATGCTTTGCAGAAAGATTAAAGAACTCATTGTTTGCCTGAGAAGTTGCCCTAGTGAGCTCATGTGCCCTCTGCAAAGCTGCTGAGAGTGCAACAACCATCCTGCGTCTGGGGTGTGCGGCTATGAGCATGAAGGCCTTCCAAATTCCTCAAAACAAACATTAACATCAGTCCCATGACCCTTCTTCTTCAGATTCCAGCTGCAACACTTGCTACTTTAGGGGCAACAAATCCTAGAGAGGCCTACAAAACCAGGTGCTGCATGACAAGCAATATAGCAATATAAAGGGAGGTATTTTTATTCAGCTTTTAAGTACTATGTTAAGGTCTAGTAAATCCAGAATTAAATAACCTGGGGGAGAACTGTGATAGTATCATCTGAGCAAGTGCGCAGGTGAAGCTCATTCTAGAAACATCTAGCACATACTGGGAACACTCAGGTATTGCTAATCTCAAGCCTTCCTTAAGAAGAGGATTAGGCATGATAATATAATTTTCCCCAATTTCCTTTTAAGCCTCAATTTGGTTTCAAAATTCACTTTTTTTTTTATTTTTTTTTAAACCAGAGTCTGACATCTCAGGATTCAAGAACCTCAGCTTAAGGATATCAAATACTTTCCAAGAACAATCACTATGCAGCCAGGATTGTCACCCAGACGTTTTATTAAGATCAGTTACGCTTCAACTAATACTAGACAGCCTCATTTATGCAGTTATTTATTTGACTTCCTTAGTAGGCGCTGTGGGGAGGAATCAGGAATACTGTTTCTACTGCGAGGGGATTCATGTTCCAGAGCCCGCACTCCTCTCCCATCACACCTTTTGCAGGGCACGTCCCAAACAGCCAAGCAAGAAAACGCACTTTGAGGTCAGCGCCGCAGCCCCCACTGCACGCAGCGTGCAGTAGCACACGGGATTAGCTGGCCGCCCAGTGTGACCTCCCTGCCAGGGCCTTTGCAGGGCTCCTGCTGCACATTAGCCATCTCCTCTTTCGCCGCTCCTAAGAGGGAACTGCTAGCAGCAGTTGCTGCATAATTACTTGCTTGATTCTGTCTAAGGAGCTTAAGCTAAGAGTTGAGCAAGGCAAGCAGATTAACCATTTGGGCGCACACGCAGCGCACCAACACGTACGGCCGGCGGCTCCAGGCCCCACAGCCGGGCCCAGGGGCGAGCTGCGGCCCCTCACCCCGCCGCAGCCGGGAGAGCGCCGGGTCCGTCCCGGTCCCGCCAGCCCCGAGCGCCGGCCCGCGCCCGGTCACATGCTGCCGGTCGCCTAGCAACGGCAAAGCCCAGCCGCGGCGCTTCGCCTCGAGATGTGACCGGCACCGGCGGGGCCGCCTCCCGCGAGGAGCCGCGAGGCACGGCCGCCTCGGGCTACGTGCGGGTCCCGCTGCCCGTCTACACCGGCGCTCGGCACGGCTCCGGAAGGCGCTCCCGGGCACGGGACGCTCCGTGCCGCAGAACCCGCTTCGCTGGCGAGAAGAGAGCAGGGACCGCGAGGAACAAACCGGGAAGGCTCTGCGAGGTTCTGTTGGGCTTCATCTCGCCCAAAGCCAGAACGGGTGCCCGGACACGCGGAGGGCAGACCGCAGTGCTGCGCGGCTGTACAGCCCCTCCGCGCCCAGCAGCGCCGGACAGCCCGAGAAAAGTTTGTACAAAGCAGAAAAGCCATCCCGGGATAACTACTTAGTACCAAGATAAGGGAAAGCGAAGAGCTGATGGGGGTTACAGGCTCTTTTAAGGCAGAATGAGCTCCCAACACACGGCCATGGGCACGGCCAGCTCCCTGCTACCCCGCACCGGCTCCGCTGCCCCGGCGGCCGGCACTGGGCTCTCCTCGCAGCCGCCCGGGCAGCGGGAGCAGCGCTTACCTTGGCAACTGCCCTGCAGGATGCATGCAGCGAGCAACAGCAGCACTCTGCAGGCAGTTGCTGCTCTTCCACCCGTCTGCTGCCGAGTTCCCATCTGGGCTGGGATGCTCCAGCTCCCTCCGGGCCGGCCGCTCCGCTTCGGATGCCGCTCGCACAGAGAACTCGGGATCTTTTTCCTATCCCGCTAGTTACAGAAGAAAGGCGCGCTCCCCTGTTGAGACATCGCGTTCTCTATAAACTCCCACCCTCCAGACATTGCATAAAGCTCTTTATACCCCGCGGCCCCGGAACTAGCATGAGAGAATGAGGCGCGGAGCGGGCCCTGTGGCCGCACTGCCCGCCCCTCTCTCCGCGGGGCAGCGGGCGCCGTGTCCCAGCGCGCAGCGCTGCGCGTTGGGGCGTAGCGGGGCACCGTCCGTCTGCAAGGGGCAAGCGTCCCTGCTTTTAGCGTCCCAACGGCACGCTCCGAACGAGGGAAGTGTATCTGACAACTTGGAACTACCCAGTTAGCAAACGCAAGGGATAACGCTGATAATTTGGTTATTATCGTTCCTCACATTAGTATTGCAAAAGGAAAAGCGCAAGCAATATTACTTCTGCTCTTTCTTAGGAGATACAATCAGGTTGGTAAAGTACTTTGGCTGAGAATGCTGAAAATACCAGCTGGGCACCTTCCTCTGGTTCTACCTACAGCACAGGTGAAGCACCTGCTTGTGTTTTATCGCTGCTGTTGCAGGAAGCATATACCTACAAATGAAGCTGGAGAAGTACAGAAGAGCACAGAGAAAGATACAGATACCCAGGTGCTTCAGGACAAAACATGGGCCTGGGAAGAGGGCACGCACTTGGGATGCTTTCTGCACCAGTTGAGAAATTTTATAGATAAACAGAAATGTTATAGATAATATAAAGTGAAGTTGAATTACTTTGTTTGACACTGGTCAGGAGTATGCTTCAGTATAGAAAATTGAGAAATGCCAAGCTGTTCCTTTCTGTGTGTGAAAAAGAGACTGCTGTGCACATGCATGGTGGGAAGAAGATGGGTCTGTTTGTCCTGCAGGAAACTTAGGCAGATGAATTCTAACAAAACCACCCTTAGAAATTCTCTATATCGCTTGTTTGTTTCACATCGCACTCGTTACAATGGGTGCTTCATAGCAACAGAATTTAAAGTGATATCTGAAAAGTTATATTTAAAACCAAACACCTCTTTCTGCTTGTAATTTCACGTTGGGGTGGGGAGACCTGCATTACATTTGCAGAAGTTTTACAGGAACGCGTTGTTGTTTATTGGCAGACTGAGATTTTTCTCTATGTGCCGCAGGACACTAATCCTCCTAACTCTTTCCTAAGGTTTTCTATCTATCGAGCTAGAAAAGGAAGCGGGGCGGTGGGGGGGAAGGAAGGGGGAAGATGTGGAGCGTGGGCTTTTGCGAGGTTGTGATTTATGCAGGTTCGGGGCTGTTTGGTGTAGTGGTACGACACAGTACCGGGGTCAAGCCACAAGAAACACAGGGGGCAGATCAGAATATTCAATTAGCTTCCTGGCACCTCTGAATCACAAAGAGAGGATAAGATCTCTCCATCACAAGATCCAGAGCTGCCGGGGGAGGGGACCTGCCCTCTTCAAATCTCCCTGCTCCCTCCCACCCGCTCTCCTTTCACCGTAGGAGAACAGCGCTTGAAACATTCCTTTCTGCACGGAAGGACTTTTCCTATTGTTGTTTTCTTTGTGTTTCAGTGTTGCCAACTTACTGGAATTCTTGTCGTGGTTTCACAGCAAGGCTCAGGCTGACCAAACGGAACCAGCTGCGTTTGTGTATGGGGCCGCCGCCGCTTTAATCCCCCAACAACGCCGATGGGGAGGGACGGAAGGGATCCTCGAAGGGGCACGGGCAGATCCGCTCAGTACAGATTGGTACCTGAAAAGCCAATACACCAACACTGTTCTTAATTAGAAGGGGAATGGTTTAAAGCTGCTCACACCCCAGCAGTGCGCAGACAGGGCCTGAGAACAGCAACCCCAGACTGGGAGCTACGTGCACCCTTTGTCACTGCTTCCTTGGGTGGCCTGGATGCAAGGTTTGAGAGACACCTGTTTCACACAGCTGGCACACAGAAAGCACACTCCTGCCTCCATTGCCTTTACCATTTCCCAAAGGGCTGAGGGAAAGAACTATTCTCAAACAGGAATGAATGGAAACACCACAAACAGTGAGGGCAAGCCCTATTCTGAGATCGTGGGCCAGCCCTCCTCACCATTATTCCTAGCTCTCAAACAGAAATTACCCAGTTACTTTGCTGGAGAAGAATGAGAGTCACTAAGGAGCCAGCACAAGATCATGCTGTTTTCTGTTTACTTAATAAAAATTTTTCTCCTCTCACTTAACCTAATCACTCAACAGAGGAACATTATTCTGCTGGACACCATCAAGCAGCGTTTCAGCAGAGCTGAGCTGCAAGATGAAACGCATCCAGGCTTTCCTGTAACTACATCCAAAACTGCACTGATACAGTGCAGCTCTCTCTCTTAGCTTCCTGTTGACTATCAGTTGAACACTTTCTGATTGAGCTAGATCTAGGGTTTCTTAATGCATTACTTGAGGTTTAAGATGCATATTACATTATCTGTTACAAGGTTAGAGGGAGAAAATCAGCAGTGCAGTTATTTACTGAATTCTGGGTTTAATTCAAAATATAGTTTGGGAAGTATTTGTTTGCCTACTTAGTGCTGTAAGCAAGCAATTGAAAAAGCTCTTAACATTATAATTTAGAACAAACAGCCATGTTGCTTACACATGAAAGGTGCATGCTAAGCACTGAAGTTAAAAATTGAAAGGCCTGATTTCTGACCAAAGTTCAGTTCTAATTTGCAGTATCCAAGCTCATCCAGTTCTTAACAAATAGACAAAAACACCAGGGTTGATGTATGACTAGATAAAGACACAAAGCTGATGGCTAAAGGAGGAGGGGAGAGATTCACTCAAAGAAGCAGCAGGTCAGACAAATTTCTTGTCTGTTCTGCACTTCTCAGGACAGTTTACAGAGGCTCAGGATCTGCCTCGTGCATTATCCAGTGCTTTACTGGGTAATGTAATTGTCACTGGCATTTGGTAACCTTGTAGCCAATTTGTCCTTGAATAAACCTAAGTTTTTCCAAATAGAAAACATTTTATGTCACTAACTGTGTTTTGAATTTCACACGCAAGTTTCATCATGAAATCACACGCCTTTAATATGATAAGCTACTTTGTTATTTTTGCTTAATCATACTAAAGCAAGGCTACCTGTAGCCATGCTAAGAATACTGGTATGAAAAATCATACAAATCTAAACTAAAAATGACTCGATCTCTACCCAGTGATAGCGTAACAATCCAACAGCAGCAAGTTCATTGTTCAGATTTCATCCATCTTCGCTGCTTTATAACTTGAAGTGTCACGCTTATTTAACACAACAGCAGAAAACAGCCCTTGAGTTCACCAAGTTTCTGATATAAGCTACATCACATTTCACAATACCTAAAATAATGGCACTTACTTGCCTGGGAGGTATTTTTCTCAAAACTTTTTTTAAAAGGCAAAAATAAACCATCTAAGTTCAAAATAATAAAAAGAGGGCCTTGCTTGACATTGTTCTCAAGCATCTAATGCATATTCATCACTAAGGCACAGATTTCCAGAAGACAAACACACTGGATCAAAGGTGGATACACAGTCCATATGAAAGCAAAAAAACATTCAACCCAGGAGCTGTGAATCAGGCCAGAACAGAACCCATTAAGTCAGGACAGCTCAGTGCAGCCAGTGCTGTGGAGCGAAGTTCTCAAGGTCTCCTGGTTAGTAACACATTACAACTTCTCTTTCAATCTGGAATTTAATTATTGCGCCCTGGAACAGAAAGAAGCTCATGGAAACTGCACCTTTCTGAAAACTGCCACTGAACAAGTGAGACTTGCAAAGACATTCACAACATCAACAACCAAACAGCCCTGTTTGCTCTGTTTGCTTTTGTTGGTTTTTTGTTTTTTGTTTTTTTTTTTGTTTTGTTTTTGTTTTTTTTACTCTGCAGCATTGGGCCTGTGAAGGATTTTAACAGTAACAGTATAGAGAGGAGAGGGTTTCTTTACCTGAAATGTGGAAGAAAACAGAAAGATTAAATACTCCCAATCCTGTCCTTCCCCCCTTGGTTGGCACTGTTTGGTTCAATCAGCAAGTCCCTGAGCCCTGGAGACAGTCACAGAACAAGGATAGGCATGTGTTCCCCCTGGCTGTAGCTCTAGTTATCAAAGCTCTTGGTACCTGTCTTACTGCAAGCAGGCTTCTTGGCACTTTGTCTCTAAGGAACAGAACTCCATACTTTTGCTCAGATTCACTGACCATGCAGGAACATCTCTGCCCTGCAAAGAAGCAACACATAGAATTTGTACCTGAGAAGGAACAGGGAGTAAAGAGGCATTTCCAAATAACTTATGTTCTAAAAATGTATTAGGATGCTCACAAGGGAAATAGGGTAATACGGAATAACTCTGAAGACGGTTTATGAGAGCAAACTGAGCTATGCTGAGAAAACTCAAGACTGGAATCCTTGTCTTGATATTTTCCCAGAAAACAGACTTCATTCTTACAGCCAAGTCTAGGCAGCACTGCAAAACCATAAGTGAATATCCCAAGAGCGCTCATATAGCAGAAAATAATTACTCAATGAGCATCTATCTCAGGTTTCACTGTATAAAACAACAGAAATATTAGTCTTCTCCATGTTAATTTAGGTGCCCTGTACAATACAATCTACTTCCAAGGTTATGCACCTCAACATCATATTCCATGAAGGAGAGAAATGCATAGCACATCTTTCAAAATAAGAGCCAAAGCATTTTCATTTCTGAAGCCCAGACCTGCTGTTTTCCATAGGATGCTACCTCATCCAATATACCAGCAGGTATCATCATTGAGGAAGACGAAGTAGTGAAGGAAGTACACTTCTCATATATTACATAAATGTAAATACAAACAGCAAATGAAACAAGAAAGGAAAGAAGTATACCACACTAGAGAACATTGCTCTAGTTCTGCCCAGGCAACAGCCTTCTATATAAGAAGTCACTTCAGCTTCTGAAGCATTCACTTCTGGTTTGAGACACCTGGGCCTGTCCAGCAGAACAGTAAGTACTCAGTACTGTAAACAAAATTGACGGGACCTGTGCTTTTAACATATACAAAATACACTGAAACTGAGTCCTTGATGTCCTGAGATACTCAAAAATCAAGTGATATGTTTAAACAGAACTTTTCTGTGCCTCAGTTTTCTGATGTAAAAGTAGGTGTATCTCCTAGGCACTTTATAGATGAGAACTAGAAAAATCAAAAAAAGTCAGTTGTCTTCTCAGAGAAAAGTATGTTGTACAAAAGGGGATAAAACTGTATAACATCCACCTCAGCAAACGGTGTGAGTAAATGCAGATATGATGCTACAATGGGCAAGAGAGTAGACCTAGTAAGAGGTAAGATTACTGCTCATTAATGTAGCATTCAAGCTAGAATGTCTCACAAATTACTTCTGTCATTTCCCACAGAGCTGGTTTCAAAACTTAATTACCAAATAGCCAATAGTGTGTGCCAGTATCTTAAGTTACCTATTTTCTTTGCCATACATCCCTATTAATCAAAGAGTTCAGGGATGTTCAGGATGAACTTCAAAAATGAGTTTCTAACATTCTAAGAATTGCTATGTGATGTTTTTCCAATAACCAGGATCAAATGCTCCAGAGATCCCAAAGGCATCCAAAGAAAAGTACCAAAGAAGAAACAAACAACACCGAGCAAAAGAGAACATGGTTTAGCAGTACAGGAGATTGTAGATGACAGACTTTTATAGTTTTGATACATATTTCAGACAGCTAGAGATTAAACACTTCCTACTTAATAAAAAAGCAGAAAATATAGTACTATTCCATGAATTTTGTGAGCAAGTTTTGTGCTCACAGAAAAGGTGACATCAGTAGGCCTATGAAAGAATCTTTCTGAAAACAAAAATATTCAGTGTACAACCAAAATACAGCTGCCCCGCAAAACCCTACGTATACCAACCATTGAGCTGTAAGTTATTTACAGTATATTTTTTGTAATATAAAATGGAAAAGCAAACATTAATTCAAGATAATTGCTACATTTTTAGCCATTCTTAGCTGACTGCTAAAGAACTGTACCCAAGCCTCTTGCTTTGAAAATATTACCTGATTCAGCCAACCTGCAAAACTGCTTTGACAAGAAGAGACCAAACTCATGAATGCACAAGGTAAAAAGGATTACAATAATTTAAAACAAACAAACAAACCAACCTTGCTCTTCTCCTTAGGAGTACTCATTTGCAGGAACAAGATACAGAACTGTTCAGTGGGCCAAGACTTTGGTAAGCAACGTAACTGCCTTGAGAAGTTCACAATTCCTCATTTATCTATCATCCTTCTGAGCTGCAGCATTGCAAATCATCATCCCTTTTGTCCCTGCAGTTATTTGGGTTCTCAAGAGAGAGGGACTGCTGTGACTGCCTTACAGCACAGTTCCAACAAACGCAGGAGCAGGCTGCAAATGCTAGTAAGGAACACAACACTCGAATTGACTTCACCATTCATGTGAACATCTCATCAGATTGTACCTTAACAGCCAGGAGAAACTGGAAATTCCATGTCTGGAGAAGCTAGAGTCACTCAAGCTACCAGCAAGAGAGTGTGCAATGTTATTTTTATAGCTACATCACAGAATGAGAATTAAATGAAAGTTTACCATCAAGAACAGTGTAATGGTGTGTTTTGTATTTTGCAAGGTATCTAACTGAATTCCTTCTTCTTGTCAGCACCTATTCTTGCATACAGAAGTTATTATTGTATAATCCACAGTTCCATCTTTTCCTCATTAGGAGACTTGCAAAGAACCCATCAGAGTAAGGTACCTCCTACTGTTTTGAAGACAGACCGATCAACATAATTCAGAATACGATCTTAAAACCACTAAGTTACTTCTCTGGTGGTAAGCTTAAGAAATTTTGGATCTGCAACACTTGAGTTTCTAGTGCAGCTGCACTACATCACATGGTGAAGGGCAGAGTCAAGAAACTGTAACACATTCATTACTCGTTCTTACTGGAACGTTCCTACTGTTCCTACTGGAATTGTACTTTGAGATTGAAGAAAAAAAAAATGTTTACAAACAAAGCTATATGATGTATCCATTCTAATTACTGTTGTTTTCAGCAGCAAGAAAGGTCCTTTTTTGTTTTTGTTGGTTAGCTTGTTCTAAGATAAACAGTTGTCCTTAAATGTCATTTTAAGTCAGAGCTACAAGGCATTCAAAGAAATAGCAGGTTTCTTACTATATTCCCCTGGACATTAAAAACTTCCTTTCATTCCTTAGGAATGACTGTTTAACATTTCAACTTCCCAGAAAAACTGAAGCTACATCACTTTGTGTCAGGCACTTTAAGAGATACTAAGGAAAATGCCCTAGGTCCCCATAATCCTTTGCGGCTGATTAGGTACAGAAGAAGTGTTGTTTCATTAATTGGAAGGCTATGAGCCTGAAACCTCATATTGACCTGAAAGTAATGTTTTATTCATATAGTAGTGTTGTACTCAAAACTCCAGAAATAATTAAGAGGACAAGCATCAAATCTTAGACCTTTGAATTATGAAGCTGGATAACCAGTTAATTATTGCACAGTAGAAAAAAAAGAGAGGATTCAGTAGTTCTGATAAATTACCATTTCCATATACCTGTGAAAAGCTGATGGGTGATCAGGAACACACTGCTAAGAATGTCTTCAATTCTCAAAACTTTCAGATCATTTCCACAGGTTGCAGTTAAAAGTTTTTTGTTTGTTTGTTTTTTCCTGGATAAAAAAAAAAAAAATGGGGGGAGGACATAAGATTAAACTCTGGCTCTATTATACCAACAAGGGAAAGCTCCAAAGGTCAATAGTCAGCTAAGATTAATCAGCAATGACCAGCTCCCCAAAGCCATCAACTGCAGGAAGAAAATAAGGTATTTTTCAAAAGGAGACAAAAAAAAAAAAAAAAAAAAAGGCATGATTTTAGAAACCAGATATTGTTTTAGATGCAAGCAGAAAGTCACTGTAGTCAATAAATAGTTTATTCATCAACTTCTCAGACAGCGTCCTGAAATTTGATTAGCTGTTGTTTCTGAACGGTCTTCAAGGCTTGTTACTTCTTGAACATAGTGAAGAGCAAGAGTACATGTATCAAAGGCAAAGGTGTTATTTTAAAAGCTGTCATCATCCTACAGACATGATTATATGATCCTACATGATGATAACAAAGAAATTTTGCTGACTCATGTTTACATTTTCCAGCAGAAATAGAGATCTCTCTCTCTGTATTTCCAGCATGATACCTAGTGAAAATTCCAGACAAACATTTACATCCTCATCAATAAACACAGTCACCATCCTTGTAATATGAACTAGTTATGTCTATTCCTTTTTGCATCTTACTGCCAATAATCACTGTTGATTCCATCTAGCTTGGGCTTTGTCAAGCCTGATGTATCTTGTAAAATATTAGCTTTAGAGAAGCTTTTTCACCTGTTAATTCATGTAAGTGAGCCTCAGTAAAACTTATGACACAACCAAGATACATTAAACTTTTCTCCTGTTTTTTTTTTTTATCATTCAACTTTTCCAATTATCATCAGATTATTTTAATTACTGAAGCATTGACTAAAATCAATAATACAAACATAAATTAAGAAATTACATAACCTCTTATTGTCAGCATTCTTCTATTTCTACACCAAGGTCATTTTGATGAAAGAACATTAAAACCAAATGTTACTGGTAGATCTATAACACCAAGAACCATTTACCATTTTCTTAATGAACATCCCATTCTTCTCTGCTTCTGCTGCTATATCCTCAGTTATTCCCGTATGGATCACATTCTTTTAAATTGCTATTTCCTCTCCCTCCTTTCCCTCCCCTTTTTGTTTTCCTTATTTCTCCTTGCAGATGCTAATTTTCTTCTTTAAAGATAAAGTTACAAGAGACAGCGAACAGTACCGCAAACAAAAAGAATGTAATCAATAACTGCAGCAGTTTTTATTACTCTTTTTATAGTGCAACATACTTCTTATGTAAACTCACAAATTGATCGAGTTGGAATCCAAGATAAAAGATCAGATTAACAACTATGAAGTTGCTGGTTTGAACTAACTTACCACTATAAAAACCTCATAGAAACTGAATATGGAATAGAGTCATCAGAGCAGATTCTACTCCAGACCACAACAACAGTGCACACCAGAAAGAGATGAAGCTAAAACAATACAGTTCCTGTATTTTGCTAGCTCCTTGTGATCCCTGGGCAACTAGGTATGAGATAGAGCAGTTTGCTGACTACTAACTATGTCTGTGATGTTTAAATCCCCCTAAACCAGGATTAGGGAAGGGCAAAAGGTACTTTAAAGCCACCTGTCAACATCTCACACACATTCCGAGTTAAAGACAGTGAAAGACAAAGGATTTGGGGGCAGCTTTCCATTTGAGTTTGACCTTTAGGCTTTTATAGTATAACAATCAGGTCAAATTTGAAGAAAAAACTATGCAGAGTCCCATTCTTCCTGAGATTCTGCTAATGGTTAATGATAAGAATACTGAGTCTTCCATAGTCTAGAATATCAAATAGGTCTTTAATCTAAAAATAATGCTGCTATCACGTCTAACCCATATCCAAAGAGAGACAATCGCATTATGTGTTCTCAATCAGATGCTTCAAGGAAGGAGATGACTGGTTTCCTTCTTAAAATGAAAGGTAGCTTTCCATGAATTATTTCCTAATTCAGGCTATAGAACTTGCTACCATACCTGCTCATCTTACATTTTTTTCCTAAGCATAGACACAAGCTTATTTCAAGCTGTATTTTTCATTAAAACTTACTATCTTGGTGCCTAATCATATTTTTACACTGCCCATTCAATTATCTCAATCCTAATAGGACCTCTGTGTGCTACTATCAAATAAACATGAAAAATTACTCATAGCTATTTTACCTCTAACAGCTGAATAATAACTGCACTGAATAACAGTGTTTCCAGTATTTTTAAGTAATCTGGACCTGAACAAATACTTTGATTTTTACGTATGGATTTGTACTGACTCTAGATAGCATTTAAAGTTTGTATCTCCTGTTCAGAAACGCACAGTAATATACTAACTGTGCATTGTAACCTACTTATACATAATTATAAACCCATTCTTTCTATCCCACCATTTGCTAGCTAGTTAAGTTCTAGCTGTTGCTTTCAAAAATTCCAAAGCTAGTTCTATATTTTAAAGAATTTCTTTAAGTCTCTAAAGAGCATATAAACATTTCTAGGATAGGAAAAATCCAGTGAGGATTCTACTATTTAATTCTGGTTTCAAATCACTGGCAGAAAATTAGCCTTAGACAAGCCTACAAGATATTAGGAAGATTTAGAGGGGCTACAGGAGTCAGAGTCCTTTTTCTTTTCCTTCCTTTTGCTGCCTCTTTTCCACAGCATTCTTTCACCCAGTTGTAGGACAAGACACAATCATAAGCCTTTCCCATGCACAGTCTAGGGACAACCCAGGAGCATAGAACACGTGCAGTTTTATTGAAAACATTCACTACATTTGATCTATTCTGTACTTGTGAAGGGTATGATGTTAACTCAATGTACAAGTTCAATTATATCACTCAATCATATAGAAAAGAGCACCAGACTAATCTGGTTTTATTTTAAATGATTTGGGAAGAGAAATGAGTGAGAAAAGTATCAGTGCGCACTTTCAAGCTTTTAATCTTGTCCATACTTCCAACTACATTCAGTCTAAAAATGCTGTAACACAAACTCTCATGCCAGATTCTGTTTAGGAGTCTATGACTGTGGTTTCAAAACCTACAACAGTACTCGTTACATTTCTGACACCTTCTTTGAATGCTTTTCTGCTAAAACAAAAGATAAGATGACAGCAGATTGTATTCAGTCCCCTGTACAAAACAGTATTTTTAGGGTCTTCATCACATTCTTGTTGCAGCTTGTTGTGTAACTCATTCCTTGGTTTGAAATTTACACTCAGAATGGAGAGGTCAAAAACAAACAATTAAAAACAATTTGATTATACTAAATATTTTGTTTGGTGGCTTTACCTGATAAGTTTATTGAATATTCCTTTTTTATTTAGTTTTAATGTCATTTTCATCTTTATGTCTGCATTTCTCTATCTGCCAAACAAAGCAGAGATCTGATCCCCTAAGATTAAAAAAAATACAGGGGTAAAGTCCTGTGGGCAATGTCACATTTACATTTTCAGACTACCTATCTTTGCAGCTCAAATAGTTTGCTGAATTCAGGTTTAGTTTATTTAAAGTGCATGTCAGAATCCCTTTAGATTTTGGAGTTAATATTTGTTCTACACTATTTTTCACTGAAAATGAATGACAAAAAGGAGTTAATAGAAACTTTTTTTTTTGTCAATTTGATTGCAACATCAGAAAAAGAGCTCAGTTTCACATGCACATTTGCAGAAATGAGCCCTGTTTTCCTTGAATTTCAATCTGCATTGTGACATGCTGGCAGCTGACTCTGCTCCTTTCTCAGCAAATTTCTTCAGGTGAAAAAGTGGGAGATGTTTGGAAGGAAGTCTGCTTCTTTTAATCTTATCTAAGCACTCCTGAAAGGAGTTAGAGCTGAAGATAAGGGATGTTGAGTCACATGTGTTTTCTGCCTTGGAGTTAATGTGCATGGGGAATGATCCTATTTCCACAACACCAATTTTAAGCTACTGCAATTCCAGCATTTTTACAAGAGATGTTCCTGATATGTACAAGTATGAAGAGTACCAGGCATAGTCATAACATTTAACTGAAATGGGAAAATTAAGGCTACTGCCTGCTGCCACTGCAGTGCTCAGTAAGAAAATAAAAGCCATGCTTTGCCTTTGAAGTGGTCTTTACTTCAGCCATCCATGGCTAAAAGGGCTTGAGGGGAGGAGAAGAAATTTTTCCTGCTCTCTCAGGTGACATTTAACAGATCTGAACAACAGACACAGATAGCAAGAGTCTACTCAGAAAGGCCTATGGCATGAATGACTAAGCATTTAAAATAGTCATGTATCCCATACACCTAATGTCTCAGTCTTTGACAAAGAACTTTCTTCTTGACTTTATCTTCTTTTTGATAGTAGCCATTACTGACAGGACTGAGATGGACTAAATAGCTGGCACAGTGAAGACTGTCGGAAAGAAGTGCTCAATAATAAAAAAAAAAAAACAGCCAACTATCATTAAAATCCTTACAAACTCTCTAAATTCCTCTTGCTTTCATTTGGCAGAGTAACCATCCTAACTACATAACAGCATGCTTTGTAATATATAATGATCAGAACCAGGAGCAATCACTTCTAGCTAGGCAACTTCAATTTCTTCCCTCCTCTTTTTTATTTTTAAATCCTTCTAATAGCACACTAAGTATATGAAATTCTAAGAAGTTCTACTCCATCCGGCCAATAAAACTAACTAGTAGCATAAGCAAAGGAATACAAGAAGCCTATGGGAAGAGCAACTAAGACAAATCACTGGTTGCTTCTCAGAAGCTTACAGTTCTGGATGAATCCAAGATTTAGCCGGCCCTTCACCCACAGCAACAGCTGCTTGCTCAGCACATTTGACTACAGTTTTAACTCCATCTGTGGCCTACCTGTTTCCTTAGCTAAAACTTTCACACCACCATTCTCTGCCCATACACCAGCCTCTTATTTTTCCTTGTCATATACGACCCTACACTAAAGACCTTCCAAAAAAGCCAACCCAGTTTGAAATTAATATACTTAAGATGTTCTTGGGGTAAGAGGGTCCAAAATCCACCGCTTTGTTCTACACCACAAGCCTAGGTGCTGTAAGGCTACTGCTTTGTCTAGGTCAGGCTTCACAAGCATGCAGAAAACATACCACCGTTCTCTTCAACCTAACCTTACTACATCACGTATCTTCTCCCAGGCCTCCCACCTACAGCCTAAAAGCATCACCTCATAACATAACCAGCTTCACAGGCGCAGAGAAGATGTCATTACCTCAATTATGGAAGTGAGTTTCAAGACTGTTGGGGGCAGTTCTGTCCCAGAGCTTCCCAGCATTTCTAATTTCTACAAATCAACACACAGTAATCAAATACACTCCACAAAAATAAAAAACAAAAAAACAGAACACCATTGTTTCTAAGATATGTATCTGCAGCTGACTTGTCTACATAATTAACTGCCTAGCTAGAACGTAAAAGATACAATGAAGATGATTTGAGATGCTGTCCATGGAAGGTATCTTGCCATTTTAATACTCAGCATGTATTCAAAGTTATCTCAGTTCAACTTATAGTATCAAAAATATAAGAAATCAGCTCTCATTAATTTTAACGGTGAGAAACATTCCTTCCCAGTCCTGTCAGCTTTGCCACTATCATCACATCACTGTTCAAAAGCAGTTTAACGAGGACAAGAAAACTTCCTGAAAGTGTAAGCAATAAATTCAGGTAATTTAAAGGAGCAAGCAGTTAGGCTACCTTTGGATCTCCTTAAAAACAGGAAAAATGACATTGTAATTTGCTCATTTTGAAAACCTTCTGAAATTAATTTTTAAGTAGTCTTACATCTTCTTTCTTAAGAATTTAAATTATACTTTTCTAAAAATCTTAATATTTTGAGATTATTCAAGATCTACTTTAGCCATGATAACATTACAGAATATTTTGAATTAACACCTTAATTTTAGCTGAATTACCAGTAATCCAAACCCCATTCACTAACAGGGATTAGCAAAGCTCATGTACTAGTTTTTGAGGTCTCCTGTAGTAGTTTTTTTTAGCCTCCTTATTTGTCAAATATAGATATGCACAGTGCAAGAAAATGCAACATACCCTTATACATTTACTGCATACACAAAGCTCAATTAAGGATACATTTGTGGAGAGAGTACAGGAACTGTGTCCTAAGTAAGCAACAACAACAAAAACCACTTTATTTTCTGGGATGCAACAGAACAACCTATGCTTTTTAAGTCATTTTTAGAAGTGAAAGATGAAGGTCTATAACGTGAGATTAACTCTAGAATTATCTAAATTATTATCCAAAGAAAACTGTCATGCATTGGTCAGTAAATACACTAATTGGGTTTTGCTAACAAAGCCTATATTTCAGTCATTCCAGGAGGAAATGCCATTCACACAGAAAATATTTCTTGCTCTCTTTTGTCCAATGCAGGGACGCTTCCAGTAGCCCATTCTCCATTACAGACCAACACCATCTCTGCAGTGATTTATGATAGCATTCCACAGGTCAAGAAGGAAGGAAATTTACATCTTTCCAATCCATAAGTAAAGTACAATGCCCAAACTCAGCATTCAATAGAACAACAAGACAATAAAGCCACCCTATGACATATTTTGGTTGATTTCTGAAAGAAACTGACTGCAATCATAGAGCTTGTGTGTTACAGATCAATTTCCCGATGTTTTTGGAAAACAAGTATGCAGGTTTGAGCACTTTTATCAACAACTAGCTCAGCCAGACACCTCAAACCATCCCACCGCAGTCAGCAAAGCCCACAATCATTCATGCTTGACTTAAGACTGACCCCTAGTGGCCAAGTCTTCTAACTGATTCTCTGCATACCTACCTGCTTCTGAAGAAATGAGACTCCACACTGAGATTCCATTTCAGACTTTCAGCGTTCTCCTCTGAAATCCACTTGAAAATCTTCAATTGATCTATATCATTCAAAATAAAAAAATAAACCAGCTAAAAACTTGTACAATATATAAACTTGTTTTCTTAAACGTGTCTAACCATTCAGCTGTTAAGTACACATGCATAGTGCTACAGAATAAAGGCTTTTAAAAAGAAGTCTAGAAACTACCCCAGAGCGAATCTCTCACCAGCTCTGGAAACAGAGAGCATCCAACTCTTTCCTTTTAGTATCCAACAACTCTTGCAGCTTGAACTAAGGAAAGAAAGCTTTCAGAGTGCTGCTCTGCTTATTTGCACAACAAGTATCTAAGAAAGTACTTCAGAGATAAAGCAGCAGAGTTTCACTGGAAGGTAAGGCCTTCGAGTTAAGTAAATACTATTTAGGCTATGGTTGACCTTAAATATCTATGGTTCATGCGGCAAGCAGAGTATCTGAAGTCAATATTAACTTTCAGATTTCTCAGTATGTTGAATTTCTTACCATGAAACAGAAAGCTGAAACTTTTTTCTTCTAGTTGTGTTTGCATATATTATTAAGTTTTAACTTAAGTACCAGTAAAGCCATGATATCCCATTACAAATTTCACTTAAACCAACATTTATGATTTTATGCATTGTTAAAGGAACAGAATACATCATTTTATCATAGGAAAGAGCCTTGCCAGTTTTTTTCTTCTCTGGTGCACAGAACTAACAAGTACACAACTTACAGAACACAATTCCTTGATAGCTACAAACGAAAGACATAAAAATTAAAAAATAAAAATCTCACTGAAACAAAAATATTGTTAAAACAAAACACACCATCATTAACATCTCGATTTCTACAGCAGTTCTCAGAGCCAGAAACAAAGATCCATTCAGATCCTTGCTAGGCTTCAGAAAGCCATCGGCCATTTCACCCCTCACACCATTTGTCTCCACTCTTAAGAAAGTTCTCCTCAGGTTAAACGGCCGGAGCCCGGGAGGCCTTCCCGCTGAGCCACGTGCACGTACAGGTGCCGTAGTTGTGGTAGCTCCGCATGCAAACCGAGCTTAGGCAGCAAGAGACAGCCGGGTTCTGACGTTAACCTTCTTGTTACCGCCTCTCGGGCTGAGCGGCAGCCAAAGCCGTGAGCCGCTCCCGCGCACAGCTGAGGAGCAGGAAGGCGCGGGGCTGGCGGGCTGCAGACGTGCTGGAGAGCGGGGCAGCGCCAGCGCACAGGGCGCGCTCACAGCTCCGAGGTCTGCCCGCCAACACGAGCACCGCTGTGCGCGGAGGGTCTAATACGTGCTTTCATAAACGCTTCAAAAAATCCTGCAAATGCCAATTCTGACACGCAGATTTATACTGAAAACGCTGGCCAAATCTTATCGTGCTCAGTTCAAAATACTGTGTGCTAAGTACAGCAACATGCTGTAACTTCCAAGCCGTTCTTTCAGCAGAGTAATTCTTTTTCTGAATGCCAGATGATGTCTTCTTGATGCGCTGGGTGAGATGGAAGCATCTGCTTTCTACTACAGCTCCGCCCGAGCTTCTGCCCTGAAGCGTATAATGGCTGTATTTAGAAAGGAGTAGTGTAAGAGTTGGGCACTGCTGCAGTTACCGTGTTGCTGAGTGTTAGGCAGGTGGAACGCTCCAGCAAAGTATACTTTACAAGAAGTAACAAATGCAACAGCAAATTCAAAATAATTAATTCTCTAGGAGCTTTGCCATTGGTACCAAAACAGCAAATCAAATATTTAAGATTTTCCTTTTGTTTCCATTTTAAGAGTATTCTTGATCTAGTTAAATGATCAGTATTAGTAAATGTTCAGTCAACATTCAGTATGTTAAAAATGTATTGGTATTGTTTTATAGATATGCTTTCATTCCCTTGTAAGGCTGAATGCCACAGATCTTGAAAGTAAGCATTGCTCAAGTATACATGAGTTTACTTACTCAGGCTGTAAGGCAGAAAATATCTCTCAAAGAGGAAAACTAAAAATGAAAATATTCAAAACGCTATCATATTGATATTAGAAGTAGATTATGCCCAGTGTGACTTCTTGGCTGTACCACATGGAGATAAAATTTGAAAATATTGAAGACAGCACCCTCTCTTCTATGTCTCATTACAGATTTCCATTTTATCTTTCTTCAGATACAACCTTCAGTGAAGTTGGTTTTAGTTTTTTTTCCATTGTCTTTGAATATTTGAATATTTCAACTATTTTTCTTAAAATTCACACTTGTGATACAAGTTAAGGGACTGTAAAACCACGTTGTTTGTAACATTGATGTTTAATATCAGAATTCAAAATATTGTAAATGTCATGCTTTCTTTATTTTACTAGATAAAGTTAGTTAGCATAGTGGTCATGTACTTACAGGTATAGTGAAATGAAATAAATACTCCTGGAATACTACTACAGCATGATCCAGGAAGGTTAAATGGGCAAGACTGTCTTGAGGCCATGAAAGACTAGAAGATGGTGTGAAACATGCAGATTTTTAACAGTTCACAGCAGACAAGAAATGTATGTTATTCACACTGAGATGGTAAAAAAAATGGAACACATTTCAGAAGCATCATGTCAAGCTCTGAGACAAAATGCTTCCATGAGAGCAGAGGTAAAAAGGAATTATGTTCTATCTGCTTCTATCACCTATACAGTGGTAATGGAAACAAACAAAAAAAAAGGGCATAATATTACTTAGGTTTCCCTTTTATGGTTCCTAATCATAGCTTTTAAGACATTTATTCTATTTTAAAAATATTTATGTTGTAATGACATGAAACAGCTAAACTGGTAAATATTAAACTTGGTAAAGTTTGTATTAAGTGAGGCAAAAAAAGCTTACTGTTCACTTTTAAGAGTTGTCTCAACTGCATCATTGCATACATACTTTACATTTGCATCATTTAGGTTCTGATAAAATGTCATCGTAAGAATAGTGCATGTATTGAGAACATTCAATTTCAGAAGACTGCAAGTCTAGAAACGTACTATATGATATGTCACATACCTGGAATTCTGACAGATTAATACCATGCATCCTACACAACCAGCTATAAAATGTGGAGGCCCCACTAAGCTTTTGAAGTTGCACCTGGCAAAAAAAAAAAAAAAAAAGTCCTCAGGTTAAACATTATTCATTAATAAAAGGAAATATCCTGAAGCCAAGAACTTGCTACAAAACATACAAGTAGAATAGCTATATAGTTTAGAAATTATTTGCCAACTATGTTTTGAGGTAAAAATTAGCAGTAAAAATGAAAGAATGACAATGTTATGCTTATTGGAGACACACAATCCCAACCATAGTTAACATGCTTTTTCTTGCTAGAATTAGATTTTTTCTCAGTAAGATTTAGGAGCTATGTGAGATTTATTATATCTATTTCAGTTAAACACCATATTATTTGTATTCCCTAAAGGGCAAAAAATTGTCTTTTCATTTCTTGCTTTAACCAAAATCTAAAAATGTCAGTACAAACGGGAAATCCCCTCAGACTCCTTATTTGTAACTGTCATACAGAAAATGGGCTGAACTGGTGGACTCTTAAGGAGAGGGCAATGGTTAGAATCAAGTAGTCTTTGTGTGCATGCAAGTGGAAGATTATGGGTTCACAAGGAAAAAAAATTATTATATGTAAAAGAGATACTTGTTTGATAAACTTGTTCATATTTAAAAGCTTTCTGGGGGTATTTGAAGAATTAGGTGACAAACTCCCATGCCTGGTAGAAGTGAGAGCCTTCAGGAGGCAGAGCCACCTGGCTTAGGTTTTGAAGCCATCACACTGTGTCAGAATCCTTGGTCTCTTCTACAGGTTTTGAAAGGACAGGTGTGGCAGACAAGTCTGAAGCAACTGCACTGCTCTCTAATTGCCCAGTTTTTTTTGTTTGTTTGTTTGTTTCCTCATGATGGATAATCTCATCAGCAACTGACATAGGCTGATAGGTAGGAAAATATGTTGGAGTGAGAGCACTCCTCATCCATAAGTTTGCGAGTATGCACAAGAAGTTTTTGTATATTTAAAAGGCTGCAGGGATGCTGAAGCATGTGAGTGTAAACCTGAGATACATGTGCATAGCCTGGGGAGGAGGAGAAGAGTGGGTGGGTGCTTAGAAAGGGGAGTGAAGATTACTGTTTTTCCCCTTTCTCTTAGCCTCCGCTGGCCCCTCCTGACACAAGACACCAGTTCTCACAGGAGCTTGCAACCCTACTTCTCCCTCCTTTCTTCACAGAGCATCCAACACAGGCAGACAACACAGCTGGCAGAGCATCCAGGCAGCACCCTGCATATCTGCAGAGCCCATGCTTTGGAGCATCAAGGTAAGGACACCATAAATCCTGAAAAGGGGCTGAAAAGTCCTGGCTGTGTTAGGGACTTCTCTCAGATGAACATATCCTGGCAGGTTTATACTTGACACTGAGCTGCCCTTTTGCTATGTGCTGTGCCTAGCTGGGAAGAGCTTGCAGGGAGATGGCAGCAGGGCAGGACTGACTTATCAGCCCTAAGCAGTCTGTGAGTTCTATGTGTGCCTGTGAACCCAGGACAAACAAGTATCCTGCAGAAAGAAAAAGTTCTGTTTATAGGTAGCACAGCATTCTGTGCCCATATCCCAGGGCTTGTACAGCAGGTACATGCATGCTGGGACAGCAGCCCCAGAGATGATTGTTGCTCTGTAGGACAGCTAAAGACAGGAGCATTGTCTCAGCAAGGTGACCCTCAGTATATAGGGTTCCTGACTGGAGAGAATAGAGGAAAACTTGGTTGCACTCTGTTTTTTTGTGCCAGCTCTCAGCAAAGCAGGTTTTAAAAGACATCTGTGAATTTCACTTGGAATTCACTCTACACCCATATGGGCACAGCCAATGTTAAGGTTTCTGAGGAGTGCTGGTTGTATAAACACTACCAGGAAGCTAGGGAGAGATGAAGTATGTTTGTAGAATGCCTGCCTCCAGTATGCGAAGTGCAATAACTATATGCACTATACCTGAAAGCCTTTCTAATATGTTTATTATTCATTATCTTTTTTGGAGAAGCTCTTACCTAAAGAAAATAAAGCCAGCTCATTTTTTATGGACTATACTTGAAAATACATCCTGTTAAGCAACTTGTCAAAGCAAAACTGAACATTTTATTGTCCTTGTACTGCTGTACTACATTACTGTCTTATTTGTGTTGTTTAGGAAACAGAAACCAAATAAATTATGTTCTTCAGATTCTGGTGGCTTTTGTGGATACTTGAACATGAATTTTTAGCAGAAAATCTCAGTGAAGAAAAAAGATATGGACTGAGAAGACCCACAATTAAACACATTCTGTCAAATACTGTAGAAAAATATCCTAGCCCAAATGATCAAGGTGACTGTTATTTTAAAACTTTTTTCTTCTTGATTCCTTTGCTCAGATCTACATGGCTAGCTTCTCTCTAAGATACTATTTATAGTTCACCTTGTTCTACATTTTAACATGCTGTATTTTTGGACTTCAATGTTTTTACTCCTTTCTCTCTTCTCTCCTTTTGTATTTTATAAAAGGAGATTACTTGTCTTTTTTTATTTTGTTTTGTTTTAATATGGTTGGTAGCCTGCTATTGTCACTTCAAAAACAGTAGTCTACATATTTATATAGAAGTAATACTTTCAGTAGTTCAGAAAATTATTACTCTCCAGTGTACACCAGTGCAGAACCTACTTATAAAATTTTATGTCACTAGACATAGGAGTCAGTTAAGTGACATAATGTAGCTCTATTAAATCACATACCAATATCTCATTCTGTAACACTCCATTTTCCTGTTGATGACTCTCATCTTTCCAGCTCCCATTTTGGTAAACAGCATCAGGACAGAACATGTGTGTAAATATCACAGCAACATTCTTCATTCCATGACATTACCTCACTTTCAGTTTCTTATTTCCTGAGGTGTTTGCTCTGGAGCAAATTCCTCAACCTCTTTATGTTCTGCATTCACAAGAGTTTCACACTTGTGATCTCAGGTGTTTTCCAAAACTTCCATAATTTAACTTTCAACTTCAAAGCTAAAAAAATACATAAATACATGTAAGGGTAAGGATAGAATGAGATTTATTATTAAAACCCTCCACTCATGTACCTACCTATTTATTCTAGATGAAGACTGCATTCTGGAGATTGCTTTTTTACTGGACAGCTCCGAAAGTGCTAAGCATTATAATCATGAACAGCAAAAAAAATTTGTTTTGGAAGTGGTAGACCAAATGAAAGGTCTGCAGCTTAGTTCTGGACGGACCCTTAGCTGGAGGATGGCCTTACTTCAGTACAGCAGCACTGTTTCCACAGAGCAAACTTTTCATGACTGGAAAGGTCCTGAAGCATTCAAATCCCACATTGCTCCTATCACCTACATAGGTCATGGTACCTACACAACTTATGCTATTACTAATCTTACACAACTCTACATGACTGAAGGGACTCCAGATAGTTTGAAACTAGCTGTACTCTTCACTGATGGAGTTGACCATCCAAGAAACCCAGATATTTTTGCAGCTACAGCTGATGCTAAAAACCAAGGAATTGTGTTGTTCACAATGGGAATGACCAGAGTGGCCGAAGAGGTTAGCAATGCTGCTAAGCTCCGGCTCCTGGCCAGTGTCCCAGCATCCAGATTTGTTTCCAACCTCCAGGAGAAAGGAACTGTGGAGAAGGTTCTCACAGAAATGGTACGTATACAGATATGTTCACAAACATTTAGAGAAATGTGGAAAAAAAAGTCTTATTCCCAATAATTTGGAATGCTTGTGATATTAAAGAAATCTGTACTTTTTACAATTTAAAGAGGCCCACTTATGGGTTCATGTACCCTTATTAATAAAACCACTGTGCCAACGCACAGGTTTCTTTTTTCTCCACATCGTTCAGGTCTTGTCTGTCAAAATATTGAAGCCTCAACTGAATTAGACCCAAGAAGACCTGTTAGAAAGATATTTTTATCTGAGCTAATTAGATGATGACTACCAAAGAGAAATAAACTCCAAGTTAAATCTTTTCTAAGGTGTTCTTGCTGTTCTCATTCTATATGCATACTGTTAGGCATACATCAGAAAGACATTTGATTTTCTCAAGTGCAGAATATGTATCATTCATTCATTCATACTAGGGGGCTGCTGCTATTCAGCACTTCAAAATACAGCAGTATAGTCCCTAAGTGTGTTGTCCCAACTACCTAGCTAACTCCATTGGTTTAGATCTATTTGCCATTGTAAATGTAGCAAGTTGGGCTGGCAAGGAGTCAGTGATTGGTGCAGTTAACAATCTGTAATAGGAAATGAAATTATTTAAGTTTTTTTTTTTTAGAACAGACAGACTCCTAATATGTTTCTCATTAAAGCTTAATTAATTCTGCTTAATATGTTAATTGCTTAATTTTTATGTAGCTGCTGAAATAATTATTTTTTACATCTATTGGTATTCTTGAGTGAATTATGACATTAAGTTTCTAATGTTATTTCCAATATTTGTTTTTGCAGAAAGATTTGTCCGAGGAACAAGTAAGTTAGTTTTTCCCACACAGCATTCCTGCTTAATATATTCCTATAGACTTTTACTGTTGTGTGGGAACACAAAATTCAACAAAACTGATAGCATAATTATTTGGAATATATGAACTCCAGCAGGATTGCCCTCAAGTAGAACTATGTGATTTTGTATGTTCACAACAAAGCTTTACTTTGCTATCTTAATTTCATTTGCTTTTTCTCCTTATTCTCATATTTGAAAAATAACAGTGCATGAGGTTAGTGAGAATTTGCTTATGTATCTCAGAAAGTCATCCAAACATCCAGACTTGGTGGATAAGAAAATATGACAGAGTTGAACGTGTTGCAGTTCTAGCCCTTAACTAGCTTCTGTGTCAAAGAGCTAAAGAAAAGGAAGAAACCAAGGTTCCACCATCGCACTTTTCCATTTCTCCACACTGTGTTACTCTGACTGCAAGCATTGGTAGGTGTGCCCATTTTGTGGTGAATGAGGCCAACTTTCCTGATAAAAATTTTAGTCCCACTTAAAGTACAGTTATCTCAAGGAAAGTCCATTCTGATGAGCAATTCAAGGAAACTTAAATATTTGAGTGTTTGCAAAACTTAAAACATTTTAATTTTCACTCATTTCCACTCGTGGAGATTTTTCTCTGTCAAAATAAATCCTGAATTAGCAAGCCATTAAGTGTTATTATTGGAGGACACATTACTAATAATTGGGATATTCATACAAGAATGATCCTTAAACATTTCATTTGCAGATGCTGTCAAGCTGAGTGGAGGTGTCATAAATAATACAACCAAAAATAAAAACACTATTCCTCCCAAAATAAGCCCACGAGTTGTACAAATTCTGTATTAACAATTTTGACATCTCAGAAAGATCCAAAAAAATCTCATAACTGTGTACCACAGTGATGTCTGATTAGAACACATGACTATATAGATGAAAGAAAATGAAGATTAGAAACTACTGTAATGAATACCATTAACTAAATAAAAGCATATAGCAATAATGTCTTTTGTGTATAGATCAAGCTAGAAATAGACTATGATCTATCCTACATACATAGTAGGAGTGCAGCGAAGAAAAAATGATACATATTTCCTTACTCCATTGTCTAGGCTGTATCTACACAGACTAGTAATCAAAACAGATCACTAATCACAGACACTCGCATGCAAATAAACTGATCTTGTGAGGCATCTAGAGGTAAAGCTATTATCAAGATGCAATCTAAGGAGTTGGAACGATACAGATTTTGGGATGGAGTATAAAGGCCACACTTGATGATTTGTAAACTGTCAACCAAAAGATTTCTGAAAAATATTTAAATATAACAGCTTTCTGATCATTTTTGGTGTATTCACAGTAGCCACTCAAGAATTAACATGTTTTCTCTCTTTACTAAAAGGTACTGATCTGAATTTACCATTTTCATTCATAGTGCTCCCAGACTACCATATGCAAATGTGAGAAGGGGGAGAGAGGTCTTCCTGGCCCTACTGTAAGTAGTGGTCATTTCTCATTTTCCTTTTGCTGAATAACTGATATATAGTATAAATCAAGATTTATTTTATTGTTGGTATTTTTCAGGAAAATATCTGAACCCAAATCCTAAGAAAATAAAAGTTAAAGCTTCAGTACACAGTCATCCACAGATCCATTGCATGGCAATGTCACAACAGTCAGAAACATGCAGAGAGATTTCACTGACATGAAATGCACCCTCTGAAGAAAGTATAGTGTGATCCGGTGAGACCCTCCTATTAGTTAGAGAAGTTTAAAAGGCAGGAAGGGGCCAACTTTCCCAAGTAGAACAATAATTCACCTGTTACAATCAGAAAACTAGATCTGGTGGAGCTAAATAGACCCAGCTCAAAACCATTAATAACTGAAACAGTCTCTGAAAGCAAGAGATAACAAGAGGTTGAAATAATAGGAACAGCCAGTTGAGACTAATGAGGGTAAAACAGACAATATTACTTTCAAAAGGGTTTATGTTTCAAAAAGTACCTTTAAGTTGGACAGACTGATAAGGTATCCCTAATGTTAAACTAAGGCACCACAGCAATTCACGTTCCTTATCCAAAATGAAGAGACTGAGAGAGCTTGAAGCAGAACCATGGAGATCTGTCCATTCTCACTCTTTTGACCTGCATAAACAGAAATACACACTTGTTTTATCCTGCATTGTACAGCACACTTTAATTGAAAATGTAGTCAGTAATGCACAAACAGTAGTCTTATTTAGTTATTTTGTCTTTACTTGGAGAATCCAAGTTCCTTTTTACGAAAAACCATGCAGGGGTCAGAAGAAAACTATATACCCACCTAACAACCTAAGTAGCTAGAAAAGCATGTTATCATCTGTGTTCAGAGGAGAATCAAACTTCATTTATAACAAAGATAAAGGAGAAAACTGGCAATCTATTGAGCTAGTCTTTAAACTTTCAGAAATTCAATATAGATATTTTTAAAAATAAATATACAGGAAGCAAATAACCTAAATATAAAAAATACATTGTCTATATGTTGTCAAATAAAATTACATTAATAACATAAGAACTTTATTTTGTTGCTTTTCAGGGCAAAAAGGGTCGCACTGGGGATGATGGAACTCCGGGCCTAAAAGGAGCAAAGGTGGTCTGATTTTTCAGATTTGGGAAAGAGATTTGTTACCCTGTTAAAACAGAAAGACCATCTTAAAAGTGCTCATGTATTTTCCATCTATGACTTTTTCAAAACTCAGCATACTCCTCTTTGCTATAGTAATGACTAAGATCCTTTAAAACAATTAAATCTTATATCTAACATAAAACCACCAGAGTGCAAAAAGAGGGAGTTGGTATGCTTCCTGTACTACTGAGATGGCTACTCAGCTTGCCCAGAAAGTGTTATCTTCTCCTGTTTTCAATAATTCTCATTTTGGATTATTCATAGGGGGAACCAGGCCTTAGTGGAATTCCAGGACGAGATGGAATAGAGGTAAAAAATAATTTAAAAAGTCTCTTTTTTCTCTAGTGAGCAGTACTAATTTACTTCAAGACAAAAAATGGCACATTAAAAAAAAACTTTAGAATAGGAAAGAATTCTGCCTTACCAGTTAATGATTCATTAACATTAGAAGAACTGAAAACACTATGATTGCTAAAAGAAACTGAATATTCCTTCTTATAAGAGTGAACTAGAAAAATAGTATCTAATAATACATAAGCATCCTAGAAAATGAGGAAAACTTTGATATTAATAATCTAAGAACATTACAGAAATTGATGCTTTGCCTACATCTTTACAGATCTGTTTCAGTTTTTCATTTGGCAAACACAGATTCCAATGTCCCTGACTCTGAGTTTATTCACATATGAATTACTCTGCTTTATTCATTCATATTTAATCAGTATATATTTATTATTTTGCGACTTCTTTCTTGCTTTCCTATTTTAGTATGCTTCTCACTACAATAGAAATATGAATTCCAGTTGATCTGCTTTTATATAATCAAAATCACAGACTAAGTGATATTCTCATAAGACTTGTCCACGCATGTAAAAGCATCTATCATGACCAATAAGTATAGTATTTACAGTTATGTTGTAATGTCTATCAGAGCTCCCATAATCATTCATTAGAACCTGAAATGCTGTGTTTCTAGTGACTGCAAACTACTAATAGCTTCATTTGGCCATATATCCTTACAAACTACTTTACTTTTTTCTTTTTCCAGGGAAAATCTGGTTACAAAGGAGAAAAGGTACTACTTTCAGTAAAAAACTCTGAATGTGTATCAGAATTTGAGGTTACTATTAATTATGCTCATTACTATATTTTTAGTAATCACTAGTGATAACAATGACATTTGTACAATCAATAAGTGTACAGAGGTTTTAAGCTAAGTAGGATTACAAAAATAGAAAGATAATAAATGAAAAACACTCACAGATGACATAAGCTTGCAATAAACTCCACAAGGAGCAACCTCCAGAAAGAAATCCTTCCTCCTTGTCAGTCAGCACTTAAATGGATCTAGGAGAGGTGCAGCCAGGCTCCACCTCCTTCTGGTAGCCCAGCTGAATTGCCTTCACCTGTGCTCCCGTGGCTGACTCATTGCTTGCCTCAGGTGCTCAATAAGAGGTTCAGGCCATGACCAACAGTTCCTATACAACATCTCCTTACCAGGTGTTGCATAAGCTCTCCTTGAGTATGTTTCCCTTCCCTTACAGCACAATTGCTACCATATATCACAAAGATAATAACATTTAGGTCATTTTTACCTAAAGCACTCAATGAATAAGAGTGTATATGGGAACTATTGAGTCATCGCCTGAACCATTGATTGATCACCTGAGGCAAGGACTGGATCAGCCATGGGAGCACAGGTGAAGGTGATTCAGCTGTGTGACCAGAAGGGGTGGAACCTGGCTCCACCACTCTAAGATCCCATTTAAGGGCTGACTGCCACTAGGGAAGGATCTCTTTTTAGAGATCTCTTTTTTGTGGGACTTTTCATTATAAGTCTAAGTGTTCAGATATGGGTGAGCTTTCTTTTTCTGTTTTTTCTTTTGCTATCTCACTATGGTACTCTTTCCAAGTGTACTTTGTTGACTGTTCAGGATGGTACATTCAATATGCATTGTAAATATTTGTCTCCGCTCTTTTTAAGGGTGAAAGAGGTGAATGTGGAATCCCGGGGATAAAAGGAGACAGAGTAAGTAGCCATGAAATTGTTAGACTTTCAGGAAATACTTGAAGTGTAGAAAAACTGTAATTCCCTGGACAACCCTAATGATAGATGTGAGGCAAACATTAATTCTAAAGTTGAAGAAACCTTAAAAATTTGGTTTTTAAAACTGAAGTGAGCAAAGATACCACTTTCAGTAACTTTCTCATTTCTTTCTATATTTCACTGAGATAACTCTTAAGGCCCAAGCCTGAGCTTGCTTGTAACAGTGGTAAAATTCTAATTGACTTTAGTGGGCAGGAGAAGTCAGTATTTAGGGAAGCAGTAGTATTTTGAGGGAATGAGAGGTAAAAATAAGACAAAGATTTGTAGCTCCAACATTACTCTTTAATATTTGGTGTGTAATTCTTCCTCTGAATTCTGATTACTACAGTCCATTTAAAAAATACTTAGTCAATACTTGCTGGCTACTGAGCCTCTCCTGATTTTTTTCAATTTTAATGGTAAGATATTTGAATCAGATACCTTAATAAAGTTACATAAATGATTTTGACCAAATTTAAATAGATGTATCCTTTTTTCCCCCCACTTTTCTTTCAGGGTCCTGAAGGTCCAGTTGGCCCCAAAGGTGCAAGAGGACTGCAGGTAAAATAAATAGATAAACATTAAAAAAAAAAAAATGAAGCTATAAAAACAAGAAGACCTTGTTAGCTAGGATCCCAAGCTCTGAAATAATATCATGATACAACTTTAATGGAATTCTTGAGCCACTTGAGTTCAAGGCATCCAAAATCATATTAAACAGCAAGATAAACAAGAATTTGGAAGAGCGCTCTAGACAACTAAATTACTCTTGCAATAAATTTGATCTCAAAGATCACAGCAAACATGCTCCATAAAAATTAAAATCACTCATTTCCCATTCATGATGTCTATTAAACTATCTTGCAGAAGTATGTAGAAGCACTTTTTTCTCTTTTCCTCTCAGTATTGTGACTGAAGGCCAAGAAATTTAGCCCATAATAGATGCTTCAGTAGATTTGGCTATAGATTACCTTTTATTATATTGAAACAAAGGGACAATCAAATGATCTCTCCAACACCTAGAATAGCCAAATCTATGCATGCACCAGAAAGCATAAGTTCTGTTCTGAAATGCTCATAACTTGTACTTTCATATAGTCTATAGCAAATTAGAGATTTTTTTTTCAAACTTCCATCATTCTGAAACCATGAAAAATCTCATTAAAACTGCACCTGTTTTAATAGGGTCCACAAGGACAATCTGGAGATCAGGGGCCTGAAGGCCTACCAGGATCAAAGGCAAGAATTGTATTTAGTTCTCCTCTTTACTGATATTAAAATGTATCAATACGACCCCTACCATTTTTGTAGAGAATGCAGTTGAACGTGATGTTGCTAGTGGGTCATATACTCTGCATTCTAAGAGGTTACTAAGAAAGGTATTTGCTCTTTATATTATGTTCAGGTCCAAATCAAGTTCTGTTCTTCTGTCATAAACAGACAAAATATAGCAGCACCACAGAATAAAATGTAGTAGCAGTGTAGTATCACATTTGTTTAGTTTTCAATTTGCAGCTATGTTTTCCGTAAGTGTGAAGCAGGAATTCTGTTTGGGATCTCTAATACAAACTCTTCTTGAAACTACACACTCTCTCAAAATAATTCAGTAGCTGAGAATTACTAGTCCTGTTTACTGATATTCAGCAAAAGATATCTAAAAGTCACTAGGATTAATACAACTCAGGACACAATCTTGCAGTGGGCCTTCTGGAGGTGGGCCACAGAAATCACTCAATGCTTACTACAAGATCCCCTCTGTAAACAACAAAACTTTTTTTGTTTGTCTTAAAACCATATGATAAAAATCTACTAAATCATTAAGATTTGCTTGGTGTACTTCCTATTTCTCCCCCTTGTAAATTTTTGTTCAGTTATTTGATGATCTGATATCTCATTTTTTTTAACAGAAAACACAGATATCACTGGATATTACACACAATTACTGGGTCCATTTAAACTTCATTAACAGAGATTACAGACACGCTTTGCTTCTCAGAAAAAAATAAATCGGTCAAGGCTGATGGATTCTCCAGCTACTGAAAAATAATGTTGTGGAGAAAAACTGAAAATGAATGCCATTCTTTGTTTTAAAATTAAGTATCACATTACCTGATAATGCAAAATGCACATACTTTTGTGCTACTTAGCTTTACCTCTACTTTATCTCTTTTGCATCTCCTTTTGCACCACGTTTAGAGTGCCTACTGGCCAACAGTTAATCATATACCAGCTAGATGTGAATGAAAGCCATTTTATCACACATGAAACAAAACACTTGTTCATTTCTGGCTGGTATCATTTTGTATAGAAAATATCTATGCTCTTAATAAAGGGAATTTTGAACGGGAGTGAACGGGAGAAGATGAAGTAATGTGTAAGATAATATCAATTGGTTGAAATTCAGGATATACAAAAAATAAATTTCAAAATCTGTTCTTTTACAACAAACTGAGTTAAACCAATTTCCTTAGATTCTAACTCTTATCCAGGACTGTTTATATTTCCATTCTTTTGAAAGGGTGAAAGAGGTCTCCCCGGACCACCTGGCTTGCCTGGAGAGACTGGAATAGGACTGCCAGGCCCAAAGGTACAAGCATGTGTCTTCCATATTACTTGTATTATAGGCTAAGAATAAAGACTGAGACAGCTGAGATAATATACTTTATGGTATATGAGAAACTTCAAGTTCCCCAGTAATTTTTTTCATAGTACTGAAAAAGTAGAATGAGACTGTCTTCTAATGCAGTGAAATGCACCAGTTCATTTGCTGTGCAAGTCTGAGGATACTCGGATCTTCTCTGCCACTCCTGTATTCAACTACACCAAATATTGCAAGCACAGAATATGCAATGAGTATTTATGTGCCACACATGCAAATAACTAAATAAGACATTTTCAAAATATATCTTTCTTTGAAGGGGGACACTGGTTTGACAGGAAGACCAGGCCCAGTTGGCCCACCTGGAGTTGGTGAGCCAGGAGTTCTGGTATGTCTGTTTCTTATTTGGAGAGGGGGAAGTGGGAAAGAAAGGAAGACTTCTCAGTGCTTTCATAATTTGAAAAATATGTATTTTAAATGATGCTCTTCTTTCTTCAACTAGCTTCCTCTATCATACATAGTATTTTGTCTTTCAGTTTCCTCAGTGAACTGTACTTTTTCCAGTTCCTTGACTTTTCTAATTATCTTAGTCTCCAAACTATGAAAAATAGCCTTATACAAAACCAGACAAATATTTTAATAGATCTGTCCGAGAGATTAAAATCCATGTCTTACATCTTTCTGACTCTTTTCAATAACAGTACAGAGAAAAGAGCTACGAGAACAGGAGCCTGTGATGTGCACCTTTGTTAGCCATGACATCTTTGTTAATGTGATAAGAAAAAACAATTTTTTTTAAAGTTCATATTTTAAGAAAATTTACTTGCAAATACGCTTGTTACAAAAGAGTGTTCTTTTTATGGTTGAATGCCATGCAGTTAGCTTTGCCTTAAAACAAGACATAATTCTAAAGCTGCATACAGAACTATTTTCAAGCCTATTTTACTACAGAGAGTACTCTAAGCCTAACCTAATGCTATTCTGTGATGTATGTGCAGTCTCAAGGAGTAAAACAGAAAAGCAAAACAGATGCACGAAAGCATTGTGAACCAGGTGGAGTATATGCAGGTTTTGAACTGCATTTAATAAAGAAGTTGGTTGTCTTACTTGTCCCTTGTGTTTCTATGAGATCTGCTTTCAGAAAGAGAAAAAGCATACTATTGTTCTTTTCACCAATTGCCATTAAATCTGTTTTGATAGATTTTCCTCAGTTTCATTCTGCACAGACATTAATGTGGTTCTCCTTCTCTCGTGATTATACTGATACGTTAATAAGGATTAGTAACAATTTGGAAACTGAAGTTTAGAGAGTAAAAACTTTAGAAATATAAGAAAGAGGAATTACTACATACTCCATGATTAATAAGTCACTAGAAAAATAATACTGTCTGGCTTGTTATTGCTGCAGGTCAAAATGCTCATCACTGATTCATTGTGAATATCATATTGCTATATAATTTTTAACAGGCTACAACTACATACAAACATCTAAAGACATGCTTATAGCCTACAATGACATAGAATGTGCTGCTGTTGATTTGCCTGATTAACACATTCTGGATCATTTTATACTTATGTTAACAGGGGCCTCAAGGACCACAAGGTGTACAAGGAGAACGAGGTTTACCAGGAGAAGGGCTTCCAGGAGCAAAGGTACTGCAGTTGAAGTGTTCTAGGAGCAGAGCAGCATCATTATATGACTACATGACAGAACAAGTTTGCAGCAGACGAGAACCTGACAAATTAGCTTTTAAATTAATAAAATATGGCTTCAATTAAAATATCAGAATTCAGTTGGTCCAAACAAAATATCTAGGCTTTAGAGATATCAGCTTTAGAGGTTCAAGAGGCTATTTAATTCCCCTGAGACTTTATTTGCAGAACCTAAGCCTGGAAAGAAGCTATAATTGCAAAAGAGTTTCTAGTGTGTGACTTTACATGAATTATTATAAAAGTGATTCCTTAAATGAAAATTTTGCCTTTTGGTTGCTTTTTTTTATACATCTTACATACAGGGACCCTTGCTCTCACTAACGACAGGCTACTAAGCTCAATAAATACCTCAGCCACTGGCTAATGCATTTTAGCAAATGGCTGGATTCAGTTTGTGGGTAAAAAAAAAACTGCTGTTGCTGTTTTTCAGATGACAGTAGTAGTTGCACTTACATGGATGGACACTAGATACACTGTGAGCTCCTTTTTTTGTCTACTGAAAACCAGCTCACAGTCTTGGCTGTCGTTTTGACTTTTGGTTACAAGTGGCATGGCTGTTGTGAAACAGATACTCTCCAAGGCCTTTTATGTGGCTTTGACTTGAGTAATACTTCTTGAAATGAAACTGATTTCTTAACTGTTTTCCTGGAAAATGAACTGGTTGAGTGTTTATTATAGTAAAAAAAAAAAATTATTCTAAAGTAGTAGACTTCACTACATTGTACAAAAGTCTTCTGGTGGGCTTCTTAACACTAACATGGTTGTGAGTTCTTACATTTTAATATAGTTTTAAGCGTTATGAGATACAGCCTCAACCCTACAAAGCAAGGAGTTCCTTTCTCCTGTACGCCTGTGCTATAGGTCCACTCATTTTTATTCATCTATCAAATCAGTTTTGGTTGGGAAAACAATAACAAATCTGTTTCATAGATGCAGGCATCAATTGTTCCTTTACTAAGCATCTTACCATTTTTGCTTTGCACACAATACTGTACTAAGCTGGGTTAAAATTTGACTACTGCTAGCATCTCTTAAAATATGCAGTACTTATTTTATGATGAATTATATAAATTGCCTAGCCTCATTGTTGATGGCTTATTTTCACTTAACAGATCTTATCAATGAAAACATAATTTGAAGAAAGTATATTTAGAAATCACTGCGTTGCCGCTGAAATATCAATTCATGTGGGAAGAAATAGTGCAACTAACAAGTAGTGTACAGCAACAATGTGCAGTGGGAACAATTATGGAATAACGCATAATCTTACTGAAACTATTGAGCACTTGAGATAAGCAGAATAAATTAGCCAAAGGAGAATTCTGCCAGTATTACTGGTGCACTTGATTTGGGGAAAAAAAAGCACAGTTTTGACTGCCAAATCTGAGCTGATGACAAGCATGTATAAACAGAGTCTATACACGTATCATAAATTCTATTTATGGCTGCCAAGTCAGATCTACAGTTTAAAATGCATTTTAAGCAGGTGATTTCTTAACTTAAAGCAAACTGTACAGTTGCTTTCTTTCAGCAGAATGTTTTTGCTAGTAACTCACAACACAGTTCAGTGAAATGAGAAATATAAGCAAGTGTTCCAAACCATCAGGTTAAGGAATGTTCTTTTAAGTGAAAGTTCGTGATGTTTTTCAGTTAAAAGGTTGAAACTGGATGAAAGAGGGAGAAAAAGCCTATCTGGGGCATAAGTTTATTGCCTTGGGGAATTCTGAGGCAATTTGCACAAGCTAATGATCTGTCTCTACATGTTGTATTAACAGAAATACAAGAAATCACAGTGTGTTTTTCCTTATTAATCTACATTTCCCCAGAGACTGCTGTACTGTAAATGAATGTCTAGAAAGACAATTCTATGATAATGCAACTTGGTCTGGTCTTTATTCTGGAAAAATTCTTAGAGCTAGATCCTCACTGCCACACTTGAATGAGAATAATCCATGAGAAATTAGAGGAATCAATTTAGACTCAGAACTCAATCCTGTTGACATTCAAATCACCTGTGGCTTTGCTATTGATTTGAAGGGAAGCAGAACAGGACCCAGAACAATCAAAGTGAGTAAAAAGATTAAAAAATATTTTTTTTTAAATAGCTTGTTCAGCTCTTTCATCAATAATTTCAAACAGCAGAGCAAGCTCATTTGAATGAAAAGACAATCTCTTTGGTATCCTAGAAAACAAATCCAGGAACTACCTTCTGGTCCTTTTCATTTTGATTTTTGAGATGACATAGCACACAGTGTCTCTAGTTACTTCAGAGAGAACAGCTGTGTTTTTCTATAGCTAACATATTTTTTCATGTAGGGAGACCGTGGTTTTGATGGACCAAAAGGCCCTCGTGGACTTCCAGGCATCAGCATAAAAGGTGAAAAGGTGAGTAGTACATACACCAAGGGATTAGCAAAGTGCCAATAAATCTACAATACAGCCTTGATATTCACTACAAACAGTGCACTGAGGCAAGTCACTCAAAAAAACACCTAGACAACAAGGTATTTTGTGGACAAATTTATGCTCAATAAATTCTCCTAACTTTTTTGAATGCATCTTCATATTAAAATGGAAATGTTAACAAAAAAAACCTGATTCTCTGCAAAAGTTAAGGTTTAGAATGGGAAAAAAATGACTATCAGTTGTTAGCAGCAACAGAATCAGGAGGGAATGACTGCATATATGTAAGATAAAAGGTCACATCCTCAGCTTCACTAATTTAAGGAGTTGTTAAGTCAACATGATTATCATGGGAGCTGTCCCAGATTGTTTCTTACTTTTATGCAACTAATCTGCACTTTGCCAGGGTGAATTTGGTCCACCTGGTTTACCTGGGCCAATAGGATTACCTGGAATTGGAATTCAAGGAGAGAAGGTATGGTCTTCACTTTCCCCTCACTCCACAGCTAAATGTCTAATAACAGAATATTGTTTATTTTTAGTAATTAGATAATATTTTCAGGGAGTGGAAGGCCCCAAAGGACCTCCGGGCTCTAGAGGGTTACCAGGACAGGGACTACCTGGACCAAAGGTTAGAGAATTTTATGAAGTAAAAAGTCTTTCTTGTGTTCTCTGAATAAGAAGTGGTCTGTCTCTATCTATATGCTTGTTGAAGGGATCAACATCTAACTTAGTTGCAGGAAATTATTTTCTTTATTAACATTATTAAAGTGCACAGCAGTTCCCACTCCACTGAAAAGCCCTAATGAATCTATAGCATAGCTCTGTTTGTTTTGTCTTAGCTTGCCACAAAACCTTTTGAGGTACCAAATCAGCCAGTAAACTACTTTTTCTGGTATTTTTCCACAGCAAGAGAGGTCTGATCTTGTCTTGCAATTTCATCATGCTGTAGGCAGGTGCAGCAAATCCAAAAAGTTATGCACTAGACATAAAAGAATATCAACATTTCAAGAATATCTTTTATTCTCAGTGCAGTGTTTATTTTCCAGGAGGAAAAAATATATATATAGCTTACAGATTAGCTGCCTTGTTAATTCTGCTGCCTGTTTCTCACCTGATTTTGTGAATTTACTGCATCTAGGAGTTAAGAATGGTCCAAGATAAGATAGAGATTACCACTGCTGAAGGAAAACTGTCATAGTAATCTAGTCTTGACTAATTTGCACAATCCAGAACTCTTAATAGAAGAGTTCAACCTTAAAGTGTTTGGAATGGAGATTTAGAGTGACTTTCTGAAAAGAAGCATCAGATGAAGTTCTGAATGCCTGCAGGCTATTTCAGAATAGTGTAAGGAACTGATGGTGCAAAGTGGGTCTAAGATCCGCACCAGGTAGAGCATTTTGGAGCATCAGAGCATTGCCTCTTTCATCTGAAGTGATTACACAGGGACATGTTTTACTACTGGTACAAAGAAAGAAGATAAACTGCTTGAGGAGCTCAGGTATACTGCTGAATTGTTGGTGGGAAACATTCATGGTGATGTATAATTACAGATTTACATCATTAATCATTTCCACCAGCAACTTTTTGGTGACAGCTCGAAAGGTGCCCAGGGATCTTGAGATTCTTAATCTTTGTGACCAAGTGTTTAACAAATTATACTAAAGGTAATATCACACTAATCTTTTCTTTAAATATAATGAGCAATGAATTTGCTTTGTATTTTTCCATTATGAAGCTCTTAATTTCTACTTAAGGGTGAACAAGGCTTGCCAGGAGAGACTGGAGTGCCAGGAGAAAGAGGTATTGGAGAGCCTGGTTCTAAGGTATATTATTAATAGATGAATTCATTTATTTATTCATTTGGGTTTGGAAAACTTGTGCTTCTTGAGTATTCTTTCTGTAGGCATGTAAAAATAAGTCTAGAAATAGACTGTTAAACAATTAGACACTTCCTTATTTTGTAATACATGGGAGTTGTCATTATAACGAAAGAACTACAAGACTTGGGTTCATATGCATAAATGTTTCCTATAAATATATATACAGTTTAGTAGTCTTTTAAAAATAGATTTACTTGATTTGGAGTCTGAATTTAATAGTAAGACTTACTTTTATTGATGTCAGGGTGAGCCAGGCCTTTCAGGACTGGCAGGTCTGCCTGGCCTTCCAGGAGAAGATGGAGCCCCTGGACAAAAGGTTGGTTTATTTCTCTCTGCAGCCCACCTGCTTCCCTTCATGCATTCTTGCTGTTCACTCTGTGCTAATATCCAAACCTAAAAGAGAGGATCTTCATGGACAAGGGGAAAAGTAGCACATTAAAAAAAAAAAAAAAACCCTCAAAAATGTTTTCTAGGGAAACTTTTTCAATTTTAGGGGTGTTGTTGGTTGTGTTATCTTACAGCTGTTTTTTTTCAACCCATCAAATTCCCTGCTTAGAAGGAAGACCACTAAAATGGCTGCAGGTAACATTTAGCAGCTTTCTGATGATGAATGGAAAACTCCCTGTATTTTTACATTATGTACTCAGTGTTCCATCATTAATTAGGAAATATGCTACTTTATGCATTTCCACCCAGAGTTTTACAATAGTTGCTTCTGAATATGGGAAGAAAATCCTGAGCCCACTGAATCAGTAAGAGTTGTCCCAATGACTTTAAGAAGTCTATGATTTTAACGAGCTTATTCAAGTAATTATAGAGTTGATCTTGCATTATTGTCTGTGTAGTTCTCTGAAATAGTGCTTTGATTTCTTTCATTCCAGGGTGAACCAGGACTACCTGGTCTAAGAGGTCCTGAAGGTGCTCCAGGCATTGGAATACAGGGGGAGAAGGTAAGAACATTTTTACTAAAGGAATCACTCTAAAAGGAAACATTCTAAAGCTCTAGGAGTAGGTTTGTCCAGATCTTTTCTTCTTTGCTCCAATGTAAGTAATTAAAAAATAAATCTCAATAAATAGGTTAATAATTGTTTGTAGAAGTGGCTAGCTGTAGAGTTTCTTTCAGCCTGAAACAACAACTTTTAAAATAGTGAAGTTAATAAAATACTATCCACAACACCATTTTCATAATTTTTTTTTTAATAATAGTAAAAGAGTTCAGTGGCTCAGTACCTATTATAATGCTTGGTACAAGAAGTCTCACAGAGAGGTAGGTTTATCTTTATTGGGTCTACTGCTTTTCTTAGTAAGAATAACTGGCGAGACTCCTTGGGTTTTGCCTCTTGTACTGGTTTTCTGTGCTGATCCATAAATGGAGAAGTAATCCTGGTTTCTCGCGTCAGCATCTTTATCCTGAGAAATATTGTCGTTGTCCAAACACTAGACAAAAAAGAATAAATATCACAGAAGAAAAATAAACATATTAAGTATTACAACTGTAAAGAGCCAGAAATGCTAAAGACAGCTCAGGAGGGGAAAAAAAAAATCAAGACATCTCTTTTCAGAATACCTTAGGTAGGGAATACATGCAGATGTCATGTACCAATAAATACATGTATCATCAAAATTAATGACTGTTTGAGCATTTCAGAGTGACTGAACTCATAGTCCTCTCACTTTTGTTATAAGTATTACAGCTTAATAAAGACTAAAGCCATTTAGCACTTAACAAACTATGTATTCTTGGCTTTTTCTGACTGAAACCACAAGCTGATAAGTTAGAGAGGGCATAGTGGCCTTTTTTTTTTTAATTGCAAAAAATACCTTCAAGTAAATCTGTTTTTCTGTTTTGATTAGTTCTCTTGAACAATATTTTTTTCCACGTAATTACTCAATTTTTCAGCTGCAAGGGTATATGTGATCTTTAAGACTTTTGGGTTGTTGTTTTTTTTTTTTGTAATATTCATGGGCAATTCAGTTAATTTAATTTCACTTGGGATCTAATTGGTTTTAATTTTACAAATACCAAACTGGACAATTATTGAGCAGAATTAGCTGGCTTGTCAATGAAAGCTATGGAAAGAGCCCATGTGCACCAGCTGCAATATAGAACTTCACCTTGTTTCACTGATATTCACAATTAATTTCAGATAACACACTCAATATTTTGGTGTGACGTATCTTCTCTGTTTCTGTAGGGAGATCAAGGTCAGAGAGGAATACGTGGATTAACAGGACCAACAGGAGCGCCTGGGCCTGCAGGAGCTAAAGTATGTTCATTGTCACGCTGTGTGTGTAAAACACTCCTCCAGAACTCTGCTTTATCCTAGATTTCAGAAATAACCTGTGTGAAATGAACTTCTCAAAAAATAACTACCAAAAATCCCAAGTTCAGCTAAGGTTTTCCTAAGCAAGACACCACAATAATTATAAACATCCAGAAGCATTCTTTAGAAACTTCATATTCACTGTGTTGCTTCCTTTAGAAGGGAAGAATTGACTTGAAAAAAGTTAGAGGATAATAATAGTGTCATTCTATGCTGAAATATTTGGGAAGACAATACGGTGCGTGGCATACACACATGGATCACAACTTCATTTTCCCTTACACTGATCAGACTCACAGCTGGTATTTTTCTACTGATTTGCAGTTTGAATTCTTACTGAAAGTGAGAGAAAGGCTACCCCGAGTTTATCTTACAGTTTAAGTCTTTTGCTATTAGTTCATACAGCAGTACTTCAGCGTAAGATTAAAAAAAAAAAAATCAAGAGGTAATAAAGTACACTGAAAGGACTATTTGGAAAAAAACAATCTGTTGTGACATTAAAAAAAAATGTTTTTTTCTTGTATAGCTACACAGTTGGGCAGGAGGCTTTGAGTGCTGGGTGTGCTGGACTGAGTCTAGAATATACTAAGAAAAGGATTTCTAGTAATATGTATTTATTCAGGGACTTTTCATTTCCCTTGAGAAATCAAAACTATACTGATTATCAGTTCTTCAATGGTTAGATTTCACTTAATATAAATTTAATATAAATAAAACAGAATATAAATAAAATAATAAAACTTCTAACAGAATTTAATATGCACAAATGTTTTCTCCAAGAGATGCTCGTGCTACTTTCAGAGAAAAAGGCAGCACTGTTTTCACTCTCCTTCATTCACTGCAGGGAGAGCCTGGTGTACCAGGACGTCTTGGAATGCCAGGCCCTCCTGGAAGAGCTGTGCCTGGACCAAAGGTAACATCTTCCAAGTATTTCTAAATCCTAGTACTTCCTAGTACTTCTAAACACGGTGTGAAAACTACAAAGTAGGCCATGGTACTATTCATGTAAATTATTTCAGCCATAAGAGGTTACATAAAACTTATTTCCTACCAATAGAGTTATAGATTGTATCCATTCTAGTTACCATCATGGCCTGGTATTAACTATTTGCCAGCTTGAGGTGTTCTTGTCTTTGGCTTTGAGAGCCTTAGTATCAAAATACTTTTATTTCTTCTGCTCTTAGTGTTTATCTTAAATACCTGCATTTATATATATTGTATATATAGCAAAATTAAAAAAACCAAAAACAATCACTAGTTGGTGTTTAATAATATATGCAACTAGGGTACATGTTTTCTTCATTGCAGGGTGACATTGGCCTACCTGGTCTTGCTGGACCAATTGGAGAACCAGGTTTTGGGCTCCCTGGAGCAAAGGTAGCTCCTGAACTGATAAACTAATTTCTGATAGAACTGTAAAATAAGGCAAGATTTTGGTGAAGCAACACCTATCACTGAGGGTGGCAAGGTGTTACACAACACTTACTGTATGTATTGTACTGCATTGGTATAGTATAAGGATTTGCAGAGTCAGATGACCATGGACAGTCAATCTTTCAGACTCTGTGAATCATAAGCTTTCAGATGGCAGAGAACCAGGAAAAAAAAAAACCTTGTTTTTAAATTTCAGTGAGTGAATACAGTGAGAACACATGATTTATGTGCTTACAACAGCATTTCTGTTAAACGCAGCTGTTTTTTTCTGAGCAGTTTTTAGGTAAACTGCTTCATTTCTAAGTATGGCACAGAGTTCCATACATAAGTTCCAAACAGATGTTAGGACATGAGCCAATCCAGTCATGTGAGAAGAGATTCCTTAAATAGTGAAAGAACATGAAAGAGTAATTAATCTCTAAGGACTTCTCTCCAGCACTTCTATAGTACTGTCTCAGTGTTAAATTTAGCTTTTCCTCAGGCTTTAACTAAGCGAATTTGGCAATATTCTTGAATATTGCCTGCCCCTTGTCCTCTGACTGATCTTAAGCCTGAAAAAATACTGAATTTTGGCTGCTCTCAGCATTTTGCTATTAATAAGTTTTGTTTGCTATCAGTATTTGTGCTTTTGCTTCACTGTCAGATATGTCTGATGAGCTGTACAGGGTAAAACCTTCTACAATTTCATTTTTTTAATAAAATTTCTGCATGGGCATTTTCTTGGCATTGTTATGCATGCCCATATTTTCGGCAGCTGCAGAGACAAACAGTCATCCGCTCATGTCATCCATTCAGGTGCAATTCAGAGCAGCTTTTGGCTGTCTGTCAGGATGGGTTTGTGCATTCAAAACTAGAATAATAGTAATTATGATAAGAAAATAGTGCAACTGAAGCCATTCCTTCTTAAATGTAAATCATAATTACAGTGGACAGAGCTCTAAAAAAGATTCAGATTACTGACTTAGAAGTGAAAGGTCTTGTATAACCACAGCGCTATTAAATATTCCAGTTTTAATCTGGTATTGTCTAGTACTGATAATTTACAATAATTTACAGTAATATACATGCATAGATAAAAATCAACTTACAGTATCTCTGATAAAGAAATTTCATGCTCATGGAATATTTCCTGCTAGCAATTGCATTGGCAGTCAGTTCATCTGTTTTTCCTGCTTTTGTCAGGGTGACCGAGGCCTTCCAGGACTCCCTGGGCCCTATGGGGCGAAAGGAGATGGTTACCCCGGTCCACCTGTAAGTTTACAGATGTTTCTTTTTAATGTGAAATGGGAACAAATAGGTAAAGCAAAGTGATTAGCCTCCATGGCTGACATGCCAGGAAAGCTTTGCTTTGTATTTTAGGCTCTTCAACTGTGTAATGCATTTTAGCATGGAAGGAAAAAAGAAATCTTCCTCTTAGTCCAAGACCTTACAGGTCCCTGACTCCTCCTGATTACACAATGCAACGTGTTCCAATAGGAGAATTTTTTTATAGTAGTACTGAAGTTTCAATCAGTTCCTTCAAAACCTTAATGTAGGTTACTATCTTCTGCCCAGCCACCCAGAATTTTAAGCCCAAACAGAAGAACATAGCCCAGCTGAACAGCTGTGTCCACATACACAGGTATGAACTCTGGGTGACTGTCAATCTTCCAGAACTACTGAAAAAGCAACTACTGTCCAGAGTCAGAAGAGCAGTCTGTCCTCAGTTCTAGTCATCGGGTGGCTGAGGGTGGCACAAGGAACTGGCTAACCTACTTCACAGCCAGAAGTCTGTACTGGTAGACAGGAAAAACATCTGCAAAAAAGGGATACAAAGAGAAAAAGCTCTCTATTTTTCCCCCTCAAGAGAGCATATGTGCGCAGCACTGGCCCCACATAGCCTGTTCCACCAGTCCTGGCTTTGTCATGCTGGCCAGAGTCAGGGGAGTTTGGTTACATACTAGCATTTATTTGTGCAAAAGACAACTATATAGATGCATACAAACATTAGGAGTAAAAATTAATGAACATCAAAGCAGAAATTTGAAGCTGAAGCATTTATAATACTTCTTGGCATTTCAGTGCAATCCAATCCTATAAGTGCTTTTGCACCAACCACTCTGGACACATGACACATGCAAGTCTCTTGCTTGAGGTAGAACATACAATGCAACCACCAGTGACACAACTTCTAGCTTACCCGAGTGGAATTTAACCTCAGTCCACAGTGACCCCACAAAGAGTCAACGTATTCAAGCTATGAGCCATATTGTTAACAAATGCATGTAGTCAACACAGCTTGAAATAAAATTAATATTCTATCTCTGCACACAATTTTCAGGGCTTGCCAGGCCTTCCTGGGCTTCCTGGTGAGCAAGGCCCTGAGGGAGTTGGATTACCGGGACCTAAGGTACGGATCTTAACTGCAAGAAAAGTAAATGCATGCATATACTCCATGTACATATAGTTCTTACCCATAGATCACAGGCAGATTGTCTTTTTCATACAGCTTTAATTGTCAGTAAATAAAACGTAGATCCCATAGAAGATCTTCAAGCTTCAGTTCAGAACCCATCTTGATGCTGATTACAGGCTTACTTGAATACAGGTAATTGATAGATTGACTGCAGCTATTTAAACACGCCTAATGTCTCTTAAAAGAATGTACATCTTTTTTCACTCTCATCAATCTGCTAACTGTCTGAAGACACTATCAAGAAAAGTATGCTAGAAATATGCCAGTGTGACCACAGTCTGACAGGCAGGAAAGCAAAAAGATCTTTGACTTGCAGGAACTGGAGTTTATTTTGTGATATGGGAATTGTAATGCCTAACTATTGCATAACTGACCGTGCATGTCTTGATATGTTTAGACCACTAGCCACTGATACACCCCAATGTCCTTATTCTGCCTGCAGTATTCATGGTATAGCACTGTTTATATTTACAGTGATCTGTTCAACAATTTTCCTTGCCTTGTCCTGTTTGAGTACAGCAGATGCTGATAATTCTAGAGACAAGTCAAATTTTGTATTCACTACTTATTTTTTAAAGTATCCGTTTTCAGGGTGCTCCTGGTAGTAGAGGACCAGTCGGTCTTCCAGGTCCCCCAGGAGAAGGTCTGCCAGGACCAAAAGTAAGCTATTTAAACACTTGCATCTTTATCTTCTATTTTCTAGAAAAGAAAAATACAGTATAAAAATGTGTGATCATGCATACAGATATGTATGTTTTGTCTTCACGTTACACTAGAAACAAGTAATCCAACAGGTAACTGAGAAATACAGTGTCTTCATTTTGTAGAATAGCAGAAACATTTCTGCTAACCAGCCTTAAACCATGGCCATTTTCCTAATGCAGGAGAGGAATTAGGGTGATAACTTGCACAAAGATCAGCAACAAAATATTAGGTCCTGCAGACTGTAGCTCCAATTTGGTAGCAAACACTTCTTCTAGCATTTGTCCTGACCTAGGATTACTGGTCTGGCAAGCACTTACCAGTGCCTATATTATTTTTAAAGCTACAGGCAAACTGCTGAGCTATTCCTCCTACCCTTTTTTCCCCACTCAATGAAGTCAATCAATAATATTCCAGTGTAAACATAATTAGAAAATACACCACGAAAAATGCCTGGAAATGAACAATTTTCCTTACAAAATGGATTTTTTTTGCTTCTACAGCTCAAATTCAGAAGTCTATTAATACAAAAACTGTTTCCTAATGTGAACATTAATGTGAAAGAACCAAAACATGACAAAAGTAGGATTTTGCAACATCATAATGTATCACACATATAGTGTGGCTTTGTTCCCCACCCACGTGGCTAGGTGCATGGTTAAGCAATAGGAAAGCACTAATCCCACCTGTTTCACTGTACAAATGATCCTTACAAATGGAAGAAACTGAGAGTTTCACACAAGGATACTAGAATAGCAATATAGGTATAAAATTAACATTGTACTGTCTATGTTTTGATTACTTCCTATGAAAAATGTAAATTGTAATATTTTCTCTAGAGTTCTTTTAAAAACCATCTTGTACATTGGCAGCAAGAGACTATTTGCAGTGCCACATTCTTATGTGTCTCTACAAGTCTTACTGTGTAAGCTCAGCGGTGATGAATGATAGCATAGCATTTAGGAAATAATAAACCTCTCTTAAATCTTAATTCAATGTCCGGCGTCCCACCAACACAATCCATCCTTCAGACAACAATCATCTCTGTCAGCAAGGTGATTTAAGGTCACTGGCTGTAAAGTCCTGAGTGACTTTTTTTTTGTTTTGAAGAATTAACTGGATTTGAATAATATGATAAAGGATAAAAAAAAAGTTGTCAGCCAGAGAAATCTTGTCCTCGCTACTTTCAAAAAGATACTGAATGTGGCAGAGGACTGACAGGAAATTATGCAGTCGTACAACAATATGTTGTGCATTTTCATTATGAGTAGTGAATTTAACACATGCAGGGTTTCTTTCTAGGGAGCTGCAGGACGCCCAGGGCTGCCTGGCCCTTTGGGACCTCCTGGTGAAGGCATTCAAGGAATTAAGGTAAGATGACTCTGTGTTGAGTGTTCAATCTGACCATCACAGTATTTAGAAATTAAGAAACAAGTCTCACATTGTTGTTTCTTATATGATAAGAGAGCCAGAGATTGGACAAATGAGAAAGTTAATGTGAGCATCTACAAATTGTTCTGTATCTGCTGCTGTTAACAACAGAAAGCCCAAGGGTGTATGGACTGAGAGAGGAGGAATTTTCAGAGAAAGACAGACTCCCAGAATGAGCCAAAATGAAAAATAACATTCCCTCTTTCTCAGTCTCTCATGCCCATGTAAACACCTTGAAATTGCTACATGAATTACCACTTATGGTAGAAGAATATTCTTTATCCTGGACTTGGGAGTAAAATATCCCATTTTCCCCTTATTTTGTACCTTTACGTGAAACATATTAAAGAGATGCAAGAGACAAAAGAAAGAAAGGAGAAATGAGAAGGAGCAAAGTAGGTTGTTAAGAGGGAACAGGAGAATTAGATAACAAGCCGTTTTCAAATATAATCTTAGAGTAAACATACTACTGAAGTATTTGAGAAATATAAGCAAGCCATTACAGTGCCTCAGGTGTATCAAGATAGTTGTTAAAATCCAGCTGAAACACTTTGCTTAAACATTCAAAACTAATGCATAATGAATGACTACAAAGAGTTAACATCGCTACCTGGATTATCATTAGGGGGAACCAGGAATTCAAGGAATGCCAGGACCACGAGGCCCCCCTGGAGAAGGGCTTTTGGGACTGAAGGTATGATATTGAAATCAGAGAGAATGCCTGAGACCCAAGCCAACATACTGAAAATGCTCAGTCTGCTCAGCTCTCACTGAAGATTCTTTGAAAAGGGGATCAGGATTGAGTAAAACTTCAGCCTTTCGCATGGCCCTTTTAATGTTTAACAGCAGCATCTCTCTCTGCACTGCATATTTTAGTATCGTACGAGGCTTATCTCCTAGTGCAGTTAGAAGAAATACAGATATTGTTTTTAACATTGTTGCCTTTCATTTACCCACAGTTATGCAAAATTTCAGGAGTACATCAGTACTAAAAGAAAGGTGTGTCGAGATCAGTTCATAACGAATATGCGAACTTCCACAGCCTAACGGAAATCAAATCAAAAGGCACTATTTCCTTTGTTTGCTATTCTGAACACCTTTCCTAGGCCAAAAGGTTTCTCAGAACGTTTCCATCACCCAATCCAAATCCTCCTGCTCCCTTCTTCTCAGTTTCCCTACCGTTATCTTATTTTCCTCAAACACTTCCATTCACTTCCATCATGCAGTATCCTAAGAAACATCCCTGTCTCCATATACTTGTTTGGGATGGTTCACTTTTCAAACTGCTTGAGCTATTTTTCTCCATAGAAATACTTAATAGTACAAATTATTCACAGATACTAATTCATTTAAACAGTCTCTAATGAACATTTCTAACTCTTGTCAGAAACTGAAGGTAAATTCAACAAAAGCAGCCAGAAATAAATGTGAAAAATGTAATAAAAATTGACTTACACTTTGTCTGCTTATCTACGCAACTTCAAAGGGAGATCGAGGAGCAACAGGTGAAAAAGGGAAAAAAGGAGAAAAGGGAAATGTGGGTGATCCTGGTTTATCTGGAGAACCTGTGAGTAACTCAGTTTTATCACATCCATTTTCTTACACTGCTTAATTCTAAAGCTGGTGTGTGTTTTTCTTGCTATTTAACTACTCTTAATCTGAAACGCTTAAGAAACTGAAAATATGAAGATATTTGAAAGTATAAGGAAGACATTTCTGTGCTAAGTACCCCAATTTCAAAACACAGATGTGGGTTCCTTCTCAAGGCGGTGAAAGCCAACAGTCAGGTTGTAAGAAGATAGGGCTATGCAGTCCTATTACGTGGCTGCCAAGTAGTGGTAGATCAGACTTAGCATCAACGCTAATGAACAGGTTTAGGGAGGAAAATTTGTAATTCCTGCTGGTTTCCAAAAGCTAGAAAACAAAATGTACTCTTCTGTTCTGGCATTTGCATGCTATTCAGTATATGTAAACTGAAAATCAGTGATTCAACAGAAGACATGAGGTCATCCGCTACCATACAAGCCTTGCCACATTAAAAGGTTGTGGATATGGTGGGTACAAGCTAGCATCACAGGAAAACTATGTCTTCTAGCAAAAGTTCTTATTAGCTAAGTATTATTTTAATACCGGTACTGATGAAGTCATATTCTGAATTACAGTGTTACTAATTGCATAGCTTAATTAATGATCATTGTTACAGGGCAAAACTGGACCAAAGGGAGAGCAAGGCCTAACAGTAAGCAAGTTCCGTTATTTAAGACCTGTTAGAATGTGACTATAAACAAAATACAAGGTACTACCAGTTGAAATCCTATGTAAGTTATTCCAGAAAGAGTTTTCTGGCAGTAATAATATAGAAAGAAACCACTTAAAGGCTTATTCTCATCTATTTCATGCTGATAAGGAATTTAAAATTCCTGATGATTTGACATATTCCTCTTCTACATCTTTTTTTACAGTTAGTAAACAAAACCTTTGATAGTGTCAAGTTTATACATCATTTGAAAGAGAAAATTGTTAAAATATTTTTAATTTTTTCATATCCAGAGAGAAGATATAATTAAACTAATTAAGGAGATATGTGGTAAGTATTTAGGATTTTTTTTTTATTACGCATTCTGCTTTTCTTCGTAAAATTTGTATTTTCTTTCTTTCCAGAAGAACCTCCAGTAGTCATTGTGATCTGTTTGCTTTTTTTCATTTTTCCTTTGCAGGTTGTGGTATTAAATGTAAGGAAATTCCTATGGAGCTTGTATTTGTGATTGACAGCTCTGAGAGCGTGGGACCAGAGAATTTTGAGATTATCAAAGACTTTGTAACTGCATTAGTAGACAGAGTAACTGTAGGCAGAAATGCTACCAGAATTGGCCTTGTACTGTACAGTCTAGAAGTTCAGCTAGAATTTGGTCTCAACAAGCATACAACCCAACAAGATGTTAAACGAGCAATTAGAAAAATGCAGTACATGGGAGAAGGCACCTACACAGGAACTGCTATCCGTAAAGCAACCCAGGAAGGGTTTTTAGGTGCTCGAACAGGAGTGCGGAAGGTAGCTGTTGTGCTCACTGACGGCCAAGCGGACAAGAGAGAAGCGGTGAAACTGGATGTTGTCGTTCGAGAGGCTCATGCAGCAAACATCGAAATGTATGCAATAGGAATTGTAAATACTTCCGATCCAACGCAGGCTGAGTTTGTGCATGAACTCAATCTGATCGCTTCAGATCCGGACAGAGAGCATATGTATCTCATCGATGACTTTAATACTCTCCCAGGTGTGTTTGCTGCAGTTTTATTCTGTGTTATATCTGATGATTCTCAGAATAGAGGAAAAAAATGCGTTACATTTGTGTAAATTACGTTTTGATATGATGAGGGTTATTTACAAGGTGCAAAATTATGAGAACCTAGAGATAAAACTGTCTTCTTTTAAGGAGTCATGGTATAAGCCGTGACATGAAAGAGAGCACATTGTGCCTACCAAAGACGTCACCTACAGGCTATGAAAGCAATCGTTTAAACTGGCTTCCTAAGCAGAGGGAGTGCTCACACACTGCAGACCTGCTGGAGTGGAAATGTGCATCGTGTAGAGGACCTATAGGCTGGTAAATCTGTGATGATAAAAAACATAGTTCAGAGAGCCTAGAATGATCTTAGATATGTATAAATATTCCAAAGGTGTACTGGATTACATGTGTATTATTTACACACATGAATAATCTAAATTTGAAAAATCCATTAAATTTCTCAGTATGATGAATTTTAACTTCTTTCAAACAGCTCTGGAGTCCAAATTAGTCAACCAATTTTGTGAAGATGAGCATGGTACCTTCATTTACAAGCGTAATGGAAATGTTGCAAGCATAAATGGACCATCTTTCCATTCAGTATCTTCAAGTCCTTCATATCACGTGCTTCAGAACAACAGTATTAATGGGCAAGTACTGTCAGCACAGACACCTGGGGTATCTACAATAGAAAGTCCTCTGGATCTTGGTGATCTTCCTCAGCCATTGGTTCTGGTATGAAAATTCAGCATATTTTATGAATGAAGGTGTTTTTTTTTTTTTAACCTATTTTCTTCTCTGTTGCCTGATGCAATATCTAACTTCTTTTCATTTCTGCAGGCACATACTGCAGTAGGTCCTTTAATTTGCTATGCTCAGTGCTGGTGTTCTGAATAAAAGTTCATATATTGCGTGCATGCAATTCTTTAATGGCCGCAGTTTAGTCCTGATACTGTTACTGATAGTGAGTTTAATACAGCAGGTTTGGGACTGACAACCCTCCTGGTAAACTGATCTGGTGAGGTTAAAATCTTGATTCTTAGAAATCTTGATTCTTAGCAATGCAGTCAGGGTAGATGGGAAGGAGAAGTGTTAGGAAACCTGTAAATGTTAACAGGCTTGTTCATTTTGAGACACTTCACAATATTTGAAAATAAAATGCTTATTTCAGACTGATGTACCTACTGTGGTAGTTAAGGAAGCTTATGAAGATGATCTAGAGAAGGAAGAACAATCACCGTTGGTAACAGTGGACACTAGAGGTATTTTTATCACCGTTATTTTTTTTCAACTTCTAGTTACTTTTGGCTGATTAAAAAAAAAAAAAAAAATCACTGCTTCATTCTGTTGTTGTTTTTACCCACAGCTGTGACATCATTGCCACCATCATCTTCAGACAAAGTGCTTTCAACTGCAAAGCTCACACCAAAGCTAGGTAATAGATAATACCCAGGGTGTCATTTTCTTCTCTCTTACCCTAATACTGATTTTTATAATGCTTTAAATCAGAGTCAATCTGTTGAATCCATCCAGTTCTGAAGATTTCATGAGCCCATGCTGTGGAAAAGACAACATTTCAGGATTTTATAAAATCTAGCTGCACTTCTTGGCCAGCCTATTAACCGGTTATTGTCTCTGCAAGTTCCAAATCCCACTGCTCATCTCAGAGAACAAGGTCAGCTATAACTTGAGGCAGAGATGATAAATGGCATCAAAGAGAGAATGCAGTACCAGGTGAGGTGGGCCAGTGAGCAGAGAATTCTTTAGCCAGAAAGGGTCAGTCTCCCATCAGGAAATGGGAGGCCTCATTAAGGACAGAAGATACATAGTGATTTCAGAATTGGACAGACTTCTCTTTCAGAAGAGAAACAGGAAAAAGTGTTTAGTCATTTGAAGGAAAGCATAATAATAAACTGACTGTTCAAAGGATTCATTCTTTTCATATGAAAAATCTGAATGTGTTCCTTTCATAATTTTGGGGATTCACACTTCTGGATTCCAGTAGCAACATACTGTGATGGAAAAACAACATATAAAGAGCATGCCTCCTGGGAACATGGATATGACTAAGATAGCTGCCTAATACTCTATTACGCTTTAAGTTTCCAGATACTAGTTGCCAATGATACATGTAGAATATTGATGTAACAATGTTAAACTTTAAGAGAGAGTATTTTTATCCAACGGTATTATTAGAGTGAGTGAGACTAGCGTGTCACAATTGATTTTTACACATAATTGCGTCCACTCCTTTTTCTTCCTGTTTTTTAAGGAAGTGTTCTGGACCTCCGATGCAAGTTAAGGCTGGATCAAGGGCCATGCCGTTTTTATATCATAAAATGGTATTATGATCAACAAGCCAATGCATGTGCTCAGTTTTGGTATGGTGGCTGTGATGGAAATGCAAATCGTTTTGAGAGTGAAGAGGAATGTAGAGAGGCTTGTGTATTTTCTTCTGGAGGTAAGAATTTGCATCTATCTCTATATTAATAACTAGCAAGATGAAGGTCTTGCTTACTTGGGTTATCATGAAGTATCAAGTATGGTATGTAAAACTGAACCCACTAACTTAAAGAACGTTAACACTGTGAAGTCATACATTCACTAATTTTAAAAAAATCTACATGTGCAAGCATGCTTTAATTTCTTTTGCACATATTTTATGATTTAGTCCTTATGTAACAAAGCAACACATTTCCAGCAGTATCAGGAATTCATAACTTCCATAAAGACCAGCATAGCTCTTATAGCAATCATACTTCCTTCTAAATACTACTGTTACACAATCACTGACTTCATTTTAAATTATACGTATGGCTTTGGAAAACAATCTTTGGTCATTAGAAGTCATATAACTTCTTTCCTCTCTGTTACAGAAACCTGACAAGTTGGCATGGATTCTGCAATGAAGTCTTCATTTTCTTTAAGGAAAAGTGTTCCCACAAATCCTACTTTAATTTCAAGCACAGAATATCAACTTCTGAATTACATGCAACTGCTATTCAGGGGTTACTGGATAAAAACAGAGAATGCAACAGCTTGTTCCCTACGTGCTATCCAGGTTACAAGACAAGGAGGTAGCTGAGCTACCCAGCTCTCCCAACCCCATCTGTGTTAGATGCAGACCTTTTATCTAGCAGCTCTCCTCAGTTTCCAGTAACTATCAAGGTACATGACAAATGAAATTAAACACTTCCACAAATTTGTATAAGTGACTACACCAGTAGCTGACATCAACAAGTTAGGTTAGTTCATGCCTAAAATGGTTCTTGTCATATGTTTCTATTCTAAAAGCCCTGACTTTTAAATGCAATTTATTATTTTACTGTTCCTTACAAACCCTTTAACTTATCTTCAGAACATCAAACTAAGCAGAGTGTATTCTTTGTTGCCTGTCACTGCCCTATGGCTTTTCATGTTTGTGCTCACATTTATTTGATACGTCTCTTATTACTTGAATTATATACTTAAAAGCTTGTTTCTAATAAACTGTTTTTGTTTTTACTGCTTGAATAGAGAGTGGGTAAGCAGAAGCCTTACAGAACTGAAAACTGCTCTCACTACTGAGTTACAGCTAGGTGTGTTCCTGATTATACAGCTGGATTTCTGCCATAGTCCTGTTAAGGAACTGCCATGGATTAGGCACTCCTGCATATGAAGCCAGAATGTTTTTTTTTTCTTTTCCCGAGCAAACAGAAATTGGAAAATTGAATTAGGCCTCAAGAATGACATCTAGTTGTTGAATAACTTCCATAAAAATTTTAAGGCACATCCAAGAAATGGCTAAATTTCCAACTCCCTGCTCAAGTAGGGCCTCCTAAAGCACATCACCCAGGACTGAGTCTGGATGGCTTTTGACTCCACAACCTCTCTGAGCAACCTGAGCCAGCACTCACAAGAAAGAAGTTTTTCCCCGTGTTCATATGGTTAAACATTATTTACACAATTTGCGCCCATAGCATCTCATCTGGCACCACTGCCCCATTCTCTCAATGCTGTCCCTTCCCAAACACACACACACAGATCAAATTTCCCCCCTGGGCCTTCTCTTCTGCAGGCTGAGCACGCCTGGCTCTCCCACTTTCCCCACAGAAGAGGTGCTCAGGCCCCTTTATCATTTTGGGAGCCCTCTGCTGACTGTGCTCCAGGAGCTCCGGGTCTCCTTCACATGCAGGAGCACAAGACCTGCCCCAAGTCTTTCTCCACAGAGCTGCCGTTCGGCAGGCCAGCCCTGATGCACGGCGTGGTTTTGGAAAAAGTTTATTTATTTGGGAGGAGGAGGAGCGAATGGTAAGATACTACAACTAAAGTACATTCATCTGGATACGCTTTTTGAGATATTCTAAATTAGAAGTACATTTTACATCTACCAGCTTCACAGGGTTCTTTTTGTTTGATCTAATGTTCATCCACAGCGTGACCGTTACCTTGTACCGACACATCTAAGGCACGAGGAAAAGCCGCACCCAGTGACCCGAGGCGCCCGGCCGTCCTTCACACAACGCCCACACACGCCGTTCCCGCCAAAACGCCCCCGCGCACCTCCGGCCGCCGCCCCACGGGGTTCGGGGCGGGACGGGAGAACGGGCACCGCCCCCTCCAGGTCGGTAGCCAATCCCGAGCGCTGCGGGAGCGCGCGGCAGCGCCCCCGTTGCCACAGCGGCGCGAGGTGTCGCCGGAGGGAAGGGAAGCAGCGGACAGCCATGAGCGCCGTGCTTGACGTGCTGTGGGAGGACAGAGATGTCCGGTTCGACATCTCCCCGCAGTGAGTGCCTGCTTGCCTGCCCCGCCCTTACAGCGGGACTGTGGGGACTCGACCAGACGGCCGGAGTTATCGCTGCCTGTCGATAAACTGGGTAGAGGCCGCTCTGAGCGGCGCAGTGCGTGCTGGGACGTCCTCGGTGTGATGGCTGCTCCGTCACGTGACGCGGAGGGGCGGAAAGAGGAGGCGGGGTGGGCTGTGCTGTGCGGCTGAGGTGCCGCGAGGTGGCGCTATTGTCTGTTAAAAACAAACACCCGAACGTAGCTATAAGCTATAAGTTGGAGGGGTGTTGTTGTCTGGCGTCGGGAAGTCAAAGTAAAAGGGGAATTCACGTCACGGGAATGCTTTTGTTTTTGTAATGTCTGTGTAGTGGGCCCAAAATTACGGCAGGAGACGTTGAGATCCACAAGAGCTCTTTGCTTTTCTACCCTGCCCTCACGTGCCTTCTCCCAGTGTTCGGGTGCAGTTTGCTTATCACACTTCCTACACGGCTATTTACTGTTACAATTTAAGAATAAAGATATCGGTATTTTTCATGTGTTCTATGTGGCAGTGACGACTTCAGGTATGTGTGGTTGATTTGTGTGTGCGTGCAGATGTGCATTTGCTGTAAGGTGATGCACCAAGCAAAGGGAAAAAGGGAAGTGAGTGAGGAAATGTAAATAGCCCTTCCTGGGAGAATAAATACAATCTTTCATTAATTTGGTTTTTTTTTTTTTTTAATTAATTTATTTATTTTCCTTTTTTAGGCAAATGAAAATGAGATCTGGAGAAGTCCTTATAGACTGCCTGGAGTCCATTGAAGATACCAAAGGAAACAATGGAGATAGAGGTACCTACTTGCTCAGGAAAACTGTAACCTTCCTGGTAGTTAATCTACATCTGTTTCAGAAAATGAACCCTTCTGTTTCACAGATCTGTTTCTGCTGGGAGTATTTTCAAATAGTATCTCATTCAGTTATGGAAGGTATAAGTGTGTAGGGCTGCCAGCATGCTCAGTGACCCTTCCTGTGGCTGGATGTGCTGCTGAATTGGAGAAGTTTGCATGTGACATAAAGAGGCAAGGTTATTCATGAAGTCAGCTGGGCTCTTAATGCACTGTCTGCCCTTCCTCCCCTCTCAGAGCAGCAGTGTGCTAATTGTGTCTCTGCTTTTTTACAGTCAGGTGGATATGGAATCAATTACTGTTTGGTCTTTGGTTTTGAGGAGTGCTGGTATACATAGAGGTTCTTTCATTTGTTCCTTCTTGCTGGATTTGTTCTCCTGGTATTAAAAAAAAATAGGGCAATGGAAGACGAATAGAGATTGTCCTGCAGGGATATCCTCTTTTTCTTCTTCCTGGCAAGAGGAAGGAATATTATGGTGTTGCAAAACTAGAGGTAAATATTTACCGCAGAATTGAATGTTTACTTTAATGGTAGCTATTCAGATTAAAACTATTTACACCCTTTATTTCCAGGTAGACTGCTTGTGACAAATTTGAGGATTATTTGGCGCTCATTGTCTCTGCCCAGAGTTAATCTCTGTAAGTATTATCTTCTATTAAACAATTGAAAATATGCTGTTTCCTTTGTGACGGCATGCTATATGTTCACAATACCATAGATTGCACTCCAGAATAGTAAAATCTTGGCCTGCTGTTTTTATACAGTCTGAAATAAACTGTTACTGATGAATCTGTCTGTAATATGGAAACTGTTATTTTAATTCCTAGCAAAATGTTAATATTCAATGGCAATTTATCAGGACAGAAATTGAAGAGTATTTTAGACGTCCCTTTTGCTTAACCTGTCTGGAACTTTCTTGTTTTATTTTTTTCTAGAAAGAAACATAAGTTTGAGTTTCTTCATATTTTGCATTACTTAAACCTTGTGTTGTTGCCTGTTTAATTCACATACGGTTTTTATTCCCCAGAAGTACCTACCTTTTCAAATTTACTATTGTGAGATCTGAATAAGCTTCTAATTTTAACTGTGTGAGTAGCCAGCTAGTTTACTGGAATTTAGTTTGCTGAAGTAGGGCCAAGATGCACTTACTCAGTACCCAGATCATTTCCAGGGCTCAGTTCCTGAAAGTCAGTCAGTAATTAAATCTGTTCTGCTCCTAAGCAGTGCAAACTATGGTCTCTGACTGCTTGTTCTTCTGTATGTGCTCTCTCATACATGTGCACATGTGTAAGTGCACAACACAAACATGCTGCCAGAACTGAGCTTTTGGAGATGCAAAATCTTGCAGAAGCAAATCCCATTTCTCTCTCTTTTTTCAGAATCTGGCTGATTTGTGGTAAATTGTAATAATTGGTATCAGTAGATTTAGCCCAGCACCACTTAATAGCTTCAATTTTATGTAGAATGTCAAGGATGAGTTCTCTGTTTCTATTTTGTATCAGAACATTGCTGTAGAAGATGCAAAATGAAATTTATACCTTGTTTTCCCTCTTCTCATTTCTTCTCCTCTTATCCTTTCTATTTTGCTGCTGTTTTTTCTTTGACCCTCCTTAATTCTTTTTTTTTCCCCACAAAGTATTATATTGCTGTAGAAATGTTTATTTTTAAGGGTAAAATCTAAGTGTGACTTCATGATGAAATGGGCTGCCTTGTAGCGTATTACTGATAGGATGAGAGGCAGCTGAACAGTTGAAACAAGAGAAACTGATTAGATATTAGGAAAAAATGTTCACCACAATGGCAGACTGACAGTGGTACAAGCTTCCAGAGTGACTCTGGAAATATTCAGATTTGGAAATACCTCCTTACTTCTTTGGAAATACTCGAAACTGAGCTGAACGCTACCTTGAGCATCCAGATGGAATTAGTTCTGCTTTGAGAAGAGCATTGCAGCAGATGACCTCCTGAGGTCTTTGATTTTATGATGAGAGCCCAGATGGTTAACCACAGTATGGAATTCTTGAGAACAGCACCCGAAGCTACAAAATTCAGTATTGTGCTTCATAAATTTGAGTACAGTTTTTCTCAAAACAGTTATTTTTTTTTCTTCCCATTTAGCTGTTGGTTACAACTGCATTATAAATATAACTACAAGAACTGCCAACTCAGTAAGTTTCAAAAAATACTTTTTAAAGTACTGAAAAAAGGTGTTATTTGTTATTTTTATTTATTTCAGCATGTTTATTTGCAGAAAAAGCAATAAAGGAATTTAGTTTGGGAGAGTCTTACATATTTGTATACTTAGTTCCCTAAGGTAGTAAAACTCATGTAATCACACTGTCTTGTGATTTTTCTCTGTTCTTGATAAGTGAAATGCCTGTTGTTGTGTCTACTGCTAACAAAAATGTAGAAACAGTAACTTCGTCCAAGAAAGCTCTCAAATGCATAGCCTGATTGCATGCAACTGTGAAGCCATTTGTTTGGCAAGTAGCAAAGAAGTAGCATGGAGATTTTGTAGGTTCCTCAGGCAGCCACATGGTAGATGCCAACTCACCAACTGGTCTATGTACGGCATGGCTGCTCAGCACACTCATCACCCTTGGCTGGCACAACTCTCCTATTCCCCTGGCACAGCTACTGAGGTAGGTAACAGACAGGATGCAGAGCCAGGGCATTTTGGAGCAAAAAGGATGGTGACTGGATGATAAGAAGCAAATACTACAAATGTATGGCAGCCAGGCTTCATTAGTTCTGCTGATGGAAATGGTAGCTCCCAGTGGCGGTGGAAAAAGAAAGAAATGAAAGACAACAGTAAATCGCTAGACAACAGTAGATCAGTGGTAGAATCAGGATTAAAAACCGCTGGATGTGTGAGCTACAATGCTGTCAAAATATTAAATTTCAAATTTTCCTTACAGAAATTACGGGGACAGACAGAAGCTCTGTATATATTGACTAAATGTAATAATACACGATTTGAGTTCATATTTACCAATGTTGTTCCTGGGAGTCCCAGACTCTTCACTTCAGTTATTGCTGTGCACAGGTATCATACTTAAAATAGTGTTTGTTCATTTATGAAATTCAGTGGATTAAATACATGGGATTACTACTACTGGTGGACTATCCATATTTAACATTGACAAACTTTCCAAAAGAGGACAACGCAATCTTTAGAAAGAGGAGAGAGAATGCTCACAAATTCTACTAGATAACTGTACGTAAAGAGAATTAATGTATGTCAATAGGGTCATGGATTAAAGCATTCACCCTTTGAATATAAGCTGAATAAATTAAATTACAAAAAAACTAATTTAAGCATGCATTTTGATTCATCATTTATGTCTATAATCCATGTCTGTGATTGTTGATCATGTAGTGGAAGTGGGAGTTCTAAAGATAATTTAAGTCTGACTAAAACTCTGATTTGAGATGGATGTTTCTTTCCTACCTAAAGGTAAGCCACCTGAATGAATGTCTGCATAGTACACTACTGTTGCTTTCTATTTAAGAGCTATGGAGTACAGATAATAGTACATATTATTAGGTGTTGGTGTTTGAGTACATATAATTAGATGTTTTTGACTAAACTAGCAATGAAAAATAAGCTGTTTTTTATGTCCATACTCTATATAACATGGGAGCAATTTATGCTTTGCAGTACAGGTTGGGACATGACAATCTTAAGGAAAAGAAACAACATGAACAATATAGGAGTTTAAACAGATGACAGAAGAAACCAAAACAGTAACAAAAAAAAAAAACTCTTCTAAGTTTAATTTGATTAAGGAGAACTGAAACACAACGGTTTACACTGATGAAGATTTAATAGTACTCTTGTTTCTGTGCAATCAGGAAAGTTGAAAATGTAACATTTCACATTGTTGCTAAAACATGCACTGAAAGGTAATAAAAAAATACTGAAATTGTAACATTGTGTTTTTTACCTTTTCAGAGCTTATGAAACTTCGAAAATGTATCGTGATCTGAAGCTGAGAAGTGCTTTGATTCAGAACAAGCAACTGAGGTTGTTGCCACAAGAACAAATATATGATAAAATCAATGGAGTGTGGAATTTATCAAGTGACCAGGTAAAGTGAAAAGTGAGACTGCGTTGACTGCAATGAAGTTAAAATGTTTCAGCTTTCATCTAGCAACTGTACTACTATAGTTTTGTAACCTCAGAAGCAATCCTCTTCAGCTCGTTAGCTATTGCATGCAGAAAAGCTGACTTCATATATTTACCATTCAGCACAGTGAAGTTCTTTTCTTGGCAGACAAAGTCTACGTGACTCAGCTAATGTGCAAGGAACTAGATATGCAGCTTCTGTTAATAAAAGATATTTATGAGTGTGAAGCTCTGTATCATCCTGAAAGACAATCTTGCTGTTTCCAAAGTGCTCTGCTGCATGTTTGTATGTCTACTTGCAGCCTTGACTACTTTGTAAGACTATATTGTCTTTCGATTACTGGAAATTGAAAATATTGGAATGGGGATCTAGGTCTTAAAATGTGCAGTGATAAAGACTTCAAGGAGAAAATTGAAACTATTTCCATTATTACACATGGAACTAGTTACAGGTATTATCCAGAGCTGTGAAAAAAAATGGGAGCTGTTATTTTTGTCTGTATAGCTTTAGTCCAGAATGGAAACAGACTATCCTGACAAGCTAAAAAGTTCTTTCCCCTTCGTTCCCTTGGCACACATCTACACAATTGCCTAAGTTTAACCCACATGCCATTATACTTACTCTGTATGCCAATTCCAGATCTGTACAGTTAAGCACACTCTCAGACACTCCATGCACTCTCACTAGGTCTGCCGTGCTGTGATTTGATACTGCTTTGCTGCAGCAATAGGAACTCCCAAGTGATTTTCAACTTGGGTGTTGTATGCTTTAAAGATTGGATCTTGCTTCCTAGCAGACATTAATAGCATTTCCACTGGTTTCTGTGGGAAAGGATCAGGCCTTTATTGAATTAATTGGAAAGCTATACCTTACTAGTGATAAACAGGTATCAGTAATCATCATATCAAAGGGGGGAAAGGCTCAGTATTTCAAAGCAGCTCTAACATACCTTTTCTTTAATAGGGAAATTTGGGAACATTCTTTATTACTAATGTGAGAATAGTTTGGCATGCAAATATGAATGACAGCTTTAATGTCAGCATACCATATCTACAAATTGTAAGTATCTTAAAGCAGCCATTTTCAAAATGAAATGGGATAAGTTCTGGTATTCAGTTAATGCTCCCATCTCACATTGACTTAGTATTTCATGTCCCCATGTCAGGGAGAAATTTGGTCTTACCAGCACTAACTACAGCATGGATTTCTTTTCTGTCCAGATGAATTGGAAGTTTCCATTAGCAATTTGAGATGCTGAGGAATGGCTTGTATTTTTAATTTCCAAACTATTTACTCTTGTGCTCCGTGTCAGCTGAAAATCTAATGTTTGGGAATGAACTATTAATATTTTGATAAAACATTTTTCCTGAGGCTTTACTGTTTTAGAATTGAAATAGAGAGAATGCCAGTAGCCAAGCTTCCAAGAGGTATAGTAGTAATTACTACAGTGTTAAAAAAAAAAACAACAATAAAATAATAATATTTAAAAAAAAATATGATATCAGGTATTTCCAAAACAGTTTATAATGTTTTTTTTTTGTTTATTTGTTTTGTTTTTACCTCTTTACCACTAGCGTTCAATAAAAGTAAGAGACTCAAAGTTTGGCTTGGCTCTTGTGATAGAGAGTTCTCAGCAGGTAAGAAGCTTTAGTAGCCTTTAAATAGCAGTTTTCAGAATTAGATAGCTGTGCACATGAAATGCTACAGTACTGCTTTTAAGCCGCTTGCAGATTTCCTTCTGTGTGGCCATTAAAAGACAGCTTTAAAAAATTCATCTTCACACTTCTTAAAATATCAGTATGTTCAGGTAAACATGGCTGTTGTGAGTTACAGTGTCTCTAAGCAGAGCAACAATAAACCAGCCTGACCACTTTAAAGTATTTAGCTGTTAGAGAGACTGTGTCTTCTGACAGATTCTTTGAGACCTACTAAGATATTTGTTTTCCATTTATCTAATGGGCTAACAGTTTAAAGCTTAGTTATCCCATAAAGAAACATAATCATTTTTTGTTTCACTCCTGGTTTAAGTGGCAGACTAAGATACTAAAATACAAGTAATGTTTTTATCATCAAAATTAAATTTGCTATCATTAAACTACAAATCCTCATTGGAAGAGGAATGAGAGGCAGTTGTTTAAATAATACGCAATAATAAATGTCTTTTTTTCTCTGTTACACAGAGTGGAGGATATGTACTTGGCTTTAAAATAGACCCTGTGGAGAAACTACAGGAGGCAGTGAAAGAAATTAATTCACTTCACAAAGTTTATTCAGCTAACCCTATATTTGGAGTGGATTATGAAATGGAAGAAAAGGTAGTCTATTCATCTGTTCTAAATTAGATGCAATACTGTATTAGCAAGCACTAACAAAAATACATTAAATGTGTATTGGAGATATGAATTTATTCAGTGTTTTAATTTTTAGCCTCAATCTCTTGAAGACCTAACAGTGGAGCAGGTTCAAGATGATGTGGAAATAGAACCTGGTGAACAGACAGATGCTTTTGTGGTAAGCTTCTCCACAGAAGAGGGGGGGAAGAAGCTTGTATTCAAATATAAGTGGCATGCAGTTTTAATTAGCTGCAACTAAACTTTCTGTACTTAAGCACACCTCCATACTTTTTAATCAAAATCCTGATTGCTGTGTGCATTTACTTTGGGTGTGTTTTTTTTAATCTTAGCACAAACTATTCTCAAAATAAAGAGGAGTAGATAGTAGTAGTTGTATGTAGTTTCTCCACATACTAAGATGATGATTAGCCACACAGTACAATCAAATACATCATATTAAAAAAAAGTCTTTCTTCTTTTGGAATCGATTTAATAAGAGTTGGCATCTGTACATTCACCTGAGATTCAAATTTAAAAGATTTTTAGAAAAGCAACAATAATTTTGAGCCAATCCTGCCAACTGTTGCACACCTGTTTTTACCACCTTAGAAAATGGTATTAGTATCCCTCTCCCTTTATTTCAGAAATGAATGCAATAAAAATAAAATTACATGTATTAGGCTGTCCAGGATCTTCCTTCTGGGAATTTCCAAATTTTCTTGCAACCCAGAAAGACCTGATTCATCTGATTTCACAGGTAGAAGGTGTTCACATGCTAAACTTAACCATGTCTTCAGTGTGGTTGAAGACCTTTTCCGTAAAAGAAGATTTTGCTTGTTTTCTTGATGGCTTTGTCACCTGAATTAAAGATCAGGTTCTTCTTCACAAATACAAACATCTATAGCCTGCTGGTCCAAACACAAAGCTGCAGATACTTTCAGAGTTTGAATTTTAATTTCTCCACACAGAACTGGAAAGACAGTATAATTTTCACAGGCCTAAGTGAAAAAGTAGAAAACTGATTAACTATGCGGTTACTCTGTGTTCATTTCTTATATTGAGTGTGATGTTGATTGCATTTTAATACTATTTACATATTGTGTCTCATTTTTTAAAAAATTTAATAATGCTGATGCATATGAAGCAGAAAATATTAAAATGCTGTTAGCTTGCTTGCTGACTAAAATTATTTTTTTATTCCCTACAAAGTATTTGTTAGCATAACAAATGCAATGTGAAAACTTTGTGATTATAAAATCTTTGTTTATTATGTCAGAAAATTCAGAGATTGATGTTATTTAATGAAAACGGTCTCTAATTTCTGTTGGAACTCTTTTGTAATTGATTTCAACATAGGAATTACTTTGATCTTGTTTATAAAATAAAAATAAAAAATATATAATGTGTTTTCTTCAAGAAAACTTACCAATTTTCACCCAAAGAATTACTAGCAAACTTGTATTTAAATTGTGATTTCTCAAGGTTGTGAGTTGTTTCTTTCTTTTACAGGCTTACTTTGCTGATGAAAACAAGGTAAGAACATCTTTTTCTCCATACTGTTAGATTTGTGTTGTTATAAATTGGATAATTAAAGTATACTCTTTTATTTTTCGTCTTTTAATTTTAACGTCTTGCACATTCAAAAGCAACATGATCGGGAGCCTGTGTTTTCAGAAGAACTAGGACTTGCAGTAGAGAAGCTAAAGGATGGATTCACGCTCCAGGGACTCTGGGAAGTAATGACCTAATTTAGATGGTTACATCTTGTTTCCCATCCAATGAAAGACTCTTTACTGATTCAGTGAGATCTGTGTATTATTGAACAAGAGTGGCAGCAAAAGATCATGCCAATTAAAAAAAAAAAAAAAAAGCCCACAAAAAAACACAAAAAACTAGGCAAATGTTATATAATATGAACTAAGGGTATGTCATAAGAGAAAGATTATTCAAAACGTATGAAGGTATAAAAGTTACTACAGGAACGATAGCTGCCATTTTATTTCAGCTACCATTTTATGGCTCACAACCACTACTATGCTAAAATGCTGTGCAGTACATGTTTTAGTTCTGCTTTGTGATTGCCTGGCTGCTGCTGGCACACCAATACCCCCAGTGTTCTTAGCATGTGTCATGGTTTTATGATTTTTTTTTTTTCTTTTAATTAAATTAGAGCAGTGAAGCCTCTTCCTGTAAAAGCACAGGGTCCATCCTCCTGTTTCAGCCACCACTTTCTGTCAGTTAGCTGCATTTTTGCAATTTTGTGCCCCACATGGTTACACACTGCCCTGTGACCTGCTGCCAGGAACAGCCACACCATGTTGTTTTACCTAGAAATATGTCAAAAAAAGGAAACCTCTACCATTTTGATAATGCAGTATATAGCATACAGTTTTATGTTCAAAGTATTCACACATTTCTGAACAGTGAAGTACTTTTCCAATATAATCGATTCAAATTTCCATAATTTGTTTCATTCTGCGCAGCATGGATGTACAAAATGTACAACCCTTTGTATTTGTGTTGGTTGTGTCATTGAGCCAGTGTTATGTTACTGACAGCTTTTTGACAAAAAGCAATGCCGTTTCAAATACAAGTTTTCACGTCTCATCATTTATGAAGAGTTTTTCACTTATCATTCCAGGTACTTTATTGTAATCTGGCTATCTTCTCTTTTTTTTTTTTTTTTTTTTTTTTTTTTTTTTTTTGTCAGAGCCTTTTTTTTTTTTTTTTAAGGGATGATAAAGCACACACATAAATAGATTCTGTGTCTGAGTCATTAGACCTTTATGGCGTTATGTGTTAGAAATGAGTCATTTATTGTTGAAGGGAAGATGCAGCTGTTACGTTTTCTAGAGAGATAAGACCTCTGTAGTATTTTCTATAAGTGGAAAAAGTCAAATGAGCTGTCCATTCAGCTGTTGTTCAGCAGCTGACTGTTATAGTAAGGCATAAAATATAATTGTGCTGATTGTAGTAAATCTTTCAAGGTATATATTTCAATGAAACACTACCTATGGTTGAAAATAAACCATGATTTCAATAAACTTGAGTGATGTTATAACTGTGTATATCTTGCATTCAAATAGTTGTCTTTTTGTCATTCAAAGAAAAGTATGTAATATATGAGTAAAAAGCATACTCTGAGCAAAGTACAGTCTTTCATCAAGGTGCGTTAAATAGCTTCAGATTTCCTTTGTATTACCACCATATATGCTCCCAGTCTAAACTTTGAATTTTCACCATATGCGTAAATTTTCCAAATTCATGGTTCTTAAACTACTTGATTAATTTGGATCTTTTACCTAAAATTGAGATTTAAAAAATTGTTTTTGTTAAGATCTGTTAAATAATGTACATGTGCTATATTACATTTGTTTTTTTTCTCTTGTCTGTTCTACTTATTAGGTTCTGTCTTCAGTTTAGTTTTACAGCAGCTAATACGGTTTTTAAAATAATCAGATGTGAGGGAATTGGTGATGTTTATAGATGATCTGAAATGCGGAATGATTGTTTGGAAGTGGGAGGTAGACCTAATTTTAAATTATTGTTAAAAACAGTGCTTTACCTGAATAACTTATACTTTAAGAATTGTTTATTTCTAAATAAATACAACCAAATCAGTGATAAGAAGCGGCTCAAAATTCATTTTTTTAAATCTGTATCTTAAAAAATGCTGATGTATGTAATAAAAATTATTTTAGAATAGAGATAATTTATATAGTAAAGTCAAGGTCTTTTTAATATCTCTGTGACTAAAACTTCATTTATAGTCTGTAGCAAGGCAAGGTATTAAGCAACTTTCTGACAAAGTAAACAGTAATTGCAGCTGACAAGTTGATTAGCAATACTTGTATTTGAGAATACTGATAAAGTGTATGTTTATGATCTTGCTCATAGCTGTCTTACTGAGGGTCAGATTCTGCCGTCCTTCCTCATGTCAAGTAATTTCTTACATTGCAAGTAATCTCACTGATTAAATGTGGAGAGTGATGGCAAAACCTGACCATAGTGACTAAAAGCAACAGTTGCTTCTTTCAGTCTTTGACAGCTGTGAGAACAACTCTTTATTTTTTTCCAAACCATGCATCCTAAATTCCAACCTGTAAGACTAGGTACCTATATTTAGCTAGTGAGATTAAGTTGCAGAGGCTTCAGGCAGGGCAAAGCACATTGGTCTGTCTTTTTTACAGACAGACATTTGGGCAGACAACAGCTAAAGCTTTCTGCTCCCTCCCTTCCCCACGTATTTGCAAAATGGATTCCCAAAGGGAACTCACTGAAGAACTCAGACTCTACCAATCCACCCTTCTTCAGGATGGCCTCAAAGAACTCCTGGAAGAGAAAAAATTTGTAGATTGCTCCCTAAAAGCTGGTGACAGAAGTCTGCCTTGCCACAGATTGATTCTGTCAGCATGTAGCCCTTATTTTCGTGAGTATTTCTTATCTGAGCAAAATGAAGAGAAAAAGAAGGAGGTAGTTCTAGATAACGTTGATCCCAACATCCTGGATATGATTGTCAAATACCTTTATTCAGCAACTATTGATCTTAATGATTCTAACGTGCAAGATATTTTTGCTTTGGCCAGTCGCTTCCAGATCCCTTCTGTATTCACCGTGTGTGTCTCCTATCTTCAGAAGAGGCTTGCTGTCGGTAACTGTCTGGCTATCCTTCGATTAGGTGTTCTGCTTGATTGCCCAAGACTTGCATTTTCTGCCCGTGATTTTGTCTCAGATCATTTTGTGCAGATCTGCAAAGAAGAGGACTTCCTGCAGCTTGCACCAAATGAACTTATCTCAGTTATTTCACCTGACAGCTTAAACGTAGAGAAGGAAGAACTGGTATTTGAAGCAGTAATGAGATGGGTTCGGTCAGACAAGGAGAACAGAGTAAAGAGCCTAGGAGAAGTTTTTGACTGCATACGTTTTCGTCTTATGCCAGAAAAATATTTCAAAGAACATGTTGAGAAGGATGATATAATTAAAAGCAACTCAGATATTCAGAAAAAAGTAAAGATTATTAAGGATGCTTTTGCTGGAAAACTGCCTGACTCTAGCACAAATAAAGAAAAGTCAAACAAAGGGGAAGTAAATGGTGATGTAGGAGATGAAGATTTGCTGCCAGGCTACTTAAATGACCTTCCCAGGCACGGCATGTTTGTCAAAGACCTAATTCTCCTGGTTAATGACACTGCTGCGGTAGCTTATGATCCTCTCGAAAATGAATGCTATCTGGCAGCCCTGGCAGAACAGATTCCCAGAAACCATTCCAGTATAGTCACCAAACAAAATCAGGTCTACATTGTTGGAGGACTGTATGTGGAAGAGGAGAACAAAGATCAGCCTTTCCAATCGTACTTCTTCCAGGTATAAGCTTTATAATTATTGGTGTGGTAAGTGCTTATAAGAGTTATTATTAAGGTACTTAGAATCTGTGCAAGTGAATTGTCAAGACTCTGTATGGTCAGTGGAGAGTAGTTCCAATAGAAAGCTCTTCTTGTCTCACAGATATAAATTAAACCAAGGGTCTTGTATCTTCTCTTTCAAGATCAAACCCATGGTGATATCTCAGGAAAGACTGACTTGTATATAGATATAATGTTTGTCTTGTGTGTGAAATATCTTTAGGACAGAATAATATCTGTATTTTAAATGTCAGTTTTTCACTGAAATTTCACAAGTCCTTTTGTCATATTTACATCTGAAAACCTAAGGGCATTCTAAAACATAATTTATTGGTAGAAGGTTGTTCTCCTGGCAAGCTGTCAATGTCAGTATACTAACTACCATGTTTCAACTGAGTGCAAAATTTTAATGTGTATAAATCTTTAAAAAGCCAATTAATACAAACTAACTTCCATGACATATTTCAGAAAAGCAGCAAAATAACAATTTGGCATGCTTACATTAGAAACGAATTCTGTTGTATATTTAGTTATCTGTCTACATGCTATTTTTTTAAAATTTAAATGATCTTAGGGTGAATTATACAGTGTGCTACTGGCCATGGTCTGTTTTTAGGCACGTTGACCTGAAAGTGTGAAAGTAGGTCCTCTGACAATATGAAGCAAAACAGAGTGACAGTCAGTGATAGGATTCTAAAACCTTCACATATCTAAAAATGAAAATACTGAGTGTTTATAGCATTATGGTTCACTGATTTCGCAGACCATGAAAGAGCTGGTTCCAAAAATTTCTTAAAGCTATGAGAGGAAAGTCATTTTGCTAGAGGGGGATTAGCACTGTTTCATGTCCCTTTATGGGTGAAAAATGCTAATCAGTGAAGTGCAGAACTTGTTGCAGCTATATTCTTTCAATAGGTATACCAAATTGATGTATTTCTGTACATAATCCAGAGCTGAATAATGACGCTACTAGATAGGGGTCTCTGAAAAACTAAACTTCAAGAGGGATACTAAAAATTGATTAAACGTTGAGAATGCTACTTTATATGTCTAAATTAATAGCCTGAAATCCTGCTTCCTCACTTGTCCATCTTATAGTTCCTTATTGCCATTAATGCATATAGTTAAAATACTTTTCTGCGTTACTCACCTGGCTGCTCTGAAAAATGTTAATACGGTGCCATACCACATTCACTTCCTAATGGTCCTTTCTCTGCTAGTAATGCACCTGTTACTCTGTTATTACAACCTGTTACCAAATGGTTTGGTAGCTGGTAACCTAGGACAAAACCAGGCTGCCACAGGCTCAAAAACGCAGGACTAATTATTTATTGCTCTATCAACTGCGCAGATGTCATCTTCAAGACTGATACAGGAATTAGGCTGTCACCTGCGATCTGCATGTTTTGACCTCTACCCAAATCTAGCTCCTGGGGCAACCCACAGCCTTGCACTACCCTTCACCATTGCTGTAGAACTAGTTCAGTAGGAGTGGCCCATCTAATCTGGGAGATGCATTTTATCTTGACTATGGAACACGCTTCTAGAAAAAAAAATGTCACTGAGCTAAACCCAGATCTGATTGCTTTGACTGAACTTTTTCTCATTTTACATCAAATGCACTTACACTCAAGCCAACTCAGATTTTACCTTTCCTGCCTGTACGTTATCAACCAAATCTATATGCCGTAGAAGAGAAAAAATACCATATGCTAGGAGCATTCAGGTTGAATGTTATTAGATATTAAAAAAAAAAAAAAAGTACTCTAGTTCTATGAAAATAATGTTCTGCTGTTGTTTTTTTTTTTTTTTTCTTTTGCCCTCCTGCTGCTTGTCTTTTGGTGTTTTCACCTCAATACATCTTAGGAGTATTTCAGTAGGGATGACATCGATGGTATTGCCAATGGAGCTGTACTGCCTCTCTTTTTGCTTAGGAGTGAAGTCCTTATCAAGATGTCTCAGGAACTTTTGCAGCTATTTGTGATGAAACATCACCTCTTTTGCTCTAGGGATTGCACAAGAAACATCTGTGCCACTTGCTAAATAACGCTTTGAGATTGTTAATAATGTCTGGCATCTCTCACTGTAGCAATTAGCACAACCTGCTCAATGTGGAGTTGTGGAATGGCTGAAGTGTTTGCTTCAGACAGGAAGAATTAAACATTCTTTCCAACACAGAGTGCAGAACTTTTAAACAAAGAAGAACTTAAAAAAGCAAAGAAACTCTGTGAGGAATGAGAGTGAGCAGGTGCAAAGAGAGCTGTGTAGCATTTGCTGGGAGCTAGCGTCATGATGCATGGGTGGGTAAAAATTAACATTCGATAGCTCCACCAAGGGAGGGATAGCTTGTTTAGGTGAGCAGCTGAGCTGTTGAGATACTGAGTGAGATTTGTAGAACAGTTTTGTCATGTGAATTTTTACTACTTGCCTCTGATAACACTTCTGTTGTACTTTTTCAGCTGGATAGCATTGCTGGTGAGTGGGTTGCCCTTCCTCCACTGCCGTCAGCCAGGTGTCTCTTCGGGCTGGGAGAGTCAGACGACAAGATCTATGTAATTGCAGGCAAGGACCTTCGCAATGAGGAGTCTCTAGATTCAGTATTGTGCTATGACCCTGTGTATGTTTAAAATTTAATTCTGCCCAATGAGGACATATATACAGCCCATTGTTAGCTGAAGGAGCCTAACAGCAGTATTCTTTGTTCCAGGGCAATGAAATGGGGTGAGATCAAAAAACTACCCATCAAAGTATACGGCCATGCTACCATCTCAAACAATGGATTGATATATTCTCTTGGTGGAAAAACTGATGATAAGTAAGTCTCTAAGTCTTTTCATGATTATTTGGAACATTATTTGATGGGTCGTTTATAATTTTATGTCCTCACTCAGACATTAGGCTGTTCTCTTTTACATCTCTACATTAAATTTACTAGCAGTTTGCAGAAGGCAGCATGTTACAGTCTACAGGCTATCTTTTTCTCAATAAGGTAAAACTGCATGTAAGTTGTAATCTCAAATAGTTGTTTTAGCCATTTTACTTACTTCCAAGGGAAACTGCATACATGTTCATCACGGTTCTGAGGATCCTCTTTATAAGTGTTATTTCCTTCCAGACAGAAATGCTTAAATACCAAGGAACTACACTATCAGCTCTTCATTTTTTTTTTTTCTCACCTGTAGTGCCTTTTATACCTAAATGTGTGTGACAAAAACAAAACCAAAAAAAAAAAAAAAAAAGCTTTTACTGCTACTCAGTGTGCGGTGGTATTTTCTTCAAGCAAGTGAATATTTTAAGTAGAACAAGATGTGACAAGTGCTTTTTAGACCTGTCCTGTCTATCCCCAGGTCGGATATGAGAGAGGACCTGATGGAGAGGAAGAGGGGCACAACACAGAAACATGCACAAGCTGCCTCAGCTAGGTCTCACTTGGAAGAAGCCAAAGTTCATTAAAAATGATTACAGTTTTCCTTTTTCTCCCCAGGAAATGTACTAATAGAGTATTTGTATACAATCCAAAGAAAGGAGACTGGAGAGACCTGGCTCCAATGAAAGTGGCTCGCTCAATGTTTGGAACAGCCATCCATAAAGGCAAGATTTTCATTGCCGGTGGTGTCACTGAAGAAGGCCTTACTTCATCTGTTGAAGCTTTTGATCTGACCACAAATAAGTGAGTGCAATGCTCAAGCTGTTTTTAAGCAAATGTTTTATCATTTAAAATCATCATTTAAAATCTTGAGATGGTCGCAAAGGTGTTCAGAAGCTGATATTAGAATAAAATTATCAAAACTTCATTATGATACCTCTTAACTTTTAAGAGGTCCTCAATGTACTTATTAATGTAAGTATTTAAATTGTAAATAAACACAGTTGGTTGTGATATCTACAGTGATGAGTGGCATTGCATCCATCAACCTCACAACACAAACTAAATTTCAAGACCTACTTTAAAAAGACCAAAAAAACCTACTAACAGCATTTGACAATAGATAAACGAATTATGCAAGTAATTCTGTAAGGTAACTTTGGACTCTATTGTATAGAAATCAACTGAAAGTAAAGGTAATTTTGTTATCATTATGTGTGGTGCGTTCTTACTCTTCCACTGTTGAGACAGGCGCAACCTGTGGTCAGAAAACATCTGCAGGCTATTGTCCTCATTTACTGTTTTGTTGCAGACAAATCACATTTGTAAGAAGCAAATTAGCTCACTAGTTTTGATGTTAACATTGTTTCAAAGTGAAATTTCTGTATGTTTTGTATGTTCCTATGTGTGGCTTGGAAGAATATTTGAAATTATGTTAATGAGCTCTATTAATTTATTCACTTATTACTCAAATTACTGCTTGAAATGAAAACTCATTTTGGAAACTACAGGGGTGAAAAAATGAGCAATAGGAGAAGAGACATAACAACTACCTAAAGCATATCAGTGATGGTGGGAAGAGGAGACCTGTAAGAACTGGTCTCTGGAAGGAGATAGATGTAATTCCATTGTACCAAGACTTTCATTCCTGCATGAAGTTCCTGCAAGGATGGAGAAACAAACTCACTGATGATTGATCTCAGCATTTTTTTCCTTTTACTAATCAGTTTCATTCAGTCAGTCCTCAAAAACATCATTTATATTACCCAGAGCTGTATTTTGGTGCTAACCATTTAGTAAACTTCACTTATATTTGACATGTATGTTTTTCTTTTTATCCATCTTCAGGTGGGAAATTGTGCCTGAATTTCCCCAGGAGCGAAGTTCTATCAGTTTAGTCACCTTAAGTGGATCTTTGTATGCTATTGGAGGTTTTGCAATGATTCAGCTCGAATCTAAAGAATTTGCACCCAGTGAAGTCACTGACATATGGAAGTAAGTTTAACTTTAATCATACCTTCCTAATAGAAAGCTCTAGTGAACAGTGATGTTTGTAGACAATAGGGAGTAACAGTAGTAGTACATTTATCTTCAGAAATGAACCATAACACAAGTTGCAAAGACTTGTTGACAAATAAAAATGTTTGTCAGAAAGTGAGGCATGCAAGATTTGGATATAATGACTACTTCAATCTACTAATGTTCAGCCTGGAGAAGTCTGAAGAGACCTAAAAGCAGCCTTTCAGTATCTAAAGCAGGGGCTGTAAAAAAAAAAAAAAGGAGACAGACTCTTGCCTCCAGCAGGGTCTGTTGTGGTAGGACAAGGGGAAATGGTTTCAAGCTAATGGAGGGGACATTTAGATTGGACATGAGAAGTTGTTGTTTTTTTTTTTACAATAATGGTGGTAAGGCACTGTAACAGATTGCCCAGATATGTGGAAGCCCCATCTTCGTAGACCTTCAAGGTCAGGCTGGATGGAGCTCTCAGCAACCTGACCTAGCACTGAGTTGGGCTAGGTGGCCTTTAAGGGTCCCTTCCAACTCAAACAATTCTGTGACACGTGGTAAAAGAGTAAGTGGCTGTCTCTGTTGGCAGGTTTAGCCTTTTAAGTGTGCCATAAAAACATTCTGGTTTACGACATTTTTATGCAATAAAGTCTGCATGTACAGAAAAGTTTGTATATATGTATTAATAGCCAGATGAGTAATTGTTCTGAGAAAAGTCAGAAGTCTGCTAGATTTATTTATGTCACAGTAGGAGTGATGAAATATTGTGTCTCTACTGTGACTCTTCCATTACTGTGCTAGACTGAAGAGTGCTAAGTGGCAAAACCATAGAAAGAATGCCCATAAAAACCACTTTCGTATGTAAAAACTTGAAAAAATTTAGAAGGGATCTGCAGGAGGGGGAAACTTTTATAGAAGTGAAGTTTGAAACAGGCCGCAATGAGATCTAGGGTTCAGGAAAAAGTCAACCCACATGGACAAGAATGTCTTAAGTTCTAGAGAACAAAAGCAGCTTTTCGTAGCAATGCTCAGCACAAGCTTGCTACAAGCCTTTGGAACCTGTGGATTATTCTCCTTTTCTTAAACAAAGCTACATTTTGACCTTATTTTCTTAAATGCAGGTATGACGATGAAAAGAAGGAATGGATTGGTATACTGAAAGAGATCCGATATGCGACTGGAGCTTCCTGCTTGGCTACACGTTTAAATCTCTTCAAGCTGTCGAAGCTGTAAACAAAATGCTGAAAAATTCGATATGATGCAGGAGTTTTCATAGGCTCTTCTGAATTTGTTGCATGAAAACGTCTCCAGATTGTTCAGAGTTTTGTAGCAGCATACTGGTTATACTGTTAACTGTTAAACAGTTAATCTGTCTATCCAAGTCTTAAGGTATTTACTAGCTAATCAATAAGAAGTGAATTTTTGCTAACTTTTAAAATCCTGAAGAATTCTAATTAATGTTGATTAGAATAAATGAAGACTTCTACTCCATGGAAAATAAAACTAGTTAGATATCCTTACTCTCAGTCCAGGATAGTGGTGGCTAATCTGAAAACAGTGCTCAAGAATGAATGGATTAAGTTAAATACAACTAATAGGTGCTGATTTTATTCTCACCAGCTGTTTGTACAGCCTGATTTCTCCCTTCAACAATGTATGCAACTCCTGCATTCTTTAGTCATATTTTGAAAATATTTCCAATGGAGCCTTCTAAAAATAATTAATGTAGCCTGGAATTGAAGCGCATATTAAAAACAGAAGCACCAACCTTAGCCAGAGTAGGCAGCTGTGAGGGAAAAAAAAGAGAATTTTACATGGGTAATAGCTTTGCCTATTATGTTTTGGTTTCTCATGACAAGATTTCCATTTTTTTATGCTTTTGTATTTATTTCCAAAGCAAATATTTAATGGTAAGTTTTCTCAGAGATCTGAGGCCATTAAGAAGCATTCATGGAAAAATGCTAGAACAACTGCATGAGTAAGCACCTACCTAAGAAATAACTGATGCATTTTAATGTTTAAACTTTTAACTAGTAACGATTAAACTTCGTTTTTAATGCTGTTAAAATATTACATGATGGTGTCTTACATTTTGTGTAGATACACTTTCTGAATCCACTTTTAGTCAGTTTTAATCCTCTCCACATTGTGAGTACCATAACTCTATCCATACATAACTTGAATGTACCTGAACTGCAGAGTCCACCTCAAGCCCATGACCATCCCTGCATGATCCCTTCAGCTACAGCCACTGTCACGTTTTACACTCTCCGGCTGCTAGATGATGCCCACCTGTACAGAAGCAGGGTCACACAACAGCCCTCTGACTTGAAGGTCACCTTTGGCTATCTTAACTTCTATAATTATCTTCTCCATTTTACACAAAATATAATGTGCATACAGTCCTTCTATACACTGTGTATTCATTCTATACAATGGCACTTCCCCAAAGCACTCGTAGTTCTACAAGAGCCCTTTTCATCCCTTGTCAGTTTGATCAGAAGCACCATCACCATAAGCAGACAAGCATCTACTAGTACTCTCAGTCATCCCACATAGGAGGATTGCCTCAGGAGAACACTGCAGCTTTGGTCAGTTCTGTCTATTTTTCCTGGCTTTTCATCACTGCATTCATTTGGATTCAGTCAATAAAAAATACACTTTTCTCTTATTATCAAGATTTTGAACCAAAAAAAAACAAAGCCAGGTGCACAATGGTCAATTCAGAAATGTAGATGCTTACTTCTCCCAAGCTTCGAAGCACATGGTAAAAAGAATTTCTATTGCTTCTCTAAAAATGCAAGATCTGTAGGCATGTTGTAGATGTGAAACAGGGGCATAAGTTGCAATCAGTGTGAGGTAGTAGGAACTATAGCCAAACATGGCTGCTTCTGAAAATGGGCTGATCTGCCATATTATAACCACCCTACAGTTTATTACTTTACAATTAACGTTCTCCTGGCTATTCCACTTTTTCCTTCTACATTCCAGTATCTTCTAGCTCCCGACAAAACCCTAGTTCTATGCGATCATAGGAAGCTGGTAATGTAACTGGCTGATGGTTTTGAAACACCACAAATAAAGCAATTTCACCACTGATAACTAAGGCAGCATTTATGACTCTCTGAAGACTTTTCTTGGTCTCAATTTCTGGTTTCAGTTTTCTGCCTTATTTTGTTCTTTTGTGCACTCATTTACAGAACAGGCAGCTTACACAGATTAATTTTGTTTTATTGCTATTAGAAAGGAGTGGTCCAACTCATAATTACAAACATTTTCACAAATTATCCGATCACTAATGGGTACCTATGTCTGACACAAACAGTACTTCCTCCTCATCCCTCAGTTATCCCTTCCAAGTTGAACTGGACCACAAGTGTTAATGGGTGACTGCCAGACCTCTCAAGCTACTTTACCTTTCAGGTATGTCAAGGCATTACAGAGGATTCAAGCCTTCTTTTGTACATGCCGTATCACAGGGTAGAAAAAGCAAGCAGATGGAGGTTCCTCACCACACCCTCCCCTGACATTGTCACCCACGTTCTCTCTGTTCTAGAAGACGAAAACAGAATGGCTGTAATAGCAGTCCTATTCTTAGTAAATCTACATTTCACTTTGTTAGTTTCACAGTACAGAGAGACTATGTTTGATCCCTATTGCTCATTTTGTCACATGCTGGAGGACAGGCATAGTTTCCACTCTATGTGCTACCTCCTCTTCCATAGTCAGTATTTCCAGCTCTTTCTTTGGACAGTTTAATATCTGGTCAAATCTCAGTAGGTAATAATGCAGTTGCATGGCAAAACAGTCACGGATCCATATACTTAAATAATAGCTTCCAGAAATGGGAGCTTTTATGCATCTCAATCACATCTTGTAGCATATTGTGACCAACCTTCTAAAACCCCTAACAAATGTAGGATCCAGTCTCATGACACCTAATGCCCTATGGCAAGCCTTAGTCCAGCTGAATCATAGACAAATTTTAGCAGGTATTCCAGGGTTACAAGAAGTTTAACGTTATACAAAGTGTATAAAAAAATTTACTTGTAATTAAATCTTTGGTATCACTGAGCTTCATATAGACGTTTTCTCAGATACTCAAGCTGCTCAGGTTTTGTGGACAGAACCATAGAATTCCATTCAAAGTGAGGAATCTGTAGAACAAAGTGACACAAACTTAGTGCTAATGTTGCCTGACACAAGTCACAGTCTTACACCACAGAAAGGATCTACTGTTCTTCACATTAAAATATTTTATCACACATTCCCTTCTGTCAGTTTGCTTCCACAAAGTAATAGTTGCAGAGATGAAAAGCAGATACCCATATAATACAGGCTATGACAACTCCATTACCCCATCTTTCACCTGAGGTATTTTGAAACCCATTAAGAGAGAAAAACCCAAGGTCACCAGTTTGCTGTGCTAAAGTATCAAACTGAAATGGCGTGTCAGGGCAATAAAAGAAAGGATGTTTGTTTTGTTTGGGGAAACAAACAAACAAACAAAACCCAAACAAAAAAGTTTAAGCTTATAGAAGGCTTCCCATTAAAATCAGAGTAGGTGATATAGGTATTGATATATCTATACGGGAGAATCAGTATTCATCATGAGTCCCCTAATATGTCTGTGCTCCTGAGTGGGAATTTACACTGGTCACTAGCTTTGCAGTCACAGTACTACCACTCCACAACCAGCCAGCCTCCACCACCCTCTTCAAGTTGCCATAACTGGTTCTGTGTGTGCAATGAGAGTGTGTTCAATTTTTTCTCATATAAAAATCTTTGCTGAATTGAAACTCCTGTTTCATATTTTCTCCTTTACTCAGGCTATGTTCAGATTGCTAGTTTGCCTGCACTGAGGTAACACTAGGACTTTTTGACTCCAGCTTTTCTGCAGCTGCTGTCAGAGATGTTAAGTTCTATTAAGTCTATAAATTGCTAGAAATTACTCCTCTAAATTAAAAAATTGCTCTCACTCAGTAGATGCTTTTAACTATCAGATGAAAACTGTCTTTAAATCTGTTGGAAGGAAAATCCATCAATCTGCACAACCAACACAACTCAACAGAAGACAAAATATTGTTGGCTACTCACCTGAATGACCCGATACCCCAGTATTTCCAGGTGTCGTTTTTTCACTGCAGGTTCTCCTTTCAGGTGGCGTGAATCTTTACTAAAAGCTTTCGAATCAAGAAATTCCAAAGCAATTCTGCAAACAAACAAACAAAAAAGTGTACTTACTTTCAGATAAAGTAAAATTTCTAGTTCAGCATTGACAGTTGCAGGAAGACTTTTGCAAGATAAATCTAACAGTTCATAGACAAAGAAAATTAAACAACTCCCTGAAAGTAGACAAAATGTTTTTCTTACATCTATTTGGAGATACTTGAACTTTAGGAAGAACACTTCTTTCTTTCATCTGCTCTGTTCAAATGGCAAAACCAGCAAAACCAGCAGGATTACGTTAGAAGAGGTCAGAGTATTCCAATGTCATAAAATACACATTTCAAGTATATCTCTATCTGCTCTACTGTGCTGAATTTGGCTGAGGTGGATTTAATTTTCTTCGTAATGTCTAACACGGTGCCATGTTTTAGACTGGTAGCCAAAAGAGTGTTGATAACATACCCATGTTTTGTCTGTTACTACATGCTGCTTACACAGCAATCAAGACCTTCTGCGTCTCACTCTGCCCCCACAGAACGTAGGCTGGGTTTGGCAAGAGGTTAGGAAGGGACCAGCTGAGACAGCTGACCTCAACTGGACAAAGCAGTATTCCATACCATGTAACATCATGCTCCTCAATAAACTTTTTTTCCAAATTAATCATTGCCTGGCAGCTGGCTGCACTTGGTCTGCTGGTGATAAGTGGCTGCATCTCCATCACTTGATTTTTCTTTCATTTAACAAAAAAACAAACCTTCTTCACTTATCAAACTGTCTATATCTTGACCTAAGAGATTTTTTTTTTTCCCCTCTCTTTTTTCCCTCCAGATTCTGTTCTCCATCTCACTGGAAGTAGTAAGTGTGTGAGTAGATGGAAGCTTAGCTGCTGGCTAGGGTCAAACCACTACACACAGAAAGGCTAAATCTAATACAGTTTTTAGAAAAAGGAATAGAAAAATAAATAGCCCAAGTGTTCCATCGACTATTTAGGACATAAACAACAAAAATTTGGTCTGAATATGATCTAAAGCTTGAAGAGTGTAAGAATTCCATGTACTAACCTCTGAGCCCCTTGTGGCAATGCCTTTCTCTCTTCATCCTTGATGTCATGTCTCAAGTGTATTCCACTCAAATCATCCAGAAGTATATTCTGAGTCATGTAAGAAAGAGGCTTTTTATTTTTATCCAGAATGCATTCAAAATCTGTGAGAAAGCATAACAGATGAAAACAGACAGAAAAAGGGAAAACAGTTTGTTCAGCGCAGTGTTTGCTTCTGGACAAAACTAAGTGACAACCATCATTAAAGGTATCCAACATTTGTACCTGAATTATGCAAAACTGTTAGAAAGTGTATTCTACACAAACCGCCAAAACAGGTATTTCTTATTTGTGGAATCTTGTGGCCTTCAAATAGACAGCCCCAGGGCCTTGCCAGCCCTTGGTGACACTAGTGCTGTCAGCAGTCTCCAAAACAATCCTTGAAGTTGGAACTTCTCACCTATTTCATAGTAGTACGGTGTGAGAACAGATACTCTTGCATAATGGCTTCCTCCTAAGATCTCTGCCAGCATTCTGTGAAAATGCTGTCGCAGTGGATTTATTCGGCTAATGCCTACAAAGACAAAACAAAGAATTAATAAGTCAAAATACACAACAGCTGAAGTTCTGAAACAGTACCTTGTGACATTGCACTTTTGATAGCCAGCCTACTGAATTAAAGCAGTGATCCTTGGTATTATTCCATCACAATTCAGAGGTCGCATCATCATATTTTGGGTAGAAAGTGAAAGGTACCTACTAAGCACAAACTGCAAATACAGAATTTCCACCTCCTTTTTCCTACAAGCACTTTGGTTGCAAGTTTAATCAATTGAATTTTGTTTTTATTAGACTGTTAAATAAGTATTTAATAATTTTGCATCCATTACAGGCATAGTCTGCTGTTATTTCTCCATGTGTTGCAGATTGTTTAATACCTTGCTCCATTAAACATCTTCAGTCTCATAGATTAGAAAGCAGATTAGTCTGACAGATAGCAAAGCAGAATTAATACCGTAAGAATTAATGGAGGAGACATTGTGTTTGCATCAGCTAGACTTCCTGAGATCATTGCTGTTCTGAAAGTTCTCAGCTGCTACATCTATGAGACTGAACACCTGACCACTCCATTTCACACCCTTGATGGACCTTGACTCTTTTGAAGAAGATGACAGCAGTTTAGCTTCCTAATGGCTAAGTCATCAAAGTGTTCCATTCTGAAAACACAGCATCTCCTCCAGTAGACAATCTCGATGATCCCAATTCCTACACCATCCTCCATGTCATATATACCAGCTGTATTTTGTTTAAATCGTATTTCTTACATATAAATACCTCCTCTCAAGTATATCGGTTCTCCTGGGAAGAAGTGCCTTGCTGTTTTGCACCTATTAAGTGTCCACGAACAACTGCCTAGCAGACTGTTGAAAACAGACTATTATAATAACAAGGGCAGCTCTCCTCAATGACTTACCTTTACACAAGACACGCTGGAAATAGTGCTCATGAAACCAAGGGATGTGAAACTCCGGACATTCCAGACAGACTGCTCTGTTCAATTTCATAAGCCGTGAGCGGACCCTCTGCCTTAAGGTATCAGACAGAACTAAATTAAACAACATAAAAAAAAGTGTGAACTGTAAAGTGAAAAACCCATTATAATCAACTAGATGGATACTTCTGAATCATTTACTAAAAATACGATAGCTTTATACTATGGCATTTATAAAATTCATGCTACACAATTTTAGAAGGCTTCACTAAATCCCTGACAGAAGAAAATAAAAATAAATTTTGCTCAATATTGGGAGCAATAGCATGACAGAAGAAAGCAGTGATTTAAATTCTCATCGTTTATCTTTTGATGGCAAAATGGTAACAGCACATCAGTAGCAAACAAGGACAGGGAACAGTCAAACAAGCATTCAATCTCTTATTTAGGAAGTAGAGTCCAGTGGGACACATTTTTTGCAGACCAGAATTCCACATTATTTCTTGAGCTTTGGACTGCAACAATTTCTTATAATAGTACTATCTTCAGGTAATTTTATTTTCATTAAAATTAAGTATACCAAGTGCATTAAATCAACTACAATTTTTTTTGAGTGAACTTGTCTTATTTGGCAACATCATCTGTAATATATGCCAGTACTTCGAAAATATAGATTTTGTTTATTCCTTCCCTTTTAGTATTCAAATACTGACTAGATCATACAGAGCAGTCTTTCCAGAAGACCAAACAATGTACAATCTACTTCTCAAGTTACATACATGACCACAATTCCATTTTATACCAAATGTTACATAACCCAATTCATCAGAGCTAGATATTTACCTTCAAGTTGAGCATCCAATCTGCTTAGGAACGAAACATCAAATACTGTCTTTATGAGAGCTGGAGGAAAATACCCAGCCACTGCCAAAATGTAACCCAGCAGCACCAAGTGATGAGTTTCAAAACAACCTTTACAAATGAAACAGAAATCCATATTTACACTACAGGGCATTGAAAGGATTTTTGTAATGCTTTTCTGCTTCCCAAGTCTCTCTTATTTAAAAAAAAAAAAAAAAAAAAAAAAAAAAAAAAAAAAAAAGCTAACTCCACAATAGATCTACACATTTTCCCCTACAACTTAGGCATTTTTGGTGAGCTCTAAAATATGTCCTGCTCTCAAGTAATGATTCTTTGGGGAATGCCAAAGCAATTATTTTCAATGACAGCACAGTACATTAATCAGACTTTTCAGTTTCTTTATACTATGCTCAAGATAGTTTGCTGGTCCTGTACAAACAGTACTTTGTAAAGAGTGAAATGAAGCCAGAAAACCCCACAGAAATATATGTTTAATTTCACAGAGCACACAGACACGTTTTTTCACTTGGCTTAAAAAATGCCATCATACACACAGTTTTGTCCAGTACAAATAAAATGTTTCAGCAGCACTCAGCCCATGTTCCTCTAATATACTTACTCAAGTTAGAAGTCAGATGTTGGATACAACTCTGAAAGAACTCTTCATTGGCAGGAGGATCATAGTTCAGAACAGAGAAAAGATAGACAATGAAATACATTTCCAGTGGGTGGATCTGGGGAAAAAAAGTATCCTAAGTTGAGCCGTTGAAAAGTATTCTAAAATTGTTTTGTAGTAAAAAGGATTTTATAAATTATTCGGAATATGGAAACTCAATGATGAAGGACTTTTTTGGGTTTTCTGTTTTTGTTATTTTCTGGTCTTCAACTTCTCCTAGATAAAAACATAAAAATAACAAAATGCACAAGTCATTAAAATTGCAACTATGGCTAAAAATCAAAAGCTGTTAGATGAAGGTGATCCAAGTGCTACTATGTGCTTAGACTTTAAGATTTTTAAAAGATTTCCCATCCAATGTTTTTTTTTGTTTGTTTGTTTTATGAACTACACTGTTGCAAGACAAAATAGAATGTCTTTTACATGAGTTCCTAATTTGGGGGCGGGAAGGAAGGAGGAGAACGTATTGAGAAAAGAGTGTCTTTGACCAAAAACTCAGGCTATCGAGGAGATCCACACAAGAATGGTTAACAAAAAATATATACACCATGCAATGTGACTATACTGTAAAGAGGTAAAAGGAATATTTAATATGATCAAATGAAAACCTGAACACAAAGGATTCCATTTGACCTAATGCTGACTGAACAGGAACTTAAGAAAGGAAAAGTAAGGAGAAGGAAGTGCAAAGTAACATGTGGAAGTAAAACAGCTTTCAGTGGACAAAGAGAAAGACAAGTGCTGAAAGAGTTACAGTGAAAAAACTCTTAGAGGCACTGTGGATTTTTCTCTGAAAAACATTAATTCAATGCTCAGGAGAACTGTTCAGTGCTCCTAGCACTGCGCTATTCAAGTCCGCCAACTGAAGAAGGATGCAGAACAAGAAAAAGTTCTAGGAATGTACCTTTCTGTGCAGAGCCACACCAAACCGTTTTTAGCACATATCCATGGAGATGCTGAACACAGTTCTTAATATAAATTGACATGTAGGGAAAATTTCAGTAAACAGTTTTAAGGAAGGAATGAAAGGAAATGTGTTTAAACAATCATTCTTACATTATTAAAAACAAAAATAAAAATCACTAGTAGTGCATGAAAAATTAGCAGATTGAAATCCAGAAAAAAAAAAGCATAGGACAGATTCAAAAACAGCTATTAAAGAAAATTATCTACAGGCCACTTTAGCCTGGAAAATCTCAGCATCTGTGAAAGGCTGTTCCAGGGAGATGATCTCAAAACCTTCATTTGTCTTTGCTACAAAACCACATATTCTCACGTTTGTCAAAGCCTGGATTCTGAGCTAGAATGACTTCTGGTCCAACGCAAGAGCCATTATAAGCTGTGTGCATCATGGAAAAGGACGAGATAGCTACAGTAATTTAAATATCTACTCCCAAAGCAGAGGCCAAGCCCAAATCTGCATAATTTTAATTTCGTTCCACCAATAAAAAACTGCTGTACATAAAACTGCTCAAGTGAGCTGAAAAGGTGAATTGTGTAAACTCACTTTAAAAAAAAAAAAGTTATATGTTTAATCAAAATTCAAGAGAAGCAAACAAACAACTAGGTAAAACCATAAAAGTCAAGATTTCCAGGCTTGAATTCTATCCCATTTGCTACTAACCTGTCCTTTTCTAATTGAAGAACTTACACAGTAGATTAAAAGAAAAACTATAATACCTTGTTTATATTTTGAACAGTCACAGATGCTATTCTGTCAAGTAATGAAGGACAGCGATGGTTTGTTTTTACGAGAAAAATAGACAACTGTAACATATTTGCCCATGTTACTTGATCTATCAAACGTCGACACGCAGCCACAGTCTCCTCACTAATGACTTCCTGCAACCACTCTCCATTCACATGTGTGAGTTCTTCCAACAGGAGATTTAAGTTCCTGGCTTCCTGAAGTCTCTGAAATCCATAGTCATTTAGTTTTTGCAGAAGCTTTACATGTAGCTCAGAAGTGTTTTGCCACTGCAACTTGTCATAATGATTCCATTTGACAAGAGCTGTAGCAATGCAACTGAGGTTTTGGAGCCTGCATTGAGGTAAAACTGCTGTAGCTTTGTTTATAATGATCTCCTCCACTTGAGAGGATGGAAGCATGGCCAGTGTGCGAATTATTGCAGCAGTATCAGCAGGTATGACACTAGATCTTAGAAAACTGAAAAGAGACAGAAAGAAAAACAGGCCATCAATATTGACAGAGTGCAAACATTCGCTTATTTTTGGTTTTGTTTTTTTTTAGACAGCAAACAAATTCATAAAATCACAGAATGGCCTAGGCTGGAAGGGACCTCAAGGATCATCAACTTCCAAAGCCCCTGCCACAGGCAGTGTTGCATCTAAGTTCTATTCGAAAAGGCAAGAGTAGTACATTGTTTCAGGAATAAAAGAAACACAAAATCAGTGGCACAAAATTCACACAGACAGTGACTATCTGACTTTTTTTTTTTTTTTTTTTTTTTTTTTCATTTCAACATTAATTTCTTCCTTCTAACATTCAAATCGAAAAGAGGAAGATGACAGTGAGCATCTTAGCTCGTGAGGCTTGAAGTGTTACTGAGAGCACAGAAGCACTCACTAAGGAAGATCTGCCCTTTGTTAACTCAGTTTGTGGGTTCCTAGGTCAAGGATAATTTCCACAAAAAGTGAAAGCAGTGGTGGCAGATCTCTTCACAACAATGAGAACTAACTAGAAAGTTCTTTGTTCTGTAGAAGAGTATTTCTACTTTGTACTCTCACTTGTTCCAACCATGATATCCTTACTTACTTTTCATTGACTGCTTCTTCAAGTATCAAAGAAGAGCTTAATACATGCCCTTCCTACATAGTATCAGCCAAAATTTTCTATTCAATGTCTCTATGTTGCAGTAGCCAGTGGAGGGGGAAAAATAATGTTTTAAAAGGCATCACTTTTATTGGAAGATACTACTAGATCTACAGCCAAGACAAAACCCATTTCATATCCTTTGATTTATGTGTTTGATCAAATTAAATCATTGTAATAGCTTGTTACTTCTTCGTATTTCAGAAAAACAAATATTTTAGCTTGTCATTTAAAATATTAACTAGACTACTGTGTAATACTTCAATTAAATAAGACACCGAATTTTATAAAAACAAACACTTACCCAAATAACAACATTTTCAGCTTGGCAAACAACTCCTGATCATGGCAATGCAACAACACCAAGCACTGTGTTAACTTTACCAACTGCGATACGTGATAGCTATCCAAGTGTCTGTGCAGAACAGAAACCATTCTGAATACAAACAGAAAAAGATGATGTGGTATTATGCTAATGCAAAAGATACTGCTGAACACAACACCCCAAATGAAGAAGGGGTTCCCCATGTTGCACAGTAACTAAATAGACAATTATATACACCTGCACTCTTCTCCATCTCAGTTTTGTTGTTCAGTTTACAATTGCAGAGAATCTGGCTTAAGTTCTTAAGACTTAGTAGTTCAAGTTAGGGCACAATAACTTTTGAAGAAACAACTCACATTAGTAACAGGACAGCCAGACAGGGTATACACTCTGCAACTTACTACATTCTCATTTGTCTCAGCAGTATACAGTAATTCTCACAGGCTAAGTTTACACAAAACAGATCACATAATAGTAAATAAGCTAAAAGCTATATTACCATAACTTGCTAGAAATGAAATGCCCTTCTGTGAAATTCCTGAATTACTCAATCACTTCAGGGTCAAATTGTGGTATTCTAAAGTCTGTAACAGCTAACTATATGCAGAGTGCATGTGTTTGTAGGTGACACACTCTCCACTCCCGAAGGATACCGTATATTTTTTCTTAATACATTAAAGTAATCTATAAGCTATAGAACACAATTACTTTGTAGTCTTTACAAAATTACTTTTCAAGCAGATGAGAATGTCTACATTTCATTTTCTGCATTGTCTTCAGTATCACTAATGCTTGATGACTGCTAAATCCTTCTGCGATGAGTGCTGCAGTTGTTAGCAACCTAAAGAGAAGAAAGAATTTATTTTCCAAAAACTGCTGAAAAGTCACAGCAAAGATTGTAACAATATTCCTTGTCTGAAGAGGGAAAGAACAACAGACTAAATCAGGAAATACAGGAAAACAGATTCTCCCCAACTAGATAATTCTATGTTGTGAACCAGTCTTCTGAACAGCATGGCACAGACAAAGATGCAAAAGTACTAAATCAGGACACTGAGTCCAACACTTCTGAAATTAGTCAAAAATAAAAACTCACCACCAACCAGCAAGCTACAGATCACAAAATCAAATATGAATTGAACTGATTCTGGGCCAAATAAGGCTAATAACTTGTGCTGCGTCATTTTGACTTTCATGATAAAGACAAAAAGATCTGGGAAAAGGTTTTGGCCAGTTTAACTGGCTAAACTTATTCTAAGGAAAATAATTTATTGTGTAAGTTATGGTAAAGAATATCCAAAGATTTGAAGAGAAGGAAATACTACTGAAGTAAAGTCTGAAAACATTGCTAATCATAACTAATACAATAAATTCTGCCTAAGACTTTGAGAAAACCATGAATAATACCAGGATTTTGTGGCACAAAAAAATGCAGGCAGACCAAGATCTGCAATGTAATACAGGGCTCCGATTGCTGAATTCATGCTGGAGGATTCCCTGCTGCCACCCTTTCATATTGGATATGGTGTGGTTAGGGGCCAGATTCAGTGATCTGGGGTTTGGGCTCAATGACCTTAGGGGTCCCTTCCAACCTCTACAATTCTGTGATTTTGTACACCAAACTGGGATAGGACAAGACTCCAATTGTTTCAGCTACTGCAGATCTTAAAAGGAAAAAATGTAATACACACTATTACATATATTTCTCAGGAAAAAGACAAAAAGTTTGTTACCACTATCCACAGTGGAAGGAAATAATAGGAGACAGAGCAACAAGATGGTCTTGAGTAACAGTATTCCCATGCACCTTAGTTACTAGATACAACTTCCTACACAAAACAAAGTGCTTTCTGTAATGAAACAATTCATTGCTATAAAGTTAGGAGTAGAAAACCTAATCATCAGATGTCATAGGTAGACTCAGAAATTCCCCAAAACACCAACAGATTTTCAATTTCTGTGAAAGACTATGTAAAAACAATACCTGTTAAGAATCTTACCTTTCTCTTATCTTGGACCCAGCCATAGGCCCAAGAACAAAAAATAATTTTGCAAAGGCTTCAGGATCATGGTAATCATCTATTGATTCAGACAGCAGCTGTTTAGCAATCAAGCGGAACTCTGCATTGTCAAAACCCAGCTGCTCATACAGTCCAAAAATAAGACAAATGTTGTCTAAATCAAGGTGAGAGGTGCTTTTTAAGAAAATCTTGTTGCATTTTTCTAGCAAAGAAGGATACATCAGTTTACTAAGTTGAAGAAACTGTACAATTCTTTTGGCGTAGTTGAAGTGGACTTCTTCTCCCAGTAGTTGTTCTACCTTCTGTAGTAATCGGTCCTGAAAACTCCGTGAGATGACACCAAATATACTGATCATCAAAACTGACAAGATCCTAAAAAATTCAAGAGACTTTAAGCTTACACATTGAACACGGTTAAGTAACACATTTTAGACTTCTCAAATAAACTAGCCAAATAAAGGAATGTTAGTTAGGATGTTGCTGGCTGTTCACAATCTAATGTACAAAAAACAGTTCAGCAAAAAGCCTTTGTTCCAATAACTTAAAAATTCTGCTTTTAGAGAATTACTGAAATGATTGGGATTTTTTAACTCTTACAAAGTTGTTTGTGTAAAAGTGCTTGCCTAAGGCAAACTCCTGACATGTCTCATTTAAATTTGCAAAAAGATCTTTAATCTTCAGTGAAAAATTAAAGAAACCCAAACAATTGCCAGGAGACAGAACAGGGAGAAGAGTTGCCATCAATCCTAAAGAAAAAAATCCCTTCCTAACAGGATAACTTCAGACAAAGGGGAGTCAGTTGTGCAAAGAAATGCGGTCTCATTCAGTTAAATTCATAAGTTGGCTCTGTGTGCCCAAAAATAAATAAATAGAGACTGGAATAGTAATAAATGGTGCTGGAAAAGGCAGGGGGGGAAAAAGAGCAGCATTTGCTATAATGGCCCAGGGAGAAGAGAGGCAGGAAAAATAAACTTGGACTTTTTGGCCTAGGGTTCTACTTTGGTACTAAGAGACATGGTTCTAGCGGGGAAATATTGGCAGCAAGTGGATGGTTGGACTGGATGGTCTTAGAGGTCTTTTCCAACCTTTGTGATTCTATGATTTAACTCAATTTTAGCATCAGGATAATGTAACAGACACCTCAGCAAAAGAACTGATTGATTCACCCTGACAAAAAATGCTCTGAAGATAAATAAAAACAGATTTAAGATTCCTCATCACTATTCATCATGTCATAACAGAGAAACTACTAGCCTCAAGGAAAACAGACATCTGGTGAATTGACCTGTATATTCTCAGAAAAGTTCAGAAGAAATTTAGAATCAGATTAAAGGAATATCTTTTATTCCACTTTAAGTGAAACATTAGTTTTAGTTAGGCACTTAGATTGTTTACAAATAAATTCTTCAAAAAGTAATTGGGATATTGTTTTAACCTGAGTAAACTTTTTTGTGAAAACCAATGCACAAATCACATCTTTTCCACAAAGCCCAAACTGAATTAACCTTCAATTGAGAAAAACTGAAAATGTTTAACCAAAAAAAAAAACCCCCTCACCCAGAACAGTAATTGTGACATACTGTTTCCCACACTACTCAGTTTCACTTTGACACTTACCTTATATCCTGCACAGAATCCAGTTTCATGTCCACAAGATGTGCTATTTTACCAGTTAGGGGACTAAAATGTCTGCGCTGCTTATGTAAACACAGTGCAAATTTGGACAAAGCTGGTAAACTAAGGCTGTGAAGACATCAAACAAAGACAGAATATTTACTTTTTATTTCTAGTGAATAACTGAAAGCAAAAATCTAATTCAACAACTATATAAATTGTAGGTAACATTCAAATTACAAAACGGGAACAAAATATTTACACATTTCCTGTGACATAGTGATATCCTGAACTCAGACAAAATGCTCAGGTATTTTACAAGGAAGCATATTGCTTGTACAAAACCCTACACAACCCAGAAGTCAATACTATTTAAGAAGCCAGGATAACCTGGTGTGAAGCAAACCACACCTACAACTTACACTTTTCACAAAGCATACTAGTTCAGTACTTGCCTTTCTAATCTTTTCCACGCTTCTGTAACAAGCACTCCTGCCAAGGAATCATGGCTTTCCACACTGAGCCTTCAGAAAAGTCAAAGACACAGCGGTTTGAAAGTTTGCTTAAGAAATTAAAAGAAATAAATAGAAGATAAAAATGTCTTCCCATTATTTATCATGCTTTACCTTTCTATTGTTCCTTCCAATCAAACAAATGTACCCAAAAACACATTGTAAACATTTATGCATTCATAATCATAATTCTACTTATCAGGAGTACAAAACATATCAACCCTGCTTGGATCTGGCACAGGAAGTTAGATTTCCTTACAGCTGGAGTGTTACTCCAAAAACACCCTCCCCTCTTATTACCAGATGCACAATACATAGATGGGAAAATCAACTTAATACTGCTTACCTCAGTATACTATACAGAGTGTCCACTATTGCCTCATTATCCATGTGTTCTACATTGTTTTCTGCTAAAAAGCAAAGAGTTAGAAACTGGGAGTGATTTCTTACATAGTCAGAAGTCCTTAAGAGAAGTGGCTTCTTCTTCTGCAACTGCCATAACACATTCAATGCAATTCCCACATGCTTTTCAGAAAGCCTGGCCTTGTTCTTGCCAACAAGGCTGAACACTTCATCTTCATGGGTACAGTTATTAATCTGGCTCAGAAGCAGATCGTTGCTCAGAGTTCGGGCTTGGTAATGTCTCCATGCAGACAAGCAAACTTGCCTCAAACAAAGCATTTTTCTAAGTCCATCAGCTACTTTAACAGTGTCTAGAAAGATTCTTTCATTTTTCACAGCAAAGCACTGTCTCACAGAAGAAACTTGGGCATCTGAAAAATGGGCACTTCTCTTCTTTTCATCCTGTGTGGTTACTATATTGATAACTCAGTTCTGAGGTACCTGTAGTGAGACAGAATTAAAGCAGTTACACAGTCATAAATCCTAGCTAAAAATCGATGTATCTGCCTTTTAATGTAGTAGTTAATGTAAGCTTAAAAAAAAACCATGCTCTGAATTCTTCTGAGAGTGAACAAAGAACATCAAAACACCCAGAAGTGTTAAGAAAAGGCTAATAATTACCTCTGGTAATAACTTTCTAAATAAATTTAAAAAATACTTCCATATTTAAAAAGCTACCCCAAAAATGCATGTGCTGCCATGCTAATATTGAGAAGGCAAAGATGGGCTTTTTCACGTGCAAGGAGAGCACAAGTCACTGAGACTTGCCTTCATACGGAAGCATGAGTGAGCACAAGCTCCTGAGCTCCAAACTATTTTAACTTATGATGCCTCATAACATGATTTTTTTTCCCTGTGCAAAATGAAAGCATGCAAAAAGGTACACATTTTCCAGTTATTACACAGTAAGTAATTTTTTAATAATGAATTTGCCTTCTACTCCCTCTTTTACAGGCTGCTTTTATTGCTTCTGCCTGCTTCATTCCTTGTGCTTACAAAGAAATTTATCCAATTTATCACTGGGAAAATTTATGTGGTGCTATTTATTCCATGCAGTGTCCAGAAGAAGTTTGGCCTTTCCATCTAATGACACAGATACACGCTGTTAGAATTAGGAAGGACCTCTTATAAGATTTCATAAAGTGGATTAGACAAAGTGAAACACAGACCAAAGGACGATCAAGCCACTGCTAAATCACAACCCAGCAATCTTCAATAAAATCTTAAGTCCTAAGCTTACCGCTGTTACAAGACTGCCAATCCTCCACATTTCTCAAGTTATCAACAAACGCCGCATAGATGCATATGCATAGAACCAAACATGCCTAGTGATGATAGCCACAAGCAGCAATCATCAGTGGTTGTACCAATGGCTTTTAAACAGAGGCCACAATACAGAGCTGTCAGAATGAGTGAATCGTCTTCTTCCCTGTGCTAGCAGCTGGGAGCAGGGACAGCAATGCAGAACAACCTGCAGGCCGGTTCCGAGCACTGCTTTTTCTGGAAAGTATTCAGCAGATGGAAGGGATTTGACACAAATCTACATGATTTTAAGCTGTAACTTATTTTAACGTCTTCTAAAAAACAAAAACAAAAAAAAAAAAAAACAAGAAAAATGCCAAGTGTTTTGAAAATTAGAAGCACACAGATTCAAGCCAGGAAATGTATACCTCCCTCAATAACTACTTCTATTTACTGTGCAGAACATAAACTAAAAGCACAGGAAGGTATCTAAAGTCATTTAATATCAGTGGAAATGCAAAAAGCATTCTCAAAACTGCATTACAAACTACAGAAAGCCCGGAAACCCTCCGCTCACCGAGGAGGACAAGGACACACGCTGACGATACGGCAGCAAGGAGAGCGGCCCCGCGCAGCCGCAGCCTAGCGCTCCCTCGGCCGCGTCGGCGTGTAAGGGGAAGGGGGGCAGCGGGAAGCTCCGAGCCCGACTCACGGCGTCGGCCTCAGCCCCGCGGCGCTTCGCCCTACCCCGAGCCCGAGGGAAGGCCGCTCCCAGCCCTCCCGCGCGCGGAGTCCGGCCCAGCGCCACCAGCCCGTACGTACCGCTGCCGCCGCCGAAGAGCCGAGCGGTGGGCGGGGAGGTGACGGCTCCGAAGGGCGGCCCGCCGAGCTGAGCGGCCGGGGCGTTGCAGGAGACTTGAGGCGGCCCCGCGGCCTACGGTCGGCTTAGCGCCGGCTTAAGGGAGCACCGGTGAAACGGCGGGGTACAGTACTCAGAGAAAAACGTGCTCAAGTAAGGAAATGGAAGAACCAGCCTTGTCTGCAACTTGTAAGGCATCCTTACACCCGCTGAGCATCGTTTGAGAAGGCCTTAATTGGCATTTTCACTGAAGCCATGGACGCTACCTCTCGCTCACACGGAGCCCCTGCGCTCCGCTCATCCCTGCCATGCTATGTACAGCCCCGTGGCTGTCGGAATCGCCAGGAGCAGGGAGAAGGGTCAGACCTTCCAAGCAAAGTCAAAGGATATTTGTAAAGTTCCAAGGTCACATCAATACCATTATATATACCATTTATATAATATACTTTGAGGGGGGGAAAATCACCTCTGCCTAAAAAAAACCACATCGGTCTGGTGTTTGGCTTCACTGTACTGAACATACAGATCACAGGGATCTTACAAAACACCCAGTCCCACACCTTGGTGCAGGCTGCCCACGGCCCCATCCAACTTGGCCTTGAGCACCCCAGGGATGGGGCACCCACAGCTCCTCTGAGCAGCTGTGCCAGGGCCTCACTGTCCTCTGAGGAAAGAATTTTCTCCTAACTTGTTGCAGCCCTATGCAGTAACATTATACATAATGAAACATTATGATTAATTCACATTACTGCATTTGTATGCTGTATTTTCTTATACTTTGCAAAAAAAGAAAAGTTTTAAATTACAAGTTTTGGGACACAGATCTAACGTCAAGTTTAGAAACACAAATATAACATACTGTGACATGTATGTGATTTATATTTGCATACAAACAGCTCCAAATCCTCTCTCTGTATCTTCTCTACCACCAGTGAAAATAACAAACACCATCCAATATCTGATGATGTGGTCAGTCAGCATCAACTGATTTAAGGCAATGGTAATGCCACACTCATAGTGCTCATTTATCCTTCCAGCTTTCTGTGGCATGGCTTCAGGCCATGTATTATCTGGTGTTTGATTGACTGTTTTGCAGCTGCATATCACAGGTTTGGTTTTGTCTCATCTGCTGTTACACCTGAAATATTGGATACTTACAAATATGGAAGTCCTTCAAACTAGTAAAATAGTAAAATGCAGATAGCCTGGGCTGCAGACTGCAGGGACACATACACACGTAAGTGACAGAGAGGACCTGAGCCCTATGGGGAACTCAGGGCAGCACTTACCCTTGTGCAAACTCACTTAACTTTAGGAAATCTGATCTTCCACTTTAAAAGTACATCTTATCTGCATGGAGGTGACTTCTGCAAATCATATGGACTTTCCATTTAATAGATGCTGAATTTGTTAATTTTGACTCGCCAAGTGCATTTGGATGAAATCAATTATTTAATCAATTAATAACCTCTAAAGCAAATTGAAGAGGCTAGATAAAATTTCTTACATTTTAAGCAGGACATTTAGGGGAAGAAAGCCTTGTACCAAAGCCTATTGAAGCTGGTGTTGATTCACCATGTAGTACTCCGCTTACTTCGGAACTTCCTGACTCACAAGTCAATCTCTCATTTGTGTTTGTTTGTTGTTGTTGTTGTTTTTTAATTATAATTATTATTATTTTAATTTTGGTTAGAAATTTGGAAGGAGAAGATTACATTCCTGCTTTCAACAGGCTTCTCAGCATCTCACCACAGGACTTGCATCCTCCCTTCCCATTACACGCGACTACAAACCCCGTACTCACTGCTCAGAGCAAGAAGGCTTCTGTTTTTATTGCAGACTGACACGACTTGAATGGCAGCATAAACACACAGGTTAAGATCAGGGACATTTTTCTACACGATAGTTTCCTTTTTAGTTCCTAACATCCCGTCACTCCACGCGCCAGGCACTGCTGCAGCGGCTCCCGGAGCCGTTTGGAGCTCTGTACTGACCCAAATCCCGGCCGTTTCCCGGGCCGCTGGCCGAACGGCAGCTCCAGCCGCGGCAAGCGGGGAAGGCCGCAGCCGGTGCAGGCGCGCGCCGCCCGCCCCTCACAGCCCGCGCTCCTTCCCGCCAGGCCCGGCTCGGCTGAGGGGAGTGGAGGCGGCGGGCGGAGCGCCGCTGACGAGCTCGAGGGGGCGGGCGCCCCTTCCCCCAACCGCTCGGGCTCCTTCCGAGCGGTCCCCGCCACCGGGGAGAGCTCCGCGCGGCCGGTACCTCCGCACCCCGCGCCCTTCCCGGCCCCGCGAGGCTTCGGCCGCTGCCTCTCCCGCCACCGCGCCCCCCTCTGCTGCACCGCCCCCGGGGTCGTCCCCTCCCGCCCTCTCCTTCCACTGACGCAGTCCGTGCCGCACCAGCTCTAACATGGCGGCGAGGCGCTGAGGAGCGCGGGGCGACGCGGGCCGCGAGCGGGGTGAGTGCCGGTACGGCCATGAGGCCGGGGAAGGGCCGCGGCCCGGGCGGCCGCCGAGAGCTCGGGGACGGGGACGGAGGTCGCGGGGTCCGAGCCCCGGCATGGAGGGGGCGGGAACCGAGCGCCTCCACGGCCCGCCGGGGCACCGCGGGGTCCCTCTCGCCGAGCGCCGCGGCTCGTCGTGCGGGGCGGCGGCTCTGAGGGGAGGGGAGGGCCCGGGGTACCCCGCGTGAGGGCGGCCTCCGAGGGGAACGCGGGGCCCGGGGAGCCGCGAGCGGGCTGGGGCGAGAGGCGGTGGCCGGGGCCTGGTGAAAGCTGCGGCCGACGGTGGGGGCCGCTGCGGAACGTGCCGCCCGGCGCGCTGCCCGCGGCCTGGGTTCTGCTCGGCGCCGGCCTCGGAGTTTGAATGAAGCCTTCCTCCTCCGCCAGAAGGCGAAGTGAGCGGCTGTCTGCGTGCCACATGTTCTCCTCCCTCCGCAGGCCTCTCCCTGGGATTTGGAGCCTGGAGGAGCTGCCGTGGCGGCAGGAGGGTCCTCCGCTCCCTCTTGGGGCTTTCTTAAAGCCCTTGACGGGTGTTCGTGGAAAATGCATGTTAGACCTGTCACGCTTATGGCCATCACCAGGCCATTAGTACTGCATGTGTACGGTTATTCTTGAAATCCTTGGGAGGCTTTGGAGAAGAGAGGCTTAGGAGAAAAAGCAATAGTGTATTGAAATAGGCTGAGATTTCTGTTATATTGCCTTACAGTTCACTCAGATAGGTGTCTTCCATAGGCCTGATAAGGAGGTCACTTCGGTAGCTGCTCAGTATTCGACTTAAGGTCATTAAGTTTTAGTAAGAGAGAATATCCAGTTTTTCGTGTTTTTGTTCTATATTACCTGCAGGAAATGTTGTTCTTTGGGTGGAGATAGATAATGGGCTTAAAAAAATTTTTTTTTGCTTTATTTTGTTTCACAATAATGCACATGAGTCACATTTTTAGGTGCCACCATGTTAAGTAAATGATCAGAATATGACAACTAGACATGTTTTCTGAAGTAGTACTATATTTACATTTGAAGAATGTATAATTTTCATTTATCGTGTTGTTTTTTTAATTACTTTTAATGATCTGAAAAAGTATGGCTCTAGTATATGTGGTAGTTCTGAAGGGGGGCATACAAAATAATAAAGGATTCTTGGAGAGCATCCTTTGAGGCTATATGTTTTAATAAGACCATTTCTTACAGTCCTTTTTTGTGAAACAGTTTTTGTTTAGGAGTTAGCCAGTCGATCATCCAGCTGTTAATTTTATTTTTTTTTATTGGCCTTAGGATTTCAGAAAATCAGTGGGTTATGAGGGAGTTGGGAGTTAAGTGTATGTGCTGCAGTGGAGGATGTTACTGTAGTGCAGCGTGATGTTTCCACTGCCACTTCAATCCTCTGTGCCACGTGCGCTCCCATACAAGAGCCACTTTTCATTTGGAAGCAGCCAGGAGCACATCCAGCTGTCTTCTAATGGAGTGAGGATTTGGTTGGAGGTTGGGGTGGGGCTGGGAAGGTGTGTAGAACTAAAGTAGTTGAGAGAGGAGGAGAACGAGATCATAGAACAAGTTTTTGGGGGTGTTATGGTTGGCAAATATGTCAGCATTAAAAACTGTGTGTCCAGCTGTTACAGTTTAGCCTTATTCTGGTCTTCAGTAGCTAGGACAGAAGTCTGAAGTCTGTTTTGGTGATTCCAGCAGATGTCTGACTTGCTGATTACACTGGACCTTTTAAACACTTTTTCTCTTTTACACAACACTAACACTTGTCTTTTCTTAGTATTTTTTTAGTTCTAAAATTCTGGTTTGTTAATTAATGGCTTCTTCTGGACCTAATGCAGCTCCAGTTTCTAGTTCTGAATGATAGGATTGAAGTAGTCATGTTCTTCACAGCTTCTGGGAGTGCTGTGAGCAACTAAAGGCATTTAGTTGTGCACAGACCTGGGAAAACATTTGAAAAAACACATGTCTGTGTTTTTTCACAACTCTAACAGCAGACAAGAAAAAGAAAAGAAAAAAGGAAAAAAAACCCAGACTTTTCTGTGTAAATCAGATAGAAAAGTATGACTTACTCTCAACATCAAAGTTTTTCCTTGGTGTCAACATAAGTGCATTGCTTTTTAAGGTGTTTTTCATTTTAGGTTTCTCTTTATTAGCACACTAAAAGGAAGGGCATGATCTTGGGAGAACTTGTATCCCTGTTCAGATGGTTTTAGGAGAATGTTATCAGCTTCTTCTGTGTTCTTCTGTGTTCTTCCAACCGAGACGTTACATCTGGGTGTGCATTCCTTGTGTACTTCAATACAAGAAGCTCAATTTTATGTTAACTGCAAAAAATCTTATGAAAAGTTATGTAAATGAGTTCTGCTGTGCAGTAGAGTAGTGTATGAGTACATTCTGTGTATTTATTCAGGACCAATCTGAACATGATATCTAACATCCCTCCAAGAAGATAGCAGGCTCCTGGCAGGCAATGACTGATCTTGTCAGGTACCTCTTCCCTTGATTTCATTTTTTAGGGTGAAAAATATATAATCAGTTCAAAAGACACTTTCAGCATTACTCGAGATAGAGAAATTCCACAGACCTTTGTAAAATATTTTTTTTTCCTACAGAACGCTTTTTTTAAGTCCATGTGATTGCCAAATGGCATCCAAAATCTGAAATGTGATGAAATGTAGTACCTTTAAAAAAATCTGTTGGCAAAACAGTCCTGTGCTGCTGATTAGTAAAATGAAAGCAAATTAATTTCTTTAGTTGTCATTGCTGCTATTTGGGAGGTTCTGCTGTTTGGAAACACAGCAAGGAAATTATTGAGATTGGGCTTGGGCTTGTTGGATTTTTGTTCTTGCTTTCAGTATCATCCTACAGAGCTGGAAGTTCATAATGCCACTAATACTGGGATAATGTGTCTCATTTAGCAATGATACATTCATTTGCAGTTTAATCTGTATAAAACAAACATACCATTCTTGGGCTATGGCTGCACTGTCATATTAAGTTGATATGTGCTGCTGCCAAAGTCTTTTCTTGAAAGGAGGCAGAGGAGGGTGTAGTTTTCACGTATTTAAGGAGATCCACCTATACCAGGGCTGGCCACGCTGTTGTGTGAGCCCTCCATTCTGGGGTTTAGCCCACGTGGCTTTAAGTGATTGTGGAACAGCACTAGTGAATGCGATGCATGCTTGGTGTCACTTGGTGTATTTTTGTTCTCTACATTTAAAATATTACTTTAAAATATTTCTGAAGGTTCTGGATGGCTATCTTTGCAATATAAATCGGTGTAGATTTGTCTTCGTGAATGTGAAGATGACCTGAAACAAAATGCTGGGAATGTGGATTTATGTGCTTTATTTTTCATTTGGGCATTGAATGAAGACCGCTGCCAAAGATAACTGTAAATTGATGCGAGGAACTAATATGAAGACAAAGTCAAGGAGAAATTAGAAGAAGGAGAGAGTAAATATGAGTAGGTGGTGATAGAGAATGAAATGAAAGAAGAGGACATAGTAAATTTTTTTTCCTACTAAATACGTTTTTGCTCCAAACCTGTTGTGCTCTTGCGGGGCTGGAACAAATTGGCAGTCCAGTGAGCTTTGTGCCACGGTTACAGGTGAAGGGTTTATTTTCCTCAGAACTGGGAAATAGTCCCATACTGCTATTTGCTTCAGCTCTCATGAGATGTGTGATGCGTGGATATTCCAGTTGATGTGCATCTGTGAGGGCACGCTTCAGTCTAACCCATTTTGACTAACGCATTTCAGTTGAAAGGAGCTCTGTTATATTAAGCATACTATTACTAGATCCTTGATAGCACAAGTAATTTTGGCTGGAAATAAAAGTTCCACAGGATGTGTTTTTTAATATATCAACTAGTAGGAGTGACAATCCCTGGCAGAGATGCTTGTGAACAGTCTGTGAGGGTTATCTTTTTCATTGGCATGGCTCATTTTGGAAGGGAATGGATGTCTGCATCCTGGCCAGGAGCTGGCCATCTTTATCTGACAAATACTTGAGTGAAATAACAAATAATGCAGGTGTGAAGGGATGTGAACCCTGAAAGACACAGCTGGGAATGCACTGGTTATAGGTGAAGCTGTTCTGGAAAAACACTTTTTGTTGTATTTCTTTTATTTCTGAAAATGAGATTAACAGTTCAGCATGGAGTGCTTTAATATTTATTGACAAATGGTCTGTTTTAGGCATACTGAAGGTGGTTGATTGTTAGGTTGTTGGTTTTTTTGTTTGTTTGTTTGTTTTTGCATTGTTTCTTCTCTTAGTAAGAAGCTCCTCTAGCAGGAGATGGATGAAAATTCTGAGTGATATGGTAATTTCAGAATAGTACTTGGATTGTTGTATCCTTTAAACACATAGTTTTGGAAGGAGTAAGTAAGCTGACTTGTAAGTAAGATTGCCCTTCTCCACAGCTTATTTTTGTATGTAGATACAGCGGGTGCCTTTTGGATTGACTTTAGAATCAAATTCCCTTCAAATTTTATCATGTATTGTGAGCTAGTAGCATCTGCATTTTAACTGAAATTAAATTTAAGGAGAAAAATATACAAGTCATGTAAGCCCTGTTGTTACCAACACACATAGTATTGAGCTTTACATGTCATTTTCTCTTTTTTATTCTTAATATTCTCAGATTTCTCTGCTGGTTCTGAAATCACTTTGTGTACTTGCTTTTAATACAGACAAGTTTTGAGTGATCGTTGTAAAGTTGTAAAGTGACTGAACTTGTTATTAAATACTACATGGATCATCTGTGACTCAGTAGTACTGTCCTCAGTGAGGAGATGTGTCTGAAGTGCTGGTTATATTGGAAAGCAAGTGCTCTCTTGAGGTATAGGTAGTTTAAGGTAAATGTTGCTGATATTTTAGCCTGGTTGAAGAGGGCTGTAACTCACTTTATCCAGCCTGTCAGCTCGCTCTTCTGCTTGTACATCTAGCACCCTGCGTACCCCAGCCTTTCCAGTAGGTTTTGATTCTATTTTCCAAATGTTTTTAAAGATAAGGCAGTTCTGGATAGCTCAGGAGAGTCAATTTCTGCACGAAAAAGAGATACCTTTTAGTGTTTTTCCCAAGAGATGCATTTGCAGCATCTCCTCAAGGGAAGGTATGTTTATTTGGTGTGTTGTGTGTCCAGTCGGCATGCCTGCCCTGAGCTGTTGCCATCTAGTACCACCTGCAGCCAGTATTTATTGGAGAAGTGATACTGTTACAGGACTTGTTAAAACAGTTTGTGGTTTTTTGGCTAAAGTACTGTATATAAATGTTCATGTAGACACCTTTATTTCTCAAGCAGATTACCTGTGAAGCAGGGTTGAATCCCTCCTCACCCAACCCATTGAAGGCCAAAATGCTTCAAGTGTGGGTACGATTAGTCAATTGCTGCACTGCTGGGCCTTAGGTGTCTCGGTTCATTTCAGCCCGTCAGTTTGATCACCAAACAACATGTATTGTAGCATTTGTTCTGAGAGGCTTTCTGCAAAAAAAAGTCTTCTCTTCCTCTCCTGTGTGCCTGTGTAGCACATTGTGCTGTTGGCAGTGTGTGAGTTGATGGGCAGCCTGTCCTCTTGCCTGCCTTATCTGCATCCCCTGTGTGGGTCCAGCTACCTGTGACCCAGCAGCATCCAAGTCCCCGGCTTTGTGCACTTTTTCTGATTCTCTGTCTGGCTACAAAAGTTGTGTTAATAGTAATAGAGGAGATGCAGCAAACAGTTCAGAAGAAGAGCAAGCAGGCTAAGGCAGGGCTGCTGCTGCTTTTGGTGAATCTCTGGCTTGTGTGAATTAACTTGTTAGACAGCTAAGTGTATGTCTGCTGAGGTTCTGCGTGTTTGCACAGTCTAGCTGTGCTAAGAATCACGTGGATGATAAATTATTGAGTGGTGTTGCATGTAAATCCTTCCTGTGTTGCTCTTGCAGTTTTTTGCTGTGTAATCTTGGCAAGATGCTGAGAGTGATGCTGAGCACAAGGAGAGAGAATGCAGACTAACATGGTTCTAGAGTCTTTTGATTCTTTGTGGCCTCTCCTTCATAAACTGGAGTGATAGATAGCAACAGTTACATATTTTGAGGCTGTTTTGTGGCACAGCTATGGGTGAGGCTTTAGGAAAGGTGTTTGAGTAGTGTTTTCTGGCAATTAAAAAAAATTTAAATTACGGATTATATTCCAACTTCTGGAGGAAGTATTCCAGTCTTATGGATCTTTTTGCTATCACTGTTTTTTTCCTCTCTGAATTCAGAGAGAATGCAGTCTCAGAGAAGTGCTATAACTATGATGCTGGAAGACTTTGCAAACGAAATTAAGTTACTGCTCGTTACGCAAAAACAAGGGGATTTATGTGCTTCAAGGCATAAGACGAGTTGCATTAAAAGTATCAAGATAAACAGATAAGCAATGACACAAAAGGAAAAGAAACAATACAAAGCCAGAATTGTTTCATTTGGCAGTAATTTTGGAAGACCTACATCTTTTTTTATGGTGTGGAGTGGTTTTGATCCTGGTTAGAGCAGCTCTTGCCACTGCAGTGGCAAGAATGCTGGAAATATGCCTAAAAGCAAAGGTTTAATCCTCCACGTAGCAACATGTTCTAGTTTTGATCATCGTAACTTAACTTCTGCTCTTTGACCAATCTCCTTATTTTTGCTGAAGTCCTGGTATTTCTGAAAGCATGCTCACCTGTCTTGCTCAATTGTTATGAGGAGCTCAGTGAAAATCCTTCATGTTACTTTGCTTACTACTTTACATCCAAGTTTGACACAATAACATGTGCAATCAGGGGCAGCCTGTCAGCCTGTCACCTCCATGGTCAGGAAGTCCATCACTTCACCTCGGGTCTGTACTTCCCGCTGAGGAGTTGGGCAGTTGCTCATGGGAGAGGTGTGCTAATCATGCTGCAGGTGTCACAGGGATGGGTCTAAAGCCATTGCTGTAATTTGCCATGGGAGAAAATGTGCTGTGTAAGTAGTGAAGCAGGCTATATGGCTGTTTATTTTGCGAGAGCAGATGGATGCTGCTCTCAGCATGGATGGGGAGTGAAAGCAAAATACGAGATAAGCGGCAAGACTGTTCATTTTACACTGTCACAAAATGATGGACTCAACTGCAGCTGTTGAAGTTCATCATTTCTGGGCTGTCCACCTCACTGTGCTCCTCACCGTTACAAGCACAGAGTACTTTCTTGTGTTGCTGTAGTTTGTGGTCAAGGTGTATTAATAGAATCTTAGTTTAACTGGCTGGGTTGTGAAATGCAGCCACCAGTGTATTCTTGAGGAAAAGAGGTTGCCACAAGGCTTGTCCCCCCTGACCAGGAGATGAGTGGCCACCTCAGCCACTGATGCTGAGCCAAGCGGATTGCAAAAATGAGTCTGTTTAAACAACTGAAAGGCAGTTGCAAAAAGTTGTTTGACACAGCTGTCTGGTCTCAAAGCTGACTGTCTTTCTCTGACACTATTTTACCTTGAAGATCCAAGAATTCTAGGAGCAGACAACTTAAGTGATTACCTGTACCATCTGGAAAGCAAGCAGATTTACAGCTTTATTATCCCCACACCATACAGTTTCTTTTGTGTTTGTAATTCCTCACCTGAAATACGTCACTGAAGTTTAGACTTGATAACGTTGCAGCAAAAATGACCAGAAATACTCACTGGCTCAACAAAACATGAAAATGGCTTAAAATACATAAGTAGCTCTTTCTTAATCTTTAGAAATACTCGTTTTGCTACCTGTTTCTAGGTTTCTATTTTTATCTTTTTCTGCAATTCTTGTTGTCTGTATAAAAGCTTCCACATTGTAGAACTTGAACATAGATTCACTACACAGAGGGATAAATTCAATTTTATTTTTTATTATTTACAGTATTAAAATTTTCGAAGCCATGGGAGTAAAGGTCCAGAGACCTCGTTGCTTTTTCGACATAGCCATCAACAATGTTCCTGGTAAGAAAATGAAAACAATCAATTCAATAACGGGATATTCCTGTAAAATATTTAAGGATAATACAAATACTAGTTAACTTCATAACAAATGTGCCTTTTTCTTCTAGCTGGAAGAGTGGTCTTTGAACTATTTTCTGATGTGTGTCCAAAGACATGTGAGAATTTTCGCTGCCTTTGCACAGGTTTGTAGATCTTAATATTTATAATTTCAAATGTAATACCATGTTTGCTAATTTAACATCTGTGTTAACATTTTTCCGACTTGCTGAGGTGTAGACCTAAGTACATCAAACACTACTTCTTCATATCTCTGGCGATTTAGCAAATTTATCATATATATCTGATGTAGAATCAAAGCAGTTGTAGTTTTTGGCTTAAGATGTTGCAGAGAGCATGTACTAATCAACTTTAAATGCTGGCATGGTAAGCTGATTTTCTTTTACTAGCGCGGATACTACTGTTCACATTGTATAACATCATCCATCTTAAAAGAGCCAATAAGAGGTCAGGCATGGAGGATTACTTTTCAGTTTTACTATACTTGTATATGTTTGAAAGCTGTTGCTGGTATGCATTAATATTTTGCTTCACAACGGTTTTGTAGGATACTGTTGATTTCCAGTCCTAGTGAAATTCAGTTATTTGCTGAAGAAATTATTTAAGAAGATTCTTTCCTAGAAGCTTTTCCAAGTAGAATTATTTCTCAGTGCTCTGCCTATTTTGGTTGGAAACGCTCACAGCTTAGCAGAACTTGAATATTATCACAAGAATGATTCTGTGAATACCTAAATCCATGTTTAATGTTTTCAGCATTTTCCACTTTCTTTTCTTTCAGTTTGTTGTCTTTCAGGTCAGTGCTTCATAGCTGTTAATACTGAATCACTTAGTACTAATACGATCTGAATCAGGTGTGAGCACATAATTGCATTCATGTCAAGTTAGCTTTGTGCAGCATTCATGAGCATCATCTCATCTAGGGATTCTGGTTCAGAATCAGGTTATCAAAAATTGCTAACAAATTCGAACCTTAAAGTGATTCTTCTTATTCGATAGTAGCACGTTTTCATGTGTCTGTGGCATTCTTTATTTTCTGTCAAATGTCCAAAAGTCAGATTTATTGCACAAGGTGTTATTCTCTGAAAACTGATTTAGATTTTTCATTTGAAGTCTTTGAATAGCCTCTCAGATCAGAAACTTAGTTCACTGTTTAGTTTAAAATCAAATCAGATTTAAAATCAGGGGCTGAACTGCTATGCTGCTTTAAAATATTTAAGAATAGTGAAGAAAGTATTTTGACAAAGTATTTATGATATCATAAACATTTTAAATTTTAATTTTATTTACACTTGCCTTTTTTCTGGTGGTTTTGAAAAAGATATACTATCTTCTTGAAAAATAGGTCAGCACCTCTGGTTTTTACTGGCATGCCTGTTAGGTGTGTGACAGGCCAGCACAGTGTACAGCCGCACATTTATCAAAGTTCCTATCAGAAATGTTTATTGTAGTTACTCAGATCCATGTGGAGGCATCAGGTAAGTTCAGAGGTAACTGCCAGTTTCACAGCTCGGAATGAGATTGTAAGAAGATACAGTCAATGGTTTGGGGACAGTGAAAGGAAGAATCCTTTATCTTTCAGGATAGTCCCTGCTCCTTACTCTTACATTCACTGTTACCTTGAGGTTGGCTTTGACATTCACAGGACCCCCACCATGAGCCATTCATCTGGCTATCTCAGCAGAGATCTTATTTATTTGAAGGTAGGAGGAAAAGTAGGTAGTGTTTTGCTGAGGCAGAGGGCTTGCTTATGAGTCTGAAGAGGATTAGAACTGATTCAGGGGAGGAGGCTGGCAGTTGGAATCATGAGTTGGGAAGGCAACAAGGTTCCTTTAAAATCATTTCTTGATCCCTCCTCGTCTCTTTTTTTTTTTTTTTTTTTCCCATTTTATTTTTTGGCTATGAGCTTTTATGCTACTTTAGTCCTGTAACTGAAGATCTGAGTTTCTCAGTTGCTTCTGAGCAAGGATGGTTATGTTAATCTGGCTGTTTAATTTCTGTCAATCTACGTAGGAGTCTTCTCAGCAGTAATAGTAATATGTTTTCCCCTTACATGTTTAAGCCTCTCCAGGTAGGTGGCATTCTCCATTATCTGTGTGAGCTCTCAATTTAATTCTCTGTGAATTAGTTGTGCTATGACTATATGTGATGCTGGACTGGCAGAAAAAAAGTTATTATGTTATACGCTAATGTAAATAAGGATTTCTTTTGGTATAACTGTAGAAATAAAAAGTAGTTTCTGCGTTGCTTTCTTACTGGCATTACAAGTATGTATCCACCTCACAAACGAATTTTTCAGAGCTTGGTAGATAGTTTTGATTAAGCATTTAAGTAACAAATTTTTGTAATGGAGATTGTACAGATACAGAGAGTCATTTTGTTTTTTGTTCCCTTTCCTCTTCTTTAGGTGAAAAGGGTACAGGAAAATCCACCCAAAAGCCATTGCATTACAAAAGTTGTCTATTTCACAGGGTAGTGAAAGATTTTATGATCCAAGGCGGTGACTTCAGTGAAGGTATGATGAAAATCTTTCAAGAAAAATTTAATACTTACGCAGTAGAATATTTTGGGAGTCCTGTGTAGCATCATCAGTTTACATTAATTACGCAATTTAACTGCTTTTTTTACCTATTTTTGGCGTAAGAAACTTTACATGTAAACTTGTGTAACAAAATTACATAAATTTATATGCACGTATTCTGCTCTGTGACCTCATGTCTCAGAGCATTAAGTACTTAATTGCAAGTTATAAATATGAGGATAAAATATATCTTCTGCCGAGAAGTAAAGAAAAAAGGGAGCATATAGCAGAATGTAGGAAAACTTCCATTTTTCTCCAAGTTTGCTTCTGCTTAATGGTATTATGAAGATGTCTTGATCTTTGCATATCTTGAAGAATAACGTGAGTGACTTGGATGCAGCTATGTTGGTATTCTGCATTATGAAGCATCTTTCACGTGATGCAACTTTTTACAGTATTATAAGTTTTAACTCACATTTTTTCTTTCAAGGAAATGGCAGGGGAGGAGAATCCATTTATGGTGGCTTTTTTGAAGGTGAGAATTGTATCAGTCTGCTTTATTTTGTTGATACTGTAAGCAGTTGCCTATATATTCTGTAGTTCCAATTCTGTAACCCTGAACAACATCATTGTTTTAGTGAAGACTTTGTCTGGTACTAGAGGCCTTTTATTTTACTTCAGGTAACATTATTTTACTTTTAAAACAAGAACCTTTTTAGTTGATGAAAAATAAAATCACAAATGCTTTCATATATCAGCTTTACCAGATTCACAGTTTTAGGAAAATTTTTCAGCACAGTATTCTGTTTCTGAACATATCTTTTTTGCTTCAGTAGCTGGCTGAAAGTTGGCGATTACCTTTTTTTCCAGTCAAAAGGAGAAAACTTGACTCTATTATGCCTTTCTTGCAAATCTTACCTTTGTAAGACAGTATAAAACCCTGCTTTTCTGAATCCAAGAGGAATTTAGTATGAGGAAGCCATCCATTTTTTCACAGTACTGGTTCTCCTTCAATCATCGATGCATAAGAACTTTTCTCTCTAGTGTGCTTCTCAGCCTGTGTTTATCAGGAGTGTACTGGAGCATCTCTGTTTCTTGGAGCAGTTTCATATTACACCTAAACCTACGTGATGGCTAGCCACCACTGACAGGGCAGGTTATCCTTCCTGCCACTTTTAATGTTGGACCTCGTCTGAGCTTGCAGCAAGGCATCAAAAGAATGATTCACTGTAGAGGCAGGCTGCAATTTTATATCAGACGTTGTGTTGAATGAACAGTTTGCAATTGCCAAAAGGAGGAGGTCATACCTTGCATTGGCCCTCATGTGTATCATACTGCAAACTCGCTGCATGCTAGAATGTCTGAAGAATGTTAAAGCAAAAAATGTGCTTGTTTCCCTATTGGTGAGTGGATTTCATTTAATACATAGGCAAGAATGAGAACCAGAAAAAGTGAGAGAAGTGGGAGAAGAGAACTTCTACTTTCTGGCAGTTGCAAGGTGTTTTTTCAACTTGGTCACAGTGTGAAATTGAATCTCTAGAAAGTATTGCTTGTGTGGCATCTTTAACCAACCCACTGTAGGATTAGATAGACACTCAGTGTTCTGCAACACTGCAGTTATATAGGTGGCCATATAGAGTATGTGAGACTGTCCCTATTACTGGCTGTTACACTGTATGATGGGATTACATATGGATTACATACTTTTCTTTTTTGTTAATGCTGGCTCCTGCCCTTTGTATTTAAGGAGTACTGAGCAAATTTCATCTGTATAGTTTGGATCCCCAAGCAACTTTTATGCTGTTTTGTGGAAGGAGGAAGACAGGCTGCTCTCTTACAGGTGTCTTAAATGAGGAATGGTGATTACTTCATACAATTTCATTGAGATTCAATCTAAACTGTCAAAGTGATGTGCTTATTAGAAGAAAAAGCTTCATTCAAGTTGAACTTATTTTCTTAATGACTGGCTTATTAAGATCATTTGTGTAGATGACAGAGAAACAGAAGCATTTTGTTATTGCTATCAAACTGACTATCCTTGTGTACTAAGCAATAAAAAATAAAATGCTTTCTGGAAGAAACAGGGTTTCTTAATAGTGCATAACTGAAGACTTTTTTTTTTTTATTCCAAAGACGTAGTGACCAGCACGTGAGGAATAAAAATAACTCATTATTTTCAGTTGTTGCTCTATTAATGTTGGTAGCAAGAAAATAAAGCAAATCTCTTAAAAGAAAATTCCATTTTCCATTTTTAGTTTTTCTCAGACTGTAAGCTATTAATTCATATTTCCCCTTCTTAAATTACATTATTTAGAATAAAAAGAATAATGTATTTGAAAAAATAGCTTTTGTCTTGAATTGAGTTTTAATACAACTTTTTACAGATGTGACTCGTAAATTTATTTAACATGAATGAGTTTACTTAGAGTAGAGCATTCATCTAAGCATATGCAGTATGTATATGAAGTAATTGAAAATACTTGTTTCAGATGAAAGCTTTGCTGTAAAGCACAACAAAGAATTTCTTCTTTCAATGGCCAACCGAGGAAAGGATACAAATGGTTCACAGTTCTTTATGTAAGTATTGAACTGTTCTGGAATGTGTGATTTGCTGTTTTGTAAGCTGTAAAGACTATTTTTGAGTTTACATGGGAGGTAGTCTACAATATATAAAAGTCGATGCCTCTTTAGGAAGTTACATGGAAATAGCCATTTTCCTACTGAGCTCTTCAGGGAAAGGTTTTATCACTCTGCTGTTTGGTGCTTATTGTCTACCTAAAGGACCTTTTGGTCCTCTTTAGTAGCTGTCTTCTAACTCCAGCAATAGCTTAAGTTTGTTAGCTCCCTGTAGAGCTTTTTCACTTTTTTCTAGTATATGTTGTCTGGAAGGAAGCAAAAAAGTTCCAGGGGTTCTCTAGCTCAAAGGAACAGAAGAGTTTTCTGTCACAGGATAATTTCTCAATGCAGTCTCATTTATAGCTATATCTAAAGCTTAAACCTCTGACATGCATCTGGATTACATGCTTCTTTAATTTAGCTATAGAAGTAAATACTTGAAATTAATCAGTCTTATCCATGTCTCATTACCATAATTAATATGGTAAGGTGTGCTTGTGATTTATCATTAAACCATTATTTTGGAATATTTGGGTGATTGTTACTGTATTTGGCTCAGGTTTGGTGGGTTTTTTTGTTTGTTTGTTTGTTTGTTTTTGCCATGCCTGACATGTATGCCTTAGTAATTCTAATACAGGGAAAGGCTATCAACTGTTCAGTTGTCTGTAGGTGTAGAGAGTCAGTGCTACTTCTGATGTCAAATACTCTGTACATACAGATTTTTTTTTCCTTTGCTGTTTATTTTCCCGTAAGTTTGTTGTTGTTTTTTTTGTTTGTTTGTTTTGTTTGTTTGTTTTTTCCAGTTTTGCTCTTCTGAGACAGTTGCCTTAATTTTTATTTCTGTTCCTGGTAGTATTCCTGTAATTTAAGAAATACAGTTCTTAATACTTTTTTAAACAAGGATGCGTCTAAAAATTTATCACAAATTGTTCAATAAGATGTGGTAAGGGATTGAATAGGTAGTTTGTATAAATCATACAATGTTTTTAACTGCATACAAACTTAGAATAATATATATTTGGTTGTATTCAGTTTTATTAATTCTGTAACTTTCATCATCTGTGTACATGCTTCAAATGTTGTCTACTTTCCACTAAAATTGATTTCTGTTTTCCTCTTTAAATCGCACCCACTGGAAACAACAGAACTACTAAACCTACACCTCACTTAGATGGGTAAGTATCTGTTACTTTCTTATACTTTTTTGGGATCTTCTGCTTTTTGGGATTTTCTGCCTTAAAAATTAAATATTAGAATTCTTACTTTTGCTTAAATTCTTCAGACATCATGTTGTTTTTGGACAAGTCATCTCAGGTCAAGAAGTTGTGAGAGAAATAGAAAACCAGAAAACAGATGCATCTAGTAAACCATATGCTGAAGTACGCATACTGAGTTGCGGAGAGTTGATTCCAAAATCCAAAGGTATGCTTTGACTATGTAAACTGTGCTATTGTATTGCTAATTTTCCTGTTGGTAGACACTAAAATAAGTAGAGACTTTCTTGCTAATGTTATGGAGATACAATCAGAAAGAATTAAGTAACATTGCAGTACAATTTGTCTCTGAAAAAACATAGCTGGTTTTGGTGCAGAAGATGTTTTCTCTGCTAGGTCAGCCTTAGTACAAAACTGGTAAGCACTTGTCCTAAAGATGTTGTGTTAGGTGCAGTAACAGTCTGACTATCTTCAATAACTGTGTCTTTTTCTGAATTAAATTGAAGTTTCAAGTAAGTCTCCACAACAGGCATGTAGAGTAGGAAAGCCTGGAAGTAGGAAGTTTCCCTTTAGCACATATCCTTGTTAAATAGCTATAAACTGTATTCATAAGCTGGAATGGGACAGAATCTGTCTTTGCTCTCCTGTTCCAGAGTTGAACGTGGTATTGGAGACTGGATTCTGGTTCTCTTAAAAAATAAGTATCAATCTAAGATTCTGCTATCAATAGAAAATCTCAGTAAATGAGACTCATGATACGTGTTCAGTAGGAATTCTAATAGGGATTGTCATCGTTTTTCTTTCTCAGCACCTTCTGGTGATAAGTACTGTGAAGGGTTGCACTAAGGGTTTTGAGGCATGAGACAAGGCTCATTGTATGTTTGGCCTATAGAAAATGTAGCCATTCAAACTTGAGCTTCTTGGTTGTTTTGTTTTCCTTATAGTAGTTCTCTGGTTACATGTTGTGGAATCGATGTGTGTCCTGAAGTGATGTTTTAAATCTCTCAGAATTCCAAGTAGTGGCTTGTGACTTCTCAAAAGCTCTGCAACTTCTTAAATTAACCCATGAGTTGTCCTGCATTAGAACATTGTTCTTATATTTTTGGACAGAATAGTGCTGTATTGGTTGGAAAATGAAGAGGTAGGACTACAAACGTAAAATGGATGGAACTAGTGGGTTCCACTAGTTTCCCATGCTCTATGTATTCCTTGGTTAGCCAAACTTTTTTTTTAAAGTCACTCGAAAAATCTTGAATTTGAATGACTAGATGGAAGTCGTAGTTTCAGTTGCACAGACTTATAGCTGTTAGACAGGCTTTTAAAGTACTCATTGAAGGAACAGGGGAAAAAAGTGCATTTTTTTCCTTTAGCTTTTCTGGAGAGATCTGACTGGTCCTGCTTGTTTGTCTGCATTGTACCTCTTTGGATTGGTACTGCTAGGATCCTGGAGGCTCTGCTCCCTGTAGCTGGTCTGTTGTGCCATGGAGAGAGGTTGCTGCCAGAGTGATGGGGAAGACCACTCAACTGACCATAAGGCACAGTACTAAATAATAGTGGGCAGCAGGAGTATTTAGGAATCAGCAATATTCAGCCCTGCCCTCTGTCTTCCCAGTCTTAGTGCCTGAGTGCAGGGAAGAGTATGGCACTAATGCAGAGCCACCCTGATGAAGGTGCTACTTTCCAGAATGCTCGTGGTGATTGGAGAATCCCTCTATTGAAAGGGAAAGGTTTTCTGTATGATCTACAGAGGGAAGTCCACCACTACTGAGAGAGGTGATGGTATGACTGTAATTTGCTAAATGCATAATATGAAGCAACTGAGCCTGAGGCAGCAGAAATTGAAGGAAGTGTTTGTCAGCCAGACATCAGCCAAGCTGCTGTCCAAAGTTGAGAAGTAGGAGAAACCCCGATACCTGTGAGTATAAGGAAGAAGCCAGAGGAAAGGAGCAGTTTTTGGGAGGTGAGTAGCAGCACGGAAGATGATCAATTGAATCATCTAAGAGTGAAAGAAAGTATTTGTAGCGCATTCCAGCAATAGCAGGTGAAAATGAACTGATGCTGTGAAATATGAAGCAGTTACCAGAGGAGTTGGCTTTTGGGAATTTGTTATCTAGGGCAAAGGAACAAGGAGATTGACAGTAAGGGAAGTATAATAGTGGTGAATTTATGTGGGAGGTTATGTTATGATAGCAAAGGAGGCTTAAATTAAGATCTATTTTATAGGCTTGTCTGATAGGCAACACAAAGGAATTGGGTAAGTCTGTATGGAGGGAAAACTGCACTAATGTTTCTTGAGTTTGCCTGGGAAGCCAGGATGGCACTACTAGGAGGAATCACAGTTAGAAGCTAGGTGTGTGATTTGGATGTTTTTTGGAAGCTGAGGAAAAATTTTGTGCTATCGTCATGAGTATTGGGATGAAGCATATTATGAAGGAAGCAAATGGAAGCATTCATAGAGAAGAACTGGACTGTTTAGGGATGAGAAGATGGTCACCTGAGTGAATTAACTTACTGGACACTATGTGAATTGAATAATTAAAGATCACAGTTGAATTACAGTGTTGCAGAGGCTTAGAACAGAAGCTTTCTCTTGGGTTTAGAGGTTGACCGCCTAGAAAAGTGGGATGTTTGTAGGCTTTTCCCTATTTTTATTATTTGAAGTGGAAAGGTGATTTAGTGAATGAGAAAAAGCTAAATTATAGAGGAAGAATCTCTTTGGCCAACTGGTATTTTTAAAAAATCTTAAAATGTAAGGGAAACTTCTAGAGGCTGTTTTTAAAACAAACAAAAAAGCCACAACAAACTTAAGGAAACCTACTGTTGTGTCAGTGTTTTCTAGGGTCATTACAGACTAGATGAGCTACTGTGGTAACAAAAATGGCTTGCAAGTTGGACAGTATTTGTTGGGAGCTTTTAATGAAGATTTTTCATGGAAAAAGGGCTTTTTTTAGAGGATTCTGCGGACTACATTGCTAGGTTTGTTTCATGATCTTCACTGATGTTGAACACATTCCTAAAGAATCACTGCTGGTAAACGCGTGCCTTCTGCTGCTTAAAAGGATTATGGCTGCCTTCCTCATTCATCAGAGGACAATTTTGTAATTCAATTGTTCTATCACTTCAGTTAGTACCTTTATTTTTCCCTGTAAAAATTTGGAAGTGATGATGCAGAGTTATGCATTTAGAAATCATGGATTGTCAATGAAAAACATTTAGAAAGCAGTGATTCTGATAAATCATGTTTGTCCGGACTTCTGCTTTGTCTCCTTTCTTGCTTCTTTTCTTGTCCCTCCAACCCCTAGATACTCACTTCTTCCATAAGCTCTTTGCATAGCATTGGTATGCCTCTTTCTACCAGCTGGTGGCTCTTAACAGTTGTAGCTTCACAGTTTTCTATTTTGTGAATTTATTTTTATTTTTTAAGTGAACTGACCATTGGGTACAAACTGTGTGTTCTGGTTTTGACAAGTTCAAAATGAAGCTAGAGATTGAAGCTGTAAATTATGAAATGAGATCATCTGTTCTGACCTTTGTGCCTGTGACTGTTTCTGGCCAGGTCATTTGTTTGTTTCAGTCCAGGAGTCTGATACCACACGTCTAACTAAGAGTTGCTACATTTCATAACAAACTGAAATGTGGGAAGTGCTAGATTGTATTGTGCAGTGTGATCATGTAATTCATGAAGTGTAGTGAATATATGTTACAGTGAATGGAGTAGGAAGTAAGGCATCTATTTCAGATGTGACCGTAAGATGAAACCTAGTCCTGAAGTTAATGATCTGGAACAGTTGAACTGTAAATAGAAGTCTGTTTCCTTCTCACTTCATGACCTTCATGCTGCAGGAGTGGCTTTGTTTGTGGTTTTGATCTTTAGTTGACCAGAACCATGCTGGTTCTGTATTCAAAATAGTATTTGCTCATGGACAGAGTGAGCGAGTTGTCATCACAGAGTACATAGGTTGCTCCTACGTGGAGGTAGTGCCTCCTATTTATCTTCTGAAATGTGCTGGCTCTCATGTGCATTAGGAACCATATAGAGTTGGCATAGTACATTTCCACTTAATTTTCTACTTGAAGGCATATCCAGTTACATCCAACTTGCAAGAGGCAATGTGAAGTTCCTACAGCGCATGGTTTATCAAAAAGAACCTACCTGAACCACAACTAGAATCATGTTTTGGTTGGCCAACTATGGATCTGTCCTTTCTGATTTTACAGTGTTAGTCCAAATGAGAATCATTGTTTCTCATGAAAAGTTGGTGGGAAGTGCTAGCCAATTACTACAAATAATGCATAGCAAGGCAGAAATTGATTTACTGTTTTTATTTTTACCAACTGAACAGTAGATTGAATGCAATTTTGTTGCTTTTGATAATCTCTGACAAATTGCTGCCTTCTAAGTTGTTGTTTTGGAAAAATGAGGTTAAGCAATTTGAGGTTGTCAAATTGGAGAATTTATATATTGCAGTCATGTGATTGATGTTACTGATGCCTACTACTGCTTCTCACAAGTGTCAGTCAACTTGATAATATCTGCAAAGCAGCTGGAGATCCTAATATTGATAATTCCAAAATCAGTGTGCTATTCCATGAAATAGCTGCTTGGTTTTTCCAAAGGGCAGTTTCCACATCTACTCTTCATAGAAGTGTTTCTTCTGCCTCAGGTTCTTTAAGTGAATGTTACTGTTTGTTTTTTTTAATCTTCAGATCTCTATCCATGCTTATGTAGAAACAATTACTTTTTTTGTGTGTGTAATTGCTTAATGGTGAAGATTAATTTTTTTTTGTCTGCACTGATACTGTGTTGTGTGGTTAGTGATAGCCTTTGCAATTTATAGGAGCCATGTCAAATAAGATTTGATACTAATTAAAAAATTTAACTATGATTATACAGAAACAACGAGTGTGCCGTTCTTTCAATAGAACTTTTAATTTTGTGGATAATAGCTTGATAGGAATTTCTTAATGCATTAGAGAATATCCATGCTATTTAATTAATTTACCTGAAGTGTGTAGTGGTTAAGTAGGTCTGAGTTCCATTAGAGGGGATGAAAAGATGTGTTACTTCCTATTGGACTACTGTCAGATGGATAATAAATTTCTGATTTGCAGCTTCAGTAGACACATGAGAAATGATGATGAACATAATTAAGGACTAGCCTGCTCTTTAGTGAGGTTCTTTTTCATACCAGATAAGCAGTTTGTGTCTTTGTGTAGGAAAACACTATGAGCTAAAGGAGTAGAGCTGTTCTCTGAGCATTATTTCACGTAGTAGCAAAATTAGTCATCTGAGTCTACCCTCTGTTGGGCTAACTTCAAAGGACTTAGTGTACAGTTTATTTTCTTTTTGTAAACTTCTCTCATTTGTGGTTTGAGTATCGTTTACATGATGTCAGATTACATTGAAAGTCAAATAATTTTATAAATTTTACTAAATTAATTTTTAAGAATACTGCATATATAGCTTATGTTATATAAAATGTCATCGCAAAACATGCACAATTACACAATTCTTGACAGTACAAGTTTAGTATTTTAGATCTTCTTTATGAAAACAAAATATTTTAAATTCCTTAATATATTTAGAGACCTATACTGCATTTTACTTGGGAGAAACAGTCTTTTTCCCCAAAACCTTGTTTTAGAGTGTTTTGGTGAAGTGCTTTCATGACACAATTATAAGCAGCTTAGGAAATTCCTAGATAAGTTTATTTTTCTGTGGTGATTTATAACTGTTTGATATGTAAATATATGTCTTTATTGTTCTGACTTGAAGCCAAGAAAGAAGACAAGAAAAGGCACAAGTCGTCTTCCTCATCCAGCGACTCGGAAAGTTCAAGTGATTCAGAATCGTCTTCTGATTCATCATCAGATTCTGAGAGTGCTTCAGAAGAGAAATCTAAAAAGCGAAAAAAGAAACACAAGAAGAATTCCAAGAAACATAAGAAGGAAAAGAAAAAGAGAAAGAAAAGCAAGAAAAGGTCAGTATTGAGGGTTGTTTTTTGTTTTGTTTTGTTTTTTTTCCAACATATTCCTGTGCAGTATTGTTTTCCTCTCCTGTAACAACACAAAGTACTATTCTGTAACTGGGGAAGTAGATATGTGGAAGTTTTGGAGACTGTTTTCATATATGACCTTACTTTTTCTGATTTGATGACAAAGTGCAATATCTATATGCATATGTACTGCAGCTTGTACAGGAACGAAGGAAATAGACTAAGAATTTCATATATTGGATTTGAAAAATTGCAGGAATGTTTGATTTTAAATAAGTGGTGATAATTCTGTAGAGTTCAATTTCAGTTGTATGCAGTGGGATTCCTGTACTACACATGAGTATAAGCAGAACTAAACAAAAAAATTAAGTACAGATGAATATATGTACACCATTAGTTCTGACTGATGTGCCGAAGTTTTGCAGTTTCTCTAGAATGTGATAAAACTCAAAAAGTTCTTATTTCTGAAAGTGGTGTTTCTAATCTGATAGTTCTATAATCTGTAATCTATAGTCACCACAGGTCACATTTTTCCAAGCTAATCGTAAAGTGTAAGAAACACTCATTTAGGGCCTAAGCTTTCTTTCTGTGGAATTAAGTCTATTTCACAGAATTTTATTGATTATATCAACTATTTGGGAGTTATAATAGTTTTTAGTCTGTTATATAGATGAGTGTAAAAATCTGAACTTATCATTCTTGATATATATTTATTTTAAAGCTCTGTCTAAATACAAAATAAGTGTGCAGTGTTGCATTACTGGACTACATAAAAGTATTAGTCAAAAATCTACTGCAGTGGCATGTTTCAGAGTAAGGGTGTAGGAGAAAGTTGTTTCTAAGACAGTTCTGTTTGTTCCCCAAGTTTCTGATTTTTATCAGAATTATTTGTATGCTGAATTGAGAGAATTCTGAATTATTGAAATAGATCAAATGCTTTTTTCTCATCCACATAACTTGCCTTAAGCATAAATATTTATGTTTATACAAAAATACAGTTCATCTAGTGAAAGTGAAGATGAAAACCCCGAAGCACAGCCGTTATCTACTGTCCGTCCTGAAGAAATTCCTCCTATACCTGAAAACCGGTTCCTAATGAGAAAAAGTCCTCCTAAAGCAGATGAGAAAGAAAAAGAGAGGAAAAGCAGAGAGAAGGAAAGAGAGAGGTAGTATACCTGTTTTGAGTCTGACTAGACACAGATAGTGGTATGGTTGTAATGCTGTGTTAAAACTACTGAGTTATTTCCCTATTAAACAGCTGAATGTTGTTCTTCTGAATCATTTTTTCAGTTGGCAACTGTTGATTTTGTTTTTATTTTTTTAGAGCAAAAGCTTAGTGTTTCAGTATGGTTTTTTGGTGAATGAAAAATTTTAAAATGATTGATTCAAGAAAAAGCAAATGAAATAGATGGCAATTTCATTTAGAATTCATTATAGCTGTCCAAGCTGAGTCTATATCTTAGTCTGCCCCCAAAAAAGAACTCGGCAGTCTAGTGAAATACTTCCTAGTAACCAAAACTGAAGCTTTCATGAGAAATTTTGGTTAATTAGCTAGCTGATACAGTAATATTGAAAATCTCTCTCTGCATAACAGCTTTCCAATGGAAAGTAGACCTAAAAATTAGTTTTTGTTTCCTTCGTAGCTTTCTTCTCCTTCTAACGTTCTTTCAAATAAAATCCTTTTAATATAGAGACTAGGCAAGCTTGTCTTACCTATTTTTAGGTTAAATCTGTTAAACAAACACATGAACTGTACACGTTCAGGCTTTGTCTCAAGTAGGTTACTTTTTGCCTAAGTGGAAGTTTCATATGGAAAGCTACTGCTTTGTAATTACTGAATATGCCCTTAGGAAATTACGCAAGTTCCATGAACGTTGTTTTATAACACCTGTGCCATCTCAGGTTTTAAGTTTCACAATTATGCGATGAACGATTTCATGATTGCCCATTATTGTAGCTGTTTCTGCCAGGGCTAGAAAGGTTTAAATGCAATTCAATAATTAAACTTCATCTCTTGAGTTTCTGTTATTTTACAGTAACAGGTTTAATCAGGCCTTACAAGTGAGCATCAGCTGTTCTCATGAAATGAACTGATAGCAGAGGGTTGCCGTGTATTGTTGCTGCCAGGATGCAATAGTGTCACTCAGAGCTGTGTGAGGATATGACGTTGTCTTTATCTTCTTTCCTTCCTTCTTTGATGTTACAAACAATACCGATTTTTATTTTTAGTAATCTATCGAATTCCCAGTCAACGTACCAGAGAAGGCTGCTGGTGACCAGATCTGGAAGGAAAATAAAAGGAAGAGGACCAAGGGTAAATATTTGCAATCCCTTCCTCAAAGCAAACAACGTGGTGGCACTCCATTTTCGATAGGATGGTCAATTTTGTACATTAAAAAAAAAAAGTGTGCATCATAATTGATGTAGGGGCTAAAGCTTGAAGTAGGACAACAGGGTAAATTAATTTCCTGTTTGCATACAGAATTTACTTGGAGGAGAGAGAATGTAAAACAGCAAATGCTTTAATTGCATTGCTGTAGTATTTTGTGAATTAGTGAATTGATTCAGATCAGAAAGGGACCAGAACCAGTACAATGTGAGTAGCAGGAATGCAGGGAAGGACTTCTGTTTTTGTTAACAAGGGTGAACTTGTCAGGTTGCTTCTTCTGATTTTGTACAACTGTATGCTATACCTGTAACAAATGTATTTATAATGGAAGTCTCTATCCTTCCAATTTTTAATAAAAACTTTTGAACAAAGTATGAAGTATTGTTTTAGTGTTGCTTGTCAAAGCTAAGAAGAATTTTAATTGTCAAGTCAGTTGCATTTATACTAACTAAAAACTAACAGAAGATTTCTCAAGAGTGTTTGGGTACAACTATCTGGATGGTAGGTGCTGTGGGGAATCAACCCCCAGGGATTAAAACGTTGCTTTGAATTTCATGTGCTTTGATAGCTAACTTGCACCTGGTTTTCTTTTCTTCTTCTGTCAAGCGTTACCGGACTCCTTCCAGATCCAGGTCAAGAGATCGATTCCGACGCAGTGAAACTCCTCCACATTGGAGGCAAGAAATGCAAAGAGCTCAAAGAATGAGAGTGTCTAGTGGAGAAAGATGGATAAAAGGAGACAAGTAAGATGATTTCTGTTTGGTGTATGTGCATTAAAATATGTTCATCTAAATTTTTGTATATATTAAAAGTAATACATATTTTCTTCAATTTTCAGTTATAGTTAATTCCAAGAAAACAAGACACACTGACTTAGTTATCCCATTGCTTAACTATCAGACTTTAATCATGCTCATTTGTCGTTTCCATAAAAATGTAATTATTATTATAAATGATGTAATGTGATTTTTAAGCTACAATTATGAAGCAGCCTCAGTCCTGACTTCATTTTTCAGAGTGGAGGAGGTTCAAATTATTTTTTTAATTTTTTAATTTTTTTTTTCCAAGGAGTGAAATAAATGAAATCAGGAAAGATAATCAAAAAAGCCCAGGAAGAGGAAGGGAGAGAAAAACATCGGACCACAGACAAGTTTCTGAAAGTCCAAGCAGAAGAGGGGAAAAAGAGAAGAAAAAAGATCATAAATCCAGCAGTAAAGACAGGGAGATGAGAAGAAATTTGGAAAAAGATGACAAGCATAATAGAAGCAAGACCAAGAAAAGAGGCAAATCTAGAAGCCATAGTAAAAGCAGAGAGAAATCAAGAAGTAAAGAAAGAGACTCCAAACACAGCAGACATGATGAGAAGAGAAGATCAAGAAGCAAAGAGAGGGAGCGTGAGAAAGATAGAGAAAAAGAAAAGCACTATGATTCTAGAGGGAGAGATAAAGAAAGAAGTAGGAGTAAAGAGAGAAGCAGAAGGGCAGGTTCAAGAAGTAATGAACATGACCATAGGAAGAGTAAAGACAGGGAAAAACATAAGTCAAGAAGCAGAGAGCGTGAGCATGCTAGAGGAAAACATAGTTCCAGCAGTAGGACAAGGGAACGAAGCAAAAGCAGAGATAGGGGTAGAAGGGGTAGATCAAGAAGCAGAGACAGAGATCGCAGTCGAAGTAAAGAATATTCAAGGAACAGGGATAGAGAATCAAGAAGAAGACGATCAAGAAGCAGAGAAAGGAGAGGTACACCAGATAGATACAGAGGAAGAGAAAATAGGAGGAGGAGAAACTCGAGGAGCTCAGAGAGAGAGGAAAGTCAGAGCAGAAACAGAGAAAGATACTCAAATAGAGAAAGTAGAAGCTCATATAAGAGGAATGATAGTGAAAGCCAAAGGAAGAGGCATTCAAAAAGCCATGAAAGTAGCAGTCCTGAATCCAGTAAAGGTAAGAAGTCTAGTAGAGATCAAGATAGAAGTCCAGATTCAAAAAAGAGACCAAGTAGCAAAGAGAGAGAATCAAAATCGTATTCACACAGGAGTAATGAAAAGGAAAAGACCAGATCCTCAGCTGAAAAAGAAATTAACCAAAAATCAGAGAGTCAGGACAGAGATCATGCCCCTAGTAAGGATAAAAAGTCTGATCGTGAAACAAGTCCTGGAACAGATGATGACAGGCATGGATGAGTATTTGGACTTAATGTTTCCATTGTCTCAAAGTTTTAGAGACGTTTTGAGGAACGCCTTTTTTTAAGATGTGGACTTCAGTTTGGTCTTTTGATAATCTAAAACCTGGATCATTTGTACTGCTAAAGTTTTAATAAACTTGAAATGAAAAACAAATTCTACGTGTAATACAGTGTGCTGTGTTTTAAATACTTCCTTGTTTTATGGAACCTTGTTTGTTAGCAGCTAAGAAGATACTTTCTGTACCACATGTATTTTCCACCTGGTGAATTTACATTGGTGCATACAATGGCTTGTGAAAAAGCTTTTTTCACCTGTGAAAAAAGCTGCACATATACTACATGTATTCTTAAGCACAGGATAATTTTGCAAGGGGTTATCATTCCAGTGTTGGTACATTTGTAAGTCAGTAGGTACAAATCCTAGGATTTGATTTTATTTTCTGAGGAGAATGATTGACTTAGTTCACTTTGTGATTAACAGAAATTAATTCTTCTCTGTACATACATCACTGTCAGTAGTAGAATTTATTTGTGTAGTAAGCCAGTCATCTGTATTTGGGAATTCTTTCTTTGTCCTGTATTTGATTGCAGAAGAATAGGTTTTTTTGAAGTGTTTATCACTTGTTGTTTTCCCTAACCTTGCTCTTCTTGTTCCATGCTTTCATCTTTGTCTACTGTAGAAAATTCAGCCTGGGTTCAATCTGCCATGCCTCGCTTCCTAGTTAATGAATGCACAAGAAAGTGAGAATTACCAGAATTCGTAGTGGGTGTCTGCACATCTCGGAGATGGTGGTCACTGTTCAGAATAAGGAACAACCAGCAAATCCTTTATATTTTTGCTGCTTTTTAACAGTTAGAGAAAGCAGTTAAGACAGGCCCTTAAATTATTACTATTTTAAGCAAAAAATTGCTTCCCTCCTTGTGTTCTCACTTTCTAAAGACCCATCCTCAAGCATACATTCCTCAATTTAATTCCCTCCCTCTTATGCTTTCCTCTTTTGGGACTCTACCTTGTTTCTTTTTCAACACACCTTCATGAAAGAGAAGGAAATTAGTTTGGTTGCTACAGCATTGCTTACATATGTGCCATGAGCCTAGAGCTGGTATGTGATGACTATGTTGTGGGTTGAGAGATCAAATGTGGTACAAACCCCCACGTTTTTGTTAGTCCTTCAGTTCCTTCAATCTGCTTGCACCAAAGGCTGGCAAATCTTAAGGTTTCTAAGAAATCTTAAGGGCATTAATGTAAAGCCGTTTTGAAGTGTAACTATTTCAGTAGTTGATTTTTAAGGCAGATTTTCTGATTGCATGATATAACTTGTTCTTACTGTTTTTGTAATGTTTGTCAGTATTTTTGCCATATAATAACCCACTTTATTATGAGTGTGTCCACAGCAGATGAGCAGAATTGCTGAAACTTGGTTTGACGTTGTGCTCCAGACAGTTATTACTCTAAAGGAAATAACGAGTTGTTATGTCTTGAGAACAAAAGAAAATACAGGATTGTGAACAAAGTGAGGAACTCTTACTGGACAAAAACTAGAGGTGTGTAGTATCACTTCTTAGTAGAATGGTTTGTGGAGTTACTTTGGCTATTTTTTTTATTTTTTATTTTATTTTATTTTTAGTGTTTTAGTATGTATTTTGAATTGTTATTTAACGCCGAATTTGTAAAAATGTTTTCCAAGCCCAAACAGGGTGGATAACGTAACTGTATTTAAAAGGGAGTAAATTAAAGACCTGTAGTGGGCCTGTTGTGTGTATTGCCTGTCAGAACTCAGCACATCTTTGGAGCAGTTCCTTCTCAATTTTGGATAGTAAGAAAAAGTGAAGAAATTAGGCTTAAGAAATGTATGTGGCAGCTCACACAAAGTTATGTTTTCTCTGCAGTATGCATATGTGGTGCACTTTGGGATCTCTTTGAGTATAAACTGCAGTGTTCTTTAATCTTTTAGGGAGCTGCTACACAACTTCTCATTGCTCAAGAGGTATGTTTGCACTACTAAGAATGTTCCTGCCAATGCCACTGAAGGCCATATAAGCCTGCAAACAAAAAAACCTCAGCTATGTCACGTCCTGCTCTAGTAAAGGGTAAAAATACCACCAGACAGCAGTAAGGTAATCATAGGGAATGATTTTAAAATTTTTAAGTGGTTACTAAGTCTTGAACATAATTATTTAAAATGTCAAAGATTCAGTTGTAATTTGCAGCTCTAAATAATTTCAAAAGATGCACTTATGTGCTCTTAATATGGAGCTTTCCCTGCTATAGGTCAAAAATTTGTACAGATTAAATGCTCTCTAGTTCTTTCATAGCAGGTTAAAATTCATCTGAATAAGTGGCACAAGGATTGTTTTCCTGGTCTTTAGGGTAACATGTAAGAAGTTGATCACTTATAATTGCACATGGTGGGATACTCTTAATCTCTTGCTGAGTATGTGCATTGTCTGTATTGTATTTAATGCTCAGTTGTTTTAATGCTCAGCACTTTGTTTGCTTTAAGTTCAAAAATTGCAGTCTTGTGAGAGGGGGAATGTGCCACATTTGTGCTTTTCTTTGTCTAGAAATTAAGAATGCTGATAAGACTTTCAGTGGGACTGAAGCACAGTCCTTTGGACAGCAGGATGTCCCCAAGCACCACTGAGCTCTTGTTGCCTGGTGAGCTTGTGGCTACTGCTCCTGCTGTCCTGGAACCCTTCTCCCCTGTATAGCAGTTTTTTTTGTTCTCAGCCTTACACTGTGGTCAGAGTGTAATTCAGTGCCATCTTTGGCAGCAGTGTCATAAGTTGTTGGCCTTTTGGCTTAGAGAACTGAAGTGAAAGCGTGTTTGAAAGCAATACTTACTTGTACTGGAAAAATGCTTGTGGCCATTCCTTCTGAATGAGGCCAGGGGAGAAAGGTCCATCTAGAAGGCAGGTTGTGCTGTCAGCAGCTGAGAACTGACCTTACTCCAGAAAAATTGTCAAAAATGCATCTTTCTGCTTTTGGGGTTACAATAGCCTCAAGATAAACATACTATGTTTTACCATATACCTCCTTTTAAATGATTTATGTCTTCCCCGATACTTGAAGAACTTTGATAAAAGACAGTAGTATTTTTCAGTAGCAGTCATGAGTTAATTTTTTGTCAACTTACCTGGAGGATACAAGTGACAAAGTTAATCTTCATGTTTCCAGAGTCAACATGACATAAATGTTAAGAACTCTTACATGCTGCTTTCCTTCTTTTGCTTTTGTAATTTTTCTAATGCAACATTTAACCAGATTGTTCAAGAAAATGCATATCACAATGTTTATGAACTCTGCATTTTGCAAAATTTGAATTTGGTATAATATTGCAGTTTTCTAGCAAAAAATTTAAGCTTCCCAGCTCGTGTGTGTACTTCTAGTGTAGTACTTATTACTTATCCTTGAACAGTTCACATCATTGAAACATTACTCCAACCGAACTTGTTCCTAAATAAAAACATGAAGTAATATTCACTTGGAGAGTGGGGGGAAAAGCTATGACATCAAAGTAAGTTTTCTTAATATGGTATTCCATGAAAGGGACAGCAATAATAAAGTGATTAGTTTAGATAGTAAAACTATACGAAAGTAAAAGAGGTATGTCCTTCCTTAACAGTCACTGTTTATATTAAATGAATATGGTAGTTAACATGAACAAGTTCAGAGGACAGATCTTACATTGCTAAATACACATCTCTAACATATTTGTTCAAAAATTATATTCATGAAAGCTCTGACCATAACATCAAATGAACTATTTAGCTTCACCAGCACCCTGACTTCAAATTGAAATTTTGCAACATCCAAAGCACTTCCAGTTTTTGGCAGGCAGCCATTTCTACATACTCTGTACATATCCCTGTAAGTGTACATTAAAAAACTAGTCACTGTATTGCTTTAGCCATAACTGCTAATTAAAGGAATAATGGGAAGGATTGGAAATAATTTAGGCCTATTTATGATATGTTGTAAGAGGAAACAGCTGATAACTGGTTTCCTTCAGCAGCTAAAAGAACTGTGTAAGTAGTGGTGTGCATGTAATAATATTTAGTGAAATATTTTGAAATTTGTCTCTTCAGTATTTTGTAACCTGTACTTCTCAACTGGGATGATGACCCAGTTCTCAGCTGGGAGAACACAAGTTCTTGAAAGGAAATGTATATCTTGTGTATTAAATTAATTTTCAGTAATAAATGCTTCTTTTTGGTGTATTTGTTAGCATAGTTGATGTGTCTGCAAAGTGTGCTTGCAGTATTAATTTTTTGTATGTAATTAAGGGAATTGCTCATTTCTGGTTCACATGCTGCAAATGGTGCATTTAAATGTGCTTGTGATTCAAATCTTAAGCCTTCTGAATTGTTGTTTGTACAGATTTACAGGATGTGGTGATGTGATGTCAGGACATGACCTCTTCAGTTAAACCCAAATTTATATGCTTTTATTAAGATCTGGCTATTCACATCTTCAATCTCATGCTGAACTAGACGATAATGTTTGCTAATAGACAAATGACAGGCTATATATCTAATTCAGCACACAAAAATGAAGCTGTGTAACTAAATTGATCTAGTATTTTATCCCTATAGCTTTTTTGCAAGTTTCAAACTTTGATCTTGTACTTACATGCAAAAACAAATCTTGTATTTATGGAGAATAGTTTTCACCACTTACAGAAGATGTTCCTATTTGATGACATGAATTTAAATACAGCAGCAGGATAGCTGCCAACTTAGAACTGAATGCAAAGCTAAGTTTTGATCAAAAGCTCACCTACACCAGTATTCCATTCTGGCACCCTGGCTGTGCCAGAGCAGTGTTTAGGAGACAGCAGAGAAGCACACCATGCGCTCACTGTGTATGTTTCCTAGTTAATTTAGAAACTTGAGTGCCAGGCGCACAACTGTCTTGCTGCAGACATCTCTTTCCCATAAAGAATTAGAGACTGAGCCTATGCTGCAGCTTTCTCAATCTAGTCTTTCTACTGTGTTCTCCACAATAAAATTAAGTAGAAAATTGTCCAAAAAAACCACACACACACACACACACAAAACACAACAAAACCCCTCAGCACTGATATTACTGTTACAGGCAGCTATTTTTGAACAGCTTACTCACTTTTATTACTCAGGTTTTTTTTAAAGCCACAACACAAGGTTTTACTTGAGCTTAGAAGCCCAGTAATACCCAAGGAGTACAACACAGATGTCAGGTTTAAATACACGTTTAGGTTTTTACCTCTTGACCTCCTCGAAGTGAATCTACTGCTGTGTTTCATAATAAAAGTAATCACTGTTAAAATTGCTTATTGAAACCTATGGCTGTAGATAAGGCAATTGTTTCTTGAGCTGAAGCTGAATATAGGCAGGTTCTGGCACGTTGCATGTCTTGTAATGTGTTCCAATCAGCTTCAGCTGTTAGGCACTGGCAGGTTTTGCAGAGTGGCTATAGCTTCTTATTCATTTGTAGGTGCTTCTATGCTTGTCAGATGTATCTTTGAAGAAGAAAGAAAAAAAGTTTAAGTCCTGCTGTGTGATTTGTAATTATTGTACAACTGAATGTTTATGAATTGATGGATTGTAATTGAAACAACAGTAATTGCCCTGCAGAGTAACGTAATGCTAAGCTTTACCAAAGACAGTCCAAATTTCTCGTCTGCCATGCCCCTGTTCCAGTGCTGGATGCATAGCTTCCAGGTTTTGGTAGCCTCAAACCTTTGAACCTGTCTCTAGTTTGCATAGTGACTATTACTTGTTTCTTACAATAAGTATTGCAGCTTTCTAGCTTTCTTTTTTAAACAGTACAGACTACTGTAAGTCCAGTGAGGTGCTACTTATTTGGAAGGGAGCGTGTAGTAAAATTACTATTATATGAGCAAAAATCTAATGTTGAATTTTATTGGGCCTGCAGTTCTGACACACCCTTCAGTACCTAACAGAATTGTCAATTTCTCTGGATAATGTATTGGAGATGAGAAACCCAGAAGGGAAAAAAATAATTAAAAAAAAAATATGATGGTGGTTTATATAATATAGTATCAAGTAGCTACAATCAGCTGTGTTTTAAAGCTGTTTTAGATCTTCTAAAAGATTGGTTTAATAGATTAAATAGCAGGTTTGAATCATTTACTAGACCATAACAGATGCTTAAATTGCACTGGTGGCAATGCAAGAGCATAAGTGGAATGACTAGGGAGTCCAAATTTAGAAACATAGCACAACACATTAAATAGAAGGAATTGAAGAAAGGTATCTTATACAGTCTTATCGTAGCTGCAGCTTTCACTTTAACTCCTTAAAGATACGCTGTCAGAACAAGAATGGAGATTCAGCAGAGACAAGGATGCATTACCAGACAAAGGAGGAAAATTACATGTCTTGAAATGGGAGAGTGTTATAAATATGAAAAAGGTATAAGTAAATAACAAATCTAAAAAACTTAGCCATTAAAACGACAAATTCATTGACCTGAAACCACCGTTAAGTTTTGAAAAAAAAAAAATTCAGAAGAGTTATATATAGCCAGTCTATAGTGGCATCTGACAGCGTTCATCCTTAATTGCCCTGTGGTGCCAACTTTTCTCTTCAGTAAATGTTTGTTTCCATTTAGGTGTCATCTTCATCCTTCCTCTGAGTTGAGCAGTAGCAGCCTGTAATGTTAGTAAACTCTAGCCCAGATCACCACTTGACAGTAAAGAACTGCACAGTGATTAACTTAAATCTACCTAGAATGAGGTATTTAAAAAGCTCCTCTATTCCATTTTCTGTGTCAGAATTCAATCTGAGAAGACTACTGCTATAGCCATACAGGCATCAGACTTGTGGTATTGTCCTGAAAAGTCACATGTGACACTAGAGGTAAGCACTTAAAGTGCCAACCTGTTTCCTCAAAGTTGTGTGACATATTTGTAAAAAACACAGTTTGATTTGACTTTTTCAGTCCCTCTAGGATCGCCCTGCATTTCTTAGGTCCTGGCCTTTTCATAAGACCAATACCTGTGAAGTTATGTGCATGTGTCCTATGACTTCTGAAGCAAGGCAGCGCACCAGCTGAGAGGGGGCTCTGTTGAGCAAAATCAGTAGTTCATGTTTAGTAGTCAAGTTATTTCTCAAAGCATGTTCTGATTTGCTAACTGTAAATTGCAACTTTAGCTAATAAACATATGCAGTGACACTTGGCATTAGACTAGAGATGGTGATCAGCTAGACCAACTTCCTGCTTTAAATGTGATTTCAAAGCCTTTAAATGTGATTTCAATAGCTGACCACCATTCTAGTCAAAACGATCCAATTTTAACCTCTTTCAGCATGAACACAGTGTGTCTTTACAATCAACCCACATATTAATCTGTTATATCAGTCATCTGACAGTACGAAGAGCTTGGCTCTGCTTTAGCTGTGCTACCCTTCCAACAGCTGCAGGCTGCTCCTAGCTCCTCCTTAGCTTCTTCCTTTCCAGACACTGAGCTGAACTTTCTCACTGTTTCAGTTTATTTATCATCTCAGGCTGTTCAATAGCTTTCATCTGCTTTTAATTGCACAGTGAATTGTTCTTTTAATTTCTTCCCAGTCTTTTCTTCTTTTTTTGTATTCTTCAACATATCAAACATACAGATTACTTTAGTCTTCTGTATTATTGTTCTTGCAAGATTTCCATTCTTGCCTTTCAGGTAGGACAACTGTAAAGAACAATTAAATGTTACCATAATGTTTTGTCACTAAAAATCCTAGAACCTCAACTATTTACTTCTTCATGTTGCTAAAACAACTTCTTTGCTCTATTATAGGGATCACTAACTAGAGGTAATCATTTAAAACAAGCACACAAAGCATACACATCTTTGGAAGTCAATGCAATATCACTGATTAATGCTTTTTTAATGCTGAAATAAGCAACTGAATCCACATGTAGCCAGTGTGTTTAAAAACTACCCTAGATGCTTATTTCGCTCTAGATAAAGTGAAAGGATGAATTACTTTCTGGTAGTTGAATTTGGTATTTCTGTAGACGTTCCAAGAAAAAGGGGGTATAAGCATACGGTGGACTTCAAATGCACACAATCTACAGAACAGGGCTTTTGATTTTTTTTAAAGCTAAGTAGGAAATAAGACTGCAATCCACCTTGCTTCTTGTTGCTGTGCAAGTAGACTAAAATCCATTTAACTCACCAGTTGCACATGTATTGAGCATGTGTAAATGTGCACTTGGGTATGCATTTGGAGCGTTATCAAGCTCTGCAGACTTCAGCACAACTCTTACTGTAGTCAGTGCTTCTTCTTAAGGTTTCAGCTTCTGCCATCAAAAGCCTTTATTAAAAGTTTCCATTCTTTGCTGAAAAAAGCTTGAAGTAATAAAAAGTGCACTAGCTCAGAGAGAGGGGAAATACATTTTTCATTAGTGAACTAAAAAAAAAAAAGTATAAAAGGATTTTTAGAGACTATTTCAGAAGCTAATTGCCATGCCTCTGTCATGCCTTTTTCCCCAAAAAGTTTATTTCCAAACAAGTCAGGTATTCCAATATAATTGGAAAGAACTCTGTATGACTTAGCTGATAGTTCAGCAAGAATACATTTTTCTGTAGATGAGAAGCTAGTCTGAGATTGATCTCTTGTTGTTCTCGTTGTTCCTATTTACTGTTCTTTTCACATTCCAGAGTAATGATAAACTGGAGCCTTTTGGATGAAAACTTAAGAAGGAAGATATGCTCCAAATAGTGAGGAGTATTGAGCCATGACCCCAGACTCCTGCTACTTTGGGTAAATGCCCCCCAAAATACGTGCATTATGAATGTTATGTTCTCAGCAGCAGCTTCTTCATTCCACAACCAGCCCCTTTTGGGCCGCACTGACTAAAGTGAAAGTGGATACAAAGAATCCATGTCCTGCTGTCCAGAAACAGCTCAGCAGCCTACAGCAATACCTGGGACTGCGCTCTGAGTCCTGGCTGGATTCTTGGACAGGGATTTGAGGGGCACATAAGTCGCAACATTCCTGCCCAATTCCAAGAATTTGCTCAGTGTCTGATCAAGACACCAGCTTACATACATTTGTCAAGGAAGAATGTGGACAGTGCTACGCAAGCTTTTTTTTTTAATATGCCGAATAAATGAACACTCATTTACTTTTACAGTTAGCAAAAACTAATTTTCTAATCTTCAACTGGTATTTTATGAATTCTTGCTGGATAGCCTCTATGTTCCTTTGTAATATTCTGTTGCAGTAGTTTAGCCACACTGAGGTAGCTGAGTTCCAACAGTATCCCATACTAATTTTGATTAAAAAAAAAAGAAAAAGAGGAATAAAACCGACTGAGGAGGCCTAAATCCGAGCCTTGTTACCACCCTGGATGCTTGGAGGGGAGAATAAAAGTTACATGCATTTGCAACACATTAAGTTACTCACTGTCTTTATCTCTGAAATTTCTTCTCTTAATGAAAAGTGGCTTTTCTCTGAGCATCATAGTCCAAGTCCGCTTGTTTTTCCTGCTGTTTTTTTGCCTGTTTCTCTGCCTGAGAAACAGAGAATAACAAAGCTTAATATTTATTTTACAACATAATTAGCTTAAAATCTTTTGCACCTATGTTCAGAATTCTTATCCCATTCATCTTACAAGTTATGAAAAAAGTGCAATAGTGCATTTTTAAAAAAACCGACTTGCCTTGCACAACACTCTTTGGGAAGAGAAGCTTTGCATGAGCGGCTCCCACACTGGGACACTGATATCGCAAGAAATTGAATAATAAGGTCATCAGCTCAAGGGAAATTCAGTTGCAGAAAGGGGATCTCCATTCCTAAGTGGTGTCTCCTGAGGCCATATTTGCAGCGCTGATCTCTTTGCTATCAATAGCCCTTCCTAGTAATCCTCCCTGACCAATACAAGCTGAGGAAGCCCAGAAGAAATTTCTGTTCTACTCCTCTGAGATGTGGCTGGTTCCCCAGTCCCAACATCTGCAGTGCACACAGATCACAAACAAAACACATCACACACGGCATGCCTCCAGTCCTGCCCTGCAGACAATATTTAGTGCTGTTGGTATAGATGCATGCTTCTTTCTGAAAGGGCTGGAAGGGTACTACGCTTCTATTTACCATTTGCTGGATTCGAAACTTCTGTAATTCTACATTTGCATCATGCTGTTTGTCTTTCTTAGCTTTTTCCATTTCCAGGTAGATACGATCATCTGTCATCCACTGACTGCGGTCCTTCTCACCCTCTGCTTTTTCCTCTCTCTCCTTCTGCAATTTCATCTTTGCCTGCATTTTATAAAATAGAGGTGGTTAACCAAATAGTCACCTTGCTAGTTTGAGGAGCCATGTCTTGCAATCAGCCACTCCAGGCCAGATCCAAAAGCAATAATGATGCAGCCCCACAACAGCACTCTGGTGTGCTGGATCACAGCAGCTGCACTTTGGCCAGGCCCAGAGTTTCTGACAGCACCAATAGATGATGCCCAACTCAAGGTGGGAGAGAGGACCCAGAAGGATGGCACTAGCCCCACGAGCTCTGATCTGCGCCAGGTTCCTCAGCTGCAGTAAGCATGGCTGAGACTGGAAAGTGTTAGCACACATTACCAACAATTACAAAGCTTTCAAACTCAAACGGATGAATCTGCATGCCACTTGCAGCTTGCTTAAGGTGTTAGATGTATAACCGTAGATTGTGAATATGATGAAAACAGCTGAGAATACATGTGTGTGTTTTACTAACAACACGTTAAAAAACATGTTTCTATGTTTTAAGTACACACCAGAAAAAAGAACAAGAACAGATTAGGTTTCTTACATCAGTGGTTCTGTGTTCAGCAATAGATTCAATGGCAGCCTTTTTTTTAGCTTCTTTCTCTTTGGTTTTCACTTGGTACTCATCTTCAACCTCTGCAGCTGCTCGATCAAGACGATCATCTTCCATCCTCAATGCCTTGTTCATCTGTGCAGTTAGTTTTTTACAAGCTCTGTCCTGATGCTCCTCAATTAGCCTGAAGCACAAAAAAAGCTACCATATCATACCAGAATATCTGATATATGCTTATGCCTTCCAAGGCATTTCTCAGAATAAAATCAGCAGTTCTCTTCTTGGTCTTCTCCAACCTATTAATATGATTCTATGACTCCATCCTTCTCTCTTGCCACACAGACCCACCCATTCAGCTCCTTGACCTCATTTTGCTAACGTGGCAAATAAACGCTCCCTATATATATATTTATTGTTATGCTAGCTTTTTGTTGCAATAATGAGATGGATCATACAGTTCAGCTAGCACACTGCCAAAACAGGCCAATGCTGGGAGTACTGACTGAAAGTAGGATGCAAAGGGAACTTGTTGCATTGGCTCAGAAATGTCATATGCTCACAATTAAGCGGGTAAACAATTTCTTTTGTTAGTATAATATATTATGTTTCTTTATATGTCTTAGAGAAAGAGGCAACATGCTGATGCAGAGATCTGTGGTCTAGGCAACTGGAAGACTTGAGACTGCAGAGCACCAATTACTACTGAAACTAATAAGCATTTCTTCTGAATTTCCTACCTTTTTCCAGGTTTTAATTACTGAAAAGTCGCTTGTATCACACACTTGATTTTGGTGGCATAAGAATTCAGAGTAACATTTGTCACAAAAAAAAGTTGGTGCTTTGAAGAACACGAAGAACTCTAGCCCTCAACCTACCTGCTGGTCTCTGCATCTTTCTCTCTTCTCAGATCAGCCATCAGTTCTTTTTCTTTAATATAAGCCCTAATTTGATCATCCTCTTTGTCTTCTTTTTGTTTCTCTTCATTTTTAATTTTTTCCTGTTCGGCTGCATGCTCCTGTTTAAATGGAAAAGAACTTTTATTTTAATGCAGAATGAGACTTCTGAAATTTTTAATAGGAAAAGAAAAATCCAGTAGAGCCTTCACATCTAGTCTATAATTAGAGCTCTTTCTAACAGTGGAGAAGGTATCTGACACAGGAACAGATGGAAGAGAACACTCAGGATCTAACTATCATAGACTACCACAAAAATAAAGTTAGTATGCAGTCACAGTCCCAAGCACAATATCCTTCAGTTAAATTTTCCTCTCCTTTCCTACTGCCCACAAATAATCTCCCATTCCAAGTGTCATTCACATGGCGCAGGCTCTGAAGGATACAAACAGTAACTCTGTAAAACTGTGAAAGTGTAAGGCACAAGGCATTTTGTAGTCACCTAGAAATGGCAATTAATGCTTTTCTCACATGTGTGAGATTGAAGGCAAATGGAGTAAGAGGACCAGAAGGAATATAGGAAGGGGGAAAAAAAAGCAAACAGGGTTTCAGTGAAGTTCTCTCCTTGTATTGTCTCACTTGCCAATGAATCAAAGTACTTCGAACTCTGCCTCCTTGTTTTAGCAAGCATTGGGGTTCATGTAGGAGGTGTGGAGGGCAGAACAGCAGGTGTGATAAGTAATTTTAATAGACTTTTTATAAGGGCATGTAGTGACAGGACAAGGGGAAACAGTTTAAAACTGGAAGAGGGTAGATTCAGATGAGATATTAGGAAGAAATTCTTTACTGTGAGGGTGGTGAGACACTGGAACAGGATGCCCAAGGAGGCTGTGGATGCCCCCTCACTGGTAGCATTCAAGGCCAGGCTGGATGCGGCTTTGAGCAACCTGGTCTGGAGGGAAGTGTATCTGCCTATAGCAGGGTGGTTGGAACTAGATGATCTTCAGGGTCCCTTCCAACAATTCCTAAACAACTCTAGTCACAAGGGGAAAGACAACTTATAAAGGTATTTTCATGTTTACAGACTCAGCCTACTCCCCTCTTCCTAACAAAGAACAGTCGGTTTAAAACAGGCTTAAATCCAGTTCTCAAGTCAGGACTATTCTTCGATGCCTGCACGAGTGTTTTCCATTACAGACCAGTCAAAGCTCTGGATGTCACATCACAGCTTTCAAAGGGCCCTTCTCAAAACAGGACATGAACAACACTGTTTGCAGCTAGCAAGGCAGAGGATTATGACCCAGCATTACTGAAGCTATCAGCAAACCTGCTGCCAAGAGACCCATTTATTCACGGTCCTAATGCAAGTGCTTCACGGTGAAGCACGTAATGAACTCTCTCCTTCTGTTACTTACATGATACTGCCTCTGGTGTTCACGTTTCTCTTCCTGTTCCTTTTCTTTTCCTCTCTGAATTTCCAGTTGGTACAAATGGCTCAGCCTTTGTATTTTTTCACCTTCTCTTTTGTTTTCCTGCTTGACCAGGTCTGCCTGATGCTTGTGCTCCTCTATTCTGAAACAGAAAGGGAAGGAAATAGATGGCCCGGGGACTTCATGACATAGGGAATGGACTGGAATACCACACATCTGCAGGTACTTGAACACCGAACAATCTGATACTTGAAAGCAGAACATCAGATCAAAATAGAATCATGTTTTTTAAAACAGTAGCTACAAATCCATCGGCCAAAGCTGAGTTCCAGCACGGAAAGTAAGTATAGGAATTTCCTGATTAAGTTAATACTAGCAAAAGCAGACATGACCAGCATATGGACTTGAATAACAGCCTGCATTTGATTCACTTGTTTAACAGCTGGCCCGTTCCCTGTACAAGTTCGGCTTTTGTCTGAGCGCAGCCTTCCGAGCAGCGCTACAGCGCGGGCGGAGGCGCAGAAGTCATCAGCCCATCTCCGTCAGACCGACCTATGAATCACTGTGGGGAAACGGCAAGAACGACAAGTTTTGCCCCAGGGAGACAACCCGCTTGCCTCAGCACCAGAACACAGCACCCCTTGTTTAGCTCCCCACCAACAAGAGGTGTTTCTGAAGCCGCAGAACTGACTTTAAAAAGGCACCAGAGGCCGAGCAGCGTTTGCGCGCCGGCCGCTTCGAGCGGACACGCTCCCTCCGCCCAGCGCGGCACCGCCGGGCCGATGCTGGGCAGCCCGGGACACACATTGCCTGTGGGCGCTGTGCTGACAGCCCCGGCAGGCTTTTCAACCCGAGCCCCGTTCCGGGAGCCGCGACGTCCCGACTCACTGCGCCAGCTGCTCTCTGGCCACCGCCCGGCGCTCCATGTAGCGGCCGTGTTCCCGCTCCGCCTCCCGCTGCTCGGCGCCCGGCTGCTCGTGCTCCATCGGCAGCTTCCGCCGCGAGACAGAAAATCGACTTTCCGGATCCCCACCGGCGGCGACAGCCGTCCCGGCACGCCCGCCCCCTTTTCTCTGTTTCCAGAGCGGGAGTGCCTCAGTCCCGCGCGGCCCCGATGCGGAGAGCGGCACTACCGAGCAGAGCCAGCAGCGACAGGACAACAATGGGGAAGAGATGGGAACGCCCCGGCTCCGATGGCGGCACGGCACGGCTCCGCCCCGGCGCGCTGCTGGAGGGCCCCAGGGCTGCGTGTGGCGGGAGCCGCCGTGCCGCCGGGGGTGCCTGTGTGCGCTGTGTCTCTGCACGGCGGGCCTCGGCTGCGCGGGAGCGGGGCGACTGGGTTCGTCCTCCCTTCTCCCGCCTAGAAGACACTCCTCGAGGAGGCGATTGCTGCCGTTAGGAAGGAACACGTCCACTCGCTACACAGCAGAGATAAGAGGAGCTGTGATCGAGCTGGGGGCCGCCCTCTGGCTCCAGGCCCCGTGCTGTATGTGAGAGCCTTTTGCTCTCCGAAGCCAGGCTCAGAACGTTGATGGCACACAAAGACCTGTTTTCCAAATATTATCAATCATCCTTTTTGTGAAACTTCCTAACTTTCTTACAACTTGTGTTAACTAATGTCCTGGCCGAGAGAGATGGACAGCTCGGGGTTGGAACAGAAGGATGTGTGCAACAAAGCTAAGCTTCAAGTTCCTTGGGCCGTATTTCTGATGGACCCCAAAGTGGGAATGTCCTGCTCAGAGCCCAGGATATCGCAGAGGAAGTTACACGAAATTCTAACTGTCCATGTCACGTGAAACATGATGGAAACGTTTCAGCAGAGACAAATCTCAAGGATCGAGATGTATGTGTGGCTTTGTGCAACAGAGCAAGCTCCAAAGAGTTCCGTGCTCCCTGAGAAACAATTTTAGATCTGAATTTGCCTACTGCAGATTGCATATTATTCTTTTTGCAAGAACCACCAAACTGTGTTGTTTCTTATTGCTGTGGTATTTTTGTCATAGCTATTTACAGCTACATGGGGACTTACTTGCCTTTTGGATAACCACATTTGTCTGTGACCAGCTTACATCCTTACTTCTACATAACTAATTTACAGCAAAGCATTAATTTTACAGGGACAGTTGCAAAGCACTACAGAAACTGCAGTAACGTAAGTACTCTGACTTTTGTGTGCATTCTTGCCCTGTAGATTCTGTTATTTTTTTTTCATTACGGAGAATACAGAATATGGAAATAGGCTAGCAAGCACTGTAACTTTTTGCACCTTTTTTTGGTGTTGGGAATCTGTATCACACATATATCCTGTAAGACTGAAAAACATGGGATAGTGCATTTATAGAAAAATAATGAAAAAGGAACAGTAGTAGTGAGCCTTTGGCTGGAATGGGTAATGTTGATGGTCAGAATTATATATAATGCATTCTTATAGCCAGTTATATGAAACCATAACTCTGTTCACATCACGTAAAATGTGATGGAAAAATTTCAGCAAAGAAACACCTTACAACTTCCATAAAATACAAGTTGGTGTTTTTTTAGAACATAATTCTATGGAATTTATTTTTTCAAATGGACTTTCAGATTCATAGCATATATTTAATGTAGATCCATTTATGGTTTTGACTGAAGATTCAAGGTTCAAGAAATTGGGGTTTTGTTTGTTTGTTTGTTTGTTTTTTAACCACATAAAAAACTACTTTTGGCTTTCCTTGCTGGATAGTCTCAGTGCTCTTCCATAGTTTTAACTTCTTCAGCAGTAGTACTGCTACAACAAGGTAATTGGGTCTCAGCGACATCCTGCTCTTGAAAATGAGGATTTGTTCCTCCACTTCCTCTGGAAAATGGGCCACCTCCAAGTCCTATTATTTCTCTGGAAGCTTTCAGGAGAGGATAGAGATGATGTGTAGTCCTGGACTCTGATTCAATTACTTGCTTTGCATACTTCTGAAATTCATGTTCTTTATGGAGCGCAATAAGCTCTTTCTGAGCATTGTAGTCCAAGTCTGCTTGCTTCTCCTGCTTTTCTTTTGCCTTCTTTTCTGCCTGAGGAAGAAAAAGAAATAAAAAGGTAATAACAAAGCTTAGTACTTCTTTCACAACATAATTGTCTGTTAAAATTTAGAGAGGGTAAGCTTACAGGAGATTGGAGGTGATGTTACCATGCTTGTCAGATATCATTCCTCCCCAGTTCATTCTCAGCTCACCCCACCATAGGAAAGTGTACACTGAATAGCTGAATGTACATCAGCATTCACTGCTGTTCCTTGGGGATCTGCCCAGAAGATACAAGGGGACAGCAGCCATACATAAAGACACAGGACAGGAAGTGATGTGTCATTGCAAACCAGCCTTCACTCATGCACCACTCCTTGATGGGAAAGGGTTTGTATGGGTGACTCCCACACTGACTAGCACTGTCAGTTAGGTTCATGCTCCTTTTTGAAGGTACTGGAAGAGAACGGCACTTCCATTTACCATTTGCTGGATCTGAATTTTCTGTACTTCTATGTTTGCATCACGTTGTCTTTGTTTCTTGGCTTTTTCTGTTTCCAGATAGATCTGATTCTTTTCCACTAACGCTTGAAGTTCTTTTTTACTTTCTGCTTTTTCCTCTCTCTCCTTTTCCAATTTCATCTGGACCTGCATTTTATAAAATAGAGAGAATTAACCAAATATGTACCCTGCTAGTTTGAGGAGCCATGTCTTTCAATCAGCCATTCTCCAGGCCAGATCCAGAAGCAATAACAGTGCAGTCCCACACCAGTGCTCTGATGTGCTGGATGATGGCAGCTGCACTCTGTCCAGGCCCAGTTTCTGGCAGCACTGACAGGCTCCTCGACTGCAGGAAACAGGGCTGAGACTGAGAAGTGTTTGCACAAATTACTAACAATTACAGAGCTTTCAAACTCAAATGGATGAACTCAGGTACCTTGTGGCTTGCTTAAGGTGTTAGATGTGTGACTGTAAATCATAAATATGCAAGGCAGCTACTGAGAACTTGTGGGTATGTCTCACTAACAGTTAAACACGCTAAAAAACACAGTATTCCTAGAAGGTATTCCTAGGTACATGCCAGAAAGAGGGAGGAGAACAGGTTAGATTTCTTACCACAGTGGCTCGGTGTTCAGCAATAGACTCAATGGCAGCCTTTTTTTTTGCTTCTTTCTCTTTCTGTTCTTTTTCTTGTGCAGCTTCTATTTTTGCAATGTCTCTAGCAATACGCTCGTCCTCCATCTTCATTGCTTCACTCATTTGGGCAGCTAATTGCCTAACAATTTTATCCCGGTGTTCCTGTGTTATTCTGTAGAGGAACGTAAGTATTCATAACATATGCACCTAGTCTACATGAAGGACTGCTTCTACCAAACCCCACCCATTCCACTTCTTCATCTCCTCATATTCCTCCTGTTGTATTTTTTAAAATTATCTGATTTAGCGAATAAGTGTTCCCTATATTTTTGTAACACAATTTTTTGTTACAATGAAATGCTGTATCATTCGGAGTCTGCCTAGAATCTTGCTTTTAGGAGAGACCTGTAGGAAGTATTGGCCAGAAATAGGAACAGTTAGATTAACTCACTGGCATATTCATGCTGTACTTTCAGTGTTAAATAGGTAGACTTTACTAATAGCATTATTAATGAAGTAATTTAATTAATTAATATAGGTACCTTGTTAAGAAGTAGAACTATTTTTCTTGATCTATCTCAGAGAAGTACAGCTTATGCCCCAAAATACTTTTTAACTATGATACTTTGTCTTTAATTGCTGAGAGGGTGGAGGCTTGTCAGGACATATAGAAAACCACTGTTCCCAACACACTGGAGTAGAACTTTGCACTTTTGTAAATCTTTATGTTTTGAGGAGTGAGGAGATCTATTACTAACGCACAGATCTATTACTAATGATGCTGTGAAAGAACTTCCTTTTTGTCCTGAATTCTCTGTGTCCCACTGACTAGAATTTAATTACAGAATAATTGTGGGTTTTGTTATGTCATTAGTCTGAAATATTTGAATAAGAAAAATGTGCAGTTCTTAATTTAGATACATTTTATAAGCTAGCTTTGAACCTACCTACGCATTTCAGCTTCTTTCTCTTTCATCAGCTTGGCAATAGTTTGCTTTGCTTTGAAATGAGCTCTAATCCGATCATCTTCTTCCATTTGCTTTTGTTCCTCCACTGCTTTGATTATTTTCTGGTTAGCTACATGTTCCTGCATAGGCAAAATGATCCTGATACAACATGAAGTTTAGAAAATCTAGGCTTGGAATAGCAACTCCCTCTCTTCGTGTTTCTTTCAAAGAGAATGGAGAGGAAAGGGATTCTTATTGCTTCCTCATCTGGTTTGAACATGCATGAAGGGGAAGTGGTAGAAAAGAGAAAGAAGGAGAATCAAGCATCAGACATGGGTTGGAGCTGCTTCTGCCAACCCATTACTGTGCAAAGCAAGGAGCATTATCCCTTGCTCCCATCCATGCACATGGGAGAATGGAATGCTGAGAGGGATAGGACTGTGCAAACCCCTCCAATTATTTTCATATTCACAAACTATAATTATTCCCCTTTCCTACAAAGAAAAATGGGCATAAAACTGGGCAGGTACATAGTATCTGGCATACTGAAGCTATCAGCAAACCTCCTGTTGCCAGTAGGCCCGTTAAGCTATATTAATTAACATTACTGTTTCACTCCAGACAGCCAAAACAAAGTGAACATTTTGAACTCTTTGCTTTCCTGTTACTTACATGATACAGCCTCTGGCGTTCAACTTTTTCCTCCTGTTCCTTTTCCATCTTTCTCAGAAGTTCTAATTGGTACAATTGGCTCAGTCTCTGTATTTCTTCTCCTTCTCTTTTGTCTTCTAGCTTGGCAAGATCTGCTTGATGCTTGCGCTCTTTTATTCTGAAACAAAAAAAGGAGTGGAATTTATGAGTGAGGGGCCATATGAAGCAATGAGCAGATAGGGATTCTGCTTGTCTACAGGTACTTTAACACTAAAATATCTGGTATTTTGAAGAGAAGGTGGGTAGAATGTGTGAGGTAAAAACCAGCATCATTGTAGTGGTAATCTCACCAGAAATTAGCTACATAGTATATGCAGATGTACTGCAGTTGACTGGTAAGCACCTCTGCATCCAGTACATTCTGCCATATCACTGCAGCAGCTTCAGTGGGCAAGATTTCCCCATTCCCACACTTCTCTGTCTGGACACGCAGGCAACAACTCAAACCAGTAGTATTCTTCCAGACCTGGAATACTTGAGACCAGACTTTAAACCTACTACCTGCATCAGGGAATTTGATTCCTTCTGTTAGCCAGCAGTTCTGTAATTGTCACCTGCATTGGTGACTCCCCAGTATATGCTTGGGAACAGCTGAAAGAGTGGAGGTAGCAGTGATGAGTTCTCTAGATGCATTATCTGGCAGCTGATTATGGCCAAAGCAACAGTCTGACTTAATTTCTTCCTTTTCTGGAATCAAAATTGATTTAGAATACACTGTCAGGAACAAAATTGAAATAGTGATGTGGTTAAAACCTACTGCTGCCTACTGGAAGTGATTTCATGTGCAGACTGTTGGCAGCTTTACCAGACTGCTGCTCCTTTTTGTGCAAGGTCTTTTGTTTGGATTATTCTTTTTAAAATGTCACATTTCTGAGACAAATGATTATTAACTCTCGGTAGAAGCCTTATAGAGTGTATTTGTGAGAAGAGAGTCTAAATAATTAATCAAAAATAATCCTACTTTACTGTTACTTACTGTTCCAGCTGATCTCTGCATAGTGCCAGTCGATTCATATAACGTTGATGTACCTTTTCTTCCTCTCTGAGAATAGCTTCTTTACATCTACGTTCTATTTCTTCTTCCTTCTTTTTGTTAACATCTGACTTTAACTTTTTAAATTCAATTTGAGCATCCCTTTCCTTTAGGACCTCAGCAAGTAGAAGGGCACTCTGCAAGAGAACAACTTTAGTAATTTGCATGTCCAAAGTGTTTAAAGAAACTCAAAATTATTTGAATGGAAAAATTGTAAATTGTCAACAAACATGCAACCCTTTCACTCTTTCGTTCTGGTGGTACAGATAAGTTTTTGCTTTATCGATGGTCTCCTTCCATTTTGCTGCTTGGAATTCTGCTTCTTCCAAATCAAGTAACTTTCTTTCTTCCTCTTGCTTTTCTTCACGAAGTTTTTTGGCTTTCAGTTTCCTTTGTGCCTGGCCCTACAATACAGGTAAAAATTCACCTTCTTTTAAACCACATTTAAAAATCATGGATTATGTAAACCATTCTGAAGATAGCATACTCCATGATGTTTTTGTTTTTTTTCTTTTGCATTTCAGGTTTGGCAATTAAACTATTTATGCAGAGCTTAGTTAAAATACATGTTTAAAAGCAAATGTTAAACTAAGGGATTACACTGGAAATACTATTGCATTTTAGAGTCACAGAGTCGTGGTGCGCAGAGCAGAGGGGCAGATCACCTCCCTCGCCCTGCTGGCCACACTTTTCTTGATGCAGCCTGGGATACGGTGGGCTTTCTGGGCCGTGATGGCACATTGCTGGCTCGTGCCCTGCTTGCCATCCACCAGTACCCCCGAGTTCTTTTCGGCAGAGCTGTGCTCTGTCCTTACGTCCCCCACCTTGCACTGTTAATGGGGGTTGCTGCAACCCTGCGTGAGACCTTGCTCTTGGATTTGTTGAACCACACGAGGTCCGTCCAGGCCCTCTGCTCGAGCTTGTCTAGGTCTCTCTGGATGGCATCCCGTCCCTTGGGCGTGTTGATCACACCACCCAGCTTGGCTCTTCTCTTTCTGCATACATGAAAACAACTTGCCTAGTTTAGAAACGCACGCAGTGCTTACCATAATGGTGTTCGTCCAGTCTTTGACAGCCGCTTTGGAGCGTAAGTGCATTTCTTGTCGTTCTTTCTGCTCCGCGAGGATGCGCGCTGCCTCTCTGCTCATGCTGCCGAGGCTGTCCTGCATCCTTTGCCACTCTGCTCTTGGCAATACAATTACCTGACGGAGATCTACTTCGTTTGGAAGAAAACATCCATCTAGAATGTTATTTGCTTCAAATCTGTGTGATGCTGCATGGAGGGGGGAAAAAAAGTACTGATGTTATTTGGAGTCAGAAAATCCCGAATTCAAACCTGTTTCAGCGTTTGAATTCGTGCACGGCAGCGACAGCAAGCGGTCTTTACTGTCGCTCTCCCCAGCTCGGCACCCCGGAGCCAGCACAGAGTGCCTGCTCCCGCGTTCTGACCGTAGAGGTGTTGGTGCTCAGGCTGCGGCACTGCTCAGAGTCCCACGGCCGTCTGTGTGCGCAGGTTTGACCTGTGGTACCTGGCAGTTTGGGATGGCCCTTGGACGTGGGTCTGAGAGCGGCCGGGACCGGGCAGCGCTCCCAGAAGGAAGGGAGGGAGGAAGGGAGAAACGCCGGGGAGGCCGCAACGCACGGTGCGGCTGTGCCTTGCCGCCCTCGTCCCGTGCGCTCGTACGTCCTAAGGACGCGGGTGGGAGCCATCCACCGGGGACACCCCCAGGGACACGGGGAGCGGCTCTGCGCGCACCCGCGAGGCTCCACTCACGCGCCTGCCGCCGCCTCCGGCGCGTCAGCCTCGGCCCCGCCGCCATGGCCGATGGCCCCGCCGCCGTGTGTGCGCCACGTTGCCGGGCAACCCCGCCGGGGCCACGTGACGGCGCGGAGCAGAGGCGGGCGGCGCGGGCCGGAAGTGGCGATCGGTGCGGCCGGCGGTGCCGCTCCCAGCTCTCGGTGCTCTGCCGTCCCGCGGCTCCCCGGGCGCCTGCGCCGCGTTCGGCTCGGGCACGGCGGCGGGCGGGGGCCCGGTGAGGGCCGTGAGGTTCGTCCTGCCGGGGCGCGGAGCTGTCGCGGAGGCTGAGGTAGTGCTCTGCAGCCCGGACTCGCAGGCGGCAGTGCTTTTCGCCGGCCGCGGTTCCTTCCGTTTGGTGTGTCCTCGCCGCCCGCAGCTCGGTATTTCGCTCGCCGAATGCCTCTGAAGTCTGTGGGGCCATCCGAGGGTCCCTCCAGGTGCTGGAGGATCCCGGTTTGTTTGCGCTGGGAGTGCTGGCGGGGAAGTGTGGAACCGCTGCTGCGGTACGAGGCCCGCGGCTGGAGCTGCAGCTCCCGCTGGGCGCAGTCCAAGGCTGCTACGGGCAGAAGTTTGGCACGGGCTGCAGCTCTGACCTTCCCACACTGCTGTTTTTAGCCTCAGCATTACTTTTCCCAAAGTTGTAGTGGCCATAAATAGCTTTCTCTGCTCAGGTATTTGTCTTTCTTGCATATTTTTTTTCTTCTGAGCACAAGACCGGGGTAACAATTCAGTAGTTTCTTTTATGTAAATATTTTTTTTCTCTGTTTGTTTGTTTTGGGAACCACTCATGGACAGCCATGAAATTTCTGTTGGCTTTTGATTTTGACCATACAATCGTAGATGAAAATAGCGACACCTGGATTGTGAGATGTGCTCCTGACAAAAAGCTTCCCAGTGGGTTACGGAACTCCTACCAGCCGGGACATTGGACAGAATACATGGGCAGAGTCTTTGTCTACCTGGGAGACAGTGGTGTCCGAGAAGATGACATGAAAAGAGCCATGACAGCAATTCCCTTCACTGCGGGCATGGTCGATCTTCTGGGATTTATTGGCAAGAACAAAGAGTTTTTCGACTGCATCATTGTTTCAGATTCTAATACGGTATTTATTGACTGGATTTTAAAAGCTGCCAATTTCCATGAGGTATTTGATGAAGTGTTTACAAACCCAGCGGCGTTCAGCAGTACTGGCTACCTGACCGTGCAGAACTTTCATGCCCACCATTGTCCAAAGTGCCCTAAAAACCTTTGCAAAAGGAAAGTTTTAAAAGAGTTTCTAGATAAACAGTCAGAGAGAGGAGTGAGTTACACGCAGATTGCCTATATAGGCGATGGTGGGAATGACTTGTGCCCAGTGATGTTTCTGAAGAAGGGTGATGTTGCTATGCCCAGGCATGGGTATACCCTAGAGAAAAAGATTTCTCAGCTCTCTCGAGATTTCTGTCCTATAGAGTGTTCTGTTCTGGTTTGGTCATCTGCTGTTGAAATTATGTCTTATCTGAAGCTGCTTATAGAAGACCACTTGAAGTAATAAAAGGAAACTGATTTATCTTTTTTTTCCTCCTGGGTGAGAAACGCTGAATGCACATGGAAGCACGTTATAGAACTGGGATATTAGCTGAACTTATGTTGTTTAAACATAATATAAAATTGTATTTTCAGTTTTGTCAATAGTGGGAAAGTGATGTTAAAAGAGCTTTTGGGCGTAGTGTGCATTCCAACATTTGTGGAGAACTGTGCATGTGGGGGGGAGGGGGCTGCGTGAGGAATCATCATTCTCCATCCTGAGCCTTTATCAACCACCAAAGTGATGTTCCATGTGCTGTGGGGAAGGAGTAAGATTAGTGCACAAAAGAATAATTATTTATAAAGAATTTATATGCTTTACTTACCAGGAATGTGATTCTGGAACTTCTGGCTTTGAATACTTTTTTTTTAATCAGGGATAAATGTTTAATTTGTAAATGATTTGGTAAGTCTCTAATCCCGCTTGATCTGAAGATGCATTTATATTTTTAATATACTGAATATTTTACCAAACTAAATTCCTTTTTAATAGTTTGTATTAAAGACAATAAAAATTACTGTCACTGAGAAGAGCAATGCCTGATTTTGTAAGGTATTCTGTAGTGCATTCCTTTCCTGTAAGGGCCTAGAGTGGCTTAACACAAGCGTGGGTGTCAGTCTGCAGAACACCAGTCCTTTGGTCGGTTCTTTCTTGAAGCACAGGAGGAATGTTGTCACTTTGCGCTGTTGCCACTCGGTACAGAGCCTGTGCTGTCAACTGGGACTCAACCTGCTGCTTTTTCTGCTGCCCACAGCATACTCTGTGTGTCCCTATGCGTTCTTATACCAGTTTCACCTATTCACTCTTGTCTATGTGCACCCTGTAATCCTCTCCTACAAGCTGAAAGGGAACATCTGTGTCTGTTCTAACTGTGTAACAAAATTTGCCTGTGTTTGAATAAGGAATCATTTGTGAGCATGCGGTGAGCATGTTTCTCGCTCGTGGTGAGATGAACCATAAGACTTGTACTGTGCACACAGTGGCACTTCAGTCTCATTAAAGTTGAATTATCTGTTTTCATGCCAAATGTTTTCTTTCCTACAGTCTCCCCGAAGGTCCCAAGTTGTGCTATAGTCTGCTGTTGTCTGTTGTCTGTTTTAGCCTTTATATGCCTTAGAAGCTTAGAATTCTGCCTAGCCTGCAGTGATATGGCTGAAAGTGTCAGATATGTGGCTCAGCAGTCTGCAGTTGATGTAGATGTCTTCTGCATTGTCTTTGGGTGTTGTTTTCATTTTCTTACTGACATTTAATGTTGTTATTACCCACTTTTGTTTGAGTGTTTTTAGAAATGGTTTCCTCTGTTTTAGGGGCAGTAATGTATAAATGAAGATTTTCTTCGAGTACTGCTTTGTAAATAGTCTGGCGTTTAGCTCTTCATCTATTTTAACTAATTACAGAAGGTTCCTTTGAACAGTTCGTTGTCTGAAGTGTCCCCAGTGATACATATGGGTTCTCAGGAGCATGGCTTTAATGATGGGTAATTGATAGATGTCTGAGATGTTTGTACTGGGGAGTTTACCCTGTTGTGTTGTGCATGGGCACAGAGACAGCGTCTGACTAACTGAAGGGTTTCAAGCTGTTTAAGTTTGCTGAATTATAGCCTGTAAAAGAGAAGTGATGAATCTTGTGTGGTATTGCATGGTTTTTTTTGTGTTGGGTTTTTTATTTTTTTTTTCCTCCAAAGTTGTGCATCTCCTTCATTCTAGGTATGCTGCTAAGGGTTGCAGATATTGTGCTTTCCATATCTTGGTTGTAAAGCAGCTTGCTTTCAGTTTGTCCCCAGATCTCCCTGCTTATTTAAAAAATAAAGTGCAAACCTAACCACCTGGTATATAAATAAGTACTCATCTTTCACTTCCACTTACATTTGTTATTTTTTTAGCCTTAGAAACCTCATGTTGTAGTTTTCTCCGTTGCTGATTCCTTGAGCAAGAAATTCATCTTCACACTGAAATAATTTTTTTTAGTTGTTTTTAAGAGTAAGGAAGCAGGAGATGAGAAGAGATGAAGCAACTAATTGAAAAGATTTGCAATTATGATCCAATCACTTCAAGTAGAGTGTAGAGCCGATGCTATTTTCTGGGCAAAGTGCATATTGGAGACAGAAAGAACTTCTCCATTCCGGTGGGTAAGCCATTAAGCAATAAATGAGGTCTTCCCCCTCTGCCCTCCCTGCTCCCATCTTAATAAAAGAGATCACTTTTCTGTAGCACCACAGTTACCAAACTTTTCCACTTTTGAGTGTAAGGGGGGGAGATGAGTATCTCCAGATTGTGAAGGTAGCTTTAGCTGGTAGCAGCCAGAAGAGGCAAGGAGAGGGCAGAGCAGATCCTTGACGGGGCGCTGGTTCAGTGTAGGCTGTTACTGACATGACTGCTGGCTGTTTAAACAACATTCTCTGTGGAAGGGAGGTGTCAACTTCTGGGGAAGTGCTTAGATGTTACAGAATACGTAATGAGAAGCTCTTGTATATATGGAAATTTTCTGTATGGTAACAGGCCTGCTACCACTCACCAATTACTATGGGGAGTACTGAGCTGAAATCCTATACCCTAACCTTATATGCTAGGAGGCTGGCCAAGAGCTGAGAGAAGTTCCTGCTTGTCCATAGGCAGCTGGTGAAATGGAAAGTGAAAAACAGCAGCAAAACAAACTTGTTGGCATAGGGACGTATAAACAGAATCAGGACCCTACATGGGAATGCTCCAGAGAAAGAAGAGGAGTGAGCAGTGTAGCTGTGGGACAGCCGCTGGTGAGAGCAGCTGGGCTGCAGTAATTTTTGGGCTGCACCACACCACATAACTCAGATTTTGTGGGCTGACAATACATCAAAAGTGGCTGAAAAAAACTGAAGACAAAGATATGTGAAGAATTTGCTAGGCATTTTTGGATCAGCTCGTTCACATCTTGTGCTATTACATAAAGGCCAATGGAAAGTGTGAGTCCTATTGCACAATCTGTGTGAGGAGGGATGGAGTGGGATATCCATATACACCTTCCCACTCAGATTCCTTCTTTAATTCACACTTCAGTGGGAACTAAGGAGAAAGTACCACCGGTAATTAAAAGAAGAAAGAAAGGAAAAAAAAAGCTTATTAATCTGTGCAGAGCAGGAACTCTCCTAATTTCTCCTTTTAGGGTGTGCAGGCACTTAGCTAAACCTAGCAAATGCTTGCCTCCCTTTGGTGAAGGGGTCCTGGACAGCCCTTTCAGCCCAGGAGGGCACTGACAGGGCAGGCAGAGCCCGGCTGCGGGTCCGAAGGTCCAATTCCCACTGGGGGGAGCACAACCACCTTAAGCCCGCTGTGCTTCATTTACATGTAGCGCTGGAAATGTGCCAGCAGAGAAGAGAAACTGTGAACCTCATTTTCAGAAGCAGTGATAGCCATATAAACTTCTTCCTGGGCGATTTGCCTGAAAGTTGGAGTCAGCACAGTCTTGACAGTGCATTAGCCAGCACGGTTTGTGACTGTCATTTATGCTCTGCAAACACTCAGGTGTCTGAGGAGGGCTCAGCCCTCCCTCACCTTATCTCCTCTTTAGGGGATCCCTTCTCCACATTGCTCCTCGCAGGCTGTCAGAGGCACTCTGGCTTTGTTGTGTGGCCGTGTGCCACCGGCTTGGTGACGCTCCCGGAGCATCTGTCCCTAATAGGGCTGACAGCCGCGGGGCCGTATGTCATCGCTGCCATAAGCCTTCCCCCCCTCCCTGGGGGCTGTCGAGCTGCGGGGCAGCGGCAGCAGCGACTCGGGCCGGCGTTTCCCCGCCCTTCAGCTGGGGGCTGCTGACCCTGTGGAGGGGCCCCCGCCGGGTGAGTACCAGGGCTGCGGGTGTCTTTGTTCAGTGGTGACGATGGCCCTGCCTGGGCAGGAGGACTACGTGTTCGCCTACCGCGACTCATCGCACCCTGCGTGCCTGCTGGACGCGTTCAGGGCGTTCTACCTAGACGGGCTATTCACTGACATCGCGCTTCAGGCCGCCTCGGGAGTCCTGCTGCATTGCCACAGAGTCGTCCTGGCGTCTTGCAGCTGTTATTTCAGAGCCATGTTCACAGCCGATATGAAAGAGAAATCTAAAAACCAGATCAGGCTTCCCGAGCTGAGCCACGCCGTCCTGGAAGCCCTCGTGAATTATGCGTACACCTCCCAGATCCAAATAACAAAGAGAAATGTGCAAAGCCTGCTGCAGGCGGCTGATCTCCTCCAGTTTGTCTCAGTCAAGAGAGCCTGTGAGCAGTTTCTAGTCAGGCATCTGGATGCTGACAACTGCCTTGGGATGCATGCCTTTGCTGAGCACCACAATTGCCTGGAACTGGAAAAAGAGTCCCGGAGGATGTTGCTGTGGCAGTTTGAAGAAGTGTGGAAGCAGGAGGAGTTCCTGGACGTTAGCAAGGAGAAGCTGGCTTTCATCCTCTCCAGAGAGAACCTCAATGTCTGGAAAGAAGAGGCGGCTGTCGGAGCTGTTGTTAGGTGGGTTGCACACAATGTAGAGGAAAGAATTGAAGACATCTATGAACTGCTGAGCTGCATCAAACTAGACCTAGATAACACGTATTTGAGGTCAGCTTTAAGCCTGCAAAAAAAATGCCGACTTAATGATAATAAGATAAGGTCCCTCGTGTGCAGTGCCCTAAACCCTGGTCCCAAAGGCCTTTCCAAAAGACCAACGGCCACCATGTATGTGGTTGGAGGATATTATTGGCATCCCTTATCAGAAGTGCACGTTTGGGATCCTTTAACTAATGCGTGGCTCCAGGGAGCAGAAATGCCGGATCACACTCGTGAGAGCTATGGGGTCACAAGCCTGGGGCCAGACATATATGTGACAGGAGGCTACAGAACAGAAAGCATCGAAGCCCTGGATACTGTGTGGATATATAACAGCGAGCAGGATGAGTGGGCAGAGGGCTGCCCCATGCTTGATGCAAGATACTACCACTGTGCAGTATCCCTGAGCGGCTGCATCTACGCACTGGGTGGCTACCGGAAGGGAGCTCCAGTGCAAGAAGCTGAGTTCTATGATCCTTTGAAAAAGAAATGGGTTCCTATTGCAAACATGATCAAAGGTACGTAAGCTCTCATGTGGCATTAGCCTCAATGTCAGTCCTCTCGTGTTTGCCACTGAGAAGTGTCACAGACACATTCAGGGCTAGAGCATAGTCAAGTTCAGAGGGATTGTCCCATTGATGTTGGGAGGCTTTGGTTCAGGTCTGTGAGGGCCAAGCTGCTACAAACATCCGACGGTTACACTGGGCTGTGCCGTCAGGCACAGAGTGAACAAGCAATGGCAGTGCCATTTAAGTCTGTCTTCCTTCAGGAAATAAATTTCTATTTGAGTTGGAAAGAAGTTAGAAAAGTGCCTGGGATTAGAATCTGTTCAGCAGGTCCTCAAAAAGTGAGCTCCAGTAAAGGGACTGTGTTAGTTTGGTATAAGGCCTGATGGTTTTCTGTACAGTCTATTTATCAGTGCATCTTCATTTAAGACATCTTGCATGCAGCTTTCTTATATTCCAGAGTATCACCAGTTCAGGATCCTTAGTTAAATCTTTGGAGTAAAGATAATGAAAAGCACAGATACCTATTTTTAGCAGCCAAAATAGTGACCTGCTGAAAATACGTGCGCTTGGAGAACAACCTAACTATAGGATATTATTTTGTTATAAAGCTTATAAACGATCATACATCTTATCATACATTTTTACAACTCAATGTAATTATTTACTATTTGCTATATTTTAAAAGATTTGATTGTAAATTGTTGCAAAGTAATTTTTTTCAGAGATTTTGAGGTATTTAACAGGAGAAAAACACTGTGCTCATTCCACTGTTTCTTCAATGTTCACATATCTCCTACAAATATTACTATTAGTCATTTTTAATTTAAAAATATGAATGCTACACTAAAACTGCAAGCAGATATTTGGGCCCATTTTCTGTGTGAAACTTTTTAGAGGCTTAAAAACGCACCAACATGCTAGTTTTTGTCCATGTTATCTTGCAGAGCCATTGTTTTATTTTTGTTTTGTTCTCCCAGAGAAAGAGCTATCACAGCTACATTTCATTTGTGTCCTTCTTTGTATAATAGCATTGTTAATAATAAGAGAAAGATTAAAAATATCAGGAAAAATACCCTGAGACACTGCATAATCTCAGCTTCCATTGATTTTGTCCTTGCCACATACGTGACACTTAAAAATGAGTTAAACCTAGTGGAAGTAATTCCCTGTTCCAAAACCAGTGTTACCGTGCCCTTAGTGATGCATAAAAATTGTGATTTTTCTTTGTGGCCATGTAACGTGCAATACATGTCAGTTACTGCAATTTTATTTAATTGTTCATGACTTATCCTGCTAAAATAAGATGTCTTGGCAGTTTATTTAATTTCACATTAATTTAAATACTTGCTAGCATAATTTCATCCTAAAACACTAATTAACAAGCTATTTAAATTGAGGTTATTGATGGAAGTGCCGTTGGGTGCTGTGTGTGGTCTGAAGGTGTGTTGTGACTGTTGTACTGTGCAGGTGTTGGGAACGCCACCGCCTGTGTCCTCCACGAAGTCATCTACGTAACCGGCGGTCATTATGGCTACAGGGGAAGCTGCACCTATGATAAGATCCAGAGATACCATTCGGGTAGCAATGAGTGGAGCATCATCACCACAAGTCCACATCCAGGTAAACAACAAGCTCTGTAGTGTGATGTTTTTGTTCCAAACTGGGGGCCTTTAAACCCCCTTGAGTGTTCTGACTGAAAGGAAGATATCTGGTAGGGCAGTGATGTCCAGAGTGGATGCTTGACCATTTACCAGGGGAAAGCCCTTCTCACAAGCATATGTTGTATGGAAATCACTCCATAAACATTTGGCTAAGGAGTGGCTACAATTTATTAAGTATGATAGCAAGCTAGCTTTCCATAAAATCTGTTTGTTCATGGACATTTGGCAAAGATCTTTTGTATGCTTTTTAAAAGGATTTTCTTTATTTCCTACACTTGGTAACAGTAAGTTTCTAAAGAGATTATCAGTGCATACTGCTGCTTTCCTATGTGTGCTCTGTAACACCTTGGGCTTGCTCTGACTATGGGTAGCAGAAATCCTTGAGGTGTCCCCTCAGCTCACTGAGGACCCTCAGCTGACCTCTGTGTGCCCCGTGCCTGTTGTGTCAGTTAATGTTATCGTGCTGAGTTGAACTGTGTTCCTTTCTTCCTGAAGAATATGGACTGTGTTCAATCACATTACAAAACAAGATCTATTTTGTGGGTGGACAGACCACGATCACAGACTGCTATGACCCAGAGCAGGACGAGTGGAAGCAGATGGCTCACATGTTGGAACGGAGAATGGAGTGTGGCGCAGTGGTGATGAACGGGTGCATCTATGTGACAGGAGGATATTCCTATTCCAAAGGAACGTATCTGCAGAGTATTGAGAAATTTAACCCTGAACTAAACACATGGGAAGCAGTAGGCAACCTTCCCAGCGCCATGCGTTCACATGGCTGTGTCTGTGTGTATAATGTGTAAGCATTAGATTTTCATAGCACTGATGAAGAAAAGAGATATGATATTCCTAATGGTACTGATTACCTCATGAACGAGATAACTAACACAATCTCTTAGTGCACATTCGTTAAGGACTGTACAATTTGTTTTAAATAATTCAGAAGGGTAAATATGGGGAAAATATTTCCATGTTTTCTCTGTCATGGAAACTTTCAAATGACTCTAATAATACTTTGTACAGCTTTGTACATCAGAACTACAGTGAAAAACAAATTTATTTTTACCAATCACTGGATAGAACTAACTTGATGCTAAGGTGAGCAAAACCAACGTATTTTGCCTTTCTGTGGAGCAGCGGGCTTAGGATATAATCTTTGATACTCTGAAGATAGATGTAGGAATGGCTCATTGCCACAGATTTGATGTGTGAGACATACACAGTGATATCACTTGGAGAGTAGTGTTACACATCCAGGAACTGCAGGCAGCTGCAGGGCATCTCTAAATCCACCTTCAGATGCCAGAGTGAAGAAGAATACGCACAGAGAAAGGGGGAAGAAATACCACCTGGTAGCCCAGGTATGCAAACAGAAACTGTATGCCAGCTTCATGGTGTTGTAGTGGGATTTTGGACTGCTTTGCAGCTGTTGTTGATTGCTGTATGTTTTATACTGAGAGAAAAGCCTTACTATGATAACTGTTTTTGATATTTAACACATGTTCTCCTAGAATGGAAGGTGGAGTGGGACCGAATGGTCCAGAGTCCCCCTGCTGCTGCGGGACTGCATGCAGTCTGACACAAGTGATCCTATCAGAGCAAGGCTGGGTTAGCCTGCACAGGCCCTGCAGTCCTGCTTACAGAATGACAGCAGAAACAGCTGCCAGCTGCTGGTACAGGAGGGAGGAACAGTGTGGGGCTGTGACATGCTGTGATGGAAACTCCCTGCCCTTTCTTCTTGGAAAGAAGCTCGGGTTTTATTGGATTTGTCAGGTATGAGAAGGAGGAGAACTTTGAGTTCACTGCATTTTTTTTTCCTAATCATAAATATTTTGAACATTTTTATTATTTGACATTTTTTACTGTTCCTCCCCTGCATTTGCTTGTAGCAGTTTGCACACAACTCTGAGCATTGACATGGAACCCTGTGATGTGTGCATAGCTCTTGGTTTGATGCTGTGTCAGAAGCTCATGGGTTCACTGTTCTATTTTGTTATCTGCCCAGCTACTGAAGGGTCCAGATTAATTTCTTTACAGACTCTAGAATGTAAAGTTGTTCGAGGAACTGAGCTCTGCTGTTGCTTGATGTACACAAGCCAAGCAAGACAGCAGAAGAGCTAAAGGCAATTTGATTCCCCTGGAAATGGCCACAGCAGAGCGTCATTAACACTCTGGTGGGGCTGTAAAGGACACCACAACAGCTGAAGGTGATCTCTGCAGCAAGCAGAACTGCAGGCCAACCCGTGTATGTGTTCAGGGGAAAGCTCCGTGTTTTCGTATTGGAAAACACAATGATGGGAGCAGCTGCTTATAGCTGGCCTCGACGTTCTTAGGCTCCACCTCCCACCCCTGTGAGCTGCAGCCCAGTGCGGGGTTAGGAGCCAGGCCGGGAGCGGCAGTGCCTGCCAGCATCGTTCCGTCAGCTCCCAGACTCGGCGTGTTAGCTCTGGGGAAAGACGGGGCGGTTGTGGGGCTGCAGCGCGGCGCTGGGGCCCCGTCCTGCTGCTGCGAGGGGAACCTCGGGGCTGGGAGAGCGGTGCGGCATCTGCCGTGACTTCTGACAAGCCCTCAGGGCTTAGGGATTTCTGAATGCGTCGAACAGAGAGTAAAAGTTCAAGGACTTTATTGTTACTGGTGCTGTTTTTTGTACGGTAACCTGCGCTGCCTGTTGAACGGGCTCCTCAGCCCCTGGCCCGTTGTAGCGGTGAGCTGCACGCGGGCGGCCATTGCGCTCCTGGCCCTGTCCGGGGGCGGCGATCGTTTGATTGTTTCATTGGCGAACTGAAGGAACGGTACGTAAGCTGAATCGATGAATTCGCTGCGATTTATTAAAGCTTTTATCCACGTGACGCCAGTATTTGTAGCACCGTTACCATCTTCAACACAAACATATTCGAACGAACGCCTACAATTTCTAATAACCGCAGCTATGACGGTCTAGGCCCCGCCCCCCGGGCGCCATTTCCGGCGGCGGCCCCACCCCGGAAGCGGCACCCACGTGAGGGCGGCGGTGGCTGCTGGGCACGCGGCGCAGCCTGCAGCCTTTCAAGCGGCGGAGTAGTGCCGCGCGCGGTCTGAGCCGGGCCGAGCGGCGCAGGTGAGCGTGCGGGCGGCTTCGCGCGGGGACGGCTCCGGGCGGGCGGGCGACGGGGGCCGCGCGAGGAGGCCGGGGCTGCCGGCCGTTCCGGGCCGCGCTTCTCGTTGCCGGGCCGTTCGGTATCGGAGGCCGGGAGCGCGGGGCCGGGCGGATGGTGTCGCCGCCCGCATCCGCCGCGCTGGGCGCGCGCTGCCCGCTGCTTGTCGGCGTCCCGCGCCGCGCCCCTGCGTGCCCTCGGGTGTCGGCACGTGGCGGGCGGCACGGCCGTGCCCTGTGGGCCGGCCCGGGAGCGAATCGGCGGGCTCGCGGTGGGGTCGGTACTTCTCATACCTATTGCTCGGCACGACGAATTCTACCTCGCGCCCGTCCTGCTCTCGCGCGCTGCTGCGGCGGTCCTTGTGTGCGGCGGGCGGAGCGGCCTCTGGCGCTGCCGGCTTAGATGCCGGGCCCAGGAGGAGAACTTTCCCGGTTGTGAGGCTTCATCTCAAGGGCTTGCCGTAGTCCTCCGTTGCTTTAAGCTTCCTTACGGGATGTTTTTCTGCCCCGAAGCGCTATCGAGGAGGTAGGATTTGCTCTACCCCTCTTGGCAGCGGAGCGGGGCCTCTGCGCAAAGCGCGCTGCGGGCGCTGGGCTCCCAGAGCGGGCGGCCGGGCTGCGGCGGGGCCGTAAAGGACGGGAGGGACCGCGTGAAGGCGAGGGCCCGTTTTTCCATAACGCTGCAGGGCACTCCTACCGCAGCATTTTTTAATTGCCTCTGCAGTACTCAGTGCTAAAAACATGAGTGCCTGTGTGGTTCGGAAGGGGAGTTTCTTGGGGGGTTACAAGAGCCAGGCTGTGCCCAGCAGACTGAAATGGGAGTTCTCTCTAAATGACAAAACTGAAGCATAACAGCTGGCTTTACTGAGCACTTCTGCACCCTATCACCTCAGATGCTGCCTCTGCTCATTCCTCATCTGGGCAGCACTGCCTAGTGGCCTAAAGGACCCCTGATCTTATTTTAACAGAGACTTGTATGAAGAGTACCATTTGGTACTGTAAAACTAAACAACAAGAGGAGCTGAAGGTCCGGGCTGGTGTAGCCTGGCTGCATCTCACCTCTGAGAGGATTTCATAGCAGCTGCCTCCGCCTGGCCCTTTCTTGCTGTCCCGCTGGCCGCTGCCAGCTGTGAGCTGGTGGTGCACGGTTCCTCTCCTCAGTTCAGTGCAGGTAGAGCTGCACATTCTCTCTTTGCGCTGGGGTTTCTTTAAAAAAGATACATAGTTAAAGTCTATCATATTACTTTTTCCCACAGAATATGCAAGACAGTAACATTTTCCACAGCTCCTAGTAGGCTGCATTGTGAAAAGCACCTACAGGCCAGTGGTTCACTTAAAAGATTGCGTAGCGCTTAACAAAATCAGCCATGTTGGAGAAGAGCCATAGCAATGTGTGCAGAGTCACCTTCCCAGACAGAAAGGCGTTCCTGGTTTTCATGGTCTATTGTTCTCCCAGCCCCACCAGCCCTGTCACTATGTCTCTGAGAATCTGCAACAAGTTAGTGATAAAATGAAACAAGTGGAACAGTTCTTCAGTGGGTGGCCTTCCTTGGATAAGGTGCTGCAGAGGCACACAATGTGTGGTTCATTAATTGATCCAGGGGAAAAAGCTGAGTCTATTCTGTAGGCTGACAATAAATTCAACAAAGTTAGGTTATATCAGAAACTTATTTGGGAGTCAGGTGCCAGGGACAACAGCATGGGGGAGTGTAATGATGACAGCAGCACCTGAGTAAGGTGGTGAACTGATTGGTTTGCTGGAATTGGGCTGGCTGCTGTGGGACATCTCTGAAGTGACTGCAACTGTGAGCCAGCAGGTTGTGGCCTGAGTTTCTGCAGAGTGCTTTATAGATGAATGGATGGCGCTTTGAGTGTGGCTGTTGATTAATACTTGGTAAAATCATGCTTTTGAAAGTGTCCTAGTGTTTAGGTACAGGTGGAAGCACAGTAGTGGAGACTAGGATGTGCAAGACTGGAATGCAAACCCATCTTCACCTGTAGTCCTGATGTTCACTGACTGAACTGGGGAAACTGAAGGCCATGAATCTGCTTCATCTTCTGCAGCTGGGTTTGATGAGTATAATAAGAGCCCAAAGGGAGAAAGTCAAAATCTGTGCTTCCCTTTTTAAAGCTGAATTCAGACTGACTTCTGACACCTTTACAAACCTGCATTTTTCCTCATTCTTTCCTTGAGAAGTGGTTATACTTACTGGGAATATTAAACAAACCTTGTTACAGATGTTTTGCCTGGCAGTGAGGCCTTGGGTTTGATTTGATAAATGTTAGTTGTTATTGGCTCAAATCTATTGCTGTGGATCTGTGACTAGAAAAAAGGTAAATAAAATTTCAATCTTGAATGTAGAATGCCAAAAAAGTGAAATACTGAAGTATTTTATGTGTTTGTTAATTGTTCCAGTTTCCACCTGGAAGTTCTGTGGTCACATTTAGAGCTGATTCACAAAAATAAAGGCGGCTGAAGATCTTGTAGAGGCTGCAATTAAATGCAGCACTACAGAAAAAGCTCTGTAGAAGTTGGTAACTAGTATTTAGTGACTTTGCTCTGATTTCTCTTCAACACAGCTGGTGAAAATGGCTGAAAATGGAGATGGTGAAAACATGTCTATCTTGGAAAGCAAAATCTGTCAGCAAATTGAGGTAAGTTCAATTTATAGTTTGGGACCTGAACTGAGATGTAATTTTTGGAGACCTTAATGGGTAGGGACTTGGCTAATGGGAAGTTGTGCATCAGTAAACAATTTATTATTGTGTTTGTTGGGGTTATTCTTTGCATGCAAATAGGAAGTTGCATTTTAATTCAGTATGGCTTAATTGTGGGGGGAAAAATCCTGTTTGGGAATCTGTGCTGTTCAAAATATTAGCATGCTGCATAATTTGCTATTATGATTTACTTTTGGAAGTGTCACATTAAAGCAGGAAGTAGTAATATGAGAATTCCAATAAAAATAACAACTAGAATTTTGAACACTTCCATTCACTGCTGTAAACTGTCTAATGGAAAAGAGATTTTGAAGTGTGAACATTCCAAAACAAATCTTTTTTTTTTTTTTTGCAGTACTATTTTGGCAATCACAACCTACCAAGAGATAAGTTCCTAAAGGAACAGATCAAATTAGATGATGGTTGGGTGCCTTTGGAAGTAATGATCAAATTCAACAGGTAAAGCAAAGCACATCTAATTTGGACAGAAGGGTAATTTTCAGCTACTAAAATCTGTTTTGGTGGCCAAATGTGTCTGTTCTGCACATGCATTTCCTCTTGCTGTTTCAACATTTGGCTTCAGCTTTGCCCTGTGTATGTTTCATAATCTGTGTCTCCTTACTTGATAGATTAAGTCGCCTTTCAAAAGACTTTGGTGTTATAGTAGAAGCACTAAGAAAATCCAAGACTGGTCTAATGGAAATAAATGAAGACAAAACTAAAATCAGAAGATCTCCAAATAAACCCCTTCCTGAATTAAATGACCAGTACAAGGCTGCAATTAAAAACAGATCAGTATATGTTGTAAGTAAGCTTCTTCCTTTGCTCTGAGCTATTCTGGGTGGCTTTGACTGAAAAGCATCTAACCAAAGTCAACTTGAGTTAACTCATAGTGGATAGTCAGGGAGTTATTTCTGATGAGGTATTACAGTTTGTTGCATGCAATTGAAGCTTTGTGCTGTTTTACAGAAAGGCTTTCCATTAGATGCAACTCTCGATGATATCAAAGAATGGCTGGAGGATAAAGGTCCAGTTGAAAACATTCAAATGAGGAGAACACTGCAGAAAACATTCAAGGTAGCTCTTGCAATGAACAGTTAGACCTGGGGCAGGGATGCCTTGCAGAGTACATTTTGTTAAATTATTCTAAAATTGAATATATCTTACTCAACAGGGGTCAATATTTGCAGTGTTTGATAGTGTTGAATCTGCCAAGAAGTTCACAGAAATCCCAAACCAAAAGTACAAAGACACAGAGCTGATAGTGCTTTTCAAGTAAGTCCACCTACCTGATGCATGAGCTAGTAAGAGTGGTCAAGGGTGGATTGAAGTTTCTGTACTGCTTTACAGAATCGATAACACAGATGTCTTTGTCACTTTGTCACTTACTTTGGAGATGAGTATTTTGATTGCTAAAGACAGAAGTAGCCAATTAACAGTTGGGACTGTCTTGTAAAGTAACTACAGTGGAATAATCTAAGTAGTATTAACAAAATTTACATTCTATTGAAGGGAAGAGTATTGTACAAAGAAGAATGAAGAAAGGAAACAAAACAAAGTAGAGGCCAAAGCAAGAGCTAAACAGTAAGTCCTTATCAGCAGAAATGCCTGGTTTTGATCACCTGACCATACAAGAACCGCCTCTTACCTAATCTTAACTTCTCTACAGGGAAAAAGAAGAAAAACAGAAACAAGCAGCAGATGCTGAGATGGTATGAATTTCTTATGTCTGTACTTGAAAACTGTTTTTTCATGGATTTTCAATAACAGTCTTGTTGCAGCTGCATGTTGTAAAGCTAAGGTGGGGGATAGTCACACCTTTACATTCTATAATAGATCACGTTCTTAAAAGCTGAGATGAACTTCCACAAACTAACCTACAGTAAGACTTCCTTTTGTCATGGTATTGCATCTTATTTTCAGGAGACTGATTTTGCTTAAAGGCTCATATCCTGGATTTGAATTAGTAGGTACGTTTAGCTGCTTAGACAGGATCCTAAATGCATCAATTAGATGATCGTTTTCTTCCATTTTCTTCTCCTAATTAAAGAGCCTTGTAGGGACATAATCTCTGTTATGTACATTTTCAACCTGAGTTCTCAGCCCTTGGAACTTTTTCAAAATTTCAAGAGCATAAATATCGTATGGAAAGGATTCCCAACTTACGCATAAATGAATCAGTAAGCAAAGAAAGAAAAAGTGATTTTAAAAATGTCTGAGTGGAACTGTAGGAGACTTGGACATCAGCATAAATACATAGCAAGGATGCTTTGCTTACTTGTGGTATTAAGAAGGCTGACTTCAGTTGCTTATTTATTGTTAGCATGTTTTAATGTTACGCTAGAAGGATGGAAAAATATATTCAAAGCTTGGCTTTTCAATAATTTTTTTTTTTTTTTTAAAGAAATCTCTAGAAGAAAAGACAGGATGTCTTTTGAAGTTTTCTGGTGATTTAGATGATCAAACATGCAGAGAAGATCTCCATGCAGTATTTTCTGATCATGGAGAAATCAAATGGATACACTTTGTAAGAGGTGCAAAGGAGGTCAGTATAACTTTGGACATGCAGTTAAGATCTTCATACTAGTTTGAAACTGAATCATTAAATGCATATGCTTTTATATCAAGTAATTGTTTTTTTCTATTTGACTTGTGCAACTGCAGAATATTTAGAGAATAAAATCATTTGCTTAAATTCTTTCAAAAGGATGAGTAGAGATTCCAGCCTCCTCAGCTGATGAGTTGAAACCTGGGAGTGAGAGTGTTTGTTATAACAGCTTGAGGGTTTTGCTTCAGTCTAGATATTTCACACCATGCAAACACTGAACTTGCTGAGGTACATAGCAGGATATGTTCATGGTTCAAGTTGAGTGTTCTCATGATAAAATTCAAATGCAAATACTATTTTTTCTTTTTAAGGGAATCATCCTATTTAAGGATGCTGCAAAAGAAGCTCTGGAAAAAGCTAAGGAAGCACATAATGGAAACTTACAGCTTCGGAACAAAGATGTTACTTGGGAATTGCTAGAAGGAGATGCAGAGAAAGAAGCTCTGAAAAAAATACTAGAAGATCAGCAGGAATTGCTGAAACAGAAAGGAAAAGGTCCTCTCTGACTGGTTGAAGTATTTAGAATGTTCTAGGAGTGGTGTTATGTATTCACAATTTTATTATCAGAAAATAATCACTAACTGTAAAGCATAATTTTAAGCTTGTCAATTAAAAGACGAATGATACCAAATTCCTGTCATCTTATCCCAACAGGACGCAAACTTAAAGGAAGAGGGGGGAAGATACCTCAAGGTGCACACAAAGGGAAGGTACAGTTTCAGGGCAAGAAAATAAAGTTTGAGAATGAGGAAGAAGGCGAAGATGATAATAAAACAGGTATACTATTCTGCATGGGATGCACCTTCTTTATTGCAGGGGGCTTGTTAATGGACAATTTTTTGTTTTCTAAAATTTTTTCTGGTTTGGTCCTATGCTGTAGTACTTCAGTTGTTGTCCTTTGTCAGTACTAGTAAAGTAACAATTAAGGTCCTCTGCTCAACTCTTTTCAAAAGTTAGAATTGTCCAAAACACACACACAAAAAAAAGTATTAAAACATTTACTAGATGCTGAGGTTGTACTGCAAGACTATTCAAGGCATTCTGCACTGAGTATGGTGGTTATCATCAACTACTGCCACTCTCTCCATTCCCACCCCCAGCATCTTGAGGCATATCAAGTCCAGTAGTTCTGGATAGTGGTATGGGGCTCAGAGAAGGTGAAAGCTAAGTTTTCTGTTGTTTAGATGTGACCTGCTTTAAAAACAAAGAACAAAAACGAACAAAACACAACCATTCAACCCTACACCTCTTAGATTTCATTCTGTCATCTTCTTACCTGCCCTAGTGGTAGAACTTCTACAGATGTTGTGATTTAACCTTGCAGAAAGCTAAACACCACACAGCTGTTTGCTAATTCCCCCTTCCACTGTAGGATGCAGGCAGGAATTGGAGGGCGGACACCACAACTTGTTGAGATTTTAAAGTAAAAAAAGCTGTTTACTGAGACAGAAATAGTAATGATAACAATACATACGTACTTAAAAAACAAGTGATGCAGAATGCACTCACCACCTGGCCTGATGCCCAGATGGTTCCTAAGCAGTGACACCCCTGGCCAACTCCTCCAGTTCAGTTGTTCTCTATGATGTTATGGGGTATAGAACATCCCTTTCGCCAGTTTAGGTCAGCTGTCCTGGTTCTGTCCCCTCCCAGCTCTCTGTACTGCTCCAGTCCCTTACTGGCAGGGAGTACAAGAAGCTAAAATGACCTTGGCTCTACGCAGCACTGCTCAACAGCAACTAAAATTTGTTATAAACATTGTTCTCCTAAAGCCAAAACACAGATTCATACCAGACACTGTCAACAAAATCAACCTCTGTCCTACTTGAAACCAGGACAACAAGGAATGCATTCATTATTTAAGAATGCATAGAAATTCAAAGTCGCATAATAAGCAAACCATCTATCATAGCCACACGCTGAGGATCAATCTAGGACCCAAGCTTGGGCAAACATATATGAACATTTAAGAGTAATTTAAGTTTTGTTTTGTTTTTTTCCAAAAGATTTGAGGTAGTGGAAAGGCTTTCCTTTACCATAACTGACTATGTATTCAATTTTGCAGAACCAGTAAGTCCTAAGAAGAGACCGCTAGAAGAAACAGAAAAAGAAGAATCTGCACCAAAACAACTGAAAACAGAAAATGGAGACGGAGCTCAGTAATACTAAAGTAAAAATACCATTGTTTTTATTAGTTCATTTTAAATAGGTTTTAAAGACATGCTTCAGTTCAGGAGTTTCTGGTAGAAAATCTAATGAAATCCACTTCAATGTCAACCTATAACGAGAAGAGACCTTCATTTCATTGGGTTACAACTTGTTGTTAAAGCAGCATGCTTATTCTTAAGATGCCACTCTGGAAAACTCTTTTGTATGTATAGTTTTGTTTATACTGTCAGTGCTCTCAAATTCTCTGGCATCCCATTCAAATGTAAAAGGTGCCACAGACTTCATAATCTCAAAGTGATATTACATAGTAGCTACCAATAAATTCAGAACTGAAAACTGCTCATTACTGATCCCTCTGTTCAACCACTAAGTATTAACTGCAATGGAACTTACTGCTATCATAAGAAACTTTTCTCAAATGCTATGAATCATCCAGTAGATGTGACCATAAAACTTAGGTTCTTTCAGTGGAATTCAGTTGCCCTAATACAAGATACTTTATTCTCAGTTGGGTTAGGTTTTATACTTACTGATTTCTTCTTATGGAACTTGTATGATGCTGGTAGGTCATATCTAAGTTCTGTGAACAGTATAAAAAAAAGTTACTCTACAATGATTATTGTAAGTAAGTTGTAAGTTTATTAACTTACACCCTATATCTATGCTCTGTTGTGTCTCTTGCCCACCTCTGAGCCTTGACTGGATAATAGTTTTGACCTCTATGCTAGATTTCTTCACTAATTAGGACTGAAAATTTAATCTGCCTATATCAGACATAAGTGGACAGCTGAGAAGCAGAAATGCATCTTATGCACTTATGCAACTCCATGTCTTAAGTAAGTTGTATGACTATAAACCATATAGCTTATGATACTTAAAGATCAGGAGAATAACTGAACTGCCCAAAATATTTGGTTGGCTGCAATGGCAGGATGATATCTCATTTAAGAATTCACTTTTTTGGTTATGTTATTCCTTCTTAAGCAGAAAGATGGGTAATTTCTGCCTGAAGACAAAAGCTAGTCCAGGAAGAAATAAAACTCTGCAATTTTTTTTTTTAAATAAAAGGTTAAAAAACACTTGCGTCATTTTTAGTCTTAAATCATACTTAAATTTCCCTCTAGATGTTAAGTTTGTATTGTCTTACAGCTGTTAGCCTCCAAGAAAATACTTTTAATAAGAAATTAATCTTACCTGCTATGACTTCCATCTTCACTTCCCATTCATCTGCTTTCTTTTGAACATGCTGCAGTGTTAAACAGAGCTGTCTTTAAAGGCTGATTTTTACAGAGTTCTATGAATATCAACACACCTGTATGAATTTAGGAAGTCTCCAATGCTCCTGTTTTTCAACCTAAAACATTAGATGTACTTATCTCCACGTATGCAAAATCACAGTCTTTGATATCAGTATTCACTCAAAATGGGCACAAGCCATTGAACAAATCAAAGAAGCTAAAGACAGTATGACAAATTATCAGCTACTTAATTGTTTGTTTAATGCTCACTCTATTAACAGGAAGGACCTACCTGCCGTGTTGAAGTCTTGTGAAGGGAATAGACAGCTGTTTTTGCCATTTGTAAAGCGGTTTTCAGAAAGATCATATCCATTCCTGGAAAAGTGCTGAAATCAGAATTGCTAAATGCAAGTTTAAGAGAATTTACAGAACTGTTTCATGCTTCAATTTTTCTGAAGCAATAGCTATTTGAGAAACAGCAGTGAATACATTATAGAAAGCATTTCTGCAACTTTGCCAACTGTATTTAATAAAAAAAATAAGGGATATGAAATAGTGTTGTGTGTTCGAAACCTAGTGATTTTTAGCTGTAACACTGGAGTGGTTGACCTCTACTTAAAAAAAAACTGATTTCAGGACAGCAAAACATTGTCCCATATTGCAAGAGAGATTTCATTAAAAGTATCTCCCCTGATACTTTGTTCCTAATTGCATCTGACTGACTTTCAGAATTACAAACCTTTATTATGTTTGGTACCAAAAGGAGGATTCATGATAACCGTGTCAAAAGTCTCTGACATGCTGTCTGGTAAAGAGGAGACATCACACTGAACCACATCAACGTTTGTGAGCTCAAAGTCTTCAAGGTTGCTGTTGAATATTTCCAATGCTTCTGCATCTATGTCAAACCCCACACACAATCTATTTTTAAAACAAAACAAAAAAACACACAAAAACAACCAATTAGTCTGCAAAATAAAAACTGTTCCAATTCTGTAGCAAAGTTTTGAAAAGGAGCAGCGTGAAACTTGTATTAACTCAGAAAAAGGCATGCAATTACAAGTTCAGTGCTTATAGAAATGAGAGTAGCTGTTGCTTTTTCCAAGTATCCTTTTAAGGTTTGTGAGAGAAGTTCCATGTGTTCATTCAGCTTCAGGAGAAAACAAATGTTATTGTTTCTTTCATGGCAACTGTCTGTTTCTTCCACTATTTGAGAGGCTACTGACCATAGAAACATGTTAAATAGCACAAATAGGCACCAGATAAGTGCCTATGATTTGTTCAGCACTGCTGTGTTATGATTTTATTTTCTCCTATTCTGTACTAGAAAAAATACTTAGTACTGAAATACTTACCCTGCTCCCAACATTGCACTTCCAATGCTGAGCATGCCACAGCCACATCCTAAATCTGCAACTGTTTTGTTTTCAATATCATCAAAAGTATTGTGAATTGTGTACAGCATACACGCTGAGGAGAGAAAGAAATACCATCAGTAATTCCAAATATACATCCAGTTAATGAAATTACTTTCTTCTGCCTTCAGAAAACTCTGAACTGAATGTCTCTTATCATGCAAAATTAACCCCATGTTTTCATTGTCTGTAATCCTCATTTTCATTTTTATGTGAAAATGAGACTTTTTTTTTTCCAGATAATAAAAAAAAAAACAAACAGTATTTTTGGTCTGGTGAGTATAATTCATAAAGATTAGGGAACTTTTAAATTTGTGGAAAAGGTATGCCCCTAATTTTCTGGGGAGGAAAATCAACAGAAACTTCCAAACTTTTAAGATAGTGGAAAAGTTCACAATTATGGTAGAGGTGAGTGTCTGTACTTGCAGTACTGCTTTTGTATGTCATGAAATATGACCATTCCAGCTTCCACTTACGGGCTAAGATGCTTCTATCACAACATATCTTTTAAATCCACTAACACTAATTTGGGATTGTAAATTATCAGTTTACTTCTAATAAGTTAACATAATTAAAAATTAATGGATCCATCTTCCTGTTAGATAAAATTTGTCAACTACTTCTGTGGTGAAAGCTGTAAATGAGTACAGTGGGAGATACGACAGCCTTAGGAAGAAGCGGTAAATGGGACGTGTTAGGAGAGCACGGAGTGAACCTTACCTGCGATGTGGGGTCTTGTCGGGTACTGCTCAAGGAGCACTTTTGGACTTTCAAAAGTATCGACCTGCTGCAGGCAGCTTTCCAGTTCTTTGAGCTTTAATTTCTTCATGTTTCCGCTGGGACTCGATCCTCATGTGTCCTTTCCCACTCTCCTATGATTCTAGCTAAGAAAAATACAAAGCATCACTATATTGATCAGTTCTAACCTTAAAGCCCCCCGCGGCAGCTGATAGCTGACAGCTGGGCCCCTGCAGGCGGACAGCGCGGGGCCGGACAGCGCCAGGCGCCCCCATTCCCGCCACGCGCCGCCCACCTCAGCGCGGGGCTCCGCTCCCAGCGATGGGCACCCAGCACCAAGTGCCGAGCCCCGGCCCCGGTCCCTCTCCTGCCCGTCCGGCCGCCCTCCCGGCTCTCTTGCGGCCTACAGGTACGGCCGTACCCCCACTCCGGCTCTCTCGCTCCCGGCGCCGCCGGCAGCGAACCTGCGCGCTGCCGGGACCGCGTCGGGCGGGGAAGGCAGAGGAAGGGGAGGGGCGGATGGCGAAGGAGGGGAGAGCCGTTCCCCGGTATCGCGAGAGGGAGGCGCCACCGGGAGGGAGGGGAGGAGAGGAGAGAGGAGGAAAGGAGAGGAGGGCGGTGAGGGGTGCCCCAGAGCCGGGAGTCCGGCGCGGCCGTAACGGCCCCTCGGTTCCGCATCATGGCGGGGACCGGCGCCAGCGGCCGGGATAAGCGAGCGACGGCGACGCGGCTGAAGGAGGCGCTGGGCGGCGAGAACGGTGCGGCGGCGGCCGGCGAGTTGCGGGCGCTGCTGGAGCGGGTGCTGGCCCCGGCGGCGGGCTCGGGCGGCGGCGAGGCGGCGGGCGAGGCGCTGGAGTGGTGCCGCTGCCTGCTGTCGGGCGGGGAGCCCTGGGACGGCTTCGTGCAAGCCGTGCGGGCCTACGACCCGGCCACGCTGTGCGGCCTTGTGTGGACGGCCAACTTCGTGGCCTACCGCTGCCGGACCTGCGGGATCTCGCCCTGCATGAGCCTGTGCGCTGAGTGCTTCCACCAGGGCGAGCACGCCGGGCACGACTACAACATGTTCCGGAGTCAGGCGGGGGGCGCCTGCGACTGCGGCGACGGCAACGTCATGCGGGAGGCCGGGTGAGCGGCGGGCGGACGGGCACCTGCGGGAGCGACGGGCGGGCGGCCGCCCTCCTGCGGGCCGGGGCGTTGGGCGGGCACCTGCCGCCAATCTGTGAGCGGTGGCCTTCGGCCGGCCCGGCCCTGGTCCTCCCGCTGGTCGGTGGCCTTGCGTGAGGGCCGGCTTTCGGGGCGCCGCCGGGGCGGGAGTTGCCGCGCCCGGTGTCGGCCTGCTCCGCCGGCCCCAGGGTGGGCGCGGGCAGCACTGCGCTTCATCTGGGCGTACGGCGGATGGCGGGAGGGTCGGGGTGCGGGAGCCGGTCTCGGTTCTCCCGAGCCGCGGGTGGTATTGCCTCCCGTTGGCTGCGCCCAGCTTTAAAGCGGGGTCTCGGAACCGCTTATGTGGGTGCGGTACGGCAGAGTTCAGGAAAGGGAGGCGTCCGCAGCGCCCTGTCGACGTGCAGACCTGCTGTGGTCAGGACGGTGCCCGGCGTTACGAGCAGACTTCGGTATCTCGTTATATCTGCCTTTGTTCCATTGTACTCAGTGGTAGGAGGACAGATCGGCCAACGGGCTGTTGTGTTGGGTGGATCCTCGTTCATACACCTCAGCTGTCTTTCTGGAGCTCACTGTGCTCCTGTTTGTTACTGGAGGGCCACGGGTTTGCCAGAAGGCAACTCAGAGTACCTGAGTGGGGCTTCTGACCAGCGCTGCGGAGATGTCTGGGTTGCCTTAGCCTTGCTGGCATGATGTTCTTCCAGAAGATCCATCTCCTCCCAGTAAATCCTCTCTTGTGGTGGTATCAGAAAAAGCTAAGGAAGTGTGGAAATACTAAAATGCTTTCCTTAGTTTCTGTGTTTTTAACACCTCATTTTTTTAATGTGTGCAGTTCTGCTTAAAGATTGCATTTTTGATTCTGTTTCTTGGTGCCTGTGGTAACGGTTCTCCAGCTCTAGGCCTTGAAGTGCTTTCTTTCTTTGTTTCCTGTCATGTTTTTTTGCCCCCACCCCTCCATTCCTGTTAATTCTCTGCCTTCACCATTTCTTCATCCTTCCTCTTTGGTGGAGCCTCTTCCACTTGAGGACTCCCCCCAATGGATGAAATTTTTTTTTTTTGGTCCTTTTGTTTGATAGGTCTTCATTGACTTTAAAGGGCTGCTCCTGAAGTGATTTTTTTTTTCTCTTTCAGTTTTTGTTCAACTTCTGCTTTTTCTCTTTCCTCAGCATCATTGAAGTAACAATTCCCCTTGATCTTGGGAAGTCAGACAAAAATACATGTCACTTCTTCCAGTGTGGGATAGATTGAGGGCTCCTCATAGTGGTAGGATTTTAAAAGAACATGGATAAATTGAACTACTTCGGATAAACATTAAGATGACTTCTAATATTGCTTTCATCTCAGAGTTTATGGCTTCCATAACTGTCTTTTCATATTTTAAACAGTTTTTTTTCTTGAAGAGAGCTGATTTAATAAAGAAGATAAGTTGATAAATTTGGAGTGTAAACAGATGCAAACCCTCAGGGCATTTCTCTTATATTTATTCTAGTTATTACTTTTAGTACTGGAATTCAGAAGTAAATCGTCTTTGGTATAAAGTAGATCTCGTTGGTGGATTTAGTCCTTCCTGCTACAGGATTTCACGATGTTGGTCTAGGAACGATACTCTTGGCTGAGCAGTGTTGTCCAGCCCTGGGCATACAGAGCTAAACCTACCGGTGGGTGGGAAACCCGCCCATCATGTGGGATAGTTAAATTTAAACTAATGTAAGAACATGAACAAGTGCAAACATACTTGTGCACATACACACAAACACGCAGCTTTGCCTGTTGACTTGAATTACTTCAGTGCAGCGTGTTTGGATAAATTGATTGACCTTTGTGTGTACAAATCAGCTGCACAATAGCAAAGGTAATGCTTTACACGTGACTTGGGAGGCTTTCATTGTCGATTCAGGAAATAGGAGTGTGACTAGCCCAGTGTAATCTTGCCCACCCCAACCAGAGCTTCTATTAATAGCAGAGGAATCAAATGTGGAACCTGCTTGCAAACTCAGTAGGCAGATGGTAGATACAATTCTTTGTAGGTACTGTAAATGAGCATATAGTAGTAGTAGTTTGTTTCTCATGGTTACTGTTACCTGGTCCATGTGTTTAATGGGTTTTTTCTTTTTTTTCCCCATTTGAAAAATAGTTTTAATGGGGTGTTAGCTAACAGATCTGCTGTAAAGGAGACCTCTCCAGCTCACCATCTGGAGTATCTATTCGTTTTCTCTAGAGGTGGTTTTGTCTGCAACATGAGGATAGATATGTTTGTTAATCTTTTGGCACTAATCAAAACTGCAATTTTAGAGATAAATATTAGTTTTGATTTTTTTTTTTTTTTTTGTATCTGATGTCTTTTTATGGAAAAGACAGGATATACTGTGATAGCTGTCTGCTAATTTGGTTTAGGTATCTTCTGCATTTCTCAGTTATTTCAGAAAAAACAGATTGTCATGCTCTCAAACCTTGTGATTCTCATGCAGGACTCAGTGACTTTGGTGGTTAACTTCAGTTGATCTAATCTTAACAGAAGGTAATTTAGACTTTAGAAAATACCTGCATTTATAAATTTTAAGGATGTAGCTGCTTGTCCAAGTACGAAAAGCACTAGCTGTGACAAAGTTTTCTAGATTTTGAGCACCGGTGATACATCAGTGGGTAAAAATAATTTGTAGTTCTCTCCTGTGTGGTGCTGAGCCATAGACAGATGAAACTTGCAGCTCCGTCGGAGGTACTTAATAATGTTCTGGAGACAGTTCTTCAGTTCTAAAGCATTGATGGTAGACATGCTCACAGTTCAGCAGATGGGCTCATCTGTTTGGAACAAACATGCAGTTCTACAGGAGGAAATTCAGACTGGAATGTTTTTTTGGTTGGTAGATGGTCTTGTGTAAGAATGAAACTTTGTAGTTTATAAAACAAGCTTGAAGGAAGCAATATGCCATGTGGTTATAATAAGAGTAAAACTAATCAGTGATGTGTTATTGATGAGTACTGTCTTGCTTTTGTGGTTATCTTGTTCCGATTCCTCTTTCCGTCTGTAGGCAATAACCTGATATACCAGAGCCTCTATTCTTTGGCTGTTTCATTCCCCCGTGTCCTGTTTCTGAGTATGCCTTGCTGTGTGTTAGCTTATTTGTTAAATTAATCATGTGGGAAGCAGATGTTTTAGTGCTGCATTATAGTACAAAGGGAATAATATCTCCATCAAAAGTTGCATATCCTGAAAGGCAAAAAGCCAGGTTAAGAATTTCATTTAACAGGCTTTTGCATTGATGTTTGCTGTGTATTTGATGGTAGTTATGGCAACTGGTGGCTCTACTGACATGGAACATTGCCTTCTCTTGTGACTTATTAAAAAAAGTCTAAGAAATTATCAATTTCTACATGTGACAGTGGGCCATTTCTTTATTAGTAGGCTTGTGTGAAGTAAAAAAAAAAACAACACTCTAGTTATAAACAAGGTGACTGGTACAGGTCAGTGTTATGTGTTGTGTGTCCAACAGCACCTCCATGTAAATGGCTGTAGCTGTTCTGCAGCCTTGTCTCTCATTATCCATATTTGCTTTTCCTTTTAGCTCTGCTGTCCGAGAGGGTACAGCGCTATAGGCTTTGGAGATCCCATCTGATCTGCACACTGGGCCGGATCCATCTTGATGTCTGTGGTCATCTATTGGGTCTACTGTGATCCCATACAAAAAGACTGGAGAATTCTCATGCTTCTAATGAGTATAAGAAGTATACTCACAGTTTTCAACCTGTTAATTTCTCCTGCTTTAATTTAGTTGGAATTGGCTCTGGGTTTTTTTTTTTCAGGACATAAAAATGTTTGCACCAGGAAACACGCAATAGTTTTAGTTAAGATTAAATTATCTACAGTAGATACCTCGTATTGATGACCTTTGCTACTTCATCCCCACTTTTTTCTTTCCCTCTTCAAAATTCCCTGTTGTATCTGTCTTCAGAGACGCTGCTGTACAGGATCTCTTTTCAATAGAAATGGTCTTTCCATCTTATGTGGGAGCTGTAGCAGAATATTATTTCTATTTGTTTTGCCAGGTGAAAAGGTAAGGGATGTTTCTCCTATGTTTGAAAAAACTTTTTAGACAAGCAGTTGAAAAAAACAAGCTTGCTGTTGAGAAAGCTGCTATATCAGTTACTTTGCAATGTGTTCATAGTGCAAGATGTCATCTTCGGTTGTAGCAGCTGTGATCTACTTAAGATCAGAAAAGTCAGTTTAAGACTTGGTTATGAGAAATACAGGCAATGACTGTGCTGCTAGCTGTAAGCAGATTATATGGTTACTTTGTCAACTGTCCTGCAACAGCAAATAGTATTTAGCACAGGCAAGGTGTTGCTGCTTCAAAGCTGTCCCTTCCAGCGTGGCTCTGTCAGTTGTGTTCTTGGTGGGCCAGAAGGTTCCAGTTCTCCAGGACCTGCAGCTTAGTGATGCAGCTTCCAAGAGGGGAGGAGTACTTGTTTGGGCCTTTCTCCAGAAGGCTGGATGCTTCAAGAGCAGGCTGAGGCTGTACGTGTAGCCAAGGAGTTTGGACTAAGAGCATTTTGATACTTCCTTGAAAGGTCCTCAGGATTGTTGGGGAGTTATGTGTAGCATTCTGCAGGGTTGTTATCAATGCCGTTTAGCTTCTTAGTTTTGAAACCTTCTGGGCTACTAAGGACTTTTGGCTGAAAGGACGTAGGAGCTAAGTCTGGGTTGTACTGCCTGTTACCTTGGCACGAGAGTCTCAATAAACCCTGTCCTGTCCTTCAAAACACAGCTCAGCAGCCTGATCCTCCACTAACAAGCTGCAGGAATTCATGTTGCACTGTACTGATCAGAGCATTTTGAAGAAACATAGTTACTGTGCAGAAAATAACTGAATCCCTCTGCCCTCCTCACCCTCCCCCATATGTAAAGCTTGTCATTGTGTATTGCTGCTTAGACTTCCACGATGATATTCAGGAGTTTTTGTAGGGCTTTAAGTTTGGTCTTATCCTTGGAAAGCAAGAGATCTTGGATCACTAGTAATTAAGTCCATCATGACTTACAGCCAACTCACAAACCTGTCTGTCTTGATTTCTCATAAGAATGTATCCAGTGAGAGCTGCATCAGTCTCTGAAGTAGAAGCTGCAGTGTTTTCCAAATGGTTGGCAGCCAAGTGATAATTTTGGATTATTGCTTTCAGAGCTGTGGCCTGACTAGACGCCATGTGCTTTATACATGCCTCAGGAAAACTCAGTTGTTCCACAGGCGTCGGTAAGAGCATGAGGTGACTGTCCCCGGATTTGAATCCCCTTGGATTCAAATGCATCAACATGCACAACTTTTTACACTTAAAAGCCTCAATTCTTGCTGTGTTACCCTCTGTGGAAAAAAAATAAGTGATAGTCCTAACCCTCTAGTTCTTGCTAGTAAGGTCAGCCTGGCTTGAAGAACAGACCAGTGCTGTTGTATAGCATGCCTTGCCTGAAATTTGATTTATTTATTGTGTGAATTAGCTATTGCTTTGTAATATACTTTGACAGGTACTCAATTTAAGAAGAGCTGGTGTTTTAGAAGTCTGTGTGGACTTGTTTGGATTTGTGCTAATAAATGTTGACTATCAGTTCCTTTGCTTTGATCTTCTCAAGTTCCCCTTATCCCTTTTTTGAAATTCTCAGCTCTCCAGGATTGTAAAGTTGCCATGTCAGGGTGGAGCATCACGTGTCTGGTCATATCTGATCTACGCAGAACTGTAATGGATCCATTGGCAGCAGGGTAGCCAGTATTTGGGGTGCATGCTGGTAAACACATTTGTAAGGCACTTCTTTTACATTTTCTTAATGGCAATCAATGTAAGTTCTTTCAGGTGTCGGGGCATTCTTTATTAGAACTTGCAGAATGTCAGGAATTCTGTATTTAAAAGAAGTCTGCAGTGGTATTGGACAACTGCAGGTGATTTAAGTAACAGTCTCATAGATGCCCTTCTTTATGGAGGCTTTTGATAGCAAACTTTGAAAATAATGTTCTTTATGTTTAAGTCACAGAGCAGCCATTTGAATCCTACGATAACAAGGACTGTGTAATTAACTGTTGCCTTTGTCAGGACCCATCTCTGCTTTTTGCATGCTGCCTGCAGCAATAATAGCTTTGGCATAGAACTCATAGGCACTTATCTTTCCAAGAAAACTGTAAACTACATATATTGCACTTTGTTGGAGCTTAAAATAGTATCTTCAACTGAAGTAGACAACTTTTAATAAAAATCCGTGCATCTGACTCAAATCCAAAAGAAATGGAAGTTTACGTGTGATACTATGCAGTCACTTAGAACTTTGTCAGACTAAATCTTTGGGACAAACTGCTACTGACTGGGTGTTTGACCTGCTTACGTTTTCTTGGGGAAATTTAGTTGTTTCCTTAGTAGGAGAAGTATTTTGTTAACTCTGATTTGAAACTTTTGCTTTTTGTTCTTTAAGTAGAAGGTGCACTGTTCCTGTGCTTTAAGGTAGGTAGTTGATGGGACTCTGAAAGCAACTGAATGGGGAAGCTGTATGTGAACTAATGGCTTGGGATGATACATTTGGACCATATTTTGTACTTGCTGATGTGCTCATCTTTCAGATGTCAGCTGGGAATTCTGCTTTGTGAATGTTCTGCAAGGCTAAGAACTCTGACAGAGTTTTTGTGCATCCTGAATTAGTTTGTGCATTATCTTAATTTCTTTATTTTTAGCTCTGTATATGGAAAAAAAAATATATATAAATATACTTTTAATATATATAAATATACCTTTAGCCTCCATGTTGTGAAATACTTTTGGACACAAATAATTACGTCATGGGCTTTCTTTAATGTTAATTTTGAAGAAATTTGCCTTTTAGAGTTGAGTCTGAAGAGTGTTCTTTTCACTACCTTCTTCAGTCCAATGAAATGCTAAATGAACTACTTGTTCAGGTGGTGCCATACCTGTCCTCAACTGAAAGAGCTGTTTTTCCTGTTGGAAAATGTGATTAGAGACTATATGCATGCATGCAAATGGCTGAATTAAAGTGATGCTAATGATCTTCATGCTGTCATAAACATGCATGAAGCTATACTTTCAACATGCAAGAGCTATACTTTGCAGTCACCACGTTCTTGTCTTTGCTGTAGCTTTTTCAGAGGGGTATCATGTTTGTAAGTCATCTAGCAGTGTGTCTGTTATTGTATAAATACACTTAAAATAGTGTGAGTTGAGGCTTTTCAGTCAAATGAAGTAAACGTAGCCTGTACTTATGTGTAATTATGGTGATGTAATTATAACCCAGAGCATTCACCCTTTTCAGACAGATGGTATTTTTTATGTCAGAAGATGAGTTGATCTTCCGAATTACCCATTTTTCTCTCAAAATGCTCAGATTTAACAACTTTGTGTGTCCATTCGAACATAAGCTCAGCTCCAGCTCTCTTCAGAAATCCATTTCTCCTCATTCTTGCTGTATTTCAAAGGTTCTGCAATAAAAACTGCCATACCTACTGTCTGGTTGATGGTGGGTACTTGTGCATTAGTGAAACTCATTGTAGTTTTATCTACTGTATGAGATGCTTGTGTCTGAGAACTAAGTGGGAATAACAGAAGTGTTCTTCTGCAGAGCCTCTTTGTTTGCTTTGTGTCCTCACTGGGGAGCAGCAGCACTCAGCACTGCGGATCTGCTGGGAGCTCCTGCCTGTCCTGCTGGGGTCAGGATATCTCCCAAATACCTCACCCAGGATTTCTAGCCTCCTAGAATGGCTGGACAGCTTTGTTGCAAGCGCTTACATCCTGGAAGGATGTCCTTTAAGTGTGTTTGTGGGCCTCCTTGCACATTTCACAGATCCTCTCTTGATTCCAGAGTCTCTACTTTGGAGCCTTCTTGGTTAGGAGGGTTACACCCATCCTTCTGCTTGGGTTTGCTCCTTGCCAGCACATCCCTAGTGGTAGAAATGCAAATGCTGAGTTCTGTCACGGCTCATCTGTTGGTTGTAGGTAGCTTCCTTACAGAGCAGAAGCTGTCACTGCTCAGGCCTTGCAGTCAGCACCACACTGATTCATTTTTGGAAGCCTGTTTTGCAGGTGAAAGGAATGAATTTAGCTATTGAAATATTGAATTCAACTACGGAATTAATGTAGGGAGCAAAGAAACCTGAACCTAAATTAACAAGAGGGATAGTCGGCCTTATTTTTCAATTAACGTCATGTTTGATGTTGGCTGGGGAAAGTGGATTTCCATAAAGCAAGGCTGCAATATATCAAAGGCCTTTTTCATGAAGATGAATTTCTAATTCTGTTTATAGAAGTTATATTTTGTTCTGAATTAACATTTGCTTTCGTATGTGAATAGCAAAGGAAGGGAAAACTTGTAAAAACTCTTTACCAGTATGTGAAGAATGAAAAATCAGTTTGTAAGATCTCTAGAAGTCAGTTGTAGCCCTCAAAATATTTTGCATCTTGCATCTATTTTGTGGAAACAACGTAGTATTTGCCTGCTGGTTTTAGTTGGGACAAAATGCATATTCTTTTTGAAGTGTTTGTTGGGTTCTTATGTGCAAAATCTATTCATTTTGTTTGAATACTTTATGAAACGCTATATGACATTCTGTCATGCAATACATGATATGAAATTTGTGGCAATTGTCCTAAATAAAACCTCAGTTTAAATGTGATTTATTGCTACTGAGTAGATTAATAAGATACAGATTTGTTTTTGTTGCTTTTGAGTTGTTTAGGAGTTGAGATCCGTGGAGTTTTCCTGGAGCCCTTTTGTTGAGTCCAGTAATTGTTATCCAGATGAGAATTCCTAAAAGCTTCTATGGGAATTAGGTGCCCGTTCTGAGAATGGGATGCCTTCATTGGGCAACTTTATCATTCGACTTAAAACAAATGACTTCTAAACATGGGGAAACAGGGAACAAAACAGTGAGAAAAGGTGAGGGTAAAAATAGTCCCCGTGTGTATGCCTGAACTTATGTCAAGTTTCTGGAATGTGACTGAAACTTGAGATGCAGGGGGATGCAGCATAAGGCCGTGCAAGTGTTCAAAAGCTGTAAAGGTGTGGCCTGGCTGGTGCCAAAGGCACTCATTAGCTGCTGTAGTAACTGGGGGAGCTTAAAAACCTTCCTTTGAAGTGGAGGAGTTGGCCTCATGGTGAGCCTTGTCTACTAGTTGCGAGACATTATGCACATTCAAATTTCAGCTGGCCCTCCTGCATTCTTGGTTTTATATCTTTGTTCTGTGTGTTTTATACATTTTATATATTTGTGTGTGGATCTGTTTTTGAGGAGTAGGTAATTTTCTGCTCGCTTAGTTCCCTGACCTTGCTGTAGCACAGGATCAATCGAGTGGCAGTGCTGGAAGAAGTAAGGGCAGAAGACAACTGGGGGAGCTGACCTAGTTCAACCAAAGCCTTTGTGAAACTGTAGCCTAAAGGAAAGGAGTTATTTTACCTTGAACATACATTTTAGAAATTCCAGGGGAAACCACTAAAGGCTCAAACAGGAGGAAGAGTGAATCTGTAAAGTCTAAAGTGAAGGTTGCTCAGAAGATGTTAATGCTGCTTACATGAAAATAGCCAGTATTCCTTACTCTGACATAAATGATAACATTTCAGTGCAGTATAAGACATTTCAATAACTGTATTTGAAGTCATGTGATTGCTTGTTAAGCCTCTACTTAATTGCCAGTTACTCTGCTATTCCTTCCTTTTACTGAAATTAGCTGTGCCTTTTTGTGAAAAACAATTTCAAAGATAGGAAACTGTAGAAGAAGAAGGAAAAAAAACAAACCCAAAACAAACAAACAAACAAAAACCCCCACAAAACAAAAAAAACAAAACCATCAAAACTCAAGTATATTTTTGAATTAGAGAAAAGAATAAGGAAGAATATGATTTTGTCCGCTTGCAGATTTGTATTTTATACTTCTGTGTTTTTCTTCTTTTTGACGGTTTCTGGAGCATTTTGAAACATATTTACAAAGACGAACTGATGCTATGATGAAGAAGCCCTTTCAGAAGTATAGGGGACTGATTAAGGAATAGGCTTGTTTGCTGTCTGTCTGGTGACTGGATAATCTGTTGGTGAAGGTTATCACAAGTGTCCCTTCCAGTCTATATGAGAAGCTTCAGTTTGTTTCTTCCTTGTCACAGCTTGAGATTCTGGCTGTTTAGTTAAAACAGCTGTTGTTTTTAAACGCTGAGGATTTTGGAAGCCTTTGTCTGGTATTTTGGTCAATATTTGTGGAAATGTGTAGGCAATAGGCCTTTGAGTGGAAGAGAGGATGAGTATTTCCGTTGTATGCTTTTTAAAGCTTAGGATAAAGCAGAGTCTCATAAGCAGTTATTACAAACCTGGGCTCAGTGAGATTTCTTCACTCTTGTTTTTAAATTGTAAAACCTAAGCATTGGTTTTCTGGGTCATCGTGGCCCAAGGTTAATTCTTGCCCTTGAAATTCAGTATGGCCAATATGTTGTCCAGCAGCAGATGGTCTCAGTAAGGATGTGTAAAGATCCTAGAACTATGTATACTTTTCTAGCTGCTAGTTTTGAATCTTATATTGATTTCTGACAGCATGCAGACTTTGAATGATAGATATAGAGAATGGCTCATCTTATAAAATGACTTGAGCATTCCTACTGCAGGGTTTAGGATCTGGTATCTAGAAATTGTTCTCTATTTGGAACTGATGTAACTTGTGTGTATGACAGTGACAGGACAGCATATTTCCTTACAGTGACTTATAACTTGGTTTCCTCCATGATTTTTCCAAAATCTGTATTAAAAATATTTATATCACGCTGTAAAGCCTTTTTGGGAATCTGAAGATGTGATTCTCATCACTCAGCTACAGGATAGCTGTAATAGATTGGGGATAGCGGACCCAGAGGCCGATTCACAAGCACTTTCCTGGTGTAGGCTTGCTGGGGAGCAGAGCTTTTTATGTCCCGTGGAAGGGAGCCCTGTATGTAGCAGAAGCTGGGATTCAAAACTGCTTTGCATGTGAGTTAATAATCTTGCTTTTGTTACTGTGACTGCCTTAGCTTGTGATGAGAACCCACTAAAACATATCTTTTGGCTGAATACTGAATATATGGAGAAGACCAATAGAAGACTTATAAACACACTGCATGCTATTTTTTTTTCCTAGTGTGTCTTTAAGTCTTTTTATTGTTTTTACTTTTAATCTCTTCTTATTGGTGAAAGTGAAACCAAATAGCTTTAAGACTGTCCTGTACTGCAGCACCAAGGTGCCAGACTTGTGATTTAGGGCCGTTCAGATTTCTGTGTGTGGTGAGTCAAATGTGGATGACAGAAGTGAAAGTGAATGGCTTTTCTTGACTTTGCAAGTGTTCACTTTTGTGAATGACCAAAACGAAAATCTTTCTTTTGTGCAAACTGACTATGGAAGTTGTCAGTTATCACTGAGCTCTTTCTCTTGGGCACCTTTTTTTCCCAGGTATGGTTAGACTATTTACGAACTGCACGTTGTCTGACTAATGCTGTCTTTGCTTTCTTTTTCTTAATAAATAAGTGTAATCTGGAATGTGTAACAGCAAAGGAGAAGCTCTTAGTTTTTGGTGTTGTGAAGATGCTGGCTGCACTTCAGTAAAAATGGGCTGGAGAAGATACTGTTATAATCACTAGACTTGTATCTACTTTGGAGTTTTTTGGTCCTAAATCCTTTTTCTGTTATTTCCTTCCCCTTTTGAAGGTGGTACTGGAATAGTCAGAGTACCAGGCTTCTTCTGACAGATACAGCATAGCAAATGTAGCGAAGATGTAGATAAATTTGGAACATAATTTTTATATTTAGACAGAACTCTGTATGACATTGATACTGAATTGTTTTCTGAATCTTCATGTTGAAAAATTACCTGTAAGCTGTAGCAAATCTTTCTAGTCAAATATACTCTTTCATGCTGTGTTTTTAGACCTCCTTATTCTTTCTTAGCTACTTCTTTGGCATGGATAAATAACTGATGTTGGTAAATGCCCTTTCTAAAAATAGATTGGGAGCAGGAAAGTGGCTCTTCAGTCAGATGTAGGTTAAGTCAGTGGAAAATCATTCTCTCTGCTTTAATGGGGTTTAGCTCAACCTCATGTCTTTGTTTATGAGTTAAGTCTCTGTTACCACCATACAGGAATTCTTCAGTGAAGAAATGCTTTTTCATTTTTTAAGTGAAGCATAGTTTTCATAGTTTTCTATCATCCTTTGATAAGTTAATGTTAGTTGCTATATTGAAATACTAATCTTGCAAGCTTGTTTACTTTTGGGAGTTCTAAATGTATTTTGATTTGAATAATATTATCCTGTGTATGAGAGCTGAAGCATCAGGCCAATCTCTTACTGTTTCAGAAAAAGAGGGAAACAGTGTTAGTTGGATGTTTTCAATTAGATTGCTTAGAAAGTAGGAGGTATGTCTAGATAAAATAACAAAGCATTTTTCTCTAACTGTTAAATGCAAGATGCCTGTAATATGTAAGGGACGAAACCAGGTTGTCACATACATGAACTTTGGAGGGGAAATAAATGGACAACTTTATAATTCCTTGGATTTAGAAACAAGATGGACTTAAACAGAATACTGTTTCCATGCTATCTGCAAGTATATGCTGTCTTGACAAGTGGAAAAAAAAGTAGTGTTTTCTTAGTGTATGCTAAATCTGCTCAACTATGCTTAGCTAATGTTTTTCTTGTCTGTTGTAGGTTTTGTAAAAGACACCGGATTAAGTCAAATTCAAATGTTCCATGTGTTCCAAAAGACTTGTTGATGATGTCAGAATTGGTTCTTCCACAGTTTATCTTTAGTCTTATTCAGCACTTACGAGAGGGATATAATGAGCCAGGTATGTTTTAAATTTACACGCATCTAGCATATCATACTATTGATCATGAAGTCAGGATCAGTTTAAAACACATGTATGTGAATTTTTGAGCATTATGTGTTAGTTCATTTTATAGTAGTCATAACTGTTCTGCATTGTGTAGGTCTTGGACAGTTTACATTATGATTATACCAAAAGTTCTTGTTATGTGACTTTCAGCTCTTGATCTGCCATCAGAGAAAGACCTTCATAAAATCCTCCAGGTTTTGGAGCCTCACGTTTCCTTTCTAGAAGACTTGACCAAAATGGGAGGAGCAATGCGATCAGTTCTTACCCAGGTTTTGACTAGCCAACAGTTCTACAAAGATCTCAGCTCTGGTATGTTTGTGTTATTTCTAGTATTTATATGTTACATTTTGGAGACCTTAAGTGTCGTCTTAAATTTTATCGCTTCATTTTCTGCAAGTTTTTAATCTAAGTTCTCAAAACCCAAAGAAGCGTGTGTTCTTGAGAATATTGTTATTGTTGTTAGAAGGGGGGTTGGCAGAAGACCTATAGATCACACATCTTTTGTCTTCCGTGTCCCAGATAACTGTACGAAGATGCATAATTTCTAGAATTTTGTAAGAAATCCATTCTCTTGAAAGAGAATTGAATGTGGCAGATTGCAACTGCCAAATAAGATGCATTGCACTTACTGGAACACGTTCAGTATACTTCATGAGAATGTCTGCTCTTGTAGATGCTACTGGAGGAGACTTTTGAAAAGCAAAAGGTCGTTATATGTACTGCAGTTCTGTGGAAAGCTTTTTCTTTTTCTTAAAAACAAATAATCCTGTCCACACAATTATTTGTTCCATCCTGTTTCAAGTTGCAAGGAATCTGAACATGTTTTTTAAATCACTCTTGGCATTCTCTTTGTCCCCCAATCCTGAGCTCCATATTGTCGCTTTGTGATTAGCAGGTATCGTTTTTGAGTCCTTTCTGTATTTCCTTTGCATAGGTAGGGAACAAATGATAATTATTGTAGCTATAAGTTGCCCTAATTGGCTTGGGCAGCAGTTAGCTGAGGAACAGGTAATTCTCATATCTTTGAAAGGACTTGTGAAATGGAGAATACATGTCTGAAGTAGATCCAGTTTCTTTCTGGGTAGGGAAAGCAAAGAAGAGGATAGCAGAACAAAACCTGCACTTCTGACTTTGAATGTGAAAGCTGCATAGCTAAAATGTTGCTGTCATCTATAGGTTTTCTTTCCCTTAAACATCTAATACAGTTTGTTCCTCTAATGTTTCTTTTCCTTATAGGACAGATGTGTGTTTAAAATTTATTTCTTAGAATCATAGAGTTGTGTGAATTGGAATGGGTCCTTAAAGATCTAGTCCAACTCCCCTGCAACAAACAGGGATGTCCACAAGCTAGATCAGGTTGCTGAGAGCCCCATCCAGCTTAACCTTGAATGCCTCCAAGGACGGGGCTTCTACCACCTCTGTGGGTAACCCGTTCCAGTACCTCACTACACTTCTTGCAAAAAACTTATTTATATCCAGTCTAAATCTCCTGTCTTTTAGTTTGAAACCATTACCTCTTGTCTTACCATGCAGACCTTGCTGAAGAGTCAGTTCTCTTTTTTCTTTGCACCTTTGGTGTAAATTTTATGTCCAAAGCATGCACTGTGACTTTTCCTCATTAGACTGAAGTGATAATATCTTTTAAAGCAGATTTTGTTAATTGCAGCTACAATCTTAGAACTTCAGAAGAGAAATTCCAAATATTAAAATTTGTATGTGGAGTATTACCATTATGTCAGTGTCTTCCCTTCTCTGGAAACTATCTATTTAACACCAAGTTAGTAGATCTATTTAACACCAAGTTAGAGGATGAAAAAACTGAGACGATCTCTGGTTTCTTAGGTTTCAGTTCATTATGTGAAAAACTAATTAGCTTCTACTTCAAATTGTGCAAAAATTGTGCAGCTTTTTAAAATGTTGACCGTTTTTAGATGCTTGTACAGAGTATTACAGCAATAGCTGCCTGGTTCGTATATGTTCTGTAATGCTGTTTTTCATGTGTATTCAAGGTGTTGGAGAGAATGCAAGTGCGAAGAAAAGTCATGAAAAGTACCTCATTGCTTTGAAAGGCTCAGGACTGGCATTTCCTGAGGATAAACTTACATGTGGCATGGAGGAACAAGGAGCTGGTACTAGCACACTAGCCATTCAAGGTTTGTGCAGAAATATATTTTAAGAGATAACATCTCTCTTTATTACTGTTTATTTAGTTATATTTTTAAAAGGCAAACCTCAGTAAATCTTGATGAAACCTGTTATTTAGTGCAGCACCAAGTTGCAGGACTCGATTCTATCAACAATGCTGAGCTTGTTCTCTTTTTGCTGCTAAAATACTAAGCATCATTTTTCTGCCATAGAATTAGTGGAATTTGTGTAGGCAAGATTTGTGTAGGCAAGTTGATTTTGATTTTGGTGGAATTTTGTCATTGCAACTAGGTTAACTCACCTGCTCACAGCACTTCAATAGGAATGTTGTTGATCAGTAAGGACTATTGTAGACTTTTGCAATTTCTGAAAGAGCTTGTCTCCGTTTAGTACAGTACATTGAAATTGTGCAATGTTTTTGGAAATCCAGAATTTTGTACTCTGAGTATTGCTTGGAAATCTTACTCCATCTTCTCAGTAGAGCACTTTGCATTCTTTTTAGAAAGTTCACGTAGTTTGTTTCGTACTGGTTCATTAAATACCATAAAATACTCTTCCAGTATAAGACTTATGAAAGGAATCTCTAATTTTTCTTATTTCAAAAGGTTTGGCAGGTGCTACGGCAACATCAGGACAAGGGGATTCTTCAGATGAGGTAAGACTGATTTTTAAAGACTATAATGAACTGCAACAGTATTAAATGGAGAGATTGCATCCAAATCCTGCAAACATTTACTCATCTACCACATTTTTTCTCACATCTTATGCCCTCCATTTACTAAAAACCTCTTGGAAAAATTCTTACTTCTTCTTGCATTATTTCGGTTCAATTTATGTAAGTAACGTAGAAGAAACCATGTGCGTAGTTCAAAAGTTCAAGTAATTTGGACTTGATTAAAACAAACTTAAATTTGTTTTACACAATGTTCTGAATGGCGCTAGCAGCTTTGGGCACCTGAGAATCTGGCTGGACTGGTGAGAGTGGCAGTGAGAATTTCTCTCAACATAAATTCCCATGTGTAGTCTCGACCTTATTGACCAAAAAAATCGAGGCGGAGTGAAAAGGGGGAATCTCTTCCCTCTTAATGAGGCAAGTTGAGTTACTTTTTCAATTTATTCTTTTAATTTTTTCCTTATTATTTAAAACCTATTATCAACTAGTGAGACTTAGTAGCAGTTCAAATTGATTCTTAGGCGTATGGTAGGGCTAGCATAACTAACTTCAAATTATGTGAGATAGAATTTAAAACTCCTATGAGAAATTATATGTGAAGTAAAGTATTGAAGTAAAAACAATGTCTGTGTATGTCTAAAGCAGTTGTATGATAGATTTGCCTCTGTCACAAGCATAGCAGCATCTCATGCTTTCAGCACTGCTATTTATAATTTGGCACTTTCAGAGTATTACTTGTAGTTTTTTTTCACCATTACTTGACAAAAAAAAAAAAAGAAAAAACCCAACCAAATAAACAAAAACCTGCCAATGACTGCTAACAGTATTGCTTTTAAAGCCTGGCAATGGGGAAGGCAGTGCAAGTTAATGGTAATAAGCTCAGATACTTTCAGTTAAATTTAAAATGGCTCAGTATGCTTCAAAGTGTTTTACCTCTGCCAGAACAGTGGAGTAAACTAAACTTGTAGAAGTCTGAAGAGAGATCAGACGTCAGTGGCACTTCTTGAGAAAGATGTCCAAGATGAATGTACAGACAGGTTATTAGGGGGAAATTTTTTTATTGGGGTAAATTTCAAGGTGAAAGTATTTTTATAAGTAAGTAAGGAGGGAGATACAGTAATTGTACCGTAGCTTGTGAAGTAGAGATGTGTCTTATCTGGAAAGGTTTTTCTTTCTGATCTCCAGGGTATAAATATATATTGCCATTTACTGTATGTAGGTATTTTATTACATTACTGCAGATGTATCTTGAATTGTAAATTGCATAACGTTTATTATTTGAATTTAGGATAGAAGTGAGACACTTTAGGTGTATTATTAAGTATTTTGTTACGTAAAGCAAATCTGCGTTTATTTCTGCTGTTATTTGGGTGTATTTACAGAGCATTATCAAGTGGGTAAAACCAAGATGTTTTACATTGGTTTTCCCATGTGCTTACTCTTCATCCCTTGGCCTGGGAGATGCAGTGTGACCTAGCACTCACTGTCTCAAGACTGTTAAAATTCTTGCAATTGATGTTGAGATTTAATACTTCTTTTCTGTACTGTCTGATTTTATTAAAGGCAGGGGGGGAAAAAACAAAAAAATCCCACAAAGTATTTCTCATTGATTGCTGTTAATTTCATTTTCTTGACAGTGAAATGACTGTAAAGTTGCAGTGAAGACTGTTTAACTTTTTCTCATATTTCAGAATGGGAAATGCTAGAGCAGTAGTGTTGAAGGTCTAAATCCGACACATTAATTAAAATTTGCATGCCCAAATACATGATTCTGCCAACTCTAAAAACTGTCTGACTTCACTGAGGCTGCTGATGAGATTGTTAGACTTGAATCTATCACCCTTCTAGCAATAGGAGCTCAGAATCCTTGTCTTTAGGACAGGAGACTTAAATTGCAAACTCTTCCAGTTCAAAGTAATGTCTTATCAAGTCAGATTTTTGATTTGGAGACTTTAGTCTCTGTGGGGTAGGGGGTGTGATCAGAGATAGCATGCTGAGAGCAGACTGGCTCCTGAGTGCAGAAGTGATGTGTTTATGAACTCCTAGGTCTCTTGTGGTCTGTAATTGCGTGTCCATCCTTAAAAGTTGGCTGCAGGATTTTCAGATGATGGTACTGAAAGGATGAGGAAAAAACTCAGACTTTTCATCAACATGATACTTTTGGTCAGTACTTATATCTAAAATATGAACTATCTTTCTCCCCAAGGAAGAACAGTTACTAATTCAGTTCCATGTTCTTTATCATTTCTCTTGAAGTTTGGAACTGAAGCAGGGCACTTGTGTAATGAAGAATAATATTGTTCATGTATTTGCATTATACATATTGATTATATATCATGCAGTAGATACTTGCATTAGTTATCTCTCATTTTATTAGCACCTGCAGAAATTATTCTTCATTTCAGTGTTTCATTAGGACTACCATTATTAGAAAAGATATACTTAGCATTTAATATCATCCTGTAATGTCACGTTATTTTCTGATACCCAGTTAGATTTTGTGAAGTGGTGGTGATGTTTTTAACTTGCATTGTGTTTTGGAACCTTTGCTCTTTTGTTTGCAGAGTGCATTGAGAGCTTCAGATGGCAAGTGCCTGCATGAAGGTTTTCTTTGATTCTGTAGGGAACAGGCGATTCGAATTTGCCTCTTGGAGGTGTCAAAAAGATTTTATTCTTGAATCAATACCTTCTGTTGATTAGTTGATCTGTCCAGCTGGTTGTGTCACCAACTTTATTAGTCAATGTGTTGAATGGTGCTTCTTCAGGAATCAAACAAACAAATCCTTACAGATGAGTATAGTGAAACCTTGGATATGCAACATTCAGAAAATTTATAGTGCTAAACATTTTTGTAGTGATCATTTTCAGACATCAAAGCAGCTTACTGACAAAATTGATTAAATAGATGTTGTCTGAACTTGCAGATGGTAAGATCACTTGAGGGGGAGGGGAAGTGATTTTAAAAAAATTGTGTTATTCCTAAAGCGGTATTGCACTTTGTTTCCTGTAAGCAGCGAAAGTATTTTGTGATAAGAATGTATTCAGGACATTTCTGATTTAACTTGATAGTTAAACCAGAATTTTGAGTGCATGCAGTCTCTTGGCAATAACACTGTAAATATGCAATTGTAACTTTTTTAAACTCTTTCCCTATCCAAGGAGGACCAGGATGGTAGCCAAGGTGTGGGCAAGCGCAAGAGGGTGAAACTAAGCAGCAGCACCAAAGGTATTTATGTAAAAAGTTCTGATCTCAGTGTGTCCTATCTGCTTTCTGTCTATCTTAAAAAAAAAAATTATCTAGGAATACTATCATTCATTTCCCTTCCCAAGCACTGTGGTGCTGCACGTGGCAGGTATTAAATATGACGAAGTCTGAAAAGAATAATAAGCGAGATAGTACTAATTGGCAGTTTTGATCTCTTTTGGGAGTGAATGCAACTTTCTGGAAATTTGACCAATCATTCTGTCACCTTCATGTCATAAGATGACCCCTAACAATTTTATTTTCACTCTGTGGCTGACAAGACTGCAGCACATCTCAGCAAACAGGTTTTTGTTGTTTTTATTCTTGGCAACTTTTTTTCATTGTGCCACTACGCAATGTGATTGTGTTCTCAGTCAGGCAAGAGCAGTTCTCTCTAGTTCTAGTTAGTCTTTCTGTAATATTCTTCTAGTAATGTTTGAGGAAAGATATGTGGCTGAAGTCTCCTTTGTTACCACTCCATTATTTCCCTAGAGTGAAATTAATCCTCTGTACAGTTTCTAGCCCGAGATGAGTACCGCTTATCATGAGTTTTAATTCAAGAATGACCATAAGCTAAAGATAAGGTAACCCTATCTCATGCTTTTCCTGAGGTTTTTGTGTTTAAAATATGTTTAAAAACTTTTTTCATGGGAGTGTGAGGAGTCTGGCATGGGAAGCAGAAATCGCAGGGTTTGAGAAAAGAACATTTGGGTGAAAAGCAGTTGTGAAAGTTGAAATAAAATTCCTGTAAAGGCTTTGAAGTGAAGGTTTGGAGTTTGAATTTGAGATGTGCAAGTTCATGGAGTCAGTAGAAAGGAATGAAAGTACTGTGAGGGTTCTGGAAAACACAAACTGCTTATTTCTGATGTTTTCAGATGTGGTGAAAAAAGATTGGAAAGCCAGAAAAGCAGAGGACTGACTGTTTTGGCATTTGTGTTATTAAGAGGTGATATTAGCAATGATACGTGGAAGATGAATTTTCTGAAGATGGGTGCCTTGATTTCTGTGTACTACAGCAGTAGATGTTTTTATAAGCAGTGATAAGAGAAGCTGAGTGGAAGTTGGAACAAATCAGAATTAACAAAACAATATGCTGTGGAAGCAGTGATAGTTCTGGAGAAATGCAAGAAATGTACTGTCACCCAAGGAAGGCTCTCTTACTTGAAGACTATTTTCTTGCCTAAAATGTAAGTTAGTTGGCTAATGCAAGAAAAAATTGGTCTTTCTGATGTTTAATAACTGACTTTGGGAAATAGGCAGGGAGGAAGCTCAGAGATCTGGAACCTGCGAGATCTGAAAACCAGTATCAGCAATGGCATTCCAGGAAAAGTGGTTCTTTAATTCAACATTTGGTTTCCCCCCAGGATTGTAGTCTTCCCCCCACTGAGGTATCCCAACATGGACTGTGCTCATGATGTTGGTAGCTCCTAATATCAGCCCCACAGGAGGGAGTCTGCCAGTGGGGGAAAGGGTAAGTATCTGTTTTTATTAAATATTGAATAGTTTTCTGAAGTTTTCAGTATTCATATTTTATGTCCAATTTGGTATAAAATAAGAGTATGAAAAGAAAATTTTAGAAAACTGAGTATTGAATAAAAACAGATTTACCTTTTGGTACAAGCAGACTCCCTCTCCTGTTCCAGGTCTGTAGTGGTAGTGGCTTCATATTGGAGTTGTTTATATGCTGGGGATATCATAGAACACTAAGCCTCATATTCCAGGAAGATGTTTTGAAACAGGCTGTGGTTCTGTGGTTTCTTCAAGTGTGTTACTGTTTTTATACTGAGATGTTGATGGTACAGGTGTGCAACTGAGTATTGAGAGACGTTTTTATTGTTACTCTGTTTTAAAACTTGCATCCATCTGAAATACATAACATTTAGGACAGTTTTGAACCCACAGGCATTATTTCCTTTTCTTTTAGTTTATTGAAAGAAATTTAATCATGTGGTGCTTTTCACAAGTGTGGAAACATTAGTCCAAGTGTTATTAACAAATTTTCCAAGTTGGGTAAGAGCATTCTGCCTACTTAAATTCTGTAGCAGGTATAAGTGGAAACTGACTGAAACCACTGTATAAAACCATTAATATATGCTGTCAGAGAAACTGCACATCTGTAACATATAAGGCGTTGTGGTACTTGTCTTCATGCCTGGTGTTTTCACCAGAGCACTTGAAATGTGCCTACACATATGATGTCTGGACGGAGAACTTCAGTCTGCGTGGCTTCCAAGCTTTCATGGGGAGTAAATTCACATACGTATTTTCTTAAACAGACATGGGGAGGAAAATGTATATGATCGATCAAATATTTGCTGCAGTAGGTGATGTGTGACATCTACAAAATATTTTGTGAAAATTAAAACATCTTTCATGAACCTATGAAGGTAATTTTTTACTTCAGCACTTGCAAAACATACTGAGTGAAATATTCTCCTCTTTGTGTGACTTGCTAGAGTCCCTGAAACTTAAAATATTCATTATTTCTCATCTTCTTTCACAATTCCTGAGATATTTTGAACTGATTAATCACTTGACACGGGAACTCTGACCTTTGGTAATGGTAAACAAGGATCCCTTCTTCTCTAGTGAGCACAAAGTCATTCAGGGCAGTCCCTAAAGCTGTCATACATACCTTACTGAAGTGGTGAGTCTCCAAGGCTAGAACATGTCCTGATTCAGCACCTCTGGATCTGTGCTGATGGAATCGTTTCATACAGTCCCATCTGTAGTATGGCATTGTGCATGCAATGGGTTTGTCCCCAAGTCGATTTTGAACTAGAAAGAAGTAATATTACCATTTTCTGTACTCTGTGTATGTTCTGGGAGCGAACAATACCTGTTGTTCTTTGGAAGAATGATGGTAAATAGACTTTACGTTGTAGCAATTCTTTTAAATAAAGTTAGTTAATGCTGTTATCGAGCCATGACATTATGAACAGATTATTCTAGCAGAGGTCGATGTTTGTGCAGTATTGCAGCAAACTGTATCATAAAGCTAATCTCCTTGAAAACTTGACTGACAAACTGGAAAGGTTATTTGATTTCTTTATAGGTACTCCCCAGGGATGTGTGAGTGAGTGTCAGCATGAATGAGATGACAGAGTGAGCTGCCAGGAGTTCACTGGGGATGTATGAGACTTGTCTCATACCCTCTCATTATCTGATCAGGGCATTATGGTGGCTTTATATAAAGAAACGAAGCAATAGCTTTGAGAAAGGAGATCCATCACTGACTTGAGATACATATAACTCTTGAAAACTAAGTACATATATTGCTTTAAAAATGGGAATAGCTAATACACTGTTATTTCTGTTAAGTTTTAGTGCTTTGCAAATGGAACATAAGTGTTCTTATGGGGTAAAACAGTTAAACGTAAGTGGGGTTTTGCTGTTTTCAATTCAGCAAAGTACTGCTGTACATTAACTGCTTCCTTCAGTTAAAGAGTGTAAATTGCTGAGATTGACTAGAATGGGTGGAGCTGTTGCAGTAAGGTGATACAATTCAGTGCAATCACTGAAGACTGGACTCTGGCAGAATTGTACTGAAAACCTCTCTTATTTCTCTGGGGGCATTTTTTTTATTCTTGTGTAGTCCGTGATGTGTAGTATTTGCCATTTTTGTTTTTCCTTAGGGTTTTTTGAAAAAAAAATGTAGAGTGCACTAAGATTTTAAGTTTTGTTAGTTCTATGTCAGTGCAGCTGCATTATAGTTGTTGTTATTGATTAAAAATTACAACATAATTGTTACACATCCCCTCCTCCAACCTTTTATACAGATCAGTCTATCATGGATGTTTTGAAGCATAAATGTTTTCTAGAAGAATTGTTGTTTTGGACAATAAAATATGAATTTCCACAGAAGATGGTGACTTTCTTACTCAACATGCTGCCAGATCAAGATTATAAGGTACTTGTCTTGTGTCATTTGCATTAAAGCATCTTTTTCTAATTCTCGTATTTAGTGCATATTATACAGTCTTTTGTAAGGCATATCTTTATATCTGTATAATAAGTAGAGAAATAGTGCAGATCATTTACTTGGTTTTGATTACGTGCTTCAGACTTTAAGAAAATAATATTTGAACAGAGAAGTGGACAAAACAAGGTTGATAACTTCTGGAGCAGCAGTATTAATTTTGTTCTCATGTTTTGTGTGTTTTGTTCTTTATTGTTTTTCTCCTACTGTCTAGCTGTTAGTTCACATTTGCATCTGTTGGATTTTTTAGATTTATTTTACTTTGTAAAGTGAATTTTTATCGGTCAGAAATGTGGATCAAAGCTAAACAATCCTGCAGTGTAGCACGTTTGATAAATTATAGTTCCTGTTGAAACCGATGTAGTAGACAGTAATTTCTCCATCTAGGCCTTCATAATGTGAGTGTTCTTGCTGCAGCTTTGCCCTGTGCAGCTTTGGCAGCCTTCCAGCTGTTTCCTTAAAGAGCTTTGCAGTTGTCCATACCAAGTGTCTCCTGGCTTGGAGTCATGGAGGCTGGATGTCATCTTCCTGTTTTAAATCTTGGTGTGCAGCCAGATCTGGTTGTTTGCTCTACATGTTCCAAGACCTAATATACATAGCAGTCAGTCTTAACATTTTGCTCTGATCGTGTTGTATCTTTGAGTAATGCTAACGTTTTGGATCTTCTCAATTCCTGATGGGAGGCAAAGATAAAGAAATCCTTAATTTCAAGCATGTAGACTTCTTCAGATAATCCCCTTTATAATGGGGCCATACTTCATTCATACCCCTTAAAACCTTGCTGCATTGGAACAAAGGATATGAAGAAGATAACTTGCAAAAAAGGGAAGGATAATACATGAATCTTCGTCTATGCTTCGTCCATGTCAAGACAGTATTTTGATTAGAGATACCAGCTTAGATCCATCTTCATCCTGGATTCAGCTAACACATAAGAAGACATGAGGACTAGTAAACTGATCATCTCTTATCATAAAGTTTGAATTCTTCATGATGTTTGGAGACTCATGTGGACATTCAGTTCTCCTGATCCTTTGCCAGCTTAACACCTGCCTGTGAGAACACCCAAGTGTTAGCAGCAAACAGAAGAATCTGGTAAGTGTTGCTATGTTTACCTTCATATTATGTAATAACCATAGTTTTTAATTAGCTTAGGATCATTTTTCACTGGCAAGAAGTCTTAGTCTTCAGTGAATGTCATCATAATATTTTTCATTGTGTGCTGAGAATGCAGATTTTGGTATGTTTGCTTCCTGCTGACTGCCACCATTTAAGCAGTCTGTCTTTGTATTCTATGTTTAAACTAAAGAATTAGTTAAACATTGCTTTTGTTCTTTTTAGCAAGTTAATTGTTTGATTAAATTTAACTCAGCTCCTATATGCAGACTTAGCACAGCTCCTACGTTTTTGAAATCTTTTAGAATCTTTTTTTTTTTTTTTTTTTTTTTTTTTAATTGCTGCTATTGTCTGAAGGGGATTTTTGAACAGTAAGCAAACTCAGAGCAGGAAATACCTGTAGGAACATAAACTTTCTAGAATGATCTCTCAGTTTTCTGCTACTTTCTCCCATTTCATCTATACCAGTGTACTGTCATCCTAATTTTTTTTGCTGCTGCTCTTGTGGCAACTTGTCTAATTCTTCTTGAGGTCGTTAAACCGTCAGAATTCTTTTGCGAGGTTGGTTTTCTGATAAATTGAGCTCGCTAGCCAGACAGGTGGGCACAGAGCTGGCAGTGTCTGTGCATGTGTGCATTTACTGAAATCTCTGGTCTCTGGCATAAATGTAGCTGACTAACTCCACCATAGCCTACACAGCAGCCAGTGAACCACTAGCAATCTGTTTGCACAGATTTTTTTTAAAAGAGAACAAGTATTTCTTCTAGGGTTTGAGTATTGGGAAGAGCTGTTGAAAGTGGTAGACTGAAATACTGTTAACTAGCTTTATGATCTTTTCTTTACAGCACTTATGCCTGAGGCATCCCTTCTGGCACTCTGGCATTTGAAGATTAGAAGACTTGCAAGTGAAAAAAAGGAAAATAGCAGAGAAACTTACTGGAGCTTCCAAAAAATTACAAGGACTGGCCTTCATGTAACCAAGGAGAAAGCAAAGCAGTGGTTGACTCTAAGCAGAAGCCTGGAGTAGTAAAAATCATCTAAGAGTGGTGCTCTGCTGTGATCTGGAATAACCAAAGTGGTGAAATGCAAAAGCATCTGATAATGAATCAACAAATATGTTTATTATATATCTTCAGACATCTCCCATAGTGAAGGTTGAGGTAGTTAGAGCAATAGGACTTCACCAATTCCCAAATGCACGGTTCAGATGTACCAATTCTGTAAAGCAGTTTTTTCTCTTGGAAACTAAACTTTAGTACAACTTTCACCTGGCAGCATGGGAGATGAAAGTTCTCTCTGACTGAACCAGGGCTTTGATGTTAGGATCCTAAAAAATATGAAATTGTTGAATGGCAACCAAAAGAAAGGGTGAGATGAAAAAAGTAACTTCTTTTTTTACATAGGCTAGGAATTAAGGGGCTGTGCAAGATCATACAGAGTTAGTGAAGGTAATTAAATATACAGAAAATGTCTGTCTTAGGAAGCCACTTCTTGCAAATGGTTGGAAGTCAAGTGAGTACTTGGAAAAATGTCCTCTGTCATGTTTTCATTATTGTGCCATTCTGTTTTTATCTTGTAGTTGTCCATACTGTGTTAGCCCTCAAAGGCAGGACACTGAGCTGATTGGACTGATTAAACTCACTGTGGCTATTCTAATGTATGGACTGCAGTTAACCACTGTTTCAGCATTTTAACTTCTGACACTGAGTTTGTTTCTTCTCTCAAAATTGGAAAGGGCTGTATTTGTTAAAATTATTTAAAAAGTATTAAAATCATGCTACCAGCATTAATATACTAAAGATACCAAATGTATCAGTTGTATCTGAGGCTTAACATTAGTAGTGTTTGTTATAGATGCCATTGCTAATGATTTCAGTTGTATCAAACTTTATTTTAAAGCAATTTGTATGGTAGGTTGTTCAAGCTTGGAATACAGAATGCTACTGTAGGAACTCTGAGCAAATTAGGTAGTCTATGAATATGTTGGAATGTATTTGCTGCAAGAGGCTGTATTGAGAGGCTGCAAATAATTACTGTTGTGCTGGATGCTGAATAGAAGATGTTTTCTATTACTGTACAGGTTACCATTGTTTTGGACTAGTTAAAGCAGGAGAGTTAAACTGTGTAATAATGTTTCCTGCAGTGACATACCCTGGTTTGTTTGGTTGCATATTTATTTTGCATCAGCAACTTGATCTTTAGTTTTCAGGATATTTGGTGGAAGAAGCTGTCTTTCTGCCTAACAGCTGTGTGTTGTGCTGTTGTGATATTTTTGGGAATGTCCTCTAAATGAGATTAACGTGGTAGTGCTATAGTTGAAATATGAGAGTACAAAGTTTTAGGCAGGTAAAATGATTTTTGATTTGTGTACAGTCTAGTGAAAACACATCTGACATAGAGTGGTTTTAGAATTTCTTCTTTTATGTTTATGAAAGATTAGTACCAAGAAGGAATAGGCATGGAGTTTTAAGCTTCGAGCTGAAAATTTTCATCACACTGCAGCTTGTATTTTCTTTTCCAATAAAGCAAAACAAGTGCAGATGGTATTAATTCAAATCTTTAAAGAACTGAATGTGAAGTGATTTCAAAGCTGGCAGATATGCCCAGATTTACATGTGGTGCATAAAGTTGGTTTACAATCAGCTGAGGACTAACAAGGTGTTAGTCATATTTATCAATATATTTAAATACTGATCTGGTTTTAGAAAAAAACAGTTGAGTCATTAACAAGCTTTGCTACTCATTACCCAATTACTTAAGAGAAAGCTCTAAAGATTTATTAAAAAAGAAATAGGATACTATGTTAGGAGGCGAAATTCCATGTTGAAACATCATCCTTGATAGATTAATCAAAATGCTACTGAATAGACAGATGATCTCAAGTGTTCAAGTTACAGCCGTTTTATTAGCTGCCACTTATTTCATTGTTTGTGGAGTATCATTTTGGGACATCACACCCAGTTCTAGGTTGTGGAGGAAAAAAAATATGATTAATGTTCTAACATTACTATTCTCACATGCATGCTGTGACCTTTCATTTTGCGTTTCAACATTTCTGTGTTTAAGGATTTTATTTTCTTTTTCCTCACTGAAGAATTATAGAATAAGATTTAATTTTGAGGTTATGTAGTAAAATTGGAGGTATAAGTTACTCCTTCCTATAAATAGGTATTTTCGTGTGAACTATTTCTAGAAACTAGACCTAGGACCATCAGTTTTGATTTGTTATGGCAACTTGATGTTTCAAGGGTGTACTGATCGTGCTTCCGTAAAGGAAGAATGAAAGAAAGAAAACAGTAATTTTTGTGTGGTGCTTGTTAACGTCACATCTCTTTATAATTTGCAGGTTGCTTTTACCAAAACCTTTGTTCAGCATTATGCTTTTATTATGAAAACACTGAAGAAAAGCCATGAGTCAGACACAATGTCTAACAGAATTGTGCATATCAGTGTTCAGTTGTTCAGCAATGAAGAACTAGCACGCCAAGTAACGGAAGAATGTCAGCTTCTGGATATTATGGTCACAGTTCTGTTGTATATGATGGAAAGTTGCCTTATTAAAAGTGAATTGCAAGGTAGGTTTTGATCACTGAATTTGTGATTGTGTGCTGTAAGGTAGCTTGATTAATGGGAAATGTATCAAATTCAAATGTTTCAGAAGTTCACAAGAGAAATTGCATTGTTTGGTTTTTTTTTTTTGTGCACCTTGGCAGTATTCATAAAAGGCTTGCCTCTGAATTCGTGCGCGTCTGTTATCGTGTGTCTCTTCAGCATCACCACCACATCCATTGGATATGAATTGCCATTTTTGCTTCATTTTGGCACTAGTATGAGAACTTTCTTATGAAATTGAATTTGCCATGTTTTCCTTGAGGGAAAACAAAACAGGGTTTCTGTCAAGTGGCTATTGACAAGTGAGCACAGAGGGAAGAAGAATTTGTACACCTTGTTGCGTGGATCGCACAACAAATGTTTCTTTACTTGGCCAGACTGTGATTTCAGGAGGGTTTTGAACTATGTTAAATGTTCCCATGCAAACAAGTTACCTTCAGCTCAGTGGCATGAAAGTCTGTGAATATTAGAAGTTTTGGTACAGCTACAGTTCATGTGGCACTTCAGAGATTGTGAACTTGTTTGATCTGAGTATATCTCCTACTTAAGTGGCATCTGTATTGATCAGTCCATGATAAAACAACTTCAAGTTTTGCAGAGTAAATATTCTTTTTATTTGCAGATTGTATGTGTGTTACTGCAGGATTACAGTAAATCCAAATAGCTATTTTTGTATATTCTGTAAAAAATATCAACTTATTTCCTTTTTTTTTTTTTTTTTTTTTTTTTTTTTTTTTTTTTTTTTTACATCTAGATGAAGAAAATAGTTTACATGTTGTGGTGAATTGTGGTGAAGCACTACTGAAGAATAATACATACTGGCCCCTTGTTAGTGATTTTATAAACATACTTTCACACCAAAGCGTGGCAAAGAAGTTTTTGGAAGATCATGGTCTTTTGGTAACATGGATGAATTTTGTATCATTCTTTCAAGGTATGTGCTTTGATATTAATATTTAAAGTCAGTGTTCATACAAAGATGTTAGGACAGCTTAATAATCACAGTAGCAAAATCCTTATGCTGCTGTATGTAAATATTTCCCTAGTATTCTCAAACTGCACATTTCTGGAAGGTAACAATGTGTTCTGGAGATCACAGGTAGATTAGGAGAAGATCTTATTGATATGTATCTTGTGTGAAATGGTTAAAGAGTATTTGCATCATAACTGAGAGAGATTCACAGTGTCATGATTCTTAGATTATAGGTTTAGTAAATTGTAGCTTGTGCCAGAAGCTTTTCATTGATGTAGTTGGAAGTTAAATATTGAGTAAATAAACTTGGATCTTTTTTCTGTGTGAGGAAAATTGTGTGTGGATATAAAATAATATCAGGAATTTTTAAAAATTGACAAATGTCACGTCTGGAAAGAGGCCTAGGTGTTTCCATCCAAAAGTTCTGATTGAGTTATTGAGGTTCAAAGTAGAAGGGCTGCTGTACATGTTAATGTTATCTTCATGGCAAGGGCTACAGAGCCTGATCTAGAGACTTTGTTCTTTGCAGATCTGTTTATGTTCAAACTTCTTTGCGTTACACTACAAATACTGCATTCCACTTAGTCCTGGTTAGGTACTCCATTGTATAACTCTGCTTAAATTCTTGCAGGTATGAATTTAAATAAACGAGAATTAAATGAGCATGTGGAGTTTGAATCACAGACCTACTATGCTGCCTTTGCTGCTGAGTTGGAAGCCTGTGCCCAGCCAATGTGGGGTCTTCTGTCACACTGCAAAGTTAGGGTAAGACTAACATTTCTGTAATTATTCATACTTTATTCATGACTTATTTAAGAGTTCTAAAATCTGAAAGGTCTGTTTTATATTTGTATATCTTCTGTCTTTGCCTACCAAATGTATAATGCAATAATCGGCTTGCATACTCTGAACAACGAATATAGAATTCATGCTTGTACCTAATTAGCTGTCTCCAGAACTGTGACTCTAGGTCTAGGATGTAAACTGATTGTATATATGGAGTAACTTCTCATCTGATGAAGAACTTGGTAGATGTCTATGAGCCGTTTTGTCTTTGTTCAGTGAGAAAGGAGATAAATAAGTCATCCCTAATGGGACTGTATTGTATACTATGTCTGCATATGGACAGTTCATAATGATGGATAGTGGAGTAGTTGTGTTTTTGTGTTGTTTAACTAATAAGATGAGGTAAAAATGTTTTAGGTAGTGACATCTGGGGGTATTTACTATTTGCTAGTTGTGTAAAAACGCAGTTAAGAAAAAGAAGTCCATCAGCTTATAGGAATACGTAGTGTGTGCGTGTGTAAAACTTTTTTTATTGTGATCTTATGGTTTATTTTTTTATTTAATGATAAGCTTATTTCAAAGGTAAGTATTTAAGATGTGTAATAATGTACATGAGACAGTATACCTAAATTGAATAGTATTTTGAAAAAACGTGCATGAGCTTTCTGTGCATTTTTTTTAAGCAATTTTAATCAGGCAGTTGCAAAAACCTTCCCATGATGTAAATGATAATGATACATTGTGAATATATTAGTATAACTTTTGAACACTGAATTACTTTTTTTTTTTTTTTTTCTTTTGAAAGTAGTTTGTTCTTTTTACTGGAGGGACAGGAAGACTAGCTTTTAGATTAAAGCCTGTACAATTTCTTGTCCCGTCTGACTGTGTGTCAGATGTTTTCACCCCCATGTTTGAAACCTTTGGTAGTTCTCAGTAAATCTATGAGAGAATTAGAAGTCTTATAGTTTTTTGTATGTGTTTTTTTTTGTATGTGTTTAGTGAAACCTAATGGGTGGGAAGAGATCTAAGCTTGTGTCTCACGCCTGAAGGAAAGCTGGCTGAGCTTTGTCGCCATAGAGGGTGGAGTAGCAGGATAGGAACGTGGCTGATGTGTTTTCTGATGAGAAAAGGGGACTGAGCAAGTCAACACTTGCAAGCTTTTACCTGGCTGAAGCACTCTTGGCTTTTGTATGAGAAGTGTGTTACAGATATCCTAAGAGTGTGAGGCAGGTCTGGAGTCTGTATTTAGGGGGAAGGGCAGATTAAAGGAAAAGACCTTGAGAAATGAGGGGTTTGTAAATTCCATTGTTGGGAGAGTGGTTTGCTTTACCTCCTCCCTCCTGCCATGCTTGCGTTTCAGTTCTTTGTCCCTGGAAGGCAGCATACAGTCCTAGTATTGAAGTACATGGTTTAATATGAGAAATATTTTAGTATTAAGGCATTATAATACAGTTACTTTTTAATACACAATCATGATAAAGCTTTTTATTGTTTTTTAAAACGTGTAGTATTATTTTGTCACTGCAGTTTGCTAGTACAATGTACATAAAATGAAACATCTTTCAATAAATAAGACTTACAGGATACAGGAACTCCTTTAGATTGTACGTGAAGACAATTTTACTAATGTTGACACAATTTTATGTAAAATTAAATGGATAAATTAGACAGTGAGCAGCTGATCATTCTGAAAGTGCCTCAGTTCTCACCTTTAAAATATTTGCCATCTAGAGTAACTATGAAACTATCCTAATGCTTACTGATTTTCATATGATGAGGGCACACATGTCTTGAAATAATCCTTTATTCATATTGGGAAAACAGTGACCTCTGCACTCTTCTGAGTTCTGTAGCACAGTGGTTTCTCTTCCTGCAGGAAACACAAGAATACACACGGAATGTTGTTAGATATTGCCTTGAAGCGCTTCAGGACTGGTTTGATGCTATCAATTTCGTAGATGAGGTATGTCTCAATGGATTTAAACAAAATGCTATGAAAACGTGGTTAACACTGTAAAGTAATGCACTTCTGTGTCTGAACTAAACTGTTATTCTTGGTATTGATTGAAAAAGGGTTGCTTTGTTGAAGTGAGTTTTGTAGTTAATAGTTGCAGTGTCATGTTATAGGATCTTATATTTCTAGAGCTTTAATGATTTAAATATGCTGCTGCAAATGTAATAGTCTTACAAAGCAGGGCCTTTGCTGTACTTCTGTTCCACTGAATGAGGAGTGGCAAGGCAGAAGTCCTCCTGTGATAAGGTAATGGGGATGCAGCTTTGCTATCTTAGTCATTATCTACTGGGATGTGAGAGATTAACTACAGGAGACTGAATGAGGGACATTTCTGAATCCTCAGAAAGTAATACGTGTCTGAATCTTCATGAGGCAATATATGAGGTTGGTGGAAAGTAAGTCCCTTTAATTAGGGCATGCAAGATAACTGTTCTTAGTGGTTGTGAAAAATATATTTCTAGATGTGGGTGGTTTTTTGGTGTGTGGTTTTTTTTTTTTTTTTTTAAATATATTATGATAAAGTATCTCTTTTTATTTTTAGCCAGCTCCTAACCAGGTTACTTTTCATTTGCCACTGCACCGTTACTTTGCCATGTTTTTAAGTAAGGTAAGCATGTGTTTTCAGTTGCACAGAAGATGGAAATTCCCTGTTGATGTGATTGTTTGGTACAACGTGTACTTCTGTTTCTAGGCTGTCAAGTGCCAAGAATTAGATTTGGATACTATCTTGCCAGATCAGGAGATGCTGATGAAACTAATGATTCATCCACTTCAGATCCAGGTATGTATCCAGACTTCTGTATTTGATGCAGAGGCAGAAATGCCTGATAAAAACTTGTCTGATTGTTTTAGCTCCAGTAATTTGAATATACATAGAAATATTTTACAAGGAAGGATATGACTTGTAGAATATATTGAATAGTTAGGGTGAATTTTTTCTCCTCCTGTTTTCAAAATCAAATGTCATTAGTTTCTTAGTTAACAGTTTCTTAGTTAACAACTTGTGTAAGTATGATAATAATAGTCATTATAGCACTTTCAAAAAGAATAGCAGGATGGCTAGATTTAAAAACAGAAGTTTCTTCATGAAGTAATTACTAATGGGGTTCTGGTTGAAAAAGAAACAACAATCTGAAAATTCAAAATTTTAAATTGAGAATGAATTCAAAAGTGGATGCAGTTTCAGAAATACATTTATTTAGAAAGCTGCATTTTTCTGTAAATAGCAGTAAGCAATATTTGTGATCATTACTTTTATACCTAACATATTTTAAACATCGATTACTTAAGGTTTGCAGTACTTCTCAAGGTTTAAATAAATCACTGCTTTGCCTTTGATCACTTGAGTTGTATGAAATGGAAGTTCTTCTGTAAAAGGGTATGTTTCATAAACTTGCAGTCGTTCCTAATGATCTGCTAGTGTTGACTTCAATAGCTGTAAAGTCTTGTTTGTAAATTTTTATTTTGTTTTCCCTGAACAGGCAAGCCTTTCTGAAATTCACAGCAACATGTGGGTTAGAAATGGCCTGCAAATTAAAGGACAGGCTATGACTTATGTGCAGTCTCATTTCTGCAATTCAATGATTGACCCTGACATTTACCTACTGCAAGTAAGTTAAGTTTTCTGAAAAGATAAGCCAGTGTCTGAAAATAAACAAACCAATGAGTAAAATGAATTTGTTCTCTTTCCATAGGTCTGTGCTTCTAGGCTTGACCCAGATTATTTTATTTCATCAGTTTTTGAAAGGTAGGATGCAAAGACAAAAGGCTCTAATTGAATATTTTGCTAACTGTTGACTAACTTATGTGAGAGAGAGAAGATACGTATCTGATGTTGTGGAAAAACTTTGCCTAGCCAAAGCTAATATTTATGTAAGGCAGAAAGAGTTACCTCACATTGTCAATTTTTTTTTTTTTTTTTTTTATGTGGTTGGCTTTTGATTTACAGTGCAGTAATGAAACTGCAGGTATTTTATTTTGGGGTGTCTTCAGGGTGTGAGGGGTTTTTTTGGTGGTGAATGTGTGCTTTTTTTTTTTTTTTTTCTTTCATGTGTTCTTGTGTAAGGTTTCAGATTAGGCTAACTCTAAGTAGACAACACTGCAATAGTAGGAGTCACAGAACAGATGCCCACTTTCCAGGATGTAGAATAAAATGAGGGTTTGTTATTAGCGCTAAGCTCTTGGTAAACATAAATTGTTTTCCTGTGGAGTAAATATCACTATAGGACATCCAGAAGTAAGAGAGTTCTATATTCCTGCATTATTTACATTTTATTTTGTATTTTTTTTAAAGCTGTTTGAATGGTGTCCTGAGTTAATTGTACATTTAACATTATGTCTAATATTGGAGAATAATATTTCTGACTTTGCTCTTTGCTGTTTAGATTCAAGGTGGTAGATCTACTAACAATGGCATCACAGCATCAAAATACAGTTCTTGATTCAGAGCATGAAAGATCCATGTTGGAAGGAGCTTTAACATTTTTGGTCCTTCTGTTAAGTCTTCGTTTACATTTAGGTAAGAACCACTACTGTATGAGTACTTGTATGTAAGTAAGCTGTTTGTTTTAAAGTGATAAAGCTGGTTAACCAAATAGTAGTGTAGAGTGTTGAATACTTGGTTTCATTTTCATCACTTACTGAATTTTAATCCCTTATTATTTGGAAAGGGAAAAAATATGTGGAAATGGAGAAAAAGAGCTTTACTGGAAGTAAGTAGCTGAGTTGTGTTATGTGATCACAGAGAGATTTAGCATGTTTTTCAGAAAGTCAAGCAGTTTTAATTCGTACTTGTCTCTTCTGGTTGGAATTGTGTCCGTTTCATAGCTTCTTCTCACTGCTTCTCAGGTGTGACCCTCCCTATTTTTTGTTGTATTTTTATAGCACTGTATTATTATTTAACGTTGCATCAAATTTAACTTGTGTTAATTGCTAATGGATACAGAATGTGTTATGCTGTTTTAATGGCTTTTTTATTTTGTTCTAGGAATGACAGATGATGAGATCCTCAGAGCAGAGATGGTAGCCCAACTGTGCATGAATGACAGGACACACAGTTCATTGTTGGACCTTATATCCTTGGAATATTTTAGCTAGCATGAGGGAATGAAAATGACAGGTACTGCGAGAATAATGGGATTTTGGAGCTTGAACAAGTTTTCAGCTTACATAACTTAACAAATTGTGTAAAGATGTGTTTATATATACATATCGTCAGCCAAAGCATTTGATTTGTCTTTTGTCTTCCTTAAAAAGTAAGCAAGACTTACTAGCTTTAAACAATTTCAATATTAAATGTTAAATGGCTGTTTTAATTTTTATTGTTGTTTTAATACTGCAAAAGTCAAGTATAAGGCAAAAAGTCTGTTTTCCAAATATGTTCTAGATAGTGTAGTCAGTGTCACCTTTATCTGTTTTTTAGCCTTTGATTATAGCTAACTATATGCCAATGTAAAAAGAGGTCACTCATGTTGTATAGGCTTTTGCTTTACATATCAAAAGCTTAAAATGCAAGTAATAGCAATTCTGAATGCTGCTTTGAATTTAGAGTGAAATGTCTCTGTTCTGGGGGAAAGTATCTAACTTAGCTGATAGCAAATTCTAGATCTTCCTGCCCGTCTATAACATTCATGTCATGTTCCGTAACAGTTCATTTGTAAATCATATATAAATTTTCTTTCATCTTTGCTGATTATATTTTTAAATCCAGTTTCCATTTAATTTCTTTCCATTTGACTTATATTCCTAATTATGTTCCTAATGTTTCAAATTCCCATTCTTGATTATTTTTAAGTGATTCGCTAAAGTATGTAAAACAAGTGATTCTTTTAAGCAATCACTTCTCTTATTTTAAACACTGCCTGTGATTTGAGATATTGTCAGTAAGCTGATAAAGTACTGCTACCAAAAGGAAAAGTTGCCAGTCCAAGATGGAAACTTGTTTGGTACGTGTATGAATCCCAAGCAATCCACTAGCATTCATAAACAGTTTCAAACACAAAAACATATTTGTATACCCCATAGGTACCAGTTCTTATTTAATACTTTGCTTTCTAGTAAGTATGCAGATGCAGCAATTGGTTTTGCTTAAAAAAAAAAAAAAAAAAAAGTCATCTCCTAGCCTGGAGACCTTGGATCACTCCAGTAATTGTTATTGTTCTATAGCAGCTGGAGCATACAGACCTCTTGTGGTAAACACAGAGCATTGCTCAAACGTAGCCTTTGGAATGAGCGTCAGCATCAATATAGAAGTAAAATGCTGTGTCCTGCAATTAAATTCACTTTTGCTTTTCTTAACACAAACATTACATTCCAGAAAATCCCAATCCTAAAAGTGGTATTATTCCAGGAAGCTTAAGCTTTGAATCAGTCTTGTCAGCAGTTGCTGATTTTAAAGCTCCTGTTTTTGAACCGGGAGGTTCCATGCAACAAGGAATGTATACACCTAAAGGTACGGTAATCAATCAGCGTTGTCTTGCCATTAATTCAGTAGTGAGATGCTTAACCAGAGGGGTTTTGTTTTCTTTTTGTTTCAAACTAACAACAACAAAACCACAAGAGAAAGCTCTGTTTTTCTTTTTCATTATTGTCTATTGCTTATAATTAATAACATTTCTAAGGACTGCTAATAGATTTTAGCTGTATGTTTTTTTTATAAGTAAAAGTCAGCTTGTAATATTGACCAGATATTTTTAGATAGCACGGGAAAAGTAGAGAACTGAGCAGGTATGTTATTTATACTTCAATAATCTGCATACTTAATCATGTGGTATGTGATGACTGGACATGTCAGATTTTTTCCTTAGAATTTAGGACTGCTTATACAAGTGTTACTTTCAAGATTAGGTCTCCAAATTTGCTCACGTTTTACTAATTAAAAAATATAATGGTACAAAATTCTTTTTAATATTGCTTTAAGTTTCTTGATAATTTACAACATTTTTTCCAGTCAATAGTGAGAATCTAGAACAAAGTTCAAGCTAGACCAGTTATAGAATATTGTTCTGTACTTCTGTAATTCATACAATGCAAAAATGAGGCTTCTTCCCAGACCAGCTTGCCATCTAAATTGGTTTCAACACAGTGTTGGTATATCAGAGGAGAGGAAGAATTTAGAACACAGCGTTCCATTACTGTTCCATTCCTAAGAATCTGAAATACTCCTTGTGTTCTGGTTGCATTTCAGCTCAAAGCAAAGCTGGAGGTGGATTAGATCCATCCTGTGGGGTGTTTGAGTCTGACACTTGAAGCCCTTTGTTTTATAGGGGGGTGTGTGTGTGTGTGTGTGTGTGTGTGTGTGTGTGGAGCATGTGTACGTGTTCTCAAAACGAATGATATTTTAGGTGCTGTCACTAATTGGGGTTTACAGCTTGTCATAATTAAATCAAGTCATGTTGAGATCACTTCAACCTAATGCCTTGCTTCCCTGTAATTAGGGGGGAAAAAATCTATTTGGTGATCTGCAAAAACCCTACGTTTTCAGTAACTGCTGATTTAGAAGAGGGGGGGAAAAAAAAGCAGGTTTAGGCTGTGTTGTAGGCTGTGATAGCAAACGCTCTGTCCAGTAGGAGGAAAAAAAAAAAGAAAAACAAAACAAAACTTAGGAAGCAGGCTGTTCTTTGATCATCTTTCACACAGGGTAAAAACTATGCCAAGTTTTCCTCCTCAGTAGCACATGAGGATGTCTGCAGAACCATGAACATTAGTAGAAGTTAACAGGAATACAGACCACTTGTCTTCCCAGCTGTGGGAGGTAATCTCAGCAGTGGGATGAAGTTGCCTGCTTTTCCCTTTGAAGTATGTTGTAAATGCGTATGTTTTGTTATGCCTGCTGGTGGAGCTAAACTTCTGTTGTTTTTCTCCTTGTATCCTTTCTTACATTCACTCTTGAATTCATGTTGCTGTCACAGGAACTTCAGAAAGATGTATAAAGGGGAATGTCTTCATTTGTCTTTAGATTGGAAACTTTAGTTTTGGTTTTGATTGACTTTTAAATGGGGGCAAAAGTGCAATGAATTTATTAATATTCTGCTCAGACTTGTATTTGTGATCACTCTGAGAAGCCACAGCATTTTACTTTAAAGCTACAAAATGAAATGGAGATAATTAAGACTTACTGCCAAAATAATACATATAAGCATTATAAAGGCATGTTTCTAAATGATTGATCTCAGAATTTGAGAAGAAAGTTGACCACTGTCAAGACGGAACAAAAAACTGTGTAAAGTTACAGTCATTTGGCTCACTGCACTTAATACTTAAATATCACCTGCTGGCTAACTTTCAGTTTTCCAGTCTTTGCTTCCTATTTTCAAGAATACACGTGGTTATCAAGTACCAAAGGAAAAATGATTATAACCTTTTCTTAGATGTGCTCAGAGATTAAAAAGAGCAAGGCAAGATTCATACAGGAATGTACAGATAATATATTTTGGGATTGCCTAAATATACTTAGATTCAATTACGTGTATTTATTTAGAATTTAATGTCCTATTAATGTGTTCCAAGTGTGTTTTTAAGCAGGAATGTATGATTCTTTCCTCCTGTAGTAAAGCATTACATTTAAACAAAAACAAAAACAAACAAAACAAAAAAAAAACAAAACAAAAAAAAACCAAAAAGGTAGAAGACACTAAAATAAAGCTACTTAATAGAAAAGGCCTATACCCTTAACAACTGGGTTATTTTCTGTTTTGGAAACAAAAAAAATATTTTTGGTGAAATTGTAATGTCTTGATAAGTAGTAATAGTTATTAATATAGAAAGTAGTCATTATTAGTAGTATGAATTAGAAAAAGGTGATGTACTATGCTGCAAAAATGATTATATAATGGGAAATGATATAAAGCTAATTAAGAAGAAACTCTGGGATAAGTTGTAATGTCTGTAAAGAGAATTGTAACTTGTGACTTCTTTTAAACAACAGCTGAAGTTTGGGATAAAGAATTTGACCCTGTAATGGTAATACTTCGAACAGTTTACCGTAGAGATGTACAGTCTGCAATGGACAGATACACAGCCTTGTAAGTTGAATCAGTTTTAGAAATGTAATATCTTGCTTTTTATTGCACAACAGGATTTGGTTTTGTTTTTTGGTTTTGCTCTCTGGAAACGTTAACCATATTGTCAGTGTTTTCAGGCTCCACATTTGTCTTTGAGTAAATAGCTCATAAATTTACACAGCGTAAATTTATCCAAGGTTCTGGATAGCTTAGTGCGTTACTCTTCCATATATGTTTAATGCATTTCAAGTGACAAATTACAGATCTAATATTTAACTAACAATTAGAGCTCAAAATAAGTCATATCACTTACAGAAAGGAGCTTTTTTATATTATTTAAATCTAGGTAACTGAAGCATTAATATTACTTTATATGTCTATGTATATATGTAAAAGAAACTGAAAGGAGGATGAGTCAGGCTCTTTCCAGTGGTGCCAGGACAAGAGGCAGTGGCACTAACTGGAACAAAAAGGCTCTATTTGGAAGCACTTCTGTATTGTGTGGCTGCTGGAGCCACTGGCACAAATTGTCCAGAGAACCTGTGGAGTCTCCTCCTTAGAGATCTCCTTGGGATCTGCTCTGGTCATCCCAACTTGAGAAGGGGTGTAGGATAGGACTAGATGGCTTGCCAACCTCAATGTGATTTCTGTGATGTTCTGTCTATTGAAATAATGTTGAAGGTAATGCATTTTTCTTGTATCTGTTCACCCATGACAGAAACCATGGAAAAATGCAATGAATTCTGATTTAAATACAGGAAAAGACATTCAGGGATACCTTTCTAAATTCTAAGATGCAACAAAATTTGATTGTTATTCTATCCTTTACGTGCCATCCAGTAAAATTCTTATTCTTACAGATTTTACTTCACCTAACTTAATTTGGTTCTCTTTTATTTCATTCCTTGAGAGTAAAAATCAGGTTCAAATTATTAAAATGTAAAATAATCCTCTGCCCCTTTGCTTATTGTCTTAAATCAAAGGCTCATCATAAACACGTACTGTAAGAGAAAGGCATCTTTACATTGAATTTAATGCTTAAGCTGTAGTTGGCTCTACCAACACAGTCATGTCTACAGAGTTAAAAAATTTTAGTGTTTCCTATTGCTTCCTGTAATCTAGTTGTACAGATGTGAATTTTGTTTGATGTCTGACTAATGTGAATTTTGGTGACATGAGAATTTCTCCATCTCTTCAGTGTAAGTCTTAGGAAGAAAATGAAATTCTTAATTAACAATTCATATGGCTCTACAAAAGTCATTTTGATCAGTGGTAATTCACAGAAAAATGGAACTGTATGCTGTTTGTGTATATGTTCTGATATTTGGAACGTTGCTTAGAAATTAAACTGAGAAATGGTCATCAATTCTGAAGTTGATCTGAATATCTGAAAGATTGCAGTGCAGTTGTTTGTAACAGACAGTTGTCTGCATCACTGTCATGTTTAATACAAATCTAATATGTTTCAACAGTTTAAAGCAGAGTGGTAAATTCCCTGGGAACCCATGGCCTCCTTACAAGAAGAGAACACCATTACATCCGAGTTACAAAGGTCTCGTAAAACTTTTACACTGTAAAACCTTGCACATTGTGCTGTTCACACTTCTTTACAAGGTACAGTCATAATTCTCATTAAGTCCAGTATTTTATTTTCATTTTGTAGAAAGGAGTGCTTAGAGTCGTAGTTTTGTTGGTGTTCTTGAATAGTAAGTTTCAAATTTATATAACACTTATTTTGTTCTCATGAGGTAATGTTTTCAATTGGAATTCTTCTTGCTTGCTGAGCTAAAAAGCATTAAAACATCAAAATGACTGAAGTGGTTAAAGTTTCCTTTTAACTGTATTAAATTCTTTTCATTAATTGGTTGTATGACTGCAGAGAGATTTATTTCACGTTTATTTTGTAGGTCTATCACGATGATTATTTCATGAGTGACTAGTTCATATTACATACTCCTAAGTTAGGTATCCAAAGTACATGGGCTGTCCTACTTTAAGGAGTACGCTCTTAATGATCAGAGTTGCTGTTTGACTTGTTGCATTTTGGTTTTGGATAGAATACTGATTTGTATGGTGTTCTTTTGGCTCCTGCTGAAATGAGCTGGATGAAAAGAGCTGGATGGCAGCAGCAGCCTTCTTAAATGTGTGCAGCCTTGATGGCCTTACATCCAAAGTGGCAAATAAGTCTCAAATCTGTAGTTGGTTCTAAAGTAACTTTCTGGATATGTTCTGTCTTTGATAATGTTATAGTGCTTGTTTTTCAGAACTAATTCATGCCTTTAAATTTTCTTTTGATAGTTAGCTGTCCTCTTTAAGAGAATTGCATTGTTTTTCAAGAGGACATGCATCAGAGGATGAGTCTTTCAGTCTTTCCTTGTACTTGGACAGTGTTCTCAGGGCAATGTGCTGCAGAAGCAGATGAGGGGCTATTGAAAAATGGCTTGATTGAGGCACATCAGTGATTTTCCGGCTACCCTTAAGCTCTTTCACTGTTTCACAGTTTCACAGTTAAACTTTTGTTGAACAGAAAATGTGTTAAATATAGCAGTAAGTGTGTGGCATTCACAAGCTTCCTATTTCTATCTCTTGTTTTACCCAATTTCTTTCTGTAATGAAGTATCTTATAAATTGACAAAACACCATTAGGATGAATGAAAACTGAAGAATTTATCTGAATTCATTCAATAGATTTCACCTTTGTGATAGAAAAATACTATTTCTCAAAAGCTGACAAATTAGTTTCAGTAAGCAATAGCTTCTGCTATTTTATGAGTGCAATTTCAAAAATCTATGTGGAAAAATATCATGAATGTGATAAGACTTCTGAAGTGTTATGATGGAACAAAAAGAAAGTTAAGTACTGAAGTAGGAGCTCAGTGTCTACAAAAAATGCATTAGGGTTGCAAATGATGTTCATATTTTTCTGACTGTCTAATGTTTTCCTGGTAATTGATACTCATATCTCATGACACAACTCTTTGAACGCACAGTGATTTTATTAAAAATAAAGAAAATAGCGTATGTAGCTCAAAGCTTTTTGTTGTCTAAGTAACCTGGAAGGTTGTGCTGAAAGAAAACTTGTAGGTAGTACTTTGTATTTGTTCGTGTGAGACCTAACGTTTTTCTTTACCTCCCAATGTAACTTACAGATGTCTGTCATGCTTTTGTCAATTTCTGTTGTTTTATGTTAATTTTTTCATTTTTTGTAATTGAGATTATGAGAATATGAAAGATAAAAACCTTTCAAGATGTGGTTATCTGTTTTTCTGCCTAGATATTAATGGATCATCAGAATTTGTCAGAACATGTCCTTTGTATGGTTTTGTATTTGATTGAACTGGGGTTGGAAAATTCTCCAGAACGAGAATCAGATGAAGAGGTGGTAAGATGTTTCATTTAAAAAAAACAAAAAACAAACAAACAAACAAAAAAAACCTCATTGAAACCTTTTTATTAAAAAGGTATTGTGTAGTGATTCAACATAGATCAGTTATACATCCTTATTACTATTTTTTAAATCAGTACTGGTAGCTCATTGGAATAAAAGAGTTGAATCTAAAACTCGGATTCCTAGATTTTCAAATGAAATCATAATCAATGTTGTCATTAGCAATTATATTTTTCTTATAGTAATTGCATTTTTTTCATTTTTTAGATTGACTTGTATAAACTTTAGATTCTTTGTTGTGTTACTCTTAGATTGCGCAACTTCTTATTTCCCTGTTTCTTGTGCTTTTGTTAGATAGCAATGATAACGTAATACATACTTATTTATCAGAGTTGTAGTCTTCAAGGTAGACATCAGTCATTAATTAAAAAACTATTATCAACTTTAGTGAGGTACTTTTACAATAATGTTGGTATCTTGTGGAGAGCTGAAAGTTTTTGCAGTGCAGTTAATAAATTGCAATGATCTATGTAGCTTTTATGAGGAAATATATACAATTTTATTTTTTTCTTCAGGAATCTACAGGTGGACAGGAGCGTTGTCATGACAGTTGGTTTCCAGGTAGTAACTTGGTTTCTAACATGCGGCATTTCATTAACTATGTCCGAGTAAGAGTACCAGAAACTGCTCCAGAAGTGAAGAAAGAACCACCTGCAAGTACCAGTTCAGATGGTTTAGCTTCATCACAAGTAAGTATATGTGAATACTGTCTCTTTCCTGTTGGCTGATGGTTTTGGTTGGTTGGTTTTGGGGTGGAGGGAAGGGGAGATTTCTTAGTATTTTTATAAATTTCTTCTAATATTTTTTTTATATCAGAAGTTGTTTCAACTGTCTTCTTCCAGATGTTACAGTTAATTAATCTTTTTTGTCCTCAATCTACCAGAGTTCAAGGCGGAAGAGCCTTCAGAGAGAGGTAGATCTGTGTGCAGTTTGTTCTCATAAGCAATTAACTAGCAATGTGGCTTTAATCATGCTCACCGTAACATTCAGTGACATCTTCTAATTTTCCCGAATTTTCTTTTAATTTATATTGCTTTTTTTGTATTCTTGATTTGTAATCTTAGGTTGTGGACTTGCGGGGAAAAAAACCGGTCCTTAAATTTATACTTATTTTGAAATTAAAACTTTATATCAAATGTAAAACATCTTTGTTAGCTTACTGCTTGAGCTTTGTGTGTAGGCCTAGTTTTTTTTTTTTTTTTTTTTTGTCTTGCCAAGATAATACTAACATTTAATAATTCAGAGTAGTTCTAGCTTTCTCAAATCTAGGTTAGTTTAAACTTAATTTGAAAGTGCATTTGAAACCAAGTAGTTTTGGCAGGTTTTTTTGTTGTTTTTTTGTTTGTTTGTTTGTTTTTTGTTTTTGTTTGTTTTTGGCAAATGGGAGCCAAAATGAATATTCAGGAAACATTTTTGCTATGGATTTAGTATATGCAATTTGTTTCCATGTTTCCTTAATTTGGGACTGACTGAGTGAGCTTGTTCATTAGTGTAACTGCACTTGTTGGCACTGCATAGTGAGCTCTGCTTGCAAGAATGGGTTTGTGTCTCCTGGATCTCAGCTAATTCAAGCAGAATGGACAATGCCTGTGGGGATGTTGGGATCACCTGCTTGGGATTGAGCTATGTGGTGTGACAGTGCTCAGCAGACTTGTATTAAAGAAATTTAAAATAGCTCAGAGATATGAAAATGACAGATATTCCTGAAAGAGCAGAAAATGTTGCTTGGAGAACGGAATTCTAAATTTAATGGGAACAAAGTTAGTTGTTAGGCTTTTTGGTATGGACAGAATTTCTTCTTTATTTGGCATTTTATGCAGCTGTGTATATCGGGTTTGTATAAAAGTATGATATGCAGGGTTAACATTTTAGTGTACCAACTTTGAATTTCCAGTTTGGAAGAGAGAATCTTAAAATGTTTTGTAAATTTTCTCCTAATTAAAAATATTTCTATATTTCTATATTTCTGTAAATGTATGTTGTTTATCCTTTATTTCTGAAAATTAAACATTGTAATTTATTTTATTTCCACAAGAACTCGGGGACAGCTCAAGTGTTCAGTTTGGTTGCAGAACGTAGAAAAAAATTTCAGGAGATCATCAATCGGAACACCAGTGAAGCAAATCAGGTGGTTCGGCCCAAAGCATCAATGAAATGGTCGGCACCTGGTGCAACTCCACAGCTAACCACAGCCATTCTAGAAGTTAAAGAAAGTATGCTATCCTTGCTGATTAAATTACACCACAAACTCTCAGGAAAACAAAACTCTTATTATCCTCCATGGTTGGATGATGTGGATGTTTTAATCCACCCAGAAATTCCAAGATACTCTCATGGTGATGGAATGACAGCAGTAGAAAGAATTTTATTGAAAGCTGCTGTACAGAGCAGGCTGAATAAACGTATAATAGAAGAGATATGCAGAAAGGTGACGCCTCCTGTACCACCCAAAAAAATTAATTCTGCAGAGAAGAAAACGTTGGATAAAGAAGAAAGGTAACATAAATAACATAAATAACAGGGTGCACAAGGGCAATATGTGTTTTGCATCTACTGCTTGATCTGGTTCTCAGTAGTGCTAGACTTCTGTATTTACAGAAAGATGGGGATCAAAGAATCAAGTAGCTTTCCTTACAGAAGGGGGTGAGGTTATTTATTTCCCTTTAGAAAACATAAAACATTTGCAGTGATCTATGAATATGAATAAAATACGTGAAAATGAATGTTATGTCATCTTCCTGTTCTCAAATCCATAAAGGCATTTGGGGCCTGTTACATTTATTGACAATGTAATAACTAAAATGACTTGATCTCGTAGGCTGGCATTGCTTTTATATAGCCAGGCTGTAATTTTTACTTTTTCCTGATTTTATTTTTTTTATTTTTTTATTTTTCTGTAAGTGCAATTTTGTACTAATGAAGATCATGCAGACTTAGCGTTCAGTGGTGATCCTCTTTGGTTACTTTGATCTATAATGACAGATTTGGCCTTGCTTATACAAGGAGTTGTCACCATAGAAACCAAAATATAGAACTGGAGGAGAACTTGAGCTGCTTGCAATATTTTTTTCAATTGCAATGTCATACCCTCATTGGCCATCATGGAAAATTACTGAGCTGTACTGAATCTGTCAGAGTTTGTTTATATCATCTTACTAAAGGCCTCTATTTACAGTCACTCTGCTTTCAGCTGAGGCATATATTGAGAAATTCCCAGGGGGAAATAAATAAAAACAGGCTTAGCGAATGCCCTGATATGATCCTCAAAATAATGAATCTTAGGATTGTTGTAAATAGAAGTTATTTTGAGAAACGGTGGCTCTGCAGTGTGACAGATAAATGGGCAGAGATGCTTGGATTTTTAAGGTGCCTTTAGGAAAGCAGGTTAGAAGCTTTGACAAGGCAGGGCACCTGGCACCTTAGGGTAACAAATTGCATTAAATTTGCTGTTTTAAGCCTGTACGTGTCAGTGAGTGTCAGGCAGTTCTGCAAACTGAAGAGGATTCATATTAAATGCTGAGTGGTGTTTTGAAATTCCACATTGGTTGTCCTAATCATCTCTAACTAGGTGGGAAAAAATATTGTTGTTAATGCTCACGAACGGAGTTCATAGCTCTGATAGATTTTTCCCTACTTGCACTGGCCCGTGCTATGTAAAGCACTCCCCACATGCTCCATCTGGTGAGCAGCTATAGTGTGAGTTTGGTTTGGTTTTCCCCCGTTTGAACTCTCCAATTTCCCTTATCTGTAAACTCTTGTCAAACTGAAGATCCCTTCCTGATAGTTACAGAAGAGGAAAATCTGGTAAATATGCATGTTGTAGTGGGTAAAGGAATAGTGATGGATGTAAAAAGAAAATGAAAACAGGCATTGGTGAGCTCAGGAATTAGGAGATTATACAGAAATAACTGAATAAAATGTGATATTTTAAGAATGAAGTGTTTCTATAACAAGTGCTTTCGAACTGGAAGCTATCTCAATCTTAAGTCAAGAGGTAAAAACTGTTGGTGGTCGGTATCATGGGTGGAGGTTGGGGAGGAGATGCCAGTATGAAAAATCTCAAATGGATAAAGGTTATTCGCTATCATTTCTCTTGCCATCAGGGGTGATACGAAAAAAAGAAGAAAAAAGCCTGCCTCATTTGCAAGTTGATTGGTTGTTCATGAGAACTTGGATTTTTGTGATGCCAGGCATTTCACTGTTACTTTGCCTTTGTATAGTAGAAAGGTAGCTTTCAAGAATAAGGCCCTGGGTGGTGGAAGTGTTTTCTTCAATTTTCAAAACAACTTTGGTTGTTTTTAGTGATAGCAAGGATCCTCTGGAGGTTTTTTTTTTTTTTAGGACAGAATTTTGACTTCCTTTCATAATTAAGAGTTTTTGCTTGTTTATTTACCAACAGAATCTACTTTTAATGCAATATTTTTTTTTTTCCTTAAAAATCAGATTTTTAGTTAGAGAGCTTGAAGTTTGAATGATATCTAAAGTGGTAATTGTAATCAGCCTGACATTATTTTTTTCCACTCTATTTGACACTTACTCCATTCTTCGCCTTTCCCCCCACTTTCCCCTTTTTCTTTCACTCAGACGACAGAAGGCTAGGGAAAGGCAACAGAAATTGTTGGCTGAATTTGCCTCAAGGCAGAAAAGCTTCATGGAAACTGCCATGGATGTTGGTAAGTTTTTCTGTGATTAACTGCACTTAATTTTTTTTTTTAATTTTCATGTTAGTGTTACTGTTTTACAGTTTAAAACAAGCAAAAAAAAAAAAAAACAAAACCCAGACATATTCTATCACTATATCAGCTTCTGCACTAAATTTTTCTTAAGCTGCTTAAACTCATGTGTTCAGTATTATCTTTGTAGAAAGCATAACTGTGAAGGAATAGGATAAATGATCTGTTTAAAATATTTGAGAACAGCACATTACCTTTCATACATATGCTTTTTTTTTTTTAACTTAGTATGCAGTGGATGAAGTTAATAAATTAGTGTGATGTGTTCGAAAGTATTTCCTTTTTTATAAAAAACTTTCCAAAATTAGTCTGCATTGGAATTTTTTAATATGTAATTTAAGACTGCTATAGAGCATCACATTTTAATAAGATAAAGGTTTTTGCATTTTGAATTTATGCATAGAATTGAAAAAAGCATTAAGTGAACATGTGCATTTTCTGTTACCTTCTGTTTATGTTCTGTGGCATCTGTACAACTGCATTGCCATTCAAGCTTGCCTGCATATAACTAAGTGAAATTTAGGAAGAGTTGTGTTAATGAACTAGCATGGAACAGAATCCACTATGCTGTCTGTAGCTGTTTGCAGGATAAATGTAAAAAATGTCTTACTAAGGGCAGTACATAGAAATACCTGAGAGAGTCCAGTGAGTCAAAAACATGCTATAGAAGGCACCATAGGCCACCTAGGCTGCTGGTATAGGTGCTTTTACATTTTTGTTTTGGGAGTGTTTGTCTTGGTGTGAAGCTTGCCTATTATCATGTGGAACTTCATGCAAGAGATTTTGGAAACTGTGCTGCCCTTCAGGCTGATCTTGCTAAGAACAAAAATAAATCTCTCTGCCTCAGGTTAATAGTAGCCTTTAAAAAATGCAGTGATATTTGAAACAATCTCTGTAAGTTTCATAAATATGAAATACAGTGATTCAAAGCTGCAAAAATGTTTAATCAACTGTAACTTAGTGAAAAATCTGTAGACTGGTCTATTTCCGAAGTGGCTGATGTGATTTTTTTGTGTTTCTTTCTTGTGATGTTGAGTCTCAGCAGGACCTCATTTTGTCCTTCAAGCTAATGCTCCTTAGCTAGTTTATAAAAAGAAGTGCAAAGTTTTAATGCAAGGTGACATATATTTCCTAACACTCAATCTTCTGAACCCAGATAGAAAAATAAATTAAGTACTGATCTCTAGAGAATAGATGTGCTGGGTCAGTACAAACGATATTAGCATGCTAATGGCTGCTTTGATGCCTGGGGCCACTTTGATGCACAAGGTATACAGCAGGAAATATGTTGACTAAAGACAGAGGTTGTAAATTATATGTATCGTGTTCAGACACTTTTACACAGCCCTTTGGGTTTGGGGATTTGGCTGGGTAGGGGAAAGAGCGGGAATGAATCACGCCTTTAAACTAGGGAGAGTACAAAAAAGGGGGGTGGGAATCAGACAACAGCGTGTTCTGTGATGAAACTGAGGTATAGGAGACTGATGGGTGCTGGCTAGGAGGTGGCAAATGCAGAGATTTTGTAACTTTGGGTCTCTTGCTCCTATTGGTACAGAGACTAAACAAAGATTATAAGATCCCATGTTATAAAAACATGGGAATGTTTGAGTGCTTGGCACCACCCTGGGTTTCTGTCACAGTTTAAATATTTCCATCCTGCAATGATTTTTTTATCTTCATTCATATTTATCCTGATTTCTGTATTAATTTACAGGGACAAAGAAAAGCCCTGAAGCTGTAAGGCTGTGGGGTTTGTGTTATGACATAGGATGAACCTTATTGTGCATTTCCCATTTGATTCTTCTTCATGTGCAGTGCCATCGTTAGGACAAGTGTGAGTGCAATGTATTAGTTTAAAACTGTCTCTTCAGAGGTCTAAGCTATGAGCATCTTTGGTTGCTTTCCAAAGCATGATTAACATGAGATACACTCGCTGTCTCACATGGCTGCTACCCAGCTGGCAGGCTCAGGCCTAGCCCTGGAGGTACTCTGGCCCTCCTCTCTTTCCCATCATGGAGTTTTGCATCCTTCAGAGGGGTGCTGAGCTGTCCTGGTTTGGCTGCTAGCAGGTTATCTTCAGAGGAAAACTGCAGGGTTATGCAAGAATGGTTTGAAAGATGGTGGGATAATACCCCTAAATGTATGGCTTTGCAATAGCCAGTAAAGCATTCCTTCAGTGCTCAGTAAGGCAACGTTGTTCTGGCCCGTAACACAAAATGCTGTTTTCATTGGAATACCTTCTCAGTGTTGGGGAAAAAAGTGGTGAGGGTTTGAGCTTCAGTGGAAGCAAAAGGAGGAGGTGTAGGTTATTCTTCCACTTTTAGTGGCACCTCATACAATCAAGATAGTAATGGTGGTGTTAGTTTTGTTTCAAAGCTAAACTAGAAGAATTTTAGTTATATTACATTCAAATTCCTAATATAAATATAAAAGGACATTTAATAGAGTAATTGTTTTATTAAGCAGTCTAGAGCTTGGAATTTTTTTAAATTACGTTTATGGTTTTTATTCTATGTTTCTGTGTTTTCTATATCTAATGGATAAAATAGCACTGCAACTTTGCTTTCTTTCATTATCTCTGGAGGAAATTGATTGATTAGGAAGTCCTCCTTGGTGCTAGAAATGTAGGTCCCGTGGAATTCTGTTGTTTGGTGGAGTGGCCTAGCACTAGGTCTAAGCAGCTGGAAGGAAATGTGCATTTGATCACTGAGTTCTGAAATTAAATTGGCCTGATTTTTGATGTGCCTTTTGTATGTAGGAAATGGAAGTGTAGATCACGCATACTGAATTGGTTTCAAATTTCTTTTATGTTTGAAGATCTGTATTTCTTTTCCTCAGGTTTAAAATGATGAATGAAGCTTAAGAATGAATGATTTGTTATCAGTAAAATGTTAGCTCATTTTAAGGACTTCTGCTGAATTGTTCAAAATCAGATTGTAGGAAAAGAATACAGTGTGGCACTTAGTAAAATATTGAATGCACGCATGTGTTTCATTTATGACATTTTAGGAAAAGATAAAAAATAAAAGGCAGCAATTCTAAGGTCATTCTCATGTCATGTAACTCTGATGTACAGGTATGTGTGAGTATGCTTTGCACAATTATGAGGTGATGCTAAATATGAAAAATAGCTTTAATGTTTCCTTTCTCATGCGTTTCAATTGCTAGAAGGTTTTCTGGTTGCTTGGACTTGAGCAATAAAAAATGTTTCAGTTGCTCTGTTTCTTTGTTCAGTGTCATTTGACTGCCACTAGATGGTGATAAATGTGTGTGCAATGTTAACAGCTGTAGGTCAAGGAAGATTGCAGTTCATTTTCATTTACATGATCCTCAATAACTGACTGAGAAATCCAAACATGCTAAAACAATGTCATTTTGATGCTGCCCTGTGAATGAGAATGTTGGAGTCTTTCATAGAAGAAAAAAAAAAACTTTTTCTGCAATGGGCTTTCAGAAGAGAGCATTCCTAAATACTGTTCTGCATGAGAACTGTTGAAAGACTGAAGGTTTTTTGGGTTCTATGTCCAGCACCTTTGCCTCCTTAGGGAGATGAAGCACATGGCTGAAGGTTAGCAGGAAGTTTTTCTTTGGAAAACTTACTGGGCAAGAACAAAAAAGCATGTACGTTCATATTCCATGTGTTCCTGAGGGATTAGGAGAGAATCACATAGTCCTAAGGTGCTTTTCTTCCAAACAAAAAAGTAATTCTTCGCTTTATTTCTAGATGTTTTCGGTGGAGACAATCTCAAGCAGATCTTGGCACATCCTATTTGTATGCAGTCTGCAGAAATGACTTCTGTACTTTTCTCTGGCCATGCATAAAGTTTCACTTGAACTAAGCTTAAGAAATTAGGAATGTGTGAGAATTGTTAATTAAAGAATTTTCATTGTGTCTCCAAATATAATCTTCCTCCACTTAACTTTGGTGGCATAATCTGATGGAACACAGCCCTGCAGGACCTGTGGTAACCGGCCCTGCTTTGGGACTGTTGAACTAGAGGATCCCCAGAGGTCTATGTCTTTGGCCCATCTGTGATATTAAATCAGCTGTACAAATGTCATAATATTCCTTCCATTTTGGTTAACGCTGTACCCTCCTCTGCTTCTAAAACCTGTTTACCATTGCTTGTCAGGTGGGCTAAGTCGTATCGCTTGCAATTGCTTCAGTACTCTGAAGCTGATCTTTAGCCTTGTATGTTTGTCTGTGCCTCTAGGAAATCACAATGTAGAAATTTTAGATAGCAAATTTAAAATTATCCATTAACTTATATAGCTTAACAACATATTACTTAGTTAATGCATTCCAAATTTTTGAAGACTGTCCAATTCTCATTTAAAAAGAAAAATAATTTTGTGTTTCCTTAAACTATGTTTATCTTGAATGACTGGCAATTAAAATTGATGACCCAATCTCCATGCGAGTTGTCTCTGCATCTTTAAAATTGTTACTCTAGATTTACTCTGACAATAATTAGATGGAAATAGTTACAAGGATCTCCAGTTTTAGCAGAGATTCTGTATTTGTTTACCCTTCATCTCAATGTATTTAGAATTTTTGGGATAGTATCTAATTGAATAGAAGTTGCATCTTAGTTTTATAGATGTTTTAAAAAGATGAAGTTTAATACAGAAGTCTTGAATATGGGAAAAGTGTATTTTCCTGTGTAGGTCTCTTTCTACCTTAAAGAGCAAGGTTTGTTTCAAGTAGCCTTCAATATTTTTGTTCTAGATTTAACTGAAGAAATCATTTTGGCATGTTCTTCACTACATCAGTGCAAGTGCAATTGGATTTCTTTCCCTTGGTTTTCTTTTCCCTTTTTAGAATCACCAGATGCTGATATTGCCATGGAGATAGCTACATCAGAACAGCATGTTTCTGAGGCAATATATGATTGTGTTATTTGTGGACAAAGTGGGCCTTCTACTGAAGACAGACCTACAGGGCTGGTTGTACTATTACAAGCATCTTCAGGTATGAACGTGTGATTTACGAGATAAGCAGTGATTCTACAGCCTTTAAAATGAATGCATAAATATTGAGTATCATGAAGTGTGGAAAGACAATGAATCTTTTTGAGGGTACTGGTAAATTTTAAATGTTTGGAAGAGTTGAACAGTTTTAATTCCTTCATAATTTCTACAAACCCCGAAGTATATATAGGAAATAAGTTGCAGAAGAAAGAGAAAAGAAAATAGCTGTGTGTGTATACAATTGCAGTGCAAAAGCACTGCTTTCAGTATTAGTTTTTTAGAAATGTTTTTTTACTGTCTTATTTCAACAGAACACATTGTAGCTGTGAGCTAGAGTATTCCTGTTTGTTTTCTTTATTCTTTGGTCTATAGTTATTCATTGCATTCTTTATTGTTCTTATTCTGTATAGTGTTGGGTCAATGCCGCAATAGCACTGAGCCAAAGAAACTGCCAACTACTGAGGAGGAGCAGATATACCCTTGGGATACCTGTGCAGCACTGCATGATGTGAGGCTTACAACTTTACAGCGATACTTTAAAGATGTAAGTATTTCACTTGATTGAAACTACCACTTAAGAAATTAGTTGTGTGAAAAGGTAAATGAAAATACAACAGAGTCCTCCTTGTAGCTTCATTTTTACACTTAGTGAACACTTTGTCCTGTTGCAATAGTTCATGTTTACATTTGATAGGGTCCTTATTTTCATATGATGTGTAGCTTTTCCCTAGCTATGTTTTTGGCATAAGTAACTACCATATCTACGGAAGTATATTTATTAAATATCTCTGCAGGTACTGTCTAGAAGAGAATATTTGACATTTTAGCGTGACCACATAATTGAGATGCATTTTTGCTGTCTTCAGTATTGTTTTCAAAACACTGGCTTTCTTCTGGCCATTCTGTGAACTCAGTCAAGGAATTACTGTTGGTAATAAGTAGTTCAGCAGGAGAGAGAAAATGGAAAGAACTGTTTTGACCTGCAATAGTTTTCTGAACCGCCATAGAGAAAGTGAAGATGAGTGAACGGAAAGGAGGGGCCAGCAGAAGAAAGTCCTGTTCTGCTATATCCTGAATATTGCACAAAATTACTGAAGTTCAGATGTGCATTCATTGATACATTGTCTGTTTTGAAGTCTATTAGGTGTTCCAAGGAGAGTTCTGCTTTGCTTCATGAAGCTAAAAGCAGTACATTACGATTTCTCATACTTAATTTTGACAGCCAATTCTTGTTACTTAACAGGACTCGTTCACTGTTAGACCTTTATGGAAATGCTGCCTGTTATTTTCCTTGCTACTGTATAAAACAGCTGTGTAAGACAATATAATTTTGTCATGAGGTATCATTCAGGAGGAGGAGGTGTATCCTATGATGTGCTAGCTCTTGGGCTGGTCTAACCAAATAAGCATTTCAAAGCTTAGATACTGGCTTTAAAGAGAAAAAAGAAATTGCATTTTTCCACTTCTGTTCAGTAACATTAACAGCAGACTAGTCTAAGATACGCTATAATGCAGTGAGCAAATGCATCCTGCTTTCAAAAATTTCAGTCATTAACATTATTTGAATTAAGCTGTTTCTACTTTCAAGTTTCTAGGTCAGTACTAAAATATGTCTCTGCGTGAAAGAATTAATCCTTAAATTACTTCTGGCATAAAAATGGAAACATCTGATAGTGTCTTGAGTGGCATGTTCAGCTGAGCTAAGCGTTAAAAGTCCTTTGTTTATCATCTGTGTCCTTCCCAGTGAGTGTCCTTCCTCTAACAACAGATTTCCAAGCAAAAATTTCTTGCCTCCTGATAGGAACACTTTTAGTTATGAAACATATTATAGCTTATTCTACCTACAAAGGGAAAAAATAGGAAAAAGTTGTATTCTATATACAAACTAGGTAGCTGTAAATCGTTTTGTCTTGTTTAAATGTATAATTGGAATTTCAATCTGTCTATGAAATTATTTATTGGGGAATCAGAGATTAGTTATAATCAATAATTAGGTTGACTATATCTATATAGTTTGCAAGCATATTTTCAAGAATTTCTTATTGTAAGCCTGCCAATGATGACTGTTTTTTCAGTTCATTACTTTTTCAAGAACTACCAATTGCTTAAGTTTGAAATGTGGGCTGTTAAGTGCAATATTTAAGTAAGGTTCATGTTTTCAAAACATTCCTAGTATAAAACCTAATTCACTAAACCTAGTAACACATGATTGCCTGTATGATGTATTATTGGCAGTGTTGTTTAACAACTTATTAAAAAAAAAAAGACACTGAATTTTAATAACAGATTGGTGTTCAGTTATATAACTGAGTTAGTTATTACATTTATTATATAAAAAAGCTAAATAAAATCCATTGCAGGAGCACGTTGCTATTGTACGTGAGAAAGCTAGGCTTGTGACTGGAATAGGTGGTAGAAGTATAGAGCTTTTCTCATAATGTACTGCAAGAAATTCTTTGTAGAGGTCATTGTCTTAAGTGATGAGAACTACCGAAATTTAACTGAAGTGATGAGCTCTGTTGGAAAGAATAACATTATGGCAGACATGTGAGTTATATAGTATAAGTAGATACCTTATGAAAATATGTATATTTTTATTTCCATAATATATATCTTCTAAATTATGTTGTTATTTGCATGCAGTGTTGTTTTTTAATTGTAAAATATGCTGTGGTGAATATCTTTTATAACCTTTATACGTATTTTATTTATTTATTTGTTTAGAGTTCCTGCCTGCAAGCAGTCTCAATAGGCTGGGAAGGAGGTGTTTATGTACAAACCTGTGGTCACACTTTGCACATTGATTGTCATAAATCTTACATGGAATCTTTACGGGTAAGTAAAACTGCAGATTGTCTTTTTCACTTGGATCTATATAGTTCTCAATAAATTCAATTGGATTTATGCTGTCCAATTCAGAGAAAAATGACTTGGTACTTATGTTTTGCATCAATGGACAAGTTGCTTTTATTACCATACCAAACTGTAGATTTCTTATTACCCCTTGAAGTTACTAACGAAAGTACTTTGTTTTATAACTTATTTAGATATATCAGGAAATAATGCTTGACTAAAGTAACACTGTCATTAAGTGAAATCCATGTTGTTTCTTTTTTTTCTGACTTGCATGTTCACTTAGTGCATTTTTCATGTTTTCTTTCATTTCTGTTGAATAGATTCCTATTTTGGTGTTTTATCTGTAGTAGAAATTACCCAGGAATTGAAGAAAAAAGATGTATTTCAAAAGCATAAACTTATTAATGTCAAAACTGAATTTTCATATATGGTCTGAGAAAATGGGATGATGTTTCTATTTAAGTTGCTGGCCTCTTTTTGCAGCCCAATTGCAGATCTTAGTGGCACTCTAGAATGTTACTAGAAAAAGAACAGTGGTAGGACGTCATCAGATTAAGCAATTATTTATTTCTGTATTATTTAGTGCAATAAAATAAGGACTAACTTATTATTTTTTTTCCAATGTGGAACTGCTTTTTTATTGAAAAGTATTTATGTGATAATTCCTTAGTTTTGTTTTGTTCATAGCTTTTCTCAAAATAGAAACAAAGTTTATGACAACATTCTGTAGTTAACTATCAGCATTGTTCATCAAGTGAAATTCACCTTTAGAGGAGCTGGAGTCTGAGGCACCTTTGGATTCGATAATGAATTGTTCTTTTTCATTTAACTGTAAAGATACCTCTAGGGATAATTGTGTCATCAAGATAATTAAGTAAAATTTGGACTTTCACTGTAGAATCTCACTTCACAGAATTTTAGAAAAGTAACCTTTTTCATCATGTAGATACTGAATTTCCTTTCCTGATGGCTTCTTACCTAAACACCAAAGAAAATTTTACTCCATCTCATTCAAGACTTATGGATTGAATTTTTGGCCCTAGTTTCTATCACAGCTAGCTGGATTAGCATGTAATAATTCTGGTGTTTGTAGCATTCCTAGTACCCAAATGATTTATAGACTTCGTGTTTATGTGGATAAATACAGTCGGATCGAAGATCAGCATCCAGAAAAGCATGTGTAAGTTCAGAATGTCTTAGCACTGGGGCCAATTGCTTGATATTTAAGTTTTAGTTGGACTTGATTTAACTGTTCTCTTCCGCCAAGGGCGGGAAGCCTTCAGTATCATTTGTCAGCAGTGGGAGTACCCTGAAGGTGGCTGCACTTCCCAAAGAGATACTTCTCTTTTTATCCTTCATGATAATCAATTGTTGGTGGGTTTTTTTTTTTTTTTTTCCATGCTACTCTCCAGTGGCTACTTAAGTTTCTTGGTTTGTGTTTACTCAAACATATTTAAGTACTTTGTGACTGAAAATGAAACTATCTTTTGACAAATGAAAAGATGTTATGAAAGGAATATCAAACTTGGTGGGAAGTATCAGAGACAACACACATGAGTTGTTCAAAGTACCACACTGAAGTATTTCGTATTTTATTATTTATTTTATTGTAAACATTGAGGAGTACTTAAAATTAGAAATATTAGTTGAGTTAGAGGATTGCAGCAGTCTGTAGTAGAGCTTTACACTTGATTGAGTGAGAATTATTTTTTCTTTACAGTTTTTTGTTTGAGTTTCTGTTAGTCAATACACCTAGAACTACAGTGTCTAATCTTGAGCAAATTTCAGCTACATCTTCTTTATTTTCTTTCAGAATGACCAGGTCCTCCAGGGTTTTTCAGTCGACAAAGGGGAATTTACTTGTCCTCTCTGTAGGCAGTTTGCTAACAGCGTTCTTCCTTGTTATCCTGGAAACAATGTGGAAAGAAGCCTTTGGCAAAGTCATAGTAACAAGTGCATGCAAGATCTTGTACAGGAAGTGGAAGATCTTCAAGAACAGCTGGGAACTTTCCCAGTAAGCATCAGTGTAAGGCAGAAAGATCCTTGTTAATTTGCCTCTATGTATCGGTTTTTACCTTATATTGTATTTGTGACCTCTTAGAAATGCAACAAAATGGGAAGCTTCATTTTCTTTTTATATGGAAGATAACATTATTTCATTGTTTAATCAAAATGTTTCAAGCACTTGCAGCATTTATTGGATTGTTCGCTAGAGTAAGCCATTAAAAAAAAAAAAGCAAAAATGTGATTTGTTATTTTTTGTGGATTACATTTTCACTTATCTCCATAGTAATTTACATGGAACTGAGTCATATAATATTAAATTCATTTGTCATTTCTTTACACTATCAAAATATTAATATCCTTCTGACTGGAAACTGTTAAAAGAATGTTAAGAGCAATTTAAGATGTGGATTATTTGTACTTGGAGTGTAGTTTACCAGATGTCCACATATTGCAAAGCTTCACAAGACCTTTTTTTTTTTAAAGTCTTCCAGTCTTGATGGAGGTGTGTTATTTTCATGTCTTTGTGCGATGCAGATATGTCTGAAATAATGCAAGGTGCAGAATCTCACTGCTTGCACTGTTCTCAGAGTCAGAAAAACCTGTAACATTCTGTGAGACAGAATATTGACTTTTAATGCCTGTTTTTACATAACTGTGAATGTATTCATATAAACATGAAAGTACCAAACTTTGTGATCTGCTGTTGAACTTCTTTGGGTAAAACTAAGTAAACTTTTGTGTCCTTGTTCATAGTCTGAAACAAACCTCAGTAAAGAAATGGAATCTGTAATGAAAGACATAAAAAGTACCACACAGAAGAAGTATACAGATTATAGCAAGAGTCCTGGATCCCCTGACAATGACTTTCTATTCATGTATTCAGTAGCCAGGTGAGTATGCTTTTTTAATTTTATTATATGTTCATTGCTAATGGTATTACCAAACAAGTTTTCTTCTTGTAAGTAAATACATTTTAAAAAGTATTGCGTGCTCTCCACAAAGCACTTTTTGAGCACTTAGTGCATCAAGATTTGGTTTTCTGATTTTCATATGCAGGCATGCACAAGATGGAGTGATGCATCTCTCTGCTCATTTTTAGTATATGCAGTGGAGTACAAAACATGGAGACCATCTTGTCTGCTGCTTATCTTGTTTGTTTTTTTTTGTTTAAGGCTTTGCTTTTTTTTTTTTTTTGGCTGAATTTATTTTGTTCCTTCCTTTCCAAGCTGTTAAATCTTCTTTGCTGTTATTCAGAGCATTAGATTATTTCTGTATCACTGCTGTATTGATGCTTTTTAAATCATGAGATGTTTTTAATCTCTCCATCAGACATTAGTTTTCTTTACTTAATTGGGGCTCACAGAAGGAGCCTTTCCTACATCAGCAGCTGGAGTTTTCATATGATTAACATTTATTTTTTTTCTAGAAAGTTTCGAAACTACCAGTGTTTTTCTGGGCTATGTGATTCCACACATACTGCTGTCAGTATCACAGCCACAGCCAGGGGAGCCAAGAGAAGGAAATGGTTCTTGCTCTGGCTGTGCTGTTAATTTTAATATGCTCTGAATAGTTAAACTTTTCGGACTTACCGTTACACAAGGCTTTCTCAGAAGATGATGCTGAAATTAACCAAATAATTTTCTAGATCCCGACTTTCCTATTTCCTGCAGAGAATATGCAAGAAAGCACGTGATATAATCCAGTAGCATTTCTATTTTTAGTTCTTTGTACTCTTCCTGATACAGGGTAAAGAAACAGGCAGTATCTGCATACTGCTTGTTTCCTTGATACATTCTTTCTTTCATGAAAGCCCACAAAGAGACATGAAGGTGAGCTATTTTTTTTTAATTAGGAGTCTGCACAACTTAGCAAAATCTGTTTTCTCAGTTTTTTTTTTCTATGGGTAAGAAGATAAAGCCACTGTTCTACAAAATTCTTTGTTTCAGTGAATGGCGCAAATAATTTTTTTAGATAGAGGAAACTGTCACTTGTATAGATTTTTATCCTGTTTTCTTCCTGTTGAGGGGGCTGAGGTGGAACAGTGGAACACAGATGTCTCTGAAATATCCTTTGTTATCAGATACCAGATATCTATGAGTGATAACAGATATCAGTTTTTCTTCTTTGAGAGAGCTCTGTATCCCTTCAGTAGAGAGTAGGTGGTATGCAAGTTTTTATTACCAGATTCCCTAGGCAAAATGGAGCTCGAATAGGCAGAAGATACACTAGTTCTTCTCAAAAGTGCCTGGGGCCGTGTCTGATGTAGACCATCTTACAGGGAGATGTGTTTCAGTTTAACAGAAGATGCTTTTCCTATTGTGTGCTATTCCATCAAGGCTTCAGTGTGTCTCAAAGGAGCTAAGGAAAGAGGAAAGGCTAATATTTAGCTTTTCATGAAAGCTGAACTATGAGCTCCGGCTTTTGAGGAGCTTGGGGCAGTGGAGAAATGAGAATTAGTATGCCATGTGTGAGGAAGTATTTGATTCCAGAAATATCTCTGTACATTACATAGAGTGAAGAATACATGAAGAAGGGTTTCTTCAGAAAAACTTCTTTCTTAGTTTTGTTTTGTCAGAGTACGTATGTCTTGGTGAATGGAAAATTGAACATACTGGATCTAAAAGTGTTCTTATTCATAGAGGTAGTGCCTTTTGACTTAATTTTTTTAAAAATGCTTTAATGGGAAACTGTCATTACTTTTGTTCTCCAAATTAGTTATCAAAAGATTTCTATAAATCAAACATACTGGTTTCATTTATATTCCAATGATGAACTGGCACGTACTGATGTACAGTTGCTATTTTGTCTACTAATATGAAATCCCTGCTTCCTTGCTGGTAGATTTTTAGAAGTTCAGTGAGCACTGCAAATCGCCTGAAGAGTGGAAAATTCCCCTGTCACACAGATGCCCTTATCAGCAGCAACCAGATGGAGCTCTGAGCAGGCACATTATCAATGTTAAATTGCCTTTTTTCTGAGTAGAGAGGATTAAAGCATTCCTTCAGAAATGGGTGGCATAAGCTGCAAACTTAGGCACAGTAATATTCTGAAATGTTACTATTTTAAAAACATATGAAAGTGTCTTAATAAACACTGCATATCAATAATATATTGTTCTTTCAAACTGATGGTACTGAAATTTAATGAAATATTTTAAATAGTTATCCTTTGGTTTCTTCATAAATGTGTATGCACGGGGGGGGGGATGTTCTAAGTTAAATATATTATGCATATAATTTTTGAATAGATTCTAATGTGTATTCTATCATGTTGTATTGAAAATAAAGTTGTTTGATTTTATTTAAAGGACTAAAACTGAGCTTTGCGTTTTGTATTAAATAAGCAAAATAACATTTCAGAAGGACAGACTTATTCATTCCTTCCTTCTAATTAAAGGAATGTATGTTGATTTGTTAAAACAGCCTATAAGAGAGCATAATGCAAATTGTTTGCTCCAAGTCTTGAGGGTAAAAGATAATGCAGTACCAAAACATCCAATTCCAAAATCAAACAAAGCTATTGAATACGGCTTAAACAATTGATGCCTAAGTATCAGATTACAATAATATGGAGAAAGCAAGCGTCAATGTGGCATGGAGAGATTTAGTGACAGCTCCTGTGTCATACTAATGAGCTGCATGAATACCAGCGTTTTGTTCAGAATTAACCTCTAATGCTTTTATTAAGTAACTTATCAGCAAAGATCAGTACTTCCATTATAATCTAAGCTGTTTTCATACTTAGCGACTTGATGGTGTACTTGTTGTACTGGCTTTTTGTTTAAAGCAAAACAAAAGCCCAGCCTTTAAAGAGAGCACTTCTCAGGCATATCTGATTGACTGAAATTTAACAAAGCTGTGCATTTTCTTTTCAAAATTGCACATAAATTCCCTTATTTTCAGGGAGTTGTGTGGGCAGAAGCTTCCATATTAAGAGAGTCGTGATTGAGAAATAAATAAAAGTTAATATGGAACTTATTAATTGAACCACTTTATATTACGTATGGCAGTATCTTGATAATGTTTGCTTTATCCTGAGACATATTTTGACAGTATCCAAAACTAAATATAAGTTCACAGCATTCTTGAAATTAGTATGTACACTGGGAGTCTGGGGTGACTCTCTCATGTCTCTAAAAGTCTGTAGAATGCTATTCCAACACTGTTAACGTTTTTCACGCAGAACAAATCTGGAACTCGAACTTGTCCATCGAGGAGGCAATCTGTGCTCAGGAGGTGCAAGCACAGCTGGGAAAAGATCATGTTTAAGTAAGTCTTGTTTTTTTGAAGTGCAATACTGATTATGAGAAGACTGAACAAAATGTCTATTTCTTTTTTAAAGTAACATTAACTTTCTTCTTTGAAGAACTTTTCTTCTGCTACAGCAGGTCTTTATTTTTGTTACAATTTGAGAAATCTGAAGTGTAGTTTTCGCAAGTGATTTGTTAGAGCTATTCATGTATTGCAAGTGTAATCCATTTAGAAAGCAGTTGTCACAGTGTCCATGTAGTACTTTCTAATTATTTCATGTTTTTATAAGCTACTATAGTAAGTATTTTAAGGATGAAGCAGAACTTGTGTACAAAGCAGGAAAACTTTGTTTCACTCTTGCAATTGCTATTAGTAGTTATATATACATATATATACATGTCTTTTTTTCCTTTGAGTGCTAACATAGCTCATCATAGCAACAGGTTTCTAAAGATGGTGTCTCCCATTTTAGCTTCTGTAGCTCTTTAACTGATGGGAGAATTTTGCAACTTTTTTTTAATAGAATCTCTCAAATTTTTATTGTTCTTAAAACTTCAATAAGCAGCAAATAAAGCATTTGTAGTTGACAGATGTAATTTATTTTCTTAACATAAAATCTCTTTTACTGGGATGTGAACTATTAGGAATGGATTTTTTTTTTTTTTTTTTTTTTTTGGTCAGGAAAAATTGGAAAGCCTGAAAGAATACTACTGCTAATAACACTTATTTGAATTGAGCTTATGTTGCTGCAGCAGTAGGAGATTTAGTACTAAAAATGCCAGAAAACTTGGGTCCATCTCTGCCTTTTGACGTTATCTCTAGACAGTGCTTTCCTCACCATTTGAGGTGATGAGCCATCAAATAAATCCTATCATGTACTGGTGTTCGCTGTGTCTACGCTAGACCAGGAGCCTTCTGTTACCGCTAGCAAAGGGAGTTCAGATTATTTCATTAAGTGAAATCAATAGGATAATGTTTTGCTCATTGCTTTAGCACCAAATAATGTCATCAGGTTTTTAAAAGGGCATGACTTTACAGAAAATGGTGGAACTATGAGAGGACTGGACAGCTTCTTCAGTGTATGCCTATATAGCTCCATTGTTTCTGTTTGAACTGTATCAATTGATGCCAAGGGAAGAACTACCTCAAAGTAAAAAATAAATTCCACTAAGCTGAAGGCGTGGTAGCTGACTGTAAGTGGTTTATGCAATACATAATTCTTTCTGCACCATCCCTTCAACCTCACCTTGCGTAAAGAAGGGCTTTTAAGTACTTCTATCCTACTTTAAAAGGAGCATACTATTAGCTGACAACTAGTGAAAAGATCAGTCAGGATTTTATATATGTATCTGTATCTCAAGTCTTGAAATGCATGTAGAACGTGTTTGTCATTGGAAATGTTTGTTTTTGGGGAATTACCAAATTGGGAATTGTATGTGGAGAATGCATCTTCACTGGAGAGTTACATTATGCTGGATAAGGATTTAAACGGGACAAATCATGTCTAAGTACATATATTAGACTTTCCTATTTTCCAGCACTTCTAATATTTTGCCAGTAACATTGTATGTATCTTAAAGAATGAATCACTACCTGTTCATTAGAGTAGGTAACTTCCTATAAGTTTTGTTTATCCCAGTGAAATAGGTATTTTCCTCACAACTGAATAATATGGAAAGTCTTCTTAGTTAAGATTTAAATTAAGGTTTAATTAATTTTAATTTCTTACCTAAGATTTAAATAAAATTACATAAACTATTGGTTCTAAAAGTATGTATTTACAAAATATTAAATGTTTATGAAATGCATAATTCTTCAGCATTATAGAATCATAGAATCATTTGAGTTGGAAGGGACCCTTAAAGGTCAGCTAGTTCATCTCCCTGCAAATGAAAGCATGGAATTTTTGTATAGAGTGCCTCTCTTCTGTAAAAGAACAGAGCTTGAGGGAATGTTATTGATTATTGTTTTGATCGTATTGATTATTTCCTGATAAAACTTACAACTCTTTACTGTCTGGGTTTTAATACTTTCAGTTGTGATAATTCAGGCGTATTTTGATAGCAGCACTTCCAGTATTGTGACTGTGCATTAGTTGTCTATGTAAAGAATAAAATAATACAATAAGCTTCAACTTGTGAATCTTCTTCAGAATTTTTGTGTGTAGACACGGGAATATTTTCCCCCTATGATCCAATTCAAGTGTTTTCATATATTGAAACTATTATAATTTTTTTTGTTTCTTTCTTGAATTGTGTACTTCTGCTGACCAAATGTTCTGGGCAAAAACTCTGCTTTTTTCTTCCTCAGCTTTATTATTGTAAGGGTTCTAGTGTGTATCTTCTGCTGAAGAGGTAGGGACAGTATCTAAAAGCAATGCACTTGCTTTTTGCCCACTTCTGGCTATAGAGTGATATATTTTTTCATATGTAGATCTGTATCAGATGTTAGTGTAAATATCTAACTTGCTCTCAGAAAACTGAAGACAATGAAAGTGTTTGGGTGAAAGGCACATTAAATGAACGTGGTGTGCTTTAAACAGTGTGGAGACATAAATATCATCTGGTCACTGTTAAAATGTTCACATGCTGCTTTTTATGTACCGGATTAGTACTTTTTTTTAATCGTCTTGTAGTAAACTAATCATATTTAATCTTGCAATAAAATTGACTCATTTTTAATGTAAGGTTATGGGGTCCATTTAGAACAGAGCTGTACTCTTCTATTTAGTGCTAGTAATTTAGTTTTGGATGGTAATCTAAGTATGACTGATGACTGCAGAATTACTTTTCCATATATACAGCAGAGTTTGTTTCTGCAAAGCAATTATGTAATTATGTATTTTCTTCATTGCCTCTTTCATACAGTTGCATTTATGAGGGAGAAAAAGAGTGTTACTCTTCAGATATATACCTTGTATAATAAGATTTTCTTTCAGAAAGTCTTTTCTTCCAAGAGATATTCCTGGTTGGTTGGTTTCAGTTTTCACTTAGACTGTGCCTTCAATTTCTTCATTACCTTACGTGGTGAGCTAAGAATGATTGAGAAGGCTCCCACCCCCTCTAGAACATACATGCTGTTTCCTTAGTCTTGTTTGTAAGCACTGAAACTGCTTTTTTTATTTTTAAACACGGTTCATTGTATGGCAAAAATAACTTAAAATATAACCAGTTCTTCCTTTCTTATGAGGTAATGAGGTATCTCCTGTGATTAAGCACACCGCTCCGCAGTGCTCTTGTGACAACTGTAAAGTTTGGCGATTAGATGTGGCAGAACACAGCATGTTGTCCCAGATGAGCTGCTGAGCAGCAGGCATCAGCGGAGGCAGTGGGAACGAATAAGTCACGAGCTGCCTTAGTGATTGTGCCATGAGGGCAGCTGCTCTTGAGAAGTAAAATTAAGAATGATTAATGTAGATGCTTGCATTGGTGATCGAGTTTGTGTGACAAGAATGCTGAAGAAAATGTGACTGTAACAGTTCCATTTCAAGTGTATGTGTGGGAGTGTGTGTGTGTGCGTGCAGATAGGAGCACGTTACTGCACTCAAAGGACTCATAAAGGCAGAAAGTAGAGGTGTATCTTAAGGCCCTCACTGTGTTTCAAGTCTACAGCCTTGTTCTATGTTGGTTTTAGGGAATGATTATGACATATAATTATGTAATGATTGTCCAGGCTTTTCTACTTTATGATGATTGAGATCCAGTGGTTTTTGTTTTTGTTTCTGCTGTTTTGTATTTACAGAGCATCTGCAGAACACAATATTAAGGCTGAGCAATTAGTACTTCTTACCACTAATGTATATTTCTCTTTAATTTATGTAGAAATATTTCTATGTGACTTCTACTCTAGTAATTTTGCAATAGTTAGTGAGTGTTTCTGGAAAATTCTAACTAGATCTTTCTGGTTTTTGGTTACTGCTATTATTATTTCTTTTTCCCTTTGCCATAAGGATAGGTTTGGTTTTGTGTGTGTGTGTGTGTGTGTGTGTGTGTGTGTGGCTTTTTTCTTGTTGTTGTTGTTTTGTTTTACAGGAAGGATTAAATTCTCCTGTCCTCTTGCTCCAGCTTCCCTATGTGGAGCTCTTCCTCCTTACACTCCCTATAGCTCACAGAATCTGGCGTTTTGGCATCAAATGCACTAATTGGAAGAGGCATTCACTTGATGTGAATGTGGGCATCAAAAAAGTATTTGGGACTCATGTAATCGGGCCTTAAATAAAGCATCCAGGACCATTACACCTTCTGTGATGTTTCTAACCATTGAGGAGCTATAATTTCACTGATTTTTTTTTTTTAATATTATTATTTTCCTTTTTCTGTTCATTCAAAGTCTATATTTTGTATTAGTAGGTGAAATAGGTGGAATTATTTATCTCAATGATGATGTTAGTATCAGTCTAATCAGTACTTTTGTTGTTTTTCTGAGCAATTTTCTTGATGTTTTGAGCATTTTCTAAAGTGTTCATGATGTTTTTGTACGTCTGCTCCATCTGTATCAGTATTTTTAACCACCTCAACTGTAATATCTGCCTCCATTTTGACAATATGGCCAGTTCACATGAATATAGTTTGTTCCTCTAGGAATTAAAATCAATGCCATCATGAATTGCTCAGCACAACAATCCTTCTTCCTATAATATACTAATGCAAATATGTTTGCAGATAGTGCTCTCCAGTCACTGAAAGAAAAAAAAAAAAAGTTGTTTTCAGGAATACTTTTTATATATATAATTTAGAGGCATCCATTCCTTCTAACTTTGATACAGCAGTTCTTCTCACAAACGAATGATCCCAATTATTTGTGTAAAAAAAAAAAAAAAAAAAAAGTTAATATCTGGCATTCATATTTGGTATGAGAGTGGTAAAGAGTGAGGTACCTCCTATATAAGGAAAAAAGCATTCTATTGCTAAAGTAGATTTCATACACTGGTAAGTTTAATATAGAGAATGATTAGTTGCTTCATCAGTAATTAAGACTTCAGATTTAGGCTTTTCTTAACTTTCACATTTCTTTTCTTCACTGATTCCGACCTACTGGATTATTGATGAGTGGAAAGATGCTATCAGCAGATCTTTGCAGCTGCTATTACTAAGTAGACCACACAAAAACTCTACAAGAAGAAAAAAATTCTTCAATTCCCATGTTAACAATCAATTCCTATATGCTTCTATCATGTGCTTTTTGTTGTGACCATGACAGTTGCAGTGGTGGTTGTGGATGAAGAAGTGCTCTGAGTCTAGTAAGATCTTCACACAGCAGTTGACACAAGGCTGATTTCTGTACCCCTTGTGGTGAACTGCTTTACTGCTGCATTTCAAATGCAAATACTCATTTTTGGAAATAAGAAAGAAAGGATTGGACCAAAATAGCAAAGTGGAGATATTCATGTAGTCAGGATGTGTTATTTAGATCCATCTAAAACACAATTTCGGAATAAACATGCCATCTAGACTTCTGCAACCAAAACAAGGTCAAGTAATAGTTAATTTTCATATTTACTACAGCACACTGTTATACATTGAAGTGATGTTAATGACAGATAAAAATCTGATTTCAACTTTGTTCATGAGAGATTTTACTTTATGGTCAAGAGACTGGAAAAAAGAGAAGAAAATAAATTACAGCAAAAAACAAAACCAAAAACAAACAAACAAACCAAATAGAAATTTGAGATCACTTTGGCAAAGACCAAACCAAGATTACTAGTGAGCCCAGAACTTGCTGCTGTATTCAACTTTGTGAATGACTCCTGTTGTCAGTTCAGCATGGCATTGTTATAAATTCTGCCATTCATCTGTCAAATCCACATTTGGTCATCTCTGAATTTAACTTTGTCTTGTGTTGTGCGTGCCAGGATTGACATGAAAAGAGCTATGAAATCCCCCTTTTTTATAGACTCCTGCTTGCAGAGTGTTTTTAAGAACTCTGTCAACATTTGTGAAATCAGCATGCTTTAATATTGAAAACAGTAAGCAAAACAACTACAGGTGCTAGTGTAGGCAGTGTGGATATATAGACAAAATATTCATTATTCTTTTTATGAGAGGGGAAATGTTTGAATGCGTTCTCTAATAAATTCAACCCCAGTGCAAAGATGGTACTTTAATAAAAGGCACTAATTCCAATTCATTTCATTGCTTCTCTCTTACAACACTGGTAAGTTTGGGAAGTAGAGCTGGTAAAAGAAGAGCTTAAAAAAAAAAAAAAAAAGTACCAAGAGCAGCAGCATATGGAACAATAGCTTTATTTTTCTGATTTTAGGAATGGAATTAGGAAAGGCTAAAATGAATCAGAGCTAACACTGCTGTCTAACTGAATATTTTTCTACTCTGCTTCAATGAGAATGTTCCTTGGAAGATGGAGCCAGTCCTTCCCAATTATGAAGATCTTCTAGAGAATCAGCCATGATGTGTTGGGAATGCCAGGAGGCAGGGATGTCATGTGCGTTGTGACCTTGCTTTCTGTTCCCCCAAAGGCTGGGCTGGGTTGTTCATGAGCCCTTGCCACCTTCCTGCTGTGCTGATATTTGTTGTGGGTGGGTTGTGTTGTTGTTGTTGTTTTTAAAGAGAGAAAACGTAAGTTTATTTTAAAACTTCTAAGCAGCACATCAGGAAAAGGGAGAACATTCTGTTATTTTATGTCTACATTTCAGAGTGAAATATTTACATGAATACATAAGAAGAAAACCTCTGGTGTTTCTGTGGTCTATGGCAGATTTCTGCCAGTCTTATAAGCACAAGACACTTATCAGGTACACTGAGCACAAAAAAGTTGCCTCTTCTAAATTCTCAGTGCTCTGGTGATGTCTTTTTGCTTTCCACAACTGCACTGTAGGTGCTGGTAAATTTGAGGTGAAGCAGTGGAATTCAGTCAATTAGTAAATAAATGAAATAAAACACTATGCAAAATGAGAGTATGTAACTAAGCACTTACCATGAACTGTAAACCATGGCATGATCTTAAAACATGCTGTAACTCTTCTGTCAAATATCAGTTGATGTATCCTCATGCTGTGACATAAAATAGAAGAGTGTTTATGAAGAAATAAACCTTTGTGTCTTCCTCTGGGCAATCCTTAACTTCAAGTACTTCTTGCAGTTCTTGTGAGGAATGCGAATGCCGGAGGAGCAGACAGATGAGATGTGTGGGTGCACAGAGGCAGGCTCTCCAGCAGTGCTGCCATGGGTGGAAGCGGGGTTCCTTTGGTACCTGGGCTCAGAGCTGGCTGAGTCATGTCGCACTGACTTGGAGACTATCACAGTATTAAGTCATTTCGTACGAAATGCTTTGTGAAAGGTCACCATGTCTTACTACTTCCAGCTTTACACTTACATGCTATGCAATGCGTAGTAAAGCAGCAATGGCTGCCTTGTCACGTATGAAAAATCTTGTAAACTTGCTAACCTCAATGTTTCTGTTCAGATTCATTTGATGTTACAATGTGTCTTGACTCTATAATGTTACCTGCTTGGAGGTTACAGATGCATTCTCTCCTTCTAGGGTTTGATACTTGCCTGTTTCATTTTGCGTTAGTGGAGTCTCAGGAAGGTAGCTATTAAAGGACAAGAGGGTTGATTAATTATGCTAAGTATTTTATTTTTTGCATGGTTGTCCCTTTCTGCCTGAAGTTAGGAGTGTTTTGGAAAAAGCTGGCGTTCATTTTCAAAGCACAGAGACAAGAGGTTAGGAATGAATGCTTTCATGGCTCTCATTCTAAACAAAAATAAACGAACCATTTATAGATTTATGAAACATCAGTATAATTTCAGGGTTTTGAAGTCTGTCAGCAAAGCAGTGTTTTGCAAGAATCTCTTGCCAGGAGAAAAGATGACTTATTTTGTCCTCATTGACTGCTTTTATTCAGAAAGCAGGTGACAGCAATCAATTCCAATGCCATCTACATCTCCAATTATTTTGCAAACCCCAGGAGCTAATTACAGCCCTCAGGCTCTGACAGTCAGCTGACTTCATCATGCGACTTTTTTGGCAATTGCATCCCTCTGAGTAATTGTCTATTTGTGGAAAATAAATTAATAGCTGCTATTTCTACTTAAAAGAGCGGACCTGTGAGAGAGTGTGTAGGTTGAGCAAGTGGGCTGTAGAGAAGGGAGGGAGATTAAGAGAGTGGGAGGCAAAGGGATTAGTTGAAAGAATAAGAATCTTGGGAAGGGGAGGGCGGAGGAGGGGGGGAGGGAAACGTGTCAAGATACTGTGGCAAAAAAGTGAAAATGAAAGATATGGAGAGAAAGGAAGCAGTCTCCTATAAGAGTGAACAGGAGAAACAGAAAGCAAGGCGTAGCGTGGCAGGAAGAAAAACTTGAGCAAAATCATGGAAAATAATACTTTGAGATATGACTTTGCTATATGTTTTGCCCAGATTGTGACTGTGTTGTAAGCACAGAGAAAGAATTGACATCTGACATTCTTATTGTACATAGCTCTCTGAAAATGCTGTCTGCATAAATTGTGCTTGTCTTCTTGGCTTTAGAGGAGTAGATTGGATTTTGTCTATAGTTGTGTTGATCAATAAAAAGAGAATTTTTATTTTCACTTTCTGTCTGCAGCGATTTGAAAGCTGTGCATTTTAATACATGGTACTGCAATAATGTGTATGAATAATTAAGTACACTTCCTTTTTTTTTTCAAAAGCATCTGGAATTGCTTTGCAGATAATATTTTTTACACAATGACTGTACAGGTGTTTTTGAAAACTATCAACAAACTTTGCTGCAGGTTATATACAGATCTCTTCCATTGTGAACGCTGTTGCTGTTTTAGTGTCTCTGTGATGTGAAGATGATCTGTTTGTGTTCCAAAAGTTATCTACAAAATAATCTTAAGAAGGACAGAGGAATAATAACCTTCAAGAACGAAAGACTAGAGCAATCCTGCTACAAGGCAGCATTTCCAGAAACGTTTTAGGTTAATTTCAGATATGTTGAACACAGAAATTCCATATGAGAGAAAAGAATAAAAGCCTTTTGTGTTAGCAGTATATCTGTTTTTAAGAACATAAGTGATGGCAACTTCATGTGAAATACTTCATATTATTGTGTATAATAATCAGGAGTTTGTCTTCTCCACCCCTCAGATCAGCTGTTCCATGTGTTGGCCATGCACATGCGCCTCTACAGTATTGACTCTGCATACAATCCTTGGAGGAAGCTAACCCAGACGATGCAAGATAAAAATTCAGAGCAAGTATTTTAATTTAACAAATACCAGTTTTATTTTATTTTATTAACAAAGCATTCTTTCAGCAGAGTTTTGAGTAACTTTCTGTCTTAGTTTAAATTCTTTTGAGGTAGGCTTATGAATTTAACATCTGAAATTGTGTGTATATCTTTGTAATAATATATCTTACAATTTCTTCTACATAAAATCACACTTTCCAGTTTTTAGTTAAAACTTAAATATATCATTTTCAAGCTTAAATACATGCGGATTTCTGGCTGTTGGGTAAGTGGATTGATGTACTTCTTGGTATGGATGCTGGACAAAACTTATGTTGATACTAAATTCATAAAGCTGTTACAGAAATGACATAAGTAGGCCTAATACAAGTGAGAAATAATTCTATTGTAAGTTAAAAGTTTCATCATGCTTCTTATTTTAAACAAATTATTCACCTGAGTCTGATTTTATAACATTAAGCTTGTGGAGGTGTACAAGGATTAACAGTACAATGCATAGAGCAATGTATCTGTCCAATATAAGGACTAGTCTTAACTTTACATTAGATCCTTTGCTTTTCAGATTCTACCTTGACAAGGAGTGGAAAAATCATGTATTACAACCTTCTTTCTTTCCTAAAATGAGACTCTTTACTTTGAATTCTGTCCTTAGCCTTAACATCGCAGGAGGAAAGTAATATTTCTTTTAAATCCCAGAACCTTGCTCAAGTTCTTCAGAGCTACAATCTCCACTTTATAGCTTGAAACAATGTTGAAAGCAGTCCTTTTATTTCCTGTCCAATTGCATGTTTTTTGGTGTGTTTCTAGGATCCTGAAGTGAAGAGCATCATCAGATTTCAAACTTTAATTTAGGATAGCAATGTAGCAATTCTATTGTACAAATGAGGAAAAAAGTCCTGAAACATTTGTGTTTGCTTTTAATTGAGATTTTACTGTTGGGTTTCTTGGTTCTAGACCTTCTTTGCTATCAGTGTTAGATCATTGCAGTAAGAATTTCTGTTAATTAAATCTAATTAATCTACCAGTAAACCAGTAAGAATCTGAAAACCCATCTTATTCAACATACATTCAAGCCTCTTTTTAACTTTGTTTTCATACAGTTCTGCTCTGACCTATATTGAACAGTAGAACAAGGTTAATAAATTTGGAGTATGGTTGCTGAGTTATATCAGGCAAAATTAAGACCATTTTGATCGACTATTTGCAGAGTGGCTGTGGAACTGATCTTGCATTTCTGATTTTGGTGTTTGAAGAGCTTGCTGGCTTTGGAAATGTTAACAGAGGGTCTGTTTTTTCTGTATGTCTTCCAAAACAGCAACTTGCTTCACTTTTAGAGACTTGGTGGAATTCATCATGCATTGATTACATCAAAGTTAGATTGTTGCAGGTAAAATATAGTTAAGTAAGTTTGTATTTAGTTAGATATTTCTGTATTTAGAAATGAATGGTAATATGGAACATAACAGTACGCTTTCGTAGTATGTGTTGGGAATGCATTTGAGCACTTCTCCTGTTTTCTGCACTGGTTTTCAGGAGATCTCATGATAAGCTTGTAGATGTAGGTTTGTGACTATAAAGTCTGAAAAGAGTTAGGAAGCTTTACTTGAGAGATCACTTTACTAGTAAATAGTTACTGTGCAGATGCACAGATGCAATCTAACTGTATTTCCTTCATTTCTTGGTACATTTACTATCTTATTCTGCAGACCCCAAAAAGCTTGCAGAAAAAAGAGATTCATGGATTATTTGAGACTTTATTTATGATACAGATTAAAACATGAGATATCTGTTATGGTATTTTAGAAATCTGAAGTAGTAATTAAACTTCAAGATGGCATTCTTGTGAATGATCTAATTGCACACTTCTCAGTGTCTAGGCATTTTGAGAGATCCAGAATCGTGTATACAGGAAAGAGCATTTGGAGCAATTAGAAGGAAATACATTGCTGTAAACTGGAGAAGTTTACGAAAGTGGTGGGAGATCTAAAATGTAGATAGCACTTCGCCATTTTGAGGCTAACCAAGTAATCTAAATTGTCAACCTGACCAGTGCTTTAAGGCTAAGTAAAGCTCTTAGGAAAAAAATATCAGCAAGAGGAAAATGTCTGTATGATCTGACAATCATCACTGTCATTGGTTCCAAACAGTGCAATGTCAAGAAAGTCTAAGGAGCAAAGTAAATTTAAACCAGATTCATTAATTTACCTCACAAAGAAACTTTATTTTTCTTTTTTCTTATTTATTAAGTTGAAAATCTTGAAGTGTAAGCTTCTCCTTCATAATAAAGATTTCTACCTACACACTATATTTTCTCTTTATTTCTTACTTATATCTCAGCTGAAAGTAATTTTTCAAACAGGTTAGTTGCATCATTGTTTATTTCACAGTCACAGAATTGCAGGGGCTGGAAGAGACTTCTAGAGGTAGAGCCCACCCCCTGCTAAAGCAGGTTCCTTACAGTAGGTCAAACAGGTAGGTGTCCAGATGAGTCTATCTCCAGAGCAGGAGACTCCAGAACTTCTCAGGGGGATCAGGGCAGCCTGTTCCACTTTTCTGTCACTCTGACAGGAAACAAGTTCTTCCTGGCGTTAGTATGGAATTTCTTGTATTCCAGTCTGTCCGCAACCCCTTGTTCTATTACATACATGTTTACTGTTAAAAATACCCATATATAGCTAACATTTTTTAGCTTGGTTATCCACAGCTGTCATAATTCACATATTGTGCCTTAGATTTCGTGTGTCAGGAAGAACTGTTTGAAGTAATTTGTAAAGACTTGAAGAATTGCTGTGCTACACTTCCATAAGTCTCTGTTTTTGCCAAGTGTCAGCTAGCTGTACCTCGTTCACACTGTAGTTGAAAATAGCAGCTGAGAAGGAAGAGAGGAAGTAGTTCATGCAGTGACACCAAGGGTAAAGGAGAAATTAAAGGTGTTTTTGGACGAGAAGATACTGTATGAAAAAGGGCGTTAATGTAAGCTGTTGGAAGGAAGAAGAGGGGAATAAAAATGTAAAGCTAAATCTGATGAACTGTGAAACTCCTGAGAATAGATGGAGTTAGTGCTGGATTTTTCACACCATGGTATAGTGGATTCTTTCTCTTGTGTGGCTCATTCAGTGAAATGTAATATATGCTTGGTCCCACAGACTGTGCATAAGCAAATTGTTGTGTTAGGGATGGATTTGGTTTCAATGATGATCAAATAACCCAACTATTGTGCTGTGAGGAATAATAGCTTCTGGCAGGGGACAATGAAGCTGGAGCAGCTGGAGGCAATAATTACTAGACCCAGATGTGAATTCAATGGACTAGTCCAAATAGCCAGAATTTCAGGAATGGCAAACCTGAAATAAAAGGATATGTATTTCTTTAAACGTACATCTCAATGAGGGATTTTCTTTTTTGTTTGTGTTGACGAAGAGCATGTACTAGCAAGAACGATTTGGTAAAGCATTAACAGTCTTTGCACTACAAGCCATTGGGAAGTGAATGGGAACTTCACACGATGAACTGAAATCCTGAAATATACTAAGTTGTTTTTACTAAAGTGTTTTGTTGTTGTTCTAAGCTTGATTGATTCAGTGATTGCTTATAATATTGTACCAGGCAATGAACTGCAGCATGGAGATGAGACCTGATCAACTCTGCTTGGGAAACTAACACTGCCATCACAAAAACTGTTGTGAGATGGGAAGAATAAAACTTTCTGTGAAGATAGAGGATAGGATGATGAGTTCAGTTAAGGTTTGTGCGAGAGATGGTATTACGCAGCCTGTTCATTATTGTCTGCGACAGATTTCAGTGAACAGACAATTCTGCCTCAAACCCCAGTGACTCAGTTCATGTTAAGGCAGTTTCAGCAGTAGCTCACAGTCTTCAGCTGTTTTGATGTAACTTGAGCATGCTGCGTCTTGAACCAAGTCAATGAATTCATCTGTTTTTAGAAAGGTTATTTTTGATGTGTTTGGCAGTGGGAGACAGAGGAGTGCCAGGGGCACAGTGGTGAAAAGGAGAATGGGAAATGTCTGATTCAGTACTGTCAGTGAAATCCCATGTTGTGTAATGAGAAAAACTGCCTTGCTGAATGATCTGCTGTGACACAGCAACAGCTAAGAATTGTGATCATATCCTGGAGTCTAGCCAGAATAAATATTAGAATTCTACCTTCTAATTATTAATATCAGGAGCTGTGTATTACTCTGACCTTTCCGCAGGCTGGGATTTGCAGGCTGCATCTCACATTATACAGAATTAAAAATATATAAATTTGCTCTCATTGATGAAGCCTTTGTTCAGCTTTGTCCTTATCCCTGTGTCCTGGGCTTTCTGTTTCTGGCAGTTTCTACAGTTAGTAGAGGCCTAAGGTTAATTCAAAGCTTCCACTTTATTGAATTTTTAACTTTGTAATCAGTTGATGTTAGTATCAAACAAAACTGAAGTCTCTGTAGCTGAGAGAAGAGGGAAAGGAGAGGTTATATGTAAGGAAAAGCGTGCCTGTTTGGATGTAGAGTGTAGAGTTGAGATGCTGCTTGTTTCACAGCAGAACAGTCTTTTCTTCCTCTGTATCCATTCCCAAAGAAGTGACTCTATCATTGTGCTGTCAGCATATAGACAGCTCTGATATTGGGTCAGAAGGACGTGCAGCCCGATTTCCTTGGACTGGAGCAGAGGTCAGTTCCAGAGAAAATTGAACAATGCATTTTTTTTATTTTGGTGTGTTTGTATTTCATTGTGCAGTTCATTTCCCCACCTCTTCTTATTTTTAAAAGGACACAGATTACAACTGCAACTGGATTCATTTTACATTACTTTGGTCCCATCTGAAATTATACTTCCTTTCATTTTGTTCACTGCTTCTGTGGCAGAAGTTTTTGTACAGTCAGATTTACCAAGGTTTCCCTGTGCACTGGGTATTATAAGCAGATGAGTAATTTCCGTACTCTAAGCATATTTCACAAATTCAGTTTGTATCATAATGAAGAACTTGCATTGGCTCTTGAATGACAGAGCAGTTTTTAAGTGCTTAATGTGGTGCTGTGCTTGATATAAACTGAAGCAGCTTATGTAAAACGTTGACATTTAATGTGACTTGACTTCTCCAATTTATATGAAATGAATAAATTAGGCAATTCGTTTTTTTCCTGCACGTAAAAATAAGTTCATTTATTTTTAATGTTAGCAGTCAATCACAGTATTATGTATATAGAGAAGTTTTGCCTAATTTTGTCAGACTAGGTATTTGTCCTCATTGTTATGTGACTGTTAAATTATACTCATGCTCTTTACTACAAGGATATCAATTATTCAACTAAACATGACCAGAAAGTTGATATCTTAACCTTATTTCAAGTTAAATTCTGGGGGAAAACTACATATAAATTAAAAAAATAAAGGTTAGAAATAATTTAAGAGATTGTCTACATTTTTTCAGTCATCACATAATGAGAGCAAGTTTAAAAACCAGTGTCATGGGTTGTAGAATATAACTAGTCGTAGTTTAAATTAGAGAAACTAATTTAAGATAAGCAAATCCATTATCTGTATCACTTTGAAAGTGAGACTTGGTAATGTCTTCTTGGTAATGAAAGTGAGAATTGGTACTCCCTCTTCTCTAGAATTTAATTTCTGTTTCTTTAGGAGGCACCCGTATATAAATATTACATTATATGTTTCAGAGCAGTCATTTTCTGAAATGATCAATTTTTAGATGATATATTGTTTATAAATTACAGATCGATTATATAAAAAACCTTACAGAAAGTTTTTTCTCTTGCTGTTTGAGGCTGTTTTGTTCTGTACTTCTTGAGACTTAACGTTATAATAAGGATATTCATATATATATATATATATATATATATATATATATATATATATATATATATATATATACACTTCATCAATTGTAATATACCTGCAGGACAGATAGCTTCTCCCTTTTTTTTTTTTTTTTTTTTTTCAGCAACCCTTGAAGCTGTAGCAGGTTGGATATATTTTGGCTTGCTGATTTTTCTCAGATGGTTTTTATGAAGGGCCCAGTGAAGTTGCTGTGTTGTGTGAAGGTTTATAGCTGCCTTAAATAAGTGAGCTTCCCACCAAGAGAGGGAGATGTTCTCCTGCAGTTTCGGGTGAGAAGAACAACAGAAGAGGAAAAAAGATGGGAAAAGCCTAAGGACTAAGGGAAGAGATTTTCAAAAGAAAATCTGGATGTCTGAAGGCAACATTTAAATTTCCAAGCAATTGAGAGAAACTCAGTAGCGTGTGGTGTTTTCCTTTCCAATGGTTCTATCTGTTAGCCTGAGACTGGTTTCCACAATGGATTTGATCATTTATACTTGTTCCTCACAATGCAACTCCTGTTGTAGTAGCAGAGATAATCATCTCAAACAGACGTCTCTGTCTCAGTTATTCCACTGGCATTTAAACAGCCAGCCAACTAGTGCTGGCACTGTTTGGCAATGGGAGTAAAACTCCAAACAGCTGTTTTTTCTGTGAGTGTTGCAGAAGAAGAAAGGCTGTGTTGCAGAAAAGGAAAGACAATGGGGGCTGTGTTTGGGCATTGCCATACATCTTTGCTTGAGATCTTGATCGTGCTTACCTGTCAATTAATGAGTGGAGAATTCTTTTTGCTTCCCATCTGCTAACATACTCTGCTTTTAAGTATGTGGCAATAAGATAATGTTATTGAATGAATCTGACTAGTTCAGAAGTTTGCACTGTCTCTCTGCTTATTTGCTGTCCTTAAAGCTTTGTGGAATATTGAATGAAGTTTGTAAAACTGGATAATTCCACCTGGCTGCTTGAATCTTCATATCTTTGCATGAAGGAAGGTAAATCTTTTCTGAGGTCTCAGTGTTTCCCAATAGGAACATTCCTTGTAACATCAATGCAATTTGAATTAGTTGTTGTCATAGCATACTTGTGAAATTCCATATTTTGGGGGGAAAAAAAATTACATTACTATGTAACTATGCATTGTATTTTGTTAGATTAGGACCAAAACTTTTAAATGGAAATACTGAATGTTGATTGAGTCAGTATATAAAAATAGCTGGTACAGACAGTTCTTGAAAGTTTTAGAATAACTAGAATAACAAGTTAGGTACCGGAATAGTTAACATCCTTATGAGTTACTCCAATCTGTTTGTAGCATTAAATGAATTTAATGTCATTTAATGATTTGACAGGTTATTGGCTTCTAAAAGCTTGATATAAAATATAATACTATTTAACACTCAGTACAAAATAAAAATGAAGAGTCATATGGTAGAATGAAAAATAATTTCCTTTGGCTTTTCTTTCCAGGCTGATAAGTGAAGAGTTGCCAGAAGTTCCTGTACTTTACAGAGATGTCTCGTCCCTTTTGCTAATCCAGATTTTAACCATGCCTCAGCCATTGCGCAAAGGTATGTTGCAAGAATATGTATATTTAAAAGATTATTTCTGAGTGTGCATTCATGGTGACTTCCAGAACTGTAAACTGTAGCTTGCCTACTGTGCATTCTAAAATAATGTTTCTTCCTTATCTACAGAAGGTGGCATTGAACAGAAATTTTTGCTGTAGTTCGACAGGCTTATCTGTGTCCCTTGTCTTCTCACCTTATCAGTCAGCCTATTCAGTAAAGATACAAGAGCTGAGCCAAAACTATTTCTTTTCCTGAAGAAGTGTCCTTTGTTTGACCTTCATCTCTTTTCTTAGACGGGCAGCTCAATACTTCGAGTTGAACTGAGTGCCTCAGGCTGAAAGTTTGTAATTTAGTTTGAAATTCAGAGTTTAAATTGCAGCACTTGTGTATAATAGGTAATTGCTGTGATGTGGCAACCCTAGTAGAGACAGCATATAAAAAAATTTGGAGTAAATATTAATTTAAGAACCATGGTTATCATCTTAGCAATGAAAAATGTTTTAAAACATAATTTTCTGTATAAAAGGAATGAAAACTTGTCCATCTTGCTAGTAGTATATGCTCCAGGTTATGGTGACTTAGCCCCTCTGCTCTCTGCTTTGATTATTTATAGCTATACCTTGATTTTAAAGAGAGAACAAAGCCATTTTTTAATCTGCTTTGGGATCTGTGTGGCTGTTTTCATGCCTACTGGCTTTTGCTAATTTATAGGTAAATATGAAGGCTGTTTTACATACACCTAACTTTCTGCTGAAGCAAGTGTTCAGTCCTCACTACTGATGGTTCAAATTGAATTAAAACTTGAGCTCAAACAACTTTGTGTGTGTCTGTTAACATGGTGGGTTGTGTTTTTTGGTTCAGTGTATATGTTTATGGACTAAACATGTCCAAATGATTATTAGGTAAAAAATCTGGAGTAGGAAGCATGCTGTTGAAAACACATACCTTTCTGTTTTTTTTAAACCAGTTTTAATGTAAACTAACTTTATCTGAGTTAAGAGCAGCAAAATACAGTCTAAACAGAGAAACTTCAGGGAAGGGAGTGGTCAAGCCAAAGTAATTGTTTGTACAAAGTACAAACATTAGTCTTTTTGTAGCTTACATTCAAGCATTGAAGAATACTATTTATGAAAGTCTATCCTAGGAAAGGCAGTGTTCAGTTAATGACAGTAAGGCATCCTGTGGAGAAGTCTGTAAAATACTGCACATCAGTAACACATCTTGATTTTGTTCTTAGCTTTAGTATGTGTTGCATTTGAAAGGTTAAAGGCAGGTGGCAGGAAGATGATGAATGTAACTGCTTCACAACTGCAAAGCATTAAATCCGAAAAAAATTAGCATTTATTCTTTCTAATTTTTGCTTCATCAAAAAAGGCAGAGTGAAAAGATCTTTCATAATACTTTGTCATGAGGTGTAGAATGCAGTTCTAAATAGGTAATAACAGGTAATAGAAAAATAGGTAATAACATATTTGTTTAGAACTTTTGTAATTGGTGTATAGGTCACAGAGTTGAATGCAGATATCATTAATTCTTGGTAGAGAGGCTAGGCGTGAAAAGGTAAAAATGAGTTTTGCTGGGTCGCATGCCAGGCTAGTGACAGATGGAAAAAAATCCATGTTTGACCCTGCTGCTTCCTGAATGTTCTTTGCTGCTTTGAAGTGATTGCAGGTTGTGGGAGCTGTGGGCTTGGCTGATGTCAGCATTCAGACAGGACAGACGCCAGTGTGCTGATAGATAAGTTTGAGTATATTCTTTTAACAAAAGACTTAACACCAACTCTTCTGCAGTGTAGTTGCAGTGTGGTGCAGAACCTGATGGTAATGGTGATGAAGAATTTTTTGGGGCTTAGAGTCAATGAAAGATTTCCTTCCTCTTTTAGTGCTGTCTTTTAATGGGACTAGTTCTGCAGTATTTTTTTTTTTATAGGCATGTTGATGTGTTCACAGAAGCAATATTTGTATCCTTACAGGAAACTAAAATAGCTCAAGTATTAAATCATCTTTCTGTTCATTAAAACTGTTTTTAGAATGGACAAACAGGAGGGCTCTGTAAGGAAGGACCCAAACTTCATCTTTTGCCCTTCGGATACAGCACTAAGAATTGTGTTAACTATCCTATTAACTCTTGGATGGCTGTCAGTATCTTTTACGATCTGACATCAATTAAGTAATAAAAATGCCATTAACGTTCAGCCTTTTCACTCAGAGAAGAAAATTGATCTGGACACATCACAACGAACGCAGCAAATTAAATCCTTTTCTGCAGGAGAAACTTTGTGGTGGAGGTCAGAGCATTTACAAGCACTTAGCAAATTTGTCAAGAAGAGAATGAAAAAGATACAGTATACCTCTTTTGTAGTGTAATCAGCAAAATAGCCTCTGAGTTCAATAAATGAAAATAATTTGAAGTTTTTAATCATTATTTGTTAAAATGCTTGACGCTAGAACATGAGTGTAGCTTTTATAGTTTTACATGCTCAGCATTTTGAAATGTGCACAAGACTAAACACATAATCCATAAAGGAGGTTCTGGTTTAATTTTGTTGCAGCTGTAGTGCAGAGGATGAGCAGTTCACAGTTGGGACTCACCAATGGTGAGTAATAGTAAATGGGTTTTGTTTTTAGCACCTCTAGCTCCTTTCTTATTGAAATACAAAACGGTATTCTGTATGAAGAAAGGTAGTACAGAAATGGAGACAGCAGCTTGTTGGATACTAAAAACTTAATGTCCTTGTAAACCAAATTTACAGCCTTTTGGTGACACAATTCCTACATATTGAACAAATCTCTTAATTAAAAATAAACTATTCTTCATAGTTGCCATTAAATGTGAAAATTTTTATTGTCCAAGGACCTGACTTGAGATCTCTGGAAACAGGTTTGTATTGCACAGTGTTCGTAGCTTCCACTGGTTTCAAATTTTGTTTTGTAAAATAAATAAATAAAAAAATAAAAAAATCACTGTTACAAAGTACTTAAAAATAGAACAAAACAAAACTGATTCTGGGTGTATGTGTGGCTCACAGGTGCACGGGCCAATGCTGAGCTGGCTGTCAGTGGCCTGCTGCTATCCTTGGTGCCACACATGCAGGGAGTGGCAGAAAGCACAGGCAGCTGGGGGTCCACTGTGCAGCCCGGCGATGCTGCTTGTAGCGCCTGTGATGTGGGAGTGACACTGAGAGTTTAGCTCAACTTTCATGTGCTGTGTAACACCTAAGTTCAGCCTCCACATACCTTGTTTTTATTTCTGTTTTTCCAGCTCTGATAAGGCCTGGATGCTGAAGGGTCTGACCTGCATGCTCTGACATGTTCTCTTTTCTCTAAAGTTTCAATGACATGCAATGAAAGTAGAGCAGGCAGCACCGGGGTGAACATTTAAGCTTTCCTTTAATGACTGGATAAGGATCTTGTCTAAAAATAGGACGAATGTAATCAACTTGAATAGTATCAAATTTGAATGTGGAAGCTGAAGTATTTATCTATATGTATTGAGGCTTTCAGTATGCCTTTCAAAGATTATATAAAGTTCAGTGCTGTCTCTGTTCTGAAGATACTTGTTCAAATAACTGATCAAGTTGTAGATGAGGAAGAAAATTTTCAAAGGCTGTTTATATAAAGATGCCCTTTTGAATTCGCTCGAAGGTTCTTCCTTTTGCTTTCTTTCTGCTGTCATCACCTGCCAGCATATGCTATCTGATTTGCTCACAATTAAACTGGAAGATTGTTGGTAGTGCACTAACCTGAACCTGCACGCTTCTTACACTAATGCTAAAGGTGGGGTTCTTGAAATGTTTCCTATGTAAACTCTATTCTTAAGGTATTTTGAGCTCTGTTTTTAAGGGGCGTTTAATGGAATAGGATGCTGTGAAGTAATTTGGTTCCAAAAATTTTTTTAAAGTAGGAACATAAAAGCATTTCTCAACATTGTGCAAAAATAAGTACAAAAATTGAGTACTAAACTCTCTCACTTACAGTGACCTAGTCTTAGTAATGTAACTTTTAGATTGTCAGAATAGTACTAATTAGTCTTTGTAGATACATACCTAAGTACCTGCTTTTAGTGCAGGATGGTTCACAGTGTATCATCTGCAGCAGGAGGGATCAAGGCATCACAGCCTACAAAACTATACTATACTAGCAACCTTTAGGGTTATTGAAGGGGAAAAAAACAACAGAAGTACACAGGCTCCACCAGGGGGCCATCAGGAAAACACAGTGCAGCATCAACAGAAAGGCAGACAAGATAGCACTTCACAAAGGAAGGAAACAGCTCTTTGTGCTAGATGAGAATGTAACAGCTCTAATGTTATGGATACCTGCATGTGTCAAGTATCTTTCATTCTAGAAATAAGAGATCTCATATAATAGTGGGATGATAGTTAGTCATCCTACTGGTTTTTTTAATGCACCTCTCATAGGATGTTTTTGTTACTAAAATACATGTTCTCTAAGCCTAGGCCCTCATTATACAGCAGACTAGCAGACTATCTCTGAAATACTCCTCTAATTTTATTTATTTATTTCCTGAATATATGCCATAAAATTTTACAGAAGTCAGGACCTCCTAAGAGTAGCCCAGGCCATTCTCCCATATTAGCTGAATGTGTACTTTTGGAACATAATTCTCTGTTCTCAAAAAACTAATTCATCATCATTTATGAGTTATGTAAGTAAATACAACAACAATTTATTTTCAAACATATATGTGAGATATAAAAACCTCTAGTGAATTTAAAAATTAGCTATGAGGTTGAATTAGAGATGAGGAAGAATCATATTTAACAAAGATCAGATTTTAGTAAATGTAATAGTATTAGCATGTTAAGGTGTGCCATGTGAGCACTGTATGACCACAGAAGAAGCTATCTAGAGGAGGACATGGCTGTGGCAGACTGCTGAATGGTGATCAGTGGTCTGATTTTCCTGCTTTAAGTGCAACAAAAATAAATTCCAAGATGCAAATCTGATCTTTGAAATACAGACTGTTGTTACTGACATAAATAATTTTGATAGAACCAAAATCTTTGCAATGTTATATTAGGGAGGAATACCTTGATTTCCACTGAGAGAGCCTTCTGCACACTTTTGCTTCTTCAGTTAGATGTGAAATCATCTTTCAGCTGTTATTAATATAAGCTGTATTCAAATACAGCTGGCAAACAGAACTTTTCTAAGAGGCTCTTCTAGTCAGCAAAGCCTAGAATTTCCAAGAAAAAGCAAAAGACAGAGAGGGCAGCATTTAAAATACAGATGTCACTGCTCTCTATCTCCAGATCCTGCTTGTCTTGTTAGGCCTAGCTCAGAGAGTCTTTTGGGTGGTGTATTCCAAATCTTTCATGCTTCAAGAGTGCTGCCTTCTGTTCACTTGAATTATGAACAATTTGTGGTATTGTTTTGTATTCTAATCAAAACACAAAAAATGCATACCAGTGTTTTAAGCTGAGCTAAGTTTTAATATATCTATTGTTCTGATTTTGAACATGTGACTAAAAAATCAAGAAAAGAACACAGAAAATGTTCTCTCAGCTGAATGTTAATATTTTCTAGTTGAATTGAGTGAATTGTGTTCTACAATATTTTAAGAATGAAGAGAACTATTCTTATTACTTAAAACATCAAAAGTAAAACTTTACATTTTAACACAATATGTAAAGAGGTAAACCAAAGGTGTGAGAACCATTACAGCTAATCTATGCTGATAAGTTAGCCAAAATGGCAACCTTCTTGCTGAGAGTTTGCTTCACCAAAGTTCTTGGAGCCCCTCTTGGTCTACATATTTAAATAAGATGTTCAGTTTTCAAAAGAGATTGCAGTTAGGCAAGAGGTTGGGAAGACAACTGGTACTTGTATAGGTATGCAATCACACTTGCCTACATTCTCTTTGAATCCTTTCCTTTTTTTAAAGCTAGAACAGCACCAAATATTTTTAAAGTAGACGGCTTCTACAGTAAGCTTGTCTTATGAATGTAGGAGATTGTTAAATGTGAAGTTTTTGCTTCTATTTGACACAGTTTTGTCTGCAGAAAAAACAATTTCATTATTGTTTTCACAGATCTTTATTGCTTGTGTCTGCTATTGGCTGAGATGGAACTCTGTGCTTGAGGTCATTTATAGCTGCAGTTGTAGACTGTAGCTCATGCTGAAGAGGCAATTATAAATTCTCTGAGTGCTCATAGTTGAATTTTGTGCATCTCAGCCCAAAAAATTTACTGAAATCTTACCCCTTCTATTCCTCAGAAGGATTTCTATGGATGTAGAAGTGTCAGCAGAGGAGAAAAGTGTGGCCTAGAGTGTTAATGGGATATGATGGATTCCCATTCTGGGAAAATATGGAGATATTATAATGCTACCTGCTGAAGAATTGGTTGGGTGAAGTATAGTGGAGTTTGTTGTCATGTTTGATGTGAACACCTCAGGAAAATAATGCAAAAAAAAAAAAAAAAAAAGGTAGTTTTAATTTCATCATTAGAAATAATCATTTTAAGTGTTTAAATTATACTTGTTTTATACACTCAATGACATTAAAAGTGTCAAAATCTATCTCTGCATTCATTTGTAAACACTTGTTAAATATAAAAACAATTGTTAGTTCATAAGCTTCATTATGCACCTAAGTCTTAGGTGTGTTCGTTTCAGAAATCAGTAGTGGTTTTTGATACCAGGTAGAAGAAAAGAGAAGGAAGGCATTTCATCTCGCTTATCTCCTTTTCATCTTCATGTAAGAAGCTTGTTAAAATCCTTTGGGGGAAAAAAAATGAGTTTAACCCAATTTTTGTAAGGTGTCTACATAAATAAAATTATTTTGTTTGACTTCAAAGCTTCAGTAGATTTTTTAAATAAAATCTTCATTTTTGTGTACATTGTTTTAATATATTGCTGTTATACTTGCGCCTAAGAAGTGGTGAAACTAATGATAGAAACTTCTTTGATCTACCTGGAGTTTTTAGAAATCAGATCATTTGCAAAGAGAGATACAGCCCAAAGTAAACAGAGACAGTGATTGTTGCTGCATTTTCCTTTCAGAGATGATTACATTCACCTTTTTCCTGTTCCAGTTTTAGGACGTTGCATATCAACTTTGTTAGCTTCCCAGAAAAAGATTTCAAAGCCTTTTTCCTGCAGCTTGTACGTAGGAGATAAGCCCTTTAAATACTATGAAGAAGCATAAGCCAGTAAAGATTTTTCTTTTAAACTAAATTCTAAGACAATGGTCTATCTTTTATCCTACTTCTGTATTCACATGATGTTTGGTAAATAATTATTCAATATAAGAGTGATCTGCAGCATGTCTGATATGACTGGATCCATATCTGAAAGCAGAAAGAAACTGGAGTATGATAAATGTCCTTTGTGCTGTGATTTCTTTACAAAATTAATCTTCCAGTATTTGTATGACTGTGACTTAAGTTAAATTTAGTCACTACCAGTTGGTATGGTAGGATGCTAGCTTACATCTACAGGACCTAGTTGTAGCCATCAGTAGTCAGTGGCTTAACATGAGGCAGCGTTTGGGCAAAACAGAATTTTGTAACATCACCAAGTCCTCAGGAGTGATTACTTCTGATCAGGATTAAGATGAACATATGGAGCAGTGGAAAATTACTTGCCCTTTATTGTTCAGTTCACTAGGGCTACTGAAGTTGGTTTTGAAAGTAAGTAAATATAATGGTTTTATGTCTTTGGATTTTTTTTTTTATACTTTTAAATGAAAAGCAAACAAAAAAAAATCTTTAGCTACAGCCTCTGCAGTCAGCATAATTGTTATAAATATTATGTGTTTTTAAATGACTTCCTTTGTTTTACAGAACACTTCACCTGCATTGTAAAGGTGCTGTTTACTCTATTGTACACCCAAGCCTTGGCAGCACTTTCTGTTAAATGCAGCACTGAAGATAGGATGGCATGGAAGCAGTCAGGAGCTCTCAAAAAGGTTGGTTAATTTATTAAAATAATAATGAACTTTTATGAGCTTTATATATATACATATTACATATATACATACTAGAAATGGAACAAGATACCTCTGTTTTACATATAATAATTTGCTGCTTCTTAACAAAAATCCAGTATTTTGTTTCTGCATGTGCAATTTCTACAGGTTTTGCAGGTTTTAGGGAAACCTTCCAGTTCCAGAACTGAATTTCAGCTTTGAGACTATAACTATGTAGTACCACTTTTGAGTTTGTTACAACAGTAAAAAGGTAGTATTCCTTCCTAGGTAAACCATGTGTTGGTCAGATGCACCACTCCTTTACCAGACATACAGGCAGACAAGCTTATTGCTGGAAAAAGTTTTTCTTGTTCACACTGTTCTTGGCTAGCCATCCTGATGTCTCTCAATTTGCAGTCTGAGGTGCTCACGTGAAAGAGAGACAAAGAAGGAATTTAAGAAACACGTGAACTAAATAGGGGAAATATTTCCGTATCATTTCCTTGTCTTTTGATGGCATTTACGAGTTAAAGGGAAGCTAAGCTGGTTGAATCCAGTTCTTACCAAAAGACACAGTTCCCTTAGCCATTCTTCCACACCTTCTTCCCGCACCAGCACTGTCATTCATTTTATCCTTCAGCTAGTCTTCTGCTCAATGGATTGATTAGTCAGAAGGCTGCGTATCAATGGAAAAGATGGAAGTGTTGGGGCCAGGAGAGGAAATGGAAGCAGGAGTATTCCTCTACACAACACCTGGTTATGTTGGCTGTAAGGCGAAAGGCACACTGAGAAACATGACCTGCTTTTCACGTGTAAGTTAGATTTGTAGCTCTCGTCTATCACTACTCCAAGGTGCTGATGACATATGTTGGCCAACACTGAATAATACTACACTTCATTAAATTTCCATTCATGTCATTCTTTCAATGTATTTTCATGTCATTACAGTTTCAAGAACATTTGCTTAAGAATGTTGCTGTTCTAGGTTTTTTTGGTTTTGTTTTGTGTTTTTCTGTTTACTTAAGTGATTCCCAAATGATGGATTGTTCTACAATTTTAAAACATTGGAGGAAGGCATTAAAACATGTTCAAGTGTTACCAGTTTATATTCTTTTGTAGTCCATGTGATAAACACGGGCTGCTTTTTTGTTAGCAGCAGAAGTTTGGGTTTATCTAAACATACATTTACAATGCTTATTTTGCTGTCTACAATGAGAGATTTGATTGTGTAAAAACGGACTTAGGGCATGTGATAGGTAAGCTTGCTACCTATATTACTAAGATGTTTTCTTATGGAAACATAAAAGCATTTGCAGCACGTAAAGGAACTTGTGCTTTAGGCTTGCAAATAATGATAATGTCTCAGATAATGGATATCTAAAGTAGCTGTTTATTTTGATATTGAAGACTGCTCCATTTTAGTGAAATTTTCACTGGCATGCTTGTCTTTGGATGTTAAGACTGAGTGGGAAATTGTAGTATATTAAACAGTACGTTAATGTGAATGGTTCCTGTTATCTAATGTGGTTTAAAGAGCCCAACAAATTAACTTCTGTCAGGTTGAGAATTTTGGCTTTTCTCCTGTGATAAGCCCATTGGAAGTTGACAGTTTCCTGAGTGAGAACGAAAAATAGGAGGTAAATAGGAATGCTGCTCCTGCTGCATATATGCTGCATTGAGAGTCTCTCACTCCCTCTTAAAAACATCCTCCTCCTTGCTCTTGTCTTGTATAGATCATCTGTGTACAGAGGTCCAAGTTCTAACAGAAGCTTGGCTGTACATGCTTAGGTTGATCTCTACATTATCCTTGTATTTTCCTTCTTGACTTCCAGCGCAAGAGCAGTAGTTTTGCAAAAGGCCCACAGATGAGCTTGTCCTTCCCCAGATGTATTTCTGGATTTTCTTCCTCCTCTTCACCCTGCATAATGTTGCTGCATGGACCCAATGTGTGTTGAAGAGATGTCTGAGTGCTGGCTGGTGGTAATTGCACAGCTCCCTCTTTCTCCCAGCTCTGCTGCGGCCCATCTCTTCTTTCATCAGCCATGTTCTTGCTAGTGCCGAGCAAACATAACCTTAGCCTTAGTACTCAGATTAAGTATTTTGCTTTGCATGTGATGAAGGAAATTGTCTTTATTTAAGGAACATAGCTTTTCCTCAGTTTCTGAAGGCCCAAATAGTTTTAAAAGTTTGGTTCAGGCTGGCTTTTTCTTGCATGCTGTCAACGCTTGATGTTTTGATCCTATGATGCCTACACAGATCACACTTTCGTCTTTTGTGGATAATGCCAAGTGAGTGTTTGTTCGATATTCTGGATGCCATACCTGAGCTGAAATCTTTCCCCTCTGTTGACGCCAAGTGGTCAAACCACTAACGTAGCTCAAAACTCTTACTGTGATTTCCCTGGGTACAATTTATTATGACTTGGAAGAAAAGTAATTATGGGAACACAGCTTTCTGTTTCTGATGGCTTTTGTAATTGTTGCCTTTAAATGGTGTGATACAAAGCTAAGTGGCTATTTATTCTTTCTACTAAACATGTTTTTCCTATCTGCAGTAGATACTGTTCATTTCAAACACAACTTTCCTTTTTTTTCATAGACTTGTTCCAATTTACGATACATGGCAAGAGTTTGTAACTTACTCTGATGCATTTTAGGAAAAAATCATTTTCTAAAATCAGTTTTATTAAAATTCAAGTTCTGCCAAAACACCATCTATCCATAAAGCAATTATTTCTAACTTTAAAGTAAACGTTTTTATATTCTCACAGGAAAAAAAAAAGAAGAAATGCAGAGAAAGTGTTTTCATAGAACACTGTTTAGAATATATGTAATTATGAACTAAATGCATTTCCTTTTTGTAAAATTATGCCTTCAATTGTTTTAAATATTATGCAGCTTTATAAGTCAAAATGCATATGCTGATGAAAGGAAAATGTATTTTATCACTGTTTCTTTTACAGGAAATTCTTCTCCTTTTTGTGACCAGGCAATTTTTATTTCTTTATTTTCAGAATACATGCAATGGAGAAAAATCTTGGGAAGTATTGCTGGGTCATGTGGTGAGCGAGCTGTCTATAGGAAAGATATATGAAGAACAAGAGACTGATGAATTAACAGTGGTATTGGCAAATCTCTTGAAAATTTATATAACGTCCCTTTTCTATCTCTTGTTGAAGTATTTCAGCGTGGTTGTTGTAATGAGTTTACTCTGATCTAGCTAAAGACTGCAGTGCCACTCTATTTTCTAGATCAAAGCACATCCCCTTGGGAGAGTTTGTCTATGCAAACCTTTCTTTTACTGACAGTGCTGTGTTGAGAAAGTTATTGACAAATATTTCTTATAATTGTGTGTTCTAATCATATGCTCAAAAAAACTTGCAAAACTGAATGTTTAAGTATCTGTCTGGGTAAGTTCTATGGAGCGGGGCAGGGGGTTGGAAGCAACAAAGTTCTTTCAGATTATTAGTGGACTGCCAGCCTTCAAAACATGTGTTTGATACACTGTACCTTAATGGGAGTGCATGCAGATAACATCTGACAAATACTGAAGTTTCTTACATTGGCAACAGCTTATTCAGAATTTAGTAATTACTTCTTTCCCCCGTAGGTAAATCCTGATTCTGTAGAGTGCTATCTGCAGCAGTTCTGCCTACCTTTCCTCAGGATCACCAGCCTACTTCAACACCATCTTTTTGGTGGGGAATTACCTAGTTGCCAGGTACGGACTGGGAGGGGCACACTCAAATGTATCCATTTAAAAGCTGTTGTTTTGGTTTTGGTGTGTTTTTTGTTTTTGTTTTTTTCCTTAGCGTGTATTAAAGCATTCCTCTGTAACATTATTTCTCTTCTTTGTATTTTTTCCAGGGCATTTTCCCTGAAAAATATTATATTTAAAACAAACAAAACAACAACAAAAAATCCCACAGCAGATACATGCTTGTTTTAACAGGACATACCTATCTGTTTCAATTATTACAGCAGAGCTTTAAAACTTACAATGCATTTGTTGAGATGATAATCTGCACAAAGACTAGACTTCAGTCCTGAGTTTGCTTAATGTCTGTTCATATTTGGGCTTTATTCTTAGAGACAATGCATCAGCAGACAATCGTGTTTAAGCTCTGTGAGATTAAGCTGATTTAAATAGTTTGCTGCTTCCCCATTTCATGGCATTAAAATTCTCACCTACAGCTACAAACTATTTCGGTCTTTTTTTGTTCTGTTTTTCTTATTCTGACTAGTTTTATTTTGAGAATCCAGTTTGAGATAATTTGGAAGAAGAAATTAAGAAATGAAACCTCTTCTGTTTTTGTGAATATATTCTAGTACAATAATGCTAATACATTTACCATTGCTATTGGAATAGAAACATTTTTAAATAAACTGTGTATAGCCTAATATATATAAAAATTCAAAGCACAGGCACTAATCTAAAATCTCTGGTTTTGTATCAAAAGGAAGATGAAGAATTCACAGTTCTTGCAAACTGTCTGGGTCTGTTACCATCTTTTCAGTCATCTGATGAATTCACCAGTGCCTCTTGTCTTGATTGGCCAGTGCCAGCATTTGACATGATATCACAATGGTGCTCAGAGTTGGCTTCATTTGCAGACAGACATCCAGATCAAGTAAAGGTATGTAGCAAAAGTACTTGTGATACAAGTGTAGCTGATGTGGTGCTAATGCAGAAGCAGCTGCTAATTGTTTGACTGTGTACATGCCCTCTTGTGTAGGATCAGAGAATCTGACTTGTATATGAGAAAGACATTGTGATCAGAAATGTTAGTTAGTGGATATGGATTTGAATGGTTACCAAAAGGAATAAGAAAACGTAACTGTTTTCAATATGATTACTGGAAACATTATAACTTAAGGATGGCATTTCTATTTTCTAAGTGTACCCATATTTTCTGGACCTAGAGCCTACTCAGGTCATGTAACAGAAGCTTTCTTCAAAGAAAATATTTAGCAGAAGTTTGTTGTGCCTATTAGATGCTAGTGATATTTTTGAGCATCAAAGAATCGTTTGAGTTGGAAGGATTTAATTGTCATCTAGTCCAATCCCTTGCAGTGAACAGGGTTAGATTAGGTTGCTCAGAGCCTGGTCTGGCCAGGTCTGCAATATCTCCAAGGTCGGGTCATCCACCACGTCTCTGGGCAACTTGTTCCAATGCTTTGCTACGCTTATCATAAAAAAAACAAAAACAACACCTTTTTCCTTATACCCAATCTAAATCATCAGCAATATTGAAAAAGATCAAAATGATAAAAGCTGTTTAACAGTTTACATATAACAGATAGTGCATCTTCTGCCAAAGATGCAAAAAAAAACCCCACTCAAGAACAAAAACAAGCAAACAAAAAAAAACAAACAAAAAACACCACGATTTGAATAAGCAGAATTAGGAAGTTAGTTGTGAAACAGAAATTAGAAATATTTCAACACTATAGCTTTTTTTCATCCAGTAGATGTGGTGAGTAGCAGTCTTCTCTTCACGCTCATCTCAGTCCTCTCTGTTTTAGCCATGAAGGTTATTGCACTTAAGTGGTGTCACATTTAGAAAACGTCCTTGGGAAATGGTTAGCACTCATTTTGTACCTGTTACAAAAGACAAAATGTGACCACAGGAAGGGTGTTCAGGCGGAAGCAGGTGACTGTTGCACGACACTTCCTAATAAGTGAAATAGAGAATGACTTGAGAGAATGGTATTCTTCCATTCTTCAATAATCTTGTCTTAGTTTTATATAAGTGAACGTGCAGAACTGATACATTGTTCTTTCTTTCTAGGCTTTGCTTATCCAGGAGCCTAAGTGGGACTTACCACGTCTCCTTCAGTTGCCTGAGAATTATAATACCATTTTTCAGTATTATCACAGAAAGACTTGTACTGTTTGTACCAAGGTTCCTAAAGATCCTGCTGTTTGTCTAGTTTGTGGTACTTTTGTATGCTTGAAAGGATTATGCTGCAAACAACAGAGTTACTGTGAATGTGTACTGGTAAGAGGGATAATTCCAGTTCTGCACTTGGTTCTCATTCTGACAGACATTTTTAACTCCATTGCTTGGTCCTGATGTGCTCCTGATCTCATATGAATGCTTGTATCATGTTTAGCGTTTATTTCTAATAGTTGGACCTAGATTGGATTCTGAAAAACAGTTTTATTAATCTTTTTAAGCCGCTGGCCTAATTTCCCCTTGTGGAAAAACTCTTAAAAAGCTGTTGTGGGCAGTGTTGACACATTGTTTTCATTTTAACCTATTGAAATTTGCTGCCTTCAGAATGCTCATATCACTGAACAGTTACTAGAAGTCTGGAAATACATGGGCTTCACAAAACTGAGAAAAAATTTATAACTAGGGCATAAAATCAAACCCAAATAAATTCCATAAGGATCATGTAATTCCTTACACTTATCTTTCTCTCTTATTCTGCTATTACAGTGGGAGAAGAGAGAAGTAGGCAAAATTTAAAATGCAATTAACAGTTACATTTAAGGTGTATGCTTCATGCAAACAGCTGAAAAGAATTAAGAATGTATGTAACTAATTACATTTTACTTTAGTCAGTGGAGTCAAACCCTTTACTTGTAATAAAACTATACAGAAAAAAATACATACTTTACATAACAGCAGTGAGTGACATATTGAAGCAAACAGGAATTAATTAAAAAAAAATTAGATTTGTAGAACTGCATACTAGATCTATTAGCGTAGATAGAGAAGGCAAGATTTTTTCTTATTTTCTTTTTTTTTTGCCATCTGTGCAGAATATTTGGTGATTCTAAATGGTTTGTTATACAACAAATTATAAGTATTGTAGAGAATGATTTTGTTCATTTTTCTTATGTAACTCCTAACAGAATATGAGTACTTTCCATTTTGTCATCAGAACCATTTTTGTATGTAAAGTTATGGCAGCACAAGATACAGAGTTCTGGTTTGTCTGGAGAATTTTGGGGCAGGCTACCTTGTCAAACTGTACCCTAGAAAATAATGCATGTTGTTTCAAGAAAATTAGTTTATATTTTGAAAGTCCTTTTTGTTATAAAGTTAACAGAGACTAACAATCTTTGTACTCTTCCCTTTCTGCACTCATAATTCTACAGCATTCACAAAACTGTGGAGCTGGGACAGGAATATTTCTTTTGATTAATGCGTCTGTAATCATCATCATAAGAGGCCATCGTTTCTGCCTTTGGGGCTCTGTTTATCTAGATGCACATGGTGAAGAAGACAGAGATCTTAGGTAATAATTTAATTACAAATACGTTTTATTGTTGCTGCTTTGTGTGTATCAGTTACATATAATGCAGTAAAGATAAAAATCTCTACCTTACTTGAAGAGAAAACTCCCATTTTATGCAAGTTTCTCCAAGAGGGAGAAGGAGCACAGCAATTTTATTTAAAACCAAAAGCCCCCTACTTATAAAAATATATGCTTCTCTGGGGGAGGGGAAGGATGAAATACGAATATCCTATATATTTGTTTATATTGACAATGTTTATAGTAACAATGAAGTTGTTTTCCATTTTATGTGACATATTAATCATTAGTATGTTGTTTTGTTTTTTTTAAACAGGCGTGGCAAACCTCTCTACATATGCAAGGAAAGATACAAAGTGCTTGAGCAGCAGTGGGTGTCTCATACTTTCGATCATATCAATAAAAGATGGGGGCCACATTATAATGGCTTGTAAATCACCATCATCTTCATACCATATCATCGCTGTTACCACGAATGAATGCATCTTGACTGACAATAGCTTTAAATGAATGGGAGTTCAGCTCTTTGCCTCGGGGTAGAGTGGGGAATGGGCATAAAAGGGAAATGGAACTTGGTCAACACGTGAAATTTTTGCATAATATGCTGCTGTTGCTATTAAATAGTCATATAATAATTTGAAATTAAATCCTCAAAATGGTGTGAGCAATGATTGCACTCAGTAGTCCTACTTTTTTTTGTCCGATATTGTTAAGAAGCACAAGTTTTACTTACAGTTGTTTAGAGGCTCCAGGGATAGCTGTCAAGTTTTTATTTTTCTCTGCGTGGAGTTGAGTTTTTAGCAATTTTTGCTGAAACTGTATATGTGTACTACATCTTCTGTGTTGGATAATTTCTTTTGCCTTTCTTGTGTTGGTTTGAGGTTTTTTGCTTGGTATGCATTTGTAATTAGACATGAATTGTACAATGATTGTGAGACTGCATGGTAACAATTGGTCTGAAAGTTGAATTTTAAAGATTATTTCACTTACCACAAGAAGTCTGCTGAAATATTTCAGGCATTACTGAAAACTTATGCTTTCTCAGGAATTTCATACTTTTTTTTTTTTTCTTCCGTAAAATTCATGAAATAATTGTAAATTAGGTAGGTCATTGCTCTTAACATAATCCAGAAAACACATTCTTTTTTTTTTTTTTTTCTTCCTGACTCTTCCATATCAATTGAATAAACCATTAGTGATAACACATACAAAAGTTGCTGTATATAGGGAATCAGCATGGCACCTGACACGGCAGATTCCAATCATAAGTGTAACAGCCATAAGCCTGTCTCTCATTACAGACCAGACGTATGTTTCAGAATTATTGGTTTGAAAATGTGCGGGCTGTTCTACAAAGGAAACAATTTTGTATCTTTCCTGTCATTTCAGGAGGTTCTTCTATTGCATTTGTTCAGAATAATCAATATTCTTTCTGCTTGGTTTTCCAAAGGACAGGAAAAAGAAACCAAAACAAAAAAAACTCGAGGGGTAGCCTATGTGAACACATAATGCATATGCAGCCTCGCTGGAAGAATGCCAGATCAGTTCATGTTTAGAGGGCTAAAACAATTCAAGAGAACAGGCCAGACTGGACTAAACCCCGCTCTGTGTACACTGGCAGGAAAGATTACAATTAAAATACTGGTATGTAACATATCGCTACTGATGTTTTTCCACAGGTGTTGGACATGTTGGCTATTTCATACAGCACTACCAAGCAGTTCCTGGTATTTTTGACTTTCGTAGCTTGTGTGTAAAATAAAATTTGTATGTGTAAAATAAAAACATCTTATGATAAAAAAATGTATACAATAAAAACAGTTCCCCAGTGGAAGTCATTACTTAGTGAAAAGTGTATAGGAGAAACAAAATGACTGTGTAGTAATCAAGGAGAATAGACAGAAGGAAAAGTGACTAAATACAATGAATTTTTCTGGATAACTGCAACTCAAAAACCCCCCACAATAACGGATGCTGGTTTTTATACATACGTATAAATATATATATATATATTTCAAAAGTATTACAGTACTTCCTGTAAGATTAAAATTACTGTTTCACCAATTAAACAGCTGTGTCTTTTCCAAAATATTACTTTTTTGATACTGTATTATAAGTTCTGCCTGTAATATTTTTGCATTGCTCATTATGAGTATCAGGCCATTTTGTAAGTGTGGTTGAGAAGCAAAAAGTTTCTTTACATCTCCAGCATAACATTATTACAGGGCTCATGAACTTGAGTAATCCTTAGTTTGAAGCACCGATGCTATATTCACACGAGATAACGTATCCAGAATTTGATTACTGTGTTCTATTTGAAATGGAGCGTTCTCTGGTTGTGCATATGGATGTGAATTAAACTAATAGCCTTAACTTTAACATTGGGGTATTTCATAGTGTTTATTTTAGTACTGGTGGATTAGTCACCAGTCAATTTAAAAACACAAAAAAATTACTATGTTGAAAATTGTACTTGAATATCCTTGCATGCTGCTAAACAAGAATTTTGATTTCCCCCATTACTTTTTTTTTATCCTGTTTTATGAAGCTAACTTTGAAAAAATAACAGGTCCAAACTAGAGTGGCGTGTGTATGCATTACTCAAATGTTCTGGTGTGATATCCTGTAGGAATGATCATTTAAGTACAGTACATTACTGTAGAATATAAATCTATCTTTAAAATGCATCAGAGAACTACAAAACTAGGAATACAGTAATCGGCATTGTAAGATATGTTAATAAAAGTCTCCTGTCAATCTGTGTGTTGGTGAATTTTTTTTCTTTCCCCCTCAGACATCCAAAATGCAATTATTTTTGAATTCCACACAATAGCCAGGCAGTTATTTGAATGTCAGAATTTTAAGCAAAGTACTTTGTGTAGAGAGTAATTCTGATTTGTTTATTTCTTTGTTGCTTGCATTCAGTTTTGTACGTTTGAATAATTTGGATTATTTCATTTTATGCAAACCTGCACCACTTAAGGCTGTGCTTACTTTTATGCCTGTTATTACAATGTTGCTGCTGCAAAGCACTAACATTAAAATGCTGAGTTAAGAAACTGTCTTTCTGAGAAAGTAGTTCTTGATCATTTCTTCTGTCAAATGTGCTTCTGGAATAACTACCACTGCAAGTTTTTGCATGTATATATTTGTGTATTAAATTTTGCCTTTTTTTTTTTTTAAGACCTTTGATAAATTTGGTGAAACAGTCTTGATTGTTGCTACCTTTGCATAATAGCCATAATAACATCTTTTCTTTTAGTGACAGCCTGAAATTCTAAGTGAGTATTTTCATCACTTCTACAGTAGGAATCTCACTTAACTCACAGTATTGCACAAGAATGTGATGTTTTGCTTTTAGAAAGTGCTTGTTTTGGTCCAGCATCCAAAAAAATGATTTTAGTTTTGGAATCCCGTGAGATCAGTTTGTGCTGTGTGTATGCAGCTGCCAGAAGATACAGTAAATTAGTATGCAGATCTTGGTATGTTTTTACATGTATTTTTCATCTAAGCTGGATTCTGTTGGTCCTGCTTTGCGCTTCCTTGTTTTCAGAGGTGGGGATAGTGAGGAATGGAGACTGAGCATTAAGCTAGATAAGAATGAAGCAATGCTGTCTGCAACATAAGAATATCACAGGGATGGGCTGACCCAGTGTATGAAGGTGCCCAGCTCTCTATTAAATCAGTTCCTGGATATGATGGATGCATGTAAAATGAGAAAGCTGGCTGTGTGGCAGTTCTCTGTTACGTGGATTATTCACTGCTGTCAGTGAAAGCCCATGTTAGAGTTATGCCATCTTTTGGTGGGGTATTGTATCCTGAGCACCTCTGCTTTTTCTCAGATGGGCAGTTGTCAGCCTGCAAGTGCTCGTAGATTGAGAATAGCCTCAGTTGCTGCAAGTCCAAACGTGGGACTTTTTCTTCTGCCAGTATACTGTCCTATCACTGCAGCTATAAATATATATTATATACTAGGTTATATTAGCTATCAGTTCCTGAAAATGAACATGCCTAAGTAGGAAAAATATACTCAGGGAATTTGAACACTTTGAGATCTTACTCAAAAATGGGCAGAGTGGTTTAGTAAATTAATATATTTTTCCCTGGTGAGTTTAGATTTTTCAATACAATAGCATTTGTACTTTTTCATCACCAAAGCTGCTCAGAAGATTTAATACCCCATGTTTCAAATGCTGTTTCTTTGAAATACCATTGAGAAAGCACAGCTGAATGTTGTTAAACGAAAGATAGTTTTAAAAGCTAATCTTACCATCCTAAACAATGATTTTTTTTGCAAATATACTTATGCATGGCACCAGAAACAATGAAGTGAAAAAATATATATATTTTTTGAAAAGCATTTTGAATTTAGCTCTGAGTCCCAGTTAGGAATGTTTCTAAATGAGCCTTCATAAAAGGACCATTATTTATAAAATTGTTTCCTGTAATTTTGTTATTTGATGTAGAGCAGATTGTTCTCTTAATTTGTAAAAACAGTAGCCAGTTCAAAAGAAATCCCTCACATTATTGAATTTAAGAATCCCTTTGTCTGTATCTCTTGTAGTTATCACATGAGTGGTAAACCTTTTCATTTCCTTAGAGCATGGAAACAAATGTTTTAATGACAGGACCTAAAAATATATTTTTTTCTTCCATTACTTGCCATCACAGAGCAAGAATTCTCTAAGATAAACTTTTCCTGTGAAGTCAAGCTCTCTCAGTCAATTCCTTATGCTGCATGTCTGTACGTTTTAGCCAGCTGACCTGCTTGTAGCTCCTGTTGTCTAATACATTTCCCATTGTAGGACTGCTTTCTATTTACAACTGCTGAACTTCTGATCATTGTGACACTGGGCTCATTCTATTTTTATTTTTAAGCTTTCAATGGGAAAAAAACTGTCTTCATTTGAAAAACGGTTCTTTTATGTGTGCAGCCATCTCCACTGTATCCATGCATTAGCCTTAAAAGAGATCTTCTAAAGTAGAAATGGGATTGTGTACAGAACCACTTCTCATCAAAACGGAGCAGTGTGTTTTAAGGGATTACATGTGAACAAATGCTTAAAGTAGATAATGAGCCTTTGTTTTTCAGGTGCCAAGGAATATCATTTGCACCTGGCTATTGAAGCCACTAATACAGTTTGTGAGATGTTTTATTTTCCTTCTGTTTCTTTGGCAACCTGGAGCTCTCTCCATGTAATGCAACTTCTTTTTGTGCCTTCATTAGCTACATATTTTATGTGCAACTACCTTATTTGTGTATTATTCCACAACAAAAGAAGCCAAGCAGCTCCTGAAAATCATGTAACAATAGCTGGCAAACAAGATAACATTTTCTCAGAGAGCGTTAAGGAGGGACAACTAGCCAGAGGGTACAGCTTGAAAATTATTCTGAAGAAGCTGTGGCTGCTTGCTTTCTTGCTCTAGTTGACTATTATGTCATCTAGTTTCTTTAGCTGTCTGCTTGAGCCCACTGTTCTTGTCTTGCACTTATGTTGTAAACTCCTTTAGGACAAGGAGCATCCCCTGCTCTGTACTGTAAGTAAATGAAAGTGCTCCTCTGTAATGGTAGGGCAAATGGTGTTATGCAATCCAGACTGTAGGATCTGCCATCATCAAAGGATTGTAAATATGCTCATAGGACTTGAGTGAGATATGGTACTTTCATGCTTCCCCTTACTTTCATGCTTTTTTATGTTTTCATGTGTTACTGCCTCTACGCTCAAACATCACCTTTTTCCACACAGGTACTTTGGCAGTAATCAAAATCACCAGGAAATTAAAAGTGCTTTGTTTCCTGCAGCCAACCTTGACTCTTCATCATCATTTATATCGTGTGCATCTGTACATCACCCTGTCTTCTCCTGCCAGAAGCTGCTATCTTAAGAAACAAACATATGCTGAGAGTCAAAGATGCTTATTGCCTTTCGTGAGTTTGGTACAACTGTATTTGTGCAACTGATACTTCCCAGCAAGTGATTGATGTTATTCAAGTAACCCTCAGATACCTAGTTATTCAGAAATAGCTCATAATTATGCTTTATTCCTATTAGATTACTTTTTTCAGTCACACATCTGATAAAGGCAAGACTACGTATGGAAAATAATCCATCTTATACAAGGAAGAAAATATTTAAAATATTAAAATAATAATAATGTAAATGGGTTCTATTAGAACTGCATTTCACTGACTGGGACAGTGTTTTAAACTGTGGGCAGAACTGGTGAATGTTAATCAGATTACTACATATAATTTTACAATTAGTAATTATAATTTGCAGTCATTGTAAAGAGGTAAGAAATACGAAACAATCTCAAGCAGAGGTATTTCAGTAATGCTGTTCTGTGCAATATATTTCCAAGGATGCTGCACATCTATTGTATCTGGTCCCCTGAAATGCACATCAGAAGTGTTGCATTGGTGAATACCAACAAAATGTTTCCCATGGCAACAATAAATAGAAGAAGGCTAAGCCCACTCAAATGATTTACCTTAGTAAGTGTGTCACAGCAATGAGGGATGCTGAACACTAAGGGAACTCATTAGAAAGATACCATGCTTTAAGAAAAAGGAGGCCAGTGAAAAATTGTAGATTTCTCTTAACCCAATGTTACTATTTTAGTAGTATACTGCATAATTGTTTGGAATTTGCAAAGGTTACTTGTATAAAATGAGATACTTAATGTTTTGTTTTTTTTTTTAATGTGGCATTTAATTTTCTGTACTATGGAAAAAAGTATATGCTGTGTGTGGAAAGGCAGGAGAAAGAACATGGGAAAATATAAACAATTATCATAAGTATCTTTCAAATTTTACTCATTATGTCTTATACTTCCTCAGGTCAAGCATTTGTGTGATGCTGGCAGCTTGGTGATTCAGATGTACACCAACCGAGAGTAAACTTAGATATTTACAAAAATTATTTTTATAATTACATTTATAAAAAAAATTCTGTTGTCTGTCCAGCAATAATTCTGAATGTAGCCATGAGGATGGCTACATTCCCAATCATGCCAGGAGGACGATAATGGCATTCACAATCATTTTGCTGCTGCTTATGTGAACAAAGCTGTACAAAACAGTTTGTTCCTAAGGATTGGTCTGTGGAGCACACTTAAACTCTGCAGACATTAATAAAGGACAAGTTAATGGAATTTGGGTCACCTGACTCATGTTGTGGAAGAGCACGACATTTGCTAATTGTGATACCGATGATTTTCTAGAATATAGATACTTGTCTTGGCAATTGGTTTCTAGAACATATGATATGTAGGATTTATATGCATTGTTTGTTGTTGGCTTTTAAGTCTTCTGAGTCACCTTTCCCTTGGAGTTTACAGCTGGGAATTAATCCAATAACTCACTATAGTTCAGTCATGCTATTTACTTTTCACTGTTTTCTCTGTATCAGGTATTTCTTCTCCCCTCTTCTGTTTCCAGTTGCCTGTCTGTAGTCCATGGTTAAGTGTAATCGTAAGTGATAACTGTGGTTATGATCCATAAGGGCTGGGCTATGGTTATGTATCTTGCACTTTAGTCTTGGCTAGAGCTATTATTTTGTTGAGTGGCTTCTGCTCTTTACCAGTGTAAACATAATTACTTAAAGAGTGGAATCCTCTATGCTAGAATCCATTCCTGTGTTAATACTGCCAGCTGCATTAGGCAAAGTATCACCAGCAGGTCAAGAGGGTATCCTTTCCCTCTACTCATCATTAATGAGTCCTCTGTCCAGTTCTGCGCTCTGAAGTACAAGAGAGATATGGACATACTGCAGAGCAGCTAGCTAGCATAGGGCCACCAAAATGATCAAAAGAGTGGAGCATTTTTCTTACAAGAAGTCTGTGAGAGAGCTGGGACTGTTCAGCCTGGAGAAGAGGAGGCTCAGAGGGGATCTTATCAACATGTATAAATACCTGGAGGGAGAGTGCAAAGGACTCAGGCTCTTCCCTGGTACTTGGTGCTAGAACAAGTCACTGTAGGCACAAACTAGAACACAAGAGGCTCCATCTAAACATCAGGAAGCCCTGCTTCACCGAGAACTGCCACAGATTGCCCAGAGAAGTTGTGGATTCTCCTTCCAAAACAGTCTAGACAAGCTCCTGGCCAACCTGCTCTGGGTCTCATCTTGAGCAGGGGCATAGGACCAGATAACCTCCAGAAGTTCCTTTCAACCTTAACTATTCTGTGACTATCTTTTAATCCATTGCTTAATAATCTCCTAATAGAGGTTGTTTTCAGCCCCCTTTGCTGTTTTATTGTTTTCTTTCAAATTCACACTGTAAAACACCTCAGTTTCTTTCCCCTTCCTGTTTTCTGTAATCAGGTAATACAGTATTTCTATATTCAAGATTTCTTTTTTCTGCTTATGCACAGAGATTTTTTTTTTTCCTCCAAGATGGTGGCATTTCTTGAACAAGGAAGCATTTGCATTTATTTAATAGCTAAGACAGAAAAATCAAAGTAGCACCCACATGACCTGGTGGGTCAAGAAAATATAACAAAATATTCATTAACTCAGATACTTAGAACTCAGAGTGCTGTATCCATATTTGGATAGCCAAAATTCAAACTGCCTCAGGATTTTCATGGAAATAGGTACATTCAGCAGTCCTGGCTCTACCAGCTGTATTGCCACAGGGAACAGGCAGCACTCAGACACACAGGGAGGGAGAGGTCTCCTCAAGATCTCCAGCAATAATATCTCTTCAGGCAAACCTGTGTAATGTTATTGCTTTAACATCTGATGAAACAGTGTTTAGGATATGTGTAGGTTAATGCAACCAGGCATTCTGTTTGTAATTACAAGGCCATCTCTGGGCAAAGTAAATTGCATTCAGTACAGGCATTTAAAAAGCATGAAATCTGGACTTCTAGAGGAAATTTACTGTAGTGAATAATGCTTGTTTATATCCATTTAAATAAGAACATTTTAACACTATATCAGGGCATCTCAATTTCTCAATTACAGAAAGAGGTTTCATTACAATTATATTTTTTTATTAAAACACTTCCATTTATATTTTGTTGGTTACATGACTGACTTCTAGTCAGTAATGTATGCCAGTTTAAATACCAGCAGATTCACACGTGCATGCTCACACAAATGACAATGTGCAGCAACTGCACTCATTCATAGAATACACTCATCAGTTAAACGCAGCATAGTATTAACTGTGGAAAAAATATTCCATATCCATTAAATTCTTGAGCCCATAGAATTTTATAATACTTCATTTAATAATAGTTTTTCACCCTTTATCATCTTACCATGGCTATACAAGTGAGAAAATATTTATTTTTAAAATATAATCTAAAGAAAGGATGGGAATGACTCATCTCACACTGAGCTTGCGTTTGCAGAGCCTTTTCACAATGAATCTATCATCACTGCAGAAGTAATCAGAAATATAACAACAATTAAGTGTTCTAGTAGAGACTCGCAAGCAACGAGAACAAAATAATGGTTGTACATAAATATAGCTGGTTTCAGTGCAGTTTCAACATTTATGTAAACTGCAGTTTAGGACTGGCAACAGTATTATTGCAAGCAATAATGTTATTAGTCTGGCTGCTATCAAAGGCAATAAGAAGTGCAGGTACAGTAAAGGGCAACTGAAAATAAACCTATTTCTTTACCTTGTGTAACATTACAAAAATGGAAGGATTATGTCATTTCAGCAGGAATAAATTTCAGATATGCAAGTTAGATAACTTCTTTTGTTGCTTTATTTTGTAACTTTAAATCCTTAGTTGCCTTTTCAAATTCTGTATTAAGGTATTTCTGAGATTCATGGATGACTCTATTGGCAAGATGTGCACTCCAGTTGCACCTATAAAGCTACTGCAATTTCTGTGAAAATTGCCGCATCACGGAAAACAAGTCTGCTTGAAAATCCACCATGTGACACAGTCTGCAAGCATGGTAGCTCCAGTACAGTGTACTTACCCATCATGACTGTCTCCTCACTGTACACAGGTATGTTGAACAATCTGGCAGTTTGTCGAAAAGTGTTCTAGCTGGTCTGCAAGGGGCTAGTGAAAAAGGGAATGAAAAGCCATCAGCATCAGAACAAAGCAAGCAAGCAGACTCAACGGGTTGATTAAAAAATAAATAAATAGGGATGAGCTTTTGTAACAGAGCCCAAGAAAGTCCAGATTGTAGCAGACAAAAGAGTCATAATCAGGGAAGTTTCTGTGATTCAAAAGCCAACATATGAACTATGGGAGAAATCTGGATACCAGATCTCCCGTCTTTGTGTGTTCTAATATCTGTAAGCTGAAAGTATGTAGAATTAAACACTGAGGTCCCACTTAGACAAGGCTGCTAGCTGTTCAGGAGGGTCAGCTAGCCTGGGTGTGTGAGCTGTCTGTATTACTATTTGCTATTATACAATTTATATAATAATATACTACAGAATTTTTGCAACTGTGGATAGAGAAAATGGCTTGTCAAGAAGGCTTTGTATACACTAGCGTATAATAATTCAGCAAAACAGCAGTAATATGAAAAGGAACATTGCTCAGCAAAACTATCAGATCACCTCAGTTTCTTGTCATGCTAATGTCATGATGGGCTGAATTCAGAGAAAATGCTGATTATCTACATTCTTTACTGATTATCTAAATCTAGGTTTGCCTTTCAGTTGCTTGACTTTTTATGAAAGATTATTTTGAAGTAGTTTACTAAAATGTGGATGCAAGAAAAATGTGTTTGCATAGGATTACGAAGCACAAAATCCAGTAATTAAGAGAGAGGTTTAAGAAAAACATTGCACTTTTGTCAGAATGATGATAATTCAATGTTAGGAATTACGGCTTTGTTTAAAAAAAAAATAATGCAGTAATGGAGAAAAGTGCAGAGGAAGGATTAGTCTTTACAGTCTGCAACTCAAATAATTATGAAGAAATGTATGGATACAAAGCCCTTTTTTTTATTATTCTTATGAACATTACTTACAGACTATTTCTTAATTAAAAAAAATTATTAGATGAGAGCTGATGCTGTGGTTGGAGGGAGTCAGATCTAGCTGAAGCTGATATAAACAGTAGCTGCTCTTTATTTGTATCTCATTCAATTGGAATACCAGTTCTTATCATTTTAAACGCAGAACTCTAAACCTCAGCCTGGGGAAGGCAGAGCTGAACTTTATGTTTCTGACTATAAAAATAGGTCTGCTCATTTTATGGGTCTGAACACATTTGAGAGAGATAAAATGAAAAACTCCATGGAAGAAGCAGAGTGTGTTCACGATGAGCCGGCACAATGCTGACCCTGAGAGAGCTGGGGAAAGTGGAGCAGGAGCCCTGATGACGTGAGGCTGGGAAAAGCACTGCACACTGAGAAAGGGAAGAGCCTATTTGTTGCTCTTTTTGCTCCCTCTTCTTCCCTTTCTCTTTTTTGTTAAACAGAAGTGTATCAGAGAAATACCCATCTGAATTTCTCCTAATCAAGCAACCAGAAACAACCTGAAGATTTTGTCCCGTATAAGCCCAAATACAGATGAAATACAAATACAAAGCTCAAAGACGGGAGGGTTCCACCAGAAAAACACTCCCAATGGGGGAGAAGTGCTTTATAAAGCATTTATTTTGCTCCAGGACAGAATTCTCAGACCGCAGACTGACCTGTGCTCTCAGATAACCGTTTTGTCTCCGTGCAGAAGATACAGAGCCCACTAAGGTGGTCAGTAAATCTCAGTGAAATCAACGTAATACCAATTATGCACACGTACGCACTAATTGTATTTCTTGCTCCTCACCACTCCTTTAAGATCTCACTAAATCTTACTCTTGGTTTATGGTTTTAATCGACCTTCCTCCAGAGCCCGGCTCTTCCCCGCGCTGATCCGCACAGCGCAGCCCTTACGCCCTGAGGTAATCTCGCGCGCCACCACGTCCGGTCTCGGCGGAGCTAAGCTCCGCGGAGCCGCCCTCGCCTGCCGCCGCACCTCCGCGAAGCGCAGCCCCGAAATGGCGGCGTGCGTTTGACTGGCGGCTCGTTGGCGCGGCGAGTGGGGCGGAGGCTGTCCCCTCTCCGAAGTAAAGCCGGGGCAGCCGGCGGAGCCAGGGTTTTCCCGATAGTCTGAGAACTCCATTGCTGCAGGGGAGCGTACACAGACGTTACGTTTTTGGAAGGTAACAGCTGTGCTTGATGCTGCAAGCGACCGGAGAGGAGGCGAACTTAGAGTGTCCTTCTAGTTACTTCTCTAAAGCAGTGCATTCCGTTTCTTTGCAAATGTAAAATAATTCTTAGTTTTTATGTTTAAAACCTGGTGTTTTGTTGTTTCTGTTTGTTTTTTTAATTCTTCTAATCGAAATCTGTGCTCTAAAATTCCAGTACCACTGTGCAATGAAAACCCACGCTTGGTGTTTTGCTTTGAGGTACTTTGAAACAGTTAAGTACAAAACTCTGTTCCTGTGTGAAAATTCCTGTTAGTGCAAATGCATAATGCTGGCCAAGCGTCAGCAATCCAGCTGCAGTTACTGAGGTTTCTTTCTTGCCAACGCAGTGAATTGGTTCTGTCTCAGCCCACAGTCGAATTCTGTGGAAAACGTGTATCCAAAAATACGTCAAATTCCTTTTGGACCCCTTTTGTACCCCCAAATTAACTTCATTCAATTCTTAATGCATGTTTTCAAATTGTAATGCATTTATTTTCCTAACGTGATGTCCTTTTATCATCTGGTGTTTATCTGAGTTGATGCAAATTATTGACACTGTAGCACATAAAGTGAAAATAGAAGTGCTCACTCAAGTTCTGTTCAAAAATGAAAACGTGACCTGAACCAAGCAGAGCTCTTTTGCCCCTGGGCTGATACTTTCACACAGCAGTCCTACTAGGAGATGAGGTGAGCATAGGATGCTGAAAGCCAATTCAGACCCTTTTCAAATTGAAGGTCAGTTTAAGTGCAAACAGATCAGTTTGGAAACAGAAAATACGAGCTTTTCCACCCTTTGTGCTGACATTTGCTGCATGTGGTGCTTTGTGGTTAAGCACCTGCAGGAGGGTTGTCTGCAGCAATACACAGGTGCATGCTGGAGAGTGAGGACAGCTGTGTGATTCCCCCCTCAGAATTGTTTGCTGCTCAGCTGATTATATGCACAATAAGTTCTTTCTCCAGTACCATTCAAAGTCTTTGGTTAGAAGAAACATACCTGTATTACTGGCTTTGTGAGTACAGGGATGAGAGATATAGCAAGCAGAGCAGTGGCTGTTTGGTTGCTTTAAGACCTGCCAGGACCAATTTTGCAGTGTTTTTGCCAAATGCATTCAGAATAAAAAGTTCAGTGGACAAAGATAATGATTCTTGCATGCTAATGGCTGGAGGACAACAAAAGACTCCTGAGTGCAAAACTTTTTCTAAGGAAATGTTCTGTGTTGCAAAAACAGAAGTTACTGTCTTTGCCAGTCTTCTGCCAGAGGAAGTGATGGAGAAGAGAATAATGAACAAAGTGCTCATAGACTGTGCAGTGCTGTGAGGGTATTCAAAGAACATTTGTGTTCAGGAAGGTGTTTTGAAATACTGAAAATTCATTTGCTTATATTTAGCTTAAAAAAACTTGGCTGGTGATATTTTTCTGTACCCTAATTCTAGGCTGTCATCTAAACAGGACAGAGATACACCGCATGTAGCAGTAGCTTTTCTTTCCTTAGTTCTTACAGATTTCCTTTTTCTTCAGTTCTAGATGAAAATTCCTGTGATCCAACCCAAGGAAACATGATAAAGCAGGAAGTGAGATGAGGGAAGAACCTAAGTGTTAGAAGGAGAAAAGGAGAAAGGGGGAAAAAGTCTCATACAAACCTGAAGCATAACTGACCCAGGTGAGCACTAAACTTTTTACCAACCTTTTCTACTGCTGAACTTCACTAATGTTGAGTTAAAGAATACAAAGGCACTTTGGCTTATTTGTTCAAGGGAAGAGGAGAATGCTCAGTGCCTGCAGGAACAGTCAGCTCTTTGTTCAGTAGGAAAGATCTGTCCTGGTTTTATTCTCTTGTAGTTTAATTCCTTTTCATAAAATTAAACTGAGCTGGACTGTGGGAGAATAAATAAGCTGCATTGTATCAGCAGTCGTCCAGGATGTAAGTTCAGAGTGGGCGTTTTCAGTAAATTCTAATGCATTGCAGTCTAAAGTATGGAGTCTTAGTGTTAACAAGAGGTATCAAATATGTGAATTTATTTGCTGTGGTGGATGAACACTGTGCTGTTTAATACAGACCTGTAGCTCCTAAAATGGTGAGAGGAGATGGGAGAGAAGGTAAGGGAGTTGCAGCAGGAAAATCTAGAACACAGAAGGTTCACAGTGAAGGTGGTGATCACCTAAGAATTGACAGCATGCAGCTGGGGAGAGCATCTGTTCCACTGATTGGTTAAAGCAGTGGAATACTCTGCAGGTTGAAATGGAGAAGGAGCAACCATCTAATAATACTTTAAATCTGTCTACTATTGATTCCTCCTAGTCTTCCTGCCTGGCATGCTTCTTTCACACCTTCACAGAGTTCTGTGCTCCTATTCAGAGGTCTGGTCAAGTGGAATTGGGAAGGGGCGTCTTGTCAGGAGTGACTGATTTTTGTGTCAGCGAAAGGAAAGCTCGGAATGAACCAGCTGCTGCATTAAAAAAAGCAGGGGCTTTACGTTGACTTGCCACACCAGAAAACTGAAAAACACCTTGGTAAAGCTGAGCTGTCCCTTATGAGTGCTTTGCAGCAGGCAGGAAGCTCTAATCACACAGCTGAGACTTCACCTGTGGTGGTGGCACAGGAGGGAGGGCAAGGGAGTATGTGATTTTTCTTCTACGCTGCTGCTTCATAAGGAACAAGGCATACAAGTGGAGAAGGCAAATTGAGGCTCTTACTCCCAGTTACACAGAGGCACTGAACTGATTAATTCGTGTAGTTTCAGATATGTCCTTTTCCTTAATGGTGCCCATTTCCTGGATCCACATACTATTTTTTCATTGTTGTGAGTTTCAACCTAAATCTCCAACTTCCATGTTAATGTTTATGAGTCTTGTGTCTCCCATCCCCAGAATTAGGAATGTAGCATTTAGGTGGAACAGTACAAAGCGTCTGAATAGATGAAGTCATTTTCTGAATGCTTGCTAATCATTAGTCTGTGCTGCAAAGCAGTTCAAGTATTAATAAGAATTCTATGGAACATAATACAGAGGAACTAGAAAATTCTCTTGAGAAGAAAAATTGATGACAATTTTTCCTTTCATCCTGGCAAGGCTTCTTATTTTAGTTGGTGCTTTCTAATTGCTATCAGCAGTATCAAAAGACACAAGTTATGTTAAAGAAGTTCCAGCCTTTGCCCAGAAATCCGTAGATTTCATTCCAGCTGTGCCATATTCAGAGTTAATTGGATGACCCAGTTTTTATCCTGAAACACTATATGAACTTAGAGACTGTATCAGTATGTCTTACAGTTGCTGGAAGAACACATCTATGATCTTACGTACAAAAAAGCTGGAGGCCACAACACAGTGTTGGAAGTACGTTAGCTGCTAATCACTAAAAAGAGAGGTGACCAGGGGAATGGGAACTCGTGCCACAACCATAAGAGCCAGATGTTTCCATTTTAGTTAAATTCCCTCTGTAAAAGGTTGATGGTTTGAGGGACAGTGTTCATCATTCTCTTCATCGCAAGAAAGCATCATCCCATTTCAGCAGTGTGCCCTGGTGGCCAAGAAGGCCAATGGCATCCTGGCTTGTATCAGGAATGCTGTGGTGAGCAGGACTAGGGAGGTCATCCTGCCCCTGAACTCGGCATTGGTGAGGCCTCACCTTGAGTACGTGTTCAGTTTTGGGCACCTCAGTACAGAAAGGACGTGGAGGTACTGGAGCAGGTCCAGAGAAGGGCAACGAGGCTAGTGAAGGGCTTGGAAAATCAGCCCTATGAGGAGAGGCTGAGGGAGCTGGGGCTGTTTAGTCTGGGGAAGAGGCGGCTGAGGGGAGACCTTATTACTCTTTTCCAGTACCTGAAAGGTGCTTACAGTGAGAGTGGGGTAGATCTCTTCTCACTGGTGACAGGAGACAAGACGAGGGGAAATGGCCTCAAGTTGCGCCAAGGTAAGTTTAGGTTGGATGTTAAGAAACACTTCTTTACAGACAGGGTGGCTAAACATTGGAATAGGCTCCCCAGGGAGGTGGTTGAGTCACCGTCCCTGGACGTGTTTAAGAGCTGTTTGGATGTGGTGCTTGGAGATATGATTTAGCAGAGGGTTGTTAGAGTTAGGGTGCCGTGGTTAGGCTGCGGTTGGACTTGATGATCCTTGAGGTCCCTTCCAACCTGAGTAATTCTATAATTCTATGATTCTTTCCATGTGCCATCCTGTTTGAAATAAATCAACTGAGCAAATGAAGTATTCAGGAAACTCTCCTAAGTTCTTTTTACCAACTAAATCAGGCTATAAGTTTTGGATTTCTGTTTCATTCATCATGTGCTCGAGACCTCCTCATGTTCTTGTTAATAATTCAACCTTCAACTATTCCAGGTGTATTGCTCAGCGGGAGAGCACCTTTTGCTGGGTCCAGCATATGGCCAACAGAAGCTATGTCAGGTAAGGAATACAAGCTTTAATTTTTCACCTTTTTCTCTTTTATTGTTAACCATCTTTGAAACAGAACTATGATGCATACAACAATGTTCACATATGTCAACAGCTGTTAGCTTGGGTAGCCAGTTACTTTGAAACAGCTGGAGATATGCCAAAGATCTCAGGTGTCTTGAAAGCTGTCAAGCTTCTACTCTTTTTCTGTTTTGTTGTTACAGTATCTGCAAACTCAGCAAATTCTGAAGTAAACTGGATTAGGTAAGAAAGAATTTTTAAACTCCATGTCCTATAGCATGTTGGTGAAAAACAGATGTATTGTGTTGTTCTGTCTCACTTCCACAAAATAGATAAGTCCTTGTCTCACTCTGGTAACATGTCATAATTCTATTCCAGGTGGGGAGCTATTAGCTACGAATTGTTACTCTGCTTGGAGATAGATTTCTTAACCTTTTTCTTTCCTTTTCTCATTTATTTATTTATCAAGTAGTGAAAGTACAACTACCGATGTAGGCAAAATAGCTGACTCCCAGGCTTATCATAACAAGAACATAGTAAAGAAACAGTAAGTTACTCACTGAGAATGCGCGTTTAAAAATTACATTGATTAGTGGCTCTGCTATGTGGCCTTCATTTGTGACAGCACGACTGTATTTGACTCAGATTGCATTAGAAGTATTAATTCTATTCTCTAACGTTCCCTAGGAGTAGAAAAGCCCTTCTGACTGATCAGTTACTTCTCTTTCTCCTCCTTTTCATAAATTAGTTGCTAGTAGAGATTTCTGAACTGTGTGGTGCATGGTATGATGAAATACAGATGTCCGTGCTGGTAAAATTCTTAGTTGTATTTTTGAAAGAACTCTTCAGCCTCATCTTGGAAAGAAACTACCATGTTTAATTTCTACAGACTTCACCTCTCAGTTTTCTTCTAAGAGTGATTGTTACAAATCATACTTTAAAGGCTGCTAGTCTTGATTACGAGTCTGTAGTGTTGATGGTTTTGCTGATGGACAGTGCCTGCAGTATTGGAAGAGGAATAAGCTTTTATAGCCTTAATGCCATAAGAAAGAACTGTACTGCTTTCATTACAGCTCCTGTCTGGAGAATTGACTCATAGCACACTTTTTCCTTTGTGTGTTCTTTGCAAAATAAAATAAAATTAAAATATGGTAGCTCACTCTTCCCTCAGAATTCATGGCCACAACAGTGTCAACTTATTTATGAAAGGAAACCCAAGGATTTCATTGTAAAGAATTTGAAAAGAAAAATCAGTTTGCAGAGAATATTAACACTGAATGTAGCACAGGTTCCAATTAAGGATTTTCCTATCTAAGCGTTAAGTTAATCTTCTTGCATGTCTATTTTCAAGTATTATAGCAGAAGGAGTGTCTCTTCCTAAGACACTGTGGTAATGGAGCTAATGACAAAACAGTTGGTGCTGTCACGCTAAGGTGATCTTCACTCTTGCAAGATAAAATATAGTTAGACTGGCACATTTTTGCAGGGGTAGGCACTTAACCATGTGTGTAAAAGATCTGACTCCTTTTAGCCAGCAGATGCCTCTGTCCTTGGCCAAGATGTCTGTACAAGGTATATAAATCTGTAGAATGCTCAACAGTCTGTACTATATGCCATGGTTTCCTCTCCAAAATGCCTTTACTTGTGTCATGGAAATATTAAGTTGCAGCCTGACCCAGTGATTGAGCACCTGGTGGGAAGGCAGGGCCAACCCAGGGAAGCTCAGGTAAGTGTAATGCAACTGAGTGACTGGAAAGGGTGCAGCCAGCATCCACCCTGTCCCAGACCTCATTTAAGAGTTGGCAGTAGAGGTACAGGTATCTTGCTGGAGATCTCTGTGTACCTGAGACCTTTCAAGGGTAAGCAGATTTTTTTTTCCCCTTTGTTTCTGTGTCAATGGCTGCTGTATTTGGGCTAATCCTTGCTGCAGCCTAGGACTTTGCTAGCCTGCTGTCACTGCCATGCTCTCCACTGCGCTTTAGCATTACAGATCTCTAAATGTATAAACGCTCTGGGGACTAGGTGGAGGATCTTGGAGTGTTGCACCATACCTGCTCAGGTAAAACTGTCTTAAGGCCTATGGCTGCCAGATTGCTGTAGTACCAAGTAAGCTCTTCACTTTATCCTTGACCTAATTCCAGTTCTGTCAGGGAGGCTGTACTGAACTTCTAGGTATTCAGTTGCACCTTCTCTCTCCTCTTTCTTGCCTTTGTACTCATTCAAATGGAGTCCATTAACTGCAGTCCAGCATTTTCTTGTTCCAGGTGTGCTGTTTCTACTTCTGACTGTCTGCAGATGGAAAATTTTGCTGAACAGTTCCTTAGAAGGATTTGGTGTCACTAACCAACTGCATACTAAAAGGGCCTTGGTATAGGCTTTGGTACACCAAGTATCAATCCATATTTAAAATTCATACAGAAATGACATGTATTGCATGGAAAAATAGACTAGGCTCTTACTCTGTTATAACAAGGTAGAGGCATCTCTCTGTCTGTTAAGACTTTTTTTTTTTTCTTTCTTTTTTTTTGTGGATAATAGAAAAAAAGATTAAAAAAAATAGGTGGAGTCTTCTTTTTGGCATTGAAATCAGAAACAACAGGAAGTTCTGGTTTAGACTGTTCAGAATAGTGCTGGTTCCATTTTTTATTGTTTCCTGAGTAAGCATAGAACTGCAAGAGTAATGATGATCCCAAGGTATTCTCATCTTCATATTTCACTATTACTTGGAAAAAGAAAAAATCCCACCCTTTTGTCTTGTAAATATTTCCATGTGAGTGATTAGTATTTTACTAAACTCTGCCAAGTGGAGATGTTCCTGATTTAGTGTTCTCTGCTATTTCTTTCCTCAGCTTAGGTGCTGAAAAAATGACAGGGAAAGAGAAGAATCTTTTATAGTAGCTCAGCTAAATAATGATTTGTTCTACTATTTGTCGGTGACCTGTGCTGTTGCCAATTCTTGTCTTTTTCATGATCTCTTTACTCATTCTTTTCTCTGTTTTGCAGCCCAGCATGAACAGAAGAATAGAAGGAAACTGTTGTTAATCCAGTCCTGAAAGACAGGCAGGGCTAGAGGTTCCAGGTTCACTTCTTTCTTCATTATCTTCCCTACTTTCATGCCTGGGTAAATGTATCCAGATTTATCAATTTGGCAGTAGACTTTAACACAAAGTAATTAATTTAAGCAGAGAGAAAAATGGAAATGGAGAAATAACTTAATCTGATGCAACAATTTCCAGAGAAAGGGTTGCCCCTTAGGGTTATAAAGACCCGAGTGTCCACTGAACACACTGATACTCTGTTTGGTGGAAGATGACTTGCTTTCAAACGCTTAGCAGTTTACCTGAGATATTACAGGATCTGTCACCTAATCAAAACATTTGTTTTAAAATTATTTTCAATATTTGTCCTCCAGCACAGTTTCTCTTTGATGTAGAAGAAACAAATTACTGGAAAGTTCCCTGTGACGGCTATTGCATACTTTTTAATACATTGACTTTGAGGACAGTAGCCAGCAAATCTAGACGTAGAGGATGAGAGAACTTGTGGGTTTTTTGTTTGTTTGTTTGTTTCTTATCTCTAGATTTGTCATTTAAGTAGTCTAGATTCTACCTATGTAATCGCTAACTGGTTCCTTCACCTCCACCATGGAATGATCCTGTCATGTCAGTAGCATGTCCAAACAGCCTGTCATCATAGAAAGTCACTGACCTATGTTATCTGGTCGCAAAACCTCTTCTGAAAGGAAAAGAAGAAAAAAACAAGCTTACAATTTTTATTATTCAAAGTATGTAGTATTTCTGTTGTTAATAATTTTCTTTTGTGTGTGAAGAATAAGCAGACTGACTGTGTTAAAGAGGAGTAATTAGACAAGGAGTACTAAGAAGAGCAGAATGGGGTGACAGTTTTCCTGCCTTCTTGTACATTTTTCACACTTTATATTAAACTTTCTGGATTGCTGAATGATAGATACGATTGATTTTTAATCTCATTTGTAAGGGCATGTTTGGTGCACATCTTGTCTTCACTTGTTCTCTCATCGTTTCTATCAATAGTTATATGGATTATCTTTATACTTTATGTGCAGCCTGTGAAGTGGATATAAAGACCAGTCAGGCTACCTTTTCTAATATGTTTTCTTCTTTCAAACCTAATATAAATGTCACCTCCATTATAAGCAACTGTAGCAGATGGAGCTATGGAACATGAATCAAAACATTTCCTGTAATTAAAAAAAAAGAGGTAAGGTACATCTTCAGAAATTACAGAATATTAACAAAGACCATATCTTTAATTTGTAGTTCTTTTGAGAAAGTTTTCGGAAATGATTAGTATTATGTTTATAGAGGAAAATTCCCCCATTCCTTTAATTATTATATTTTTAGCCATTTGAGTATTACGTTCCTAATTATAGAGGAGATGGTCAGTGAATCATCTACGTCTGGTAAAGTGCTTATAACCAGTTGTAGTTTGGACTCCTTCTGGTCTGAACAGTGAAGGACTATCATGATGGGTTGTTATCATGTATATGTCATAACAGAGAAATTGGCTTCCTTTAACAGCTCAGTAAAAGGCATTTATGATGGCATAAGATTGTTCAGCACAGATCTTGACTGAGTTAGGCAGCAGTGCTGAGATAACATGCGTGGTTTCGTGGTACTTCACAGCAGCTTAGTAGTTGCTGTGAAATTGACACCAACCTTTGTAAAGGCATTTGGAAAAGAATTAAACTATACTCTGTACTGGAAGGTGACAGACTGAAAGACTTGGGATGTCATGTGTACATTGAATGTTGATAATACAGTTTTACTTTTAAAAGATAGATAATGTTCTTTAATTTACAAACAGTTGTGACAGAGTTGTGTTCCTCCCTATCCCTCCCCTCTATCCCCAAAACTGTGATGATACTTCCACATGTAAAAGGCAGTGTGTCCAGGGGCATGCCTTTTGCAAACTGATAAACTGCAGAGCAGTGATGTGGGTAAAGCAGCTTTTTAGGCTTCAGTGCTACACCAAGTTCCAGGAGATTGCAATGCTGTCAGGTCCTCAAAGTACATAAGAAATATGGCTTCCTCAAGTTCACCTGCTCATGCTGCAGTCATTCTTCCTGATTCCGTGTCTCTGAATGGGTGAGTCATGACATGGCTCTAGCTTCCATTAAAAAAAAAAAAAAAAAAGGTAGGTTCCAATTTTCGGGTTTTTTTGGAGAATGTTGGTCTCAGTTTCTATTTTGATTGACAGTATCAGTTTACTCTGTCATCCGGTAGTCTTGTACTGACTGTTGATAACACGTGCATGCACAAACTCAGGTATTGCAGTGGAGTTTCTGTCCAAATCTTTTCTGCATTTTACCATGAACTGCCTGTGAGAAAATAAAGGGAATATTAGCTGTTTGGGAAAAAAGAACTCCAAACAGCTCCTCAGGGAGCAGTGGCAGAAGCTCTGATAGCATGTGCATGAGGCAGGAAATTGGAAGTAGAATTTAAACCCCAGTAAAGCTGGAAACTTGGGAGTGAGATTCAGCAATCTGATGAATCTGCTCAGTAGAGCAACATGGGGACTGCAAATGAGGTGTCTGAAAGTCAGGAAGCTGGTAGTAGAGTGGAACCTCCTGAAACAACTGAAGGACCCAGAGATCAGCATTACAGTGATGTGAGGGCTCAGTAAATGTTGTTTTGTTTTTTTTTTAAAAACGTGATGGGGCTCTGAAACAATTCACTGCACATTTTCTAGATCTGTAGAGTTGTGTTTTTCTTCTGAAACAAATTTCATGATTTTAGGACTATAACTGAATATAGAGCATCTTACCTGCGTTTTGGTATGAATATGAATGTACAGATTTTATAAAATGTTGGGACTTTCAGTAGTCAGTGAATTTGAGGGAATGTTTAGATCTGATGCATGGATCCAACAGTGGCATGTCTGGAGAGGTGCAGAGAACAGAAGCTGTTTAAAGTTTTAATGATGAAAACTTCTGTAAGCTTTGAATAGTGTAAATATGTAAACTTTTGTTTTGACAACATGGAGTCATTTTTCTAAGTAAAATTTAAGTATCTCCTGTACTGTGTTGTACAGGAAAGGGAAATGAGTAATGTTTCAGGAGACATCTTACTTCAGCATTCAGAATTGAATGAAAGAAAGCTCTGTTCTGGTACTGAACAAAGGTGAAAAGGCTGTTTTTCTACTTATTAAAATCTTGATGACAAATGGGTATGAATATTTCATCAGCTAGAAGAATATTTTGTTACCATTCAAACTTAGTCTTATGCTTTCATGAACTCCAGAGACTTAAATTGGAATTGTTTTATAATCTGTGATGAAAACTAATTTTGTTGATGAGTATATTTGTCAGAATTTTGTGAAAGCTGTTTAATGGAATGAAGAAAAAAAAACCTGAATATAGGTGTTGGGAGTGAGGACTTTCAAAAGTATATCCTGAGATAGTGTTCTGCTTTACAGTTTGGGGTTTGATGTAATCAAATCTTGACTGTCTGATTAACTACCTAGTTAAGTAAGAACAACATGCCCTTTTATCCTCAAATATTAATTTACTCCATGTGTGCATGTAAAAAATGAGTTTATTTAACTTAAAATACTTTCCTTGTATGTTCCATGTTATAGTATCTAGTGTAAAATATGACCATTAAAGTTTAGTTTAAGAGTCTGTAAATTGTTAAATGTGTCACTAGCCAATACTATAACATGTATATCTTCATCAGTCTTTAAGCAGGTAAAAAGTAGTGACCATAAGAAAAATCATCTGTCTCATCTATTAATAGGGTAGTTGGTTCTCACTAATTTGAGCTCCTGATATGCACTAAAGGATATATAGATACCAACTCTGATGAAAATCATACACATTTTGCATGTTCTGAAATAAGCTAGTTTGAAAAAAGTCTTTGTTGAAGTGCTAATAGATATGCTGCGGTGTGGGCTAGGCTGCTCTGTTGGTCAGGTGAGCCATATGCCAGTGAAAACATGGGCAGGGGTTGTGCCAGGGAGCACACATTCTAGAGAACCCTGGCCAGGTGAGGGGAACAGGCCCAGGGATGTCGGCCAGGTGAGTGGGAAGCAACAAGACAGATTCCAGGTCTATCCAGGAGATCAAGTCCATAGGTCAGGGACTGAGTTTAGTCCAATGGGGTGTGTGGCTGTAGCCATAGTTCAGGCAGGGACCAAGAGCAATGGCCTTTGGCTGAATGCCAAATGCCTCCTGAATGAAGCAGACATCCTGACAGCACAAACTTTTGCAAAATGATGTAATGTATTCTTAGCTATTTATTCATGTAATTGGCACTATTCTGTCCTAGTTCTTCTTGTTGATATGCAATTTTATGTGCTAATTTTGCCTGTGTCTGAGCAGAATTGTTTTTCTTATATTTTGAATTCCTTTGCTGTGTCAGAGTACAACCCACTCAAAATAAGATTCATTCTAGCATAGATGTCTTCTGACAAAATCTAATTGCCTTGCTAAAGATTAATTCTGGATTTTTCAGTACTTTGAGTGAACGTGATAAGATCTTTTATCAGGGCCTTATATAACTTCCACACTTGCATGATTGTTTCTTTATCTTTTGACAGAGATGGATTTTCATTATTTTCTTTGTACATGCAGAGAAACTTTGAATGGATTTTGTTTTTACATGGAGTACCACATTCCTTTTGTTACTCTAACACTGCACTATACATTCTTTCTATGTCTGAATTAGCAGAAAATTATAAATGCATCAGCTGCACCATAATCTGCTGACTTTTTCTTTACTTTTCACAGGCATCCAATAGTTGAAGGCACAGAATGAATTGTAGTTTATAGCCACTTGATTTTCCTCCTCCTTTATTTCTTTCTGGAGCCTAGGACTCCAGTGAATCATTTCTGAATTCATGATAGACCTGAGATCCTTGAAGGAGAATCATTGTTCAGAGAACACAGCTTTCTCCAACCTGCCCTTGTCAGGAAGGCTTTTTTCTTTCCACTGAATGTAAGACACATGAATTTTCAGTCCAAAAATCATCAATCTTTTTAAAGGCTTTTTGATGACTGACCTTTTTCATCAATGATGAGAGGAAAGTAATGTTCATAGTTTATAACATTACTTGATAATGTTCTCAGTAGAGCTTCTGTTTTTACATCATGAGAATGATGTTTCCCCAGTGTTCTGGACTCAGCTAGACAAAGAATTCATAGTCCTATCTTGGAACTACTTTGTTACAAGATCACTCAAAAATAGGATTGTAAATAACTCTTGCAAATTTTGTTATTAATGTATGCCACTTTAAAAGACTCTGTTAAATGAGACAAACACCTTGATTCTGTTTGATTCTGTTTGTGTGTCTCTTTAAAGTATGGTTGTTTATTTACCAGATAACAAATACACTAACATTTACATTTTTTATATAGGGAGAGGCTCTTTTTCTGAGATTTAACCATTTTCCAGGGAAGTCATGCTTCACAAGGGACTGACAGCTTGTGAAAAGTTTAGCTAGATGTGAATAATCACTGACGTTTGTGAAGGACAGGTGAGACTTCACATTAGGCCTAAGGCCATCAGCTGCTGAAGAAGATGGCAAAATATAGTTTGATGAAGGGGACAGATTACTCCTTTCATAGATGAATGAGTAGTGGTTTGAGTTTTAAGGGAGAGGACAAAGAGGAATTACCACAGAGACAGGGGTACTTTGTAAAGTGAAAATTATTTCATTCCCTTCTGAGGAGGTGAGGGAATATAAGCTGAAAAAGACCTGTGAGTTTATTAGATAAGAAAAACCTTTAATGCTGATCTAAGTCTAGATACATGTAGAATTATTTAATTTCTGTTATCTTGTAGTGTTCTAAACCTTGGTAAACTGCATTATCTATTATGGATGTAGTAAATAAATCATTTTGTAAACACGTTATATTGATGTGGTTTGAGTGAGAGATATCAGTACAGTTGACTAACTCTGAGAAATTTCTGCCTATAGGCTCCTGCAATCTGTAGGCATTATTGTGCTACTGTCAGGCAGCTAGCAATCCAAAACATTTCTTAGAAATTGTGAAGGGTAATGAAGTTGCATAGGTCCAAGTACAAGTCAATAACTCAGTCTCTAGAGAATTATTTCCTTTGGTTATTTCAATGGTAGTGAGAAGCCTAAGGATTGCAAAGGAGTGCAAGGGTAGGCAATGTTATCTCTAATTTTATAAACCGGGAAATTAGAGAATGGTGAAATAATATTTCTAGGGTACACACAACACTCTTCTGTCCTGATATCTTAACCCATTTCTGTGTCATGCTTTGCCTCCCATATGGTGGCTGGCTTCACTAATGTAAAAGTTGAGCAGAACGTTAGGTCAGTGTGCCTCTGAGATAACATCCCGTTTTTAGAATTATTTCAGTTTTAATTAGTGAATTAACTGGATGTATAAATATTTATGACTATCTCAGATGACTGATTACAACAGGAAATGAATAATTCATGGCAGAAAATTACCTTTGTACAATTGATACTTCATGGATATAAATCAGATATGGCAGTTTCCAAAAGCCAACACAAAATACTGTTTTTTGCTGGAAGGCCCTCAAGTGAGTATCTTCTTGGTGCAACCATTTCTGTTCTAAGCTAGGCAAAAAAAATCCTTCCAATGCATGAGTAGTAGTTTTGTGAGAAAGTCTGTTTACAGAGATGTACGTATAAACTGAGCATATTGACAGTCTGGACAATTTAGGGAATCATAGGAGGCCTTACTTTCAGAGCAACCTACAATTTATTTCCATGGGAGCTGTAAGAGATGCAAAGAACACAATAACACTATTTGATACAGCAAATTCTCATTTGCAATACATTGGTGGGAAGGCTCAACCTCTACTGCCATACCAATATCTTCTTGAAAAATAGGAGTCATTACTTCTAGAGTACCCCTCATATCAAGCCTTAATCTTAAGCTGGGAGGCTGGACTTCAGTAGGAGGACTTGGTCACAAAGTGGGATTGAAGAGGAACTACCTACGAAGGAAAACTGAGAGATTAATGGAAAAGGATACCTACCAACTCTTTTAATGGAAAATCGGCCTCTCTACAAAAAGGGAGCTTGCTACTGAGACCAGAAGGAGTAATTTAGAAATGACCAACAGTGTTTTCAGGGTAGACAATACAAGCTTGAAGGAGGTACTGAGGACTGCTAAGTGTAGTGGATTAAGGTGAAAAAGTTTGCATGTCAGAAGGCTGAAACAGGGATGTTTTATGACAAGGTATTTTTTTTGACTGTGTAATTCTCTTTTTGTAATAGCTCAATTAAAGGGGTTTTCCAAACCCCAATTACATCTGTGCATTTATCTATTTCATGTCGCAAGTATACCCCTGTTACAGAGCTCTGAGAAGGGATGCTAGGGCACTAGGCAAGGAGCTGCTAGCACACCTGTGCGGCTAGCTGAGCTGGTCCACAGGTCATATTCTCATGACAGTAGCAGACTGAGAGGCTGATATGCACACTCTCTGAGCCTCAAGGGACGCTTATAAATCTAGCAGTCCATGGGGTTGCTTGTTTGCACAATCACCTGAGGACAGTGGATGAGAGTTCTGTGAAGGTATTACCGCAGATTATTAGGTTTAATATTGCTGTAATCATCAGAGAGAGGTAGCAGCTTATACCTGGTGGTGTAAGCGTATCTACCTACGTGATAGAATGTTTCAATACAACTCTGAGTCAGTTAGGTACTAGTTCATTTCATTTGTGAACTGAGAACCTGAAGCACGTAAGAAAATAATACTTCTGTGGTACAGGGAATGAGTTACAGTCAAGAGGATCTCAAGGGTTCTCTTAATCCTTAGGTTTGTACACTTGAAATGTAAAAGGAGCATCCTGAAGCAAGGCAGCAAAACCCTTATAACACATCACTCTGTATCGTGTAAAGATATCTTTCTAGAATGAATGAAATCAGTTGGTGCTTTGCCTATCACACTTTCATTCTTTTTTAAGCTTTGTTTTTTTTGTAGATACTCTTTGCTTAAATACATAGTTAGGAACTGGTGTTAATTGTAGCAAGTATTGTCCTTGTTGAAAACGACCTGTTGCTCTGTTCAGTCTGGACATTAGGAAATAGTACTTTTCTGAAAGAGTGGTCAGTCACTGGAATGGGCTGCCCAGGGAGGTGATGGAGTCACCGACCCTGGAGGTGTTCAAGGAGCGTTTGGATTTTGTGTCAAGGGACATAGGTTAGTGAGAAGTATTGGTGATAGGTGGATGGTTGGACTGGATGATCTTGTGGGTCTTTTCCAACCTTGGTGATTCTGTGATTCTATGATTCTGTGATGTGGTAGAACATAATGTCTGTAGGTTATAATGTGATGCAAACAGTGCTGCATCCTCCTGCATGCTGGTTGTACTGTCTAATTTACTTTTATGGTGAAGGTCTTAACTGACTTCCCCATTCAGTGCTGGTTGTGGTAACACAGCAAATAGATAACATGCTTCCATATTTCTTTGTTGGATGATAGCACAAAATATTTTTCAAATTCTGGAGGCCTACAGTATTGAATATGGAGCTGTTCACTAAATCAAATGATATGTACAATAAAACTGATTAGCTGATACTGAGCTGCTACAGGTAGTTTTTTTTCTAGGTCATAATTATTGCACCCACTGCATGGTGAACTGCCCTTACATGTCATGTTTATCTTTGTAAATTCTCCGAACTTTCTTCAGGAGTGTTTGCAGCAGCCCAAGAGTTGGACTTGGAAAAGAGGCCAGTTCATTCCTTCCTTTTATTTTTAAATTCTGTTTTAAAATTTCATGGAGTTTTTGTTGTTATTACTTTATTTTATTTTCTTATTTTCTTACTAAATTGTACTCTCTTCAAGATCACAGCTCTTCGAGGTGTTAATCTCCCCCAAATCCTTTGAATCAGAAGGGATTGAAGTTGATTAGTGCTTCTCAGTGTGAAATACCTGATAGGAGCAAGCTCAGAGTTTTGCTTGTGTCCGTGTTGGCATCTGTTGTGTCCCATTTCCCTCACTGGGATTGCTAAGTACTTTGGCGATGAGTTTTTGCATTGGTGGGGATAAGGTCTGCATGCAAATTGTGTTGGATGTTTGGGAATCTTTCCCTGTTCAGTAAAGAAAAATCAGGTCTTTCTTGCCAATGACCGCGCATAAGAATGTATAATAAAGTACACTCAGGTCTGAATTCCTTTTTGCAGCCACAAAGCAAGACTTCTTTTCAGATGACTATCTGGAGAATCATGATAGTATAGCAGTGTTATTTGCTTTACAGGTCAGAATATACAAATGCAAAAGTCATGAAGTTGAGAAAGTAGTCGTCAGTTAAAATGTCATGGTGGTGGAATATTATTTCGCTTTTCTCTCTGAAGCTTCCTCTCCTTCAGAGTTTGCTATCGGGTTATTCTTTCTGCTTGCCTAAAATGTTAACAAATTGTAATGTCTTTATGTCTTTTTGGGGTTCAGACCAGCAGAAAACAAAGATATTTTTTTTCTTCCTTGTAGATTAAGGAACGTTAAATATTGTATGCAGGTATAACAACTCTTGCAGCTCCTAAGCATATCACAATCTATCCTTCTCTTTTATCTATCTGTATTTAGGATTCCTGAACTGACTTTTAAGTTTAACAGTTAATTGTGAATAGCAGCAGACATTGACATTGTGCTGCTGCTTTTTGTAACATCTTTCTGCTGGAATTATGTTGTGCAAATTGTTTGAGGATTTGCTTAGGTCTTTGTTGCTGAATTCAGAGTAAACTGTTATTGGCCCAGAGAGCATAACTTGAATTTGTATGTTGCTCTGAAAGTAATGTGTTCTATTTATTTCTATAAGAGCTACAGCAAATACAAAGAGCGCAATAACACTATTTGACCGAGGAAATTCTCAGCTACAAAACACTGTTTTCCAACATTGTCACCACCATTAGCTCTGCATTTTCACCTCTAATGAAAAAGATCCTGAATGTTGCTCTTGTAAAAATCTGCAACAGCAGAAGTGACCTGTTGTTGCCACTGCTGAAATATGCCACCCTCTGCCTCTCTGTGCTCATGTCCACTCTTTGCTCTCCACCAGTGTTCAGCAAGTGTCTGTGAATGTTAGTGGGTGCCATTTTTTCCACGTATAGGAATTCAGTTCCACACCTTTGCTTCAACTGCGCTTCCATGTCAGACACCATGTTGTCAGACTGCCCCTCTGCTGCCATCTGTCACATGGCAACAGAATGTAACGGAATATTTGTGGGAAGGTTGAACCCCTACTGCCATACCACCAACAGCCACCTCTGATGTTCTGGGCCAATATAATACAACAGGAGGCGTTACTTTTGGAGCAGCCCTCATACATCTATAATTTATTAAACTTAATTCTTTGAAGGTTCTTTTGATAACTGCTCCATAAAGATAGCTGCTGAAGGAAGTTTAAAATGAACAGATCCTATCTAGCATGCCTATTATTATTTTTGAAGCCCGTTAGAGAAGAGAAATTATGCAAATTGGTGTCACGGTAGGCTACTGCACACATGCTGGTAATGCATAACAACTAGCTTACTGATGAAAATACTTCATCTTGAGCAAGAGTCATTGTCAGCACTGAGAGCTGCTCTTTGTATCGTGGTTAACGGTTTATTATTATTTTGCTGATGGATAAAGAGAATGTCTGTTCTTATTTAAAATCCTCATTAGAATAAAACTGCTGTAAAAGTAATACTGGAGCACTATAATGTTGAATTATGATTGATTACATTATACAATTAAGGTATATTGTGAAACAGTAGGAATATCCTTTCAAAAAATTGAGCAGTTTTGTTGCTCGCTCTCTGTGAATGACTAAATGGCTTAAATCCTTCAGCTCCTGTATGTAAAAGACTTGATAAATAGATTAGGCTCAGGATCAATTAGTGTCACACTGATCTTTAGTATTAACGAAGTGAAGCTGCTAGGATTCAACCGGTTTATCTGTACCCTCCATGACAGCCACTTAAGCTAACATGTACTGCATTGTTTGCATAGTGCTGGGCCTGGGAACTAGCGTGCAGAACACACGGTTCTGTGCAGCACTGACAGATACGAGCGCTACTGTGAGGAAACTGTCTTAATTCTGAAGAATTCCTATATCTTTTGTGGGACAAAAATCCAATATAATATAAACTGATTTCAGAAAATAGGTCGCTAATGTAAGTTTGCAGTTTTTTTCTTTTAACTTTTTTGTACATCTGTTTTAGATTTCTTTTTTGTCATCTGTACACAAAGCACCTCAAGCTTTTGTAATTAGACTGCAGTGAGGAGGCTGGTTTTGGTCTAAGGGCCATCATTCAGTTCTTAGCTCTTCTTCTTTCCATTTTAGCACTACCACAGGCATTTTAATTGCTGTGACAAGATACTGCCAAAGGAGATGGAGAAAACCTTCGGTATTGATTTTTAACACATGGGGACTGTAGCTGGTAGTCACTTGATTTCCCACCTTCAGTTTATAACTGAAAAGGCTCATGGGATTATTAAGTTCATTTTAATGCTGAATTGCTAGGCTGAGGTGAAATTGATGTGTTAGCTGTTAGTCATTTGTAACTGCTTGGTGTGTTTTGTTTGGTGGGATACTGCTTAGATAACTAATAGAAATATAAATAATATAAATACTGTTTTTAATAGAATTGTCACTGATCAGAACTTCCCATTTGAGTTGTTAACTGGCTTTCAGATGTTTGGATCAGGTCTTGGACAATAACTTCTGCTTAATATTTTGTGAGACTTTGTGTGTTTCATTGTTATATTTATAATGTAATAACTCTTAATTTTATCATGATAACTGACTAGGTGCACCATTTTATTCAACGTTTGGTGTCCAGAGATGTAGACATGAACTGATTCATTTAGCAGTTGGACAAATGGAATGTATTGTAATTCCTCATGAATGATCAGCATCTTTATTTTCAGTGGTACTGAAAACTTCATTAGGAATCTCTAATGATTTATGTGTTAGTAACATGATTCCATTTACATCAAAAGATAAGACAACTTTTCAAAAATTACCAGGTTTGCCATGTGCAAGGGGGTGTTGGTTTTTTGTTTTCTTTTTTCTTAAATACAGATTACCTCCCAGAAGCCCTGGAAATGTCGTTTGTTGTTGGTAATACCTCTTGCTAATTTTGTGAAAGCAAAAGCTGTTTTCTGCACATTAATGAGGAATGCAAGTTAGCTTTTACCAGCCGTTTCCAATAATTATGCTATCTAATTTGCCCTAGTTTCATCTTTTTTTTTTTCTCCCTTATTTTTCAGTATCAACACTGATCTTAGGCTATTTCTGCTCGACCTTGGTGAACCAGCCTTTGGAAGTTTTGTGAGAAAGAATTTTCTCACAAAAGAAGATCATATCCAGAATTATTAGAGAAGCAGTAATACCTGAAGCAAATAAATTCCTATAGTTTTCATGAAAATCAGAGGCTAGGGAAACAAACCAAAACCTTCTCTGGTGAAGATACAGATTGAGTTTTGTCCTTTATGCATTCTAATTTGCTTGGACCATCTGTGTGCTAACAATTCCAGCTTTGCTACAACAGAGGTTGACCTCTGGAAAGCAAGATTAATAATTATTGATGGTAGGATATTTCAAAGATACAGATTTATCAAATTCAGTACTTTCACTGCTTGTGGAACAAGTTTTATGGCTTTCTTAGCACTGTGAATTACTGTTTACAAATCTTTTCATTCAATTCATTTCAGCTCTTGTGTGTATTTGGTTGGGGAAGTTTAGCTATGGTAGATGAGGAAAAAAAGCATGTTATATGTATGAAGTTCTGTGAAAATGAGTGGTGCTGAATGTTTCTAAGATAAATAAATTTGATACATAACAGAAGTGTTGACATCAATGAAGACGAGATGGAAGAGAAGCAAAGCCCTGGGAAATTTTTTGAATTACCAGAGATTGTTTTTATTAAAAAAAAGGGGGAGATAGTTTGAGTTCAGCCTCATCTTTAAGACCTTCCTACTCTAGAAAACCTCAGTGATTGCTTGTTCAATCCTTGATTATGCAGCCGATTGAGGCAGTGTTCAATTAAATAGCATGGCCCATTCTGTTCAGGTTTAGCAGCTCTATTTAAGGCTACTATTATATTGTCTGTAAGTCCCAATCAACAACAAAAAAACATGAGGCAAACTGGTAAGCTGGCTGTTAGAGGCAGCAAGTAACATGAAGTCATAGGTCCGTTTTAAGAAAGAAACATCAGAATGAAATTTTGAAGGGAGGAACAATGTGGTTTTTGAGGGAGCTGCCAGTAAGGTGTTTACCCAGAGCCTGCGAATTATGGAATTTTTCTCAAGAGCACCATGGTGCTTATTAGAGAGTAACAAGATGAGATGACATCTGAAATAAAATGAGTTCCTTGTGAACCAACAGCAGAGTCAGCAATGCCTTCTGGTCTGACAGGCCTCCAAGAAAAGTAAGAATAAAATTGTATTTGCAGCGTAGCTGGTCAGGGGCCAGGCTATACTTTATCACTTCCTCCATGCACCTTTGATCTGATTACTTATGAAAATGGCTAATTCCTCGGGATGTGTTTGTACTCCCAGAGTAGTTGTCTTGTCTGTTTGATTTATATGAACAATACAAAAATGATAAAGCATTATTCATAAACATTAAATGCTTTACCCATTAACACTATGGTGCAGTAAGAATTTACTTTAATTTTTTGTAATGCAACAGATAATAATACAATGAATCTAAATGAAAACACGTGCCTGGGTTGCCTGGGCTAGACACATACATTTTTCTACTGTGGTTTTATTTTTCTGGAGTGGTTTTATGTTTTAGACTCAAAACATGTGATTAAAAAAATTGAATTAAGGTTATAATCTTAAAAATGCTGTGGTTCAGAATTGGTTTAGGAATAGGAGTGTGAAACTCTCACCATTTCATTGAAGTGTTAAAAAAAAAATCTAAGAGCCACCATAATTACTTTATAAATTTCCTTTTTAGTTTGGGATAAAGTCTAGTTGCGTGAAAACATTAAAAAACAGTGCTTTGTAATATCCTGCTGATGTATTATTATGCGGATAGTAAAGCCAGATGTTCAGATTCTAGCATACAAACTTGAAAAGCATTTGTTGGAGGGAGTATTTCCCTATGTTCTAGAGAATTATCTGCGTATCACCAGGTGAGATCTTAACATTTTTATTTAAGCCTGTTTTGTCTCAGAACACAATGAAAATAGCGTTACTGTTCTATTACAAGTATTACAGAAATGTCAGAATAATTGTATTGTAGTAGCAGGCTATCACAAGTTTTCAAGGTGGATAGTAAATGCCCATTTATATATCCATGATGGCACAGAATATCTATTATGGAGGGCTTGGGGTGTGTATTGTACTACGGAGATCCTGAAGAGGAAGCAGATAACACAGTTAGTAATTAACCAAATTGTTTTTGTTCTCCTCATTTCTGTACATTTCTGTACCTATGTAATAATTACATTAAGTAGTAGGTGACATTTAAATGTTTTTGTCATTATGTCAGTTGGTATTTTGTGTGTGATTTATTATGGTTAATCCCAGGAATGGGATTGATGTTTCATGTTGTGATGGACTGGAAGCATAGAAACAACCTTGGCAAAGGCAAGCCAACAGTCACAACACTTCCTCAGAACTATCATCTAGATATAAGCCACTGCTGCTGATTATTGCTCTGTCCTGGTCCTGTCACTTAGATGATCTTAGAAGTCTGCAACTTTGAGTTATTCCATTCATCCATAAAAAGGATGCAAAAGATCAGAAAGTAACAAAGGTGTTCCTGAATTTAGAAGACTATTTGTAGAGAATGGAAATGTGTACAATTAGTAAGAGGTTTAAAAAGTTTAAGATTATGTTGAAAGAGAGATTACCTATAGTAGTTTCCTGGCTACTTTCTCTGTACCTCTGTTTTCAGTACCCACAGAGCCTGTTTCGTGGTTTCTGTATTCATCAGGCACTTGTTCTGTGAACTGAATTTAACAGGAGTGTTTTCAGGGATCTGCCTTTCACCTTTAAATAATGGCAGTTTTATTACCTATTGTCCTATTTTTCCCTGAAGTTGGCCTAGTGAAACAATGTGATCAGTTGAAGCATGATTCTTTTTGTCCCTAAGTTGTAACAGCTTTTAAATATATTTCTGTCCTTCTCCATCTTCTGTCACTGACCTTCATCCTCTAGAGAACTATGTACATCAAATTTTGCAGCTGCTTCTTCTACAACCAACTTATAGGATGATATGTTGATGGATTCTTTTGTATGCTGTATTTCAGGATATTGACATCCTCTTTGTTTTAAACTAGCCAGAAAGAAACAGCAAGAGGAAACTAGCAAAGAAAGCTGTTCTGACTATTGATTTTCTTATGGCTTTCAGTGGTTCATTAATTCCCCTAACAATTTCTTCCTAGGTAACTGGCTTGGTGTGGCAATCAGTAGCCAGAATAGGCTGTCGTGACTGGGTGAAGCCATGGCTGATAATCTCAGTTTTGCCTTATGAATTCTTCTGTCTATGGCTCATTTATTTAGTGTAGAAGCAAAATAGAGCTCTCTATAAATAGCGGAATACCATAATTTTGAATATGACATTCTCATTCTTTCACTATTTCTGTAGATGCCAGAAGAACATCAGCCAGCTGTTTCACAAGACAGGCGAGAAGAGCCGGAAAAATAATGCTAAAAAAATTAGCTGTATGCAAGAGTAATTCATGTGGGAACAGTATTTTTTAGATGTATACATTATTTTTTTCTCACTAGCATTAACTGAAATTGCTTTTATGTCCCTAACAGCTGCATTAAAATTCAAACTATACAATACTGTATTCCACTGTTGTTTAAAGCACCAGGATGGACTGAGGATCATACTAATTTTAAAACCTGTATAGCTATCTTGTTTTACAGTAAACAAGAAAAAGGGTGCCTGTTTGAAGTCAGTAAGGCAAATAACTCTTGTATGAAAATTCAGTAAGGCACTACCAAAAAGAAAACTGCAATGCTTAAGCTATTTCTGGCACTGTTTCTCTTGCTTATGGGTCCATCTTGTTCCTATCATTTCTGAGAAAGATAGCTGCAGAATAATACATGTGCCAGAAAAATGTTGACTTTGTTCTAGAGGTTGTTACGTCATGTAAAATCTCTACATAATATTTCTGTGCAGTCTTTTTTGTTATTTTCACAATATAGTTTGAACTTTGTGAATTTGCATTGAGAATCAAAGAAGAACTTCTGGAATACCATGTAATTTCCAGAAGGCTTTTTTGGAGGCTGTTTAGAGCCATTAGAGAAGTCTGGTTCACAAATGGAAAAATGACTTGTGGACTGTATGTAAGCTGTATTTCTTTTGTTATCTTTTTATAGAATGATATAATCATCTAGGTTGGAAAAGACCTTCAGGAAAATGTCCAATCATCAACCTGTCTTTCTGAATTCTGTCACTAAATCAAGGCCCTTACAGTCACATCCACTCTTTTTTTATCAGACAAACCTTGCAGTCTGTTTGTCTTCCTGTGAAGAGGGTAATACATAATTAATGATTCTAATGCCAACCTTATTTTTTCTTTAAATTTAGATAAAACTTTTTTATGCATTTGCTATCTTAAAACTTAGTCTGTTGCACATGGTCTCACTTGATTTGTTGTGACTTCTAAAGGTTTTCAAAATGTCCTGGTGTTACAAAAAAAACTACTGAGATTTACTTTCTCAATGGAGAATGTCTCACTTCATGGGCAATTGAAAGAAATACCGTCAGTTGCTGAAGCCCATTAAGATTTTGTTTTCTCCTCTTGTTTCTCATGGTTGGTCAACACAGGTTTACTTTAAAAAGTAGTTTATCTCTCTCTTTTTTTAGGGAAAAAAAAAAAAAAAAAAGAACGAAAATCTTTCTATTTGCTCCTGTTTCAGCCTGAGAACATCTTGTCAAGACTCCTGTCTAGTTGTCCTTTTGCTTTGTATTCTTTATTATGTAAAATAAGGTTTGGCAGAGTGCAAGGGGTTGTTGATAACATCCAGTCATTCCTCAAAAAGCTTAAGAGTGTGCAGTCACAAATAGCTTTGTGTAACATGTTCACCAGCCAGTAGAGTTAATTGCCAAAGTGTAATTTTTCAGCATCTGCTGTGGGCTATTTTGCTTGCTGGCTTGGAACAGATTTAACCACTGAGAAGTTTTCTCCATCTGGTGGCAGAAATTGTGAAATTCTTGTAATCAGGAGGTCTGAAATGGATTGAGGCTCCCTCTGGGGAAGACAGTGCTGAGTTTTTCACAGCTAGAAGCCACCCTTTGTATATCACTTCAAAGCACAGAACAGATATGAGATCTGATGTGCAAGCAGTGAAAGAGGAAAAGCCTTCCTAAAGAAATTTCAGCTTTTACATTTTAGAGTTAAGGTCTTGTGGATATGGGGTTTTATAGAATTGATTGCATTCACGTGTAACTTTTTCTTGTACTAATAAATAAAAATATGGCAGCCCTTCTTTTAAGGCACACTATTTTGTGAAGCTCAGTAAATGAGTAAGCAAGCAAAAACTAATGAAAAAGCAGAAGTTGCACACTTTAAAAAAAATTAGACATTTATAATGTTTAAGATAGTAGTACATACTGTTCTTTTGCTTTTTTATAATGTAAAATTTTTACATCTATCACAGAAATGTCATAACTTACTATGTTGCATTCAAAGAACACTTTCACTGGTGGCAGATACAGAACCTCATTTGGTATGTATTGTTTGAGTTCAAGAAGAGACTTCTAGTTTAAGCAGAAGATGATTGTGCTACATATTTGGCAAATCTGCTTCTAAGCTGGACATGAACAAAGTTCTACTTTGTTATAAGAAAATGCAGAGAAGTGCTTACTCATTAAAATTTTTCTTCTCTCTTTCATGCAGACTCCATCTATAACAGTTTTGCATTAAATTCTCCTTTGTCCATGTTGTTTTCTGATAAAAGGCAATGCTAAAAAAAAAAAGTTGAAAGTTCAGAGGTAGTGTTTAATGATAACTTATCAGAACAAATTCAGGAAATGTCACAACTTTTTTTTTTTTAATTTTAAAGAAAAATATATTTGTTCACACTGGCTGCTTAGGAAGAGAGGCATTCTAATAAATGTTACATTAGTATGAAGAGTGCTACGCATCATTTTTTGGACATTCTATGTGATAGGCTAGTTGTTACAGTGATAGGCGAATGCCAGCTGCCTTTACTGATGAAGCATTAAAGTGACATGTTCAATATGTCTTCGGCTTTTGTTTAATTTTTTTTTTTTAAACTTGGGATACAGCTGTTCTTGCTTACATTTGCATTTGTCTTCCTACCCCAAGTAAAACTTGTTATGGTTGGCTTATCAGAAGCTACATGTCTGAGGATGCTGTCTTCAGTTCATGCAGTACAGTCTGTTCACCGACTTCAGCAAATTCTCTCTCATGATTTGCTTCAACATTGAGGTGCTGACTGTATGTGTTTGGAATACTCTTCTTTATTTGTAGCATGCTGTATTGAATCCAAGTAGTGAGAAACTGTCCTGATTGTTATTGACGTTCAGCAGATTAATGACATTGACTAGCTTTTTCTTTTTCTCCTCTGCTCTCCTTTCATCTGTTCTCCTCCCTTTCCCTCTCCTCATCAAGAAATGCAATGTTTTGTGTTTTCTGTGTGGTAAATTTCTTTAATTACGTGTCACTGCTTTTTTTTCTTGGCATTTAAAGGAATTTAAAAACTTCTTTCCCCTGCAAAGGTATCAAGCATGGAAACAAACATCTCCATTCTGGTACACATATCTGGGCTGCATGTGAATTTGAATGCAGTTTATTTTCTTCTCTAGCATGATTAGAAAACATAGTTATTTCTTTAATTACATTGAGTAGCTGCTGCTTCATTCCTTTTTAATTTCTCAGACTTTTTATCAGGCTCACATTCTTTCTGACTAAATTCTTGATGCCGGATAGCTGTCAGTGCTGCTGGGAATGTTATAGAGAATAAGAAGACAGTAGGAAATGGCTCAAACCTTAGAAGTCAGGTCTGTTTGGGATCATTTGGAGTGAGGTGCTAGCTGATTAATCTCCAAAAACTGGGAGCTTTTGCAGTCAACCATGGTGTTGTCTTCAATTGCTTATTTCAAGATTACTTTACAATTTTTCTCCTTCAGTTTGTTCATGGATGTCAGAACTTACATTTTCCAGTTAATTGCAAAGGTAGCTGAGGTGGTCTGCATACTGATAGCCACACTGACTGAAACAGAGACAGAGACAGAGACAAGTGGAATTGCTGAGAAACATCTTCAGTGATAATTGTTACCCTAGTGACATTCCTGATGTCTAGTATCAAATTGTTTTGTATTTTACGATACCTGCCAGCCTGGTCTAAACTAATGAACTGGTTATATACAGCTCCATTGTAGATGTATCAGATATGATGAAGTGTTTTACCTACTGAGTGTTTGCCTGGCAATTATCCAGGGAGTTGGATAAAACACATTACATGAATGACATAGCTTTTTAATGCACAGGAAATAAGGTCTCATTTCATGAGCTGTGTTAAACCGGTTGTATAAAATGTCCATTAAAAGTGCATGCAATAAGGAGAGAGATCAGATATTGTCAAAAGTTCAGAAATGGGTTCAGAATTATTTAGCATATGCAGCAATGTATAAAGCAAATAGTTAATACATGCAGCAAAGTAAGTAATGAGAAATGGTCTAATGTGTTTTCTTTGCCTTCCTTTGTATAGTGATCTTATACCTCTGCATGATTTTCCTTTGTCATTCCATCTGCATTTCTTCTCAATATTAGATTTCTTTATCATAACACGGCTGCTTTAGTTCAGTTACTTAAGGCTTCCCATTGTATGTCTGTCTGCTTTGTTTTTCAGGAAGCCGTTGTATGGATTATTTCAATACAATTCTAGTATGATCGGACTAGAATCATTAGCTGATCCCACAGACACCTGGGAAATTATAGAAACTATTGGAAAAGGCACTTATGGTAAAGTCTATAAGGTTGCCAATAAGAAAGATGGGAGTCTGGCAGCAGTAAAGATTCTCGATCCTATTAGTGTAAGTAAAAGTATTAAACTCCATTGCTAATTTAAAATAATTTTTATACATTTAAAGTATAAGTTAAACATAAGATATTGAAAGCATCGTGGAGGAAATGTTTTTGCACAGTGGGTTGGCAGAAGGAAACCTGAAAGATGCTGCTGAAAATTTCATCATCTTGCATGCTCTTTGGAAACAGCATTTGCTAAGTTTCATTTTTATATCTATATAAGTCGTCCAGTACAAATTCAGACACCTGTGCTTGGAGCATCCATGTGATAGGAAAGCACAAAGGCATTCCTCTTAGGGGTCTGTTTTAGGAAGGAAGATAAAAGATACTGTTAATCTTAAATGTTCTTATTCTACTTTCCCTAAAAGGGTTGCTTTTTCCATTGCAGAAATACTGTGAACTTCATGATATTTTACAATTGTCTTCTGTAAGCGTCTAACCCTGATAAACAATAATTAAAGGAAAGGCAATAATTAAAGCCTAGGTAAAATTCTTGGAAGTGGTTCTCTGCTAGCTCCAGTTTTAGTGGAGCCAAGGCCCTCACTTTCAGTGGAAGAATTAACTGACCACTGTACAGATTGGATCAAGCTGGAGTTTGATTGTAACAGTTGAGCGAGTATATTTACTATGAAAGGTTGCATTTCTATTACCTACTACTTCTGAAGCCTGTCTTGCTTTTTCTCTTGTGTAATTCTGGGAAAAGTACTAAGTAAGATGATAGCCTCAAGATAGATAAAAACAAACAAGCCAAAACGGCCCTCCACGTAAATGTTTAATATTTTTAGTAGTTGCAGTGTCTGCAGAAGCAAGGAAATTTACTGCTTAGATATTGTTCTAATTTTTGGCCTATGAGCTGATATTCAACATTTTTTAATTGTCACAGAACTGTCATACTAACAAATGCTTAGTAACATTTGCTTGTTTAATGAATGTTGATATTTCTCTTTTCAATAGTTTCTAGTTTATGTCCGTCTTAATGTTTTTATTTTTACAACATTCCACTTGGAGGTTCTGTGAAATTATTTGATCTCATCTGTTGTCCTGTTTGGACCACAAACAGGAAAAGAAAAAATAATGAATCAAAGGTTCATATAATTACATTTTCATACATTTTTCTTAGAAATATGCATGTTTGAAATTAATACATTAAAAAATTCTTATTTAGATAGCTAAGTAATGTTTAGAGCAATTTTTACTTTTCCAGTTGCATATATTATTCATTAAAAGAGTCCTTGAAGAGGAACTGCTTGCTTTATACAGATTTCACATTTCTGCATGTAAAAAAATCAAGTGTCAGGATTTGATTAAATTAAATACTGTGGATTTAATTTGCAGTTTCATGTGAGTACTTTCAGCAGCATTAGAAGAAAGTCATTTAAAAGTACAAACTGCTTAAAAATAGCTCTTTTTATCCATAAGAGTTTATTCTTGCTTTACACAGGCTTACTGTGTTTGTATGTTCTGTATGTTTGTATTTCCTATTTAGGATGTGGATGAAGAAATTGAAGCAGAATATAATATTTTGCAGTTTCTTCCCAATCATCCTAATGTTGTTAGATTTTATGGGATGTTCTACAAAGCAGATATATATGTGGGAGGACAGCTCTGGCTAGTACTTGAGGTAAAAACATCTTGATAATATTACATCTTAACTAGTGAATGTTGGTGGGTCTCTGTTTTCTATTGCTAGGAGAGCCACAGCTTTCATGATTTTCTGATAGGGGCCATTTATCAAAAGACTGGTGATAGATGATATGTCATAATGTACTGTTGAAAATCTCACAAAAATTTGTTTAAGAGGGAAAGTCCTTATATTTTATTTCTATTCAAGGTGCTACATTCTGCCTCGAAAACCACTGTACCTTGTTGGTAAGATTAAAAACAGCTTAAAAACAGCTTGATTTTTCTTGTTGGAAAAATAATTTTCAAATTTTTTGAGAGGTCAAGCACTCAAGGGAAATGAGAAACATTACGTAGAGGTAACATAGTAAACAATTAACAAACATGCTGCCTGTTTCAAAATGAACAGAGAAAATGTAATATAAAACTAGAATTTGGTTGTTCTAGAAACTAGCAACAGAAATGCCTATTATTAATTCTTCAGTGGCAATCGGTACTCTTGCAGTGAAAAATGTAAAATGACATATGGTAGTCTTGTTGCCAGATAAGTGATTGCGAAAGATTTTTGCAAGATAAGTGAGGATTTCTAAACAATATCCAGGCTTAATAGATGCAGAGATTTACGCAGGCTGATGTTCAGTATAATGGCATTCAAATACTTTGGTCTGTTATAAGTAGGCTGAAAAGGTTAGCATTTTCTTTTTAATTACAGTTCATTTTAGAAATTCTATTCCCTGTTCTTGAATGATGACTTGAATCAGAATGGAAAAGCTTTACTTCCCCTTTAAGTCATAGAATCTCAACAATGCATTTAACTTCTGTCTATGGTAGAATTGCGTTGCTTGAATGAATGTCCTTTGACATTTCGTATTAAATTCCATTAACTATTGATAAAGGAGATTTAGTATCTTTGTTTTGCTGTTGCTTTTTACTGTATGCCTACTGGCTTTGTATTGAATTTGAGCTTGGATTTCCATGTGTGGATTTTTTTTTTTTGTTTTTTTTTTTTTGTTTGTTTGTTTGTTTTTCCAAGTGTAGCACATCAGATAGGTTATGTGTGGTATTGCATATAACAAAATTTTATATGGTGAAATTGTGAAATACTCTATATTACAAAATTGAATGTAGAATTTGAAAGAACTAAGTCTATATAGACCTTACTGACTAAGTACACTCTTGTCAGTAGCTTTTGGTGCACGTTTTCCAGACTTTAAAGACTTTTGACATTAAAAAAAAAATGCATTTTCCTCACATGGATAAATTTATGGATAGTAGAAAAGTAAAAATCTGGTTGTTCCCTGACTTGTGTTGTCGTACAGTTTTGTGCAGTAGTTGTTTACAGCCTAAATAAGTGTGTTGTGTAACTGAGGGTATGTCTTGCTTTCTTCCCCTTTTCTTTCTTCCCACTTCACAGCTGTGCAATGGAGGGTCTGTCACAGAACTTGTCAAAGGTTTGCTGAAGTGTGGCCAACAATTGGATGAAGCTATGATCTCATACATCTTATATGGTGCTCTCTTGGTAAGGTTGTTCACTGGGCTTGTAATGACAGCAGAGGGTGCAATTTGCTCATCTCATGCATATATTTTCCATTTACAAAGAATGATAATGTTGACAATATTATCTGGGCTATTACTGCAGCAGGGGTTATATCAAGCATGTAATCCTGTGGACAGATGTTTCTATAGACTATGTGCAGATTGTCTTCATTACATTCCCTAATAGTAGGGTGGTAATTGTTTTTAAATAAGAGAGTAAACTTATTTTTGTTACTGCTGGCATATAGGGCCTTCAGCATTTACACAATAACCGGATCATTCATCGAGATGTCAAAGGGAACAACATTCTTCTGACAACAGAAGGTGGAGTCAAGCTCGTTGACTTCGGTAATGACCACTTCCCATTTGTTTTCCTGATACATGCAGTTTAGCCAAAGGCATCTGTTTACTTTCCACTGGGAAGGCAGAATGCTATAGTGAGAGATTATCAGGACAATTATCAAGATTATTTTAAGGAGGAAAAATGGGAAAGCAAGAACGAAAATGGTATCAAAAAATCAGTAATACATTTTTAACTTAAAAGAGCAATAATAATAATTTATTGTTTAAAATATTTTTGAAGGTGTCATTTACAAATTTTTTTTTTTCATTTTGCAAAGAATGTCAGTTTCACAGTAATTGTCCTAATTTAAATTTAAATTCTGTCTTTTGCATATGAAAAGAAAACATCCTTCTCTTTGAAATGACATTTGCTAGCCTCTAGCAGTTTGTTCCCTCTGAGCAGAAGGTAAAATGGTCCCATGTGTCCAAAACCCAATATCCATTTAATATGTTATTATTGCTGTTATATACAAGCATGGCCAGTCTGGAAATATTGTAAGAAATAGAAGGGTAGGGAGAGGAAAAGAGAAAGGGACTTGTCAATAAAATTTAATTCAGTCCAGCATTTTTCTTCTTACATATATCCATTCAGAAAAATAACACAGTGCTGTATGTAGTCTGAGAGATATGTATGCAATGGAAACGAATTATTAGTAATATGTGTTTCATTAGTTAACCATAAAATGCATAAGATAATCATCATTGAGAATAGTATTGCTTGGATAACAGATGTATGTTTAGTAGTGCATGAAGGTAAAGAAAAATTTTCACAAACTGAGAGTAGTATACGATGACGTGCCAAAAATCCTGCAAATAGTAATGATTAAAAAAAATGAAATTCATATAGTGGAAAATAAATAGAATACCATGACATCATCAGTATTAGAAGTTTGACATTAAAAATGATTGTGTTGGAGATTATAAAGTAAGTTGGAACCAAGAAAGCAGCAAACTTCTCAGAACCTTCTAGGGACAGAAATTCATTATGTTGAACATTAGAGGTAACAATTAAAATAGTGGTGGGAGAAACATGGCTTGAAGCAAAATTTGCGGCAAGTCCCTGGGAATATAAGGGAGACAGGTAATTTCTTTATCAGTATGGTTGTTGTTTGTAACTACGCCCTTTTGGGAAATATTGGCTTCTTTCTCTGACAACTCTTACCATACATGTCAATGGCATTAGCTGCTGCTGAAGCTCAGCTTGGAGCTCCTGAGTCCAAAGGCGTATCTGTGGTATACAAATCTAAGTGGCATGTTCAGGAAAACTGAGAATCCCAAGATTTCTGGCATCTCATCTCTTTCCATGTTGCTGGGGCTTTTTTATTTCTTAACATTTAAGATTCACCAGTAACAGTAGCAAATTATAACAAATACAACAAATATACCTCAGAAAAAGACATGAGCAAACACTCAGGTGTTTCCTTGTACTTAGCCACTAGGAAATACCGAAATGTACTTCCTATATCTGACAAAGTAGTATGCACTAAGGTTTCATTGAATTGCTCTTTTTCTCACTAGCCCACTGCTTTAGTCATAGAAAGGACTTAGGATCAAATTAGGACTGAGTTACAGCTGTAACTGTTGTCTGTAGAGTTGTCCCATTTGTTGCAGGAGGTGAAAGATGGTTAGTGAAAAATGCAGAGTTCAGGAAGAGAAGGGTTTTGCTATTCAAACAGCAGAATGGCATCAAATGGGAGCCTATTCTTGCTTCTGCTAGGGTTTCTCTTTGTTGGCAAGTCACCTGCATCAAGCTTTTTAGAAATGGCCATTCTGTGTTCCTCATTTTCCTTGTATCCAGTCTGAAACATTTTGTACTACTTGCAGAAGAGCTAAGTTTGAGCTGCAGCTGAGAATGTTACAGCTCTACTTTTGTCATATGGAGTGCCTGAAGTCTGAAAGATCTCAGATTAAGAGCACAAAAACAGTGGATGCATTTGATATTTTTAGGCTAATCCCTGGAACTAATAATCCTCTCCCATTTTGAAGGAATGTTAAGGAGATTTGTTTGTGTGATAAGGAGCAAAGAAAATAGGAAAGGAAATAATAATTCTAGATTTAGTATTGAATTGGGCATACTAAATGAGGGTCTAGAATCCAAATTGTTGGAGATAAAAGGAAATACTCAGAGATTACCTAGTCAGTGAGTTCTATCCATTATACATAACAGATAGAACGGGGGAAGAGAAAGTGAATTCATATCAAGGCGGTATGTATGGATATTAGCACACTGAGAAGATTGCACATAGTTATTTGTTTGCTTTTATTGCATGACTTTTCAACTTGTTCTTTTTTCAGTGTAATATGTTTTTTCCTTCAACTTCACTCAATAGCATGACATATTTGAATAAATGTTGACCCAAAATGTTTGCAACTCATCACTCATTCGTGTTCTTTCTCTCTTTTTCACCATCTTCCCTCCTTCCCCCTTTCTCCCTGTCTCAGCTATTTGGTGTTCCATGCTGTTTTGGAATGTCCATAGATGGCAGCTACAAATTAGGTTAGCTTAAGAGAAAACAGTTAAATGTACAGAGGCTCGTAGACTCCAGTCATTAGCTGTTTCACAGCGTTACCCACCAAATCAAGACTTGCAATCACACTGAAATGAAAAATAAATACAGAATTGAATCATCAATACAGCAACCTTATTGCTTAATTTACAAATTACTAATTTTGAGTCTCAATTTCTTACTCAGGCACAAATCATAAATGATGTGTTTCTACCTGTTTTTCTTTGTAGGTGGTACTGTGGGAGTAGATCATGTTTTCTTTTGTTTTCTTTTTTCACAACAATGGTAGTGCGAAATATTTTTGTCAGTATTGCATTTGTTCAGCTTATTTGAATTCTCCTGAATTCTACAGGAACACAGTTGACAAGAGCACAGAAAATGATTTGAAATTTCATTTTGATTTGTTAATATTGATTCATTTTGCTCTAGTTCCTTCCTTCCTTTTTTCTGCTGTGCTTTACTAGTCTAGCCTCAGTCAGAAAACCAATGAAGCACAGGCTTTGTTTTAAGCACTTGCTTAATTCCTAAGTACAAGAATTTAAGCTTCCATGTTTTTCACAGGAAAAGATTTGTTTTAAACAAGTGCATAAATGTTTTGTTGAGAAGGAACTTCTGCAAGGTTCCTGCCAGCAGCATTCAGGGAATAAATTTCAGGTAGGCTTGGGCAACATTTCTGAAAAATAGGTTTTAAATTCAGATTGGAATTTGAAATGTTCCAGGTTATACTCATGAAAAATGGCAGAAGGAGGCATCTGTGATATTAAGAGCTGATTAAATTTTTGAATTTGAATGAAAGTGCTTCAGACTGAGATCATTCATAAAAAAAATCTCTTAGCAATTTAGAAAGAAAACAGCAAGCTGTGGTCTGTCTGGGATGAGCTGTGGAAAAATTAAATTAATCAAAGAATTCAGTAGTAACACTGCACTTTGGCCTGTAGCTGTGACCTCAGAGGTTTGTTTCCTACATAATTCAAATAAACTGACCTGATTTAATGAATTTGAAGCCAAATTTGTTTCTGTTTTGTTCCAGGTGTTTCAGCCCAGCTCACCAGCACACGGCTACGTAGAAACACCTCAGTGGGAACACCCTTCTGGATGGCTCCTGAGGTAGGCAACTGTTTTTTTGAATCCTGAATTGTCTTCCTTCATTGTAATGCATGATTTGTTGGCACTTTAATCAAGAAATATCTTTTCTTTCCATCTAAGGACCATATTTCTACTTTTCTCCACATCTATGGCTCCTGTCAATGAATGTACTACTAGAATACACAAACTGGATTCTTTGAACAGTATCAGTATTCACTGTTTTTGTCTCTGTAGTGTTTCCATAAAAATACAGATGATCTCCAAGTCATTAAGGGTTGTCTTGAAAATTTTATGACTTCCCAATCAGACACATTTAAGCACTATGTAATTCTATAGAAATGCTTTTTAGGTGAAAAGTACCAGTATGGGACATTTAAAGAACCCTTCACAAAATAGTTGAGTATGTGCTATAGATTTAGGTAGATAGGAATCTACAGCTGAGAGCTTGGGCTGGGGAAACTGCAGTCTGCAATTCTGCAGTCTCCTGAGGTTTCACACATATGGGGACCAATCCTCTCTTGGACTAAAGTTTTTGAAGTTAATCTGGCCCTGCACATGTGAATATGATTCTGTGCATGTTTTTCTGCTATGTTATACGCAGATTTCTGGTCTGAGGAAATGCATGCAGTTTTTCTGCAGTTGGCTAGTTGATCTGTATTGTTGATCCATTTGCTCTATTATGGAGATGAATTCACTAAATATAGGAAAGGTCCTTTAAAAAATGATAGTTAATACCCTATTTCTGTGTGCTAGCGAGAGACACAACTCGTAATGCTCATCCTGACCTATTACAATATTGGCCCAAACAGCACCAGTATTTATAGGATAGGTAAATTTAATGAGGACTTAATGTCTATATTGAAATAGGCTTGTCTATCTTTTGAGGATCTTAATGTACTTTCATACATTTACTTCTCCTTCTCTATTATGTCAGACATTCAGAATGTTCTGTAGGTTGTACTGCAGGGAAGTATTTTTTTGTGTATGTGTGTGCTTGTCTGAGCATTTAAATACAGGGTGGAAGAAGGACGACTTCCCACATTACTATCTTGATTTAAGACTCTGTGAAAACCTTGGCTCAGCTGTGTGTCCTTTAACCTTAATTACAGACTATCTTGTCAAGTAGTTGGGCCAAAAAAAATCATAAAAAAGTGTTTCAGAAGCACTAATACTATAACATCACATAACACAAAATAATCTCAAGCACGTTGATAACATGAGATTAGCCACAATATGAAGGTAAATACTGAAATGGAAAGAAGTGTTTACAGGAAAAAACAAAAGGGTTCATTTATAGTTTGTCTATTGTAATCCATGCTACTACTCACTTTTTTAAATACTATAGAAGTAGGTATATGTGTCAGTACAGCGGAAGAGATGTCAGAGTGAAAAGAGCAATTGGTGTATATTCTAGTGTATGGGAACTAGTATGGGACTCACCTAGTGCTAAACCACTGATTGATTGCCTGAGGAAAGGACTGAATCAGCCCTGGGAGCACAGGTAAGGGCAGTTCAGCTGTGTGACTGGAAGGGGTGAAGCCTCACTCCCTCCCTCCTAGACCCCATTTAAGGGCTGACTGCCACTGGGGAGGGAATCTCCAGAAAGAGATCCCCCCTCTGTGGAGTCTTTCCTATGAACCTAGATCTTTGAATGTAGGTTCCTTCCCTGTTTGTTTCTTTTCCCATTTTCACCACAATATTCTTTCCAGCTGTAATACAAGCTGTAATATATAGTAAAATGTGAGCGAGTACTTAGAGATTTATAAAGCAGCCAATGCTAGATAATAATAATCAAAACGTAAAACTCATTTGCTTTCCCAAGGTTTATGTCAAAAACAAACAAACAAACAAAAAAACCAAACAGGCAACAATAGTTATAGTTGTTTAACTTTGCGAGATGGTTCAAGAATTCTGTTTCTGAGTAGCAAAACCTGAAGTTCAGAATTCTTTCACTTGCTGGGGACACGTACACTTGGACTCATGGGCTGGCATAGCTTAAAAATAAAGAAGAATAATCTGCAATGGTTCCAGACAGTATATTCTCTGTAAATTTAAGGTCAATTGGATGTTTAACTGAAGGTTTTAAGGTTTAAAAATATTAATTGTTGCCCTTCTTGCTGTAAGAAACAGTGCAATTTTATAAGATGTAGATTATGAAGTCAGAAATGGAGTGAAGAGGGAGTGACTTGTTTCTTTGTAAGCTGTTAAACCTAAATCATAATAGCCTCATTTGCATTGGAGACCTTTAGATATATTTGAATTTAGAGGAATTTTGGGTGGAATTTGCATCTGTTACAGGTGTGTAAATTTGTTTCCGTGTGCAAAACAATTTTAAGTGTTGTGCAAACATCTGTTTCTTTTAAAATCTACTATACTACTTATACATCTCTGTAGCTTCGTAAGGACGGCTGATTACAGATGAGCAGGGAAAAGAAGCTGCTATAACAGATCCAAAATTGATCTTCCACACTCTCACAAAAAATGGTTGATATTTTACCATCTCCATAACAACCAGTTACGTCACAAAAGAGACACAAGGCAGCTTAGAAACCACTGTGCAAGCATTATTTATGGAATCACCTTCATTGCAGACGTTCTGAAGCCTTTGTAAAACACTCCTTTACACAGTGACAGAAATATTATGAAATATTTTCTTGAACTCGGATTTTTGGAGGTGATTTTTACAGTGCTGTTTTGCTTGAGTAATTGCAATCAATGTCAAATCATACCAAATTTATAACCCATCCCACCTGAAAATACTCATTCTGAAGGTAAAAACCCAAAGAAATAAACAGAGACTAAGACACATTTGTTCAAAAAATACAACATACATGTAACTGGTGTGCATTATGTGGATCACTCAAAAAGGATCAAGGCTAGCTTGATATCCTGCCTGTTTTGAAAAGATTTGTCAAAATAACTAACCCAGTACCATAAGGATAGTAATTTATATCACATATTGATGCCTGTGTGAAAAACACTGATGAAGCTTCGTGATGTACCAGTCTGCAAAACAGCTGCAAGATGCTTAGGTATCCATCCTGCTGTTGTTGAAATAGCTTTTAAATTTGCAGTTGTGTAACACATGCTCAAGTCACTATAGTTGCTTTCTTTGTGTCTGTATGAACGACCTATTTCCTTTGACATGTGAGATGCAATTTACCTTACATCTTGGGAGAACATTCTGGTATTTTTAAAATATGCAGCCAAATTTTTATGTGAAATATGAATGCTTTGGACTGAAATAAGCTGAAAAAGACTGCCTGAGTAGCAGCTTTTTAGAAACAGTGATTTCTATGTGAAACTGTGCTGAGATCAGTAAAAACTAGAAAAGCACTCAAAAGTCTCAAAAATCTTGCTGCCAAAATTTTTGACATAGGATAAATTCTATGTCAAATCCAAATATTCCTTAAAGAACAGGAAGGAAATATTATTCAGAGAAATAGAAAGGATTTTTTTTTTTTAATTGGATTCTTACTATCTTCACGTGAAACATAGAAGCCCCAGATTGTATAATGCTAAAACAGAGCCTCGTTTCAGGTATAGGTGAGAAAGATGGATGTAAACAGAAGGGGGAATAGGAATGGAAGATGAAGCCTTCCTTAAAGGAATGAACTACAGGAGTGTTTTGGAGAAATGAACAGTGTGAAGTAAAACTGTCAGAATATTTTCCTTGGCAAAATGCAGGAAAGTATTCAGATACAAGTGAATAACAGGATATGGGCAGGACACAAATACACTGGAAACAAGAATCAGCTGTTAAGCCTGGATAAGGAACAGTCTGTATAATGAGGAAAAGCATCATACTGTAAGATGAACTTCGCAAAATGCATTAAAGGGATTATATAAAAATGGTACTTAAAATCACTGAAAAATAGCTGTGGCTGGAGGGTGTCCTAAGGTGTCTAGTTCAGCTCACTCTTTTTGCTGGTCAGCATAAAAATCAGTAGCTTTACTGTTTTGAGATGACTGGGACATTATATTTTTTTCTTGTTTTTTCCCTAATGTTTGAGTAGCAGTAACAGTACTATCAAAAAGATTTGTCCTTGAGCATTTGTTTTCGAGCAGAACACAGAATGAACCAAAAAGTTGCTGAAAATGAAAATGCAGAATCAAACCAGGCAGTGTGGAAGCATCTGAAGAACTTGGCAAGGGCAGAGAAGCTTTAAAGTAGACTCCCTTGAAAATCAGTCATTGCTGTTTAACCTAACTAGTATTATCTTACAGTTAGAAAAACAGACATACAGAAGCTGGAACACAGAAAACTGTCAAACCAAAAAAGATAAATAAGGCGGAACTATTTAAGTACTGTGGTTGTTTAGGTTGTTTAAAGCTTCCTATTGCCAAATACCTGAAGTTACCCTGAAGACTGTTTCTATTATGCTGAGATGAATTGTGTTAAATGCTAGCAAGAGGAAACAGATTAGAAATCTTGGAACAGAACTTCCTTTACTTCCTCACTCCCAAACCTGAATGTGTCTTGTTTTCAGCCTCCATTGCAGAGCTGGACAAAACCTAGCCAGAACTGAATGGCAAACTTTCTTTTTCCCAAGTAATTGAAATATCACAAAAGCATATACCTACACCTGCACACTGAGTTTTATTTACCAGTTCACGTTTTGTTTAATGAAATTATTGTGATCTAGTCAGCTAGATTCTTGCAATTTACCCTGACCCTTAAAACAAGCTCAGTTAGAATCTATATGTTTGGGAACAAAAATAGAAAAAGGTAATTGAACACAGAAAGAATTGAAAAGATGCTGAAGGCAATTTAAGCCACAAGGAGTACAGTGACATTTTTATTGATAACTGCTAGAAAATGACAACTACATATATAATTATGATTTGAATGGAATGAAATTATAACATAGTTGATCCTTTGAAGAACTGCATTTTGAAATGTGATGCAAAACAGTAGGAGAGCATGGAGCTTTTGAACATGCTGATTTATAATGAACTGTAGGAATCCACAGCTCAGTATAAGTAAGATAGTTTTCAATAATATATATATGCACTTTTCTGCTAGAAAGCCATTTAAAAATAGTTGTACAGTATGAAATTTTTGTGATTTAAAAAAAAAGCTTCATGAACTTTATATCTTCTCTTTGTTTAATAAGGAAAATTTTGGAAGTGTTTCTTCATAATATATTCTGCAAAGGTGTAATAACTACTCTCCTACAACTTATGAACTATTGAACTGGCTGTAACTGCAATTTTTTTTTTTTTAAACTTGTGAATTGTAGTAAATGAAATAAGATGGAAAACATAAAAAGACATCCAGTCAAAAATCAATATTAAATTATATTTAAAATCTTCCTCTGGAAGAAACTTCATAGGTGTAGGGAACATTTCTTCTTCTTCAGCAGAATTTTACATTTATCTGGCCTCAGAATTAATTGTGAAATATTTGAAAATCGCATGTATTTTTTTAGTGTGGGGAAAAAAAAAAAGCATGAATAATTGGATGCATGACTTCTGTTACATTGTGATTTGGACAATGCCTGTAGTTTAACATTACTGTGTTTATGTTAGGGCATAAGTGTATGGTGTAAAGGAAATGTCTGCTTGACATAATTTGAAATAACATCACTGCTTTCAGGGGGTTAAAAGAATGGGACACCACAATGCGTTAGACAGTTATATTTAGGGAATATAATCTATCTCTTTGAAATGAGGAACTGGCTTTCAGTGTGGTCATGTAGCACATGTGGTAAATACTATGGCCGTGAGAGAGAGAAACTGCTACACCATAAATGTGTGAAAGCAGATGAGGAAATAAAAGGTGGGAACCTTTGCTCTAAATAGCTGGGGCAAGACTGGGTGGAAGAATGGAGGGAGCTGTTATAGCAGGTGATTGGCAGAAAGCGGGATAGAATTAGATCTCTAGAAGGCCACATATAACTGAGCTGACTGATTCTGAGATGTCATCTTCTGAGAGCTGAATGGCATGATATAAACAAAGTTACTTTTTGGAGAACACATTTTAAGAAAGTGAATAAAGAAATAAAAGCCAGTTTCTGCTTTGGTTGTTTTTCCCCGCTTTCTTATTTTCAGGCTACTTGTATAATGAGCTGTGGTAGCAAGGAGTTATGCTGAAACTGCTTAAAGCCTGTAAGGAAAGCAATAGAATTCAGAAAGCTACATTTTGAACTATAATGAGGTTTCTTTAAAGATAATGGTGTATGAGAGGCAGACAGTACAGCAGAACAGCACCAGTGAACTCTCGCTTCAGAGGAGAGGTATAGCAGAATACATCACTGCCTCCTTTGTCTCTGGGAGACCTACATTCTTCCTTAGGGGCTGGAATGGCAGAAGGGGCTTGAAACAGGGAGCAGCCAGAGGGAAGATCAGTACCTGGGCAGTTACCTTTGGTAGCATAGCCATGATCTTGTGAAGGAATACGGAGTGGCTGGAGGTGTGCATTTGTTCCAACCAAAACAGCGGATGTGGAAGACTTGTGAAACTTCTGTGTAGTTTAAAAAAAAAAAAAAAAAAAAAAAAAAAAGAGAGAGAAAATTTTGTACTTCTTGCACAGAGATTTGTGCACTAAGTGGATTTACCTATGGGGCTGTAGTTGCCTCTGTTTTCTGTTGCTTTGTGCAATACCATTTCCAAATCTCTGGAGATTGTGTTATCCTTACTGCCCAGGTTCTCTGGGTTGGTAATGAACCATGTCAATTACACTACTAATAAGTAGTGTTGAAGCCATGATGAATCCATGATATAAAGCAAAACGTGCTCAAAAGCTTATCCTTTTTCCATGCTATACTAGTCCATATATCTGTTGGACTAATAAGAGGTACTCTTTTTCCCTGTGATTGTAGTCTTCCGTTAGGGCAGTCCAATAGTCTCAGGTATATTTCACTGGGATGATGTAAAAATAAAAATGCTTTGTTCTTTAATTCATAGCTGTTAAATTACAAATGGCTGCTTGATAGAAAATTAATTTAAATGAATCAATGTTAATTGAAACGATTAGTAATGCAAATGATTCAAAATATTAATTACTTCTTATTTTGGAAACATTTTTAACAATGTAATCATTTTCTCATACACCACAGAGTGATAATCACAAATAAGGAACAGAAATTAAAATAAAAAGGTGAGGGAATACATAACCAATTTCAGACATGAATTTGCTTATTTTATTTGTGTGAATGTGCGTGTGTACAATAAATAAATGTTATATATACCCTAAATACATATGCATTAACTTTGCTCTGGATAATTCGGTATCCTCAGTGTTTTTTTGTGTTGACTTCTTTATGCTGATGCACAATATTTAATTTTAAATTTACCACATATATAAATTAAGTTGGATTACATAGTGTCAGATGGAGCACAGAAATTCAGTTGATTTATTTCTACTTGCATAGTTAGCAATTTTGTTCTCCTTGCAGCAAGGGTAAGAATTTTGTTCCACGTTTATTTTTCATACGCTGTGCTCTGCTTTCAGCATTGTGCTCACACACCTCATAAGCTGCTTAGTTAGCTACGGCAGCTGAGTACAGCACTGCCTTTCTTCAGGAATATCAACATTCTAACTACAGACTCCTTTCTGCTGGTGGGTCATCACCAGGGCTAATTGTGTAGTGATTGTCTCCAGGTAGCAGATCTGTACTGTTACTGTCAGTCTGTTATGCTGTGTGTGCTTGCAGCTGTTTCACGCATGCATTGTCTGTATGTAGACAAAATGGAAGTAAGTTCACTTCTTATAATTCCCGGTAAGCTTTGAAAGGTTTGATGTATTTTCCTTCTGCTAAACATATGTAGATCTTACTTTTTGATCAGAAGCAATACATCCAGTGTACAAATAACAGCTAGTGCTCTGTATTATGTTTTCCTTTTTTCATATCCACCCGAGATCTACTTACATGCTTGCTGGAGTTCAGAGAAATCTTTGCATTGATTTCAAAGCGAGCAGAATTATATCCTTGAGTACAAAATCTTTTTGTCAGGGAGTGAATCATATTGTGTTCTTCTGTGAAGTGTTATGTTTCTGTAAAAGTTATAAATTGCACAGAATGCCTAATCCCTGGCTTCTCTAAATGCCCTCCAGTTAGTGTGACTGATTTATGTGCTGTTTTTGCCAGACCAGTGAATTGCCCCCACCTCACCCTGTCCCACTGTGACCCTCTACACAAATAGCGTTGACAAGTACCATCATGTTGCCCGTTCTTCTGTGTGATGATAAGGTATTTTTCATCCTAATGCAGTATAACTGGGTGGGAAACAGTGATGAAATCACTAGTACAAAAGGTCTGTCTCCTTAGCAACCTGGGCTACTGTGTGTGCGTAAACAGCCTATGCTGAAGTGAAATACTTGGTGCTTGTTCCTATGACATTCACTGCCAAATCTCAAGATTAACTACATCTTCCCAAAACATCAAGGGATGCAAACTGCCTTTTCTTCTTGACTTTTACCAGTATGGGGGGATTTTACTGGACACAAAACAGGTACAGATGTGATGTCATTACATAAGGTTGAGAAAGAAGTAGCAGATTCTTCAGTTCCAGATAATTTCTGGGCTCTCTGCCTTCAGGTCCCACTGCGCAGAGCAGGAATCAGTAGAGCTTTAGAAGCTGGGAGGCTGTTTTAGCTCCTCCAGAATTCTGACTGAAAAGAGCAGATATTCCCAAAAATAAGTATCTCTGACTTCTCTGTAGAGACAGGAACATAATAAAAGATGAATCAATAGGAATTTTTTTTAACTGGCTTTCAGAGATTTTTGCTCTGCAGGGAGTTCCTGTGGTTTTCAGAACTGGGGCACTCCCAAGGACTTAGCTTGTAAATTATGACTGAGAGAATTATTTCTTTAAATTTTGAGGCAGAGTTGTCTGCTAGCCAAAATATAAAGCTAATTGTCTATATATACTGATCATCAAGGAAAAAGCTGTAATCAAACTCTTGCTTTGAAAATTAAAATTAGTGCTATTTACTGTGCTTCTATTAGTGGTGCATAAGATGGTGAGATTCTAATAATAAGTTCCACTGAAATTTAAAGCTTGTTTCAAACCAGAGCGGTCACTACAGTCATGTACATGCCACATAGATATGTCAGAAAAGGAGCTGACTTAGTGCATTTTCTCTGAAGCTGATCTCACTACTAAAATATACTTGGTAATAAAATCCATTGTTGAATTTTTGGAAACAAAAAGAATGCAGATTAAGGGGAATATTTTTCTAAAAGAATCACTTCAGGCTCTGATGTTGGAATGAAAGACAAACTGACAGCATTTAATTCCCCTGGGTAAGAGTGCAAGTATTTTAACTCCATATGCTGTATTTACGGAATTTGTAGCTGTTAGTGGTGGAACATAGGGTATCTAGAGATGCTTTATTCATTCTTCTCTCTTTGCTTGGTAGGTAACACATTGTAAAGCTGAGAGAAGCTCAAAGCTTTTTTTTTTTTTTTTTTTTTAACCAACAGTGCTGGTATACCATTCCTCTTTACCAGCAAATTGTGCCATTAGCTTGTAGTTAGAAGCTATTTAGATGTGCTTATAGAGTAACAAGTGGTGGTGTCTTAAATGTGGGAAACCTCAGCTGTGCTTTTGGTTTTGCTGCTGATCCAGTGTGACCTTGAGCAGGTGCTTCTTCCCTTGAAAATGAAAATATATTCCTCTGCTTCATAAAGTTGGAGAACAAATAGCCAAATATTTGCAAAAAACTCAGCACAACGGTGAGAACTTGGCAACTTTTGCAGTAGTCACTGTTAACAGATGGACTTTAAGCAGCCTTTCAATCAAGCAGATAAAAATTTTTCTTATATAAAGAAGGAAGGACCACAGCACGTTGTATTGGGTCTACTACAGATAAGCCACTTCCAGCTTCCTCTGAGTCATGGCCTTGGAAGCTGACTTGCATGTTTGTTTGTTTGTTTTTAATTGAAAAAATGCGCATGAGTACACAGATGTTTTTCCTTATTATGTTTGTTTTTTTATATAGTTTCCAAAACAAGTGCCCTTTCAAGCCTTGAGGAAAACTGCACTGGGGGATATACCAGCTGATGCCAAGTATGGCCTTAGAACAAATCATCTGACGATGGTTCTTCATACTGACTTACATGACTTTACAAGAAATTTCATTTCTTTCCTTCTTTTTAAGATTCAGTATAATGAAATGAAATTATCCTATAGGCTTCTGAAATAAGAGTGACGATTTAAAGCTGTATGAGTTGCATAGAATCTGTCTACTGTATCTTTTTCAAGAGATGAGGAATCTCTAGAATGAGATGAAGGTTATAATGAATTCTTGAAAGAACTAAGAAATATGTTAGAGTTTTCATTCTAGATGTTCTGTTGGAAAAAAAAAAAGGGGGAGGGGGGGAATTAACTAGTGACCAACTGCCACCTTAAATCATATACATTTTTGCAGTATTGTAGATCGTATGTGTAACACCTCTTTTCTGATAAAGTATGTGATGGGGTTATGAATTCCAGAGCAAGAGTTGGACAGATCATATGTGCCTGTTGAATAGAACAAGGATCATGTCTGTGAGGTGAGGTTCTGGAGAAAAAGCAGCCTTTTGAGAGGTTGAACTGAAATCAGGATACTCTACAGGAAAGGTTTCCGTACATCAGGCTGCCTGCCAGCAGCTACCTGGGATGCTGACTTGCAGGTTGGCACTTCTGCAAAGCAGTGCCCTAAACTGAAGCCTTAACACAAAGCTTGGAAGTAAAACTGAAAGTATTACTTGAAAGTAAGAAATAAATAAATAATCTCACACAGAAACAGCAACCCTGGGAAATGCTATCAGATGTTTCTGGTTAAGTACAAATTAGTAACAACAATTAGAACTTGGAGAAAAATCACAGAAGTAGATATTAGCAGTATGCAGGGATCTGCTGTTGGTGTAACTGTTGTGATTTAAGAATACAGACTTGAGCCAGAATAAAAAACCAATGAACTGACATTTTTGCTGTTGCAAAGATAAGTCTAAATTTAAACAGTACTCTGAATCTCATGTTCAAATGAATGTCATGTATCCAGCTTGTATCTAGTAGTTAGCTTTTGATTAGAGTGCAAACAATGAGTTAACTGGAAGTGTACATCGAGTTTATGATTCAAAACTCTGCTGATGTTCAAAGGAAGATTCCTGTTAACTTCAATTTGTCTTAGGGAACATGGTATGTTAAGATTTTATTTTTTTTTAATCATTATTAGTTGAACCTAGTAGAGATTAACTAAAATTAAAAAATATATGTTTATTTAAAAAGGCAGAAATGAATACAGGAATATTCTTATCTAAAAAGTAGCTGTGCAAATCTGTCTTTCCTCATGAATAGTCATAGAAGTTGATAAGAATAACATCAAATGGATTCTGTGTCTTCTTTTGCAATGGTTGTTGTAGGAAGTGTGTTCAAGAACAGAATTTAATAAAGCAATGTTCTTTGTATAGATTTATGAAGCATTCCATGCAGCTTAATTAAAAAACAAAAACAAAAACACAACAGACTGTTTTTAAAATAATAATAATTAAAAAGCAACAATTAAGAGAAGTTGTCATTTACTGATAAATTCTGTGGGGTATTTACCAACTGAGTTATGAGTTATATATCCAAGGATATGAATTTGAAAGCTAATCAGGATTTTAGGCATGACTCAAAGAAATTCTTTAGTGTCACACTAGGATGGCCTGAATTTGTATTATGTTAATACATTGTTTTGGTTTCTGATAGGTCATTGCTTGTGAACAGCAATATGACTACTCATATGATGCTCGATGTGACGTATGGTCTTTGGGAATAACAGCTATTGAACTCGGTGATGGAGACCCTCCTTTATTTGACATGCATCCAGTGAAAACTCTTTTTAAAATTCCAAGGTATGACAGTAGATGGCTCTCTTCGCTCGCTAGTTTGTTCTGAAGCACTAGTCAAATGTGGAAGAAGTATTAGGTAAACATTTTTGGTTCAAATCCTAAGAATTTATTATAAGAAAACAGATCAAAAAGTTGTACTGTTGTCTTTTTTTTTTTAAGCCTGGCTTCTTAAAAAAAAAAAAAAAAAATTCTCCTTGAAATGATACACCATTACATATTTATTTTATTCTATCTTGAATGTAAAATCATGTAATTTATAAGTACCTCTATTTAATATTTTTTTTTTAGCTACTATTTATAAAAACCCTTTGTTTCAAAAAAGGAAGAAGGCAACGTTTGAAACTGTTAAATAACATTTTCCAATGTTATTCCTGTAGTCTTAGGCCACTTTTACCATGGAAGAAAAATACACAGTTTAGACAGTGTTATGAAACAGTTTCAGCAAACAGTAGTTGTCATTTAGTTTTTCATTTACTCGAGGATGTTAAGATATGTCAATCCAGAGCTTCACATATGGAAATGAAAAGGAAATAGAAATTACTTCCACTTAACTGTGGAATTAACTGTATTACTTCATGCTGACTATTTCTGGTTTCACTTTGTTTTCATTTCATTGATGCTTCCTGAATATGTTGAGACTGACAGTATAAAATAGGGTTTAACAACAGAACAGTTGTAAAAATGGGAGAAATATATCCAGAACTTGTATGGCATTGATTACAGAATAGTGTATATTTTGTCTTTTCAACATTTGGTTCATAAAAAAGGAATCACCACAGGCTGATAACAGTTTAAAACATTCAGCTATACAAGAGTTTGACCTTTTCTTATCTGCTCAGTTATCATAGGCCTTTACAATTTCTTCTGATTGCAATTTGCATTTCTGATTAAGTCTATTTATATGCAGATGCAGTTATGCTAGGTTCTGCATCATATAGTTATCTCCTTCTCCCCAGCCCAGACGTGAACTGCCACCACTCTTTGCAAAATTATTCATACTGAAGCAGCAGTTCGTCTTGTTGCCTTTGCACAAGTATAAAACAGATCTGGTAATTAGGGAAGCAAGAGAATTTTCAGCGTACTGAAGCAATATCTATAAATTTTATCAGTGCTCAAAACAGTTTAAGAGAACAGAAGTCACATCAACGGTATACAGTAATAGCAGGCGAAAGGATGATACAAAGAATAAGTTATGTGGAGGCTTTGATTTCTGTGCATAGTTTTTTCTCTTTCCATATTTGCTGTTGCATCTCTGTATGACTTAGCAAAACCAAGATAAAATGTCTATTTTGGTGAAATAAATAATGGGAACATTAACTAAATATAAAAGTAGTAGTCTTTGATAATGACTTCTATGACAAGGGGTTTTTGCTGTGCTCTGTGTTTTATGAGCTATTGCTATACTTTATTACTGTTAACTGTGTATTCATATTAGTTAAGATAAGACTGCAGTAAGTGCTGCATGGCATAAGATCCTAGAGAGTGGGGAAATAGAGCTTCTCCTCCTGGTAGTTGTTTGGGTAAATACAAACAAAAGATATCTTCCTCTCTCATTGTGATTTGATAGTTTAGAAGTAATCTATTACATTGCAGCTATCAAAACTTGTTCAATCTAAAATCATCTAAGCTTGGGGACCTGGCATATTTTCGTTTTCTGCTTTCATAATGTCTGTGTCTGAAGCTGTACATGCAAATGTTATGCTATTGATCATTTCATCAATCCAGAGTAGGTTTCTCATCTCTGAATCTATTCAATTATTCAATACAAATTTCTATCTGCTGTAACACACAGTAGCAAGGAAGTCCACAGTTTAGCTCTATTTTATTTGAAGAATTCCCTCCTTTTATTTTTGTGTGCTACTCTCTAGCTCTATTTGATAAACCTCTGCAGCCTTAAAATAGGAAGGGGTCATCTGATTCCAATTTCCTCTCCCCAGCGATTGTCATTGTAAGATCCAAACAAAAGAGAAGGAACCTTGCTGGGTTTTTTTGTTTGTTTGTTTATTTTGCCAACTTTAAGTCCTTGCCTCTCAACTTCTTGCCTAAGACCTTTCCTGCATCATAATTTTGATCCAAAAGATCAAAAGTGAGTGAGAACAGCCTCACTGTGCTCCTTCACACCTTCCCTCCTGGCTTTCTGGATCAAAGTTTAAGTAGCACAAATGAGGGTGGCCCTGAAGAACTGGGGAATCCCAAAAGAGCCTCTGCAGACTCATTCAGGGAGCTGAGGAGTGCCAAAGAAGCAGCTGAGGAAAAAAGCTACGAACACACACTAGTGAGTCTTAAAGGATGCTCAAAGAAAAATTGAAGGGAATCCTGCAGCATTAACCTAAAACGTAACTTTGATGCCTTTCACTGCAGAAAGGAGACTCTCATTCCATTGTTAAATGACATCCATAAGAATTTATACATAGCACAACACTCACTGTTAGTAAGGTTGGTCTGCTCTGACTTCTGCTAGTGCTGTGTCAGACAATCATAGAACATTCTGAGTTGGATGGGACCCATAGGGATCACTGAGTCCAACTGCTGGCTCCACACAGGACTCCTATTGATAAACCACTGTCAACAGCCAAACCTCCGCTGTGGCCTGAGCTGGAGAACTCAATCCTGCTGATGACTGCTGTACCAAGAGGAGCTAAAGAGAGCTTCAAATTCCTGAAGACCCAATCTACATTTTTCTTTGGCTTCTAACAAGCAAACATCTAGATACCAATCTCTCTGCCTCTGACACAGTGGAGACTCCAGCCGTTACCTGCATGAAGTCCCCCAGTCACAGAAGGACAAGAGATGATGACTTTAAGTTGTGCCAGGGACACTCAGATTGGATATTAGGAAAAAATTCTTCTCAGAAAGAGTGGTAGTGCAGTGGCACAGGCTGCCCAGGGAGGTGGTGGGGTCAGGGAGGTGCCCCAGAACCATGGAGATGTGGCACGTGGTCAGTGGGAATGGTGAAGGTGGGATGATGGTTGGGCGTGGGAATCTTAGAGGTCTTTTCCAACCTTAGTGATTCTCTGATTCTATGATCCAAAGTGCTCAGCTCTAGTTTTTGACTCAGTGAAACTGCAGTTAGACTCTGGACTCAGTAAGTTTCTTAAGTGAGACAAACAGTTGTTGAACCTTCAGAGGCATTTGTTCTGTGCCTAGGATATCTTGTGTTTTAAAATTGCTCTGCTGATCCCTGCAATCAAACAGCTTAGATTATGGTGGGGTAAGTGAGTTGCAGAGTGTTCATACAACCTGAACGGATTTAATCTGAGTAATACCCAGTAGTCCCTGCCTCCTCATGTTCCAGAAGGTGCCTGCCAGAACTCACCCTACAATAAGCTCTGCTCCAGCAAACGTTTAAATCAAACTGTAAGTCTGCATATCTACTGACATGGGGGAAGGGCTAGCTCTTCTGATTATCAGAAGTTCATGAGTGGTGATAACACTGCTTTCAAGTGAAGTTTGGAGCTTAATGCTCCTCTTGGATACAGTGGGAATGGAGAACTGGTTCAGCTTGGCTTTACTTTCACTTGCAGTATGGCCACTAGCAGGAGCCTATCAGTTTCTGAAGTTATGTCACAACTCTAATTTGCCATTCAAGCCATGATGATGTTGGAGTTCAGTGGTGCTGACTATTAAGGTGCACAGTTCGAATTCTGGGATTATGGTCGTAATTTCAAAATCTGGGTCAGGAAGTGATATAACCTCACAGAGCTCCAGCCTTGTATATGTGCTCATACTCTAGTTTCTGACAGAGACATATACAATTTAATTAGCTCATAACTTCTCCTCTTTCAGCTGTGGTTTCTTGTGGTTTGATGTGAAATTGGCAAATCAGGTTTCAGCTATTGTTCAATGTACTAATGTACTAAATACACTAAAACAAAATGACAACACAGCATGTTGCACAGTTATACTGTGACTGTGGTACCCCTACAGTCAAGTTCCAATTTATCTGGAAGCATAAAAATCTACTGAGAATAATGAGCAATAAATGTTGTGTGTTATTGACCTCCTGCATATATCTGATTTCTGTATGTATTCTCCCTTTTTTTTTTTTTTTTTTTTTTTTTTTAAATGATTAGACTAATTTGACTTTGGAGAAGAGATGACATTGCCATTCACAGTAAATGATACTTGGGCATTACTCAGGCAGAGTTATCTGAAATTGTTTCTTTGTTCCCTTACATTCTTGATTACAGTAGATCCATATGTTTCTATTAACTTCTGCATGCTAAACTTGTCTAATTTTTATGCTGATGATTTCTTTGCATCAGCAGAAAAAATTGTAATTGTTTACAACTTTTAATACCAAAGAGTTAATAGTCTTTATAATGTTAGTAATGGTGAAGTTGCCAAAGCTAGATACAGAAATCTATATGCATGTTTCCAGAGAATTGTGGTTCCCTATTTGGGAATGGGACAGTACTTAAGTTTCTGTCAATTCTAGTTGTTTGCTTTTTTTCTGGAGACAGCCAGTAGTTGTGCCACTACCCTTGGCATTGAGTCAGCTTCTGGAGTTATTGAGCTAGACCTTTATTTAAATGAATTACACTGAAGTCTGCAAGTCTTTGACTTTATAGGGCTTAAACCAACCAGTGAATTAATGATTCTGTACTATGTCTGAACATTCGTATGCCCCCACGATCTTTGGAGACACCTTCTCAGTTCATGTTAGCAGATAATACAGAATTAGGCTTTTATAGATTTTTGGTTTTTTTTTGTTTAAACTACTTTGAGCAAGGAAATCAAAAGATAACAGTAGTCAACCATTTTTTTGCACTCTCTAAATAAGAAGCAAATAATGTATTAAATTCAGGTGGTACTAGTTACAAAGCCTAAATGTTCTTCCACATTGTAACAAATTACAGTTCTCTTTTCTGTACAGCTGTTAGACCTATAGAAGCAAAGGTCAGAGTGATACTGCTTTAGAAAATGAAATACTCAGCAAAACGTAGCTAAAATTTCAATCCTCAGGAAACTCTGTTCAGGAATTAAATCTTTATTCTAAGACTTAAGATATTTGTTTAACTTATCATCTCCAGCTAACACAGGTTCATGTTTCAGTTCTGTAACTTGAGCTATGGATGGACAAAGACCATGGAATGATGAGGTCTGCAGAGGAGCTTGTCTGTGGATATTTCATAGAGCACTGTTGGAAGAAAGGCTGCAGAGAAATATGTTGCTTTATGTCCTTCATTTTTTAGTGTATATTAAACTGGAACTACTAACTGTGTGTGCAGTTTGAAGAGGGTAACAAAAGTGCACTGATGACCTGACAGTATTGATTCTTGTCCTAGATGAGAGACACACATACACTGTTTCTCATGTCTACAACTCTGTCTTGCAACTACGGGAAATCTATTTGAACAGAACAATAAAAAAGTTTCTTTTCATTGCGTCCACCTTAAGAAAATATTAGAGATTTAATTTATTCAAGAAGAAAAAGTAGACTTGCACTTTATAGGGCAGGTTAACACTCCAACCTTACTCTGTATCTCAATTCAGGCATGAAGCACAGGTTTCTCCACTATGCTCACTTCCCTGAAAATCTGACCATTACTTCATTGTAGGAGACGCTGAATGATGAGCACTTCTAAAATAATAATAATAATAATAATTAAAAAAAAAAAGTATTTTCAGATCTGAAGTTTTAACTTCATACCTTTGAATTTTCCTATTTCTTGTTCCTACAGAGCACAATGTCTGAAATAAATATCTGATAGCTGAAATGAAACGAAGAAAAAACATCAGTTAAAATTTAAGTAAGAAATTTCATTAGACACTAGTCTTTCAGACCTAAATTTTGTTTGCATAAGGTGAATTTGAAAGAAAAAGGGGTACTTACTTATTGACTAATGTAAATTTTAGAAATTTAGAATTTTAGAAACCTTTCTCATTCATTCTATTACATGAATGTGCACTGTTTTAGAAGCTTTTGTGACACCACATGCATGAGCCTTATTCTTAAAACTGCTGATGAGAAACCAAACATCATCTTATAGCAAATGTTAATGTTCTGTTTTGCAATGATACACACATTATCCCTCATCAAAATGAATTCTCGGATCTAAATCATAAATCTTCTGAAAAGGGACCTCCAGTGCCTACAGATAAATCATGCTGAGAAGACACTGAACCATGAAACAATTCTGTTAACATGTCATCTGTCTAGAAATATATTCTCAAATCTCCAACAGAAGGGTCTAAATTATGAAGGGAATGTGGCCTAGCAAAGTTAGTAATTTGGGAATTGACACTTTTAGCCTATTCCATCTGCTGCATTACGTAGGTGTGTCTGTTTTGGCAAAATATTACAGAGATTGTCAAACACCAGTAGACCTCTGCTTTTTAAAACAAAATAGACCCATAAGTATTTCAAATCATGCTATCTTGTAAGAAGTATTACATCATACCAATACTATCTCATAAGGTAGAAGTAATTTGAAATTTTGCAAAGACAAGTAATGGATATGAAAAGTTATGTAGCAAAGAGGAGATAACTACTGTACATTGTATTCTGGACATTGTATTCTGGAAAGGGTGGTTATACGTACCAGTGCAAAAAGGATTTTGGACCATGTTGCAAAGATCCTATATTTTAGGTGATTTCAATGGATAATGTCAAATAATATTTGTGTCAGGGATGAACTGAGTAATGAGAGGCTGGTGTTATCTTCATTATATCATCTGTGCCTAGAAAGCAGAGAAAGTTGTTTGTGTCTAAGATTATATCAAACATATGGATAAATAGTCTTTCTAGTCTAGCAGTAGGTCTAAAAATGAAGAGTATGCACTTAACAGACATCATATCAAAATGAGGTCTTACCTTATATCATTTTAATATATTTGAAAAAGTGGTAAGATATAATGAACATTTCTGTGTACTACATGAGATAGAGGACAATCAGCCCTAGAATTAAATTAGCTTGGTGCAATTTCCCTCCTCTCTTTCCTAAGCTATTTAGTTAACGCATAAACAGTAATGTAGTTGCATATGTCATCTCACTGATTTTGTCTTCCTATTCGTAAATTGTATACAAATAGAACTTGATATTGCAGATGCTTTTTTTGTTTGTTTGTTTGTTTTTGTTTTTTTTTGTTCAGATGTATTGTAGCTGTTGTGGTTTAATGTAGCAGGTGGCTAACCGCCACAGTCATTTGTGCACTCCTCTCCTTCCCAGTGGGATGGGAGGATAGAATCAAAAGGAAAAAAATACTGAGTAGAATTTGTGGGTTGAGATAAAACTATTTACTAAGATGGAGAAAAGGAAAAGGATAATAATTACGATGAATATTTATGAATATATATAACAAGCAATTGCTCAGCACCTGCTGACTGATGACCAGCTAGCCTGCCAAGCAGCAGAAGAGAGAGAGAGATGAACTCCCATCTCCTTCAAAACTCTCCTTCCACATGTTGTCATAGTATATTTGTTCTTAGGATGTTCATGGGAATTACAGTAGAACTAAATCATGCGTAGCATTTCATTGAGAAATGAAATGAATAATCATGAAAATAAACATGTCCAGCTCTCAGCTGTTTTCTGAGTAGACAAGAAGAATCACCTTTGGTATTCTGTTCTATTCTCAGTGCTGCACTCTAACCCTCTCAGAGCTGTAGGTAGAAGCTGAAATGCCTAGCAGATGTTTTTAGTGACTCCATATGCTATTCATTTCATGCATTAAATGCGCTTAAACTGCTTTAGTCAACCAGTTTCTAAAGTAAATTACTACTTTTCAAAATCTATTGCATAAGTAATAGTAGACAGCTAGGATATAGTAAATGTCCTTTTGTTTTGCTCTAGTGGAAAATTTCATGCTGACAAGGTCAAGCCCTGCAGTCTGAGCGCAGTCAAGTGACGATAGGCACATCCAGCACGAGGAGAGGTGGTAGATGGCCATCAACTAACTGTTGTCTCCTTTAGAAGTGAGAATATCAAATGTGGCTTACTTAGATTTATGAGGTAGAACTAGTTACAAAACTTTGCTTTAATTGCATGAATAAAAAATGCATTGTTTTTCGTGTTTTTAAAACTTCTCTCAATTTCTTGAAAATTTATATGGATGTATAGTAGATAGCAGCACTGCCTATGGTATTTCTGAGGCAGTAATACTATGAAGGCAAGAGATTAATCCAACATACAATGATTACTGATTTTAAGGAGGTTCTTGCTATGGTGCATGGTAAACTAGAGGTTGTAATAAAGTCTAGCCTGGCTGAAGGTTTTCTTTTTTTTTTTCTTTTTTTTTTTTTTTTTTAGTCTAGAGAAGTGCTTGTGCTCTGCATTTAAAATTAGTCTGAAGACAGTGAGAAGAGAAAATCAGTCAGTTATGAATAGTTAACAGCCAATTTTCCACTATTCAGCCAAGAGAACAGCTTCCTTCTAGGTAGATAATTCACGTGTAACATTGCTTTGCAGTAAAACATTTACTGTTCAGATAATTTTTATATGATTGATTAATATACTTTGTTATAGAAATAGATTCTTAGGCTAAAAATAGAGATAATCTAGGACTCATATTGCTCAGTAAAGAGCAAGGTAGCTTCACTTTCAACATATAAATCTGCATCATTACTAGAGGTTGCTGAGATGCTGCTGATGCCTTATTAGATAAGGTTTAGATAGATTACCTGCAGCACTAAACAATTTACTGAGAACAGAAAATGGGCTTTCAATTCAGACTAGAAATGAAACATCACAATTATGCAAGATGCTCTGTAACCTTGGAAACAATTGAGAGCAGTGACATCAGCAACAATTATGTGCAATTTTTGTCTTTAGTTTATCACCAAGGTAACCAGAGCAGATTTCCCAGCTTGAAATTTTAAGAATGTCTTTGCTCAGTATTAAGTGAGCATGCATGAAGCAGACTGTTTAGAGTCTGCTAAGTCTGTTAAAATTGCATTATGTTTCCCTTTCAGAATGGTCCATCAGGATTTAAATTGTGTAAACTGAAATCATTGCCCTCCCCCCCAGATCCTTTGAAACAGCTGCAGGCAAATGAAGCCTTCATTAGCGTGTTAAATTCTCTGATTGCTAGAAAGAAGGATAACATTGGATTCCCGTTGCTGAGAATAAGTACCAAGTATTGCAACTGTACATAGGGCCTATGAATTGCCTTACGTTGTTTTGGAGGCTGATATTCATCCACAGTTGAGGACAGATGATGTTCTGACATCAAACTTCCTTTAGGAAGGTTTGCATTAAAACCTAGAGACTTGTAGTCATTGCTGCTTGTTGAACAGCCTAGTATGACTTTCAGTTTCATGCATACTTCAGAGAGGATTTTTTTTTTCCGCACTGGGCCTTGCAGAATATAATATTTGAATTAAAACATTGTTGCAGAGGGGAAAAAGTTACTGTACCATCTATAATTATGATGAGATCGGGAAGAAAGGTTGGAGCCATAATGCTGACTATGTTCAGGCAGCATCTCATCTTTGTGTTGTTCAATTTTAGAGAGAAGCATTTTACTAGTAAGAGTTGGTAATCTTAATCAGTCATTCATGGAGACAAAAGGACAAACTGCAAAGATGTTGCCTTTCAGTTTTTACTTTAACACTGGAGTGCAATCTCAGGTTAAATTCACATCAAATAGCAACTTAGGAGTATATGTATAGACTTAAGTTGTATATTTTACCTGTGATATTTTTGTCAAATATTTCATAGAATCATAGAATGGTTTGGGTTGGAAGGTACCTTCAAGATCATCTAGTTCCTATCCCCTTGCTGTAGGCAGGGACATCTCCCTTCAGACCTGGTTGCTCAAAAAATGCTTCCAGGAAGGGGGGGCATCCACAACCTCATTGGGCAGCTTGTTCCACTGTCTTACCACCCTCACAGTAATTTCTTCCTGATATGTGGTCTAAATCTATCCAGTTTAAAACTGTTTCCCCTTGCTGCATTGCTACATGTCCTTATAAAAAGTTCGCCCCAGCTTTCCTTCAGGTACTGGAAGGCTGCTATGAGGTTTCCTCAGAGTCTTCTCTTCCCCAGGCTGAAGAGCCCCAGTTTTCTCAGCCTGTCCTCACAGGGGAGGTGCTCCAGCACTCTGATAATCTTTTGGCCCTCCTTTGCACCTGCTCCAACAACTCCATGTTCTTCTTGTGTTGGGCGCTCCAGAACTGGACAGGTGAATTCTCACAAGAGCAGAGTTAGAGTGGCAGAATCACTTCCCTCGACCTACTGGTCACAATTCTCTTGATGTAACCCAGCCTTTTGGGCTGCAAGCACACATTGCTGGCTTATGTTGAAACTTTCATCAATCAAACCTCCCAAATCCTTCTCCTCAGGGCTGCTCTCAAGCCATTCTCCACCTAATGTGTATCTATATTTCCTTTTTTTTTTTTTTTTAATACATGTTTTTCCTTTGCTGTGCACGTGAAACACACATTTGTTTTCTCGTGAGTTATTGTGTATTCAGCTTATGATTTTGAAAGGCCATCAGTACGCAGGCAATGTGCCATACTTGTGCCCTAGAGATTCAAGCTGGAACTTATTGTTTCAAGGAGGATAATGCAATTCTGTTAGTGTTTTGAGTGCAATCCTGAAGAAGTGAAACGACATTTCAGACCATTAGCAAATGGTTAATTTTGGAATTCGTTAGCTGATATTGCTTATAATGAATGAAAAAAATTAAATTAGATTTTTGCTTGAAAAAAGATAATCTACCATACTTTGGTATTGCATAGAGAATAAGACACCTTCCACATTTCATAGTACCAAAGCTTTTCGTGGGCTATAATTGAAAAACAGATGCCTTCCTCAGAAATAGAGTATTGATATTCATATTTGTAAAGGAATTATTTCAGTAATGATAGAAGGAGAAGAAAATAGAAGCCAAACTTTTTAGATGCTAGTCACAGTCTAACATGGTTATAATCATCTTTAGGATTGTATCAAATGTGTAATTGTTATTTTATTTTTGTAATAAGTATTTTCCAGAAACATGCAATAATAAACAATCTCACTATCTGCGGACATGTTTGGTGAAAATGAGCTGTGCCTTGAAAGGTATTGATTTGCTTGTTACAGTTTTCAGTTTGATTAATGTTAAAATTCCGAGGAGTATATTTAATCATTACTCATAATTAGTACAGTAATAAGGCATTAGGCGTATCTACACATTTACTATTAACAATTAATGTCTTATATTTCTTTCCTATCGCAGGTGCAATCATAAGTTAGAACTCAGAAAAATTTTAAAGAAATATTTATTGAAGTAGACATTGGTTATAAATCTTGATAACTGGTATTCAGAGAGTTAATAATGATTTCTCTGGATTTATTCTGTGCTGATGAAAGGCCATTCAGATTATAGCTGTGTTGCAGCTTCTCTCAAGAATCCTTCCAGGAGCTGCAAGCTTACAGTGCTGTTGTGAGGCCAAGAATAACTCCAAGGGAAGACACCAAGTACTGCATTCTGTGCAGGGGGACCACGTTTTACATGTGACCAAACTGATATGTAGTCAGACTAAATGACTGTTGAATGCTATGTGTGCAAAGGTCACAGTAGTATTGTGTTTAGAAAAAATATCAGGCAGGAAAGGGAGAAAAATGGAAAGAGAAAGAATGTGGTAAATAATGGTATAGTGAATTGGTTTGTTCGTCTGGTCCTGTGGTACCATCAGTACTTACATGGAGATAGCTGACTGACAGTGAATTCCCAGTGTGAATACCCAACTGCGAAAGTCTTGGGCAACCTCATCTGATCTCATTACTGCATCTGCTTTAAGCAGGAGATTGGAGTAGAGACCTCCCAAGGTCCTTTCCAATTGATATTAGTTTGTGCTGTGGTAGAAAGATTCACTTCATCCATGCTGGTATATAGGAGGAAATCTGAGAACAGGATAATTAATTTATTTGTCAGGCCTGAATGAGACAGTATTTGGACTAATTTTTCTGATGCTGTTAATAACCCTTCAAAAATAACATTGAGAGCATGATGGAAAAAAAAAATGATGGAAAAAAAATTATCTGAGAAGGAAAGGGAAAAGGGGAAAGGGGAAAGGGGAAAGGGGAAAGGGGAAAGGGGAAAGGGGAAAGGGGAAAGGGGAAAGGGGAAAGGGGAAGGGGAAAGGGAAGGGAAGGGAAGGGAAGGGAAGGGAAGGGAAGGGAAGGGAAGGAAAGGAAAGGAAAGGAAAGGAAAGGGGTTGGTAAAACCGGAAAAAAAACAAGTTATTTTTTCAGGAAAGTTGTGATTATTCTTGATGAGAATTCTTGTATTTGTTATATTGAAAAATTTATATGGCTTTATTAAAAAAAATTATAACAGATCTAAGAGAAAGTCAAAGGCAACTTGAACACAGCTCTTGTTTTCTCTAGGGTAGAGATATTTAAGGTTGTTACTTTAATGTACTTGGCAAATGAAGGATGAGATCCAATGACTGGAAGCTATATTTGGAAAAATTTAAATGGAAAATGTATCAGTTTATTTATGGTAATATTTCATAAGGGTGAATATTTTGATGAACAAGCTGACTTTCCTTTTCTTGTGATCATAAAACTGAGGTGAAATATGTTTGTTTACAAAATATTCTTCTTCAGTCACACTGATGGATTTGGTGCAAAATATATTACATGTACCACTTGATATGGTGATACTGGTCTAGTTTGGCCTTGGAATTGGGAGTCTCTGTAAGCATAGCTGAAAGCGCAGATGGTGTATGTAGGAAAGAACTGATAACCTTAGTTTTTGCCAACCAGCCCAGCTCCAATGCCATCTTAAACATTTCTTGAAGGGAGGACACAGTGCTGTCTTCTCTAGCATAATTGTAGGAGATTGTCTTAGATTGTGGCTGGAAAATCAGGCATGTGGTGTAGGAGAGAAATAAGACATATCTGTAGGAGAACTTGATTGGAAGTGACTCTTGTGCATTTGGAAGGGCAGTGCTTATCTTTGTGTGTGTGTGTGTGTGTGTGTGTGTGTGTGTGTGTGTGCAAACCTTGCTTTAGTTGTCTTGAGGGGGCAGGAACAACTTTCCTCTTGAGAGTTGATACCTGTGCTTTGGCATCCAGTAGTGCAGTCTGTGAGACTACTAGATAAAAGTAGTTATAATATCTTATATCTTTATACCTGTCTGACTAAAGTAGTTTGACTTTTGACTTTATGCAGTTTAGTTTTGTTAAATTAGCCAAAATGCAATGTCTAGGTTTCTTCATTCATAATTTAGGTTACATCAGATTCCCTTTTATCAGGCTATTCACATAATAGACAAGTGCTGGGTGAGGATGTTCTGAATTGCTAGAAACTAGCTTCATTGCACAAGCTGATGAACCATGATCTGTTGCTAGCATGCAAATGTGTCAGACTTTTACAGGCAGCATCTGCTTCAAGTGTCTAGGGAAACAAAAAGAATACAAACCACCCTACACTGAAACAAAAACAAATCTTATTTGATGCAAGTGAATTTTCTTCTATGTTTAGCCATTCTAGATATTTTAAAATTTACTGCTCGTGTCATGTTAACACATATATAATTTACTTTAAGTTCCTAATTATAATTCCTGTATTTCTATTACTTTAAAAATATTTTTCATTCTCAGCTGAGTTATTTAACAGTTGTTTAAAAGCTTTTCTTTTTTTTTTTTTTTTATTATCTTTATTTCTTACGTTTGGATATTAAAGCCCTGCAGAACTTAGTATGACTTTTTTAAAACTCCAGGTGCAGGTAATGTTCATTTAACTCAAATATGCTGTAATGCTCTTTGTGAGAGCTCTCTTTGAAGAAATCGGAATGACGGATCTGAACAGCTGTGTCAGAACTTTGCACTCCAGAAAAACCAGGGAAGACATATATGGTTTAACTGTTGTTAGATGTCTAAAAGGACACAAAAAGAGTGCTTGATTCTAGATACCATCAGAGTTCATTTGGAATGTAAGTACAGGATGTTTTCCTATGTTTTTAAATTTAAAATGTTGCTATAATTCAGATTATTAATCAGTGTGATAATATCTACTATAGGAAAAGACAGCTAAAACGTATTTTTGTATCCTCAACACTTACTGCTTATTGTATTCTATGCACTGTTTTTACCAAGGTTTTCACTGATACCCTAAGAAAATGAAATCCTTTCCCAGCTAAAGTCAATGGCAAAAATCTAACTTTATTTAGGACACTCAAATTATACATGAAGTTTATCTTCCATGGTTTGAAGAACATGCTTATCTCATACCTGATTCTTTATTTTAATATATTCCTCCAGTCCATTCCTCCACCATTAGCAACTTTGCAGTTTGTACCCCTTACCAGGATACTGCAGTCTGTTATGTAGTAACATTCTGTGGCAGCCACAGAAGTGACACTTTTCAAAACATACACTTTTAAAAGGTCTGTATTATATTTCTGTTTACTAGATTACATCCTTTGCTATTTTCTCATGTCATCTGCCTATGGCAAATGTCAGTTTTCTCTTAACCCGTGCAGAATGATTTACATCAGCTCTTTTCTGTCTTCCAACCATGTTTCATCACTATGCTACTTCAAATATTATAATTATCTTTCTTCTAAAGTTACTTTCTCAATTCTGTCCTCTTTGGTCCCCAAAAAGGTGGTGCTTGTGTTTATTAGTTTTCACTCCAGTTGTAATCTACCATGATTCCTGTCATACAGTGTTTTTTAAAAGCAAATCAAAATTTCAAGTGTTTTGAAAGAAAGCTTACTGGAAGAAGGAATAGGACAGAAACAAATTCTATTTTATATACAGTCCTCGTGATCAGAAGGCATATTACCTGAAAAGAGAACAGGTCTTGCACATTTCTTTATGGTTTGGCATTTAGTCAATTGCTTTACAATCTTTGTAACATTCCTCATAATGTTCCATTGGAAACATGCCACCATCAACTAATGTATTCCTTCCATAAATATTCAATTATGAACCCGACAGGTAGAACAATCAGAATAATATTTGTTCTTACAATGCTATGAACCAGACTAAACCAAAAACAGTAAGTTCTGAGTAAAAAAAATATAAATAAAGAATAATCCTTGTTTCCAGTTGAAAATGCAGTCTGCTTGTTTTTATCAACCATTATTGAATTCCACATTCAGTACTAGCCGTATCAATCGTATGGTAATAAACTTATTTTATGGGGTCACTATTTTTATTTCTATGGATCCTCAACTAAAACATTCCTCTATCTGTGAAATAGAAGGATAAGAGTGTTTTCCTCTTTGAAAATAAGAGCTAAATTAATAAAAGTAAAGAACACAAGAAGCAAAAAATGTTGCCCAGTATATCATAGAAGCTTACTGGCAGAGATAGGCAGAACAGAAAATCTTATCTACTGATCCCTCATTCAGAATCTGAATGCTTTATTGAGATGAAAGTTACTCTTTGGTTTGGCATTTTTGGGGCCGTAGAATCATAGAGGGAAATTACCCCGAAGGCTGATCTTGCTTCTTTGTAACAGCATCACCAATTTCTCCTCAACTATTTCTTGCTTTCTCTGCTTGCGCTTTCCTGTTATCATATCTCAGTGGTCTCTTATAACTGTTTGTCTGAAATTATTAAAGACTTTTGCTCACATTAGTCTTCAAGCCCTTTTCCTCCATTTCTTAAATTAAAGAATTTATGATGTCTATGTTAGTTTTCCTCTTGTTGAGCCAAATTTTAGACAACTTTCCAAGAATGGATATGCTCCACTGGGCAGCATCCTCATGCATGAGGTATAATCGGGCCTCATGAACTGATTGGTATACATTGGGAGTTTGAAACATGTACAGCTGAATTGCAGTTAGAAATTTACCTGTGTGATTTTCACTTTCAGATTTTAAGATACTTTATTTTCTCAGACAACACTACAAATATGCCCTGTAATTGCAGTATTTTACTAATCCAACTACAAAATTGTAGTGTCGAGACAACACCATATGTGTTTCAGCCAGGCAAAGGAGCATTACTGTCCCGTTTGATTTCACTGCAACTGACATTTCTCCTCCATTTCAGATTCACAGAGCCACGGTTTTAATAGAAAAGCAAAATACTATATTGCAGTCAAGATGTGAATTGATTACAAATAAAAATCTCTATTTCCTTTGTTTCAATTGCTGTTGATTTGCTGGTGCCTCTTTAGCTCTCTGAAACTTCTGTGAATAACTGAGATGATAAAGCATAATTATAATTCAGTTATGCTATCTATTTTGAACCTTGACCATTGGAATGCAAAACTGTGAGTTCACCTTCATCCAAAAGTATTTCTGAAATAAAATATTTGTTTCTGTCTCACTGAAGCCGGAAAATGAATCTGAAAACTGAAGAGTAAATGACAGGAATAAGTGATGCCTTGTCAAGTCCTAAAAAAGGACTAATGAAAGTGCAGCTGCCAAATCTGACTGAAATCAGTGGCCTGTGAATTGCAATGTTCAAGGGAAAAAGTCAAAGATAACCCAGATGTTCCCAAGCAGAACACTTTGCAATACTTTTTCATCCATTTTATTTCTGTCTGTATAAGCTAAAAAAAAATCCATAATTGAGATTTTCTTAAATGCATTTTCTGAAGGTTATAATTTGACCTTCAAAATGATGTAATGTGGCTAGCACATTATTTATTTCTGTATTCATTACTTTAAAGATGACTTTTATGTACCATTTCAAGTACAGGATTGTTCAAGTGAAGGAGATTTCTTAGGGTGTTGCTTTTGACAGGCTCTTTTATATCCTTCCTGAAGTGCTTTTCTTTTGGCAATACATAAAATGAATCCTGAAAATCAAAAGGAGATTTGTGCATAATTCTGAATCTGACTACTTTTTACCTTTTTTTTTTTTTTTTTTTTCTTCTCATTATGGTGGATGTCAAAATATTCTGAACCGGAGACTTGTGAATAAATCTTCGGTTAAATCTGTTTAAAGAGATATTTGATATTTTGTTCATTTTCGGATTTACATTTGTTTTACAGCTGTACCTGCTCATTGTTAATCCACCTGTTTACTTAGAGGCAGCAAAATAAATAGAGTTATGTAAAATCATAAGTGAAAGGGAGTAAGTGTGTGTGGATTTACATGTCACAGTGTGCAGAGCCATCATTCTTTTCTGAGAAAGAATGGAAAGAGATACTCCATTTGTATTACCCTGGATTGGGAGCCTTTGTTACAAAAAAAGCTTTTAAAGTGTGTGGTTACCCTAAAGCCTGTCAAACAATTATTATCTTACAGTCTTAGTTATTTGTCAGTTTTATTTTCAACTCAATATAATTTTTTAAGCCCTTAAATTCAGACCAGACTTTTGCATTTTGTATAATCTATGAAATATACAGAACATTCATTCCAGTGTGATAATATCAAACATAACTTTCTCTGTATTTAAAAGACAGTGAAGTACTTTAGCAAGATAATCACTTTTTACAGCGAGACAGTAGGGTTATGTATGCTGCTTCCTCTTAACTGTTTTCTTGGTAGGTTTTAATGTTCTCAAGCTAGGTCTAGATCTTGGTTTAAAGCAGCATATTTTTGTTATAATTAAGGTACTTTAACTTTATTTCAGAAAATATGCCTTTGTTCTAGTAGATAATTCGTGAAGTCCTGTGATAAAAGTTTTGAACTAGATAGTTACATGAGGAAACATTCCTTTCGAGAAAAGGGAGAGAAGAGGTGAAGTACAAAAGTAAATTTGTCAGGAACATGCCTTTTACCCTTTCTCTCTTCTTCCATCTTCTTTTGAAAGAATAATTTCAAAGGCCTGCCTTCAAATACACAGAGTATTTTGTGCTGATTCTCCACTCCTGGAGGCATCTAAACTACAGTTTCTGTTAACCTTACAGAGCTGAAACCATACCCTGCATCCTGCTGAGTGAACATTGCTGAAATATAATAGTGAAATTCAATCAAACCTGAGTACACTTTAATAGGAGGCAGATGAATGGGAGAGTGTTTAGGATAAGAGTTTTTCAGTTAGTTCAGTGGAAAATTCATATTTGTTTGAATGGTCTGTAGACTGGGAGATCCTCTGAGTCCTGTTAAGGATCCTTTTGTTATTTTCAGTGGGTTGCTCAAGATGAGGATGCTTTACAAAGGTGCAACTTTAAACTAATATGAGAATTTTTCAGGTAATAATTGATGTCAAATATTCACTTACCTAAATACAAATCACTATTTATATGTAAACTTTTATAAAGAAATCTCACTATTACACATGGTTCACTTTCTGCTTTTTATATGGCTATTTCACGTAGCATTTGGAAATAGGCATGGATGACTTAATTTCATTTAAATTCTGTCTTCATACAATGTAGGTGACTGTCAACAGAATTATTCTTTCTAGTTGCCCTGTTTCAGTTAGCTAAAAAAAAAAAAAAAACCATCACAGTTTGTATGTATGGGGCTGTAGCTGACAGAGCCTGTTCATGGTGACAGATGTTGGAGGTTCATCTGCTAATTTCTCTATTAGAAACAGTATAGTAGGCTGATGATACAATCTGGTCATTGGAGGTTCTATCTTAGTTTTTGTTTGTATGGTAAGTTTACTAAAGTAGCTTAAAAAGCAGTGGGTGTTTTTTTAATTTTTAAAATTTTTGATAGATTTATTTTAAGATGAAAATATTTACTTTCCATTTGCAGTAACAATCTAATATCTATGATCTGTAATTAGGTTCCCAGCTTACCATAAAGGAGGAATGATGCTTACTGAACTGTATCGTTGTCCTTATTGTGGTAAAATGGGTGATTTTTGTTTTACCAGCTGTGACTTTGGAGCAAGCTGAATGATGGGGAACATGTAAAGTCCAAGTGATTAACATATTTCCAGCACTTAACTATATGTGTGTCATTCAGAATTCAGCAGCAGGTCTTGCTTGATAAGCTTGCTCTTGTCTTCGTGTTGTAAGGAACACTGTGCTTCTGCATGAGGTCTGTTGTACAGACAGAATCTTGAGTCCTTACTGAACCAAAACTCCCTGTGAAAAATGGCATCACTATTACTATGGAAGGTGCTGAATACGAGGGTAGACCAGTTCCTCACAAGAACAGTACATCTTCCTGAGGAAACAGAACTTGTAGTTCCATGACTAATTTTTAATTGTAGAGCGAAAGGATAAAAGACACAAAATTGGGAAATACATGGTTGGTTACTTGTCTTGTATCAAACAAGAACATTTTTGAAAGACAAGCCCAATTATACCTGCTTTTTGAAATAGTGTATCTGCTGCTCCCACTAATATATCTATTTATCCCAATTTCCATCACTTATAGTAGAAAATGAGTCTGTGTTGTCCTTTAACTTATCGTATATGTGGCCAAGGTGATTGAAAGGTTACATGCAAAGTGTTCTGATTTTGTATGCAAAGGGTAGAATAAATTATCTCAGCAAGTTAACAAGAAGCAGATTTTAGTCTATCTGTGAATGTGTTCTGAGTATCGCAGAAGCTTCCTCGATGTTGGTAAAATTCAGGGATGTCAGAAATATAAGCTAGTGTCACAAATGGCCTTAGTTTTACCTTTGATGAGCCACAGTGATGAGACAAGTGCTGTGTTCCTCTGCAGTTTGGCATCTGATAACACTGAGTCTTTATACTTTTCCTCTTTTAAGTGATACAAATTGCAGATGTTTTGATCGATTATTAATTTCAAACTGCAGAGGGCTTAGTGTGCTCACAAAAAAGGCTTAAATACTTGAATAGAGTGTTACACTTGCATACCTTGCCTAAAAGTTGGATTTGAATTGTATGACAGGAGTGCACTTAGGAGGTGCCATCGAAGTGCTGATGTTTTCTGCCTTCACCATGAAAGACGCACTGTGATACCTTAGATAAACAGACTGTAGGGAAGCTTAAATGACTGTCATGATCGTTCCTGGAAATTATTTATGGTTACAATGCCAAAGTAGGGTAACCCTGTTTTGTACTTTTATTTTGGTAGTGTTTTCCATCAAAGGGTCCAATATGCTTTACAGATTGGTGTTAGGAATTAATGTACTGGACATGTATGTCAGCCCAATATTTAGTGATTTTAAGAACAGAGGGGGTTACCAATTCTATGATTTTACTATGAAAACACTAAGAGAAACATAGGATCTTCTGTCAACAATACAAAAGCAAAAGCATCAAGCTCAAGAAAACATCTGTAGAGTTACAGAATTCATGATCACCTGTATGTATATTCATGATCACGATTTGGCATAAGGCATACTTGTCTACCTCTGAGATAGTGTTCAGTGAATGCTTAGTAGCTTAGTGATTCATTGGACATAACGTATTCTGTGTGGTTAAAAACATTACTTCCTTCATTAGTCATTAACCTGCAAATGAGTAAATACATTTCCTGAATGACATCTGCTCAGTTGGTCTGTTCTTCCGTGGTGAAATTCCACTTGTTTCCTTCATAACATCTGCAAATATTTTAAGTCCTATGTGTTGTTTTATCTTTTTTTGAAGAAGTTCTTTGTGAGACTATGAGTAGTGTCTCCAAACACTATGTTTTTTGTAAACACCGTTGTTACCACCATGGCAAGACTTCAAGAACGGTGTGAATTGGGAAGACAGACCTACATGTTTCGTGAGCAGTAACTGAGCTTTTGCAAAAGCAAATTATTTTGCAGTGAAATTCAGAATTTCATGATAAATATTCAGTAGATAGTGTTGGTATCATTCTAAAAAGAAACACAATTTACTTCTAGGCAATACAATAAAAATTTGTACTTATCAGAATACCAATTATCAGATTTATTTTCCTGTCAGAGTAGTTTTCCTGCAAAATAAACACTGACAACAGACCTGGTGCTAATCTGGCCAAGAGCCCCTTAAAATTGTCTGCAGAGGTCATGTATATGGATTGTGTAAGCTGATAAAAAATTTTCATTTTATGGAAAGTTTTACCTCTCTTGTATATAGTTGATTTTTTTTCATTGTACGAAGGCTGCTCTGAAAATGATTCCCACATGTAAATTTGATAAGGGGTACACATCTCCAACATTCTGAATTTCTTCACAAAGAAAATTGTGTTCCTTGAGTCTCCTATAAGAAAGGAGAAAAGTAATAACACAGTCGTCTCAGAAAACGACAGTTTGCAGTGAAATTAGATGACTGCATTTCTTTTGAATAGATATAGATGAACAAAAATGATGCTACTATGACAAACCCACATGGTATCTTCTTTTTTTAAATTGATTTTTTTGAGAGTAATTGTTAAATGTAACTATTTTGAATCAGTTATTGAAAAATTCAAGACCTCTAAGCAGATAAACACTAATTTATATTGTATTTATGCTGTTTGCCTTTTTGCATTGTGAGATGTTTCCAAGCAGTGTCTTTCTGTCAGATGTGTCCCTCATATAAATGGTACGATTCATGGTATAATCCAGACTATTAGTGGATGTTTCTGTTTTTTGAATAAATCATATGTGATTTTGAATAAATCATATGTGATTTTTTTTGTCACATCAGTAATATGTGATCCATGGAACTGAGCCCTCAAACGCAGCAAAAAAATAAGTTAGTAAGAATATATAAAATAAAAGTTTGATTTTAAGACTTCTAAATAGTCTGCAATACTTACTAAAAGTTAGGTTGCTGAAAAAACCTCTGGGAGGTAATAACACAGTTTGTAATTCATGACCACTTCTTGCTATAGGCTGGTTCACTGAAATTTAGTCCACTTAAGGTGACCAATAGGCCTTACTGTGTATGTTTATGTAATTTAACTGTAATGGTCAGAAAAGAATCATATGCCAAGTAACATGGAACCCATCAGAGTTTCAGATAATGCTTGTGGAAGAGACAATACTGCACTAAATGTCATTTTAAAAATAACATCCATTTTTAATAGCATTTACAGCATGGAGACTTTATCTCCTAAATCATCCAAACTGATGAAAACCTGGATAGAAATCTCACAATATGTTGATAGCTTGGTATCTCTTATTACAATAACCATACTTAAAAAACTCACAGTCAGCATCAGTAATCTGGGGTAAAGTGCTTAAGGAGTGTGATGGCTAGGTTAATCTTCCAATCTAAGTTGATCCTTACTGAGTCAGGCTGAATTAAAAGGGAAATATTGCGAAGCATACTGTGAGCTATACTCACTGCCAGCTTCAAAGGTATTGACATAAAAGGAGAAGGACATGAAAAGAGCAAAACTGTCAATGAAAAAGCAGCAGCAAGAAAAAATGAACAGGCATTACATTTTCCATCTTCTTTTTAGTCCTAGTGGGCACAGTATTATTTTTGTTGAATATATCTGAGAAAATTCTTATAAACAGTAAGATTCTAAATCCCAAAACTTTGTTTTTCAGAAACCCTCCTCCTACTTTGCTGCACCCTGAAAAATGGTGCAGAGGATTCAACCATTTCATTTCACAGTGAGTATTATTTGTTTCAAAACTAGCTTATTCAGAAACTCACTGTTTTTCAGATGTTGAAAGCTATTCAGCAGTTCCATCTTTTTGTGTAATTTGTTTCACAGCTTCTCTGAACTCCTTAGTTAGCTTGCTTCTTGACTTCATGATAGAGTTGGAGCATATTTATAAATATAACTGATTTCCTTGATGGTTTTGCAGAGGAGTTTTGTGTCAAAGAGAAAAAGGGTTAGTGAAAATGGCCGCTGGTCAGTTTAAAATAAGAATTTAAAAGACAAGAAAGAAAACAGTTGCCTTTTTTTCCACTTTACTAATATTCAGTGAGTTGTGTACCCAACATGCATATGAACAAGAGTTGTACAAATACTGTGACATGTTCCACAGATGCTAAAGAATTTCTGGATGTGATATTATCAAACACTGTGAAGTTTCTACTGTCCAGATAACGAAATACTTTGAACAGTGCTCACCAATACTGATTTTTCAGGATAGATTTGAATATCTGTAAATTTCCATTTTAATCTATTGTGTATCAGTGTATCTATAGTCTCTTGTGGAGTAGTACAATATCTGTACCTAACAACTTTTTCAGTCAGTTTTGTAATAATATCTTCCCATTTTAAAATAAGTTATGAATGGAAAGATTAATGCAAGTTTTATAAACAATTTAAAAAATATATATTCCAGTTCATCATGCTGATGCTTAAATTGACCAGGAAGGTTAGGCAAAATATAATGTTTGGCCTGCAGTAGACAGCTGTTTTTATCATTACTGCATTGTGACCCAGGATCTCTTCCAGTATAAGTAGTAGAAGTACATCCCTTTGAAGCAGATTGAATTAAGTTCTGTTTCTCCATTATGCATGTCCTTTTTTACTCATCAGTGTACCTGTAATCTGTGGTGGAATCAGTGGTTAACTATGAAAGTCACTATGTTGTGGATGAATTACATTCTATTACAGAAACCATTCTTTTTACAGTATTTATGGATAGTACCCTATATTTTGGGGTACTCTGGCATCAGTGGCTCTTCCTTTTTAGAAGTCTCGTCTGAGAACAGGATAAAAAATCAGATTTAACATTTGTTCAGTCCTTCAGTTCAACGTATATTGTTTTTAATCTTGTCCTTTCAATTTTCGATATCTTACAATTGTATATTTGTTTTTAATTACTTTTGCTTAATTACTTCCTTTCACTAGCAACATCTGCAAGTCTACAGATCTTGCTTTTAATTTTTTACACTAACATACAATGAAGTTGGGAAGCATACTCATATGCAATCCCTTAACATGAAGAGATGCAGCAGTTGTAATACAAACACAAATCTTTTAGCTGTTACTGTGAGCTGAGCTGTTGGCTCATTTATGTGTATTAGTTACATATTTGATGACGCTTGCCTTGTGACAGCTTAGTTTATGATAAATTAAAAGCAATGGCTGTATAAATTCCATACTGTCCTTTATCCATATGTTGGTACCTTGTCTGATATTCCTGTCGCCCTTGTGATGAGTGGTTAGCTTTGGAATAATTTCATTATCTACCTCCTTCCGGATGGCTAATGTGATTTGCATAACAAGCTTATCTGGTTCAAGTTGTGGGCCAGACCTTGTACTGGCAAAAAAACAAGCATTCATCTGTTCCTAAGCATATTTCTGACTTCAGTTCTATTGACACAATAATTTTATCTATGCCAAGATTGCCAAACCTGGTCATTGTAACCTTCCCCACCCTCACCCTCCCGTCCCCCCTTTGTCACTTCTTGAAATGCCAGAATGTTTTTCACTGTCTGAAGAAGCATTTTACTTACAAATGTTTTCTCTTGTATTAGAGTGATTTGCAACATGACTGAGCTGGAAGTCGGAGTTTACTTTCATGGTTAGCTCTTTAAACTGTTAAAGCAACATACTATTTTTTCAAAAGTTTTTTTTAGCTGTGATTCTGCTGTTCCAAGAAAGATGTTATTGTGGCAGCACAATTATTTGAGATACATGCTTACGAAGTCTGAAGGTAGGGCAGGTCAAGGAAGTTAATAACTCAGTGAATTTATTTTTATATTTCCAGTGTTGCTAAGCTTGACTCAAGAAGAGGACTGTAATGTGTGTAGCTAATATATTTTTTTTAATTGAGAAGATACAACTTCAGCCAAGACATATTTGGCAGATCAATTTGTACGTGATATCTACTGAGATACACGCAGCGAATTACATAGGTTTAAACACATCAGTAAAGTTCTGTGTATGGCTATTTATTTATACTAATACATGGACTAATGTAATAGTCCATGAAGAGCTTGGCTGGTCTACTTACAATGTGAGAAAGAATTATCTGTTTATTTTTAAAGACTTATTAATAGAGATTACTATTTCTATTATAAGGCTGAATAAATAACCACATCAATTATTGGACGATTGGCTCCTACAAGTGGTAGACTTTTACTTATATTCATTTCTGTGCTCAAATATAATACCGCTTTTGAAGAGTACATTCTGTCTATAAATGTTTGAGAAGTTAATTCCTTGATAGCTACAGTGTAGACATTACTGTTCTCTCAAGATTAAAATGTTTACCACCATTTCAGACATAAAGTGGTTCAGAATTCATTCATTAAATAACATAGACTTTATGATAAAATGAATTTTTCAAAAGTCACTAAAATTAGCCTGTATGCTGCAAATAATATTCTCAGCAGTTTAAATCTTGACTGATCTCTAGGGGCAGATAGAAGCGTTAATATAGTTTTGGACCAGGAGGATACAATAACCTTTATTTACATTACATCACAAAATGGTAATCTTAATTAAAATGAGCAATGGCGTCTCCAGAGACAGACATTCTCCTTTTAAATTTATTTAACCAATGATGAGCTATTGTGGATCTTTGAATTAGTCTTTCATGAAATGGAAGGACTTCAAGAATTAAGGAATTCAGGAAGTAGTAAAGTCACAATGTGAAATTACAGGATTTATGGTCATCATTTATCATCAGAAAGTAAAGTTTATTTCAGCAGTGGTATTGTAAATACAATACAAATTTAATTTTCAGTCTCAATATTCTTAATTTTTGCACTCATTTTTAAAAAGCCTTACAAGCTGCATTTCATGTTGTTGAGTTTACATCAGAGTGATTCAATTAAGAAATCATACAGAATATATAGCTTGTAAATGCTCTGAATGCATATCAATTTTTTCACAATCTAAGCAGTTGTTTAGTGACATTCTGTTTCTATTACATAAAGACAATTTTACTGCTTCTGTCACTGAGAGCATGATATGTAGTTGACATAATTCATTAATTTCACAGTGTTAGAAAGACCAAGAGGTTTGCAAATGAGAGAAAGATGCAAATTGCTATGCTGTAAGGTTACCACCAAATCTGAAAATTTTACATTTTATTCATGACTATAGTCATTGAGAATCCATATGAAGATTCATTTGAAATGCTAAATTGTAGTACCTGACAAAAGAACTCCAATACGTTTGGGTGTTGCATGAGACATTTTTGTACAGATGAATGGTCATACATAATGGATACAATTATTTTTAGTTTTTTAATGAGCAGTTTTAGGAAAAAGCCACAATTTTACATAGAAGTGAGAAATTCCTATAGAAGTTTGAAGCCCAGACTCTGTAAAGAATAGTGCTAGGTCCTATGAATGTCATAGCATCTAGATCTTTCTCTCAGTAGATTGCTGAATTCCTTATCATTAACAATGAATGGTTGTTGTTCTCATTTTCTTTCGTCTGTTTGTTCACTGGCTTGCTATTCCCACTGTAAAAAAAAACAAACAACAAAACCCAACAACAACAACAAAAAACAACCAACAGTTTACTTACTAAGGATAGTGCAGGAAGAAAGATGTGCATCTGTGCTAGAGTGACAAGTCTATTTGGGGAGCATTAGCAATTTTAGAAATAGTGTGTTACAGAAGAGATTGTAGAATCAAAGACAGCATGTGAAATAGTTGTCTGATGAGATACTTTCCTTACTCCTTTTTTTAAACTTCTGTGTAACTAAGTGCCAAAATCCTGCTTGTGTTTTATAGCTGAGCAACATCTCAGAATCTGCATTTAGTATCTAATCTGTCAACCTCTTGTCTAGTTTTTCCTTGCATCCAGGGTCCTCTTCCCATGATCTCAAAGTTTCTGCCCATTTTGGTAGAAGCTCATTTTTCAACCACTCATTTGTTGTCATTTGCCCATGATTCTGAAAAAAAACCACCCAAAAAACCAAACCAAAACAAACAAAAAACAACAATCCACCACCAACAACTGTTGCCATTTCTTTTCGCCTCTGATTGGTACTTTCTACCATACTCCCTTCTGAAAATGTTCAGAACTTTTAGCCCAAATTTTACCCTAAACTGCTCCAGTTTTCTTCTTGACTGATTCCAATCTAGAACAAAAGTAGAATACGTCTGTGCTAACTTTGTAGTAGTTTGTTTTTAGGGGTGAACTTATCCCTTCTAGTTAAACTAATCTTGTTGTCAAAGGAAGAGTTTCACATTTGTTCAAGACAATCCATGTTTGTTTGGAAAGTGTTTTTGATGGTATGAAAGGCAAAAGTGTGGAAACATGATAAACAGTAAGAATTTGACTTGTAAAAAAACACAAAACAAATAATAATCCCCAGTTTGTCTGATAATAGTTCCTTCACATTGGACTAATTAAGCAGCAGGAGAATAGAAATGCCTCATTCCTCTCAGCTGTACTTGCATAATGAAGAAAAAAGTTTAATTCCTAGTTCTACAGCTAGAAAAAAAGGATGTCTTGCTCAAAGGCACCTAGTAATCAGAAGCAGAGCTGAGCATGGAGCAGTACTGATAGATGAAGGCAAGCTTCAGGGAGAAAAGGATATGTCAGCTGTCGTCTTGTGGGCCATGGCATCCAGATCAGGTCTGGCACACAGGAGTGGTAGGAATGTTGCTGTTGCCTGTGGACCCCCAGTTAGTAGAACTAATCTGGTCTCATCTGCCCAGGCGATTGCTATCTAGCTTGTGTGGAGGCACATCAGTGTGGCCACAGTTGGAGTTTCCACCTTTGGAGAAGAGGGCATCAAATGGTCAGTTTAATGGTGTGTAAGAGAGAAGACTTTTCTCAATTCCTCTGTGATTGACGTAGTGTATCTACGATTCCTATTTCAGTGGCACTGAATGCTTTGCCTCTGTTCTTTTCTTCTTTCTGCTATGATAGGGGATGTAACAGAAATATGCTGTGAGCACCTTAAGTATGCTTTCCGTATCTTCTAGCTTCTGTATGCTCCATCTGCCTCAAATCAGCTGCATGGTGTCATTACAAAAGGAGATTTGACCTAAGGGAGAATGTTTGATACAAAATGCAAAATGTACTGTTTGTAATAAAAAAGCTTCAATTGTAAAAGCTTTTTGTGTTCCCAGGTGTGCAAAGACAGGCCAAAGAAATAGAGTAGACTCATTGCTGGTAAAAGGCTAGAAAAACCCTGATTTCACGGTACAGTGAATAAATGCATTTGAACATTTTTGATATGCTTGCTAGAATTGTTCTCATGAATTTCAGGTGTTTCTAATAAAGCTTCAACTAGAGCAAAGTTTGACCATTACAAGAACTGAGGGAGGTGCCACTGCATGGTTTCCCATTTTTTCTTCCCGAACCACCTATATGAGCCAGAACAAACTGCCATGTCTACTCAGCCCAAAGGAAGCTGGGAAACCTGTTGTTATAGTTGAATCTGTAGAAGAGAGAGAAATCTATTTGCTACACCTGATTTTACAATTTCAAAGTTGTGCGAACCTTTCATAGGTTTCAAGTGTGTGTTCTAAATTACACTCTACGGTGCTTCATGTTAAAAATGAAATGGAAAGATTTGTTTAGAAAACAGGTGCTGGTGACATTTCAGTATTAAGTGTTGGTCTCATTGCTAGGTAAGATTAGTTATTTATGACATTTGCTACCAAAAAGCAGATCAATAAAGACATAAACATGTTCTGAGCATCAGAATTTATGTTATGCATCTGGTAATTGACTACTTTGTCATAAATTCAGACTTTCATCCTAGCAGCAAAGGAAGAACAAAATCCTTGTTATTTATCATGGTATGCTCATTCAAGACAGGAGATCTGTTTAGCTTATAACATATCCTCAGAGCCAGCATTCCGTTTTTCCAGAGAGGCAGCTATATATAGTTCTGAAGATAAGGTTATTTGTATCTTGTGTGTCCTGCTGAATTAGGACCATTACCAGAAATGCTGTTGGCAGAGCTGTCACAGGTTTTTAGATCATTTTTTGCAAACGAGTGACCTACAGCAGTGGAGGGTGGGCAAACCCATTCCTAGGAGGCTTTAGGGCAGCAGGCGTATCCCTTCGTCATTCAGAATGTAACACAGGCGATGGCTGCTCTCCACCTCTCTCCTGCATGTGACTGATTCGTGTCTGCTACAGCTGCACATGGTACGCAGATAGGAGGCACAGTCAGTGTGCTGGATAGAAGCAGAGCATTTTAGTCAGTTAAAAACAACCAAGGTGCTACTGGCTTGATCTGAAAAGTTCTTATGCGATAAAGATAATTATTATTTTCTTTAGAGATGCTGAGGTTCTGAGTTCTCTTTTTTTGTTTCCTTTCCTAGAAAGGATTAAGTATGTCTAAGGAGACTAATTTTGAATATGATGCACCATCATAGCAATGAGTACATGCTACAGTATCCCCAAATGCTCATTTTTATGACAGTAAATAGCTTCGGACATTAAAAGTCTGTACAAATAAAACATTTGATAAATAGTACTGGAGAATGAGGTCTGTTATGTACACAGATAAGAGCATGTTTTATCACACCAACATGCCATTGTTTAATTTTACATGAGCAGCATTGTTCAGACATAACATGACATAAATGTCTATGCATTTTCTCTAGGAGGGAGGCTGCATACAACAGGTAGCAAAACCGAACACATCAGTAAGTCCTCAGAAATAATAACATGACCTATATTTAATAGCAGTCAGCAATCAATACAGTGGTAGTAGTAATCCTCAAATAATTGTCATTTTTCTCTGCTTAAATATTCAGTACTTATTCCAGATGTGCAAGCTTTGTCGATAGATTTTGTCTTGTTTTACTCTATCTATGAGAGTTCATGGAGAAGCCCTTACCTGCAATCACTTCTAGTCATTTCCTATACTGACTCAGCTCTGGTTTAGCTGTCCAAATTCTGTCCCATGAAAAGCTCATGTTAGCAATATCCACTTTGACTAGGATTCATTTTCTAAACATTATTTTCAAAACAATTCAACTGAACCTTTTTTATTATGAACTTAATTAAGAAGTCCCATAGTTTGAAGGGTATTAGTACGTATTGCACCATGTTTGTCTTCCATGCACAGCGTAAGACACATTTGCTGTCCTTTTATGGCGCAAAGGCAAAGAAATACATATGTTTAACATAGAGGGTGGAAGTGGTTCACTGAATAAAACTCCTTTCCTTGCATGCTGCTATTGGAAAAGCTGCTGTCAAGAACAAATATCCCACCCCAGCCCGACTTCTGAAATTTGGCACTGCAGTGATTAGACAACATCTTTTAAAGGATAAAACAAATTTGTTCTTCACTTTGTACTCACTGAGGATAGATATTACATAATGAGCAACTTCTTCAAAAACAATATTTTTTTTCTTAAAACAACAAAGTAACAGCTAAAAAAATTCTGTAGGGAAGAAAGTGAAAAATTTCTGCCTCTTTATCTCTCATATAAGTTACTTGGTTTGGAACATCTTTAGGAAGAGAAAAGACTGGAAAGTTTCTTACTTAGTGTCTGCTCGTCTGGTTTTCTAGGCAGGAGCGCAACCCAATTCAGGTTATCTTCTTGATTTCATTAATCTTCCACTGTGGAACAACCTTCTAATGGGAAAATACAAGAAAGTTACAAATAAAATCCTAGAACCTAACCTTCTTTTTCCCATATAGAGAAACAGTCACAAAAATATGACCTAATTCATTCTGCTTTTTCCTTTGGGAAATCTCTTCTTTGGATTCCCAGCTAATCCGTCTCTTCCTTTGGAGAAACCTGGTAACTATTTTATCTGTATTTGATAGGAGAGGATCTCAGCACCTCAGGAAGACCTGAAGTCCTGTTCAAGATCTTTGAAAGCTTCCTCATTTATAGGCATCAAAGAGAGCTGCAGGTACTTGTGCAAGAAGTGAAGCATTTGGAAGGCAGGGAATAATGACAGCTGTGTGAGGAGCAAATGGATGGTGGGAGGAGTGTGGCAGTGGGACGGGGCCAGAAGAGAATCATGTCAAATCAATTGCTGAACAGATCGGAGGCTTTCTCTCTTTTGCCCAGAGGCTGTGTGTTCCCTGCCTAGTACAAATATGATACACAGTAATCATTTCTTCCAAATAACATATTCAGTTTCTGTGCACGCTGATGATAAACAGTGACTAGATGTCTCTCTGGCTCTTCGGCTCGTGAGACAAAACAAGTGTCAGCAACCCACTGCTAGCAATTGAGAAATCTTCAGAAAATGTAGCATTTTTAAAATGTAAAAATTGAAGGAAGCAATATGCTAGAGAACAGTTATAAAGTATCTGAGCTATGATTGTAGCTTCTTACGTTCTTTATGAAAAAAATATTTGTGGCCGAATGAATTATAAAGTATCTGATTAAAAGGAATTTTTTTAAAAACCCTACTGCTTCTGCTCTACTACTGCTTTTGCTGCAGTAATGAATGACATTTAGTAATTGTTTTCTGTTTCTAAGCACACAGGAGATTTAGACCACCATTGCATTTCTTAAGAAATCTATTCCTTTCCATTTATTCATTAATAAATATTAGCTCATGAATGCTGATAAAATTGCTCCCCTTTCAGTCATCTGATTTTTTACTTGCAAAATGGCAATTTACATTGTTGAGATATAGCAATTCCAACAATGTTATCATCCAAGTGCAAGCAGCTAGTGAATTTTTAGAGGCTGTTACAGACAGGCCTGCATGTATGGGAGTCTGCTTTTATCACTTGCTAATAAATGCTTCATCTTTGCCTGTAATTGTGGCAGAATGGAAACGGTGCTTAGGAGCCTGGATGTGAGATTGCAGCAAATGGCTGCAACCTATGTTTAATGTAGTGATACTAATGAATTCTGAAAATTAATTTTCAGCTAAGAAAGCATGATGGAAGATACTAGAATTTCAAATTAGGTAATGAATTAGCTTTCATCAGGATCAACAACATGTACAGTGTTTGTTTCCTTTTCAATCTCTTTGTACTAGCACTGCACATTATTTTAGATCCAAAAAATTGCAAACCACATCTGATCACATTTTCATCATACCTTATGTGAAACTCATATTGCAGTACATATTCTATTCAATTTGCTCCATGTGAGGCAGTCTTACCATGTATGTTTTATATTGCATAATTTCCATGGCCCAAATAAATTGACTTAAATTGCAGGTGCACCACATTTATGTATATATGTATATATATAATTGCAATATGTTTGATGTTGGACAGCTAGGTTAGGTGCTTTCAAAATTGGTCTTAAATGAATTCATCGGGTTCAGATGAATACCTGAAGATATTGCAGTTTTTCTCCTTTCCTCAGAAGCAAATTCTTCAGTGATACTATTTCTTAAGATTTACACGTACAATGCACACTGAGACTTCTTTTGGCCATGCTGAATAATAATATTTTCTGGTAAGTGACATTATAAAAGCTGCTCAGTTACTCTTCTTCTAAAATGTTAATAACGTTAAGTTTCAAAGTTACATATTACTTCTTGATTTCTTTTTTCTCTCCTTTATGAGGAATATGTTTCTTGATTGGATGTACTGGTTGGTTATGACAACTGTGAATGCAAGTACCCATGTATACACATGTGATTAATTTTTTCACATAGTTCTGTTTCAGGCATGTAGGAAGTGCTGTAATGAGTCACCTTCATGAAGGCTTTAACATCATAACGATCAATATGCTATCCTGCATTAATGTTTTCTGTATTAAATTGTTTCCAGTGTAGATGATCCCTTATGGAATACCTGCAGTGAGCCTGATGTTCCCTTTTTCACCAGCTCATAAATGGTGGCCCAAGAATAGTTAGATGTTAGAGCTTGGAATGGAGACTTTGATTCCAGAATCACAGAGATCTGTCTTTGGCGTTGCTAGCTTAGTCATCTTATAAATTCTTGAAATTTCACTTGTGTTTCAAGTGAATTCCTAAGTGGCCACAGATTGCAAAAATATCCTGCTACCAATAAATAAAAGCTGCATATAGATGAAAAAATATATAAAAAATAGTTGCAGAAGACAGAGGCATGGCAAGAATATGCAACAGAAGCAAAGGTAATCAATCCCTCATGTAGTCTTCAAGATGTTCTCACTGACAGAACTTATCTGTACTCATTAAAAATGTGTGCCAGACTCAGAGAGCTAGGATTTCAGGCACACAATGCAGAAGCTGAGAATTTATTTCCTTAAAATGTTTCCCTTCCTCTCAAAAACTTATATGAATGCAGTATCTTGGATATTTGAATGTTTCATGTCCTTCTATATGGAAAAAAACTTCTCTCTTGCAACTTCTGGATCTTGTCCATAGAGTATCTTTGGAGGTGCACTGGACCAGATCTCAGTGAAGAACAGTGTAATAACTGCATAGCACAGGGTAGAAAATTTTTATATTAGCATTTCTTGTGAATGTTCTATGTGGAACCATGTAATTTCGAAAGGAGATTTCATTTAATCTCACATATTGTTACTATTAAAAAGTAACTTCTGCCATGTCTTCCCTTGAATTCAATTATATTACTGTAATATTTGAGATGTATTCAAATGAAACAGGAATATTTATATATTAGCAGTATAACATACATGATATGAATTTCTAGATGCTGTTAGTAAAAATCAGGAGCCTGTGAGCTTTTCAGACTGACATATGCATGTCCAATTCATGACATTAAGTCATGATTTTTGTATAGTTTTGCATTTTCTTTTCTTCTGCCTATCTGATTAATGGTATCTTCCTTTTCAGATGCTTTTTTCATTTTTCACAGAAAGCACATAAATATAATCAGGATTGGCATGGACTGTATTGTCTGTGTGGGTGTACTGACAAAAAGCATGGATAACAAAAGGAAAGGAGTGTGTGGTGTGGATGTCTGAACCTGTTAAAGGCTAATGATGGATCTTTCTTCATGGGAGGATGGGAGTTGTATTTATAGCCTTGTACTCTGAAGGAAGGAGATAACACAGGTTTTATTGGTAGTCTTTCTATCAGGAGGCCTTAGTTCTGTCTGACAGCAAAACCCACCAAAACAGTTAAACTGGCAGCAGATTTTAGAGACTGGACTAGATGTAGCAAGGAGAGATTGAGAAAATGTTTTTCAGGAAACTAAAATATTAAAGTTATGTCCAAAGACATTTCAGGATCATTTTCAGACCTGACTTAGACTTCAGAAAAGTATTTGAGGTGAGGCTAAATGTTATTCATTTTCTGATATATTTGATAATATTTAGAATCAATTAATGTGCATATATTAGATATTATTAATTTTTAAAATAATTGCATTGATACTTCTAGAATATCAGTTGTTCTAAAAGATATTAAAGTCTTATTGAATTTGGGGGTGAAAAGATAATGTTTATTTGCTATATTTGCCCCAGATAAGTACAGGAAGTACTTCAGATGTGACACTTAATAGCAGCAAATATGAAATGTAATTTTGAAGTGTATAATATGAATGCATCTATCAATTAATCTCATCTTGGACTACGATTCACTGAAATGATAGCTGTTGTGTCAGACATGCATATGGAATTGCAGGTTTTCTTTTTCACATTCTCAATTACTATAAATGTTTTTTTACGTAACTGAGAAAAACAATGTAGTTTTAATATAAAGAAGAATTAAAGGGTACTTTAAAGCAATCTGATCGTTTTTCTGTTTGGAATGTATTATTTAAACTTTACTGTACAGAAGAGAATTCTAGTTTAATCATGATCTTCTCAGTTTTAAATCTTTATTATAGAAATTAACATTACACTTTATGCTAATCTAATAGGATACAGCTCTCTACTACTTGATCATCTGTTTCTATCACAGACTACCTTTGGTACTCTGACTAGCATTTAAATCTGACACTCATTTCTGTTCCATTCTGAATTATGAGGGTCTGCTGAATTTTCTATGGTTCTTATGCTAAAAACTTAGCATCACAGTATAGGAGCTCTATCTGAAATATTTATTTTAAACACAGAATAAAGCTTATAATGAATTGTTTGAACTATTGATGTATTGCAAGTTTCACATTAGATTTTATTAGGCTATGTCCTGAAGTTCTTGGCCAAAGCTCTCACTGGAGAGTAGGTAGAAAATTAAAGTGAATGAAATATTGTCTATTCATCTTTGGTTCTGTTTGGTGTCTATTAACTGTACAGCAATTACAATGTCAATTTTTCATAGTAAGCTAGTTACAGTTTTCCAAAAAAAGACTGAAATAATCTAAGATTCATAACCTTTATAAGTAATAGAGTTGCAGGATGAATTTGTTTAGTTAAGTATTAATGTCATCTTTATTCCAATGTAGAAGAAAATTTTCTCTGCATACCATAAACAAACAAACTGTGCAATAACAACTATGTGAAGTAAGCAAACTCAAATCATGCTGCAATGAAATAACATAATTGCATGAGACCACTATTTCTCTGTTGCAGGTGTCTTATCAAGGATTTCGAGAAACGTCCTACAGTCACCCACCTTTTGGAGCATCCATTTATTAAACAAGTGCATGGTAAAGATATGTCTCTGCAAAAACAGTTGGCTGAGCTTATCCAAGAACAGCAGCGACTAGGCTCTGTAGCAAAAACAAGGTACTGTACAACACATATGCAACAGCCTTCCTTCCCAAACAGACATTTACTGTTTCAAATGATCATATTAATGCACTGACTAGCAATATCAGTAGCGATAGGTGAGGCATGCCATGTGAATGCAAGAGATGTACTATCATATTGCTAGATTTTAATGCAACAAATTAAGCTAAAAATACAAACTCTTTTTAACTTTCTCTCTCCGCCTGAACTCTTATTTTATACGTATTTGCTCCTGACTTTATCTCAGAAACGCTAGAAATTCCAGAATGTTCTGGTCTATGAAGTCTTTTTATCTTTTGTCATGAAGAAACTTGTATTTTGGTACAAATTCTTTAGAAATACAATGGTGAACAATGAAGTTGCTGTTAGAAAAGGTTAAGAATGGATTTTCTTTTGATTAGATACTAATGCTAAGTAGGTTATTCAGTACTTAAAATATTGTTTTGTTTGTAGTTTCATAATAACTGCTATTTTTCATTCAGTCTAGCAATTAATTTAACTATGTTAAAAAACAATGAATATGACTTTGTTTGTTTGTTTGTTTGTTTTTACTTTTGAGGCTGATAATATATGTCTTAGTTTAGTTGTTGTCCAGAGGGTGGCAGGATTTCACTGTCTTAAAAAGAATTAAATGCAAATGAGTATACCTTCCCAAGCTCAGCAATCATTCTGCAATATGAAATTTGCCTACCATGAGATAAGCTCTAGCTTATTATTATAAACAAACACGTACTAATGTTGATGGAGAATATTAAATGTCATGATTCACAAGTCATAAACATGTATATACTTATATGTGATTAGACTCTGTAGCTTAAATGCTAAAAGCACAAACAAAAATGTGCAAGTTAAAATAATAGAGTAGCTGTAAGTATGGTTTCAAGGTGAAGCTGACTTCTGTTCCTCCTCTCCCTCAAAAAACTGTATCAGAGATTATGTAAGGGTGCTATGCCAGCATTCACTGTATGTTCCTGCCATGTCTTTTCCCCCTGAGCAGGTCTTCCTCATGTAACACCTCACAGATCAGATTACTTACAGCTGTGGCTTGGATGGCACAGAAGGTTTTGGAGTTTTCCCAGCCGTTGACCAAATAAAAGATACAGTGTGTAAATGATCCTTGTACTATAAGGAATTCAAAATGTATTTCGATAAATTACTCTGGTATCTGGCTGCACAATGTAGGATGAGAAAAAGTCAAGATCAAGCCAGCATTTCCTCAAGTCTGTCCATAATCTAGTCATGTAGCTCACAGACAACTTATTTCTCATCACTAAGAAAGTGAGAGTTTCACCTTTATGAGCTCCGTTGTAGACTCTCCTCTACTCTTAAACAACCCCTACTCTCAGCATACTTTGTCCCTACCATGTCCTTTCCTGGTCTTTTGTTTTGCTTTTCACCGTGCCTCTGAATTACTCTGAGTACTAAGAGGCAGATACAAGATCAGAGAAATCTTTTACCTTCACTTTGAAGCCAATATATCATAGAACTATTATTAAAGAATCATAGAATCACAGAATGGTTAAAGTTGGAAGGAACCTCTGGATTCAACCCATGCTCAAGCAGGGGTGCACAGACAGGGAGAGTACCCAGCATTGTGTCCAGAAAGTTTTTGAACATCCCCAAGAATGGAGACTGCACAACTTCTCCAGGAAGCCTGTGCCAGTGCTTGGTCATCCTAATAGTAGAGCAGTGCTTTCTGATGTTCACCTGGACCCTCTTGTGTTTCAGGTTTCATTGCCCCTTGTCCTGCCACTAGGCACCACTGAAAAGTCTGGCTCCATCTTCTTTCTACCCTCCCTTCAGGTATTTGTATTCATTAATGAAGTTTGCAGTTAGCCTTCTTTAGGCTGAAAAGTCCCAGCTCTCTTAGCCTTCCCTAATAGAAGAAAATAGAATGTCTTTCTGATTTTTTTGGATCACTGTAATTTTATACTACAACTCCATTGCTAGTTCCTTAATTTATTTATTTATTTATTTATTTTTTATTTTGAAGCACTGGCCCACTTTGATTAAGACAGAGAGTAAGGACAAAAATTTAGTATGCTCCAGCATTGAAATATACGACATATTGTTCTGAACGGTGAAGAACTGATTTTTCCCACTATTTGTGACTTGATCAAACTAGGGCAAAATTTAGTAAGACTGGAAAATCATATCCATGCAAAAGACCAAGTCTGTGTTCTGTTTTGCAGAATCTTATAACATTTCCAACGGTAAAAATCAACCTTTTTTTGTGTATTCTAAGGAGCAATTTAGTAAATAAAGAATAAATTTTAAATAATTAGGATTTTGAAGACTAGAAGCATCTGAAATCTTTTTCTTATGTTAACAAGTGTTCTGTAATGCTACCTGCCTTGTTGCTGAATGTTCCTGTTGTAAAGCCCTACACTAAACTGCAGGTCCGAAAATAGCAGTTTTATACTCCCAGAAGTAGGAAAGTTCTAAATTTTAAGTAGGTACTTGCTACCAGCCAGTTAATGTTGGACTATAAACAAAAGATTATTACAAGAGAATCAATCTCCATCTAATTATAATATTCCCCAAAGGCTTATGCACAGTCATCTCATAATCTCTGTAATAGAAAGATTTATCCTCTAGGAAAAATAGTAGCAGTGAAAAGCCTTAAAAATTCTGTAATGCCTTTATAAATTAATTTTCAATGCAGAATCTGACATGCAGAAGAACACATGACCAGGTGGTGCTTTAAAATAGTTTACTGGCAATCATTTCTGGTGATCTCTAGAAGCGATCTGAGTGTATAATCACCATTTCAAAGTAAAAAGGCCGTTTAAAACCCAGGCTGACTGAAACATTTCTATTATACCACTGGGTATATGTGCATACTCTTTTTCTGTTTATTGGTGTACACATGACAGGTTGAGTAAAATGTGCATTAATTCCCTAGTGCTGAGAGATAAAGAAAAGTAGATGCCTTTTTTAGAAACATAGCAACACTACAGATCAGTTACTTAAAAGATGAGTTAAAGAATATTTTCTTTCATTTATACAGCATATATCTCACAGAGTGCATGCTGAAAATTTCCAGAACCTAGAAAATCGTCAGGGCGCTGATGTTAACAGCACTTCTACTGTGAGGGAAGTCAGGGGGTCAGCAGTGATGACAACTGATCAGGAGGTGTCTGGGTTTCGTCTCACATGAAAGTCTTCCAACATCAGAGCACTCTATATCTTTTGATGCTTTACTGACTCAGCAGTTGTGGTGCTTTTAAAAATTTATTTATAGGATTCTCTTTCCAGTTGAACCATCCCAGTTATGTCTATTTTGGGACATCACTTAAGATCGTTTGCAGAGAGCAAGACTGAAGGCTAGTAATTCAGTATTACTGGTTTAGAGATAATGAAGGACTATGCTTGACTATAATTCATGTTATTTTTCCACAATCTGTGAAGGAGATGGGGGCAGGGATATTGAGGGAAAAAATACCAATGAGTACTAGATGAAATCAGGAGAACGAAAATGAAGCTTATGATGTGGTTAGACCAGATGTGCCGAGCTGATTTAACAGCTCCTTACCACTGACAGGAGTGGTTCCCCTCGTATTTCGTCTTTGACTTATTTCTGCAGCTTCACTTTCAGCTGGGCAGTACCACTCCTTGCCTAATCTGGGCTCTGGTATTCACATGATTCTTTGGTGAGTCTCCCTGGTTTGGTGTAGTAAACCTGCAGAAAATGTCACTTGCATTATTGATCTGCTAAGTATATGGAGCTGGTTAAGCTTGGGAAGGAGAGGTGGCTCATGGCAGGTACAAAAGGGACTAAATCTTTCGGTTAAGTTGGTGCAATCCACCTTTTCTAACCACACCATTATCTGTGAGGAAAGGTTTGAGCACATAGGGAATATAATCACTTTTCCCTTGCCAAGTGATGTTCATGTTCAGGCTGTTTAACTGGCGGTTACTTTTGTGGCGTTGCCACGCTATATGCAAAGGTGTGGTTGCAGTAAGCGTGTAACTGGGTCTAATCTGAGCATCCAGTTGGCTTACTAGCTTTGACTCATTTATTCTTAATTATATTAATAGAAGTATAATAATTCATTTGAATTTTGTCACAACACACTACTAGAGACAAATAGCCCTTGAAGGCATTTTTAAGAATTTTATTATTAACTGTTTGAAACAATATGTGCATAAAGGTCTAAGCTGGCACCTAAACACAAGATCTAGTTAATGCAGTGAAAGGAGGTAGAGAGGCATTTCTAATCCACATTCCAGTTCCCAGACAGGTCTGGATAGGTTTATTTCCCAATCCACAGTGCACTGGCATCAGAGTGCTGGTATGATGTTTTAGTCTGAACTCTAAGTGATTATACTTACCAGGAAGCTTTAGGATGTATTGAGTGCGTCATAGATCTGTGTTAATCTCATTTGAATCTCTCCTAGCACAGACTTGCTCATTTTGGCCTGGAACATCTTATAAGGGTAGTAGTTTATGTTAAAGAGGCAATTCTGTCTGCTCTAAGGAAACCTCTATCAGCACTGTGAATTTACTTCCCATTGCTATATGACACTGTAGCCAAAGATCTGTTCTGAAATGCATTAGTGATTTTAACTCGAAACATGAGTCCACAAATGTGCTCAGGTCATTGTCAAGTCCTACTTTCCAGTAGCCATTGGGCTTGTCTGATGTCTCAGGGAGTTGACTGAGTTCACAAAATGAGCAGAGAAAGCCAACCTGGCAAAAGCAAAGAAAATCAGGACTGCTTTTCTTCTGTTTTGCTGAGTCTGTTTGACTCACTGAGGGTTTGTAGAAGTGATGAAGCTGGTGCAAGAGAGCAAGGAAAACTACAGCACTCAGAAAGGGGAATTGGCAAAAATTCTTTGGCAAAGAGTTTTAGATTGTAGCTCACATTTCTCAAGTGTTCTAAAGATTTGATGGAGAAATGTGGGGAGCTGTTATAGCAGTTCACTGCTACTAAAAAGGGAAGAACTGTCCTACTTCTTCCATTTTACTGCAGCTCCAGGAACAACCTCCTGATCCTCTTTTCATTTCAGCTCCAATGGTCGTCAAAATCTCCTGGATCAGAGCTTCTAAAGTAGAACAAAAAATTAAGCCAGCAGAAACACACGGATGATTTTCTACTGTGTTAGTGACTGCAGAGAAGGGTTCCTCAGCTAATTTAGTTGAAGTAGAAAAGGGATTATCTCAAGTGACCAGGAATAAGGGATAAGAGAGGTAGAAAGAAGCTGTCACCATTCAGCAGAATTGTCTGGCATGACTTCTGGAGTCACGGCCTGAAACTTCTCAATTCAGTTTCTTTCATACTTAATTTACAAACTTCATTGAGCACAGAATAGTTAAGATTAAATTTGGCACAGATCTTCATATATTAGAACTTGAGGGTCTCTGCTGAGCACAGAATAGCCTTCTAAATGTACACTTCTGTTGCCATCATCAGATTTTTTTTTCTGATAAAATGTTTTGCCATATCTCTTTGCCATTAGGTAACTTTCTAGAGTTTCATGCTCTGTTTTGTTTAGGTGGGAAATTAATAATTTAAAAAAATTAAGCTAATGTAAGGTATATCTTTTTAAAATAAAAAACAGCACTGACTCTTGCTCCTGCTATGTTAATGAAAAAGATTTTTTGAAACATTTCCACCACCTATATTTTCCCCTGAACTATTCTTATCAGTAAGATGTGGATATGTCCTATTTCTATGAAAGCAGGCACTGTATTTCAGAAAAATAAGGATGGGCTTCTTCCACTCGCATAATGAGGAACAAGTTTCTTCTTTTTTATGATTAACTGTGGTTATCTTTTAGACTGAAAACATTTAGTTTTGCCATCATCTTGGGCCAAGCTGAAACTTCAGTAGCAGTGCTCCAATTTGCAGTGCATCTTTCTAATACTCTCAGGAGGGAAAGCTGTGACGGTCCTGTGTCACATCTTCATAACCCTTTTATAAATTAAGTTTGTTAAAAAAAAAATTGTTTGTTTTGACCAGTTTCTAACAATACTTGATCATCAAAGTTAATTAATATAGTATGAAAATGATCTAGCAATTATATGTTATATAGTTAAGTAATATAGTAATGAAAAGTAATATTTTTAATTATATAGAAATGCCACAGAAGCAGATATATGAAGTTTTATTTTTAGAATTATATCCAGTGTTACATAGTCAATTCTATTTTATGAGTTTCTCAATTCCTAAAAAGTGAAGAGGTTAGTATATCAGAACATTGCTTCCTACATAATTTCCTCCAGCAAGGTGAAAATTTTCTTTCCTGTTTTCTTCTGACGTGAAATACGACTGCTTTTTAATGCATGGATTTTGATTTCCTGCACATTTTGGGAGCCAGAGCATTCTTAATGCCATCAGTATGTAGTTGTATCTTGGAAGGAAGCATTTCTTAAAATCACAGGAGGTGATTTTTGCCTGCTTTTTTTTTTATTTATTCTCTTTTTTTTTTTTTTCCTGTCCTGGACTTACATGAATACTGTGAAATGCTTTCAGGTTATTCAAACAGTGTCCTCATGTGCATAATAACATTGCAAGCACAAGAGATGTGATTGGTTCCTGAAGACTTGTACCTCGTATAGCAGTAAATTGAGTTACAGTAAGATATGGATAACAGAATTTGCAAACCTTCGTCAGAAGTCATAAGCAGAGTAATAAAAAAAAAGTTTAAGATTTAGTAACAATAAATAAGGATTAATAAAGTCTTTGTGGTTAATTCTGTTTTATCAAAGTAGAGAAGCACACACAAGTGCATGCGTATCTTGCTGCGTTCTAAGGATAAGCTATTCAAGATAGAGATGCACGTAACTGTGTATTAGGAAAATATCAAGAATGGTTAGGCACTCACTGAATTATTATCATGCTATAGGATTGAAATGATCGCTTTATTCCTCATTCTCTCTCTAAGTAATGTCTGTTCTGTCATTTTCCCTCGATATATCCCTGCTTCTCTGTTTATGAAGTTGCAGTAGATAACTTTACTTCATGTGTTATTCCTATAAAAATAAATAATAGTTTATCTGAGACAAGAGTTTTATCTTTGACTTGTTATATGAAACACTACCATAGCTTTGGTCGCTGTAAACCTATTAACAAAGAGAAACATGCATAACACTTGAAGCTCTAATTGTTTTGTCCTGACATTCCTTTTGCCCCAGCATGGGAAGACTCTAAGTAAATATACATTAGATTACAGATATTGTTAATTGTCAATCAGCAGTAAACATTTGCACTGTGTAGATTGTATTTTTGTTAAACAGTATTTTGATGTGTTAGATAATCCATTAAGGGAGACAGTAAGAGAGAACTGCTCACTTTCCAGATGTCTTTCAGACTTTTGAACTCATTTGTTAGGATCAGTTGCCTTTTTGATTCATAGCACAAGCAATTCTAGCAACTGGGCTGACTGCCAACCTGCTGAAGGAGGTAGCTAGAAGGGGTTTAGTCTCTTTCCTGGTATTCCTAAATGTTAAATGACTCTTTGTGCTAACTACATTGGCAAAATGCGCTGCAAAAAATGGACTTGTTTTCTGGAGTTTATTTCCAAACAAAGTAAAATATTATCCCTTATCTTTTTGTGCTTCTCAGGATTTAATCCAAACCTAGTAAAGCTGGCAGCTGGTTCAGTGTTTAAAAATGTGGAAAAATAAATTTCAGCATTTCAGAGGCCTTTTAAGTAAGGGAGTGTAAAACGTTCCATAAGTAATATTTTAAAACACCATAGAGCTTGCAATGGAAGCATTTAAAAGGGAAACTTAGTACATATTAAGAAGATAAAGTCTTGAATCCTATAGAAAGACCTTTCTAAAAAAATAAAAGTAAACATTCCATTTCATTCCATTGTAAATATAAATTCCAAATGAGATACAAATTCCAAATTGTAAATATTAAATATTTTAGTGACTCATGAGTAGAAGTAGTAGAAAACTGGAGAATTTTTAACATTTAACTGAATGTTTGAAAAATGTTTGCTGACCATCAGCAAAAGGAGACGGAATTAATGGAAATGGTCTGTATTTTTTCTTTGAATTTACAACCATTAAGAAGTTACTGATTTACAAACAATCTTAATGTTCACTGCAGTATAGCAATCACATGAAAATCTAAAAAAGCAAAATACCAACAGTTTGTGAGATGGAAGAATTCAAATGTAACCATAGCTGTCTTAAATGCCTTTTGACTTTGGTAGAGAAAGAGAACATCAGGAAGGAAAATACATGATTAGAAGCTTAGAATTACAAGCGGAGAGGAAGGATATTTACAGAATACATTCTGAAAGTTTTCCTGTTCTTACAAGCTATCTTTCAAAATTTTAGCAACTCTTACTATTGAAAACTGTTACATGGAGGTCTGAAAATGAGGTAATGGATCTTTGGAGGATTGATTGTAGGATTTTTCATCTTAGACTATGAATATTATATTATGATTGATAATATTTTTAGCACAGGTGCAGATTGTCTCTTTTGTTCTTTAGGGACAGTTAATGTGGAACAACTATACAAAATAGCAGATAAGTTTATAATAATTTTCAGTTAAAAAATATATCTAATTATTAGCTGTCATTTACCTTCATTTTGTTATCCCTCTCTACCAAATGCCATGGAGCTGAAGCTGAGCACAGATATGGTCTTTTATATTTCCACAAGTGATTAATAACTCCTGGCCTGAAATTCCTATAAGTGATTGTATGTTTGAAATCTAATGCAGATGATGTATCAAATGGTTTTGGTAATATGGTTTAATACGGCCGCTTCCCAATTATCAGCAGCTTTGAAGAGGCCAACTTCAGACATGGCTTTCTCTTCTCTCAGATGTTTTTCTTCAGTGTGGGTAGCTTATGTTCCTCTATAAATAAGCTTCTTATAGAAGCAAGCAAGAAGATGTCTTTTACTAATCTCTTGTTTCAGTTTTTTAAATAATGAAAGAATTCCACTGTTGGGGTAGATAAGATCTTTTTTAACAAGTACACTGTAGACAATAAAGAGTTCACTATCCTGGGTCATGTTGGTCAGTGTGTCACTGTTATATGGGACAGCCACAGATCCTTGCATTTTAAAGGAGATGCAAAAATGTATACATCAGGAAGAATCAAACTTAAAGAAGCCTGAAAAAAGGAAGTGAATTGGAAAAAAATGAGGGGGAAGTTGGGGCAGGAAAGACCTCAAATAAGGAAGCTAAACATGTAGTTGTCTGGGAAAGGCAGGTAGATTTCAGGATACTTTGTTACATATTAGAGGATGTGACTGATGGTTAGCAGCTTCACCAGCTGGTCACTGCTGCTGCAGTCCATCCAAGGAAGTAAAACTAGTTATCTAGCTTCTCTGCCAGTTCACATTTAGGCTTGAAAGCAATTAATTGCAATGAACTCAATTGCATTCAGTCAGTAATTTCCTTTGGACTGAGAAAACAAGAGAAACAGGACCAGAAATACTCCTCTGATTGTAAAATGCTGTACACACAGGATTTAATGTGGCAAATGCAATACTTCAAGCCTTCGTCTGTATGGATATCAGATGACTGAGTTGAAAACTTTGGGAAAAAGAAAAATCAAAGTAGTCATGGTCCTCAAAATCAGTCCTTGATCTGTCTACAGAATACCACTTTTTTTCTGGAGTTTACATGGATGTTTGTTATAGCTACAGCATTTATACTGAGTAACTAAGGCTGTGTCAGTCTTTCTATTCTGACCTTAGTTCAGCAACTTACTCCAGGCTGAAACTTACTGTACAGGAGCAAGATTTATTCTCTGCAATGCACAAGGAATAGGCTGTGCTTCTCTGCATGACAGCTGCACATTCACCGCTGTTTTTTGGTACTCACTGTGTTGAGTTGTTGTTTGTTTTTTTAATCTCAATTTGGGTGTGACTCATTTTAAAATCAGCAATAATGTAAAGAAGAGCTAGTATAGAAACAGTTTTTCCACATAAATCTTAGGAAAACAATAAACAAATACTTAACAGCAAAAAGATGCAAAATAAAAGCACTGTTAGAAAAGAATGTTAGGGGTAGAAAGGGAAGAGCTTGGAACTGCGAGATTTGCCAATAAACACTAACATTCATGATCTAGTCTAATTTCTTTCCCAGACTGGACCTGCCAGCGAAGTGATTTTTCAATCTAGAAGCATCTGTAGTCCATCTTGTTTTTCCTTCCCCACCATCAGCTTGATTGCAAGGTATTAGCATATAGTTATGTACAGTGCACTTCTATTACTACAACTGATATCTAGTAGGAGTAGCACTACTTCCTGCTTGCTCCTCCTCCAAATGTTTCTCCTTTCTAGCTCTTATTTCCTGATAAAAAGGCAAAGGGAAAATGCTTAGGAGGACAGAAACTTTTTCAAGTGCTCATCACTAGAATTCTAGAATAAATTCCTATATTTTACAAGTGCCTTGAGTGAATAGCCCTTTACAGCACTTTTGCGATGAAGGGAATACATCCTACAAGATATGACTTAGAACATTCCTGGAACGTAATACCTTCAGTTCTCTTTTTACTTAGAATTTGCCCATGGCAAAGGGATTGGAACTAGATGATTTTAAGGTCCCTTCTGACCTAAGCCATTCTGTGATTCTAAGAGTAATTGAAAAAAGGCTGATCATTTGCACTGTTGAAAAAAAAAATATCCCAAAACTACAATCATTTCCCCACTTAAAAGTGTTTCTTTGTGCTTTCTAAGAAATAATTGTTCCAAAATACTTTAACGCAGAGTATGCCTCTGATGTACAATTGTGAAAATAATAAAAGTTTACTGTCTGTATTCCTCCTTTTCACTGTCAATGTATCAGTGGGTCTTAGGACCAATAGAAAACTGATGAGGCCAGCAGGAGATTTGAAGCTAATGTGATGCTTTATTCCTAAAATCCTCTTCCTAATCATGTTCTTAGGAAAATGAGTTAAGCCTAAAGAAGTGTGTGCACAAATGTATCTGTTTTACATATTTGACTAGGCTAGTTTCCTTAATTTTTATTTACATAGAGTTAAAAAAACAAACAAACAACAACAACAAAAACACAACACCTTTCCAATAACAGAATTGATTTGTTTATCACTAAGGAGAACAAACAGCAGGAGTTTAATACACAATCAGATAACAGATTAGTTTGCAAAGCCATTGTGCAATTAGAGATGCTTAGGTTTAAATGCACCCCTCCTCCCTACATCCCTACACCTCTGTTAGAGAAATCCATACTTGCAACTTGTTGCAATTTAATATTTTGGTTATGAACACAAGCAACTGTTAAAATATTTCCTTCATTTTTGGACTGACAGTTGCTTCCATCTCTAAATAGTTTGCATTATTTACAACAGAATTTTTCTCAGTTGCAAAATAAGAGGTTGAATTCTTTTTTAAAATTGAAACAACAATTAGAAAAACAGTAGTATGTTAGGCCACTTACATACAGTCCCACTTGCATGAAGTTCTAGCTTGTCAGCAAAGCATAATGTTTTTGAATATGGTAAGCACCGAACAAAAATCTGAAAATGGAAGAATTAACTGAATGGAACTTTGAACAAATTCACACTACTTTCATTGCCCACTTTAATTGGGCACTGTATTTTTTTTTTTTTTAATAGATCTTCTGTGTTCTTCTTCCTTCATTTCTTCATATGTACATCAAGGAGACAACCATTTGTATTTGGAAATGTAGGATGTAAAATATAAGTGGGGCTGTTAGCAATGCTTGTATTTTATTTTTTAGCTGACAAAACAGCATGCATTGTTTTATTTAATTAAAATTCAAATAAACTATTATAGAATAGTTATCCAGAACTCATGGAGTAACCAAAGAAAATAAAAAAAACATGAATAAAAATGGACGTAGGTAATGAGGATCTTTAAGTATAGCTCACAATTATTAGTAAATACATAACGCTTTTCACTTTCCTATTTCTTAGACACTTTCCAAGCAATAACTCTTTTGTACATGATGCTATAATAGCTCTTGGCTATGAAAACAGTCTATTTATTGAGTGAAATCTAAGTTCAAATGTAGAAATGCACATAAAAGAACAAATGCTCATTTTTTAAACAATTCCATGAGTGTGTGATGATAAGATTAAAGAAAAAAAGACCTGCTACATTTTCATCTTAACCTTCAACATCACAGTTAGAGAGTATTTTCTGCCACATCACAGTATCATTCTGTTATTCTTTGATCTAATATTTAGCATTGTTTCTGGATGTATGATCATGTGATTCCTACTTTCTACGTGGCAACTAATGTAGAAACAGTCTGTCAGGACTGTCATTGAGGATCAATGCTAAATGTTACTCAGCAGGATGCAGACTGTGTCTCGGTGGGTGTCCTTCTACTATGCTTTGATTATGTTTGTTGTAAAGAAAAGCCTACTTGTGCTTACAGCACTCATATTTAACCCCCTTCATGGAAAACATGTTACAACCTCTTGATTTGTCCCTGTTTCAACAATATAGACACTTTAAAAATATATACGCAGCATTTTCAAAGATTCCTTCAGTATAATCTGATTATAAAGGGGTTATGTGACAGTTTGTCTCTGCTACTTATTGTGTGGCTTAAATCTCTGAGGACAAGCTGACTGCACATCCACACAATTTAGAATCTGATGGCAGCTGTGGTTCAAAAATGTTCTGGAACAGTTCTAGGGTCATCTGGGGAAGCACCTTGTTGTACACAAAGGTACAGGAGGATTTTATTCTACTTATTACTTCTTATAACTTCATTAGATAGCAAAACTACAGACTGGCTACATAGGATAAAGATTTAATTGAACAGAGTGGTGATTTATTAACTTAGAAGAAGGAAAATGAGATTTTTTTAATACTTTTCTGCATGAGTGTGAAGTAGTAAGTCTACAAATAGATCTTCATCTATGAACACTGATAAATAGATCAGAATTGTATATACTGAGTTAGAAAAGAGGGATTGCACAGCAAGCTGATATATTGCATTTATGAAAGAATAAACAAATAGAAATTTCAGAGAGCATACCTAAGTTTTCTGTGTGGCAGAAACTCACCTATGACTTTCTGTTGCCTCATTGTTAGCTGTATTCAATAAAGTTTTATAACACTGGTGCTCTGTTAAACTTCCAGGCATGAACGAATACATACCAGAAGACCCTACCATGTGGATGGTGCTGACAAGTACTCTCAAGATGATGATCTGGTAAATCTAGAAGTTCTTGATGAGGTACTGTATTTTCTGAGCATCAGTTTCCAATCTCTCTGCCTTACATTTTCCCCGTTTCTGCTCGTCAGGCTTCTTCTAACATAATGATAAGTGTTTCTTCTTGGAAGCTTTTGTTTCAGCATGGAAAAGGAGTTGTCTCATAATCTATCTGCTATCACCATTTCTTTAGTAATAATCTATTTAATAAGGTAAAAGCAATAGAAGTGAATCCTATTCTGTGGAAGTGGTTAAATATGAGTGATACTGGTTTAAAATATTTTCTGAATTTCCTAAAATGGAAAGTTTGGTAATGAAAATGTAGATTGAAGTGGCTTTTCTAAAACTGATGAATATACATAGGCTATCTACAGTCTCTGAGTAAAACATGGTAAAACAACATCAGCTGCATATTTCATTATATCTATAGATAGATAGATAGATAGATATATACCATATATAGCTATGTGCAGAGTATCTGTAAAAAATTTTTCTGACAATCCTTAACTTGCATGCCAGTAAGAAAAATACATAAGAGCAAATTATTTTAGCATCCTGTTTAAAACAGTCTCTTACTACTAGTAAAAAATTAATCATTAAAAAATTACTATCCTTTTTTCATGTTCAAATAAAAATTAAGTGGAAATGTACTGTGAAGTGCAGAAGCAAATCTGTATGGCCATTTTATCTTCAGAAAGTTTACTTCTTGAACTGATGAAATAAAGTACAAGCTAATCTGGTAGTAGGATGTGCCATTTAACTTAGTTTTATGGCATTAGTGAAAAGTTTGATTTTTTTATTTATTTTGTGATATTGGTGTTTGAGAAATAATTAGTAATATTTATTGTACAAACCTCTTAATTGATGTTCTCAGTATATTTACAAAAATCTCACTGACTGGGAAAATAGTGCTTAACAATCAAATTTTTTGTAATCTCAGGATACAATTATACATCAGCTGCAGAAACGCTATGCCGACTTACAAATTTATACGTATGTTGGAGATATTTTGATAGCCTTAAACCCTTTCCAGAATCTCAACATTTACTCTCCACAGGTAAGAGAGACTCGAAGTACAATATTTTCTTTACATTTTGTAATAACACTACTTGCTAAAATACTCACATGATGGGAGTGCAGTTTAAACCTCAGTCTTTTCTTCCTCCAAAAAACTATGTCTACAAATTGTTCTCTATTTTTACTTTTACTTTAGTCTTGTTTGATTTAATTGCTTTCTGCTTGGTGACACAAATTCCACAGGAGTGCTAAGATTGCCCCAGCCACAGCTGTTCCTCTTGTCTGGCATTTAGGGCTTTCTTCTGGGAAACAGAAGATAGTTGTATAAACTACCTCATGCTGAGTCTGTTGCTTTCTAAACAATTGCTCTGACTGGTTATTACATGTCCTGTGCCATCAGTTGTGGCTTAAAAGAAATCAGTGAATTGAATGCTGTAAAGATAGAGACAACTGAATTCTCTATGAAGAGTGGTGGAGCTATAAATCTTAGTCTCATGGGTACCTAAGTCAGGGCTGCAGGCAGAGGAACAGATTCCAGCTTCTCTTTTATCTTTGCAGTTTCTTTGGTAATATCTGGTAATATCTGGATATTCGGTTTGAAATTCTGTTCCTTGTGATACAGGTCTCCTCACCATGTTGTAAAGGAAATGTTGAAAAACATTGGCAGTACCAAGAATTACCACTCTTCAGTCAGAATTTTGCAGTAGAACAAGCAACTACCGACCTTGTGGGGTAGCAGGCAGAAGATACTCAGTATTCTCCTTTTCAGATCTTAAGTGTATAGTTAAATTCTGTATTTTTACTGTTGTGTTTTTTTTCTTTATCTAGTTCTCCAAGCTTTACCATGGTATGAAGCGCTCATCCAATCCCCCCCACATATTTGCCTCTGCAGATGCTGCCTACCAAAGTATGGTGACGTTCAGCAAAGATCAGGTAAAAATATTAATTTTGTTTTAGATTTTACATTAATCAAAGTGCCACTTTGCTATGATATAGCTGAAGTTTGGTTATGTTGTGCTTTGAGATTTTTTTTCTGTAATCCCTTTATTCCTGTATATGAAAAACAGCAAAATCTAATTGGGACTTTTGAAGAGGGCATAGCAACATGAAAGATCATATACTAGATTAAGTAGGTTAAATAGAAGTGTTACCTAACCTTATAGCTTCCTGCACACCCATGAAGTGCTGGCAGTTGACACCAGTCATAGGCTGTTGCAATACACTTTGATTCTAGCCTGTCTTGCTCTAGATATTGTAATCATTTACACCTGTGTAAAATAAGGGACTCAATACTTCAGCAGGTTAACAAAGTTTGAACTGCTCTTCCGTTGCATAAAGTAGAAAGCAATTTAACAAGCAAGGAAGGAATGTAATGAGTATGCACATCCTGCAGTTATTTTAATGAGAATGAAATATTTTGCTGCAAAAGTTAGATTCCTTTTTATTACATTCTTAAAATTGTAATTTTGCACTCTTTCTAACATGATGTGTTGTATGTACATGAATATTGGGGCCTAATAATTACATATTGTTATCTGGAGAAAAAATCAATTTTGTCATCAGCAGACAAGGCTAACTTTGTAGATTTTTAATATAAAATATCCTTCCTATCTTCTTAGGAAGTAATTTGCATTTAGATCTAAATCTTTATGCAAATATAGCTATAATTACTCATAGGCATCCAGGCATGCCTGCTAGCTTATATAGTTTGCTACTCGCAATGGTTTTTATCTCCATTAACTGAGAAGTTATGCAGGTTCTTCAGCTAAAGATGCACTAGATGCCCGGTGTAGCTAGACAAAAAATGTATTTATTCTGTTTGTTTATCCATTCAACCTTCCCTTGTATTTTCCTTTGTTGACTATAGGTCTAACGTTTCTAGGGAATCTCAAGTCATGTTCTGGCTAGCATGAGTCATGCAGGAACTCACGGGCTTTAAACTGTATAAAGTGTTGTATGTGACTCCTCTGTTAAAGTAGATTAAGACAATTTCAGGTAACACAAACATATGAATTCATTGCTGTTTTATTTGTTACAAAACAAATGAACAAACAAACAAAAAAAACAGCTGAAATTCCTCCATATATTCCAGGCTGGAGACGGAATAATGGATAATCTTTCTCTGGGAGTGTAAAAATGTTGTCTTATCCCTTTCAAAATATCACAAAGCTTAGTTCTGTATCAGTCATCACTGTATCAAGTATTCTAAGACCTTGTCTCTTTTCCCAGCAAAATCTTTTATGTTTACTGTGTAGTTTAGGTAACTTCAGGCTAATCCCTGAGTTTGTAAGCCTTTGGAAAACCTATAAAATACTGTGTGTTTTATACAGTCTGCCAAATCAAGAAGAATGTGGACATGTTCTCCCAGAATCGCTCTATGAGCATATGCATATTTTTCTGAAATGTTTAGGTTTGTTGTTTTAGTCTGACTATCAGCATCATGTACATGATGATCTCTATGCAGCAACAAACCTTATGATAGTTTTTAGTGCCAGGAGCAAACTTTTGGTTAGTGTATTAAATACAGCTTTACCTTGGTTTTCCATTAATTTATATGAACTCAATGAAATGAGCTCAGATGCACTGATAATTAAGTCATGTGAACTAGCTGTGGCAATCTTTTGATTTTTACAGGCTGTGTATGTGCATAGCATGGATTAGCTTTGTAGATAAGGTCATTCCTTTCTATGTCTTAAAGCTTAGAATTTTACTCACTCCTTCTCATGTGCACACATTTCTTACAGGCATTGCAAAATACAGTTTATAGAATCATAGAATAGCTTAGGTCGGAAGGGACATCAAACCCCAATTTTAGTTATCTAAGGAATAAAGGAATGATTGCGGTGAGTCCTTTCAGAAAGGACTTGAGAGATCTGACTCCTAAGATATTTTACAGTCTTGGTACTAAACCTTAAGTAACAGATAGGAGCAGAAATAGGTGAGAATCTATTTATCGACCATGTGGTGAACTGTACGCTTACTGTTTTGTTTGTATGTTCAGTGCATTATCATCAGTGGGGAAAGTGGTGCTGGAAAGACAGAAAGTGCCCATTTGATCGTCCAACATTTGACCTTCTTGGGAAAGGTATTTCTAGCAATCATGTAAAACAATGAATAAATGCTCCCCACTCCCTAGCGTTTCCACTTTATTAAATGTTTAATATTAAAAATGGTTCTTGTGAATTAACCCACTTGAGTCAGGGACAGAGTAATCAAGCATTTGTAAGTACTGAATCATGCCATTAGAGTATGACCTGCACCAAGCCATTTAGTGTAGGAGAAAGTGACAAATTCCAAATGTTCAGTGCTTGTAGTAATCTGCAGTGTTAATGACCTATAACATTGTTCATGTATACAATAAAAAATAACAGATCTTGCTTTGGCTCTGATCTTGGAAGATCTTATGTTTTTAAATGTTATGAGTAATGCTACTACTGCAAAATAGTGTGGAAATCAAGTGTGTAAATTTAACAAGTATATGTATTAGTATGATTGTTGTCTTAGGTAACATTCTTTTTGTTCAGTTTTTGGTGGCTTTGTTGCTTTAACTAAATTATATGAAGCTTCAGAGGTAAAATAATTGCAGAGAAGGAAGAATATGGTTTTCCTTACCTGTAGGTGTTTTCCCCTTCAGTGTATGGCTTTTATTATATAGATAGGAAGGTTAATGGAGTATCTAACTCCATAAGAATGGGATAATGGGATATTATGCTTCTTAAGCAGGGATTGGATTCTGAGTAGGCAATATATTCTTTTAATGGTCCTTCTGATTTATATCTGTTCTGTCAAGGCCAATAATCGTGCTTTGCGTGAGAAAATACTTCAGGTGAATCCTCTGGTTGAAGCATTTGGGAATGCCTGCACTGCCATCAATGACAACTCAAGTCGCTTCGGAAAATATCTGGAAATGATGTTTACACCCACAGGAGCTGTAATGGGGGCAAAGATTTCTGAGTATCTACTTGAAAAGTCAAGGGTTATAAAACAGGCTGTGTAGGTGCCCTGATCATCTGTCCTTTCACATTTTTGTAATGTTTAGACTCTGTTTAATTCTCTAAAAACTCTTATATATGTGCTTCCAGTGGTGTCTCCTGCTGAAGCAGTAATCCTTTGTGCAGTACAATTAATGACAAGAATAGTTTGGTTCTTTTGGACCAAAATCCAGACCTGTTCTATTTTTATTTTTTTATTTTTTTAGAAATAATGTGATTATCTGGATTTTCTGTTTTACAGCTGAAATAGTTATCTTTGGGCTTCCATTAGTATTGGTCATGATCATTTGCCACCTGTCTCAATGAGCTCATGATAAAGACTTTTGCTTTTACCTTGTACAAGATATTGCAAGTATAAACATATGCACTTTATAGACGTACTTTTCTTTTTTCTAGGGGAGAGAAAAATTTCCATATATTTTATTATATTTATGCTGGCCTTTATCATCAGAAGAAACTTTCTGAATATAGGCTTCCTGAAAAAAAGCCTCCTAGGTAACTATCAGTCACATGTTTTAACTACTCGTTATAATTATCTGTTGATCAGATCTTGTTTTCTGTATGATTTCTTCAAGTCTGTCGTAATCCTCCTGTATCCCTGAAGGATCTTTTCTTAGTCCTCTCAAGGGGAAAAAAAAAAAAAAAAAAGGATGGACAATAAGGAATTACAGTATTTGTATTAAAAACTTGAACCATTTAAGGAGAAGGAAGAAGCATTACTGTATAAATATTTTATCATACGTTCAGATCAGGACAGTTACCCTGTGTTTTCTTGCAGTTCAGGAACTCCAAATATGTTTTGAAGTTGTGTTTTTTAATTGGTATTTGTATCTAGAGAGCACCTGGTCTATATGATTCTAAATTGGTTGAGAGCATGCGGTTAAAATGTTAGTAACACTATGAACAGATTATTAACAAAGAATAAGCAAAAGCGACTGCAACAGAAACAAAAATGTCTTATGAATTAGCACTAAAATAAAAATAAATGTTTTTTTCAATTAATGATGTAGTTGCATTATAGTCACTGTAGGCTGTTCTGACTTATCACCTATTTAGTGCTTTCTTTCTCTCACTCTGCTTAGATACATTGATAATGAAACTGGAAGAGTAATGCACGATATTGTTACTAAGGATTCCTATGGAAGGCAATTTGAAGCAATTCAGCATTGCTTTAAAAGTATAGGATTCACTGATGAGGTAAGATATCCAGTTGCTAAACCACTGTCGACCTTCCTGAAAACAACCTCCAGTGCTGCTTGTGCTTAGGTTGCCATTTGGCTGTGTGAATACACAGCATGCCACAGAATCTCTCTTATAACAGAAATGAATTATGAAAGTAAAACCAAACACCTGGAAGCCAGGACTAGTAGGAGGTCTCAGTTTGTAGTTAGGCAAGTCCATTCACAGTTCTATAGAATCTTCTTTCTGTGTAAATAACAGCTTCCTTGAATTAGAACTTGGTCTTTGGACAATCTACAAACTTTAATCACCATCCGATGCTCACCTTTTTCTTTCATAAACTAAATTTGATGTACATATTTGATTGGATTCCTTGAGGGTGCTTTTTGTCATTTTTACAGGAAGTGTATTCAGTGTACAGAATTCTGACTGGTATCTTAAATACTGGAAACATTGAGTTTGCTGCCATTTCTTCACAACACCAAACAGATAAAAGTGAAGTTCCAAACCCAGAAGCCTTAGATAATGGTAACTACATTTTAACATGATTGACTCTGCAAATGCCATTGGACTGTATTTGTGAGAATCTGTAACTTGTGGTTACAGGCTATGCTAGTGATGTCCTCAGAACAGTCATAATTTATATATATATTCTACACTATCTTTCAGCTGCTGCACTGCTAAGTATTGGGTCAGAAGAACTGCAAGAGGCCCTAACCTCCCACTGTGTTGTAACACGGGGGGAGACTATTATTCGAACAAACACTGTGGACAAAGCAGCTGACGTGCGAGATGCCATGTCTAAAGCGCTTTATGGCAGACTCTTCAGCTGGATCGTAAATCGTATTAATACACTTCTTCAGCCAGATAAAAATATATGGCAAGTTACACATCACTGAATCATTTGTATTTACTGTGCATATGTCTTTGATGGGTTCATCCATTTGTATATTTTTTGATTTCGCAGAAGAAATGCTGTGTTTATTTTGGCTAAGGCTTCAAAATGGCTTTCATGCTGTGATACGGAATTCTGTTTCCAGGACATTAACCCAACATTCTCAAAGAACTGAGTGAAATTTAGCTACTGAAGTCAGTGGAAATTGACGATTAAAATTATGTAAAATTCTTTAAAAAGATGCTTTGCATGTAGAGAGCATTAAAATCGTACCAATGGCCAGTAATTATTTGAAGTATGCTGAAAACATTAGTATGTTTGCAAAGTCCTTCCAGTACTTCCGTCATTGTAATTTTGTAGTAAATGCAGATTGATGGTGTTTTCATTGTCAGGTAATGATCTGGTTGCTTTGCTCATTTCAAACAGCTGTAGAGATTTCTAAAAATAAGAGAACCCCTTAGGTGATGTAAAAATGTTTTTACTAACTACAGTGCTCCTGCTTCCATGCTGGGAGACTGGATAAAGCAAGGAGGAAAACAGTGCAGTAGTAGGACATAGAATATGGAATAATTATTGCTAGTATAACTTAAGGATGCTAGTTCTGAATTTCACTAGAGGTAATTTCACTCATCCTTGACAGCACTGAGATAGAGAAAGGTATCTTGAGAGTTTTTAGACCTCCAGTTCCCTTTCATTGCACTGAATATAAACAGATGCTATTTCTGACTGTAAGCTGAGTCTCTTTGTTTTATGCAGGAGCCAAAGTGAGAAGTTTAGCATATAGCATTCTCCCTTTCAGAGCATGTCTGCATGACATAATGTGTTGTTATGTACAGGCAGCCTGTGAATGAACCTATGTATTGCATTATTAATGTAATTCTGTGCCTAGGCACCCAGTTAATAGGTTGTACTTTTTCTTGTCTTAGAGATAGCTTGGAGATCCCTACTTCCACTTTCTTATACCCTGGAGAAACACGATCCATACTTGCATTTCCAGTGGTTACTGTTGTCTGAGTGTATATAATCTTGCAAGCTAACACATGGTGTTTTAATAATCCTGCTATAGCAGCAGCAGATTTGGTAATTGTCTTGCTGACTGAGTGTAGCAAAAACATGCTAATAGAGCTTGGCAACTTTCATCTACCTGGAGGATCTGTCAGTGGGTTTGGTTCAGGATGTGTTTATTGGAACCACTTATTTTAATGCATTTCTGAAGTCTGTTATTAAGTAGTTGTGATTCTCTTTTTCTTCTTCACGGGAATTTGTAAAAGGCAAGTGGAAAACCCAAAGTGTTAATGATTCTCAACAAATGCACAAATTATTATAAATTGAAATACACTTTTTCTTCTCTGTTTTTGCAGCAAACTGAATTGATTGTGCCATCTTAGTTACCATGTTTATTTTGATTGTAACTAGATGTTGCCCATACTGAATTCTGTTTGACTTTTCACGTGCAGCAATACTGAAAATGGAATGAATGTTGGTATACTAGATATATTTGGATTCGAGAACTTCGCAAGAAATTCCTTTGAACAGCTGTGCATAAATATTGCTAATGAGCAGATCCAGTTTTATTTCAATCAACATATTTTTGCACTTGAACAGGTAAATTCAGCTCTCATGAAGTCTAGTTGAATCTGTCATCTTGACCCATAGATTATATTCAGGAATACATTATAAACTATAAAATAGTTGTGGGATTTAAGTGTATGTAATGTTCACATCTTTCAGCATAGTTGTTGTTGTTTTGTAAATAATGTTGCTGGGGCCTATAGAGTATTCCTATGCATCATAAATGTCCTAGTGGTTCAATATTAAAACTTTGTTGATTTTGTAGATGGAATATCAGAATGAGGGAATTGATGCTGCTACAGTGGAGTATGAAGACAACCGTCCACTTCTGGATATGTTCCTCCAGAAACCCATGGGTCTCCTTTCTCTACTAGATGAAGAAAGTCGATTTCCTCAGGCAACAGACCTAACATTAGTTGGTATGAGCAAGCAGAAGTCCTGGCAAACAACTAATGTATTTTGAGAGCCTGGTGTGATATCTTTACTTAAGCTTTTCTAGTCTAAGTGTCCTATTGAGGCTATGCCATTTTGTTTGACAGTTTGAGTGTGTTTTTCATTATGCTTCACCATGCTTCTATGCTTCACATGTTTTTTATATTGCAGAAGTTATTTTACATATCTTGTGTCAAGAGCTTGTTTTTTCAGTGTTTTAGGGAAATAACCTCTGTGTTGTCCCTGTACATGAGGTACATCAAGAGGCTTTTATCAGCATTTTAAAGGAAAAGCTGAGACATAGCAGAACTTGTGTCTAGGACCACCCTGTGAGTTATCATCAGTGTTGAGAGTAAAACTAAGATCTCCCAGGATTGCAGGCCCATGTTTATCCAATTAGAAAATATTACATCACTGCAGATTATCTCATCATAACTAGAAAGTGTGTGTTATTTTTTGTGTGCCATCTGGCTGAATATTTCCCTTCCCTCATGCATAGTTTACGCATGTCTTAACAAATTTGGCACAAACTTTAAAACATATAGTGCATGCTTTGTTTAAAAATGTTTTTCTGCTTTTATTTACTAGAACTTCATTTTTCCTTGTAGTACGTAACAGAATTTCAGTTTGTTCAATCAAACATTGCAGCAGGGATTCAAACACTTAGAGAAAAATTACAACTGCCTGGTAAATTGCATGATATATGTACAAGATTTTTCACTTCTGGACTGTGACTTGAAATGAGGCCGAAGAATGATGCTGTGGTTTCATTCCAATCCTTATTTGTGTGCTAAAACTGTGAGCCTGCCTGGGGATCCTATGAAACTGTTAATCTCAAATATTGAACTTGCATTTTGAAAGTGTCAGGGAGACAGCAACTGAGATGTTTTGCCCACTCTATATGTGCCAGACCATCCCTAATTCCCTCTCTCCCAACACAAAATCTGCCCCCTCTCCTATCCTGCAACCTGCCAAAATTCTGAATTTAATTCTTTTTGAATTAATTACAAGGATTCTCAAACTCGAATAAACATTAATAGAAAAAAAAACATAGAAAGGAAATTATTAGAAAGAAAATAAAATGTTAATGGATTATAATATCAGAAAAAAAAGTATTTTTGTAGTAATGACTGACCTACACAAAGCAAAAGATAATTTTGTCAATTGATTCTGGTCATGAATCTCTAGTTGCATGTCCAGATAAGGAAATACAATAGTAAGTTTTACCGTATCAGCACTAGTTCCTTTTTTCTGTCAGCTCTTCAGAGGTACGTTGCAAGAAACAGAAAAATTTTGGAGAGAAGCCTTTTTTTTTTTTTTCCTATAGGCATACAAAGGCAATTGGGATATGGTCCCAACCTGAAAATGTTGACTTATACTTAAAACATGATTCGGAAAGCAAAATAAATAAAACTCTCACTGTTCTCTATTTCCGATGCACAAAACTCTGCAAGAACAGGGATCTGAAGTACCTTTTTACTGGGCTAGTTTTGAATGAGTTATTCCATCCAGTAGTAGCAGCTTGGAAGAAAATATTAAGATGGTATAATTATTACTGGGTAATCTGACAATAGATGTTCTTACAGTAGTTCCGAGTTCTCAAGCAAGAAGCAGGCCTTAATTAGGAGCAAGATTTTACTTAATCACTGTAATTCATTTTTATCAACTTCACTTCTCAAATGTTTAGATAAATTTGAGGATAATTTACGATGCAAATACTTCTGGAGACCAAAAGGAGTGGAATTGTCATTTGGTATTCAGCACTATGCTGGAAAGGTGAGGTCATGTGATTTTTATTTAGTTAAAGTCATAGTTTTGTAGTCATTATCTGTTTTAACCGGAGTTATTGCTTTTTCCTCTCTTTAATAGACAAAATGATAAAGTTTTAAGAAACAAAGAATCTATGATAAAATTTCTGTGTGAAGTAGTCCATTCTAGAACCTATCCTTAGGACTCTATTAAAAATTAGATGGACAGAAGCCACCTTTTGTTCTGAAAGAAGTCTGGCTCCAGAAACACCGTCACTACGATATTTTTAAAGGAACAACTCTGGAACCAGTACAGGCTATGCAGTTTTTAACATTGTGTGAACACCACAGTCGTTCTGTGTTTGATCATATACGGATACATATTTGTGTAAAGACAGTGTGTAACGGTGTCTGCAATTGAACTTAAAATCCCACAGAGATCATTGGAAAGACTGAATGGTGTAATTTTTGCTAGCGCAGATGACTTTCCATACTCCACAGCACCTACCTTGCTCTCAGCAGTTCACCTATTACTTTATATGGGAACGATTGTCCAATTGTTTCATGTAACATGAGCTATGCTTGTGAGGCGCATGAATCTTCATTCACAAATAAAGTGAAAATAAAATAACAATGTTTTATTTAGTTATTAGTAAAGTCTATTCTATGTTTAACAGGCTTCTTGATAGTGAGCTACATCTGAAACTTACTCCTTTTCCCACAACAGAACTAGTTACCAATCAGTTTGGTGCAAGCAATAAATAAATTTTGACTGCCTGGGAACCATTTCTTATTTCACATGTAAACTGTCAACTTAAGTTTTAATGAGGTATCTCTGTTATATTACTTCATGCATCCCATAGTTTGATGTGACAAACCATAATATAACATGACTAAAACCAATTTAACCCAATTTGATCTGCACTGACGTGATTAATGCAAGTGGTTTTGGTTTGTTTTTAAAATGGTTCACGTGTTGAAGACAATGTGTTAGCTGTACACTTTTAAGTCCTTTGCAGATGTTGTTTTTATGGAACACTTTTTGGCAACATATCTGACTCTGTTTCCCATGCTAGGTATTGTATGATGCCTCCGCATTTCTTGAGAAGAATAGGGATACTCTTCCTGCTGACATAGTGGTGGTGCTGAGAACCTCAGAGAACAAACTTCTTCAGCAGCTGTTTTCTAGCCCACTAACCAAAACAGGTACTTTCTGCAACAGCTTTGCTTACTTTGCAACATTTTCAGCCACCTCCTCCTTTGAAAATCTAGTTGTTTCTGGACAAACCTCTGCTTTTCAGCTCTTTCTGCTGTTGAAAGTTTCCTAGATATCTAAAGTGTTAAATAATAGTAGTGTTGATATATTTTTTTAAAAGTATGTTGCCATAAACCCAGGAGACAAGATTCATTCGCTGTTCCAGAGAAAGGGAGATTAGGGTGTTTAGGGCAAGAACTCATTTTGAAAACAGAATGAGAATCTGTTTTTGTTCTGTGTCCTTTGCTAAGTTCAGTTCAGTTGATATATTCTTGTGTAGCATTTCTTACAATTTCTAAATCCTGTAATGTTGGTTGTTAGTTTGGAGATAATATCCATCTGTTTAGATTCATTGGTGCAGTACATAAAATAGTTTCTTCCAGATTTTAAAGTATGCATACTGGCTTGCTAGGTTTCATAAATTCCACTTGTCTTAAGCTTGTTGACAGTGACTTACTTCAAAGTGCACAGATCAGTGGCTAAATAAAATAGTAAGATAAAATTTGCTTTCTCCATGGATTGTTGTCAGAATACTACTGACGTGTATAAATGCAGTATACATGCCAACAAGACAAGAAAGGTACACATTAAAAATGTCAGTCAATGCTTTCCATGTTCTTAAAGGTCTTTTTTCTTAATTAATAAGAAAAAGATGTAACAATAAGGAATAATCAAAATGTGTTGTATTAGATTGCAAAATTATTTTGGTCTGATATGATATAAACAAGTGTGATGGTTGTATTTCTACCAAAAATGTTCTGGGTAGAAAAAAGTGTACGTGCAGTAGGTAGTGCTGTATATAGCCTGTAGGTACAGTTCAGTGCTTGTGCAGCATATCTGTCTGTGATTTCTGGAAACTCAGTAGTCCAGTCACAGCCTCTGGTATTGCCCTCAATCTATCTTGAAACTTCTAAATAGAAAAAAAACATCTGGAGTAACCCAGATATAGCAACATTCTTTGCACGTGTGTAACTGACAGCAAAATATCTGTTTATATTCTACATACGATAGATTCCTACTAATCTGTTCTTTGCTGTAATTAGAAGGCTCTGGATTACTTCCCTTCAAATTTCAATTTTAGAGGACCCTGAGAGGTGAGAATCCGCTGAGGAATCTGCTTCTCCTTTCAGCTGTGACAAGCTTAGACGAAGGGAGACGTAGGTTAAGATAGAGTAGGATAGTTTATTGCCTAAGTAGGAAACACAAATCTTTGAGTCTATTTCTTCTGACATTTGAGTCCCTAGTAAAGACTGGTAGAAAGAATTTATTATGCTGGATGGATCAAACAAAGCTAAAAAGAAAGCTCACATTGGGTCAAATATGCCTCCCCTCCCTCTTTACCAGCCACTTTCTACCTTGGAGCTTGTATGGAGCTGCTGAATCACGGCCTGAACCTCTAATTAATCACCTGAGGCAAGCAATGAGTCAGCCACAGGAGCACAGGTGAAGGCAATTCACCTGTGCTGCAGGAAGGGGTGGAGCCTGGCTCCACCTCTCCTAGACCCATTTAAGAGCTGACTGCCAGTAGGGAAGGATCTCTTCTGGAGACCCACTCTTCTGGAGTTTACCTCGCAAGTCTAGGTTATGGGTGAGCATACCTATCGTTTCTGTTTCCTGCTTTGATGTAATAACATCATAGCCAAGCTCTCTGTTATACCTTAACATCTGTTTATTTGTTAATTGTATACTGCTATACCATAACATCGGTATATTCATTAATTGTACAGAGCTCTTGTCAGAACGAAAAAGGTTAGGTATTTTCTCCCAGTTATCAGTCACAATTATTGTAAATTTTGTAGGTTTGATTTCATGCAAACTTATTTGCCTCTGGCTTTCTAGAGGTACTTTCAGTGACAGCAGGACTACACTGAGAATTTTACCCAACACGCATAAAAGATTCAGGAAGGAAATACTTCTCTCTGCAGCAATGTATGTTTACCATGTTGGCATGTTACCACTTCTTTTCCTTATTTCCTATTTAAATGAATTGGGTGGTTTCTGCTTCCCATAAAAGGAAGTTTACCTTTCCGTGGAGTACAAGAAACAAGTTGAATCTGTATTTCTCTCAAGTCAGTCGTTATGCATATGTTCCTGTGCATGATGCTTTAAGAGTAACTTAAATCTCCTAGTTCATTTCTCTTTTTTGAAAGTCTTTGTGATTTTGCTCTATTTTTTCCAGCTGTCTAATATAATTGGCACCCACATCCTGTTTTGGGGCCTCTGTGTTCTAAAATCAGATTGTTGCCAGGTTTTGATTTGGCAGCTTGCAAGATAAATGAAAGATTTGGCTGAGGCAGAGGGTATAACTGGCAGTGCTGTTTCATCTCTGCATTAGTGAAGAAAGGTAACGCTATTCACTTAACTTTCTACAAAGAAGCTTTTTGTAAACAAAAGAATAGTGACTGTGTAAATTTCCCATTATGCTCTGCCCTTGCCTCTAAACCTTATTCCCTCCACTCAATATGTACTTCATTTCTAAAGCCAGGAAATCTACAGATTAAGATTCATGATCTTGATACAATTTTCTTCAGCTTTTTGTAGATTACTAACTGATGTAAAAGTTAATAATTTACATGGAAGCCATATTGCATCCCTCCAGGTAACCTTGAATTGAAGTGAGCCTTCTGCCAGTATCTCTGGTGTTTTGTTTGAAGATGAGTGACAGCACATTCTCACATCTGCTTGCAACTAGCTCTGGAATTTGCAGCATACGTGTTTTTTGCCAAGCGGCTCTCTCCAATATGCGTAAGAGTCACTAGGTGGTGCTATCTCAGAAGCAAGAGGGAATTTGAAACTATTAGCGCGGGTCTGCGAGATACTGAAATGTAGTTCTTAAATACCAGTAAGAACAAAAGGATGCCTTTCCCACTCCGGGAAGACCTTGTGTTTGAAGTATATTTATATAACTGTCATTTCTTCCTCTGTCAAAAACTTAGCAGCTGCAAGAAAATAAATATTAAAAAGACTAAGTTCTTATACTAATTTAAGATCACATTAATCCCTGTAATTTATCAAACATACTTATCCCCTCTTAACAAATGCTTCTGTTTCACAGTAGAAGACTATGTAGTTTAAAAGGCCAAAAATTAACAGCAGGGCTTTAAATGCACATTTGTAATAGCGACTTATGGTTAAAAGAGCGCAGAATTAGTGATATAGATGTCAGAACTTAAACATTCTGGGATTAGTTTTATAGATTGCCCAGCTTGTTTTTTTCTTCCTTCAGTGGAAAATTAGGTGCATTGAGTGCAGTTTGGAGTCTGATTGTATTTTCTAGGGACCTGAATGAACGTACTCTTAACCTCCCATTCTTTCAACTGCTGCTGGATTTGTCACTTTTTGTACATGCACAGTTTTTTTAGTGCTGAGGATTCTGTATATTCTAAAACTAAAATGAAATTTACTCCAAATATGAAGAGAAATAGAGCATTTAAAAAAGCCTGCCACTACTCCAGTTGAATATGCATGTTCCCATTTATAAGGCATTCCTGTTTGTAGTGTTGGTTTATTGCTGTCACAGCTAAAGCATCAGAGAGGAAAGAATTCATGCAACCTATAGAAGAGTCCACTTGAAAGAGAAGTGGGTTTAACGGAAAAGATTAAGGAGAGCCCTGGTACATTCACTACCAGTAGTAGTGAGGAGTCAGACCATTTGACTCCATTCTGATACTTCAGAATTTTTGCAGCATCACGTTTAAATGCTGATATCATTAGAGTGCTTGAGGTTTTTAAACCCCCTAGGGTCTTTGTGACTGTAGCTTCCTCCTCCAGTTTTTGTGCTCACTTTATATTCCCCAACTGATCTGACTGTGGGGAGGTAGGAAGGTGCAGGCTTCTCAGAAAAGTTGTAGCACATCATTCTCTACTTTTGAAACATAATCCCTGCAGACTTTTTTTTCCCTCTAAAATTCACGGACCCTTAGAGCTTTTGTCACGGTGACTCTGTTCTACCTTAGATCCTTGATGGAGAGAATGGAGAGAGAGTTGCCACCTGGAGGGAGGAAAAGAAAAATACTCCAGCCTTCTACTCCCAGAATGGAGTCACAACAGAAACGTTTCTGTCACAGTTCTAAGGCTGTGTAGGGATTGGGCTTGGCTGTGTATATTAGACTGAGCTGAGCACCAGTACTGCTATAGCAGCATCACCTCTGGCGCATTTAGTAGCATTGATTGCTCACACAATCAGAGTGTACAATTTATATATCATGCGAGATTAATAAGGTCATCTTGCACAAAGTCCCTAAATAAGAGAGCTAGAGAACTGAAAGTGAAAGTTTTCAAAACCTTCACCATAGAGTTAGGATATTTTAACATGGGAGAATCTTCATCAAAGTTTGAGGAAAATTTTTTCAAAAATAAATTAATTAGAGTTAACCTGCTTAAAGGTTGCTTCTTTTCTTCAGTATTGATTTTTGGTTTATTTTCTTTGTGCTTCTGCGTCTCCTGCCCTACATACAGCCATCAGACAAAAATTAATGATAAACAATGTATATCCCATTTAAAAAAAAAAAAAAAAAGCAAAGAGACTACATGCTGAGAAAGCCTGGCACATATTATTCCCATTCTTTCTTTATGCACCCTAAAGCATACAAGAACTAGGCTTTTTGCAAAATCACATCAAAGAATTGCTTTTCACCATTCTTTGTCAGTTTCTATTTCAGTTCGGTGAAAGGAAACTACTGGGCACAGGGTGAAATCTTGGCCAATCTTCTGGTTTTGACGTTGTTTTTGATGGAGCCCGTTACTGCACTCTCCTACCTAACACAAGCACTTCCTCTGGTACTAGGTAGTGGAGAGGCTTCTGGTTTGGTCCGAGTCAGACTTGTTTACTGAAATACAGTGTGTTTTCATCTGGGCTTAGCAGATTTTTTCTTTTAATTCCATACATCACAATAGAGTGAAAGTCTTGAATACATCTTAATTTTGCAAATTTATCCTGCAGTAAATTTTACTTATAATGGCACTTTTGTGTTAGTATTTTCACCTCTAGGAAGTAACTGCAGGCAGTCTAAGTCAAATTAATTGGAAACAAAGCCATTGTAATTATAGTCTCACTACTTACAGATGAATCAATTTACATGTTCTAAGAATTTGGATCAGGTTAATGGAAGCTGTACATTTTCACTCAGAACAGAGGCTTTCCTACTTCTGGCTGGTCCATATGCTGAAGGCATATAAAAGTTAATCGGTTTTGCTTTGCTGCCAGTGTGTTGGTGCAACCACAGATGTGTAACATAACAATTGTGAACGTTACTGAATTGCAGATGTGGGACATCAGTATAAACTAAATTAAATATAGCTTAACTATGGAGGTAAAGTTTGATTGCATTTTATTTCATTGTTCAGTTCAGCATTTTACAGTACAATATATTTCTTCTCATCCTAAGGCTTTGTTTCACAGGGCAAATACAGTACACAGATACAAGACTTGTAAGCAGTAGGATCCCAAACATGCCATACGATAGCCCTAATAATGGAACTCATCTAGAAAGAGAGCCATCTATCAGATGAAAGTTAACGTCTCAGTCCTGCTAAGACTGTACCCAAGACATAACAATTATTTACTGTTGAGACTAACTCTCTATAAATAGTGTTAGTGAATCACTGGAATTGCACATGAAAGCACCACAACTGGGAAGGTTGAGTTAGGTTTATCATGCTTCTGTTTGGTAAAGGATGTTGCCCAAGCAGAACTCCAATCTTTTTAATATGCTGCTTCACAGATTACATTGTTCTAAAAAATGGGCATAAGACATAACGTGGATTCTTTTCTCCAAGTGCTTACAACTTGAACCCTCCGAAAAAGTACAAGTAGACAGATTTTAAGAGCAGAACTTGATGAGCTCATTGGTGTGATTCGTTGTAGGATATCCTTTGTAGTACAAATACTGAGAAGAATTTTTCTTTACCTTTCTTTCAGAAGAAACATCTTTTCTATTTTCATTTTCTAAACAAAATTTTCAATTCTACAATGAAAACTATCTCATAGTAGTGACTAAGTATGATCTTAGCACTTTGTCATATACTTATCAATATATTTTGATCTTAATATTGAGGAGGAATCCAGATGTATTATATACAAGATGTTACTGATTTTTATATTAATTAGTAGGCTATAGGATCTCACTGAGCAGCATCTATAGAATTTAAAATATAGAATTTAAATAGAGAAATACTCAGACAACATTATGCAGTAGTTATTTTAATGAATAGTTTGCTAGGTAGTTTCTAAAGGCACTATGCTCTGTAACATCAGACTCTGTCAGAGACTTGGTTCATCACTGGCATTCAGTAGCTCCCAAAATCAAGCCTTGTAAGAGTGATTATTTTTAAATTTGCCAGTGATTTTGTAGAACAGATAGATTTGTGGAATATGCAGATAACATCGCTGTTTGGAATATCCAAAATGTTTTTGTGTGGGTTTGTCCTTTATTACAAAGTACGTGTTCAAGTTTTAGGCCATTACTCCTTGTCCTATTGCTGTGCACCACCAAGAAGAGCCTGGCCTCATCCACTTGCCTCTCATCTCCCTTCAGATATTTGTAAACATTAATCAGATCCTTCTTCAGTCTTCTTTTCCCCAAGTTGAGCAGATCCAGGTTACTTAGTCTTTCCTCATACATGAGATGCTTCAGTCCCTATATCATCTTTGTGGCCCTCCGTTGGATTCCTTCTAGGAGATCCCTATCTTTTTTGAACTGGGGAGCTCAGAACTGGACACAGTACACAAAATAAAGGATGTCAAATGCATAAAATGATGGAGACCAGATCTGAATTGCTATCTATTAATAACAATAAATACAACATATATTCTATCAGATTCCTGCAGAAGAAAAAATAAATTTGTCTTCATAGACATCATTAGAGTAAGGGTGTTTTCTTTTTGTTTGTTTGGGGGTTTTTCGTAACACTAAAAATTGAGAATGTTCTTCAATGTTACAATCTTCACTGAAAATATACTGCCATTTTTTCCTTCTAATCTGGATTGTGGAAGTGGTTATAGGAATCTCGGAATGTGCTGAAGCAGTGAACATCCTGTTAGCGATTAGGTGCTTTACTGCAGGATTCTTAATTATCTGCTGTTCCTCCAAGGTTTCAAGGTTTGTTGTCCCAATCTGATCACATATAACAGCATCAAATCTTATGCTGCCAGAGAAATGGATGGAAGTTACTAAGAATTATACCTGAAAAATTATAATCGATATCTTCCAATAATGTATAAATAATAAAAAAGATAAGTGACTTTGCAGCCTGATCTGTTCAGTCTCCTGAAGCTGTGGCATTAGAGGACAGTCAGCCTGTCAGTCTCAGCCCGTTATTCAGGTCTCCAACTACTCAGGCTGCAGACCTGACTAAAAATGCCGGGCATCAGACAGTAGATAAGTCCAGTGTTGTTTTTACCATAATTTCTAAAAGCTTTTTCTGAACAGTTTTTCATTCTTTTGGTTTTGTCTCACTGCTGCTTCAGACAGTTAGTTCTCAGTTGTACTTTGTTTATCACTCCATTGTTAGTCCTTTGGTTGGACCGAGGTACCTAACCTTGTCCATCAGGATGTGGCCAGATAGTTTGTCCAACACGTAATCTGCTCTTTCTTTGCCATCATTTTTTCCAAATGTGTCCCTCCAGTGCCCTGCACCTGGAAACATGTTTATCACAGAATCAAATGGTAGCATATGTTCTCTGCTCCATAAATGCAGTTGTTTCATGGGACTGTGATGGTCTGAGGATCACATTTGATTTGCTTGCATGATCACATATAAGCCTGTGATATTTCAGAAAATGTCTGCATTTCAGTGAACATACTCACCATTGGGTAGATGGCTGCACACCTGCAATTTAGCTGGAAAATTGGACAAGTTGCTTCAAGTAGCTATTAACAGTCAAGGTTGTGTTTTAAAAGCATCTTGGTCACTACCAGTAATTAATTGCATACCATAATCTATTCTTTCTTGGTGCTTACTAGGTAAGGGTTAAAGTGAAGACCTTTCTTACTGAAGACCATACATTTACATATCGTGGAATACAAGTAGGCAGTTTGACCTTCATTTCATCTCAGCTGCTGTCAGGAATGTCTTTATTCTCTTGCATTCTACATGGAGCCTACTAACCTACTGTGTTAAAACAACATTAAACAAGACAGGAATCATGCTTACAAGCAGATTTATTTGCTGCAGTAAACAGTGTTGTGTTTACCACTGGCTGCCTTGTTGAAGTGAGAAGTGACCACTGAAGTGTCTGCGGTGTATGCAGTAGGGAGTCTAGCAATGTAAAGTTTTCAAGTAACTATAAACATGATCTATGTCCACTTCATGCTAGAAGTGAGATTTGAGATTTGTGATCAGAAACTGTTGGTTTACTATGGCATAGATTTTTCATTTCAAACAATCATGGTCAAAAAAATTGAATATTTTTTTCTTCTAATTAGATTATTCCTAGGCTGGCCTTCCTATTACTAAGTTTTCATGGTTATTGGATTCTATTTTGTAATATGGATCCAATTTTGGAAATACCATTTCTTATTATTTAATTAATCGTTTGAAATGGGAAGTAAAGAAATTCTGTTTTCAAAATAAGCAGCAGTGGTAGTGTGTATGTAGTGATCAATATATATTGCATAGTATTTTTATAAATACATTCCTGTGTAAAACATATAGTATAATAGAAAAATGCATTCTTAGCTTTTTATTGCACAAGATTAGCTTAAGTCACTTCTGTAACTCAAAAATATACTCTTGGTAGTCAGTGACCAGATTCAAATTAGCACCCAATAAAAAAAATTATATGTATCCACTTATAGGCAAGCCAAGAAAAGCGTAGCCTTACGGAGATGAAAATGCGTTATGAAGATAAGCAGTCAACTTCCTTAGGCTAGATAAAATGTATTGAAAGACAGAGAAGAATCTCTGTGTGTCAGACATTGTCTGATTCTGTACCTCTCCTGGAGTGCAAGTGCTTACCAGTAATTAGAAGTAATGTCAATGAAATATGAATGCATGGTAGCATTTCCAAACATATTACACTGTATCTGCAAGTAACTCCTCTTTATCTGAACCAGAAGCAGGAATGAAATTAATAAAATATATGAGGATAAGAGCTTGTACTGTGCCCTCTCTGTAATAGTAGTATCTATGGTAAAGCTTGTACAATAAGGTGACATTGTCACTAGACTCTCTCCCTGTAAGTCATTTGCACTTCATGAACTAGAAGTTATATCAAAGCATACAGTAATTCTTACCTGGCATGCTTTTACTTTGGAAGTGAGGAGTGGTCTATAGCAGGCATAACGAAAATGTAGTTATAATTACAGTGCTAATATTAGTAATTTTTGCTTGATACTACTTGTAGAAAACATCACCTAAGAATAGTGGAGTAATAACATATGTTAAGTAACATTAGAAACTCCATCCAGAGAGTGAATTTCTCCTGATTGGTGTGGAAAGTCAATGTCTTGAGAAATCACTAATTTTATCAAATCACATAGTAAGTGCTAGGGATGCAGGAGAGAATCCATGAATACAGACTTGTCTTTTCTAAAATCTAGAGAATGCTTCCAAAGTCCAACTTGAAAAAGGCAACTCATATCTTCATTCTGTGCTATGTAAATGCTTGACATACTTTCAGAACTTCTCCTGCTTGGGCTTGTGTAGTGGAAGGGATATGGTTCTTTGACATCTGTCTTTCTCACCTAGCTGGAATGAGAATATATTTGAAGAAATAGGAGTTTTCCTCTGCAGTTTCAAGGCAAAGTTTATGCTGAGCATAGAGACAGTGAGCTTAGCAGTGACTGGATTGACTTTGTACTGCTGCTTCTTTCTGTTGGAAGCTCTTGGAGCCTTTCACAGACTCTAATGACTGAAAATTCACGAAGCACTAATGACACTCATAACTTTATTATACAGACAAGAAAAAAAGAGAAATGTTTGGGCTGGCTGATTCCCCTACTGACACAAATCAATCCCAGAAACCTTTGTCTCCTGCAGACACGCAGGTAGGAGTCTTCATTGTTCAGATAAGAAGTCCAGCCAAACTGAAAAGGAAATGCATGTGAATAGAGTTGAACACGTACATATTTATAAGAACAGTTAAAAACTGAACAAAAACTCAGAAAATCTTGAGGGAGTTTTAAGTTTCTTAATTTGTCCATTTTCTGGCATTGTATCTAGTATGGGTAATATTTTTTTTAACTCTATGAGCTTGTCATTTGTGTTTTGTCTGAAGTGCTGATCATACAATGTGTGTAAAGCCAGAATTCTGACAGGCACAGTGCAGTCTTTTAACCTTTAACCAGCTTAACCTTGCATGGAGCTTTTTTTTTTTAACTGGCTATGATACTATCTAAAAACATTTGTTCTTCAAATACTGATGTTCTTCACAAAGTGGAATAACGTTTTACTATTTCTGGTGTGTAAAACAATAAATGACCTTTTAAATAAAAATCAAGTGCAGGGACAGGTACTCTGAATGTTTACTGACTATAAACATCATTCTAATTCTGGGTAAAACATCTCTTATTATGTAAACTAATTTTCAAGCCACGTTTGTTCTTAGTTTTATAGGTTGGGCAAGTTGCAAGTAGTCATTTTCCTGAGCATGAACTAGTTAAGATGAACTTTTACTGAAACATCATTTTATGCTTGATCTGGAAAAGAAAAACCTGATAACATTTTTTTTCTGTGGCTTTCAAATTGTGCTACAATTGAGTAGTTAACAAACTCCAATGGAGATCATTTGACATATGAAATAAGAACAGATAAAAATCCATAAATGAATATTGGTCTTACTCTTAGCTTAGTCTTTACTTTTGCAAAGAAGAAAAATGAAATTATTAGTGCAAATTAGACAGCAAATCATTTGATTTTGATTGAAATTTGCTTTTCCCAGTAGTAAACTGTAGTTGTGCTAAGGTAAACTATTATGTACTTTGACTGTACCATGTATACTAGTGTAGTACTTAGCAAATGTATAGGATATTGAACGTAACCCTCAGGTAATAGAATATTGCTGGCATGCATGTTCATACCCAGAATAAAAGTGGTAGTTCATGGTAAACAACTAATACTTCCAAACCTATAGAAAAAAAACTACAAACCAAGCAGAGCAGTCCTGATCACTTAAGCACTGCCTTGTCTGTAACTTACTACCAAATCAGATATATAGGAGATCTCCCAGACAAGATTCAGCAGTTGTTTCATTCATCACATATAGGCCTCACACTTTACTTATACGGCAACTTATTTCTCTGAATTGATTTAATGGTCTGAGTAGTAAATATCAAGCTGAAATATTCAGTAAGAGCATGCTCATATCAGAAGACTAGGTGAAGATTTCTGAGTAACATTAAGAAAACCAGGAACTCTGTTTTGGAGAAGCTTCTTCCCTGGAGCAAATAACACAAGTAAGATATTGAGATGATGCTCAGATGAAAGTAAAACTAAAACTCTCTAAAAACTTTCTACAAACAGTTTTTGTTTTCATGTGTAATGGAAATAGCTAGTAATATGGCAAACTGAGGGGGGAAAAAAAAAAGGTAAAAATTGAAAGAACAAAGAACATATGCAGTGTTTTGTTTTTGTTTTTTTTTGTAGCTGAGGCCAGTTCTGTCTGTAAAGAACAGAACTTTGTTTTCTCAACACCTGTTATGGCACTGGAAATAATAATGGATTTTATATAAATACATCTGAACAAATTCTGAAAACTACTGCTGTCAAACTGGTAGTCAGCTGCCTCAGGACTTGTACAGTTGGGAATGTGACGTAAATATGTAGTTCTGGCTGACTCCAAGGAAGAATGAACCAATGAGCAAAATTGTGATACATAGAGCATTTCATTTTTAAGTAGGAACTGACTTTTTTCATTTCCTTCTAGTGTGTGAAGTCATGAAATATACTTAATTTAAAAAAATTGCCCGTTTTTCTAGATCAGAAATGTGAAGTATAGTCTTAGTTCAGCGTGAAAAGCTCAGGGAGAGCTTGGAGATATTAGTAATCGATAGTAATTAACCTAATGTCAGCTCTGAGTGTAGTAAACTTTGATTCTAAATTTTAATTATTAGAATTTTGTAACTTGTTAAAAATGCAACAATTTTTTAACGTTTGTCATTTCAAACAATCTGATTCAGTTTTGTTAATTCTCCGAACAAACTCTGCTGTTTTAAGACACATAGCGTCATCAGTTCTACAGTGCAATGCTTTCAACCATAAAGACGACCTGAATTGTTGGTCCTATGCATAGCCAAAAACAACCTTTCCAGACTTTCTGCTTTAGTAATAATAAAAAGGCAAAAATGACTAATTTCAAACATATAAAAATATCAGAATTGGAACGGAGAAAAATAAATTCACCAATGACTTCCACATTAAAGTCCTCATTTTAATCGCAGAGAGATGTGTACACCTTGTATACCATGAATGTATGTATCCATGTATAAGATTTTCAAAACACAAGTATTTATAAGCGTGCATATTTGTATACATACACAAGATTTTCAGAATGGAATTGTAGTTCTCATTAACCTGAACACTATAGCCTTAAAGCATTTTCCAAAATCATGGATATTCCTGTTATTCTGCACTGTGATTTAGACTGTCAGGTATCAACACTCTTAATCTGAAAATGACATAGCAGTTTTGCATCATTGTGTCAATCCCAATTCCAGCATCTTAAGAGGTAAATACTTTTGAAAATGAATACAGAATGTTTTAATTGTTCGAAAGAATGTCATTGCTGTGTTTCTGAAGGTTGGCTTCCAAACTCTTCCCAGCAGATTGGTATTTCCCAATCTTGCAGTGATGAGCAAAAGTTCCCTTCAGTGTTAGGTGCACTTTGTGCTCTTCTCTGGTATAAAAAAACTACCAGCGATTAAGTGCTCTTGTTTTTTCTTTCTCCTGTCCTGCTTCCCTACTAGTTCTGTAATATATAGTTTATCAAAACTGAAGACTGTTTAGAGTGACTGGCTTTCTGTGAAGCAAATAGCTAAACACTGGAGTTGATGCAAACGAGGCACTTAGCATCTGAAAGAAGTGTTAACGCTTTATTTACATTTAAATTAAAATGGACACTTATTTATGTGTTCTGGTTCTGAAAGGTGTGTGGTACATCTGCAGAGGCCTATTGTTTATTCATGCTGTAAATCCTTTGAAATGTGTTAAAATGCTTCCCACTCATTATAAAAATCCTGCCACCCATGGATTAGGGCTTTGATGTCACCAATCCTGCTTCAAAGGGTTCTTTCAATGCTATTAATCACAGTTTAGCCTCTGAAGATATAGCCAGAGAAAACATTTGGACATCTTGTGCTAGACTTGCTAAAACTTTGAAATATACAGAGTGTCTTGCATATGCACAGTCCCATATCACTTCCTCTCTCCTCTGAGCCTTTATTTTGAAAAGCTATTTTATGATGACTGACCTTTTGCAAGTACGATGGAAAAAGTTTAAGATATATCATACTGTACAACTAAAGAAAAGGCGCTCATTTTGCAGTTGACACCAGTGTGTTTTTGCCTGAGGAATTGAGTCAGTCTTTGAAAACCCCAAGGGATAATAAGATTGGGGATTAAGTAGGCTGTATGTCAAAAGGTCAAGAAAAGATGCTATCTTATCATTTTCTCATCTCTTTCTTTAGTTTGTGAGCTTAAGATGATGTCTAAACACTTAAGGATCCACTGATTTTTGTAGAAAGAAGATTCTTTCTGCTGCCTTTTTCTCTAAAATCTCTGAAAGAGTCACAGAGAAATTGATTACAACTGACTGATCTGTACACTTTTGTGCTATTTTTGTTTTCGTCAGATCAGTAGTTGAGGTCAGCAATGTGCCACCTTACTGGTGGCTATTTTTTCTCTTTTAAATCAACCATAGACTCCATGTCATGCCCACACTCATCAAGGCAAGGTTTTTAATGAGCAGGGTGTATAAGAAGTGGAGTAGGGTCTGCTATTTTTACTTCTGTTGTATGATTTTTTTTAACCATATAATGTTTTCTCAGATAAGATTATTGAACAATTTTTATAGCATGCGTTTCTTTCTTTTTGAACAGGTAACTTGGCACAGGCAAGAGCCAGAGTGACAGCAGCATCTAGGTCTTTGCCTCCACAGCTTAGTGCTGGGCGTATCAAGGTTAGTAATGTTCTGTTTGAAGATAGGTAGTTTCTCATAAAATATTACAGTGAGACTAAGGGCATGATGCTTAGCTGATGTAGGTATATAGTGAAGCTCTTACCAAATGAGTATGTCTTAATATCACAAATAAAGATACCTTAGCTGGGAGCATTGTTTTCAGTTTTGTTGAAGACCTTCTTGTGGAATCCAATGAAGAATCAATTTAACAATGATTAATCTTTAAACATTTGTAATGAAATCTCAGTTATAATGATGGCAACATTTCTCTTGATTTCAGTGGATTCAAGGCTTTCTTCTGGCAGTTTTTGGCCTAAAAAGAGATTTAATTAGCTAAAATTTGGTTAGTGTGTTTAACCAAACAGAAGGCAAAACAGAACGGTGATCCATTCCTCTTCTGTTCAGCCTAAAGTTCAAAAACCAAGGGGCCTTTGTAACTGGCAAATAACCAGAAAAGAACCGCTCAGCAAAACTGCTATTCTTTATAAAGTAAAAAGAACCATGGAATATAAACACTTTTTGATTTTACCCAAAAGGTATGTGGCATAATTACAAAAGGATAGGGTGATTTTTATTGTAGTTAATAGCCAATTGAGTTCACTTTAATATGTGAGGAAAACTCTTGCACCTCAAGTTGATAACATCTATGCTCCTTCCTGACTTCCAGTTATTCCTGTTAAAATGTGATCACTTGGTTGCTGTTTTTTGTTTTACCTCAAAGCAAACAAATTTATTTTTTTTAATGTTCTATCTGATCAAAGCAGCTATTCAAAAGTCTGTAGAATTGTATGTTTTGTGCATTCTATTTCTTCTTTATACTCTCTCCTGTCGTAAGGAGCTCATACTCAAATACAGTAATTCTTATGAGTCACCCAGACATCTGTATCTTTTACTGTACCTGTAAATAGAGACTCGGATTCAAGAGATTTATTCCCTTCCTGATTTAAACACTTTCAGTGCTGAAGGACAGATTATGGCCTTACAATTTTTTTTATATTATACAAACATTGTCTTCCACATCCAGCTATATCATCATAAGCTTTGTAAACATGCATTTTATTGCTTCAGCTGGAATAAAATACAGCACTTCTCTTTTAAAGCTTTGATAAACACATTCAGTCGTACTAAGAAGTGTTTAAGGCCCTTCATATTTTTAGAGAAGGAACTAAAATACATCCATAATACATGCAACACTATCCAGAAAACATTAATTGTTACAATTTTTTAGCTGAAAAAAACCACCAGTTTAATTAATTTTTTTATGAAATTATGACAACTTCAAGAAAAAATATTTTAAATTACTATTTTACAGTTAATAAAATGATTCCAAAAGAATAATAATTGTATTTTGAAGTGTGGAAATTTGTTTATATTTTAATTTATGAGCTTTTTTGCTTAGTGTATTTATTGGTTTTATCATATTTCATACCATGCTAACAGCAGATGTGGTCAACATGTGAAAAAGATAATTTGCAGTGACCTCATAAGGTGACATGATACCATAAATTATTCTTGTAATACTGTTTCAAAACTACTATAAGCAGTTTCTTTTTTTAGTGATGGAACAGTTTGTCTTTTTAAGGTCAACTGTTTTTCATTTCAGCTGTAATCATATAAATGTATATCGTACACCATGACTATTATCATGTAAAAATGTGACATAACAGCTGGAATATTTTTCATTTTAGTTTTAAAGAAGCAGCTAGTAATCTAAAACACAATGATATAATGACATTCTCATGTTCTATCAGTTATGATATGTATTGTCTACTGTATGTGTGATTATTGCCCTCCCATAAATCTGCTTAACTTCATATACTCTCAATGTTATAAGTTAACTAGAGAGAAAACTTCTAAAATTCTTACAGCAAAATCTCCCCAGCTTCAGAATCTATCAAAAAATACCTTCAAATGTCTCTCGTCCATAAGATTTTGAAATTGACCCTAGTTCTTACAGATTGTACAGATCTGAATTTACAACTCCAAAGAAAAAGGAATCTCACAGTACTGGTTTTAGCCTGTTTTTCTGGAAAAAAAAGTTGTATTACATCGTTCCTTGTAAATGTTTTTGACCATCTGTTTGCCCACTCCTTTCCCTCCACAAAATCAAAACAAAACCCCTTTTGAACCCAGCAGGTTGTAGTAAACCATATTTGACAGAATCACAGTCTTAAGCATCATAAGATTCTACCAGTTTGGTGACAGTAAGCAGCTGTGAAAAGGGGATACTAATGTTATTGTATTGCCCAAAAGGTAGAGCATTAGTTCACCCTTCATTTGACAGCGGTTATTAAATTGTGACTAACTGTTCATGACTACTGAAACTCCAACAAAATTCTAATTTGGAGTCTATGCTTTTCTAGACAGCCAAGAATCGAATTTAGAAGCTCAAATTCATGGGTAATTAGGCTTTAGTACAGTCCTCAGACAATTTGCTTTTGCTGTTGGTGTTCTTTGTGATTGTCTGTTTTCTAACAGACAATTCTAATAAATGTTACCATTTATTATGGGCTTACTGTCAGTATTCACTAGTAAGGTTGTTGTCTTCTTCCTGACCTTTACCAGAGCTTTAGATACCAAAGCTCAAACAACAGTTGTCTTGCCAAGATGGTTTTGAAACGTTCCCAAAATTTTCCCCATGGACATGTCTGCTATTCTGCTTAGGTCATTGATTATTAATTTGTCACATGACCTCTTAAGGTGTTTGATGTTATCTGTGCTGATGAAGCTTTTATCCTTCAATATATTACAGAGTTTTCTGTTAATAGTCTTAAAATTGAAGTCCAACTGCATCTTTTTTTTTTCTTCATGCATAATAATGCATACACCCCGCCTAGGGCTAAGAGCATCAGAGATTGCAAAATCATGCTGAAATTCCTTGTGGAAATCTGTCTCCCTTTGCACCATCTGTATTCTGAATCTTGTCTTCAGAATTTTTCTCTTTCTTCTCCAACACAAAATCCATTTTCTTGGTCTATTACTACTTAGTGCTTCATTTCCTTTGTATTTTTCATGCAGTCTCCTAAATATCTCCTGAAGGTAAGAGAGACAGTTACTTTATTGAAACTGTAGTCTTTCAGCAATTATGTTAATGTTCAGAAGAGTGGTTTTAAGTCAGCGAGCTTTGGAAATGATCATATGGAGCAAAGTCCAGGAGGTGTAGCACAGGTGCTGACAATGGCATTATCTGGTTTATACAAATGCCACCTGGTCAGAGCAGATGGTAAACTGCCACAAAGCAAGTGAATGCTAAAATGTTGCTAATGCCCCATGCATGCAGGATGCTGGTTGATTTTGTTGAGCTGCAATACAGCAACACAATCTGCTTGTGATTGATAACCATGGTTATACTCATTCATAAATTCTGGTTTCATTTTGATAAGAACAGCTGTACTGACAATATAAGTAAAATATACAAGAAGCAATGGGTTTGCTGTCCATGTATACTATCTAAAAATAACTCTTGTGAACTCTACAGAAATGCTGAAAAAGTGGTATTTGATGCAACAGCAGTTCAGCTGAGTGAGACTGCTGAAATTCTTGGCATCAAAATGGCATTTTAGTGTAATTTATAGTAGACACAACAGCAGATAGGAAAGGACTTGCATGTTCTGTGGTTACCTACTCTGTTTGCCACTTGTTATGTTGTGAGAACATTTTTCCATGCGTAACCAAACAAGGCAGTTTTTTTTATATAATTTTCTTCCAGGTCATTACAGAAATAGTAACTTTATATAGAAAATAAGACCCAATGGAGTTCATTGCAATGATGATAAAAGTAAGGAAGGCTTCATAAGGTATTGCATCTTGACAGCTGCTCCATTGGCCTAACACCATACTACCATGAAAAAAAGTGTGAAATTTTCCCCTAACCTGATCAGAAGAGTCTGTCAGTCTAGGAAGATCTAGTAAATGAAGGCATCAACAGTGGTCTGATATATAGATGACACAGGTGAAATATAGTTTCTTGTTTTGTGAATGAGTTTGGGATATCAAGCTATTTAGACAGGAGCTGATAGTACTGAAGTCAAGTAAATGTCCACCCTATTTCCAAAGGCCAAGCAGGAATCTGTAAATTGCCTGTGTTTTTCCATCCTCTGTCACTAGCTACCTTATGTAATAGTTGCTCTCACCTCGTGAGTGACTGTACCTCGTGTAGTGACTGAGGGCACCAAGATGTTAAACAGAGTAAGAACATTACTGCTTTCTTGGTGAAATATGTATTGAGGCATAATTTAAAGAGAAAAGGAAACATGACATGCAGTTTTTTTAATGTGGTGTGCTTACTGCTTGACCTCTCTCAAGGTATATCATGAAATAAAAAAGTGATACTGCTGCCTATGTCAGCCATGATGTAGCTCACAAACAACTATACAGTGAAAAGTACTCATGAGAGTACTCACTGCTGGCTGGCAGACTGCTCATTGTGTACCTTTTCCAAAGATGCTAGGAATGTGATCACCTGAGAGAATGACCAGAAGAAACATCAAGCCTAGCTCTTGTGAATGAGATGGGGTGGGTGTGCAGTGTTTCTGCAACAGATCTAACATCTGAGTTTTGTCTTCCAGGTTGACACAATGGAGGTTATGCGGCACCCTGAGGAAACAACTAACATGAAGCGACAAACTATGGCTTCCTATTTTAGGGTACAGCAGTTAAACTGTAAATAAATATTCTGAATATAAGAACAGTAGATATTTCTGAAATATATGTGGAGTTGTTAGATCAAAGAGGAAAGTAAGAGACTAAAAAAATAAATAGATAGTGAGTCTGAAAATACTCATCTGCTGTCTGAATGCAGCCTACAACCAACTGACCACACTCAGATCCAGTCAGCTTGGAATTGTATGCAGCATTGAGATTGAGTGTACTTGCAGCAAATTCTGATCAGACTGTAGGATAACGAGGTAAGAATGAAGCAGAAATATTTTCATGCAATGAAATAAGCTGTATTCAGTGTTCAGGTTGGGTAGGGCAAGAAGTAATGGGCCCATGTTTCAGCAGGAATATTCAGGTTAAATGCTAAGAGCATTCTGAGTAGTTACAATAATGTGGCACTTCAGTGGATTACCCTGGGAGAATATGCAGTCTGTAGCAGTGATTCTGACAAAAAGATTCCTCAGAAATGTCCCTAAAATGATACAGATACATTCAGTGCTCTCTGTGGGCAAAGTACTAAACCAGTAGCTTCATTCAACCCAATCTACATGGTTTTCTGTGATTCTTACCTGATTGTTTGTTTTACAGTAAGCTTATTCTCCTGTTGGGGATAACTGTTTGATCAAATGTGCCTACAACAGAGTGATAGTTGGGACACTTCTCAATTAATAATATCAATATGAGCTTTCTTAAACTACAAGAAGGTAATATAAAGAGAGGTGAAGAGAATAGGGTAAGTAGAACTAGAATCATAATTTGTGTTTAACAGTTAAAAGCATTTAATACATTCTGGATTTCAGCCATAAGCTGAAAAAAAATAAAAACTTGAATACCGATTAGCATTGTCATGACAAATTAACGTATAATCAATCATTCCATATTGTTTACAAAATATATTTCCTACTTATATAATTGAGTTGCAGTTTTTTTAGACAAGTCTCTGTATCTCTTTTTTTCCTTCACTAGTATTCACTCATGGATCTTCTATCCAAAATGGTTGTTGGACAACCTCACTTTATCCGCTGCATTAAACCTAATGATGATCGAGAAGCACTAACATTTTCTCATGAGAGAGTTCTACTGCAGCTACGATACACTGGAATTCTGGAAACTGTCAAAATACGTCAAAAAGGATATTCTCATCGCATCCTTTTTGAAGAGTTTGTGAAAAGGTAAGATTTCAATAGCATGACTGTTATTTTCAAGTACTATTCAACAAAATATATTGTATCTTTCTGTATCTTACAGAATGAAAAGTTCTAAAAAGATTGGTTTGTACATGTACAGTCTATGTTATTCTAATAAAAGCAGTAACTATCAGATAAAAACTACAAGAGTGGTCAAGAGAAGGAGAGGGAGAATTGCAGTAAGCAGTTAGTATTCAGTAGCAAGACCATCACTATGATTTCTGCAGCAGAGGCAACATGTGGCAATAAGCATCATGCTCAGATAATACAGGGATTTGAAAGGTCAGTGAACGTCAGTCTTCATTTTAATAAGATCCACATGCTTAAGAAAGAGCTGATACAAAAGAACTGTTAAAAAAAAAAAAAGAGCAACTGTTTTAGAAGAGTATTAATTTCAAGCTTGAAAACACTAATTAAATCAGAAAAACTAGAAATATTCCAGAGAATTTTTCATCAATACAGATTTCAAACATATAGCATTGTAAAAATTGGTTTAAAATATTTTTGTGAATAACATACTAGATTTATTACATCCTTTAGTGTGTAGAGAAGACATACTGAAAAAATGTAAGGCATAATTTCAAATCTGTATCATACTAGGGTAGTTCCCACGTAGAGACATAACATGTAAGAATGTTTGCCTCTCCTTTTCCCCATTTTACAACCCTTTCATCCCTTTTTCTCTTCCCCCTCAACCTTTCGTTATTTTTTTATCAACTCCGGAAGTATGAAAATTCAAATGTAAAAACTATTTCTGCTCTGGAGCAAGACTAGTTAGTAGGAATGTCAATAGCTTATGTCTGTACGCTGACATTAGCCTAGTAATGAAGAGATGTAAAATGCAGGTGTAACTGGAGAAAAACATTTGTGTGTGCACAAAAGTTCTCTAGCTAGAATATTCCTCCTAACAGCTTCCCCATGGTCATGTGTCTTGGATTCACCATGAATTACAACCAGATATTTGTTGACCTGAACCCTTATCATGGCTACTATATACTAGTTTGATTACTGAAAGGATCTGTGTATCAAGAAGTTTCAAATCTGATTCAGGAAATGCAGTTGTCTTTATAATGACTATCTGTTTATACAGTCTTTATATGGCTTCCTTTAGAGCTAAAATATTTTTCTATGTATTATTTACTTTTTTCTAAGGCTGTAGGGTGATAACTCAATAATGAAATAGAAGCAGCACGTTTAAGCGGTTGGTTCCTTAAAAGTAGGAACAACTGGCAAATGGCTGTATTGACCCTCTATTGCTATCTCCTGTACTGGAGATCCAGAGAGTACAGAGTTAATGAATCTACTGAAAAAATCAAAATCAAAATCATATGATACTAGATGGAAGTAGCTGACTGTTTTTGAGAAAGAGGACAGAGTTCCATAGGTCTTTCCAAAAACCCAGAGACTAAGAAAATGTACATGTCTGTAGATAAGTCATTTGAATTCATGTGTCTGTGGTTCTTGCACAGGCAGATGTAGACCAATAAACTGTAGTTTAATCAATTCATTCTGAAAAATTACTGAATTTTCTGATTTGTAATATATTAGGATGCTAAAGGAATATGTAACAGAAATACATAAGAGATTTGTATCCCAGGAAGGATAACTAAAATGTTCATTTGTCCATCAAAGCAATTTAATTTTCAGACACAATTTCCCTCCACCTTTAATTTGTGTGTTATGTGACTAATTTTAGTAAGGTCATACAATTTTAAAGCAGGTTGAACAAAAAGATTAATTTTTCTGATCGCTTACATGTTTTGCAACATCACGAAGAGCCTGAAATTTTATCTGCACATAAGTGAACAAAGATTAATTTCACTGAAATTGATGTAAATTAAGAAATTAGGCCTCTTCCTATCAATAGATTTTTCTCATTTAAAAATGCATGGAATCTGAGTACAATCCTGAAAATTAATGGTAATAAAAGCAATGGTAAGTAGCTTTCCATTCCTACAGATTCCTACAGGCAATTTGTGTTTAACATCTTTTTTGATAGTCCCCAAGTTTTAAGTCCAATCTGGTGTAATTCATTCAGAAAAGACAATATGTGAGACCTGGGGGAGGTGATTTAGCAGTTTGCCCACCAGCATAGAAGGAAGGCTTCTGACTGAGTTCAGAATATAAAGTGAGGCAGGCAATTCTTTCTCCTTTGTTCAGTTTATGCATCATTTTTAAACAAATTCTATTCCATTATATTCTTGAAAAAAATAATGAACAATGTATAAAAAAGATATCAGTGGAACAGAAAACATTTTTCTTCCACTTACAGCCACGAGTCAAGTGTTTTTAGGAACTAAGTAGTTGAATACATAAAAATGTTTGAGAAAACAGGTCAAATGCTAAACAGATTGGCACTTCTTTGTTCATAATCAAAAAGACATTAGGCAAGTATGAACAAGAATTTCAAAATGTCAGTAAATCTGAGGATATCAAAGATTTTCTAAGCGAGCAAGTTAATTGGTATTTTGATCCTTTTGAACAACTTAACAACAAAACAGATGAGCCAGCACTTTTTCTCCCTTGATGTTATTAAACAAATAGGTGTGCTTCTTGTCTGCCTGTTCAATAATGCTGTTTTGTAAACTCTTAGCAGGAAATATGAGGACAAAACAGTCAAAGGCAGGGAACAGAACTATTCAGAGTTTATCAGGTGGGAGGTAAACAAAAGATAAAGCTTTGTAACGTTACTCTTCACCATCTTCTGTTTTCATGCAGAGTAGATTATTTCACAGGTTGCAAACCTGGAATTTAGTTTATTGGGATAAAAAACAGATGGTGAGGAGTGGTCTTAATTGTAACTCACTCATACAATGGTACTGTAGCCAAAGATAGAATCATGTGTTTCACATGTATAAACAAAGTGATTACTTTAATTGAAGTAGTGAAATCTAATTTACAACCCTCGCAAACACTTTGAACCTATCAAGTTTTCAGCAGTTCATCTCCATTTGCTGTGTTTCACATCCCACATTGTCACGAGTCTGTCTTCACCTTTTCTGTGGAGCTCTGTGGTCCCTTTCATAGACTGTGATCCCAGGCATCAGATACAGGTTATTAAGGTGATCAGGCAGCAAGGTGGGCCTGGCTTGCAGGGCTGCATAGTGACCATGCACCGCACAGCAGCGAAGGAAAGTGTGCATTTTTAGTAAGGACATACATTGAAATTCCCACTAGATGAGACACTATTTCCTATATTCCAGTGCCTAGGCTTCTGATGTGATCTGCAGGTGTGTCCTTACTGGATATACCTGTCCTGTATGCACTTTCTGTGTAATGTATCATATGCTATATCATGTTTTGAAATATAAGAGGCTTGAGAGTCTCATGGTGCTAAATGATGTCAGACTTCAGGCACCTCATAAGCACACAAGAATGTTTTGAGAAGTTTTGTATAAGTTTCATGTAAGGATTGTATTTTTTTTTCTTTTTTACTTCTCTGATAGTTTATGTTCTGCATCGAAGATCTTTGTACTGCATTAGAACTGAAGAATGCAGTTTTCCTATGAGTGCTACCTCTTTAATAGACAATGTCATTCAGAACATACACTCATGGCAATACCAGTAATATTTCTGTAACAATAATCCCAATATGATTGGTTCTTCTTTTTCTAAAAGAATTTTCAGTGTAAATTTGCATAAGGTCTCTGTTAGTACACCTGACACAGTCTCTAAGTTCTCAATGTTACTTTTCTTCTACCAGTGGTGATATGCTTGTTTATTATTCATAATAAGGGATTAAAGGTATTAAAAGCCAACTGAATTGCTAGACAGAGTTTAATACTTACTGTTAAAATAGTGCATTCTTACTGCATTCTCACTTTTAACATTGAGTATCAAAACCCTCAAGTGAATTCTAGAGAAAAAACATTTCCATTCACCTTATTTTAATTTTCTATAAGCCATGGAAGTGTTTGTTGTTTCTTTCAATGGATCTAAGATTTCACCAGATCTGCATACACTTTACACTTTATATACGATAAACTACTGTATCTTCCACATCTTCTCTCTATACTCTTCACATCCACAGAATGCTGGTAAACAGTTGCAGGATGAAAGAGGCTTGAAATCTGTACAAGTGAAAAGTCTGATAATCCCTTACAAGTTATAAATACAGAATGGACCAAAATATGCTTTTTGGGGGAGTATATATGTGATTCTATGGTTATCTGATTGACAGCATGATTTAGGTATCTGGTACTGAAAATGTTTGTAGATCTTTCTTAAGAGTCTCTTGGATGTTTTTTTCACTTACGTTTCAGTTACATTTTTTTGATTCATACTCTTACGGCAGAGTCCAATGTAATCAGCTTTATACAATTTACTGGGGAACCCTCTAAAAGAGGTAAGATGCAACAAATATAAGCTGAGAATTCTTGAAAGTTATCTACAGGCTTCTTCAGTGCTCAAAATCTTGATGATTCTTTTGATTGTATTTTAACTTTCCATTTCTAGGCCTGAGAAGGAACAAGCATTTTTTGAATACTGAGAATAGGCCTTTTGTAGCTGGGGGTCTAGTTAGAAACATATTTTCTCCTTCTCACACCTCAAGGTTTTTATATGTCATTTCCCATTCTCCACATCAGGCCAGAATATTTTAATGCAAATATTCTTTTTAAGGACAAAAACTGTTAATCGTTACCTTGGTGTGTAGAACTTTGCATTCCAGGCCTAAGGGCTCTGTAAAGGGAATTTTGGTAAGAGGCACTGTTATAATAGTTAATGGTGCTGTTTAAGTGCTATTTATTGATCTGTTCCACAATTCAGCCCTAAGGGTTGGAGAGGAGAGAAATTGAACCATTTACAATCTGTTTGTCTAAGGTAAAACCTTACATAAGTCAGACAACACACAGCAGCAATCTGATGTTTTCTGTGTCTCAGTACACTTGGATGTCTTTAATTCTGCATGTCCCACCTTTGTATTTGTTCATGTGAGGATAAATTCAACTTCCAATGAACTTCCTTTTGTCTCTAATTACTCTTAAATCTAAGTTAATCCTGCTCTAATATATGTTTTGCATGAGGATATTAACATCCATACAGGATCTTTTGTAGAGCAATATAGGAACCAATGGTTAAGAAATATATAATTTCAAACAGGTTTCATCTATTGAAAAATCAATTCTTTTGAGGTGAAATTACTTCTCTTTTACTCACTGCTGCTGAGAATGTGATCAGTCAAATGCTTTTAGGATACATATAGTTGAATATATGTAGGAAATTTTCAATCAGGATGGATAATTTAAAAGAAATGTGGTTTTGCATCAGTATGGCACTTAGGAATTTACTGTCTTTATTTCAAAACAAATGAAACCATGTTATGCTTAAAACAATAGTACCAGTTACATGGGAATGCTACAGTTTCTTAATTTCAGCCTAGGTGATCATTTTCTGTCGTCATTCAGATCTTCAGTAGTGTTAGGAAGAGTAACCATTTGCATCCAAAGAAGAAAATCTTACCAGCAGACTGGAGTATGTCTTCAATCTCATGCAAACTGGTTTGTAATAGCCTTTATGGTTCTTATTCTATTTAAATGCAGTGAAGTAGTGCAAAGATCCTGTTTAGATGGTACCTTATGTATAGACCAGGCACAGCATTACTTTAACCTACAGCCAGTTGTTTAGCAAGCTGCCCTGGGAGCGAGACTATTGTTCTTTCTTATCTACTTAAGTCTTTCTTTCAGTCTTGTATTTATTTCCAAAACAGAGGGTAAAACTGTTTCTTCATCCCGAATTCAAAATAGGTAGAAGATTCCACAGCATGTGTCCTCCATGAGTATTTTTGTGCATTTAAGACATAATATTGTGAATGTCTGAATATGTAAGTAGTGTGTGTTACAATTAAATTACCTGTTGTTTTTTTTTCAGTAGTCCTAAATTTCTCATTGCTCATTAAGACCTTCCATGCCTATGTAACAACAAATGAAAGACTATAAACTTAATTTTTAAGAACAGAAATAAAAGTATTGGCTTAATATAGACAAAGTGTTTTGGACCATTGCACTGTTTGCTAGAACAAACGCAAATGTGCAAATAAAAAAACTAAGTTGCAAATCTTTATTCTTTATTATATGTGGAAGTATGTGTGATTTGTAGCCCTACATTTCTGCATTTAAGGAGTTAGTTTCTTCCCTTGATAAAATCATATAGTGTTCACTATGTTTGTGATCTCTGTACAGCAGACTTAAGTATGATAGAGATGTTCTTAGGCCAATAAATCAAAATGAACAGTTATAATTGTATGTTGCCCAAAGCCTTGGCTGCATAACTAGACATTTTCACTACCATTTCACCATGTATAATATTTGTAAACTTTCACCAGATGCATTAAGGTGAAACATTTTATCTTCCTCCAAAATATTGCATGTGTTTTGTTGCCATACAAAGATCTTAAATTCCATAAATTAGATGGCCCTACATGGCATACGCTATGTTGTGATACTGTTATCTTAAGCACAAATCAAATTACTTGTGTTTGTAGTTAGTGACTTAGTCATGAAAACAGGCAGTGCTAGAAAACAAAGCATTTTCTTGTCATTGATAAGATTGTGAAACTTAAAAATTGTGGAGTTCTCCCTGACTATTTGCACCTCTGCTATCTAAATATTGTTCAATGATTTTAAAATTCCCAGCTACAACATGTCTTAAAAGATACGTGAACATGCAAAAAGCTGATAATAGCATAGACTTGAAGATTTCCTTCCCTCTAGGAAAGAAACAAACCACTTAAGTTACACATATGTATAAATGCCAAGGCTGATCTGAAATAGCTTTTGTAGCAATCAGCAATTTACTACTGATGCAACTTCTCTGACATGTCTGTCAAGCACGTGTTGAAACTGCAAACTATGACAAATTGTTTGGGATATGTACATTTTATATCTGAGTTCTATCAGTGCAAGTCAGAATGCTGTCTTGTGAAATCATGTATCGTTAAATTTAATAGTAAAATAGAGGAAATGTGCATTTTTTTTCTTTTAAATCTGCCTAGATTTAAACTGCTGTTTCTCCATACCTGCTAAATGCCATGACTGTTAGTACTTTGAAAGACTTGGCTAAATAATTTGCAATACCATCTTACTGATAAAATGACTGCATTAAAAAAACTTTAACTCGATAACACACAATCTCCTATCATTATTCAGAGTGGGCAGTGTCTCCAGTTGGTGAATATCTATCTCTCCAGTTCAGGACAGATTCCAGTGCCTTCAGACATCATTTTGTTCCCCTTTGATCTTTATTGACTATTTTAGTGGTTCTTTTTTCTTTCTTGTGACAACTGGAGCTAATCTCTAGAGATTAACTGGAGCTAATATTTGAAAATCATATTCCCCTGATTTAAAAAAAAAAAAAAAAAAAACCACAAACTTGCGCTGTTCCATTCTTTATAATTGCTTCTCAGTATTTTTTTTTTTTTTCAGTATGAGGTAGAATTTTTTCATGCCTTTATGTGGCTACAAGAGGAATCTGTCTTTGACATTCACTGGTCAGATTTCTCTTTATTCTAAGGACTATGTGATGGTTTTTCCCCATTCTGGTAATTAGGAGATCAGTTTGCTGAACCTGCTGATTCCTTTCAAAAGCAATGTAAATAGAGTAGTTCCTGCAGAAGTGAAACTTAAAGAAGAAACGTGATGGTTCATAAATGAGAGGTGAGGTGGCAGTTGCTACTATCTAACTGTGTACTTGTGGTAAAATAACCTTGAACTTGTAAACTAGCAAGCCAGTGTTCTTGCTGTTATGTAACATGATTGTTTGCAAATAGAGTTACTTGATTACTGTACAACTGTCCTTCATGAACAAATGGTGCCTTTACAAGCATGGCTTGTTACAGTCATTTCTCATGTCTATTCAGTTCCAACAAGTATGCATCTCTTTTTTGTTATCTTTTTGCACCATAATTTTATTTCACATAATTCTCAGGGCTGTTCTTTTTGGGATCTTGGACAAAATGTAAGTCAAAGTTGTTTACTATGGGCCTGATCTGGAGGCCACTAGAGTTATCATAATAATTCCCATTGACTGATTATCCCAATCAAACAGAAAAAAGGCAAAATGCCTAAAGACTTACATAACCATAGAAATCCTTGTGTCTATCAAAAATGGTTTAATTTGAATGAAGAGTAGTTTGTTTTATTTTTTTCTTTAAAATAGCTACTAGTTTTGTTTAACTATCAGCACTAATAAGATCCTTACCAATAAGATAGCAATGCCAATTGTTTTAATTGTGCATATATATGACCTCTTTCTGGAAACACAAAATTTAGATGTCAAGCAGTCTGAACATCCTGCTGTCTGTAAATTAAGATTGATATGAGAATTGTTTTTCCTGTAAACTAATCTTTATTCTTTGTACACGGTAGCAGCCTCTCTGCATATATAATCTGTCAGTATTGCTGATACAGACTCTGTGCTGCCTGCCCTACTAGTGCTGGCCTTTTTCTTCACAGACTGAGAATCTGCAGTCTTTCTGTTTGAAATACTGAAAATGAAAATTACTTTGGTGCTATTGACAGGGTGGTCTTGTTACAAGCTCAAGAGTCCTTGAACTTATGTGGATCCTTCTTTCCCAACAAATATCAAGGCTACTTATACTTGTTTGTGAGAAGTGACCAATACCAGTAACTAACTGTATGGGAACAGCTGAATCACGGCCTGAACCTCTGATTGACCACCTGAGGTGAGCAATGAGTCAGCCCTGGAAGCACAGGTGAAGGCAATTCACCTGTGCTGCCAGAAGGGGTGGAGCCTGGCTCCACCTCTCCTAGACCCATTTAAGAGCCGACTACCAGTGGGGAAGGATCTCTTTCTGGAGATCCCTCCTTTGGAGTTTTGTAGCCAGCCCAGGACATTGAGTAAGCACTCTATCTATTCTTTTGGTATAATAACCTGCTTAGCCAAACTCTCTGATATATTTCTTAATTATAATATCTGTACATTCATTGATTATACACTAACATACTGCAAAATTCTACTGATGAAATAGACTTTAAGGACTTTTTTCCTGAGAAATGGACTTCAGGTCACAAATAATATATCTTAGAAATATTTCCGTTATTTCTGGAGTTTCATCTCTGAGCTAGAGAGTAGTAGTGGAAGTACACGTTTGTTGCCAAGTCAACTCTTTCTTTGTCATTTTGTTTTGCAGGTATTACTACCTTGCATTCAAGGCACATGAGTCTCCCCTTGGCAGCAGAGAAAACTGTCTGACCATTTTGGAGAAAGCTAAACTAGAAAACTGGATTCTTGGAAAAACCAAGGTAGAGAATGCTGATATTTTCTCCAGGTTAGCGTCCCTGTAGCAAAGCTTATCTAACAGTGGTTTGCAAAGTACCGAGTGAATTAACAAAAGAGAATTTAACAAGGAATTTGTTCCAGTTAGTTAGCCTTCTAGGTTACAGAGGTGCCCTTCCAAGTCAGATGAGTTTGTGCTACTGGAGAAAAGGTGCATTGAGTACCTCCCCAAAATGCACTCTGCACGTGGCTGCCTTGATAAAGATGGTACATCTGTCAGTGCCTGCTGTGATAGTGTCCTGAGGATCCTTCTATTAATCAGATGTGACTGAAACTTTACACTCTGACCTGTTCTGTGGGTCTGGTTAGTACATTATCTGTGGAGTTTCAGATGAGATTTTTCTGTTTCTTTGATAGAAGAGCCTTTGATCATGGCTTAAAATGGTCTGGTTGACTTCTGTGAGAAGAAAGTTATGTTGTATCCGGAGTTGTTTTATTGTGCACAAAGGAAAAACGAGGAGAGAGTGTATGTAACTACCCATAGTATTTGCCTCTTGAAGCAGTGTTGTTAGACAGTATTGTCTAAAACAATTGTAGTCCGAGATTTATGCCCCAACAGTCAAGAAAGTCTGTATTTTAAAACTATTGATAAATGAAAGCTTCCCTCTCACCAGTTTACTTTCTTAAGGGCAAAAATAAGTGGTTTATTTTGCAGTGGGGTGACCATATTCAATGGAATAATGAAGCTCCCTCAGCACACTGAAAGCAAATTATTTAACTCACAAAATTGCTAAAGAAAAAAACAAAACAAAAAAAAAACACAACAGCAACTAGTATTTTATGAGGTTTCCTAGAAAAAGTTCTCTGAAGTAGGCCAATACAAGGCTTCCAAAAAGGCAAAATATGATAGCTTGTGCTGCTACCTATGTGTAATACTGAATTTGTTGTTCCATTTCAGGTTTTTCTGAAGTATTACCATATAGAGCAGTTAAATTTGTTCCTGCGAGAAGTTATAGGGAGGGTGGTGGTCATGCAGGCTTATATCAAGGGATGGCTTGGAGCAAGGAGGTACAAGAAAGCCAAAGAAAAAAGAGAAAATAGTGCTGTTACCATACAGTCAGGTAAATATTCACATTTCCTATTTCATTGAGTAACTTGGCATTTTAAGATGTTAAATTATGTGTATAATATTTATTCATAATAGTTTATATGAAATCAAAATAATGGGAGGTACTTTTCTCGCCAGCTAATTGATGCAAATATTACTGATTTACTTCTAGGGTGTTATCTTAGCTTTCAGTAATGTAATCATTTAAAATATTTTAGAATTTTGGATGTGATGCCTGTACATAAATGGAAAATATTGTTAGGTGCGTCTACACTAGCTTGCAGCACATACATAAAATGCGATATCTTAGCTCTCCTTCCTCTCTTCCCCCTTTGCCTTCTTATGTGCACCATACTTACAGATAACATAAGTTATGGGGTGGGCCCAAAAGGCTGATTGCCAGTAATCTAGCAGGCTTTTTTATATTGAATTTGGGGAGTTATGTGAGAAGGGGAGTTCTTGTGCTGACTGATGATGCACAATTATCATGCACCTTTGCCTTTTGGATTAGGACATCAGCGAGCACATGGTGACAATTAAAATTTGGACGAGTAAAGCAGTGTTTGAAGTTGCAAGGATGAGAGTACTGCAGTCATGAACTCAGAGTTCAACATGTGGGTGGGTGAGGAGGAGGTACTGGAGGTGGGGGCTGGAGTGGTTGTGGCAGGAGGGATGAAAGTTTCAGCACATCTCTAGCTCTCTAGACTCTGTAGCACTTCCTTAAATAAATGTAATTTCCAGCACATGGTTTTGTATTTTTAGCTTGGAGAGGATATGAAGCTCGCAGGAAGTACAAGGAAATAAGGAACAGAAGAAATAATGCTGCTATACATATTCAAGCAGGTAATTAAAACATTATTTTGGTTGCCAGTACCTATTTTGCTGTGGGTGATTTCATGTGTCGGTGTTTATAACCAAGAGAAATACGTACAGTTCAAATGAAATCTGTCAAAAGCATTGCTTCTCGTCACTTGTTCTTCACTATCAAATGACATCTGTGACAGTTATGACACTTTTTCTGAGATTTTTCTGAGTACCTTTCTGAAACATACCGAATAAAAGCTGTTAATTCTTTAAGATTCTTCTCAACACAATGAGTATGATTCAGTCTTGAGCAGAGCTGGAATGAAGCACTGAATATGTTTGACTATAAGTGTGGATTGGAGGCACTGGACATGCATTTCTGTCTTTGTCAAGTACCGATCTTGGCAGATAGTCAAGTTTCCCTTTCAGTTGCATGCTGAGTTTGCTAGCTTTGGCCAATCTCTGACTCTCTGCCAGACTCCTATGCAGCCGTATCAATATGAATTTGAATGAACTTTAAAGAGATTGTTGGAGGAACAGGCCCATAGGGCTGTGCAGGTCTCTAGTAGAGAGCAGGGTACCATATGGCATAGAAATCTCAGAACCACTGCTGCGAACTCAGTGATGTTTTCACATGCTGCCAGAATGAAGCAGTCTCCATATGATGCAGTGTAACACACCTTTCCTGTCCAACCCCAGGTGAGAGACTATACCTGATCAAAAATGAGCTGTAGCAATGTGTCTACAGATAAATCATGGCACCACCTTTATTTTCCCAGCTGCCTATGCTATCATAGGTCCTTAAGCTTTGTAACCTCTCTATTTTGCATCGTATAACCTGAAGTCAATCTGAAATGGAGTAGTTATAAATATTCCTTTACTTTTTTCTCTTCTTAAGCCATTCCTGCTAAATCCAACTTTTTTTTTTCTAAGTTTCCTACTTTGAAAATAAGCTTCAGAATGACTTTGAGCAGAAAACAGAAGAATACCAATCTGGTTACAGAAAGGAACAGATTATCATTAGGTTAAAATAGTAATTTATAGCTTAGTGTGCATACTGTTATGTATAATCATAAACTATAGCTCTAGTGTTAAATGCAGATCATTATATTAAATGGAGAACAGTTAAGGAGATTTTTTTTTCCTATTACTACAAGCACTGAGGAACTGTGTGAGTGCTCTCTCCCCTTCTTCCTCTCCTTTGTGTTGTCGCTTGTTTTATTCATAATGACCAGATTTTAAAGAGCCACATGCAACTGCTTTCTGGAGTATTCACTAAATTTATGCTTGTCCATACCTGCACTAGGATTTCCTGACTTTTATGATGGCATTTTGTCATTAAAAAAAAAAGTGAAATGGTTGACCCTTCACTTTCCCACTATTAACAGTTTTTAAGAGGAGAGTTATCTCAGATTTCATTGGAAGGTGGTGTGTAGCAATGTTACTTCAAGGCTGTAGGGTATACTTGGCCTTAGAATTTTATTCAGCTAGCTTTCTTAGGCATGTAGGAAGTGCATGCATATTACCAACGCTTTGGAAAAAGCAACTGATCTATTCTGCTGTTTGCATGCATGGAAGAGATTCAGAGCTTTGTTCCTTCCTGTCATCTCTGAGATGCATTGAACATGGCAGAGCAGAGACAGTGGGATTGTACACATCCTTGTATTTGGACGCTTCTGTCCTCTGGACCTAGTGCTGGAGGAATGCTATTAGAGCTTTTCCAACCAACAGACACACTGCCTTCTTTTGTAACCTGGCACTTGACAGTTTCAGTGATCAGTCTGGGTGAATGAGCATTAAGGCTGTAGGGTTAAGAGTGACACATGCACCTCTGTATTAATTATGCTGGCTGCTCCTCCTGTCTTTGGTACTGCACTCAATGAGGTATAATAATAATCCCCAGCATGTTTCACTCTGCCTTTGGAAATCTATATCTAGGACCTCGTATTTGAAAATTCTTCTTGTGCCATTTTTCTTCTCTGTATGTTAATCATTCAGTGTTTATAATCAAAGCTCATGCTTGTGAATGGCGGCCATCTTCCTGCTTTTAAAATACACAGACATCCTTTTCTTGTTTACATTACACTGCCAAAGTGCTTAGTGACATGGGAACAAAAGCAAGCCCAAATCTCTACTTTCCCTGCACATCTTATAATGTTAGTGTGTATTTCAAGGCAGCTTTTCAGTAAAAAGGAGTATGATCACCTTTGGATTTTTTTTTAATGAATCATTTCAGGCAGAGAGATATATTGTTGGCATTTGTCATCCAGACATTAGCAAAACCGTATAATTAAAATAAATGTACTTCCCTTTCTTTCTCCCTCCTCTCCCTCCCCCATCCTCAGCCTTCAAGCAGGCCTTGAAATTTAGGAAGCATTTGGCTTACATGTTTTTACAGAACAGCACATATTGAAATTTGTTTTCCTTTCATCTCTTTCCCAATAAAAGCAGCCGCTCGGCTTATCCCTTTAGCTTCCTCAGAACTTCCTTTCAGAATTCCCGATCTATTACAGCACATTCACATACCAGAAACAAGATGCCTTTTCATGCTGTCAACCTTTTTCATCTGAAATGTAAATTAATTCTTGCTGGTACGCTTTGACAGAGATCAAAGTAGGGGTATTAACCTTATTGGGCCTTCTCTTCATCAGAATCAGTTCCAAAGACTGCAAGGGTAGTGTTAGGAGGCCAGTCTTCACTGTTATCTATGGCCCTCCTCCAGGCAGTCCTCTGTCTACAAGTCAGCATTTCAAAGGCGCTGATTTCTTTTGTAAATGACCTTATCATTACTTTAAACTGTGTGAAAAATGATTTGCCTGAATAATTCTTGCAGGATTATCCTGCTCATTTTAATTGTGGGGGGACTTCATTCAGATTCCAGGATATTGTTTAAGTGGTTTTGACAGCAAGTGATCATAGCCTGATATAAAGGAGGAACACAGCTCCTGATTGGAAACCTCTTGACTTGTTCAGATTGTTCATTTCTTGCAAGTCAGTCTTTGAGGTAGGCTACATTTGCATTTTAAAAATAAACAGATGCCTTTCAAATACATGAGCTGGTGGTCTGGAGATCTCTGTGGGCCCAGCAGTTTGCTATCCATTGATGAAATGTTGAAAGAAAAAACAAACTTAAAAAAAAAAAAAACCCTTCACAATATACTTGAGGATACATTTCCTAAGTGTATAATATTACACAAAAAAATGGTCATTATTTTAGATAAGGGAAACACTCTAGCTAGTAGACAAAATATTTGTGAGCTTAAATTAGCCGAGGAAGGAAAAGCTGCCTTACTTCAGCGTATCTACACTGCAGGTTTTCAGAACGTACAGATTTTATGAGATGAGAAATGGGGTGCAGGTTACACAAGTCCTTCCTTATTTCCTCTGGTCTGGCTTTCCCAAACTGTATCGTTGAGGCAATTTTTAACTTGGAGGGGAACGGCGAAGAATTATTTCATGTAAAGTTTTCACATTAGTAACACTTCGCACTTTGGTGTAAGTATTTCTTTGTAATTGGGATTTGAATTGATTGAATTTACATCTACATATAATGAAAAAGATTTTATTGAAATAAATTATTTTAGAAAATTATTTTTGCCAGATACACACCTGGTGTAAATCAGTGTATGACCACTGAATCATCTGACTGAAATGTTGCTCTACTGGTCTGTCTCACATGCAAGTCTCATTGGATGTTTCTTTCCATTAGAGGAAAGCATTAATTAGAATTAAAAAGGAAACAATACACAAAACAAACAGATAATAGAATTATAAAGATACATAATCTAGTTATGAAAACGCATATTTCTATGTGGAGTGACCCTTGTCCCGAAAGTCTTAAAGGAGGATTTTAATCTGTTTATTTCATTTGTGAGGTGATGTTGCCAAAATGCCAAATGAGTGGTGCGTACAATTCACTTAGATCTGAGGTGACATCACTGAATTCATTTTAATTAGGCCCACTTTAGCCATCTGGAATATACTTTGCAACTCTGGTCAGGACTGAGTTTAACTATGCTTCCAGAGGTGAAAGGCAAATGACTAATCCATTGAGCCACTGTCTCCTCCTCCAACACGTGCTCACGCACTCACCATATGTCACATTGTATTGGAAAATTCTTTATCATGAACTCAAGAAAAAAGAACAGAACCGAAATCTTTTTTTCTTTTTTTTTCTTTTTTTTTTTTTAAACAAAAAGGGATGTATGTTCAGAAGGAAATCAGATGAAAAAAAACATTCTGCAAAATGCTTTCTACAACTTCTTCCCATGCACTGTTTGCATATCTCACTATTTGCATATATCTTTCGTGGGCTTCAGCTGAAATTTATTTTGTTTAAAAAAAAAAAGGGCTTGGGAAAAGCTGGAATGCACTATTTCATATTTATAATAACTGTAAGTTTTTAATAAAAATTTTACCTGCAGTATTTTTTTCAGCAAAGTTTAATGTCAGCTTCAATAGCAGAAAAGGAAGCATTTCTTAAAAACCCTATTTTTTCTGTCAATTCATGTGTATGTGTGTGTACAGGTATTCAGCTAGTAATGTTGTAAAGTTCTACGAATTATGTTATTAGAATGTTCCAAATACTTCTAAGCACATCATTATTATATCTAAAAATACATCTTTTTTTTTATCATTCCTGAAAATAACAAATACTAAGTAACAGATACAGCTTTATTTTTTATGTCAGTCATCTTCCTTTTAGCAGCATTCTCAGGATAAGAACCTCTGAAGAAATATGTTTCTTTTAATGGTAGCTGAACTGAGTCATTTTATTATCTTGATTTCACATTCAGATGTATTTGTACAGGCTACACAGCTTTACTTAACTTTACTCCTCTATCTCTTTATGTTCTGTACCAGCTTAGGCCATTCAGTCTTCAATTCTAGTATACCAAGTAACCATTAAAAACCTCCTGCTCATATGCAGGGAGCATGTTAACAAAAGTGAGATGGCCTTAATAGTTTTTTGAAGGATGAGGTCTTGTATTTTATCTCTGTCTCTGAGCTAATCTTTCTGTGAATAATTTTTTTTTTCTATTTCTTTTTTTTTTTCCTGACCATTCTTACTAGATTTCATGCCCTTGGCAAAATCAGGAAGGGACAAGAGACCTTGGAATACTTCTTTCTTTTCATTACTGATGTTGACAGTCAGTTTCAGAGTCATCCACACTTCTTTTGTTTGACCAAGTCTCGAGATAAAACTTTTTAGTGCAATGCACAAAAATTAAAACCCATACATCAAAGTGATGATGTGCATCAGTAGCAAGGCCTGCTTTCTTGTAATGCTTCTGCCAGAGATTATAGGACATTAGTTATTTTTCCTGCTACTAAGCATTCATCACCCAAGTTCCATCCAGGCTGAGAGGTGAAAAAGGGGAAGTATTCATGGGACTTAGCAAAGGACACGACTTCCCCTCTCTTTTACTGTTCAGTGGAATTAATTTGGCATGAAGCAAAAAATCAGATTTATGGGCTCCAAATCACCTCAGATGTTGGTAGTTAAGCTTCTGAATGCTCTTTTATCTAGGCAAATTAAGAAGGTCATATGCTGTTTGTAGCAAATCAATTTCTGATTACAAACAGTCATGACACCTTCTATTCAGGAAACTTGAGCTTTCTGTTCAAAATTGTTCTTATGTACTATTTTAAGTTATATCTTAAAAATATGTCTATATAGAAATATTTTTTAACAAGATTTCTTACAGCTGAGAATGAATCCCTCTGCTGTTTTAAAATAGTACTTCATCTCTGTTCTTCATGCCTCAGGTACAGACCTATGATTATTTAGCTTTGATCTTTCATTGTGCTTCACATTTCAGTCTGTAACTGTATATTTCCAATGGGAATCAGAGGAAAAATGCCTGGATTTTTGCTATTTGGAATTGTGTAACTTTGCATGTAATGTATATGCCTCAGTGCTTAGACCTTAAAATAAAGTTTTTTAACTGTAGTATGCCAAATTTCAGGCTCCCTATGGTAAATATGTTCTTTGTTTGCTACATGCTGGAGCTGGCAGAGTGATCACTTTAAGTCAAAGTTAGTGTAAAAAGCAAAAAGTAATGTCCTCAGTGGTGTCACAGAAAATGCTTAACTCTAATAAGATAACTATTAAAATAAATAAAAGTTCTAAAATTCCTAATTCCTATGTTCCTAGGTTGCTTTGAGTTTAGGTCCTGTTATCATTGGTTATGTAAAGATCAGGGTTAGAGATACTGTTGCTGTAAAGTTTGGAATATAGAATGCATAAGGTGAAAATGAGGTGACAGCTGGTAATCATTCTTCTTCAATGATGCAGTGATTGTTCATGGAGCACTAGCAACATGAGTCTGCTAATTTCACACTCTTTGAGCCAAGTGCTTAGTGTCAAAACCAGCACCAGTCAGTAATGCAAATTGCCATGATGGAACAGCTTCCCAACCTCTCCGGCTCCCCCAGTAGAATTCTCTGCATATGCATTTCCATTGAAACATTATAGTTCCAGTTATAAATGCTGAAAAGATGCAGTTCTACTAATTCTTGATGAAGATTTTGAGACAGAAAAATGTTTGTTTACCCTTCTACTTCAGTTGTCCTGTGAGTCTATGGGAAAACAGGAAAAGCACAGCCATTTACCTGTAAGATAGGAGGTATTCTAAAAGAATGTTAGAAGCCAGCTTAAGGAAGGGTTCCGTTGAAGAGAATTTGATCCTGAAAATATTTATGAAAACAGAATTCAGAGTAAAAATAAAGTTTACAAAATGAAATAAAGCAAATTGTGTGTAGTGAATGAGGGAAAGACAAAAAATAGTTATACCGTCATTAGTAGGTATCTGGCAGAAAAAAATCATAGAGATATTGGGGGTGGTTTTATACGCACACATGCACGCACACATGCACACACACATGCAAAGCAACTGCTGAAACTGAGAAATTACTAGAGAGAAAAATGATGCTTATCTTACTACTTCACTTATTTCAGTGCTTCTTTATCTTTACAGTAGTCCATACACTGCTGCTCAGCGTGTTTCAGCTGCAGAGGTGGCTGCCAGCCAGCTGTCTTTGCTGCCAATAGCAGAGTAGGTTCCTTGTCTGGTCAGTGGGGGATAGTTAAGAATTGGAAGCCTGATTGCATGGGGCAAGAGAGTGCTCGCCTCATCTCTGCCAGATAGGCAGACTTTTCCAGTCTCATTATTAAGGGTGGAAAGTTGCTCAGCCTCATGGTACCTGAGCTCTGTATTCAGTACAACACCTCAGCAGGCTCAGCTTCTGTCATGCCTTCTGTAAAGGGAATGGTTATTTATTTTAGTAATCTCTCATTAAAAGGCAATTTTTGCTGCTTTTTACACTGGAAACATCAGTAGCATAGAAAACGTTAGATTGTTATGGTGCATTGCATACCACAGCTTGAATGGTTAGGATGCTTTTTTGTTTTTTTGTATCGCACATGAAAGTGCAAAAATGCACATTTTTGTGATGGCTGGAAAGAAGGTCATTAACATGAATTAAAATAGAAAAGAAGAGATCAATTATAGTCCTTCCTATGGAAAGAGTAGCTGAGATCAGGGTAGCTTTATTTTTTTTCTTCTTTTCCTTATGCAAAAAGAAAGGATGAATGCTGAGTTAAGTTTCTAAGAGTCATTAAATGGAAGGAAAAATGAATAAAAAATTATTCCATAATTTTGTAATAATGAGAGATTCCAAGTACTGCATTTTTTTCCTCTTTTGTGTACGGAACACTTTTGTTGTTTTTACAAAATATCAGGCATGAGATGATCTTTTTGTCAACAACTTTGTTCTCTTTATTCTTTACTATATTTTCTCTTTATTCTACCTCCTGCTTTCCCAATGTTACCTATATTGTTATTTTGATCCTGCGTGAGGTTGCTCTGTGTCCCACATCCCATATCCTATGTCCCATACAACATTAACCCAGATTTTAGACGTTCCAATTGTAGAGCATTCAGCTCTGTGCTGCAGAGAGATGTGCCAGTCTGTATTTCAGGTTCTGCAGAGTTTTTCTCTGATTCATAACTGTTTTTTAGCTTTCAGGGGATATATTGTTCGTAAAAACTATCCAAGACTGAAGAAGAGCACTGGCTGTGTAGCAGATTCTCAGCATATGAGCAGCTGCTCTACTTCTGATGTTGACTGTGAAGAGCACTGGTGAGTTGAATCCTTTGTTATCTACAGAAGTAATTTTGCACACAGTAAAATCTGAGAGGAGCAGACGTCATCATGATTCAACTGGTGCTTTGGGAGCCTGCCGTTTTCTGAAGATGATCACCTGTAGGTTAAGCAGCACCCCCACCAGCATAGTCATCTCAGTATTCTCCAGGTAAATAAGTGAGATTTATTTAAAGTAGTGTTTGCCCTGGACTGATGTCCTGTTTCTGTGGACTTCTCACAAGTACCCAGAATACCCCTAACCACAGACTGCATTTCAGAACTGGCTGCAATGCATGATTTTCAAGAGTAGAAATGTACCCTTTTGTGCCTGTGGAGCTCCATGCAGAGTTCTAATGAGGGAAAAGACTTGCAAAAAAGAGATGGCCAAGTCACTGACAGCCTAGGCATACTGTAAACCTTAGTAGTGGTGCCTCCCTCTTTGTAGAGGAAGAATATTTTGATCTTCCTTACTAGTGGAGTTGTTTCAGTCCAATATTGACCTGCTCTTTCTTGTGTAGAGAAGGGAACTGCTCCATCTATTATTTGTCTATCTTTCCTACAGTGTTGCAGAAGAGGTGCTGGCTGAAGGAATCCCTTTGGTCAGCAGATTTTGGTGACTAAGAGCTATAACATGTCCCCTGCTGAGGGATAGACATCAGGAAATCTCAGTTCTTATTGCACTTCTTATTTCTGTTAATTTATAGTCTTTCTATACAGCACACAAATGCAGGTCCTGTTACACCTCTTATGAGTTCTCTGAGGAAACCGGTGACTTGCTTGAATGCAACTAGATGCTATTATTCCATTGAGAAAGTTGCTTTGTTTGTTGTTTTTGTTGTTGTTGATATGATTTTTTTTAATTACACTGACTCTTCCTCTGAGAAAGTATTTCAGCTTTCTCTGTGTATTTTCAGAACACTGAGTTACATTAATTTCCATGTGAACTTTGTTTTTTTTTTTATATTGAATAGTGTCTGCTAAATGCTTTAGTGCATGAAATGATTTTGTCCAGGTGTAATCACCTGTATCCTTTCAGGTTAATAATATTCCAGAGTATCTCCCTTGCAGTAGTCTGATTTCAGAATAAATAAATATATAAATAAATAAATAAGGTTCAGGCTGGTGGAAAAGGACAAAAAAAAAACGTATATACAATTTTTTTTGTAATGTTATTCAGGGAAAAGAATGAACACGCTACAATTTACTGTCATATCTCTGTCCTTCGGTCTCCTCACAGCTTATAGAGTCAACATGTTTTGTGATTCTGCTTTCCCTTCATGTGTGTGGAGCAGCCTCTGTCTGTTAGGTATTTAAGAGGGGAACTATCTTGCGATCTCTTTAGAACTACTCATAGCTATTTGTTCTCCAGTCTGCATGGCATTAAGATAGAGCCTATAACCTGTCTGTTGTCAATTCTGTCTGGCAACCCAAATTAAAATTACAAATTAAAATACAATGTAAATAAGTATTTTGTCTTTTTCAGTGTTTTGAAGCTTTCACCTGAACTTGTTTGAAGGTGTATGACCTCTTTAAACTTTTTTTTCATCAGTTTTGTATATAGGTAGCCAAGAATTATTTTCTTCCCTTTCTACATTAGATTGTTTCCAGAATTCCTCATTGCTTTCCAAACAAACGTATCTTTGTGGATTAGATACAGTTTTCTCAGCTGTACATCCCTTGAGGCTCATAAACATTTTATGGATCTGTAGTTGTTGAGGTGAATTTGGGCTTTATGGGGCACAAATACACTTCTAAAGGTATTCAGACAATGAATTTATATTGAAATCAGTGTTTAAATGCCTTTAAATATTTAGATTGAAGATGCCCACATAAAAAACATTCGCTATTCAGTTCTTGCACACACTCCTGATTGCTGTACACAATCAGACAGGTAATAAAACTTGTACCTTTTTTGTCTGGAGCTGCTAAACTGCCACTACTGCTGGCAATTCTCAGTTTAAAACCTAATGAATTTCCCAGCTTATTTGTTTAATCCTATATATTTCCCTGCAGTGGCCTGAGGTTCCAGTGACTTCAGTGAGACTTGAATATGTTGAGCATTTCACAGGTGATGTTCAGAATCTTAGGACTAAATACGATAACTTCCTTACCATAAATCAAGGCTCTCTTCTACAGGTAGCTGTTTGGGGGTTTTGTGTTTTAGTGCATGACTGTTCAGTCATATGGGAAACTTGTAAGAAATAGTGGTGAATAGTAGTGCAGCTGTTTAACACAGTAGCTTGTAATCTATCTCTAGACAAGGCAGCCTCACTGTGGCTTCACATACCATTGAACTGATTTGTTGAATAATAAAATATTCTTTTCATTTCATTTCCTTTCATTTCTTTTCATTTCTTTTGCTTTCTAGTTAGTAGTTTTGGAAAATATAAACGGAGCTGAAAAGTGTTCAGGATACAAAAGGAAAATCACATAAAGATCTTTTCTGTTATGTGCATAGGATATATAACAGCCTGTTACTTTTTCAAAGATCTACTAAGAAAGAAAAAAAAAAAAAAGTTCCAGTACTATGATGTATTTAAAACACTAAGTTATGAATTTCAAAGTGCTTAGAGGAAAGTGGCACTTTAAAAAAAATTAAATTCCTTCAATGAAATTGAGTCTCTACACCTAGTTCACACTCTCTAGTTGATGAATGCAGGAAATAAGCTAAAAAGTGCTGTAAAATGCTGATTAAATGCACACATTTGTTAATTTAACAACGCACGTGCTTTGTAGTACGGCAGAAAGCATTGTTTCCACATAGTTATGTCTGTAACTGTAACATCATATCAGTGAGTATCCCTCGCTCCTTTCTTTTCTTGTGGAGTTCTGTGTGTTAAAAGATAATTGACATCAATATTAGTTCTCTTGACTCAAAATCAATTGTGATTTTTCTCCTACAGCTTTCTCTGCTTAGCTAGTCAAAGCTTTGACTGGTCAGCATGTGTGTCCCCATACAGTTTTTATTTTAGTAAAACTCTTTATGTTCAGATGAGACTTAGACAATCAAGGTAGGATGATAAAGTGGAAAAACTACATGGGCATGACAGTTGAGGTGAATTTTCAGCTGCAAATTTCTGTTTTGCCTGATTAAAACCAGGCACACAAAGCTGAATCTCTTGTGAAATTTCCAGGTAAATGTGCTGACATTTGGGTCATCTGTTTGACCCAAACATTGCTGTCTTGCAAATGTGGCAAGTAAAAATTTTTCAAAATCATAGTGAAAATAGTTTCATCAAAGATACTTGAAAATATCCTGCACATCCTCAGGTGCCACGCTTTCAGATGTTAGCCACCAATACGCATTCACTCATATGAACTAGCTGATGCTGAACTGCATTTATGTTGCATTTGTTTTGACGTGCAGTATCATACAGAAGATCTCAGAGTCTGATCTCAGGATTCTCAGCTTCTACAGCTGATGTCATGTTTTCAGAAGTGTTCTCTGCCATCTTGACACCTGAAATAACACCTGTCTTTCAGTAGTCCTCTGTGACTTCCCGTCCAGTCATCTGGCCCCCAGAGTGTACTAATGCATTAAATTATTGTTGCTTCAGTGCAGGACATAGTATTTCCTCTCACTGAATTTCATGAGGTTCCTCTCTGCCTAATTTTGTATCGTGATGAGATTCCTCTGAATGGCAATGTCGTGACTCTTTATTAATGAAGACTCCACTTTATACCATTTAGGATTAAGAAAAATTGTCTATTCCTCTGCTATGACAGCATTAAGGAAACTCTGGTGGTAGTGTTATGTTTTTGTTTCTTTGATTCATTCATTGGGTTTTTTTTTTGTTTTATTTTGCTGGAGACAGTCCCCTGCCAGCTGAGGCTCAGGACTTGCCCTGACCTGTTCATGGCTTATGGTAATAAATCCCTGACTGATAATAAAATGTTTTACAAAATTGACAATTTCTCTTAATTTGAATTAATCTCTGGAAACAGCACCCATATCTCTGCGTTATCTTCTACCAAGTGAAAACAAGTGCTTTCTGGTTCTATGTAGTTTCCTGTTTGCCACTGAGTTTATGGGGTCAATGATCTGATCTCTTTTAGTATGTTCTAGAGCAAGAACTCATATTTTATTTCAATTCAATTATTTTAACATACCATTAAAAGTTCTCAGGACTTAAAGACTTTTGCCATCTTCTCCAATGCTTCTGCAGCTTTAACGGAATCCAACAAAAGTCATAGAACATTCATCTGTGGACAGAATTTAACCATACATGCTGTTGCAGTTTGACCATAGATAAAGAAAGTGAGGATCATATAATACAACACAGGAAACTACTGGCTGTTCTTGCTACTGCACATTACTGATGCATTCCTGAACATCCCAAAGGTTCTCTTGTAGTTTATCATGCAGAAATGCAGAATTACATATCACGTGGCTTTTTGGTTGGTTGTGAAAAACATGATAGCATTGGGATCCTGCTAGAAAATCAAAATTCTAAGGCTTCAAAATTCCAGAGGCTGATTTTTGTTAGCTTATGGTGTACAGAAGACAAATTACTGAACTTAACCTTCATGCTTTAAACATTTGGATAATGTTATAGCCCTTGCAAAGCAGAAGTGCTGGCAAAACCGTACTAAATTCTAGATTATTTATAGAACGTAATCCAAGCTGCAAATGTAGATCCAGATTGAAAACACCCCAAAACCAGAATATTGAATTTAGATCATGATTTATTCCTATTTGGCAGTTTGGTCCATTTACAACATACTGATTCAAGAGCAGATTTTGATTTTGATTTTGACATCCATTATAGAAATACTTGAGGTTTATTCATTATTTCTAGATTATATTGGGTATATTTTCTGCAGTGTGGGGAGGTGGGGAAGAATCATCTCAATAAATGCTTGAGTAATTTTGGGAGAAATCAACGAGTTATCTAAATAATCCTGCTAAGTAGTTATTTAAGTACAAGGTAGTATATACAAGAGAAACAGCGAAAAAGAACTTTGCAGACAATATGGTACATGTTCAAATGCAAGCTCAAATACAGTCCTCAACATTTTTTATTGTTTTTTGGTATGAGAAGTGTCTCAGTACAAATTAGAGTGTGTTTTCAAAATGAATCCCTCCATCCTTAGGAAAACAGTATTAAATATGAATTACAGCTTAGAATATTTTCCTTTACTTTCATAACATCAGTGAATAATGGGGAAAAAAAAAAAGCCTCAAACACAACAAGCAAATCCAAACTTCATTCACAAAATTTCAACATTCCAGAAAAACTTGATGTTTGCTACGTCCATGAATGCTTCCTATTGTTTCCACTCACCAAAATAGCTTATTGACTACCATGATACTGTCTTTATTGTTGTGATCTAGTCTGAAACAATTCAAGCAGCCCCTTGAGCTTTCGTAACACATTCAGACAAAATTAATCTAAAAGCCTAAACTCTATTGCAATATAAGGCTTTAAATATTTCAGTAAACTCTGTGGATATCCTAGAATAAATATATCATCTGATGCGTGCATGTGGTGATATACTGTTTTCATATCCAATAGGTAATAGTCTAGAATGTTTCAAGTCCTTCAGTCATGTCATTTCAGTTTGAAGTATTTTTAGAAGCTACATTTTAAAAGGTAAAATGTGCATGTGTCCAGACAGTTTTTTAGAGTTCAATGTGTTGTTCTATTTTTATATGAGTCTTTTATATTCAGTGTATAAGTAACAACAAAAATGAAAATTGAGGTAACATAAATTCTATTTTCTTTTACTCAATAAAGTAATTTTTGTCCTTTATATTTCCTCTTCGCACTGTGACTGAAAGGGCGGAAAGGTATTCAGTTGTAATAAATGGAGGTTAAACTGAAAAAGCTTACTGCCTTAAAAAGCCTTTTGCCATCTATGAAAAAAAAAAAATATGATGTCTGTCATAATCTGAAATCTATGACTGAAGCTTACATTCCAAGTGTTTCCATTGAAATACAACTGTAGTTAACTGTATTTTCAGAAAGATTGTGACAGTGGTGGTAATTAATGATGCAGTGACTGAGGCAAGTTTTGACAAATAGAAAGTCTTGCTTTTAATCCCAGTTATAGGATCATGAGCTTATCAAATAATCTTTATGAACCTCAATTTTGTTATCTCTTGAATGAAATTGGTAGAATATTTTTTTGATTTTGCGTGACTAAAGATTCTGAAGCAAAGTTTTTTTTAGAATTTAGTATTGAGAAGATCTATTCACTTCAAAGGTCTGCCAACAAGCATCAGAGCTTACAGAAGATTTTATGATACTTCAGTTAGCTTTAATGAGAGGAGAAATTGACCTTTAATATTTGTATAGTAAAATAATAAAAGGTACAGACAAAGTTAATGTAAGAATTCTTACTTAACCCAAACAGCTTTAGGGGAGCATGAAGCCATTTGTCTCACTTTTTCCTTCTTTGTCAAATTTCCTGAGTGCCCAAGTTTGAATTTCTATGTGAAAAACAGCTCTTCACAGCCTCTGGAGGAAAAAAATATTTCATGTTAAATCTTGTAAAATTAATTTTAACAGGTTACTTCAATCTCATAGAATTCTCATAAACTCACTTTTCACATATTGACAATTTTTTAATGACATATTTATTGCTTGTAGCCTGTTACCGTGTTTAATAACATGCACTTCCTTATAAAAGGAAATGGGACCGGTCTGTGTTTTCTCTGAGTTGATCATATGTGCGTATTTAGTGACTGGGGGAGGGGGAAAGGGGAAGAGCATCAACAATGTCAGTAAGCCTTTTATGAGAATGAAGAAATTACAATATTTAAACTACCTTTCTTTTTTAACCTTGCTTTTAGGCCGCAAACAAGTAACCAGTCTTCTCCTGCCGTGCCTGATTTTCTTGACAAACAAACAAAAAAGGTACCAGTAAGTTTGTATTCTAAAATAGCGTTGCATTGTAACTTCAAATTCCTGAGTCCACAGTTCTGCAGCGTGTTCATGGCTGCTTGGCATCGCCATCCGAACATGAAACCGTTAGTAATGTTTTGAAGTCTTTGAGACAAAAGCCTGCTTGCTAAGAACTTTAGTTCTGTAGAAAGACAGGGAGGTACAGCGAATAAGAGAATCAAAAGGCTGGAAATTTGCTGCTGAGAATAAATGCTAGCAGCTCCCTGAGGTGATTTGTCTGTGCACTTCACTTTCTACAGATGTTAGAGCCTCTTTTTTAGTAAGGACCTGAGGTTCTTTGGTAGCACTTTGATATCCTGCTCGAATTCAATATGTGAAATGGAGGAGTCGCTCTGTGACTTGGAGCACAGCATAGTCTTTGAAGTCTGATCCAATTTTTGCTGCTTACCATTTGATGTTGAAAGGATGAAATGGAGAAAATGTACAGTTTTTGCCAGTAACTCTGCTGAGCATATGTAAGATTAAAAAAACAAAATCCCTTGGATGATGTACTTAGAAATGTTAAGCAGATTAATACCTTCCTATAGCTTTTTTCTAAAGATACAAATTAACTATGAGAGGAAATCAGCATACAGTGCATGCTATGATTTAACTGCATGAGGAAAGGGGATAAATAAGTTAAATGGAAAAATAAACAAATGTTTGTGACATGGATGTTAAATCAGTGGTGCTGAAACCCACAAGAATCTTGTGTAACTTTAATCTCGCATTAGTCATTTCTCAAAGAGTTGTGAAGAATACAAAGTTGCTCCCTGTGAGATCACAGGTATAAGTTATCATGGCAGAGTGAAATCAGCATGTTTCCTGAATGCCTAAAACAGTTTTCTTTATTCCAGAAGGATTGGGATGAGATTTCTGCTTCTTCCTTTACTGTAAAAAATACGTTAAAGATGAGTGATTCACAATTAATTAGCCAATCTCAGTCAATCACAGACCATCAATCAAGTCCCTTGAGACACTCTAAAAAAGGAGGTAAGGAAAACAGAGAACAATAATCATTCATTTACTGTTTATAAGCTGCACATTATCAGCATGTGACTTGCTTTATATACTCATTAACAATCCATTGGAAGCCAGGAAATATAAAGGAACCAACTTTCTTCTACATATTTTCAAACTGGAATTTTTTAAGAACTCTCAACTACCTGAGTTACAGAGGAGAGATATAGAGATTTCTGTAAAATAATTTCTATTGAAAACATGGCTAATAATCCTAAAATACCTTTCAAGAGTTTTAGCTTTTCTCTGCCTTCCAGCTTCACAAGTGGTAGACAGTGATGAAATCTCTCATGTTTGACAGAACGAAAGACAACATGTTTGTTTATACTCATCGTGATTTAGTCAGGAACATCTATAATAATTCCAAAATCTATGCAATCTGGTTTCTATTTCATTTGCTTATATATTATTTTTGCCATGGTCACTAATAGTTTAAGAACTTGAAATAAAGCATTATGACAGTTGTTGAGTTTTAATCAATTTATCATTTATTCTAGGAAATCAATACCTATCAAAATACTTTTCTCTGTCATTGTAATCATTAAGTTTTTGCTAATTCCTGGAAGCAAATATTAATACTGTATCACAGAATGCCTTCCACAAATTAAGATGAAGCAGATTGATAGTGTGATACCTGTGACTAACACCAAAATGGAATGATAATACATGAATTCCCAGCTTATTACTGAAAATGAATTGTTTATAATTTTCTCTTGTATATTAATATTTCTATTTATATATTTAGTGGGACACCTTTCATCTTGTCAGTCTACAAATGTTTATCTGAATATCCCTCATCCTGCAGTTAATGTCTTTAAACTTTATAACGTTCAGTTGAACAATTTATAAATTAAAGTTAAGAAGACAGGTACATATCTGGAGATCCTTCTGTTATACAAAATAACATAAAGTCAGTGTTTTTAGTCTTCTGCACAGGCATAATGTGTTTTCCATGCTAAAAACAAAGTGGTATGTAAACACAGCATGTTGAGAAATCCATTATACTTTCTTGATGCATTTCAGTCCATATGGATTTTGAATCCATAGTGTGGGACTGCAGGGAATGTGTGCATTAGTATCTTAAATTATTACATCTAAAACAATAAACCCGTCAAACAAAAATATCTTCATTGCAGCAAACCCTCTTGAGGAAAGCAGTTAGGACCCAAATCTGTCATCCTGACTGCCAATGGATATTGTACATTACTCTGCAACTAGTATCCTTGACATCAGTTACATTGTATCTGAAATTAAACAATTATAGACAGTAAAATTGGCAGAATTACAGCCTTACAAACATCTGATTCCAAGCCATTGCCTAGTAATTCAGAAAGACTTCAGAGAATATGAAGTCATAGAAGGATACCGACTGAAAAAGAGATAAATGCAACATTAATCTGAATATTTAAGAAACATGTATGTGTAAAAGAGTAAGCGTGGAAGGAATTTCTCAGTAAAGCGTGAAGATACTCAAATGATCCTATACATCATGCTTCCATGAATGACTGTTGGAGACGTAAACTTGCTGAATACTTCTTAAAAGCACAAAAGCACTTGTGTTCAGGTACTTTCACACCCTGTGCAATCTGTGTTCAGTCTTATTGTATAAGGTATATTTTTAAGTACAAAGTATTTTAACCTATTGTGAGAACCAAGTGAAATAGCAAATATTACTTTTGAAATAAGGATGTTTTATAATGTGAGACTATACTGCATGAGTTGTATTTCACCAAACAGAAAGCTGACAACGAGGTTGTCCAAATAATGTGGAGACTGATTTTTCATAATGAAACATCACTCTGCTATGCTACACATTCATATTGAATTCTTCTGTCATCATGGTGGTAATTCCATGAACCTGGAACACAAAGACAAACAGAGAAAGGAATGTGGTAGGGTTCTGCACCGGTCTCTTGCACAGTTTTGAAGCAGTGTTGTTATTTGCTAAAGGAGGGAGTCTTTATATGTAGGATTAAACTCAAAGTGGAGGATAGGCATCTCATTTTTCTTGAGGCCTCAGTAGGGTGGGGCTCTCTCTCAAAAGAGAGAAAATGGTTGACATGAGTTTACATGTTTCTGTATTTGTCAGTGTATTTATCAAGTGCACTAGTTTGCGTTTTGTCCAGCTTTCTGATATTGTAGGTTACTCACTCTGATCAGTAGTATGGACAAGGAAAACTAGACCATCAAATTTTCACAAAGATCTTGACACTCTGCAATCAATGCAGAAATAAAAGTTCTTTTCACTTCAAGAGGATTTCTACTGCGTCACAGAAAAACTGAACACTGTGACCAAACTGTGTGCAGTGCAAGTTAAGTGCATGCATGTGCTGTAGTGCCACAGGGTTCCAGGAGCTGGCTCAGTGCTGCCCAGGATTTCCCTTTGGCTCTGCCAGGGTGGTGGGGAAGGGCTAGCAACAAAGCCAAGGATTCCAACAACACACTCTGCCTGTTTCTGTTTGTTTTTAAGATGGAGTGGAGGATCCAGTCAATACTAATAATTGAGCCAGAAGTTAGTCATTCTAATCACAAAAACGTAGTGGTGACAGAACCAAAATATTGCAGAGATAAATAATTTCCAGAGGTTGAGTTGTTATATTTTCTTAGAAGAAATAAATAGAGAGAATATTTGAAATGATAAATAAGAAAGAAGTGATTCATGGAGAGCTCACCAATGTAACTTTGGCTCAAAAGTATATATGACTGAGATTGTCCTAAATGAATAAGAAATAGGTTTGTAAAAAGCTATTAGTATCTCTACATTGACCAGAGGACAACATAACTCTTAATTCTAACACAGACATTTTAAATGTGTGAGAGCATTGGAGTCTCTTACAGTGGATATTCTCATGTGGGAGAAAAGGACGTATTTCTTGATGTATATTTTCTGTCTTGCTCCTCATGCTTGGCTGCAGTGCTGAAATTTTGAGAAGCAGAGGAATTTGCCAGGGTTCTGAGATGTTCTGAATTATGCAGTCTGCAGTATCTCTAGCTCTATTTAGAAGCTGAGGTATTGAAACTTGCACTGTAGTTGTAAAAGTCAGAATATGCAATATGCCCTTTGATTTTATCTTTCATATTTTGAAAACTAATGGAAATTAGGATCCAGCCTTGTTTCAAGCTGGACTTACTCATTAGTGACCCATTTTGAATATTTGCCTTGCAATGTTTGTGGGTTTTTTTTTCATGTTGTGCTTCTTTTTTTTTCCTCTCTTCTGGTAATCATAAAATGCAGTTTGGTGAACATAGCTGTGCTGGCTTGGAAGAAACATGTAAAGGTAATCATTGCTTATTGCTCTGTTGGAGGGCAAGCATATAACAAAATGCGTTAGTGCTCGATGGCGATGAAGGCTGTTGCCCAACTTAGGCAGTACTGTACACTGTTCAATAAGGGGCATTGTGGGCAAAGGAGACAATATTCCCAAAAAGTTACTCTGTAGGTGTTACCACACAGGTGATGCTTACAGATTTGCCACTCTAAACAGGAAATTTAAAATGAGTTCATTAGGTGTTTGAGCTTTCATTTTCCAAAAATACCCCCTATTCTGTCTCATTTATCTGAATTCTTTTTCTGTGAAGATTAAAAGATAAATCATTCTGAGGAGACAGAAGCGGTCTGTATAATAGCCAAAGGTGTTGCCTTTTGTTTTTCCTTTGAAAGTCCTCTGTTGCTCTCCTTCCTTAAAAGTAATTTGTCTAAATGGGAGTGTATGTTTTTCTCTTTGTGTATAAACACAAACCTTGATTTATTCTCATAGCAGACGGAGCCACCAGTGAGAAAATGCAATCTTTATTTATTGGGCATGATCAGATTCCCAGCGCAAGTAGATTACTTGATTGTGCAAATTTTCTGAAAGCACAGAAATTCTCCTGAACAGAGTCCAAAGTATAAGGGCACAGAGAGGCCTGTTACCTCAGAGTTGTTTGAAATGAAGATGATCTTATATGGCATTTTTTAGCATTTTATAGGCCTAAACATAGCTTGTGAAAACAACAGTGCAAGGAGGAGGTACAATTAAGTGTAACAAGAAGATAAACTTAAGTTCTTGGTCTCAAACAAGTCGTGACACCTTCCACAGTAGTTCTACTTGCAAGTAGGTCACAAGTCCTACTTGTCCTACTTGTCCTACAAGTCCTAATGTTTTAAATTGTTTAGTTGTTTTAAACTGGGAAATAACTTAGCCTCAGCTAAGATAGTCTTAGCTATTTTTTGACAGTTGGACTAGATAATCTTAGAGGTCTTTTCCAATCTTTACGATTCTTCGATTCTATTCCAGCTAGAAAACAGCTGTCATTTTAATTGTGCTAGCTATTTCTAATTAAGACTAGAGTCCATGCTGTGATTGACCACAGCAATCTTCTTTCCTACCATGTTGTAACATGTCCTACCTCATTCTAGGTAAGATGCTTTAAAAGCAGAAGAAAATCTTAGAGTGAGCAGTTGCTATAGATAATTGCATTTATAAGAGGTATTGATGCAATTGTTTCAGAAAAATCACTTTATCCGCATAGTAAATTTCATAAAATTCAACTGTTATCTTAGGATGCTTGGACAAATGCTCTTCTGAATCAGTGTCTTTAAGATCTTAAATGTCAAGAAGCCAATTAAAAAAATGTTTAAGCATTTTGCAAATATCTTGCTTAACATTGCTAGTACATTTCAGATATTTCAGATTTCAGATATTGTCTTTCTAATGGGAGTAATGTTGAAATCTGAATGTAAGTCAAAGGAGTATTTGGGTAAAGGCAAATGGAAATGTATTACTTTGGAAAGCATTTAGAATATATTTGTACTGAGCAAAAAGATTTACATAGCTGATTACTGTAAATTTCCATACTTTAAAAATTTTATCTACTGGAAACGATATGACAATATTAATATACAAACATTGTTTCAGGTATTCATTGTTCTGTCTTAATGGCAGAATAATCTTAGTAGGCAAATTATACCAATCATAGATACATGTGCATTGTCTTTCTTTGGTGCTATGGCAATAGGGTGCTCAAAATTAAAAAATCTCACCCAAGCCACAGCAATTATACTTAGGTGTATGGTCTTTGCTCCAAAGTAGATTTTCTTTGAAAATACTCTGTAGGCTGCCTCTGTCTCAGCCCTAGAGTACAGCCTTGATTTGATGTCTTTCATTTGTACATCAGGTGTTCTTAAATGCAGGGAATATATCCTACTCTGCATGGTAATTTTATTTTGTATTGTAATTTTAACTGTAATCTCACGTAATTCCTATTTGTGCATTGTTTTTTTTAAAAAAAAAAAAAAGATGGCAGCAATGGCAAAGCAATAGTCATTAGTGATTTGGTAGTGGGCACTTTTTATGCTTTAACTCAGAGAAAGCCAGTATCCTAGCATGACTGTAATAAGTATTATGATAAAAGTCAGGATGTATCTCAGACAAGATAGGGTATCAAGACACGGATGTTTTGAACCAAGGAAGCCGTTTTCCACAAGTGAGATATCAACCCAAGGCATTCAGCTGTTGGTCTCTGTGCAACTCAGCTTTCTATTTGTCTTCATCTATTTAGAATTATTTTTGGTCATATAATCAGGAGTTTCATTTCATCATTTTTAAGCCCCCCACTGAGACTAATTTTACATTGAAGGAATGTAAATCATGAAAAACTTGACTGTAGCCAGTAAAGTCAAAACAGTAATTGAAACTGGGTCTCTTAATTTTAATAAAACTGACATAAAAAATTCTCTGCATATCTAGAATTCAAAGGTTTCGGGGGTAGGACTTTTTTGAGTTTTTTTGTTTGTTTGTTTTTTGTTTTTTTATGAGTTGGTTAGGTTTGAGTTGGTCATTCTTTTACTAAATAGAATAATAAGATCATGGAACAGTCTGAACCTTACAGGAAACACTGAAGAAGCCAGAGTAGCATTACTGAGTATGATCTGGTGGCACTGAACTTGCTGTAGCTCTGTACAAGGGCTATGAGATTTCCACAGTAATCTCCTGTTATGTACCACATTGCAGACGAGTTGAATCCTAGGTCAGAAGAGTTGCTAATGAAATATGTTTTGTAATGAATTTCTGTGGAAAGGATCCTCCCTCAGCAGTGTCTGCTTCTTTTGAATAAAAGTCTGACTGGACACGAGCAGGAGAAAAAGTAGCTTCTTTTCCTTTTTCCCTTTAGTGATCAAGTATCACCATTTTACTATCCTCTTCAGTTGTGTGATCTATACTGGACTTTGAGCATAGTAAACAAAAAATCACATTTGCAAATCATTCATTTTTGTCTTCAGGAAAATATATAAATAGAAATCATATGAAGGAAAATATACTTTTTTAGGATGTCTCTTGAGAAAATAAACTGAAAATAAAACTATATCTCAAGAAATCATTATTGTTTCTGTCATTATAAGAAATGATGAACACCTCGAGTTGTGAGACTGTTTATGCAGGTGGATTTTCTTGGTGCAAGTAAACTATTACTGTGCACTGGATTGTATGTGGTAGAACCCTGCAAGAGGCTTCAGGGGGGACCTGCCCATCCCTTGGAGAGCCCAATATTGATTTTTTTGGATCAGTACAGTTAGCTTCATGGGCCATTGAGGTGAGAATCACAGTACCTCTATTGTAGTATTTCAGTCCTTCAATATGTAGTTCCAGTGTAGATTCAGAAAATCTGACTCCAAAACATAAATCATGTCTGTTGAACTGTGATCTGTGATTTACACTGATGACTTTTGTATTCTGAACTGATTCTCTCACAGATGCTTTGTTAAACCTTTTGCTACTCTGTGATGGCAAGATTTGCAGGCTACATTCTTCTTAAGACCAACAAATCTGAAAATAAATTATGCTGTTCTTAAGTTTTTCTTTACTGTTCAGCTTCTTAATTGTTTTTTTTTTTTTTCCCTCCAACAGACAAAGACACAAACAGTTGACAAGTGATAAATAAAAGCTTTGATTTGTTAAACACATGTTAGCTCTGTGTTTAGCCCTAGGCAGTGAATTTCATTATAGACTGGTTTACTTCTGGATTGGTTATTGTGATTACTTACTATGCAAAAGGATTTGACCTGCAATCATGACTGATTAGTATCAAAGGTGAGAGATAAAATAAAATGCATGTTAACTGCATGGGTAAACTGCATGTATAAAAAGTTACAGACAGCTGGACTCACTATTTGTTCTATAATATGCTGATATTCAGCTCATGTTAACTGCATTGCAATAAAAAGAGAATGTATATTTCTTATTCAAAAAAAAAAAAGTATGATCAATTTAATGAAGTCAAATAATAGACATAATAATATTGTGCCACAGATACAGGTTTTAGAAGGAGTTCTGTTTCTCCCCTTAGAACATATTGTCCAGAGATATCTTTCTGACCCAAACTGCATTTCACCTTCTGTATCTGTCTTGGTTTTCTCTTCATGATGTACAGGTCTGTCTGAGAACCCCTTTTTGCCGTTCCTTTGTTGGTAGTTGTATGGGAATAGCTGAATCATGGCCTGAACCTCTGATTGACCACCTGAGGCAAGCAATGAGTCAGCCACGGGAGCACAGGTGAAGACAATTCACCTGTGCTACTGGAAGGGGTGGAGCATGGCTGCACCTCTCCTAAATCCCATTTAAATGCTGACTGCCACTGAGGAAGGATCTTTCCCTAGAGACCCCTCCTTGTGGAGACTGTTGTGAGCTGGCAACATCAGTAAGCATTTTCCATTTATTATCTTCCTCTTGGGATAACCTTACTTAGCTTAACTTTCCTATATATTTCTCAATTATAACATCTCTATATTCATTGATTATACAGTAGTTAGACTTTTTATCGTACAGTACTTCCCTGATCTCTTGTTAATACTTGAAGTTTCTCTAAGAGTTCTCTAGCCTTATTTATATTAGTTAGCCACCACTGCTAGACCTCTGAAACAGCAGCATGTTTCAGATAGCCAGGGAAATAACATGGTTCCCAATTCATTGTTCCTTCATTTCTAAATGGTTCCATAAAGTATTGAACCCCCGCAGTATGAAAATTGTATTTGTCTTCTCAGTGTAGTTCCTTTATCTCTGAGTTTATTTAACCACAATTGATATTACTTTATATTTGGTATTTCCTGTGTTTCGCAAAGAAAAAGATGATTCAGATACTGTTTTAATTTTTTTTCCCAACACCAGAAAGTTTTGGCAGTGTTTTTATTTCAGGTCTTTTTGTAAGAAAAGAAAGGTTAAACAATTCATCGTTAACTGTGATAGAAAAATGTCTTCTGCTAGCTGTAAGTTACCAAGTTGTTTCTGGTTATTTGCTGATATTTGAAATTAGAACTGTAAATAGAAATAGATGGAGTTCAGATCTTCACTGCATGTTGTATGCTGTATGCGTTCTGGAGTTGCTTACATCTTTATATTTCTCTATGAATAGTACTGAGAGAAAATGCAGTGGTAAAAGTGGTAGCGTAATTAATGTGAAGGTGACAGAATGGTATGTTAAGTATGAGATAGCTCTGTAAGCACTGTATCAAATTTATTTCTGAAAAAAATTGAGATTTTGAAATCTTACGTATTTTGTATGTGTTCAGGTTTTTTCTGTTTTTTAAGTTGCGTAATTATCCCAGTGTAGAATTGTAGACTGTGATTAACTACTGAAAGTCATACACAGATTAATAGAAACCATGGTGTATAATTTGTATGGCTGATCAATGCAAATGAATAAAATAATGCCTCTGACAAGTAAAGTATAGATACTTGGGACAAAATATTTGCAATGGCACATGTATCTCTAGATGTTCACAAGTTATTCACAAATAATTTTGATCAGTAGGTTTTCCATTCTGTAAATGATGGACTGGTAGTGAAGTATTTGGGTGGAAAGAAATTATCTTAGATAATGTATTCATTCTTACTGAATCACTCAGTTCTGCTAATAACAATGATTGTGTTCCTTTGCTCTACTTCATTAGCTGTTTTACATTTCAGTTCTCTCAAGAATTATCTCAATTGGCTTAAAATGGCTAAGTTGAATATAGCAAAAGCAAATACTGGCTTCTAATAGTAATTACTATCTTGTAGAGATCGTTTCTGTCCCCAGGCAAGGATAATCTTTCTTGAGAATCTTTCTTGCATATGGAGAGAATTACTGAGAGCCAGTTGTGCTCATGTGTTGGCTGACATTGGCAGTTCACCAGAAATTAAAGGCCACACTTCCACCTTTCCTGCTTGTAACACCTGTCCCCTAAGGGAAGATAAGAATACCACAGTCACAGGAGGAATTGTTGCCAATATGGGAAGGAGAAGCTGCTTTCTTACATGCTATCAGACAGGCAACAAGACTTTATAATAACTTACAAGAATGGTTTAATGAATTCTATTATTTATCTTACTAAAAACATCAAAGGACCAATTCTTTGTCTCTAAGGTTTGTTCTGTTTGGCACAGAGCATCTCTCATAGAAGCATAAGCAATGAGCGTTGTGAAAAGGTGGCAAACACTATATAACCAAAAAGTAGCCTCTTGCTTGCTGTGGTAGTTTGGCCTCCTGGCTGGGCCAAGTCTGTAGAGGAGAGTGGAGGAAACAGTTGTGAACAGCTGAACAGCATTATGAGTGCTGGTGAAAGATCCTGTCAGATGGGAAATGTGTAAGATGACACTTTAACATTTTGTAAGGAAACAAACTTGGAGAATGTGTGATTGCCTAACATTTAGGTTGGATAACTATATCAATTCTTTACCTTGAGCTGGACTTAGTTCTCTCTGTAGGTTGTGAAGTATGTCTTTGGCTCTTTGGCCATGGCTTTGTGAGAGTAGTGCTGTTTTTGGGACACCTTTCACCACTGTGCTTATGTTTGCCTCATGTGCACACATACAAGACACATTCAAAATGAGGAAAAAAAATATTGTATTGTTCCAGCCTCTTTCTTTAGTTCTGGATTTGCAAACAGCAAAAATGCCCTCCAGCAAAATGGTGCAATTGTTTTTTCTACTCTCTTTTAATGCTGTTCTTTACTGCATATTCTTAGTTATGATAAAAAGAGCATAATTATCCAGTGAATAACATTCAGCTTGTGGGCTCTGAAAGGCTTTTTTGCAGGGAGGAAAAAAGTTTGCTGCAGGTCCATGAAAAAAGTCCTGTGAACTAATCTGAGTAGCAGCTTACATGGGTGTAGTACTAAAATTTCAAAATAACCAGCCATTATAATTAAAAATATAAACATAAAAGAGATATTTGTGTAACAAAAAATCTTTATGTTGTTGATTTGTTTTTAGAGAAGTTCAGATCTGGATCTGGTGTCCCAAAGGTGTACAGATAGAAGATTCCAGCTTGGGCCCACCTCTTATATTTTGCTCATCAGACTTACAGACAAGTGATATCAATTCCTTTGATCTGTTGTTCTCCATGTGCTTACAATTAATCTTTCATTCACAAGAAACTGATAAATTGGAAGTACTGCTGTTTATAAGCTCTTAAAGATCTGGCCCTGCCAGTGGTATTCAGAACTGCTGTTAGGAATCTATAGTAAATATGTTTTCTGTCTACTGTGTTAAGAATCATTCTTTGTGCCTTTTGATCATTGATTTAGGTCCCAAGAAGGGTGAGTTCCTCCCCTTCATGCACAAAGGAGCTTAACTATGTTAGAAAAATGAAATTTCACATGGGCAGACAGAGTAGCTTGCAAACAGTACTCTGTTCTGAAACATTCACTGATAGAAACAGTCAACAGAGACAGCCAAAAGCAGAGATGTTTCACAGCCTTGAAAATTAAGCAGGATTTTCATTATCATACTTAATTATCATAGGCAACTCACAGCCTTACATGTTTTAATTCAAAAATTACTTACGTAGCAGTGCTGTTCAGCACAAGCTTGTCATGACACATGTTGAAGAAAATCATAGTTTCACAAAATTCACAAAAACTCAGTCTCCTTTTCCCATCCACAAAGTAAACATGCACAGTCAGAAAAACAATGAATATCAGTCATTCTGCAGTTTAAATTCTGTTATTTGTAGAATTGCAGTGTTTTGTAGTGTGATTGGCAAGGATGGGCAGTCAACATTTTTGGCTTAGCTTCCTGTTTTAAAAAAAAAATTAACAGAAGTATTGAAAAAAATAGAATGTTTTCCTGGAGAAGTGGTCCACTGGTAGGGCAAAAGACACTGACCATAGCAGATGAAACCATGGGGAAGGTCACATGCAGAGAAAAGCTGAGAGGCATATAGACAGACAATGTGAACAGAAAGCAAGCCAAAAGTGGAATAGAAGGAATACACCATCAAAGCAGAAAGCCTGTGTAGAGAACCAGGACAGAGAAGGAAGAAAGAGGAAGATGAGATTGGGGGGGGGGGGGGAAGATGGAGGGGAAAAAAAAAAAGCATTTTGTTTCAATAATGACAGAACACTCAGTAACCACAGCAGTGAAGTATACTGCTGTTTTCTTTAGCATTGCTTTCTCATATGCATGCTGAAGAAAGAGGAAAGTTTAATTTTAGCATTAGAGTATTTGAAAGGAGTACATTGCTTTCTTACTGAAGGAGAGGTATCTTTCATGCAGTCTTGAAAGGCAAGAAGTTTTTGAAGGATTGTCAATACTTATTAAACTATCTCCTTTGTTGTAGTACCCATACCAATGCCTTGTTAGTTTGCAACAGTTTGCACCATTATTGGAACATAGTTTTTCTTTATGCTTATGAAGTGTGTGCCTTTGAAAGAGTAGAGTGATAATTGCTCCAAAATCTTGGAAGATAAGGAACAGACCTGGTGGAATAAGGGAAATTTTCCCTTGTGTAGTGCAACCTTTCCTTCAGTTAAACTTTTTTTAATTATTATTTATAAATTTTTGAGGCTGTCCAAAACAAACAAATAGTAAAGTGTGTCCATAATGTCACAAGAAATGAAGAGAGAAAATAAAATACAAGACTCCAAATAGCAGTTACTTAGCAATTCACTCAACTTTAGAACAACATTCCAAAAAATTAACTGGGAGAGGGAAAACTGAGATTACTCCTACTGGACCTCTAGCACTTACAGCCTTGCATTCTGTATTTCACTGTCCTATTAAATGCAGTTATACAACTACAATGCCTTCTACTTTTTGGTAGGCATATTTCTAAAAATGATGATCTCAACAGGATCTAAATAAATCACTATTATACTGCTAATTCATGCTGAGTTGAAATATGCCATAATTTTCTTTGTGGATTAAATGAGGAGTCATTGAGCGCATGAGTTAAACAGTTTGATTTTAAATGAGTCAAACTTAATTTTCAGGCAGATCTTGTCTTCGAAAAATTGTTCAATTTTTTTGCACCATTTTACCTTCTAACATTATGGGCTTTTTCTTCTGTTTCCATCCATCTCTTTATTCAAAGTTGGGCCTAAGCAAGGGATTAAGGCCTTTAGATTTCAATTTGAATTCATTAACCTAGTACTGTTTTGCATCTACCATTTCAGATTTTGGCAGGAATTCTAAGTTCACATTCTTCTAGAGCTTTTTGTGGTGCTAGTTACTTTTCCTTTAAGTCCTATGACTATGCAGGGTCATCTGAAGCAGAACAAGATGTGCCTTGCTTTTGGGCATGATTCTTTAACCACTTTCAGCTGAACTGATAGTTGCTTCTGAGAATTAAGGCACAGCTTATCCTTCAAGTTGGCAGACAAATTCAAATCAGTATTTAAGGTCAGCCTTTATTAGTGGGTTCTCAAGATCCAGTCCATTGCAAACTCAGTGGTTTTATTCCCTGTTGCTATTTAAAAAAAAAAAGTCTCCCAATTTGATCTCTACTTAAGTCAAATAGAACATAATAAGACTTTGGGGGGAAAACATTGTTTTGTGTTGTTGCTTATGTCTTAGTTTTAAACCAAAAAAAAAAAAAAAAAGATAAATGACATGGTATTCCCTTGATATTGTCAAATAATTTCTCCAAAGAAATCAATTTCAGTAGTAAGAATACTACTGAATATCCTTAGATTTGTAGTTCCATTTGTTACAGACAGAAGAATTAGTTTCTCCCTCACATGTGTTCCTTACAGTCCTCTGTAGGTGTTCAAAGGCTCACACTGCTGCTCTTTGAGGTAACAACCACAGCAGAAAAACATGCTTAAAGGAATCATGAGAGGTCTTAAAACAGAGTCAAAGGAAGTCAAGAGATGTTTTCTAACATGGAAATCCTGAATTTGAACTGAAGAATCAAGAGATGCAGATCTGATTTGTCTGAAGGAGCGTTATTTACTTTCATTATCTGCAATGTAATAAATAAACATTGCTATAAGAGTTTTCAGTAGAACTTGGGATCAGATCATTAAGAGTTTCCAAAAGCCCTTTTCTGAGGGAAAATAGAGCTACAGTCTCCAAAGTATTCAGTAACTCTCCAAATAACCATTCATGCCAGTTAAGATTTGCAAGATTTGCCATAGGAACCTGGCTATAATCTAGATATTTGAGATGGCTTTCAGTAGCTGAAACTGGGAGAAAAGGAGAGGATTCAGTAGTACAGAGACTTTTTCCTGCATACTGCAGCGTTTTACCCTAATGGCTTTGGTTCAGGTTTGTACTGCCTTGCTTTAGCAGGCTTCCTATCCTGGGATGAGTCAGTGCAAAGACACGGAGCTGGCATGCAGAAAACACACTTTCTATGCTTGGAGTACTCTCTGAAGAGACTTCAGGGTAACTCTAAATTAGGCCCATTATGCTTAAGTTCATCATGTATCCTCATGCTACACCATGAATAAGCATGGCTGATGTGTAAATCTAGCCCATTGTATCTGGTTTACATTAGTTAAACTAATGCTTGGGATCTTGTTTGGTTTTGTTCATACCAACATCAGAACACTGAGTAAGAACAACAAATCAGAAACAAAAAACACAAACATTTAAAATACTGCTCCCACAGATTGAAGCACCAAGTGTGTTTTATATAAACAATTTGAATAAACGTGGCTGGACTTTTTACCACATTCTTTCCCCTGAAGGACCCTTTGAGACAAAAACAAACTGAGCAAAACAAGTTTTGGTGGGATGGGCCTAGGCCTGTTTCATGTAAGTGGATGACAGAGCTCGGAGCAGGAAGGCAACAGTGTGCTGAAAGCTGGTGTGCATTGTGTTTTGCATGTTCCCAGCCCACTTGCCAGGAGTGATCTAGAACTGAAACAAGGCCCTCTTTTTACTGGAATGCAGGGAAGGAGGCCTTCACTAATCTAAAACAGTTCTGCTGTTTGAGAACAATAGACTTTACTAATTTGATATTCTGATTATGCCATCTTCTCATGTGAATGTGTGGTCTGTAGTGCCAGGTCAGGAAGGTGAGAGTTTCTGAGAACTGCTCCTTCTCTTATGCGGGTCATTAAGGTAGTCTGTGTTCTACCACAGTACCCTTTCTTCTTCCCTGTGGGTAGGTAGCATCACAGGGGAGATGAGGAAGTAGTTGTCTTCAGCTCTTGCCAGAACTGTCTAGCCACAGGAGTCTGGAATGAGTTATAACCCATGCAGCTGTTTGGCATGACTCTGCCATGACACAAAGCCAGCAGAGCTCAGATGGCAGTTGCAGAGGTGCTTGCAGAGCTGTTTCAAGTAGGAAAGTCCAAGATTATTTTTATGTGCATGTGCCATGTGTCCTGGTGTTATAAGGAGGGAGGCAGGAGTTTTCCAGATCCTGGTGATGAAAAAAAATGGAAGGCAAAGTTTAACTTGTAATAGCTGCATGAACACATCTTAATGGGGTCACTTTCATAAAGTACTCTGATGTAGTTTCTGTAGATGCTGTGTCATTGAACTGAGTAAGTCCCCTAACTGAAGCAGAGGTGAAAGTGAACATTGAGTCTTACTGTGGAGCATGATGCTTAACTTTCAGAAAGTTTCACTGGATAAAAGTGATACAGATTATTAATAGTATTGCTTATTGGGATTTTTATTTAGCCTCGTATTCAAAAGCTATTCCTTTATTTCTAAACCTCCACATTTGCATCCCTTTGATATGAAATACTTGTGAACTAACTAGAGAACAGAGCTGTGAGTTCAGTAGCCAAGAGATCCTTGATTTATTAGCACAGACTTGTTTGTAGCATCTCCTCCTTCTGAATATAACAAGTGCAGCAGTCACAGGCTGATGATGAGGGGCCCAATCCTTCACGGTGGGGTGGTTGTTACTCACATTTCTTGTTTAAAGTTCATAGCACTCATTGCCTAAATAAGATCATTCAGTGTGAAAGAGATGGAAGTGTGGATTCTAAATGATTGCTTAGAATTAGAAGTTTAAAGTATGGATTGGAAAGTAAATTGTGTTTAACAGTATAGGTAACTGCTAACTGGGAATAGTCTTTTCTGTGTGATGTTTTGTATTCAAGACGAAGAGTTTATATTATCTGTGTTGTGAAACAGTAATGAGCAGTAATTGTGATAGAAGTTCAGAAGGTATTCAAGATGTAATAACTAACTGATGCATTGTCCTCTGCAGTGCCATTAAGACACTTAAAAGAGAAATTTAAATGACATGTAAGACATTCTGTCACCTAGTTAATCTAAACGCAATTATGGATGTGCAGTTGATATTTGGATAAGTAATGCTCTACTAATGATGCTTCTGCAAATAACTTTGAGAAAATAATTTAGTTGCGTAGAAATTTCAGAATAATGTTTGCAGTGCTTGTCAGGTTTATGGAAGTTCAAGGATGCTGATGTGTCGTCTTTTTGGTGTATGTGTATGACTATAGCTTGCACGTTTCTGTGAAACAAATGTGCTTTTACCGTAGTATTACACAGGAGGAATTCTAGGGGAGAGGGGGAAATAGCCTGCTGTAGTTCAGCAGAATTAGCAGTCTTCTCACTGGAGAAATTGCCATGCACAGAACCAGGCAGGCTGTGTTTGCAGTTAGAAGACTTAGAAAAATGTAACTGTACTGCAGATGTATGTCAGCAAATCTCCTTGCTGGAAAGGTTTCTGAACACAGTGCAGCAATTCTTAAAGCAGTTTGCCAGATGGAATGAATTGTTCTGGTAAAATAATAGCAATATTTCTAGCTGGGGACTTTAATCCAAGTAATAGTAAGAAATAAAGAATTGATAGAATTTGCCAACGTGGACTAGACTGTAAACTAAATTGCTGTTCAGAGAAAGGGACAAATTTTGATTTATTTGCCTCCAGAAATTTTCACTGCCTTTTTTAGGAGCAGGCTATGGACCTTCTGCTTGGTGTGGCCCAGTAGAGTCATGATCCACAATGCCATTGCAGCACAGGATTAAAGAGCTTGGGTTTTCACTCGGCATGAACTGTGCCAAACATGGCCTCATGATCAAACTTAAGGCTTTCCCTTTTGTCTGAGATGACATTTGGATAAGCACCAAATTTTAGTCGTGCAGATTCCTAGAACAATCAAAATAGAAGCATGGAGCTAGAAATGCATAAGGGTGCTGGGTTTCAGGCCTGTATTCACAGCTGAGTTAAAACAGTGGAGAACGTTCCATGAACTCAGTGGATTTTTTTTATGAGGTCAGAAAAAAAAAGAGCGACTAATAAACCCAGCACAACCTAGTTTCCTTGGAACTGCCTTTTCTGATACTAAAGAACAGTGCTTTTTTTATTACTTTTTTTTTTTTTACCACAACATTCATTTTCTTGTGGTATTTCTGAATCAATTCAGATTTTCCAAAACTTAAAGGTTGAGGATGGATATGCATCCAGGAGCTACACACAGGATGTGGTTGCAGCTACAAACTGCCCATTCTCCAACTTCCAGTTAGAGAGTGGAAGTCAGTTTTTTCAAAGCTTTCTTAATTTCTTTTGGAAACTCTTGGACATACAGTTCTGCAGTATTATGTAGGCAGGGAGAATTAGCAAGCCTTGCTACAAGTTTATTATATAAGACCCAATATAAAATGACTAGAATAAGCTTTTGTTTTCCAACTAGTGCATTCATAAATACTACTCCATGGACTTGTTGAGTAGCATTTTTGAACTTGTAGATGCAAATGCTTCCCACGTAATCAGAGATTCTTTACAAGTGTGAACAGATATGACAGTCCAAAGCATCTTCTTCGCCTGTTCTTTGTTTCACTGATTCCCATAGATTTCTGCTCTCTACTTAACCACAGTGTTAAGAAAAACTGCCCTATGCAACCTATTAATGAGCAACATACTATAATGTTGAAAAGATAGAATTGATTTAATATCTTCCAAAAACATAAAAACAAATTGTTGTTTTTAATGTCTGAGATTAAAAGTATGTTTGTTTGTTTTCAAAAAGCAATCTAAAGCATTGTGTCTAGAATTAGTTCAATCTGTGAAAGCATCCTTCTTTCAGAAATCAACTCTCTTGATCCATTTTAAGTACATGTTCTGCAATGGTCTTTGATCACATTTAATGTCATTTTAAAATGTACCTAAATGTAAAAGGCTGCAGTTTATTTGGTCATTATATAATTTGTCTAGATTGATCAGTTTAATATCTGATTTTTCAAGATTTCCTCACAATTCTGAAATTTTAGCAATGCAGATATTTTCTGTTGCCCAAGGCAATAATAGATGTGGTGTGCAAACACTGCTTTAAAGCGGGTGTCTGTCTGCTGATTTACATATTTTAAAAGTATTAAGATCAAAAGTAATGAGAATTTAATCCATATGGCATGTAGAAGATAAATAGGAATATTAATACTGTATCAAATACTAATTAAAGGAAACACCAGTCCTATTTTTAAAATCTTGCATACAGATGAAAACAAAGTCATTGCAATGTTAAGATCTGATTCTTAAAGTAAGAATTAGCAGTTTTCAACCGCAACTTCTAAACGTGAATCTGAATTCAAATGGGAGGTCAAGTTCTGGTTTCATAGTACTTAGCAATACTAAAGCAGTATTGCTTTTTGTCAGAGCATCTCAGATCACTCTAAAACTACAAACTACCAAAAAATTTTAAGATGGCAAATCCCTTTCATTATAAAACAGACAACTTTCATTATAAAACAGACAACTGGGAGAAAAGGAGGTTATCAGGAATAGTCAGCATGGGTTCACCAAGGGGAGGTCGTGCTCAACAACTCGGTGGCCTTCTATGATGCTGTCACATGCTGGGTGGATGGGGGAAGAGCAGTAGATGTAGTCTACCTTGATTTTAGAAAGGCATTTGATACTGTCTCCCACGACATCCTTATAACAAAGCTGAGGAAGTGTGGGATAGACGAGTGGACAGTGAGGCGGGTTGAGAACTGGCTGACTGGCAGAGCGCAGAGGGTCGTTGTTGGTGGTGCAGAGTCTGGCTGGAGACCTGTAACCAGTGGTGTCCCCCAGGGGTCTGTGCTGGGTCCGGTCTTGTTCAACATCTTCATCAATGACCTTGATGAGGGGATAGTGGCCACCCTCAGCAAGTTTGCTGATGATACGAAGTTGGGAGGATTGGCTGACATGCCTGAAGGCTGTGCTGCCATTCAGCGAGACCTGGACAGGCTGGAGAGCTGGGCAGTAAGAAACCAGATGAGGTTCAACAAAAGCAAGTGTAGGGTCTTACACCTAGGGAGGAATAATTGCATACACCAATACAGGCTGGGGGATGAGCTGCTGGAGAGGAGCTCTGCAGAGAGGGACCTGGGCGTCCTGGTGGACAACAGGTTGGCCATGAGCCAGCAGTGTGCCCTCGTGGCCAAAAAGGCCAATGGCATTCTGGGGTGCATTAAGAAGAGCGTGTCCAGCAGGTCGAGGGAGGTGATCCTCCCCCTCTACTCTGCCCTGGTAAGGCCTCATCTGGAGTACTGTGTCCAGTTCTGGGCTCCCCAGTACAAAAAAGACAGGGATCTCTTGGAAAGAGTCCAGCGGAGGGCCACAAAGATGGTGAAGGGCCTGGAGCATCTCCCCTATGAAGAAAGGCTAAGTGAACTGGGTCTGTTTAGCCTTGAGAAAAGAAGACTGAGAGGGGACCTGATCCAGGTTTATAAATATCTGAGATGTGGCGGCCATAGCAGTGAGACCAGTCTCTTTTCAGTGGTACGTGGAGACAGGATGAGGGGAAATGGACATAAGCTGCAGCATAGGAAGTTTCGCACGAATGTGCGTAAGAACTTCTTTACGGTGAGGGTGACGGAGCACTGGAACAGGCTGCCCAGGGAGGTTGTGGAGTCTCCTTCTCTGGAGATATCCAAGTCTCGCCTGGACGCCTACCTGTGCGACCTGGTGTAGGGAACCTGCTTTGGCAGGGGGGTTAGTCTCGATGATCTCTAGAGGTCCCTTCCAACCCCTACAATTCTGTGATTCTGTGAAAAGAAACTAAAATGCAGAGGGTTTTTAACTTGCCTAAGACTATGTGCCTGTAAAAGTGCTAGGCCCTAAAATGGATGTATTCTTGGGAACCCTGATGGATTTTAATCAACTCTCGTATGCAGACTGCAACAGGAAGAGGAAAAAAAAAATGTCATCAGCTCCATAAAAAACTTACTTGATCAAGAGCAGTCAAAATGAATAGCAAATTTGCCATGTCTTTAGGCTAAAACAGGTTTTTGTAATTCTCTGTTATGGGATGTATAGGTGAAAGTATCTTGGGATGTTATCCATATGGTAACAAGCACTCTGAAGCTGGCTTCATATGAATTGGAACTAGGTGCTGAACACAGTGTGAACCTTGTATTCCTTGCAGACAAATTAGCCCTAAGAAGATACACGAGATGCATTTAGTGCATCATGATTTCTAAATCTGTAGCCCTTAGGTTCTCCTGAGTCATTGTTGTCAATATTAAAGGATGCAGGATACAAATATGTCATAGAATTGAGCTTGCAGTGAAGAGTTATCTTTGAAAGATCAGAAAAACAGAGAAAGCTTAAAACATATATGCTAGTGCTGCAAGATCTTACAAGTAAGAGAATAATCTGCATTGTTTGCTTTAGCGATCTGAAAAAGACTCCAAATGAAAGAAAGAATTGGTTTTCCTCATTTATGCTTGAAGAATACATATATTAAATTACATATGTGTGTGTGTGTATATATATATACATATATATATTAATCAAAGTTATACTGAGAGACAACTGTACCTGACAGAGCAGGATGGGAAGTCTAAAATGTTTCTTACTCACAGTCTTGTGCACTGTTTGGGCTAATTCTTCTAGTAGGCTTATGGTTCCTGTGTCTTTCTATAGTAAATATATCAATTAATCATTACCATACAGCAAATCTTGTCCTCTGCACATTGACAAAAAAAGGCTGGGATCTGTGGACCATCCTCCAATGGCTAGTGATATTCCACTGTAGATGCAAGGTAGAACAATCTGAGATTGAATAAGCATCCACTGTAGTTGGATCGGAGTGGTCAGGACAAGGTAGTTAGCAGGTCAGTAAATTGCAACTCTTCTGCAACCTGCCATCTCTTTTTGAAGTTCTGTTTCATTCTAGAGCAAATGATGTGGTGATATGTCAGCAGATATCAGTCATTCTACACGTACATGGAGCAAAATTGGCTAGGAACTGCCCTCACAAAGCAAGAGGAAATTTGATTCAAGAGGGAAAAGGGAGTCACTAGAGAAAGGATGTGAAGGAGATTGATATAAAACATTCCCAGCTGTTTGTAAAGCCAATTTAGCCAATCAGTCAAACGATGAGTGGGATATAAACCCATCTGCTTCTTTAACTTCTACAGGAAATATTAATTGCACATGGTGCCCCTTCTTTATGGTCAATCTAAGGATGTTTACACGCAAATACCAGCCTCAGTCCATGTAGAAAAAGGTGATCTTTGTCCTATGTGAGTTGATGATTTTATCTCCCAATCATCATTTCAAATTGTCTTCCAAGAACGTGTTGGCTCTGCTTTTTGTGGGGAAGGGCCTCATTTGTAAGGAAGGATGTGGTTACGTTCATTAAAGGTTTTTGGTGAATTAGCTGCAGAGTGGCTGCAGGGCCTTGTATTCAGGCATGTTTGTTTCCATTCCCTTTCCTGCAGAATAGCCCAGGTAGTGTTAAATAGTACTGTGTATTTTGTAAAAGACCTTTTAAATATTAAATAGAACTTCATTTTCCAGCTGGAGAATTAGAACATAGAAGCATTTCATCAGATCCTTCATCCAGTCTTGAAGCAATTTTGAAATATTAACTGAAAAAATCTATCTGCCTTGGAGCATTTTTACATCAAACATTCAATGGAAATATTTTACGCAAACTCTTAAGCATATCCAAATATTAAATGAGAAGAAAGATGACTTTTCCAAGTGTTGGTGATGGTCTAATGCACCAAGTGTCAAGTTAATGTAAGTTTTTAAAGACAAAAAACATTACAGCGGGGGGAGACTGGCAGGCATCACTCTTATTATCAATGCAGGCTGCTACACTGCTGGTGCTTATTTGTGTTCTGATAGAGATGTTGTACACACCGAAAATCGGAGATAGTGTCTGTCTCCAAGTGTTTTGACCTATAGAGACTAGAAACAAAGAGACAGAGCAAATAACTAAAAGAACGAGTAGTTTTGGAGATGAACACACAGGAGATAACATTCCTTCTCTCCCTTCTCTGTTCACTTGTCAGACACATCTTGGTTTATCTTTTGAAATGGTCTTTAGTAGCTGTTGCAAACTTTTAGTCACCACTTGCCTTTCCCCAGTTCTGACTTTTATTTGGAAGAGGGATGATCATTTCTACCCTTCAGGATAGGTGAATTTCCCAAGGAGGGAAGACTTTTCATTCCTGTAGGACAGCACGTATAGTACCTGTGTAGATGTGCGCTGTTTCCTCTGTCTCGGGTATTGAAACACATCTTTTGTGTGGCTGTCCCTATTGATGGCCATCAGCTGAACTGAAAAATCAAAATAAGTCACAGATCATTTTTCAGTGGAGGTGCCAGTTACTACACTGGTACTCTCTCTAACGTTTGCACGTCACTTCTCTTACCGCAAACACATCTGGGTAAAACACAGAATCATCCTTTTTTCTGGGTTATGGATCAGACAGCTCAATCTCCTGACCTAGTCAAAATGGGAAGAATCTGCAGCAGAGGACTGCATTTGGCTGAATGGGTAAAGACAGTCCTAGAGGACTGGAGAGATAGCTATTTACAAAATATAAAGATGCTTCTTCCTGAAGGGAGGTTGGCAAGGGGGCAAGGGTGCTGTATTTAACAGAGATATTTTATACATATTTTATATATATACAAGAATTAAAAACTAACTTATTAATAACTTACAATTTCAAAACTACTAATATACAAAGAAGTTAGACCACTGGCTACAACTTACTACTTGCTCCTGGAACAATCATAGTGAAGCAAATTCAAAACCAGCAACTATAATGTTTATTGGCAATAAATTACCTATAAAATAACCTTTAAGATGTACTTTAATGGCCAGAGAGGGCTGCAAATAATGGTATATGTCCTTTTTGGAGCCCCTGAAGTTTGGAATGTTGCATCAATAAGGAGTGTGAGAATAGGGATTGTGGAAAAAAATATTCCATTTCATCTCTGAACAGAGGTAGTGCAGTCAGTTGTTACCTTCGTGAATCAGTGAAGAAAACTGCAGATGCATATGTTAACCCCAAGTGGCAACAGGACAAGGTAGGGTGGAAATAAGTTGCGAATGCTGCTCCAATCAATGTGTAGAATGACAACTGCAGAGAAGCTGCTTCACAGCCATGTGTCCTGTCTGTGTGTAAAGGGCAAATTTTATTCCCTCCTTCAGTCTTAACAGGCAAATTCCAGTTACTTGGAGTTTGTTCAGGAGAAGGGTACATTTTACCCTGAAGGAATTAGGAAGCATTATAGATTCAGCATATGGGACCATATGTCATTGTATTGTTTCCAAATGTTTTTTTGAACTTTTTCCCTCCATTGTGGACAGCTTAGTTCACCACCCATTGTCTAGAGAAGAAGGGAGTTTCGTATTCCCATTTCTTTCATTAAGCCACTATTAAAGCTGTATCAATTTCGTAATATTGTTTGTCAACATTATTTCATTCTTTGTTTAAAACATGCACTCCATAAGTGTGGTTTGGGGCAAGTACTTTGAATATGTTGTTCAGTCAAAGTCAATGGCAGAAATAGAGAATACAAGCAGAGATGGTCCTAAACCATCTCCAGCCCCAAATGGTTCATTTAATTAAAAGGCTGTTCACAATCAAACCAAGTATTTTGCTTGAGCCTTAACAGAAGGAAGCAAGTGCTAATGTTTGAATGTAAATCTAATTAAACTAAAATTGGAGATGTGCAGGATCTGCCCCTTCTTTGCAATGCAGATCAATATCTTCTCAAAATATAAATTGAGCTATTCCATATCTCGCTCTTCTGCTGTGATTTTTCTATTCCAACCCTGGAGAAAGAACTCTGGTGTCCAATAACATCTGTTCTAAATCATGTTTCTGAAAAATGTAAATATGGAAAACTTGAGGTTGGGCCCAAACAAAGCACTGGGCTAACTCCCAAGGCCTCTCTGCATCTGGGATTGTTTGATGTCAGGAAGGCCTTCCATAATCAGAGACATCAGTGTTGGTGGCTAAAAGACCCTTCAGATGGGGCTTTCCATGGGTTTATTCAAAGAAGTTGTAAGTATTACAGCCTCTTGCTGAGCTCCCTATTTATAATATCTGTAGATGACTGCATGCAGTCCTCCTTTTTTTCCCCTTGTTTCTTCATGTTTCCTCTGAAAGCAGAGTGTGCTAGGCTGGGGAGGTTGCAGAGGCTTCACAGTGTCAGGAGGAGTGGGGATGGATCTTCTGTGACCTTAGAATGTGTTGGGGTAGATGGCTATAGCCACAACTAATCACAGGTTTTTCATAAGAAGTTTTTATTTGTGTCTAATTCCAACAGTCAGATTGTCTATTTCAGGCATGGGTCTGTGGTGTTCCTCAAGTTTTAATCTATCAGAATTTGCTATGTTTGATTCACCCAAAGTTTCACTAAGCAATGATGCAGTCCTGTAGCACTAGCTGGAGGCAACATTGCAGAAGGAAGTGCTAAAGGCCACATTCATAAAGCATTTGAAGCACCCAGAAGGGTCTGCTGAAATGTTCAGCTGACTTCAGCAGGTCTTAGACTCACAGGTACGTTAAAAATTGTTGTAGACACAGAAAAGCCAGGTTCTCAGTGTCTGTAAGCTCAATAGAGCTGTGCTTTTGTTTTCCTACTCTGTAGTTGAAGATATATTGGCACAGTTCTTAGCATCATTGTTTCTCCAATTACCGTGAAAATGAAACTCTGCTGGTGAAGCAACTGAGAAGCAGAGACATCTTAACCAGAAACAAGTTTTAAAATGTGGAGTTGGCATACGTTTTATATTTTTATCAAGAGTATATTTACCAATTAGTCAGCAACTAGAGCCCGTGGATTTAATGAATTTCATGTGATTTATGCATAGTTTTTATTAATTGTGCCAATAGGGATAAACGTTGGATACAAATAGATGCAGATTTCTCACTTTTTTTTTCCCTTTGAATAATACTGTTTCTTGTTATTAATAGCTTTATTTTAAATTTTTCCACATGTTGGAAAGTAATAATTTCTTGCCTTCTGTACTGTCCTTCCAAAGGTAAGGCTCAAAACTTTCACTAATCTGTATTTTCAGTGGTGTAGGCTATGCCCAAGGCAGATGTAGAAGTTTGGAGAAGAAAGCATTTTTTCTTTTTCCCTTTCTCCCATCAGTGGAATGTGCATGAAATAGTAAGTAGGGCATAGGCTTGAGACTGTGGCAATTTGAGCAGTCAAAAGAAAAGCGGGCCAGCACCTGGCTTTCAATCTCTGTTTCAATGAATATTTAACTACTTTATGCAAAGTGGGACATTTTCAACAAACGAGGCTGAGAGAAAACTACCTAAGAATATTTTCTAGCCCAGCAGTTAGGTTACTCTCCTGAGAAGCGTGATGTTTGGGTTCAGGTCTCTGTACCAAATCAGTTAAAGGAGGTGTTTGAAGCTGCATCTTTCACAATCTAACAACATGGCCTAATCACTGAGTTTTTGAATATCAGGGGTGGCAGCACTACCTCCTCTGTTTTGGGAAAGGAGTCCCCTTGTGACAAAATCAAAATGTTTTGTTTTTGAGATGCCAGAATGAATTGTTTCAACATGCCTGAAGTTTTTTTCATGTAATTTCAGGTGAAACTGTTAGCTAATATGACCTGAATTCATTTAAAAAAGTTTCTGTTGCCCTAAAATTCCAGTGTTAGTGAAGAAATAATAGAATACAAAAGAAGTCTGACTAACTTCTAACTCAGACACAGAAGAATATTTGTCAGAATGTTTCTCTTCCACATAAGCAGAAATCTCCCTCTGTCTCCCACTTTAGAAATTAGGAGGGCTGTGATCTTGAGTACCCAGAACTGAAAGGAGATTTAAATTATTGTGGTGTGACATGCTAATGGCCAAGAAGCAGGAACACCTTTCAGAAATCTTTAAGCATTTTCACTCATATACAGCTAAGTACTAGCCTATTTTTAAAGATAAAAACCCTTATGCATGTTGGCAAGTCTGGTGAGATCATTTTATTGACTTTGTGCTCTACTATAATAGTTTCTCATGTTCAAACGCCATTAAAATCAAGAGCTTTCTGGATGCCATTAAAAAAGACACTTCTTGTGATGTCACTTTGTTTGTTTTTCCCATTGAGTAGGGACAATATTTACATTTTTCTGGTGGACACCATGTTAAAATGCCATAGTTTCAGCCTTCACTAAATGTTAGAAGTATGGCTACATGCCATAGTAATTACACTTAGCAGAGTGTAGCAAAGCACTTCTTATCCCCAGGTTACCATGAGCTATACTCAATGAGAATTGTTAAGGAGTCTGAAAAGTGGAAAAACAGCATCACATGCTGCAAGATGCTGTTCAGTATGTCATGCTATGTGGCTGTACTGGTCTCTCTTTAAATATTAGTAACTATAAAAATGCCCAGAGTTGTTTGAAATGGTAAGTAAAGTCCAGCTGCAGGCAGGATCGCTCTTTTTCTCCCTTTGGTTTTACACCAAGTACAAGCTTTTGCCTCCTCTTCAATTATGTGATTCATGACAGGACATAAAACATTTACTTCTGAATATTTTCCTCATCCACAAATCAAGGTAGAAAAGGTGTCCATGTGTGCTCTTTCAGATCCTTGTCTCCTTGACTCCTCTCCAGCCATGCTGTTTCATTACAGGATAGACTCAGAAGGGCTCAGCCTCCTTTCTGTGAGCCCAGATTCACAGCTGGTGCCTGAGGGTCAAATCTGCCTTGCACAATGGCATAGCTGCTGCTGCTGCTTGTATCAAGGGAGAAAGAAATCATGCAGCTCTTCATAATGTCATTGAGTGTCTCTTCCCTTCCGTGTGCTGTGCTCCAGTGAAATAAGTAGTTTGAAGTTTACAGCATTATTATTAAGCATCTAACTTTAACACTGCAGCAGAGATGACAGGAAAATTCATTCTTCTCTAGGCCAGTGTTGCAAGTTCTCTGTTCACATTGATAGCAGCCCTGACAGCCATGAAGGAAAGAGAAGAGTGTGTTGGGGATGTGAGTCCTTTGCTGGCTCTGCCAGGTGATGCAGTGCAAAGCAGTGTATCTTTAAATAATAACTTTTGTCTTAAGGATTATTCGTCCCATCATGTGAGGCCCTGAGTGATCTGTCATTATGGAATGACATAATGTGTTGAGTTCATGTAGATTGCTGACATAAGTGTCTGCAGTAAAAACTGAAAATCTTGTTTAGCAGTATGTGGTGTTGGAGACAGATTTCTTACAGAGAATAGTATCTTCAGAGGAAAGAAATATCCTCGACACCTCATATTTTTGTGGCTGGTTTTTGAAGTTACAAATAATGCAAAATCTCCTAATCAAAAATGAAATGCATGACGAGAAGGAGATAATTTCCTGCCATTCTACCTTGTGAAAGCAAACAATGAATTGTAACTTGTGGTCCATGGGTCATATCTTTGCTTTTTGCAACATTGTGATTTAATTTCTTTTTCTAAATGATAATTTTATACAGCTCTTTAAAGTGATTTGTGTTTTGTACTTTATTTGAAAACATAAATTTGCTGATTATCTTCAGTTTGCCTCTGTCCACCCATCAGTTTCACATACATTTAATTTAGGCGATACTGAGCAGCTACATGTGGAAATTATACTTTCTGTAAAACCAAGAGTTATTTTTGAGCTTATTTTACTGAAAAATATAACGTAAGAAATTGCCATCTGAGATTAACCTGAGTACTCCTCCGTGTTACTGTGTGTTTGTGGGAAGGATATGGTTCTCACTTATCACTGAAATCAAACTGCTTTGTGAGTTAATTCAAGTATTGTGTAGATAGAAGGAGTACTGGGCTTTTAAAATCTCTTATGTCTTCTGTAAGTAAGAGAAATACTTATTTCTCTTTTCTCGTCGCTTTTTTATTTCACAGGATCTTTGAATGATCAAAATAATTAAGACAGTCCTTTCTAAAGGGAAGAGTTTGAGATTCTATTACACAGTTCTATTTTAATCATGTTTCTCTAAACCACGTTATTATCAATGTGGTTTGATGGCACTTTCCATTTGTTCCCTTGTTTGTATGCTTACTGTTGAGACTGGCTTCAGAGGTACTAATTGTAGTGGTGAAGGTGTGCATCATTGTTAGCGCTCCCAGGATATGAGCCTTGCTGCTGGGGGCAGGATATTGTCAGTATTATTGCAGCATTACTTACAGCAGACTTTGAATCTGTTCGCAGTGGTAAAGCTGATTTTTAGGTTTTGTCTCCATGGGAAAGTTAGTGTAAAATAAACCATAATATAAATTTATGATATAGTGACTCCACGCATGCCAGTGCTTTTGCAAAGCTGCTGAAGCTAGATGTGAATCAGACCCTGGAGGCAGTGTAGTTGGATGAGTGCTGTCCCGTGCCTAAGCTAATTAGTCCTACTGAGAAGCAGGATATGTTATGGAACAGTGTTATGTTAATATGGCCAGACTGCTCATGTACTAGTGACAGATAAATCAGAAGTGGGATTGCATGGCAATAGGCATACTTGCAATGTAGTAGTTTACTCACATTGCAACTCTATGTGGTCCTTTGATCTTTCATGCAAGGAGATAGTGCACAGTAGCAAATAAAGTGTTAATTCAAACTTTGTTAGCTCTGCAGTACCCACAGACCAAGAGCAGAATCAGGACACAGAATTTGATGTTGTTATATCTCAAGCTATTCTGCAGGGATATATTAGTTTATTAGCAGCCAAGAATGTAGTACTGAACTTTAAGAAAGAGCTGAAAAAATAATCAAGTAGTCATGAAGTGGAAAACATACCCAAATCAACTCCCAGAGTAAATTTTGTATATCATTTGGTATGGAGTAACAAGAAATTTTGTGTACCTGCACTGAGACACCGTGAAGGAGCCTTCCTTTCAGGAAGGAGTGAGCTGGAACATTTAAAAAAAATCAGCTCTGTTATTGTTTCAGTTTGAAACTGAAAATCGCCACTCTGGTAAAGGAGGGTTTGTTTAGCTTTGAGGAATAAAGTGTCATCAAAGTCACCAAAATCAGTTGTGTGTTCATAAGAAAAATAACAACTTCAATCCTGTAGAATTTACCAATTTAATACAAGTGACACTCGTGCAAAGCTGTGTTCAGAGGGGAATATGACATGGTGGGCTGATGTACTGCAGCAAGCTGTGCCCTGTCAAGAAGTGTAATTTTGGAACAAAACATATTGTCATGTAAGTTAGTCACTGTAATATCAGAAAGTCAACTAACTCACTTTATTTGTATATGCACACTTGTATGTCTTCCTCCACTCCTGTGAGCTGAAGTTCTTTGCCAAAGTTTCTTTTAAATGTTTTTGGGAAGCACTGGATGAAAAGAACTGATGCTATGAATTCACTCCCAAACTCTTAATGCAGATGGTACAGCTGGGTATCATGAAATACACAACCTAGAACTACTTTATTGAGAGTGAGCATGCCGGTGCTGAAACTCTTGGCAGAGCTCCCTCTTTTAGGGAGTTTTCTTTGAGCACCTCTTCTGTTTCCTGAATGGACCTTTCCACTGCTAGAAGCTCTCACCTACCTTTTCTGGATGAAAGTTAATGAACTACATCTCTCTGCTCCAGAGACTTGACATAATGACCCTTTGTTTTTATGTGTCAGCATTCTACCATAGCACAGATTCATAGCGTAAGTTACAAGTAAATGCTAACTGATTTAGATTTGGAAAGAGATTAAAAACGCTAGGTGCTCGTTCAAATAGCACAGATACCTTTAATGCCTGAAGCTTTTTTCCAGTCCTACTTATTTTTCTATTTCTGTTATTGACCGAATAGTTTGCTCATGCTTCTTCAGTTTCTCTTTCAAAATGCTCACTGGGAATTTGCTGGCCTGAGTTTGATTTGTAGATCACTTGGGAATCATCACTAATTTTAGGTCTAATGTTAGGAGTTCTGGTAACAATTTACACCCCCTTAAAAGAATGGGTCTCTGTAGCACACAGCCCTGTAGCATTAGTTTTCTTTGTCTAACCTGGATACCTTCTTCACTTCCAACACTGACAATGTCAAACCAAATGACTTTAGCAACCAGGAAGCAAATTTTTAACTAGTGGCTTTTTCACTTTTTCACTTTTTTCAGTGAAGCTTTAATATTTCCTTTAAAGGTAACGCTGCCAACTACCTTGATTTCAGGAAAAAAAACCTTTCTTAATGAAGAAATCTACTGAGAGTTTTATCTTGGTCTTCTACCATTTATTCTTTGAAATATATGCTGAATCTGCTACACTCAAATTTGAGATACTACTTGTATCAATATGGACCCATGGTTTCAAGCCTTTAGATATGCAAATTGTGTTTCTGTAACGAACAAAACCTTAGAGACCGTGCTGTTGTGGTTCCAGAGAGCCTTTATTGCGCCTCATCATTATGCTAAATTAATACAAATTTCCTGTGTGTCCAGAATTCAAAGTCAATCAAGTGGCTTAATCTCTGAGGATATGGGATAAAAATGCTATTATTACAGTATGGAAGAAGGTGAGAGATTACTTTTAAAAGCATCCAGGCTATATGCTAGGACAGCAACTCTGAAACACATGCCTGTTACGAACCACATTGTAACAGACTGTGAACTTGCAGATTGCCTCCTGTCCTACTTTTGCTTGCACAGCTCCCTACGTTTGTATGATGCGTTTTTGGCAGCTTCAGCATTTGGCCCTGTAGAGAAGCAGTGTTAGAAAGGTATTTCTGATCTGTTACTGGTCTCTAATGTACTGAATATTTTTACTTTTTATTTTCGAAAGTTAACCACAGTGTTATTTTCTATCTTTTTCCCTCTGTGCTTTATGGCTGGAGTCCACAAGAGGAACCAATGCCAAGTGTCCAGTGAATTATCTGAAGCATATTAGCACATGATAGTTCTTGAGAGATCCACAGTTTGAAAACTTGTGCATTAACAGATCCAACTGTACATTGGCGGATTTTTCTGAAATTGATGATGCTGTCATGATGCTTTAGATTCCAAAGCTATTTAATCAATCAGATGACTCACTCATCATCCTAATTGTTCTTTGAAGTAAGAGCTGTTTTATTGTGCAAAAATAATACTTCCATTGTTGATGCTGTATTTCCAAAGATATTTTTAAAGATCTCTTGCTCCTGAGCAATTTTGAAAATTTTTCATATCTTCATCATGGTATGTGATTTTTACTTTGGAAGATGAGGAAGCCTAAGCAGTCACTTGAGGTTCTTTATAATCCTGTATTCTTAACGTCATTAAATGTATTAACTGCACCAACACGCTGAGTCCCAGCTGTGATATACTGCTGATGAGAAAAGCTTGTGTCACAGCAAACCTCCGGGCACACAGTGCCTGTATAGTCTTCCAAGCATTTATCCTTCAAGACTAGTATCTTAAACTAATGCTTACAGAAATGGAAAATCGAGCATGTCTAGAAAATTGAAGAATGCCTGGCTTGCCTTTGTATTTCTCTTTGCCTGAGTTTTCTCCTACTGCATTTCAAAAGCTCGTGCTAATCTCATGTCATGTGATCAAAAAGGCATGCATAGTACAATATGAGATGCTAATTTTGAGATCATCTTTGCACTGAAGAGACTGATCCAGAGACTGTGAGGAGTTACCTCAACCACAGATTGAGATGTTTCCTGGGGATCTGGGCTACTTTCATTTATTTGGAGTGGATTTCTTGCCTGGTTGTTTCAAAGTTGTAAGCCTCACAAATGAAAACCTAACAAGGAGCATAGTCTGTTCAGTCTAATTTTCTCTCTGAGAATAACCAAGAGCAAAAGCTTAAAGTATAGTATAAAAGTAGGGCAAGCAGAGAGACTTGCCCAGTACACACTCCAGCCTAGCATGGTTTGTGGCTCTGGGATTTCCCAATCCGGAAGTGATTTCTTTGTATTTAATTGCTTTCAGTAGGCTTTTCTCCTGCAAATTTTTTCAGTCACTCATAATGATTATACAGCATCACTCAAAGAGCAGGAGAGGCATCATTTACTTCACATGGTAATGTGAGACAGCTATTTCTTATCACCTGGTAGTTACTGGATCAAACAGGTCTTCTAAAACCAGGAAATGTGCTGTGATATGTACTAACTCCAGCATACCTGAAATATCCTGTTTTTCATCAATAACTGTCTCTTCTGAAAAGAGCTAATAAAAAGCAGCTTCTGTAACTGCTTTGGGTCATATTCAAGGATGAGAAGAAAAATAATCAGTTAACATTTCTTTATCGATCAGAACTACTTTCTGCCATTCAGGATGGTTTCACATGACTTTTTTCCTAAAATTAAAGTTGTGTTTATGTAAACCTCTTTGGCTTTGATTGATTAGCTGGCTGTTTGTCACACCTCTGAAACTCTCTTGTAGATGTTATTACATGCAGGACACATGAAAGGTTGTGTATATTCAATGATTATAGGAAGATGTCTTCAGGACTGTCCTTGTAGAAGCATGCTATTTGATGACAGGTTTGGATCTCATCTGTGTCAGTCACTGAGGGTTTAGTTCTTTGGTAAGCTTTGTTTTATCTCTGCATTTTCATTCTATACTTAAGTCAGTCACAATAGAAACTGAAAGAACTGACAAAAACTGAAGGATCAGAATTTTGTTGGAAGAGGAAAAAACAACCAAAGCCAAGATTCTAACTATTTATGCATCTTGTTTCCCGACAGTGTATCTAAAAGTCATTGTCTTGGGGTTCGGAGACAGATAAATGATTGATTTCACATAAAATATTTGTTGTTCTAATTACAGTATCATCTGGGTCTTTGGCAACAAACAGATGCAAAAAACAGCCTTTACATACCATCTTGAAAAACTTATGATTTGCTTAATGTGCTTTATAATCTAAAGCATATGTCTTTGCATGGAACTGCAGTATCCAAAACGAAGCTGTAAGTAATGAATCACTGGGTAGAAGAAAACGCATTGCTCCTGTTAAGAGTTCTTTCAGTGTGTGTATTCAAATGGTTCTGTTTAGGGCTATAAACAAAAGGCTGCACTCACAGTTTTAGCAGTGTGTTACAGATTCTGGGATGCACATGACATCAAAGAAGCTACATGAATTTCCCTAGCAGTCTATGGCTCTTGGCACTAGGAACACTCTGCATCTGAATAAACAGAATTCTAGTTCACCACAGTTGTGTGGGGGATCTGAGGTGATCGTGAAGCTCAATTTTGTTTTGTTTTATAACTGTCTATGATAGGACTTCTTGCTCCTCCAGATTTTCTGTGTTTTCAGTGAATCCAGTAACTACATTTAGAGCTATAGACTTAGACCACAAAGCACTTTGCACTGAAGATAATTAAATCTAAGTTATTATTCTTACCTACTGAATCCAAGCAAGAGCTTTGAGTGCATAGGAATTGCAGGATTTGCTAAGAATTAATCTCTCTTCGTAAGCACTAATGGATATATATTTTTTTAATTAGTTAACAGCTTTTTCCTTAGAAACAATTGAGCCAAGCTCCAGTAGGATATTTTGCAAGTGAGCAAGGGCTGAGGCCTTCTAACTCCTTGAAGAACGTGTGATTTATTGTTCTTTCCATGTATGTCTGCCACTAACAGCATGAGAAGTACTGACCCCTATAAATATTCCTGGACACTCCTTGTAGAGGAAGGGAGTAAGGGAATTTGGTGGCAAGAATGGTTCCCGATTGTATTACATCTCACTATATCAACAGAGCGGATGGCCTTATTGAACATATTGAAGTTACTGCTGAGTAAGTATGAGGTATCCTGGAGAGAATTACAATTGTTAATAGTATTAAATCCGCCAATTTGCCTCCAGGCTTCTGATGTTACTAGATTAATCAAATCCTCTGTTGCCAGAACTTAGATTCTACTGCTGTACCGTTAGTAGTTGTTTTCTTTCTTTTTCTTCTACTCTTTAGTTTCTCAGTATCATATTTGATTCATTTTTCATCCTTTTTCTGTCTTGCTTCTAGCTCTAGTGTTCTCTTCCCATCTGACAGTCTTTAATTTCAGAGATGGTGTTTTCCATCAGCCTCTAGTTCTTGGTTGTTTTTTGGTTATTCTTGTTGTGTTGTTTTGTTTTGTTGTTGTTGGGATTTTTTTAACTACTATATTTAATATTTATAATGTATAGCATAGACCTGGTAGCTTCATTATTCCCATATGAAGCTATTGGATTACTCTACAGAACTTGATCTGTGAAACCTATGACAGCCATTATGCTGCCCTTGTTTCTAACATATTCAAAGTAGGTAGCACGTAACAGCAGTGTGCAGATACCTTGTGCTGTGAGTCTGTGTGCTCATGCTACAGTCACAATGTAGTTTCATACAGGGATGTGCAAGATAGTGTTGTCTGGGCTGGCTTAAGTACTGCAGGCAGACACAAGAGGAGCTCACTGGAGATCCTGACTGAGTATAGCTCAGTATAACTACCTGAATATTCACTCTTCTTCTCCAGCAAGTTTTTCATTTTTCTTCCCTTTTGCAATTGAGGTGTGATACAAATTTGTGCAAAAGGTGGAGAACCATCAGAATGAGAAAGCAAAAAATGTGTTTGTGTGAACACTTGTGGCCTGACAGCAGTATGTGCTCTTTGTAAATTTCTCTTCTTTAAAAATGAAGTTGAAATAATTAAAATCACAAAGCCTACATCAGTTACAGCATTTTTACTGCATAAGCGATGCTCAGTCGCTCTCATTTAGTACTGATATGAGTGGGACCAGAATCACTAGCCCCTTGGGTCCTTTTCTTGAAGAGGCTTGTATGGCACAGAAGAAAATGTAACTGTTCCTTGAAGTCAGCATGTTGCACCTAATTACCCGCTTAGCAGCCAGTCCAGGAGGAGAATGTATATTATCATTGTGTGTGAGGTCATTTCTGAATTTGCCCAAGACTTCAAGAGAAACACTGAAGTTAACTTGCTGCTTGAAAAATGATTCAGAACTGGAAATGCTTGAAAACATCAAAATAAATATAAATTATCAAAGGAGAACAAAGACAATTTTTTTTCACAAAAATTCTTCTCCCTAGGCTATAAAAATGCTTTATATAGGCATGATCAATATATCCAGATTTGAGAACCAAAGTCTTTTGGAATAAATTAGACTGGCAGGAAAAGAAACAAACAAAGAACAAATTAACATGATTTTAAACATTGCTTAAATTTTCATGAATGTAGACCTTGAAATGTTATGATGAGATCCCATGAGTCTGTGCTAATATTTGCTTATAATTAAGGGTTGCACTTTCATGTTTCATCTGATATTATAGATTGGAAATCAGACACATGCTTACTATTTTTCTTGGTCATACTGATTTATCTACTTTATTTGCTTACTACGTTAATAATAAATATGGCCCCTTTTTCTGTACCAAGCTGCCCTTTCTCCTCATATGATAAATCTCCCTGTGTCTGAGTAATTACAGAAGGACTGCTCATCCTGTGTTGTTAAGTTTGTGTTCACCTGTAACAAAAATATAAGACCGATGCCTTCCAAACCTATTTTGGGTGAATGGCTTCAGAAATAAACTGACTGCTCAACTCCACTCCTCAGTGTGAGTTGGAGTGGATGGAGTCCCTTCAGCATGGGAGTCAGCGATGCAGCCTGCTTTGTAGCACTGACGCATTGACAAAGATCCCTTCAGTGCTTTCATTACTAAAAGTAAGATGTCATCCAGAGTTTAGTGCCCTTTCTGTGCTGTTCCAGTCTTAAGACAACCTGATTCGCATCTATGGATTTTACAACTTCCAAATGCAGGTCACCATTTTCTCAGCACAATTCGACAAATAGGAAGAATTAGTAGTGTTTGGCAAGGTCACCAGCATCATGAGGTTTTTGGAGCAAGGTCTTAATCATGAACAGTTGAAGAAGACCCCAACTTCATTTCAGGAATGAATCTGATGATTTGCAATTCCTCTGAAGAGTATGCCCAGTGCCTGTCTACAAGTTTTCAATATCGAGACAAGCAGGGCAAATGGGACATTTAAATGAGATTCACTCTGAGTATCAGAGTGAAGTCATACATCTCACAGGAAGTCATTGGAAAAACATTTTTTTCAAGTGCTGTTCTGAAAGCATCAGCCAGGGCCCAAACCCTCGATGCAGAAGTCTTGTAACTAAAGAGCATTTCAAAGTCTTTCCCTATATCTGACTCTGTCAGCTTGTGCAGCTTTGAAAAAGTCCTTTGCAGTTTGTTGAAAGATTTCTAAACAGAAAATCATCTAAATAAGGTATGGCATATGAAACTTGCTAATCATCTTCAAACCAAGAAATCTCATGAAAAGTGTCAATGTGGTGGATGTGATGGCAAACTGAAGAAAAATATTTCTGTTTCAGCCATACAAGAACCAAGAAGAAATACATGAAAATTCGAAGGTGAAAGTAGATACCAGAAATCAAAAAATCTACAAAAAATCTTCTGCAGATTGACTCACAAAGAAAATGAATTCACATTAGGTCAGAATGGATCTATCTGATATCTTGAATAGTTTTTAACTTCAGATTTAGTCAAAGTACAGCTTTTCTAAAATCTTCCAGTCTCATCTTGAATTTCCATCATACTGCTAAATATTTTTTTTCTCCTGACTGATTGCTTTCACTTTGTGCTGTATTTAAATTCTGGATTTTTCTTCCTCGCATGGCCTTCAAACATTTCAGACCTGCGTTTCCTAAAGTGAAAAGCGCTCCACCTTCTATAATCCTTCTATAAAGGAGCTTAGATTTGCTTCAAAACACTCTTGTCTTTCTTTTGAAACAATGAAGCATCACGTTTTAATTTTTTTTCACTGTAAGGCAAATTTTCCAGATCTCAAATTGTTCTCAAAACATTCTTCAGTTTACAAAACTCTCTAAAACAGTTCTGCAGTCAACGGTAGAACCATTTCCTTGTTTCTGCAGAGTAGCGCTCCGCTTTGCTCCCAGTCTATTTCATGCTCAGCAGAATAGCCGTAGGATTCCCAAGCCTCTCCTGGAGGTGCTGTTTTCCGATTGTGCCATTCCCAGTTCTGAAAAATGTAACTTAAATGTCTGACTTTACGTTTAGTTGAAAACACACATCTTTGTAATCTGTCTGAGCAGTGCAAGCCCCTGGTCTCTACCATAACTGATGAATAAAAAGAATAACCAGTAGTAATAATAGAGGATTAAATAAAAACCCCATTGGATTGTTTAGTTATAAGTACGTACACTGTAGTCAAATTTACCCATTTGCCAGTTTCTAATTCCCTTCACTGTGAGCAACATTAAGGAAGAAATTCTTCACTCATAAGGTGGTGAGGCACTGGTACAGGTTACCCAGAGAAGCTGTGGGTGGAGGTGTTCCTAGGCAGCCTGATCTAGTGGTTGGCAGCCCTGCCCATGGCAGGGGAGTTCAAACTACATGATCTTTGAGGTCCCTTCCAACCCAGCCATTCTATGATTTAAGGATGTTCACCCATATGTGCCTCTCTAGCTTCAAGCAAGCAAAGGAGGACACTCAGAACCTCAGTCTACCCTATGCTGGCCAGATCAGCTGACATAGCACGTTTGTCAGGAGGAGATATACCCTTTTGTTTATGTGCTGTCATGAAAGATTTATTAATTGAAATTGTGAAATTGCGACATGAAAATTTTCTGCTCACTGGAAGAAAAGTTTTCTTCTGGACAAAAGCAAGGCGTTACCCTATTTCAGACTGGTGCTGAAGGACAGCCTGAAGGAAGTGCGTGTGTGCACTCTCTTATCCAAACTCTGAATCTGTAGGAAACTTGAGAGTCTGGGTGTGCTCCGCTCTTGGCGCAATTGGGGTGCAACACAAATAATGCCCTGTTAATGACATTGGTGCTGCTGCTCTTAGCTTTTCCTATTGGATGCTTTAAGTTTGCCATCAAAGCAAAATGTTATAGAACACCATTTAAATTGCCTATTCAACTGCTGAGTGTTGAGCACATGTTAATGCAGTATTCTCCAGATATGGTAGTTTATGATAAATGTTACCAGATTTTTTACTGTTCGTATAGTATGCTGCTAAACACTAAGACAAATGGGCCCACTGAAAGGGTATTTCCTTTGGAGGACACAAGCTGCAGACCACCCATGGGATATACAGGAATAATTAAGCATCAATATAAAAAGTTAGAACAAAATATTAGTGTTTCAGAATCCTAATGAATAAAAGACATTTTAAAAATGAAGACCATACAGATGTTTTGAAAAATAACATGAAGGCCTCAACAGCATCTTGGGGGAAAGGACACAAGCACCCCCCATCGTGTTACAGTACTGTTTGAGAAGTTACAAATATTTATGTGGAATATACTTACTTTTGGCAAGCTGCAGAGAGATGTGTGGAAGTATGAATAACTGTGAAGCCTGGGGCTTTTTTCATACTGACCTTTTGATAGACTGAAAAAGTAATTTTTTGGAGTGTTATTCAAGAATTACATTGCTGAAAAAAAGGAATTTGTATGGCCTTGCAACTGAACACATTGCTTGCAAAGATTGTGCCTACTGACCTGATATGGCAGAAGGCTCTAAGGTCAATTTGAATAACTTTCACAGCAAAGAGAGAGAATAGAACATGGCTGCAGCAAGCCTTTGGTAAAACTGTCAGAGATTTCAGAGAGAAGATTACCATTATCTGCTATCTAAATGTAACAGAAAAAAAACTTTCCAAAGACACAAATAGCACTTGGGAACCCAAGTTCCACACGTCTTCAAGCATTTTCTGGAGCAGCTTCTGCCTTGCCTTATTTTATACAATAGAAGTAGCGAGGTCAGTTGTCACAGTCTGTTGAGATAGAATATAAAGGTTTACTGAACTTGAAAAGTATAAATCACTGAAGGTTTGGGTATTATAATTAGCAAGCATACAAGCATATTAGTTAAAATTTGTTTTTTATTACTGAAAAAATGTAACCCTTCTCTATAAAATCATTTTTGAGACCCAGCTCTGCAGTCAGATCCCTGGTGCCATTTAACTTGCCATCAATCCCAGGCGTTGTGCGGGAAGATGATGGTGGGCTCAGAGCCTCTCCCGCAACAAGAATCACAGTTCCATACTGAGAGGAAACTATATCTTAGAGATTACCGTGGAGACAGAAAAAAGACAGTGAAAGAAAATATAGAACAGTCTGTCCTTAGGCTGCAAGGGCCCGAGCGCAACCACCTCCTACACCTCCCTCAGTAACTGCAGAAAAATGCAGTATTTGCAGACTGTGAGCCTGAGTGTATGATAGACCTTCTTTGTTTACATGCTTGTTAACACCAAATCTTAAACATGGATTTGTGAGATGAGAGCCCTACATCTGCACAAGGCACACTGCCTTCAGGTTTGAAACGCTTAAAGAAGTCCTGCACTGCTTGATCTTTGTGCTGCTCCTTTGTGTCAGAGCACATTTGCCATGCAGTATGGAGTACAAATGTGCCACCAAAAACTCTCTGTTCGCACTGTCATTAAAATAATTTTTAGGAGGGAGATGTCAGAAAAGTCAAAGATATTGAGAGAATTATGTGGAAAATGAATGAGCTTTCTTTACCCACCACTCCGTCTCTCAGTAAATAGTGCTTCTGAAAGCACTTGTTCTGGTAATCTGAAGGATGTGCCACAGAAACTCCTGGTGAAATTTAGTATAGTGCACCATAATGTCTTTCGTCCTTAGCATGAAAAAAAAAAAAAAAAGACAAATGAAAATAAAAAAGCTGTTAGTTCTTTTCAGAATCTTTTCTTTCCAAAATATTTCCTTCATCTTTAGCCTCTGTTTTCCAGATGGCTTTAAGCAACTGTTACTCTACAGTGCACCACAAATTATACTAAGAAAGTGTAATTCCAAACTAGTTTGATTACTCCGATTAAGCAGAGAGCCACATCAAAAAGTAGCCTTTCTACATAATAAAAATGGTGATAATAGAGTAAGTCTCATAAGTCAAAGAGCTTTATTACCTCCTACTGTAGAAAAATGTCTTTGCTGCTGCGAAGGATGTATCCCTGGCTGGTCACGGTACCCTCATTTCCTGCTTAGATAGCAGAAGATACTCAGATAAAGAGTGAAAGGAATATGGAGCTGTGTGATTTATACAAAAGGAAGCATTAAAAAAGGGTTTTAAAAGTAAAAGTGAAGCTATGCTTAAAAACTTGCGTTTGAACTAAGTTTCAAAACAGAAAACAAAGATTTCCCAAGTTTCTTGTGCTCACTTTGAATAGGAAAGACTTGCTAATAGATCTGGGACCAAATGGGACAGAAGAAAGGACTGTTTACTGACTAAAATACCCTAAGACGTTCACAGCACCTGGCACAGCTTAAAACTAAATAGTATTATCTTACTGTAGGTTCAGAAAACTGTCTTGAACAGAAGCTGAGAACACCTCGTCGGCGATGTCAGCAGCCCAAAATGCTGAATAGCCCTGAGGACAACATGTACTATAACCAGTTAAATGTGAGTTCAAAGTGGCAATAAAGCTGTTTTACTGGCTTTGTTTCCAGTTAATAATTCTGTTATTAATACCTGTTTCAGCCCCTCCAGCCCCACCCCCACGTTCTTCTGCTCTCGTCTTGAACATGTGCTTATGCTCTTTATCTGTTGCTTTCATGTCAGGATGTCTGCCTTCACGGTGAATAATTGATGTGGTTTATCAAAGACGAGCAAGATGCATGCTTCATCAGGCTCACTTGAGCCCTTTGATCAAAAAAATTATGCTGTGACTTCTGATATTATCAGCATCTGCTTGCATTCAACACAAAATCACTTTGAATTAAAAATTAACGACTTGCTGCTTTGCTTTGACTGTGTGTTCTTGGCCCTCTCCACAGGGAACTCTAGAATATCAAGGGAGCAAGAGGAAGCCAAGAAAACTTGGGTAAATATCTATCTTCTTAGTTCTATGCAACTGTAAACAGAAGAAGTCCTTTGTGATATTACAGAATATGCAAAACTTTCTAGAGAGGCTTCTAAAAATAAACAATTAACATATCTCTGTGCATTGACGTTGGACGTTTTCTACAGAAGCAAATGTAAAACTCGTATGTAGTGCTGTCTGCAGACTGATTCTTTCAAAAACAGCTCCCCAGCTTCCTCTGAGTACTCCTACAAAAATAATCTTTATGTTTTAAAATGTGTTTGCCACTAATGAGTGGTGCCAGATGAAAGGTATTTAACCTGAAGTCCTCTGACCTAGAATATGACCAGCTTTGCAGCTCCTCACGATAGGTTTCAGCCTTCCTGGGGGAGCAGATTTTAAGAGGCCCCTCATCCCAAGAGAGTGTTGCTTCTTCTCAATTCAGCTGAGTCAGTTCTTGTTGTCACATGGACAGTTACCACCTGGAAATAGGTACAAATTGAAATCAGTCTATGAAAGTCCAACTGGCTACTTTTGAGTTACGAAAACATTTCACTGACTGGTGACATGGATTGGTGAGGACCACTATATACTGGGTCTTGCAAAAGCATCTACTCCAAGAATATATTAGAAGCTTCTGTAATATTTTCTCACTTATTAATTGATCTTCTGAATATAACCAGATGAATAGAAGGTCTTTGGGTCGAGGTTAAAGCCCAAAATTTTGCATGACTGAGCAGAATTTTATTTACTCAATTTCTCTCCACTATTTTAAAAAGTCTATATTCCTGTTTTGGAACAAAAGTACTGCTATGAGACCACATTGCTCATCATACTCACTAGAAAATGAAGGACCCTTGGTGTCAAAGGCTTTGCCAAAAAAATTAGTGATGTATTCTTTAGTTCATATGCACAGTAAACTGTCAGCTGAAATGCATTACCAAAATAATACCACATGTATGGTACAGACAAAAAAAACCAACCCACATTGCTTGAGTGAAATGCCCATTTGATGCAAACAGTTTGTCTATCATTCTGTATAGCTAAAAAAGAAAAACTGTATTGCCTTTCACTGATCCTTAGAACCATTCCAATTCCAATCATAAGCAATAGCAGCAGTAGCAACATAAAAGGCAGGTGTAAAAGCTACATCTCTCTGTTCAAATCACTCTAGCCTTTTTTTTTCCTTTCTTGTATTAGTACCCTTCATTTTTGCATCCATAAAGAATTTTCTGTTTCTGAAGATATTGACATAACCGATTTTTTAACTTAATAAATGTTGTTTGTTTTCTTTAAGCCAAATCAAAGTGCTTGATGGAGAGGATGAGTATTACAAATCACTGTCAGCTGTCGAATCTATCCCTGAAGATGACAGCTGTCTCAGTTCCCCATCTCCTCCTTCTTCAAGAAGAGTGTCTTTTGCTCAAAGCTGAACTTATTCTGTTGACTAACACTGCTAAGAGTATTTTCTTGCTGGTAATCTCTTCTAATTAACTTTGTGCTTGCTTATGTAATCCATTAAAAAAAATACACATTCAGTTAGCAACTTACTTTCAGTTATTTAGATCTGGTTTTGCAGATACAAATTGTATTTCTGTAAGCAATTCCAGTAGAGGAGGCAGCACTACCTGTATGTGTTGATGTTGTTAACCAGCACATTTCCTTAGCAGCAAGGTTAGTTCACGCAGATCCAGCTCCTTCCTCCCCACTCCCCCAGCTGCTGTTTCCAGCCTGTGCCATCCCGTCTGTTGTGCTGGCACAACTGTTGTGTGGAAAATAAGATCAAGGAACTGATCTATATTAAAAGAACACTGTACTAAAAAGCATCTTTTGAGATCATGGTGAAAATGTTCTATATTTCCTTAGTCTAATTAAAACTCTATCGTTTATAACTTTCTATGCTGTGAATGGTTTTTAACATTACAAAAATGTACAGAGTAAATTCATCTAAAGTAATACGTGTCTTAATTTACCTCACAAGTATTTTTTCTTATGATGTATTAGTTTGCCATGAGTTTAACTGGAAAAACTATTACAAATATAAGAAGCAAAACAGTTTGAATGCTAACATTAGATGACTTCAGATTGCTTCATATAGCCCTTTTGATGGAAACCATCGTTATGATTGGGTATTCTTGTTACCTGTGCAAGTATCTCATATCTTTCTTAACCTGGGCTTAATCTCTGTGCTTGAGTGATTCCTCCCCTTCCACAGCTCTTTTGTATGTAACATGAAATAATGTCACCGGCAAATTTTTTTACTTGCTTTTCACTTTTTTTCCAAATTCCTAGTGAAACCATTGTTTATTTCTATGGAACAGAGACACTTTGCTGGTAACAACTTCTGTGGAAAAGTTGACTGCTTTGCTTTACTTTCAGCTTTTGACCCGTGGTTTTGATCTGTGACAATTCTTTCTTTCTTTTCTGTACATCTCTTGTAAAAAACTTCTGGAAATAAAATTTTCTTATGTGTACTGCCTTAAAAAATTTTGAGCAGATTTAATTTTTGATAAATGATGCTGAGTAAATCTGACCATTTGTTATACAGATTTAATGTTGATGCTTGTTTTCATCTCCCCTCGAATGAGTGCCATGACCTGTGCCAACAAACCTTCCTACTTGTGGAGGTGCAGTCCATGCAATCCAAGTTCACTGGATCCATCTTTTTGACCACAGGATGAGGAAAAATGGCATAGGAAACAAGACGCAAATGTGGTCGGAGCATCCCTAGGCTAGAATAGGGTTAGAAGGTAGATAGTTCAGCAAAAGTTTTGTTTCATCAAATAAACCCAGTAGTGAAGTCAGGGCAGGGCAGATGAGAACAAGAGGATTCTGTTGTTCCAAGGACAAGCCTTCATTCACTTTTCTCCCACAGTGTGACAATAGTTAAAATCCTGCAACAGAGGCAACAGTCCTTCAGTTCACTCCTTACTCTCTTCTGCTGTACATCTGGGTGTGGGCTTTAGAGCCTTTAAAACTTAAGGACTCATTAAATTGGTGAGTAGCTGCAGATGAAGCTGCATTACATTAGAAGATGCAGTGCAACCATGAAGGTCAGTTTTCTTTACTTTTTCTCAGAATATAACAAGAAGTATTTGTTATGATTCCTCATAAAAAAAAATAACATAAAACTTTTCCTACATAATGCATATATTCTCCAGGCCCATTAATCTGCAAGATATCCGGATGGAAAATGACATTATTTTGAAAACAGTCCAATAACTAAACTACATTCTTATACTGGCATAGGTCTTAGGGAGCTCTAGCAGTATTGGTGCTTTGTGGTTTCATCTCTCCTTTCTGATAATAAAGTTTCACTGGGAAAATAATGTTTTATTGTTAGTGCAATGCACATCATTATTATGTATAGTGAGAGTTTATCAATTGTTTCAGTTAAACAGAAGCAAGCCTTCCGGTTAGGTGTTACATCATGTGTCTAATAACCAAAAGCTTATCTTACACTGAGTAATGCATTATGTGGAGTAGTTGTATTAATTTCATAAAGAAATAAAGAGAAGTAAAAAAAATAATATAATAATATAATTCAGAGAAGCACTTAAGCTGAAACCCAAGTCCTTATGAAACCAATGAAATTTCAGGTTATGATTAAGTACTTTGCTGAATGGGCTGAGTTAAGAGCTTCAGAACATTAAATAACAAGCAAAACAAAAGACAAACACTCTCTAGATGCATTCCTTAGGTTCTTCTTGTTTCTTCTTCCCAATTATTGAGTTTGCATCAATCTTAGTCATCAGAAATGGACTTCAAAAGATTTTGTGTCATATTTTGAGCAATCTTGAATTGCATGAAAGGGTAAATAACATTTTCCTTATCATATGAAATGCCACTATCTACATCTGATGTAACTTTTCAAATTGGTTTAATGTCACTAATATTTTTATTCTGAAGTTACTATCTGAGAACCACTGCGGAGTTATGCATTCTGAGTCAGAACTGTGCACAGAGCTGATCTGTGCTTGGCTTTATTTCATAAAATAAACCCCTTTCTTCATATGCTGTTTGTCTGATTCACTTCACACTCACCATGTAACGCCCTTGAGATGGGTTTTTCTCATCTTTACTTTAGTGCACATGTATCCCTTTAGATTATTAAAGGCCATCTCCTCGGCATTGTGCTGCCGGTGACCAGTTGGTCAGAACAGATTTTCACAGTTAAATGTGCAAAAACGAAATGAATTTTAAAAAAGATAGTTCTGAAAATATACGAGATCAGATACAAACACAGGTGCATAGTGTGCCCCAAGAAATAGGGAGAAGCAGTGCAGGAGACCTGTCAGTCTGATGGTCGTGGTCAGTGAGCATATGTCAACACAAATTGCTCAGATTTTCTCATTTGGTTTATTATTTATTATTGCATTCTGATTTATTTTCTTTCACGTATATTATCCTGAAATATTAATGTGTTTTGCTTAATAGTTCATAACATCCTGTTCTTAATATTTTATAAAAGTAAAGACTTTAAGTCCTGTTATGAAAAAGAAAATTTCATAGACCGTATCTGTAATACATTTAACACTTTTCAGTGAATGGGAGAGTAAAGAGTGACGACCAGCAAGAGATTTTAGTAGACCCTTCTGCAGACCCTAATGGCACTAGCAGCCAGTTCTGCCTTTCAGTTATGGCAGCTTGAAAATTTCTCTCTGTCCCAACTCACATTGGGCAGGGAGCTTTTGGAGATTAGTCCCTTTCATTTGGTAATTTTAAACTTGCTTCTCACTTAAACATTTACATCACTTCAGTAAGATAAAGGACCTTAGAATAGAAGTAAATTGCAGCCCTTTTAAATTTGCCCCCACTGTGACCTCCCTCACCCATATGCCATAAGAGTCGTGGAAAGGGCTTTTGTGTACTGAGGATCTTTTAAGTAGTCCCCATCGCACCATCTGAGGAGCTGTTACATAGAATCTTATAAAATATACATCTATATAATGTAAAACTAGAAACTTTGCTGAGACCAGTCAGACCAAAAGCTGTTGTTCCTTTTGGTGGCAATGACCACATTTTTTAAGCAGATACTTTTCCCTCAGTACTGAACAGCTATTGATTGTCTTGTGTTATTTACTGTAGTTGCATAATGCTTTTAGAAATATATTCTCACGTGATATTTTGTTCTATATTATATAACCGTGTTTGTACTTCCAAGTAATTTGTACCACCGTCTTTTAATTCCACTGAGTTCCTAACTTCTGATATGTTGTGGTTATGAGAACTGTGCATGGCATATGCAAACAAAGTGGATTTTTTTGTTTCAAAGAGAATGAATTTATTTAAACATGGTCCTTTCTAATGGAATAGGGCACCTTCTAATAGCATTGTCAGAGGGTAAGAAGGAGCTACTAGTTATTTTCTTCACACTACTTTTTACACACCTCCGGTGCACTTCTCATTCCATATAAATGGCTACAGACCATAAGGATTTGTAAGAAGTCTCATCATGTTGCTATTTTCCATATTCAGGTCTCTTCAACTTTTGCTGTATCTTATTTAACAGTAGTCTTAACTGAGTAATTTCTAACCTTTATTAGTATAATCAACCATCCATTACAGTGATGGAAAATCTTTTTATTTATTTATATATTCTATTCTGTTTAAAAACAGACACAGCTTTAAATATAGACAATATTAAAAATTAAAAGAAATGTAGTGTCTGTAGGTTTAGCAGTCTTATTCAATATTGAACTCAGTAAACTGTAGGAAATCAAGGTGTTTCATATACCTGGTGATGTGGCTGTCTCTGATGGAGCAATACATGTGTGCCCAGTTCCCACAGCATTGATGCTCAGTGCTCTCATTTCAGTATCTGTTGATCTTTACTTGGTTTCACATGTATGAGAACAGATGATCAAATCTCACATTTTAGAGTTCAAGTCCATAACTGTAAGTAGAAATCCACAAGTTTCTTTTTCAGCAAAAATGAAGAAGTACACAATTAAGCAAAAAGATATTTGACCTTATGGACAGAGAGTAAGAAGGTAATTTTGTAGTGGAAGCAAAGGACTGGAAGTCAAGGTATCTGAGTGGTACTAGTCACTATTTTATATCAGATTTGTATTTATGTGAAATCAGATTTAAGCTCCAAGCTTAAATGTTGTCCTTTTTGTTTGTTTGCTTGCGTTTAATGTTATATTTGAATATTTAGTTCCCTTCTCTTAAAAGAATTGAACATGCATAGGGATATTGCTTTTGCACTGTAAAAGAGTTAGCAATGAAATAAATAGCTGAAGTCAACCATATTCTTATTTCTCATTCCTAATTTTTTTTTTTTTCTCAAAACAGAAGGAGAATTTTGGGAGACAACCAAATTCTGGCATTTTTTAATGTCTTCTGGTTAACCAGATACATAATAGTACATACGATTTAAAATAAGGCCATATGGCACAGAAGTGTCATCCTATATAGGAAACAACTAAGTAGTTTTAGTTCTGGTATATGCACAAGACATGGCATCTAATAACCTTACCTATCCTACTTTTTACTCTGATAACGAGATATTAAAAATAATATCAATTTTATTGTTAGCATCAGGAGTATGTTTTGTTAGTGTGCCTTTTCTTTAAGACAGCTCACCCCAGAGAGGAGTTGCAGCAGAATGCTTACTTAACAGAAAATGTTTCTGCATGACAGCAAAGCAGGATTTCAGACTGACAGAAGAAGCACGGGATGCTGTGAGAAGCCAAGACCTGGGAGCAGCCCTGTAGGCCTGAGCTAGAGGTTATAAAGTCTGTGAGAGGCTTTGTGTCTCCTTTGTGCTGGGACTGGAACTGTGAAGGGAAGAGGCCAACAATTCAAAGTAATGGCACACTGTGTCTTCAAACTCAGGCTGATGCCATGATTCATCTTAATGAATTTCCCAAGAATTATTGGAAATTATTTTATTACACGTATAAATCCAGTATCAGTCAGAAAAATAAATACATGCAATGTGTTACTGGGGAAATGTTTTCTGTAGCACTCGTGCTGTGATGCTAGAGGACATAGGAACAGATAAATGAAAAACACATCTTGAAGTTACATTTCCACAAACTAGATTACATATTATTGATCAGGCCAGCAGTAGATTAAATCCCTTGCTTTTTTTGAGAGCCGTTTTTTTTAACTAAGATGCAGAGAGAGATTATTTTTCCACAATTTAAATAGCATTTTGTAAGGTTGTTGGGAAATGGAGATGGCAAGTAGGTAGATTAACATTTGCATTCTGCAGAAGACCAAAGGCCCAGTTTCTGAACAGTCTCCAGTGAAAATTGGGTTTGAAGCTGTCAGCAAAACCAGTATGGACACAACACAGACTGGAGACAGTCAGCTGGGCTGGAGCACAGAACTGGGAGGGAGGGAAACCTGTCTGGGCTGTGTCCCAAAGTTATCATCCTACGGATCATGGCAAGTGTCAGGTGAAGATATCTGTCTAAAACAGTAGCAGAAGAGAGGCGTTCTTATGAGAGATGTGCCGATGGGATGGCTGAGCCTGGGATGGGGTGGCAGGGCTTTGTGGTTCTGGTGGATGTGATTCTCACAGAGCTCTCTATTCTGGGAGGTGATGATACGGGATTGCTGCTGGAGTCCTTAGCAAGGAGAGGGGAATGTAGAAGAGCTGTTTTCACAAATGGTGTGATGTAGTTTATTCACTGCTTTCTGTTCTTACTGCTGCCCCCAGTTACAAGCAACAAATAACACAGTTAATGCAACTGGAGCAGTTAGGTAAACGCTGATCTGACAGAGCAGCTCCTACTGAGATCACAACGTCCTTGAAACAGAAACTTCTGATTTTGTAATTTCTACCACCACAGGAATGAGCTCAGCTAAGAAGCATAATTACAAATAATCTAATAATTTAAGAAAATTGATAATCCAAGATCCCCAGTTCTCATACAGATTTCCAAGACTGCTGAATGCTGTGGGTGAAACAAGAGATGCTGCTTAATCTGTCAGTCCACGCAGCTGAAACTTGGGACAAGTATATTAAGGACACTGCTACTGCTTTGTCTCTGTGCCTCGAGATGAAAGTAAACTAAAAGAGAAACAGTGAATGTAACTACTGTTCTTTATATTCTTGATACGTAGGATTGGTATGATGAAAGCTCACCTTCACATTCAAAGATAATTCCTGTATTTAATGCAAGCAGAGACAATTTATTTCATAACATTGATCTGTTAGAAATGAAGTTTTGAAAGAAAAGCAAGATGAGAGGCTACATGAAACTGTATCTTGTGATTACTTGTGTTAGAGTCTTCAGCATTTTGAACTCAATGCAGATTTACAGTTGAATTCCAATTGGAAATTGGTATTGATTGATCATGTTGCTCATTTAACATTCCAGCATGCTGCAACAATAATGCAACAGACTGTGATAGAATGGGACGTGATCTAACAGGACATGACCGGTGGGATGAGAGCATAGCGCTGAGTCTGCTGGTAGTGCTGTGCAGTAGTTCAGGTTGGCATCTTATGTGCTTTGATTGTTCATTTCATTTTACTGTCATCCTACTGAGTTGAACACTTTAAAAGACACAGCGTTTTTCCATCTGTAAGTCGTGGAAAGACAGATGGATACGGAGAAACTCCACCTACAGCACCTTGACTGAATGCCATTGCCCACTTAGCGGGAGAAAAATCCCTTCTGGAGAATTAAAATGCCCCTAAATATCTTTTATTGTGAAAGGCTCTTTAGTACAGAAAGTTACTGATCTCTTACAATTGAAATATTTGTGATTTGTCTTTTCTTAATGAGTCCAAGTAAAACCAACTGGTTCTTATCAACAGAGCTGCTATATTATAAACACCACTTCTGTTACACTGAAGTTAATCCCCAGTCCTGTTAGGAGAAACTCATCCTTATTAAAGTAACATTAAGAGTTCCTTTTTATTGATCTGCTCCTTTCACTTAATGATAGGAACTTACTGATGTTTTAATGATAACCTTGCAAGCTTTATCTCATTTTACTTCAATGTGAGTTACAGAAAGATGCTATGGAAACTAACTTAGCATAAACATTTTGCAGATGTCTTTAAAGGTTAGGGGAAAAAAAAAATTTAGTTGCACTGCATGTTAACAAAGATGGCTGAAAAACTACAAGATAAAAGAGAGCCTGGAGTAGGAACATCAAAGAATTGTTAATGACAAGAAATACCATTAGGGTTAGCATCCCCTTTGTTTCAGCCCCCTCACACCTGCAGTGTGTTGCAGATTCTGCCTTTGCTGGCACATCTGAATTACTTCCATTAGCATTTATAGAAAAGTGGCTACAAAACAACAGAAATGTACCCTGGGTTTTCACTGTTTCTCCAAAAAGTCTGATATTAGGTTCTCTGTGGGTTTCCTTCAAGGTACAGTATCTTATTGTAAAGGAAACCATAGACCCAGGATTCCGCTGATTGCAAATGAGTGAGGTTGAAAGGAAAGGATTGCTTTTGTTACTGCTCGAGAACTAATATAAGCAACTACAAGAAGCACACATAAGAAGCTCAGACATTAGCAATAGCAAAATCAGAGCGTGAAATTCAGATTAGCCCTCCACAGGCTGTGAGAGGGAGGGGGTATTGGAAGACTTGGCATGGCTAAAGGTGTAACCTGTTTCATTTGGCCCCTGAAAATTTTTAACAGATGGTGGGACCAGCTGTCTTTTTCAGCCATTTAATAAACTCTTCGGTGGTAACAGTTTGGGAAGTGGGGGGTTTTGAGTCTGAGGCCAGAGGAAAAAATAAAGAAATCTGTCCCAATTGTCTTTGCCAAATAGCTAAGTCTGGAAACATTATGAAAAGTTAAAGTGAAAAATCTAATTGATGATACTGTCCTGATTATACGTTTCAGCAGCAGAGGAAAAAAGGACTGTCAGTGCCCAAGTGGAACAGTGCTCAAAAAAACGCCTATTATGTTGTTATCTTTATCTGTCATTTTAATTTCAGCTCTTACAAAGGAGGCACATAATGAGAAATTTAAAATGAGCTGTATGATGTGAAACTGTCTTACTTTTTGAGACATGATACTACGTCAAAGTAATGTCTTGTATAAAAACCAAACCCAAATATATGCTGTGGATAAGATCAAGTTCACACAGTGAACTTATTCTAACTTGCATAACACAGTGATATATAATGAAAATAAACTGCTAGTATAGAAGCACATGATGTTTGGGCTCTAGTAACCTTAATGGTATGTGAAGGTTTGCTTATTATGAGTTTACAAAAAAAAAAAAAAAAAAAAAAAAAAGCACTGGACTCCTCTTTCTTCAGTTAAATTATTTTCTGAAAAATTAACTTTTCCGACCCAACACTTAAATGGCAACTCTCAATTATAGGAGATGTTTTATTTAAAAAGCATGTCTAGTGTCTTTGAACAGAACAGTTCTTTTTGCACATTTACATGCTACCCAGCTGAGCAGCCAACCCTTCCATTTGACAAGGGCTTTGTTCTGCCTACAGGCCTATTATAAGCCCTAGATTGTTTGCCCTTAATAAATTGCAACAATAAGACAGAAACCTCTTTCAAGTTAGGAGAAATAAAACATGTTCCCTACATTGCAAAGCATATGAAGTTCAGTAATGACAACAGAAACATATCTACTAAATCTCATTTGCTTTGCACCCACATCACTGCAGTTAAGATAGCCCAGAAAGGTTAGCATCTTTCCATACACTGAACAAAAGATTAGAGAAAACAACAGTGGGACAAAACAGCTCTAACTACTGTTTCGGGCATTTTGCTTTCTCCTTCATGATATAAGATCATACCGGATGCTATGTAGAGAGGCTACTGGGAGCTAAGCCTGAAAAAAAAATGTGAATGTGATTCAATGTAGCACAGAAAAAAATGTTTCTAACTAAAATGAAACGTGCTTGTATATTAGGGAGAGAGAGAGAGAGAAAAAAAAAAAAAAAAAAAAAAGAGTGGCAATTATTCAAATTAAAGAATTTATACTACTCTCCGATGTGTTGGTGTTTGTCTGCTCCTGTGTGCCTGTCGGGATGTCCCCTCAATCACAAAGCACTACCAATTTTGCTTTTATAGCAACTAATGGACATTCTTCTGTGGCACAAGTGTTGGTTGGGAGCTTGTGATCGTAAACAAAATTGCTGAGCCCTGTTTATGGGGCCCCGTTTGTAGCATTCAGCTGCCAGCTGTGTTGTTTGTGTTTGCTATAAGTTGTTAGAAATGGCCACCTTTGTTGAGCTTAGATCTTTGGCGCATTTTCTTCACTTTAGCTAGAAATTCCCAATGATTTTTAGAGAGTATCTGCAAACTATGAAGAAAATAGGAGGCAGTATGCAACAGGAACAGACACCTTGGAATCCGTTTGCAACAGAAAAATTAAAGAAGGTGAGCTTACTTGTCAGTAGATCACTAGTAATAGAAGTAATTTAAAAGAGCTGTCTCTGTTAGAAACTTGTTAGTAACTCGATGCAGTGTTTTCAGAAATAAATTCCAGTTACTTGTTCATTTATAGTTTACATTTTTTAAATGCTTTCTTACAATTTGCAGATGGAAGTCCTGAGGATATAAATATTTCTTTGCTTTGATAATAAGAAAAGGACACTTGGTCCTGCTAAGTGATGCTGGCAGCTGAAAGTACAGCGATACAAACTTTCAAAGGAAATGTAGTGTTTATAACACGTATTGATTCCTTTTCTTTAAAGGCTACTTTTTATTCTTTTAAGGTGTTTTTGACCCAGACCATACTGTTGAGGACTATTAGTCATTTTCTTGGGAACATTTGTATTTTAAATACCTCTGCTTTTTCTCTCTTAAGCCACAGCATGCAGGAAACGCCACAGTCACCCTGGTTTCCCAGGAAGAAGGAACTTAAGATGAAGGTGGCCGTGGCTTTTTCCTCTCCTGTCTTCTTTCGTGTCACAAAGAATTAGAGGCAGATTCTTCATTGTCTCTGCCACGGTGCAGTGACAAGGTGCCAACTTCGCCGCTTCTCCCAACTGCTGCACAGACCCAAAGAGAACACGTCATTTGTTATTTCTGAGAGGGCAGAGCCGTCGTGTTTTACCCTGCTGCTTCCAACAGGGTTCATCTCCATTGTATCCAAATCTGGATGGCACTTGGGTGAAGAATTTTAAGGATAGACATGAGAGATTTTTGATGAAGGGGGAAAAAAATGGACTTAGGAACAACAAAGTAGAAAAATACAATGTGAGAGATTTAGAAGAAAAGTGAGGAAACCACCTGAGAGAAGAGGGGAGGGGAGGGGGGGAGGAAGGAGGGAACCGTTAGTTTCAAGGAAGAGGCAACCCTGAGTGAATTTTAAATTTTTAAGATGATCCCTATTATGGGCTATGATGAAGCCTCAAATCTTCTTGGAGAGCCTCTAGAGATGCATGTAATATTGTAGTAGAAAGCCACTTGGAGATGCTTTGGAAGCTTCTTGAGGAGACAAGTGGTATAGTTACTGTGAATCCAAATAATTGCTTTTAGAAAGGTACAAATGGAATGGCAATTGGAGTTCCATAACTGAAGACAAATAAAATGTATCAGACCTAAAACTCCTAGATGTTCTAAACACTCACTTTTCAACAATAGAAAATTGCCATGATATTAAAATTCGGTATCCTGGAATCTGGTTCCCCTTTCTGACTGAAATCACAGAATATCTTCACTTTTTGATGGTGCAAAGTAAAACTTTTTTTTTCCTTTGTGGGCCTGCGACATTGCAAGGAATCAGGTTTTAAAGACAGTAAAACTACTATATTTTATATTTTATAAACCTACAGTAAGGATTAGAAATAATCTTTCCTTTCATAAGTCACTTTGAGTTTACAGAAATTGCCAAATTGCATAGAAGAACAGAAAGAAACATCCCTGGGATTTGATTTTCAAAAAGAGCAATTGTTCGGTGTACTACAAACTTTGTAGTTGGGACTCCAGAGAGATGGGCTACTGGTAGGTGATAAAAATCTTAGACAGGTGATAAATATGCTGTTTGTAAGCCTTCGTATGAAGAGGATTGGTTTTTGAGAATGTTGCTATCTAAAAAACTTATTTTCATATTTTCTGGGGCTTCATTGTGTCACAAGAAATTTTTTGCTTCTTCGGACAAATTGCACAAAAGATGATGTATCTTAATATCATAATGTCTTAATACCTTACATTTATGTTTTCACCTCCAAATTAAACTGATCAAGAGATATCAGACAAATACCAAAAGAACAAAATACATCACTGATTTTTTTCAACCTCCAGCCTGTAAAAGCACGATTCGCCCAACTATCTGAATATTGATTACTCTTTTTTTCTCCGTACATAAAGATCTCAGATGGTTATAGCCCAATTACAATTAAACACATAATCTGTCTGCTTAGCTAGGCTGAATCTGAGTGCTTTCATTAAAATCACAGTGTTTGTGGGTTTTGATAAAATACTTAATCAGCAGCTGGAAAATCATGTTTAACAATAGCTCACATACAATCTAATGGGTGGCATACAAGCTTGTTCTTAGCGCTCTAGGAGTCTTCATTGAGCTCTCTCTATATCATGTATAGCTGAAGATAACAGCAACACAACCTGGACTGAAAGTTAAGACATGCAGGAAGGCCGTTGAACAAGGTAGAGGCAGAAAACATTTTCTGTGTCCTAAATTGTTCTGAATGGCCAAGAACAGAAAGCACCACAAACAGTCCAGACTTCCATGATGCAAGCTTGCATGTTATGTTGTACCTGCCTGTAGGACTGGGGAACCAGCCAAACACCAATCAGCAAGGATCTGGAATGAATGTTTTCCCCAGTAAGGGAAAACACGTGAGTATCTCCCAATCAAACTGACACAGAAGTATGGTTGTCTGGTGGTCTCTTATGAATTAGCAAGTACCTGAATTTTTCTGCTCAGTACACTCAGTGTTAGAATTACAGAGGCACGCTATGCCCACCTAAAGGACATTTTGCCTTTAAAAGCAAAGGTGTAAGGCTCAGTTCTTCAGTTTCCACCTGCTGCTCTAAATACTGTCCACCAGACTGGGTAGAAATATTTGTGGTGGGCATGTTGGCTTATCATTGTGCTTGCACAGCCACATGCTTGTTATCTCCTCTCCTCAGCAGCTTCCCACAGAAAGATTGTTATCTGCTCATAATTCAAAGCTGCTGAGAGAGGATACAAGAGGCAGGAGAGACTGACTTGAAATTGGGGGTGAAGATTGAGGAAAAAAGGGCAATGAGATGGAACATCCTAACAATATGGCCCCAAGTTAGATGCCTCTTCAGTAGGGTTAGGATGTGATGTGGGGCAAGATGTGTTGTCTCCTGTGGTTTCCTTTGATAAGAGCAGAATAATAACACACTACTTCTTTATAGAAGAGGTGTGAAGATAAATGCTTTAAGACCGTGTGCTCAGCACTGCAGTGACAAGTACAACAGATTGACTGCAGCTCCTCCCAAAACACGCACCTCACAGTTTGACCGCAGTTCTTCTCAGGCCTGTCTCAAGACTTTGCTCACTGATCAGTTCCCATGTTTCCCCAGCTCCACAGCTGCTCCTGTCATTCAGACAAATCTCCTGATTTGGGCCTGTTGCTTTGATGCCCCTCTCTGTGCCCATGGCACTGAGCCCTACTCCTGGGTGACATTCCCTGTCCCTGGTAGGTTGGCTGGTGTACATAGAGATGGCAAAAGGTGGTCTGTGAAAACTATCTGGATTGCTTGCTGGGAACAAGAAGAACAAGAAAGTGGAAACAAAGTTTCCACCCTTTGAATAGATAGATAGATAGATAGATAGATAGATAGATAGATAGATGTAAGAATATGCCCGTGTAGAGACTTCTGAGTGAAATGTTATTTTAGCCAAAAAAGAACACCCTACAGAGATGAAAACAGATTCAATCAATCATTCAGAGCAAACTGAGTTGCTCCATTCAGTTTGGTATTCTCATTACCTGTGACCCCAGCACCAGCATGTATGCAGCCATGCCCACTCCTAGTTCTCCTGGCAGATCTCAGCATTACTACAGTGTGAGCTCTCCAGTTGCTTTTCTGTCTCACCACCACAAGTGACAGCCTTTTGCCTCTGTCTCCCCTGTGAAATGCTGTCTTGCACAGGAAAAGGAGATCAAACGCATCCAACCCTGTAACACACAAACTGAGCCAGGATCTGGCAATTGAGAGGCTGCCGGAATATCAGCAGAGAGAAGATTCTGCTGCAGTCTAACAAGAAGGTCCTGGCCCCAGGCTGCTCCCTCCTGCCTCGGTGCATCTGAGCAGCGGTGCTGCTTCACTCTGTGAAGCTGCTTCCCACATCCTACATCCCTCTGCTACTGCTTTCTGGTTTCTGATGCTTAACCTCAAGCAGTGCAAGTAGCCTATAAAGAACAGTGGAGCATATACCAAAGGAAAGAGCGAAGGTGACTGAATTGTGCTGTTTGTAGCTAAGAATGAGCAAATACTGATCAGCTGAGGTGCCTCTGACTGGCAGAGCAATAGCAAACCAAGGAAGTGGTTTGTTTTAGTAGACAATGTGATCAAAATCTCTGTGATGGCCGTAAAATAGAGAGCAGCCACTGAAGTGATGACCATTGAGGCATATGGTATCTAAATTAACAGGGAGCGTAGCATCTCCCAGGAGGAGGTCATCGGGGTATCATGAGGCTGGGGCAGAAGGCTCCTTTTGTCTCTTCCTACATTAAATTCCTGAGATAAGGTAACACTATACTCATATGGAAAACCAGATAAAACTGGAAATGCAATGGGTTTTTTTGAGTCTTTGATGCCAAGTTTAATGGATAAGGCTATGCACATTGCTGGAACTCTCGTTATCCTTTCTGGGGAGGGTGGGAAGAACTACCTCTAATCCCTCTGTGTGATTTCTAAATCTTGATTTAAGAGGGATTTTGATTACTCTGTTCTCTTATAAACACTGTTTTACTTCTAGAATGCAAATGATCTTTTCCTTAAATTAGAGCCAAGTAAATGAGAACAGGCAGGAGAAATTCATAAATCAACTGATAACTATATCTCATTAAAGAGAATCATTGGCACTATGGAACAGCTTCTTTCTGAATCACTGCATGTGCCAAGTATTCTTAGCGTGAAAAATGTAGCAATGAGCCTGCCTCAGTTCTTATGGGCAGCTTCTCCACTCACTGCTGTATGAATTCTGCTGTGGCATAACTCTGTACTTGAGTGTATCAGTATGGATACTTGGCTGTTTTGTTCATTTGTTTGTTCCTCCAGCCTTTCTTATTTTAAGATGAAAAATGTGGGAAAATGGTCCCTTTTGGTTTCCTGTGGCCTCCTGAGAAGCAGTATGCGATGCTCCGTAACAGATTTCTCCTGAATCCCATTATTTGGGTTTGGAGCTCATGTGACAGAGCTGTGCCATTTGGACACTGGAGTCCCAGCACTGCAGCATCATAATCTCTCTCTCTTGCATTTCCCAGCATAAGAACTGGCTAATTTAGACTAAGGGATAGGTAATTTAGATTAAGAATGCATTTCCATTTTATTGCATTATCTGTCCTTAACCACAGAGCCTTCTCTCTTTCATATATTATATGTGATACTCTCTGCTCAGTAAAGCTGAGTATGGGGCTTTCTGCAGTAGGATGAAAAACAGGGATGTGAGATTTACTGAGGGAGAGGGACCCGATAGTGTACCCTATTCTGCTTGCCCTCCATCTCACGTGTTCTAGAAGTGTGAGGAAAATGCTGCTATTTGTTAGGCTGGAGCTGGAGCCATGGACATGCTGGCAGCCCTGCCTCTGAGAGGAATGCCCTTTTTCTCTCCTTGTCCTGTGTTCTCAAACAGCTGGCCAAGCAGTGCAGCCCTGGGTGAGAAGGGCTTACTGAAGAGTGATGTAAAATGTGACTCACGGCCAGTTTAGGATGATGCTTTGGCTTGGCATGACCAGCTAGTGGGACATGTCTCAGCTGGCGCTCCCTGGTCACTGCTGCTTCACTTTGGGATCCTGAGCTCTGGGCAGAGCTGGGGTGGTTTGGTGAAGAGTTTCATGAGCAACAGCCTGGTAATGTCTGAGAGGAAGGCAAGGGGTTCCTCTTTCTAAGCCTGGTGCTGCCGTGTGTGTGACTACAGATGTTGTCTTGTAAAGATGGGATGGAAACTGGTCCTGCTGCATAGACTATAGCAAGAATATATTTGTGTTTGTATAGCACTGTGAGGGCAGAAAGTGTAAGACAACTGCCATATACATTTAGAATCATTTTGCTGATGCTAATTTATTTCTGTGTAAATTTTTGTTTGAATAGTTTGCATAATTTATGCACTTACCTGCACCAGTGAGGCATCAAAGTTTGAAGTGAAATAGAAGCAAACCATGCACCACATTTCTGAGACAACCTTTTTGTCCATCCTCCAGGGCTGCTTTTGTACATCTTTCTGCCCAGCTAAGGTGAGAGTTCTTTCATCTTCACAGCCAAAGCTTTTCCCAGATCTCCTTGGTACCCCAGTCCCATGTCGGCAGCAACTGTGTGTGATGGACCAGTGCCACCCAGAGCCAGAGCTCACCCAGTGCCTGCAGTGCTGGGGCCCCAGCACATGCGAGCAGCCAGGCCAGGGCCTGCTGGCTGCCAACTGTGTGCCAGCTGTGCTGGGGCTTGCTGCCTGCTGGGAGCACACCACTGCCCCGAGGACCACTTCTGGCAGTGGTGGGAGTACTTTGAGGTTTGGTTTTTCTGCTGGATTCATCTCAAAAACTCTCCCCATGTTGGTAGGCACTCATCTATGTGGTGTCAGTAGGCACAAGGAGCACTGCCTGCTTTCACTAACATGTATGCATTGCTAAAATAAGCTACCTTACAAGTTCGGAGTGTCTAGGAGGGTCTTGAGGCTATTTCCCTTGGCAGCACCTCCTTCCCAACACACCGTCAGTCCCACTCGGCTTTTTTCTCCCGCCTTTTTTTTTCCTCAGAGACTCTGTACAGAGCGCTTGCACTTGGTGAGAAGAAGATGGGTTTGTGGAGCACTCCTGTTCGTTCAGCAGTAGTCTTTGAAGAATTCGATGTTTCAGAAGTGACTCCTGAAATGCTGAAAAACACTGCTCTTAGAAAATGTTTTTTTGACACCTAACTGTTCTGCAGTGACAAGCTCACAGAGTAACAGGTGCACTTTTGCAGTGCTGGATCAATCCACTAAGCCAAACCCAGGGCATTGTGGCAGCCGTGCCATCACCCCAAGCATGGGCTGAGCAGCGCTCCTGCTCCCAAACTCGGTGCTCTTTGCAGTTTTAGCGCAGCACAGAGACGGGCAGTACAATGAATTACGAGGCCCAGTTCGCTGCTGGGCCTCTCGCCCGCCACGGCCGTCCCGTCGCAGCACTCCCGCCGTGCCGGTGGCCTCCGGGCGTTACGCGGCTGCTGCGGGCGGGATGTGACACGGGGTCGGGTTCTGCTTCTCCACGGTACTCCGGGCGGATCCGTGGGAGAGGACTCGGCGCTTTAATCCCTTCAAAAGACAGCGGCCTAATTCAGCTCTACGACTCTTGGAAGTCTTTGAGGGGACGGCGATTGTTTCCACGGGAAAGGCAGATAAGGATCTCTGTGCCGGCGTTTAAAGGGCCTGCGGCGGCGGTGTGAATGCAATCGCACCCGACGGCCGCGGGGAGGATCAAGTTACCCGGGCTGATGGCTTCGCAGGGCCGCGGCCCGGCGCTGCTCCGGCCCCGAGGGGGTGCGGAGGGGCTCGGAGCTCCGCCCGTCCGCAGCCCGGGGCCGCCCGCAGCCAAAGGCGCTGCCGGGAGGGACTCTGCCTTCGTTTAAAGGAGCGCGGCGGTGGCCGTCGGCGCCCGCTGGGTGAGAGCAAACTTTTCCGCGCCGCTCCTCTGCCGTCTGCCGCTCTCTGCCCGCTTGCCCGTGCTCTTGCGCCTCCGGGCCCTCCTTCCCCAGGCCCCGCCCGGTCCTCTCCCGAAAGTCCCCAAAGGCTGCGAGCGGGGAACGCGCGGAGCTCGGTTGGGGTATCCCCCGGGGGCGGGAGGCTGCGGGGGGAAGTTCCGCAGCCCGGACCGGGTGGCCCCGCTCAGTGGAGCGTCCGCACTGCGGTGTGATCTCGGGCGATAATAAAGCCACACTGTCACCTCGGGGTTGCGTTGCAACCCCTTAATTGCGGGGGGGGGGAGGAGGAAAGGGAAAAAAAAGGGAAAAAAAAAAACAGAAAAAAGCCCAATACGAGGAGGGAGGGGGGATCCAGTGTCTCGCGCATCCCGCGAGAGGGTCTCCAGGCGGTACGGGGTCCTTTGATCAAGAAAATCCAATTATTTGTGTATATACATTTCCCACATAGTGATTACTTCATTAATTGTCCCGCCTTTATCTCCTCCCTTCCCATCCCCCCTAATAATCAGTTCTTTTATCCCGACCAACAAACACACCATAGGAGCTTTGTGGATTCAAAGGATTTGCTTTCGCTTCTGAAAGAGCCGCTATTCTTTGATGATTGGGTAGCGGCAAACTTCAAAGCCATAAATCTTCCTTCTGACTGGCTGGCGGCCCAGCAAAGTCCTTATCAAATTCTTGGAGGTGATCCCGGCACAGGCAGACGGGCCGCGGAGATCGGCGGCGCGGGGCGGGCCGGGCGCGGAAGCGAGGCCGGAGGGCAGCGCGGCGCAGCGCAGGCGGCCCGGCAGTCCCGCGGAGTACCCATGCCTCGACGGGGCGCCTCGCCCCGGGCGCAGTAGCCATGGCCGCGGTCGCCGTCCTCCGCAACGACTCGCTTCAGGCTTTCCTCCAGGTCAGTGCCAGCGCCCGAGGCTCCTCCGCCCGGGCGGGCGCCAGACGGGGCTCCTCGCCGAGGCTAGGGAAGGGCTGCCCCAGGCGGGGCGCGGGCCGTATCGGGCGGGACGGAGATGCCGCTCTCGGGAAGTTTCCCGGCGGCGCGGCGCGGGGCGCGGTGGGGGCTCTCCGGGACAGACGGGCGGGCGCGGAAAGTTTCGGTAGGGCGGGCGGCGGCGAGTAACGCGCTGTGCTTCCCTCCCTGCGCCCCGGCCGCCGCCGCAGGACCGCACCCCCAGCGCCTCCCCGGACGTGGCCAAGCACTCGCCGCTGGCCCTGCTGGCCGCCACCTGCAGCCGCATCGGACAGCCGGGCGCCGCGCCCGCTGACTTCCTGCCGGTGCCCTACGAGCCGACGCTCGGATCGCCCTCCAGGATCTTCCACCCTTGGGGCGGCGAGATGCCCGCGCACTCCCCGGGGGGGCTGCCGCCGCCGCACCCCAGCCTGGGGCTGACCCCGCAGAAGAGCCACCTGCAGCCGTCCTTCGGGGGGGGGCACGAGCTGCCCCTCACGCCTCCCGCCGACCCCTCCTACCCCTACGAGTTCTCCCCCGTCAAGATGCTGCCCTCCTCCATGGCCGCGCTGCCGTCCGCCTGCCCCCCCGCCTACGTCCCGTACGCTGCCCAGGCCGCGCTGCCGCCCGGCTACTCCAACCTGCTGCCGCCTGCGCAGCCCTGCCGCCAGCTCTCGCCCAACCCGCCGCCCGAGGACCTGCCCTGGTGGAGCATCCCGCAAGCCGCCGCCCCTCCCGGCTGCGCCCACCGCTTCCCCGCCGCCGCCGCCGCGCTGCCGCGGGGCCTGGTACTGGGCCACTCGGACTTCGCGCAGTACCAGACGCAGATCGCCGCCCTGCTGCAGACCAAGTCTCCCCTGGCGGCCACGGCCAGGAGGTGCCGCCGCTGCCGCTGCCCCAACTGCCAGGCGGCCGCGGGCAGCGCGCCGGAGGCGGAGCCGGGCAAGAAGAAACAGCACGTCTGCCATATCCCGGGCTGCGGCAAGGTGTACGGCAAGACCTCGCACCTGAAGGCACACCTGCGCTGGCACACGGGCGAGCGGCCCTTCGTCTGCAACTGGCTCTTCTGCGGGAAGAGCTTCACCCGCTCCGACGAGCTGCAGCGGCACCTGCGGACTCACACGGGCGAGAAGCGTTTCGTCTGCCCCGAGTGCGGGAAGCGCTTCATGCGCAGCGACCACCTTGCCAAGCACGTCAAGACGCACCAGAACAAGAAGCTGAAGGCGGCGGCCGACGCCGTCAAGCGGGAGGACGGCCGCGACCTGTGACCGCCGCGGGCGCTCGGCGGGGCGGCTCCGGGACTCGCACCGCGCACGGCGAGCGGGAGCCCGGCCGGGGGAGCCCGGGGCTGCGGGGCAGGACGCTCGCAGGGCCCCGCGGCCACTGCCCCGGGACGGGCGCCGCTCCTAAGGCCGTCGGGGCGGAAAGGGGGAAGCCCGCGGCCGCGCTCGGCGCTTTCAGGGTAAAAGACTGATGTTCCGTGTACAGGTTATTTAACGGCTCTGTTTAATACAAGTGTTTCCTCCCTCGTCCGGCTCCGCGCGGGGCCCCAGCATGTTTCTGTACAGCGACCCGCGATTGCAGCGTGAAAATAAATGCGTTAACACTGGGGTCAGTAGGGAGGTCCCGCCGAGTCGGCGTCCTTTGATCGCCCCAGGCCCCCGCCCCGCCCCGGGGCCGCCGCCTCCCAGCCCCCGGGGAGGCCGGGCGGGCGGAGCGGTGGGGGCTGCTCGCGGTGGGCGCCTTTCGCAGTCCCGGCCTCTCCCAGCCCGCGGCGGCCCCTCGGGCTCTGTTCCGTTAACGACTGTGGGGCCGCGAGCGCGGAAGCGGACCGCGCCGTCCGGTCCGGACTTCAGCACCGGGTGGGAATGGCCGTCGGAGGAGCGCGGGCCGCGTTGCTCGTCCCCTGCCCGGCTGTGGCTGAGGCGCGACACGGCTCACCTGTCTGCAGAGCGCAGGATGTGAGGGCACAAGGCTCGCTTTCCTCCCGGCGTGCGCCCCAAACTGTGTTTCCAGGTACTTTTTGTGGGCAGCCACAGCCTTTGGGGTCTCCTGTGTGCCGTCAGGCATCGCGTGAGTTCAGGCATAAAGCAGTGTGAAAAGATGAGTTTTTTTACTATAGCAAGTTCTCTACTTTTCTAACTGAAAATGGCCTGAAAGAAACCAAGAGAATCCTACTCCACTCTGCTTTTTAAGATAGCAACCGTGTTATTTCATCCCCAGGCCGGCTGTGTTTCCTGGATGCCCACAGGCCTGAGCCCACAGTGCCCGGCTGCAGAGCTGGGTCTGCACGGCAGCAGACTGGGCAGTGCTGGTGGTGACGGGGCGTGCAGGACAAGTGTGTCTGTGGGGGCGCTGGGCCTGGGAGGGAGAAGTGCTCTCAGGGAATAATGAGATGAGATGATACCACAAGAACACTCACCTCTGAAATAATGAGAAGTTTCTATGGTATAGCTATTTGACAATATCATAGTGATTATGGTTCTGAATTCATTTCTGTCACCATGTTGTTAGGGTCAAATTATTTAATTAAGACCTGATTTGTTATGTTCTTTACTACTGCAGAACCTTCTATGACCTGTCCTGCCACAGCAAACCCTGTGAGAAACACCTTTGGGTTGCTGGTTGGCTCTCAGTGCCCAGCATTCAGTCCCCAGAAGCATGCTTGGGGATAGTGAGGTGCCTTTGGTGTTACAGAGTGAGTGATGGCAGCGGAGGCAGTGACAGATGGGCCCGGTTCAGGAGTCCTTACTTCTGAAAGTCATTGAGACAACAACACATCCTGTTTACAACTGTCACTTAAATATGTCATTAGGAAAAAACATAATGCTTCTGCTTTTCAGAATGTTTCCTGGCACGCAGAGACAGCCTCCTTCGTTGCTTTGAGATTTAGTTACAGTAGGAATGTAATGTTGCAGAATCAAGGCTGCTGTAGAAAAGGGTCTCTTTCAGTAAGTAGTCTTTCAGTTCTGTACACAGATCAGATGTGCCTCAAACTGACAGTAATGAGAGAGCTTCTGTTGGTAGCTGGGGAGGAGGAATGGTGGTACCCCAGAGTACAAAAGATCCTCTTACAGGATGGGATAATGGCTCAAAGGTGGCCAAGGGATAGCAGCGTTTCTCTGCTATGCTAAGTGCCCAGACCAAGGCAAAGTACTAACGTAAGGTGGAGCAGTGTGTTGGCTGCCTTCTGGCACAAGTTCAGCCTGAATAGGGAGTGGGGAGCAGCGCTGGGAGAGCAGAAAAAACAGCCTGAAAATCACATCTAAGTTGGGCCATTATGGAAATCAGTTCTCCAGTTAGATGAGGAGCTGAGGTATGCCTACCCGCAATCTGTGCTGACAGGTCTGGCCAGAATCTCTGGGGCTCTAACTCACTCCTCACAACAGGACTGGTACCAACGCGCCAACACTTCCACTGCTCGCTCGGTTACTGTAGACTCACACTTCAGGCATTAAGCAGGAAACTACCACCCGGCAGTGCCAGCACCATGCTTGGAGGTGGGGGAGGTGCTTGATTTTCTGTATAGATATGTTTTGTTAATATTGTACCCTCGCACCTCATATAGTGTCCACATGATAGATACATTTACAGCGTGAGATTGCATAGGTTGAAAATGTGTGCAACCAAAATGAGTTCAATACCTGTTAAAAGAGATGCATTTCATTGAAAATCTATGATGCTAAATGGTAAGTAAAATCTTGATCTCTAAGTTAAAAAAAAAAAAAAAGATAACAAAAACAGCACAACAAACATATACCAAAATCCCACAGAATTATGGAAAAGTAGAAAACTAGGCATCCATGGCACAAGGTAAGTGAGAGAAGCAGTTTGTATTTAATGAAATGTTATGTCACTACAGCTTTTAAACTGTTCATTGGAGATGTAGGGCAAATCCGTCAGAGCTGTTTCATATTCATCTCTAAATAGCTAAATCATATGATCACTTTTCAATTGAAATCGTTCAACTTTTATAGTAATATGGCATTTAAATCTACGTGACCTTTCTGATGTGTGGGTAGAGCGTTACAAAAATATATTGCTTACATCTCAGGAATGTATTTCTAGTTGGCAAATTGCACTCTATAATAAAATTAACTTTTAATTTTGCATTCACAAAGTACGTTTTACACTTTTAGCTGTTTCCAATCAACTAGAACAGCTGTTCATTTTATCAAATTAAATGATTAATATTCTTCTTTATCACACAGTTTGAGTACATATGCTGCTCAAGGTCAATTCAGTCCTGAATTTTAAATCTTAATGTCATTGGTAGAATAGACACATTAAATAAACTAATTCATCTCAGAGTTAATTCAAATTAATTAAACTTTACTCAAAAAAAAAAAAAAAAAGCTGTAATACAACTTAAGAACTTAAGATTGGGCATGTTTTCTGTGTTAAGAAGTGGCCTTTGCACTCCGACAAACTTTTAAGCTGACAATATTAACAAAACCTTTGTCTCCAACCATTATTTTTTTAACATATTGTTATCCGGTTGTTTTTAGTTAAGGGTAAAATCACATGAGCCTAATCTGGGGCTTCATCTCAACCAAGTTGTCATGTTGGTTTGAATTAGACTGTCACCTGAGAGGGGGCTGCAGAATTCACCTTCTGGTCCGCACTGACTGGATCCTCACTGCAGTAGTGCAACAAGAGTATAAAACTGTATTTCATGGAACAAGAAAAAAATAGAGGAGTTCCTCAACTACTACTGTGGGATAATAAACATAGCTGCCAAGGGTTTACTTTCTAGATGCATCAGAAGATGAAAGAAAATGTGTTGTTCATAAGGTAAGTGAAAAGGACAGAACGTGGGGTCAGAGTGATGCTTTTGTTTTGGGAAAGGTAAATAGTTATCTTTTAAATATTTTGGTGCGAAAATGTGCTTTTATAATATCAGAAAACTATCAACTCTGGCTGAAATAGTAATCCTTGCTCCACTGGTTACATACTGAGAAATCCACTTTATTAAGAAATGGGAAATTTTGCATGAAATCAGTATGAGAACATAGGCCAGTGGGCTAAGCTACCTTAGACAATTTTTAACATTGTTCTGGATGGATCCTGTCTCACAGGTGCCCCTATTTCTGTGTCTGGACACCACACCATGCAGCTCCCTTTATTTCCTATTGTAAGTTTCTGTCTCCACTCACTGTTGGCTATGATGCATTTGTATATTTCTGCTGGATCCCAAAGTCACATGCTAGCATTTCTTGTGAAACATGCTCTCCCTAGAAACTCACAGTGGGATCCTTCTTTCCATACTAAATCATAGGTGTATTTTTATCTCTTTTTTTTTTTAAACGTTAAATTATTTGCAGATTTGAGAGATTGTATGAAGTTTTACAGTAACTACAATGTAACTATTTCAGTTTGTAAATTTGCACTTATCTCTAAAATTAATTGTAAATACTGAAGAAATAGGGGATATAAAATGAAGATGCTGAAACTTTATATCAGACAAAATGTCCATGTTGCTACTGCTCAGTGATATTGCAAGTGCTTTGGTAAACATCTCAAGTTGCTTAGTGGGGTAAATCCCTCTCTGTTCAGGTGATTACAGGACATTTTTGGGCACTTCTTAATCAGCCTTGTTACATTTTGTAGATCTGGTCAGCCTATCCCAGCACTGAGTCGGGATAAACATAAGAATAATGCTGAGTTTGTTATCAGATCTTACCACTTTCAGTTTCTCCGATTATTTCATACTTCTTATGAGATTCTTGTGAATTCCCTGATAGAGATGTGTGCCCCACCAGTCTGGTATGTGATGGAGTCACTTTGTAGATTTTCCTCACAAGCCGATTAAAAATATTTACACAAAAGGATCACATCGCAGGTACCTTCAGTAGCCTTGCATGTAAGCTGCATGGAGGACCAGGAGGTGTCAGACAATCAGCCAGGCTCCCAGTCCTCAGGTAAGTGTCACGGGTGTCAGAAGGATCCAAAGCCCTGCACTGGTGGGCTGAATGGCTTTGATCACAGCAAATCACTAGCAGAGTTGTGTATAATTCAGAGGTTCTTTTTAAAAAGATTATTGCTTTTATTTCTTGTTAATATTCTCTCCCAACTGATTTCAAGTCATACAGGGTGTGTTCATTTATGGGTAACGAAAACTTGAGTTCTGACCTTGTTACTGTGACAATTCAGTGGGAGATTATGGATAGTGATAGTGAAATCTGCCCTTTGACCTGGAGGTCACTGTTTTTTCTTCTCACCTCTTAATTTTGTTGCGGAAAACATTCACTGAAGCACACATGAAATCCCAGCACATCCCCAACCCAGCTGGCTGTCACACCTCTGCTCAGTCATGCCAGTCACAGCAGCCCAGCTGAGTGTTCGGGCCCCATGTGCTCACTGTGCACACAGGTACGTGGTAGGGATCCAACATCCCTGCAGGTGGCTGTGCAGGGAATCCCGTGCTGCCAAGCACTGAAGTGGCCAGGTGCTCCAAATATTCCATGAGTTTGTACTGATGCATGACCTGAGTCAGCACTCATAAACAGTCCAAGCACACCCTTTGGTGGTGCAGAGGCCTTGTACAGAGTTGTAGGGGTTCAGATTTCTCCATCAGAGGCAGTAAGGCTCAAACTTCCTTTGACATAATTGAACTGCCAAAGAAATCATAATAATCTGTTTTATGATAGCTGTTCCCATCCAGCTCTGTCTAAACTAGGAACAGTTTACCTGTGTAACAGTATATGCTAAAAACCACTGTAGTGTGTGCTCACTAGAGCAACTCTTCTCCTGCACCTTTTCCTCCCCTCCTCTAGACTAAAATAGAAGCTGTGCCAGCAGCAGTGCTGTACACCTGCATCTACTGTCCAGTCTTCTGCAAATGTTACAGCTACAGAATCATGGAAAAACACATTACATGTATTTTGTTGTGTTCCCTCCCCCCCCCCATGATTAGCATAATAGTGCATGCAGCATCATGTGGTCAAAGCCTGGCCTGCTCCATCCTCAAGTGAGCACAGATTCATTACCGTTTGGATTTATTTGTTCTCTCTAGCCTAATAAAATACACAATCTGCCTGAAGGTAGGAACTTCCCTAGCCTCCACCCAGCTCACCTCAATCTCCCTTCTCTAGGACAGCACTTGCTGCTTTTGCCTGCCACTGATGCCCATACTGAGCAAGTAACTCACTTTAGGCAACATCATAATTTGTCCTTACTGCTAACCTGTCCCATAACAAACAGCAAACTTTCTTAACATTAGAAATATACTGTTGCCAGGGAATCACAGAGTTTTGCCATGACAGTGACAGAGATGTCCTAAGTGAGCGTGATGTGACCACAGCATTTAGTATGGGAGGAAGGATGAACCACAAGGAGAAAGATAATATTCAAATATTCCAAACTGAGATAATATTCATAAGTTAAATATTTCTACTTAGAAATATCCACATCACCAATTTCATCAGAAGCAACAGTGTGTGTCTATGATTTTGTGCTTTCAGAAGGTAGATTCCTATTATCTGCAAGTCCCCGTCCTTGCAGCAATGCTGGGCTGTTTAAACAAAATACCAGTATTAATCTCTACCCTACTCAAAGACATTTTTCATTTTCCTTTTTAACATGAGCCAGCCATCAGAGAGCACACTTGCAAAACAGGCTCTAATTACAAAGCTGGCTAAAAGAAATTTTATTAGACCAGAGCCCATATCTTCACTTGGGGTCATATCCCACATGCTTCATTCAGGATCAGATGGTGTGCCTGTGATCTCCACATGCAGATCTTTCGTCTGTATGGAAAGGAGATGTCAGTCATGCTGCCACATTCTCCCCTGTTTTAGACAGCTCTCCATACGTCTAGGATGCACATGTGAAGAAGGGAGAGGAAAATGCACATGGTTCCCTCATCAAAGATTATCCAGGAAAGATAAAGTGAAAATGTCAGGTGTTCTCAACTACTTAATCCCAAAGGAGTGTGCAAATGGCTTCCTTTTTCCCACTTGCATCAAAATTATTTGCCTTCCAGAATGACCAGGAGCAGCAGAAGTGCTTTGCTTTTGCTGATCCCTGCAAAGAGCAGTCAAATGCATGACAGCTGCTTACTGAGCATGTTACAAAACATCGCATGTTCACTTCAGCAGCCAAATGTAGGAGGTCCATTCTTCCCAGCATTACATGATCCTGCAGTAGTGTGGCTCTGCTGACTTCATCTTGTTCATTTGCTCTGAAAGAACTGAAAGAAATAGTTTTAAGCAGGCAAAGATTATACTTTTATATTTTCCAAAATATTAACCAAATCTTCTTATATGCCTACGTGAGACCCCAGGCTATGTCTGAGCTTCTTAATAAAATGCTTGAATAAATTGTGTGACAGCCCTGACAAGCTGCTTACAAAGTGCCAGCATCTAGGATCTGTTCAGTGCTAAAACAGTTAAATTAGAGAAAGGGAATAGAGCTGTGAGCAATCTTGTTAAGGAAACTAGGTTCTCTGCAATACTGTTTAAAACTGGCCAGTGCCACCAGCTAATCCATGTAAATACTGGAACTGGAACTGCTACATCTGTGCCATCTTGAATATACAAAGGGTGACTGAACAAGGAGGTGGATCTTTTTTCTTTTTTTTTTTTTTAACAGGCCTTATAAAAATCTTAGCTGAAAGAAGAAAAAAGAGCTTCATGGATCTGAAGGTCATTAATGTATTCATCAAGAGGGTGAACAGAAGACAAAGCAGCTGGGGAGCCTTTCTTTTGCATGAGCCGCGTTTTGTACTGCATGTGGACTCAGGTGAGGGAAATAGGAAGAACCCTTTGCTTATGCTCACAAATATCAACATTAAGAAAGAGTCCCAATTCCTTTCTTAGCTTCCTGAATACAGAGGGGAGACACAAGATCCAAGACTTTTTGGAAATGTTTAGTTGGCTCACTCCCCGCAGCTTCCTCACATAGCTCACAAGAGTTTGTAGTACAGCCCCCAGCCTCTCTGTATGGTGTTGCAGGCTGCAGCTGCTGCACTGCCTTTGCAGGCTTGTGCTCTCTCCTGCCCTGCCAAAAATCTTTGTGTGCAAGTACACTATTTCAAAACACTTTGCATAAGCGAAGAAGAAATTTCATAAGCTAAGCACAGTGATTGCAGTGTGTTGAAATGCAGAAGTCAGTTTATAGTTTTGCTGTTCAATTATTTTTCTCATTGGAACCATAGTATTAATCATCTATAGAAATGCTAAATATTAAACAGCCAGTAAATCAGAATAGCATGTTACATTAAAATCATTCTTTATAAAGTGCTTAAGTACATTAGAACCTCATTTCCCTTTTTATTACATGCATTAATTCCTGCTAGACTTAAAACAGGTGTAAGGTATCAGCTGTAACACTCAGATTTGGATTCTGATCTACACATTAGAACCTCTGCCACTCTGTGTGTTCAAGAAAGAGGAAGGAGGAGGACAAATTTGGGCCTGTTCTAATAAGCTACAGCAATTAGATGGTTTGAATACTCAGAATGATGTATTAGAATTATACAATTATTTGGTTTGTTCAGTTGCTTTTTAATACACTTGAGAACCAGCTCCTAATTAAGATACACACACTATCAAAGATGCAAAACTTAGATGTTGGTAAAAACAATTAGAATGATGATGCAGGCTTAGATTCCCTGTGGCTTTTGAACAGATCAGTGAGACAGAGCTGGGTATGGGCACACACAGTTTCCCTTCTCTGCACAAGGTCCTACAGTGATGAGCCACCCTGGAGCAGGTGAGATGCTCTGGACATGGTTGTTTTGTCAAAAAAATCCCTTAGCTGGCTGAGTGCTCTGACAAAAGGGGCTTTAATTTTCAAGGGATTTGCTGCAGTTACCCACTGTCACTGGGTGAGGGACTATGACTCTGAAAGTTCCTTCTGGAGAGCGATAGTCTGGGGATGCAGCACACCTCCTCTGGCCTCCATGGCCAGGCTATTAAATCACATCACAGCCTGTGCTATTTTCTACCTATGGAACATATGCCAATTATGTGTTAATTATTTGTTCTTTCAATGTAAAAAAAAAAAAAAAATTCTTTCCTGTCTAAAATGTAAAAGAGGAAAGCACAGCATACAGTGAAGCATATTTTATGAAACAGAATAAGATAAATGATCCAACCAAGATTTCCTCAATTATAGGCATGCCTCACCCCTTTAAAACTAATAGACTATGTAATGCACCATCCTTAATATGTCCTGAATGTATTGCTCTTGATCTCAAAAGCAGTAAAAGCAGTCTCTCTCTCATGAAATCTCACTACAGAAATGACTGAGTTCCTACCATCTCAATGCTACATGAAAAACCCTAATCAAAGCAACCAAACCTCTTGACTTGCTGCTGATTCCACAGCACTTTTTTATGGAGTGGTATCACTTTTATCTGTCATCATTTATTCAGAAAGGTAAATCAAAAGCATAAAATAGTCTCATCTGATTTTTTGCCTGCAGGAGATGTCCTTCTCTTGGTTAAGCCATGAAGTTTTACACAGTCAGGAGCAAACTAAGTGGCCATCCTACTCTCTGTTCTGCTTTTCTGTGTATAGAAGTTTCCTATACACCAGTTACAATCCAGTATCAGAATTTTGAAAAAGAAAAGATTTGTCCGTAGCAGATAGGCTGACAAAAAGAACCACTTCTTTTTCAAAAGATATAACATTTCTTTTAAATTGCCAATCAATGCCAATCCTCTGTTAATCCTAACCTAGTATTGTGAATGTAACACTAAAGCTTGTTAGTGTGAGATGCATCTAGGGCTACGGTAATGATCTCTAATACCAAGGATTTTAAAATTTTGAGTTCTAAAAATCCTAATGTGTAAAATAACACATTCCTCACGTTTTTGCACAATCAAACTTACTTTCATTTAAAATAAGTGATTAGAAAATCTCTTTAAACTAAACAACTCAGCTGAAGGGGTTCACAGAGAGGAACTAAGCCCTAAGACCCACCCAAGGACAGGTGGCACGTTGATTTCTCAGCTAATCCCCATCAGCTTTTGTGTCCTGTGGCAATGGAGCAATACCATTAAGCTCCTAGGCCTCAGTAGTTAACTGGTTAGGTTCTTATTAACTACTCCACCACTAGGATACAGCTTCTTCTGAGTCTCCAAAGCAGGACTCTGACCCATGCCCCTGGGGCAGGATATTTTATCCACTCTATGGAATCCTCTCAGGTATTATTACTAACACTATCCCTGTAGTACTTGTTTAAGATAATTTCAGTCATCCCTTTTTGTTTGTTTTTGAGGGAGAGGGGAGAGAAGGGAAAGAGCTACAGAAATGCAGGCTTCTTTGGCAGCCAGGAACAGTGGTGCTCCAAATGGTTTTCTCAGGGAAAACCGTGAACATAATGGAGGTACATTGGTATCATGAGCTAGACCAAAGCCTGTTTGATCTAGGAGCCCACTTAGCAGCAACAGATGCTTAAGAAAAGAGGATTAAAAGCAAGGCATATAAAAAGCATTCTTTCCTCTTGGCATAGCCGCTCTGCTTCTAGGGAACTGTGCTTCAGGAGCTTCCTGAGCTGGAACTGGATGGAGTTTGTTGTGTTTAATAGTTGTGGCCATGCTGATCCTTCATGGATTTGTCTCATCCTGTTATGAATGCCCTTATGCTTTTTGGGTTCACAGCAAATTTTTGGTAGTTATTTGTACAGCTGGGTGATGCCCTCTTGGACAGGTTTGTATCTATTTCAGCTCTTACTGGATGCCCCTTAACGCTGGGGAAGTGTGCACGTTGATGCCTTCCCCCTTCTCTAGGCCCTTCACAGCTGCATGGGCTTACCACCTGTTTCCAGATACTGCAGCTCTTCTTCAACCTCACAGCCTATTCTGTGGCTCCTTGTCTGGTGCTGCCACAGAGCACCAGGCCTGATCAGCCTCTCAGCCCAGCAGCAAATCCCCACACACCCCAGCACCTCTGTGTGGTGTCACCACAGCCCATCGCGTGGCACGCACAGTCTGAAGCTTTTTTGCTATTAATAGGAAACTTTGGAGTTAAAGTAGTTAATTATATGGGTTTACAGCTTTCAGAACCTTTTTATATGCTTGTATAACATGAAAGGTGATTTAATTTAAAAGGATAAAATGTGATTTGACAGGCAGATAGTCCTGACTTTTATCTTGTCCTTTTATTACAACACACAAAAAGATGAGAATGGCTGAGATGTTAATGTTGGACAGAGACAGCCCTTATTATACTTCATTTCTCTCAGTATAGACTTCCTAGCAAGTTTTTATGATTCCATTTATATATATACACATCCAGTGTCACGTGTAAGATAGGTGAGCTTTCTGTGCACTTCAGGTGAAGGGTTTCTGTCACAAGACACACATCTCAGCATTCAGAATCTGGAATCAGGTACTGGAAACAGTTAAACCAGTTGCTGGTCTCTTATCTCAGGTCCCCCCTTCTGCCTGAGCAGCTCATTCCTCCTTGTAAGCTGCTACAGACTCGCAGGCCTTGGAGAGCCGAGGGAGCCTGGGCGGTTGTGAAATGCAGAGCAGGGGAGCAGGCAGAAAGCAGGGCTGAAATGCAGTGGGTGCTGTTGCCAGCTCTGGGCTTGGACACTGAAGAAGTATTCTACTTCACAACACCGGGCTGGGTACTTGCTCGTGCTGCTGTGGGTACCTGTCGCAGGAGAGGCCTTATAGCGCGTGGAGCAACCCACAGGCAGAGGGGCAGACATCACACTGTGCTGCACCACAGCACAGTGACATTTCTCATCTGTTGTCAGAAGATTAAGTAGGACTACATCTGGGATGTTAGTGAGATAGTCTGAGTTTCATCCGCTTCTTCAGATGGTAGCTTTGGTATTCATTCCTACCCGTCTGTTTTCCTGCCTGATACTTTATTCTATTGAATGATGCATGTTGTTGAAGAAACTTGCTTCTCTGGACCTCCTCCTGCTTCTAATTAAGCCACTGGAAAAACTTTCTCTGACTTTTAAAGGAGCAGGGTCTGGTCCTTCCCTGAAATTCCAACATAAAACACTGTACTTCCCTGACAGCTGTATGCCTTCTGTGAGGGAAGGCCAGAGCCCAGCAGCTAAAATATGGCTTGCTTGGGCCGCTTCAAAGTGAGGGAGCGATCAGGCAAAGCGCTTACAAATGCCAGTGTTGGGAAGGAAAGCAGAAAGACATGGGTCTGCTGCTTTCAGGGATGCACAGCTACCGCATGTTGAGGGATTCTGCTTTCCTTACTGAGTTTCTGATCTGTTTGCTACAGGGAGATTTATATATCCTTAATACTGACTAAATAATGCCTTTATTTTTGACCCAGCTAAGCTACAGATAGTTTTGATGAATGTTAATATGATTTTCTTGGCCTGTGGGTACTGTCATAGGATCTTTCAGCCTAACATTAAAGGAAACCAGTTGGTTTTATTCATAGGTGCCTTCATATGACTCTAATAGATTGTACAGTGGATATGCTCACCAAGCTTCTTTAAAGATGTTTTGGTTTGTTGTGTTTTCCAGTTCTTGAAATGCCAGAACTGTATTTTCTTATGAGATATCTGTGACTACAGGTAATATTCTCACCTTTTTTTTTTTTTTTTTTAAGTAAATCTTTCTAATTTCCAAGTCTTCTCTTAAAACTGGGGCAAGTGTATTTGCTGTTAACATAATTATAAGAGCATAAGTGGCGTATTTTACTATCTGTTATTTTTGTTTGAATTTTCAGGTTTTCAGGTTTTCTTTTCAGTAAATACTAATATATCTTGTCTCTAGTGTGGCCAGACAGACCCTGATAAAAACAAATTATGGCATTGTATCACAGATCTGTCTCTGGGCTTCACTGTGTAGGTAGTGTAGTTGACATGTCCACTTTCTGAAAAATGGCTCTGACAGGAGTTCCCTACTTGAGATATCTATCAGCAGAATGTGTGTGTTCCCTCCTATCTCCCAAATGAAAAATGAAATCTTTTCAACACCTATTTCCAACAACTCTTTTCCCTATGAAATGTATAAACACAAACAATATATTTCAGACAGAGATTATTTTTCACTAAATTTCTGTGTAAAACTATGCAGCTGTGTATTACATGCATATTTTAAACTTTTATTTAATATAAAATAAGCATTTAAGGTTTTTTTTCATTCATTGATCCTAACAATGTAAAACAGTTTCTCTGAGAGATAGGGGCAACATGACTCTTGGCTTGAATATCTTTTGGACTAACTTTTTTTCCTAAGTGTAATGTTACTGAATGAGCCGAACAAAACAGTGTTAATTTTCTGAAAGGAGGGAGAGCAGGAGTGAAATACCATTATAATTTTTAAAAAGTACTCTTGCTGTTGCTGTGTAGAATCAGCATGAGTTTATACGCTCAGAACTGTGCAGTGCTGTCCTAGTCAGTTATGTTTCCCATCCTTGGTACGTAGAAACTTGTGTATATGTTCACACAAACATATATACATGTAGCTTATTCTGAAAGCTTTTAAGGGATGGTGTCGTAGTCTGTGACTGCTGGTGTGTTAGTTCTGTTTTTGACTGCCTTTATAATAGTTTTACAGAGTTCTCATATCATTGTTAATCATCTCAAAGACATCTGGTTTTAAATAGGTGGGATCTTTAGCAACCTAATACTAACTTCGTTGTGATAACTAATTCAAAATGAAAAAGTAAAACCAAATCTGCTACATGTAAAGGTAATGCTAAATGTACAGTACTTGATGTTTGGAACAGCTTATTCTAGAGACATCTGCAATGGACAAGGAAAGAAAACAAAAGCACATCTCAATGTCTAAAGTCATTGCAAAGCCTTTTTTGTACAAAGGCCATAAGAAGAAATCAGATACACCAATCTGGGAATGTCCAGTGGTGGATGAAGGGGATATTTTAATGGCCACTACAACCACGATTTATTTGTATTTTTCCTCTGTTATTGTGTGTTAATAAATTGTTTAAATTAGTTTTTCATATAGAAGTATGCAGCAATACATAATATTTGAAGTAAAAATGTACCTGCTTTTTTTGGAAATTTATGCCTAAAACCCAGAGCATAAAATGAACTCTTTTATTTGTTTACTGTGATTTGCAGGAGCATTACTCCATGACAAGGTTACATTGACCTATCATTTCATGCATCAGCAGTTCTTGTATTACACTGATTTGATCAAGTCTAGTGGATAAAAGAGGAGCAATCCACCCAGTGGACCAAATTAGAATTATAATAAAAAGTGCACATTCTGAAGGGCAGAGCAGGTTAAGTAGGGTTGTGCTTGGCATCAGTGTTGTGATGTGTCAAAATTTAAGCGCTGTGTGTGTGCGTGTGTGTGTGTGTGTGTGTGTGTGTGAATTTTTGTTCTAAGCTTTAAATTCAAATGTTATATTTTAATTTTATGGAGTTATGTAACTGATGCTGTTGTTGGAGTTGAGGAAAAATTAGGGTTTATTTGTAGCTACTGGAGGTGTTATTTAGGTTAAGTATTTGTGAAAGTGCAATCAATCTTTTTCATTTCAAACTTATAATTTCTGGGGGTCTCTCTGCTGTACATCTCCAGACTGCACGATGGCCCCATTGTGCGCTCATTGACCATCATCCAGCCCTATACATTACACACTTTTAAAATCACTTTACATTTGTACTGTATTGCTGTGTTGTGACAATTCACTGATGCTATGTAATCAGCCTGTGCTGGTGGTTTGCTAATGCTGGAAAATCAAGGCCACCAGAAACAATAATTACAGATTCTAGCACCTCATAAATGTTAACGAGCATAGCAGCAGCATTCATGTGGTTTGCTTCCTAAGAAATCCACAGAGAAATCCATTTAAGCACACGTTTAAGTCTCAGCAATCTCATGAGGACACAGTGTGTGCTGCGGTTATGTGCGTAATGGGGTGGGGTGAGAGCACACGCGTCACTGCGCAGCTGAGGAGTTCTGCTGAGGGGGCAGGGGAGAAGCCCACCTCCAGAGCTTGGAAGAGGCACCAGGAGTCCTGGTTGGCTTTCTTTGTGTCGTTTTGTTTGCTTGCTTGTTGGTTTTGTTTTTTTTTTTTTTTTTTTTTTCTGAGTTACGCATTGGTATCAATAAATCTGTAGCTGTCACTAGGTTAAAACACACGGAGCCAATATATAAAATTTAATTTTTAAAAAAAAAAAAGAACAGCAGTAATATGTGTTGATGGTGCACATCTATTTGGACAAATTCTGGTAGTTCTGTGTTAAATATATTTATGCTGGGTTTTTTTTGTTTGCTTGCTTGCTTTAATTTTCTATTTGGCATAATTGTTTAAAAACGACTGAGGTCAATAGCATGAGCAGCTGCTTACTCCAGGACTGAAATACACACCACTCTCACGGCAATAGATTTGTTTCTTTTCTCATTTAGATATTCTATTGAATGATGAGCTAAACTATACTGCTCTCATCAATGCAGATGATGAAGTAATGCAAAAGGTTTTGATTGTGTCTTTCTCTGCATTTGTATTGAAATTACAGATTTTCTTTCTACTGTCTAAGGAATTGAGTAATACCAAATGATAAGTGGAAAATTAACTCTTTTTAGAATTACTGTTTCAGTTTCAGTAAACGGGCAAAAATTTAAAATCACCATTCTGCAGGCCAGAAGATACATTATTGGCAATATTTAGCTTTCAACATAGCATTTATTTTAATATGGTCATTACTTAACCAGGTCTAAGTAAGCATGGGGCTGAGTGTTTTGGTAGTGCATATGTGAAATGAAACTTGAAAACAGATCACCATCCATCTTCAGGTTAAGGAAGTCTAGAGCTGAGAAAAAGAATTTGCATCAGGTGAACCCAATGTGAAGCTGCTGTTCTGTGCTGGCTTTTCCAAAGTGGCTGCCGAATCGGTTCAAGCAGTGCTGGAGTAAGAAGCCTTTGGTTTTGCAGCTGATCTATTACATGCTTTTTTAAGCAATTAGAGCTCACTAATGTAATTGTTTGTCACCCAATTAATTTTGAGAGACTGGGAATATGTGGATGAACTTTTTTAATCTGTCCTTCGCTTGGCACTGTTATTATTAAGATCAAATAAATAAAAAAATATGAATATTGTGTAAGCTGCATTATAGGAACCTCAACATTTTCATATTCTGTTAATTGTTTTTTTATGTTTTTTAATATTAATCCTTTTGATAAACATGGATAGATAAGTGTAGAGACCTTTAACTGGAGATAATTCTGATCTGAGTGTTCATGTGTACATTCAGGAGCAGCAAACACTTCTGGCTTTATGGAGTGGGCACCAGGACACACAAACTCAGGGGTAGTTATTAAACTCCTTTTAAATAAATGTATTTCTGCCATCTCCATCTTCCACTGTACTTGTACTTTTAAAGTTACTGGTTTGAGCTTGAAAGATGAGGGTGTACCGTGTAGAATACCAGGTAAATACTCTTCAAATTTTGTAGCTGTAGCACCAATATTGGCATTTGAATTTGCTATCTTGCTTTACTTCTTGGAGAATTCTGCTTAGCACAATGTAAGTATGGTGTGATTGGATCACGCTGAAGGTGGTTTGTGGTAATGCTAATTTATTTTTAAGACCTCCAGTGATTAAATTGCCCAAAATGGTTCAGAAAGTAGAAATAAGCCTTCCATATGTTTTAACATAGTTTCTGCATATACACACTGAGCACTTTCAGTTACTTTAGTGTTTTCAGCATCAACCTCAAAGAACCACTGAAAAGGAAGGGCAGATATCTGTGTGCTGGAAGTTCAAGGGTGGCAGTGGAACTGCTGAGAGGTGCAGTGCCAATAAATGATTTCCACTGCTGCCACCATTTACTGTGTGCTGAGAACAGAAGCTGTCGGTCCTTGAGAGGTGCTTGCTATGTAAAGAGAGCTTTAGCATATCTTTCTTTGTCTAAATGTGTATGCACACATATAAAGTGAAAAATAAGCATGCAAAAGAATTTTTTTTTCTTGGGTCTGGAGTTCAGATCATAGCCTTTTTGGCCATGATGCAGCCCCAAACGAAAAATCCTCTTAAATCCACTGAACTGTTGAGCATTTCGGATGGTTGATCAGCAGCAGGTCAGTCACAGGGGGTGACTGATAGTGTTGCTGAGTAAGAAATCTTGGCACAGTGGCTGCTGCAGCTCTCTTCCCCAGTTCCTGCCCAGAGCTTTGAGTTGCAGGTTTAGCAGGAAGAGCAGCGAATTAGTCATTTTCTGTCCTGGCATGACTTCCTGTTACAGACTATGTTTGCTGAAGAGCCTGGTGGTGCAGATGAGGTGGCTGCAATCTGCCACTGCCCAAGGTGAGCACAGGCAGAGGGGAGAACAGCAGCATTGTGGGCAGCTAGTGAAAATGGGCTGAGTTTTGTCTGCAGAAATAGACGCCCTAAAATTTGGAGTTATTCTTTGTCAATGAACCCACCTTTGATCTGAGTTACCTTAGAATTAATTGCAAATTGAAAATTCATTATTCATCATATTCCTTGTAAAGCTTCAATGGGAGGAGAAGGCTTGTTAAAATGAGGTAAAAATTCTTTTGCTGTGTAGAAAGCAGGAAGGTAGAAAGCAACATGTCTGCTGCTTTCTGGGATTTTATTGCTAAGGAATTTTCAGCTTCAAGAGGTAAAAAATTCATCACGTTATGATTAGAACTACTGTTTTGTCCTTCAAAATACATATGTGGCATGTTTGTTCATTTTTCAACTAACCCATTCTTCTGTAGAGAATCAATATTTACTATTAGGGTGATTACACTGGTGTTTTTATAGCTGTGGTTGTCAAGCCTCATTACGGGTAAATTTGGTGGAAAAAATGATGCAATTTTTAGTATTTCATATATTTATATGCTTGTTTTATTCATTTTTTCCCTTACTTATTCCCACCAATGACAGTATCTTCCAATACATAGACAGCATGTTTTGTCCAAAAGTGTGAAAAATAAAAATTCATCCAGTAGTGCTACCCAGATTGTACAAGACAATGTAGGCAAGATTTGAATGTACTTAACAACCTACTCGCACACTATAGGTGATGCTAAAATGAGATGCTTTTGATGGGTTATTTTATAGTAGATGTTATAAGCAGTAGTTGTGCATCTCGGTTGTGCAAAAGAATTTTTTTTTTCCCTCAGGTCTGAATACGCCATCCTGGCACCTGTTTATATCTGGCTTTATGGAGAAATGCTCACCCTGGGATGAGTGCTTATCTTTGTAAAGCATTTGCCTGTAAACATACTTCAGACTATGAAAGCCACATTTTTCAGACCTGTAATCTCCTGAATATAGCTCTGAAGAGAATAGTCTTTTATATGGTAACGGAAAGAAAACATTTGGCTTTTTACCAGTGATTACAGAATTCCATGAATACTTGGTGGATGCCCCCTAGCTAGACTGACATGCAATTAACACCCGATGGCTGACACACTACAGAACAATTTCTGCCAAAGTTTGTGTTTTCCGAAACTAGTGAGTCTGGAATTGTGCTTGCATCAGTAACTTCGTGTGGCAGACAGTAAGATCCAGCATAAAGAAGTAAAGCATAAAGAAATTCTACTTCCGTGGAAATTTTATTTAATATCTCAAAGGACCATGGAAATAGATTATTTATTTGTTGGTTTCTGGAATCTACACCTTAATCTGTGGTTTTGAAAGTAATACAAAGATCAGTTACTAAAACCTTGTTTACATGATTTGTATCTAGAAGTCATAAATCAGGCAAGTTGGACAAAACTAGGAAGTTGGAATTACAAAGTAAGTTACCATAATTTCAGTCTCCTCAAAAGTTTTCTTCTGAGCCTTTTCCAATAATTAGGAAAGAGTCCTTTCTCCTAGCACACAGGAATGAATGAACAGGTGGAATGAAATCTGAGTATTTGGAGTATTAGCAGATTCTGTGGTTATGGGGAATTCTAATTCAGTTCCTTTTGCCCACAGGGATTTAAATATCAAGTTCCATTCCAAAGAGTTGCGGGGGGGAGGGGGGGAAGAATCGTATCACCAGCTTTAGGTCATTGTGGATAGGATCTTTGCCAAGCATTTTTACTGAATGTATTCCTTTTCCCAGTATATTATGAACTATGTGTCATGCCAGCTAGCAAATGACTCCTGTGACAGCATTTTTATATTTGTTATAAACTAAGACATAAGCATGGTGCAGAGATGTTTTCTTTTATCGGACCAGCTTGCATAAATTGAGGAAAAGTATGCAAATACAGGACATAGAAATACTTCCTCAGGTGTATTATCCAAACAGAAGGCTTCAAAGCTATGTGTAAGTTAAGAACCTAAGATAGAATGAGTTCAATTGGCTATCTAGACTATAAGAGGAAAGATTGCACTTCTGATACAGAAGGGATATTAGTTAGGGATATGAGAAGAGTGAGGTGGTTGGCTGTTAAGGAAAATACAGAAATTACTCTTTCAGGTAAAAAATTTTAATTAGATTGGTTTCGCTTACTTCATGGTTTCAGTGTGCATATGATATGCAAAATAATGTTCAAGTTTTTTGTGTCTTACTGGTATGGGGTTTCTCTCAGATTTAACTTGATGACTGAATTTTCAGTTTGTTGTTCTCATATTAATTCATTATATTATTGCTCTTGTATGCCATTTGTTTGCTTCCATTTTAATGCTAGAATTAAAGTTTCATCTGAAATTACCAATGCCATTGACTGAGAAATCATTTTTTTTCATTGTAATCACTTAACCAAAATGTCAGTGCTACTCAGAAACACTGGCTGCAACAGTAGGCTTGACATTCTTCAAGTTATGAATATCTAGTTTTGATTTGTGCATATGTACAATTTTTGATTGCTATAATTGCTCTTTTATGAACCACAAATGACAACCTTATTGCTGCTTTTCTGTTTGCCTGTGTCGTCATATGCATGTTGGTAATATATTATGCTGTCAAATTTCAGTTCTGATCTGTGAACAAGAAAACACCAGAGCCAAGCAGCTTCTTCCTCTTTTTGAAATACGGTTGTTGATGAGTAAGTTTGAGAATCATAGCTGCAGTATTTTATTATAGGGACATTTTTGCATTTAATGATTAAACATGGTGAATTATTGTACTAATAGGAACCTGGTTTTATGTTTTAAAAGTCAGTAGTTAAGAATATATTTATATTAAATCTGCATAGCCTGTATAATAAATAGGCTGCCTTGAGCTAAAAAAAAAAAAACAAAAAACAAACGTAGTAAACATTTTCTAGTTGTTGATGTTTAATCACAAGTATTAATTTCACAGTACATTAAAGGAGCGGGAGGGAAGAGGGCAGAAGAGGCAAATCTTGTGAATTTAGAAACTCAGAACAGGTGGAATGGGCCAGATGAGCTCCCGCTATCTGTGTCAGTAAGACGTCAGCTAGCGTGGTCCAAAGCATTAAGACCATACACTAATCTGAATCACCTTACACTGAAGTGGAAGAGGAACACTTGAAAATACACTTAGCATTTCATCAGGAAACTTCCAGCAGAGAATGTAACAATTAGTAGTGGAACTCAATAGATTCACAAAGAGACATCTGATTATGCCTTATTACATGTGATCAAGGCAATTGAATTATGTCAAAATGTTTGCCATATTTGTCGTGAAATATTAGGCTGAAAGATGTTAAGCTCAAAGAAGTCCCTCAGAATTCTGTAACATATACTACAGTGAAGGGGAAATAGTTACTTTAACACATCTTTGGATAATCCCAAGCCTGGTTTAGGTGTGCATTTCTTCCCTTCTGTGCTAAGTTTAGCTTACAGAATTTATTCATTATCAGGACTTCTTAGACCTGTTAGGATACACAGACACTGGAGCGGTGTAAGGAGAGAAGAATCTTTTCCCATTCCCTTGCTATTATGTAGCTACAGGAAACAGAAACAATAAAGAAGCTTAAACAGTGGCTTAATTCATCTGAGCATTTGCCCATAAACGAATGATATTCTGGTGACCAGCTGTGCTGGCTTTAGAGTTTTTTTGGCCAATTCCAAGTGCAAAGTGGTCACAGCACATCTCAGGATACAAGCAAACTTCACAGTTTTAACTCTGCTGCCTGCCACACAATTATAGCAGAGCTCTCCTCAGTCACTAGAAATGATTAATCGGTATTTAATGATTTAACTGAAAATATGTTAAATTAACTGCCTTACTTGTTTTCCTTAAACTTCTTTAATGTAAAATGTAGTGCAGCAAAGAATAATTTTATATATTTTTATGGCAGAAGGATCACAGAAACTTGCCATTGGGGATAAGGAAGATGATGAAGAAAAAGGTCATGGAAGCAGCAACATCGAGACTACTAACAATCCAAATAGCAGTGATGAGGTAGATGAAGAAAGTTATGATTCTGAGGGAAATTTCTCAGGAAATTCTATGGTTTTTCAGTCAATGGTTTTGATCCTCCAACAGGTACATTACAGTATATTGTTTACTGTTTTTCTTCTAAATTTCAATGATTTTTACTATCATTAATATCAAGCCCTAGAGTTTCTATAGTCATATTACTTTCAAACTTATGCCTGCAAAAGCTACCTTGTTCTCTACCTTGAGGACGCATTCATACTTGATACATAGAAGTAGTTGGAAGTATTAGGTCTGCTGCATTAGACTCGAATGGGGATAAATAAGTATGATGATGGGGATTCTGTTACTGTTTTCAGTGGGAGAAATGCCAACTAAAAATGAAAAAACAACTTGCTGAAAAATGTTGTGGTTTATGGATTTCACCCAAACAAAACCGCTGTTAAGAGTACTTCAACCGAAAAACTTTACCCAAACTTTTTGTCTTGTTCAGATTTGGAGATAACCTATATAACACTGTATAAATGTCAGTTGTAAAACTGATCAGAAATTGTACATGACTGATAAGATTGTGGTTTTTGCCAGTTTTGTATTAATTATTGTTAACACTTATAAAAGTTATGGACTGAGCATGCATTACAGCAGAGATGATAGATGTGACTGCTATGTACAATTCATGCTCAGCTGAGGAAGTTGAATTCACATTCCTGGTGGCTTTGGTCTGTGTAAAGAAACTACAAGATTGAATTACTCAAGATCAATTCTTGAGTAAATTTACCACCAATAATTCAGCTATTTCTCTGGCCACAGGCTGTAGAAGGAACAGAAGTTTGGTTTGCAGAAGTAGATAAGGAATAAGTATGTCAGCTGCTTTCCAGAGAAAAGTGGGGGGGAAGGTTCTTTTCTCACTTCATTGAAAGGAATTAAAACAATCAAGCTTTTTGAGGCAGTGATTTCTGAATTACTAGCTTTTGTGTCTGCATCACTCATCTCCTCTTGCTTTTTTCTTTTTTTTTAATTTAGAGACTTTTTGTAAAATAGAACCATTTGCTTAAATTCTATACGAATTCGTATCCATGCTTTTAAAAGTGATGAGAAAACTCATAAGCTGGAGATTGTTCCTCCTACTTTATAAATATGCTCATTTTTCTTGGGCTGGCATTAAGACTTTTAAATGATTCAGGTATGCTCTTGAGAAGCAAATTCCCTTTTTAGTTGAGTATCTCAATAATAGATCGGATGTATAAACTCAAGATGGTTTACATTTTGTGCTAATATCTTCTGCCATTTTTAATGCAGGCATCTATGTGGGATGTCTGCCATATGTATTACCTCAAATCAGTTGGTGTCCATATGGTGAAGACTAAGTGAACCATGTTACAGTGCTGAAAGAAGCAGATAATAAGCCAAGTGGTTTTTAAAAGTCTGAATTGACTGGCATGCCTATTGAAAGGTATCTAGCTGCAAAGATAGAGCAACTCTTTTGCTTTTAAGTGATTAAAAAAATACTCTGATTTCAGCCATGCTGCTGCAGTTTAAGGCTCCTCACCAACTGTTACGGTACTTACAGCTTATTTTTAAAAAATAGTAAGAATTTTATTGTATGAAATCCTAAGTTATACTGGGAGGAAGAATTGGACTGAGTGTAATCACGTTCAGTAAAGTCAGCTAATGAAAACCAAATATGGCTAACATGCAGTTCTGGGGTAGGCTGAAGAAAAGATACAGTAACCATATTTTATTAAACACATGAACACATTAAGGTTTACTATTGCTTTTCTCTACAGAAATTCTAAGGCCTAATATGGTTGTCTGAAACTGTATAGCAGCCATTTGATGCTATAATTTTGAGGGTGTTATTTCCTTTCACCTCAGTGTAAGAAAAGCCTCTATTTGCCTACAGTGTGTCTAAGTGCCGAATGATGCTTTGTGTGCTCTTTTTTATGAGAATCAAATTATCAAATAATAAAGAAATGGTCTAAGTTTATAACTCTTGGAGAAATAATTGGTTAATATTCATTCGATTAGACATGCTTATATGCAAACTTTTTTTTAATTGTCTTTGATTTCTGGGGTGTGTCTGTGCTGTGTTACTTACCGTTCATACAAATCTGTTTGGGTAAATAAGACAAATAAGATGTTTATCAAAAATGTCTGACTTTACTCTTTGTACTGGAACTGCTGAATCATGGCCTGAACCTCTGATTGACCACCTGAGATGAGCAATGAGTCAGCCCTGGGAGCACAGGTGAAGACAATGCTCCTGTGCTACTGGAAGGAATGGAGCCTGGCTCCACCTCTCCTAGATCTCATTTAAGAGCTGACCGGGGGGAAGGATCTCTTTTGGAGATCACTCCTTTTGGAGTCTTCTCAGTGAGCCCAGGACAAGGGTAAGCTTTCCATCCATTCTTCTTTAGTGTAATGACCTGTTCAGCCTAACTTTCCTGTATATTTCTTAATCATAACATCTGTATATTCATTGATTATACACTCTTACAAGGCTTCACATTTCATGTTTCTTGTAAAGAAACTACTACAAAGAAAAAAAAAACCTTTTTTTTTCCAAATTACTTTTAAAATGTCTATCATCTGCTTTCAGGGCCAGGCTGCAAACTGCCACAGGATTTTCCATAGTCCGCCTTTGGCAAACAATGGATATGTTAATATCTGAAGTAATTCAGAACTAATTGACCCCAATACACAAGCTGAATTATGGATTTATTTTAGCTATTGAAGAGGAGATTCTGTATTCTTCTACACCCTAAAAAGTTATATGTTTGTCATTTTGCAGTCTGCAGATCCCTAATGCCTTTGTATAGAATTTGTATGTGAAGTGATCACTAGAAATACATCTCTAACTTTGGGCTTTTCTGTACGATATTAATAGCATAAACTTGGATATGTCAAATTATTCATAATTTTTGCTAGCTTACCTTCAGTTTATTTAGCCTGGACTTCTGCTAAAAGAAGAAAGAAGATGTTTGGTAGATGAGGAGCGAAGTCTCAGGTTGATGTTCTCTCATTGTGGCCAGAGAGTAATGAGGTCAGTCCTCTTACCTGTTCTGTAGAGAATATGGCTATCAGAAATACCAGAGCACTATCCCTTCCCAGACATTTCCTTGAAACTCTTACAACATTAAATTTCTATTAAAATTGTAGGGAGATATTATACTCAATTAATTGTTCAGAGCAGTGCTGCTCTTAATCTGCTGTGCATAAGCTTTAAAAAAAAAAAAAAAAACACTTAAAAATATCGTGGCTAGATTTTTGTTTCTTGTTCTACCTCTGAATGGCTAACACCCACTGAGATGACTGCAGCTCTGCTCGTTCCTGTGGTTGTCTCCTTCTAGAGCAGCTATCAAAATGCCAGCAAGTGGAGCCAAGAGCATTCGGTAAATGAACACTTGGAGAGAAGTACTGAAGGGTCAAAGTAGAGGACAGGAATTTATTACATTAATAGATCTGAATATGTGTCTGTAACATTAATCTAAACTTCAGTTTGGGAGCAAATGTGCTCAGTTTGAGTCACGTCATTAGATCAAGGGGAAGTGCATTTTCCCTAAAACTGATCCTTAGTTTTCTCATATAATCTCCCATACTAAATACTGAAAAGAAAGGCATGTGTAACAGCTGATGGCTTTGACTTAAGCTCATGCACTCCTCCATTCCTCAAAATAGGATGCATCTGTTTATTGTGAGAATTCAAATAATGAAACTCCTCAGATTTGGAAATATAAACTGCTCATTCAAATAGAGGGGGGGGAAAATTCTTACCTACCTGTCCTTTCTGTCTGACGGATAAAGTATCTATTCATATCGTCCTGCCTTTATACTATGTTTCTACAATGTGCTTGGTTTGCACCTTGCTGTGTGTTAGCTACAAATTGTTTCTTCTTAAACCACTTTTATTTCAGCCGCATGCACTGAAGCTTCCTTTTTGGGAAGAAAAAATATATGTGTATATATATATATGTAAATTTCTGTTATGTAGCTAAAAAATAGCAGAGGGATCAGGCTTTTCAAATATGTTGCTGTAAAAGGTCTGATATTTTACTGGCACTAATGTTTCTTTAGGTGAAGCTGTCAAGCTTTTAAAACCAAACCCTGACTTGACCATCACAGAGAAAAGAAAGGAGGGGGGAAAATAAAAGGGCAAATGCATAGCTATAGTGATTCTGGTAACTGTTGAGACCTAAGAAAGCCCATACCTGAGAGTGATTTATGGTTTAAGAACAAGAAAAGCCTGTGTTTCCTGTCTCCAGAAGATTCTTTATGAAGTACGCTTAATTTAAATAGATCATATATTAAAAGATCCCAGAGTTCATCTCTATACATTCATTCTTGGGACTACAGAGACAAATTGTGTTATCTCCTGCAGCAGCATTACTGAAATTACTGAATGTTCTAATTGTCAACTGATGCCCTCCAATGGGATAAAAAGATACAGCTCAGTGAGGCGTGTAATGATTACAGCAACAAATCACAAGGGGAGACTCAGGGCATTGGCTGTCTCGGCTCCACAGGGTTAATGATGGAGGTTAGAAATAAAATTCATTTTAAACACAGGGTAAACGTTTGCAAGTCCCTAAAACTAATAGAGAGCAGATTTACTGGGTATAATGGTGTTACTATTTGTTCATACTATAATTACAGCTCCACGACTTAAGTATTTTTTTTTTTATCTATCTAGATAAGTCTTTCTGTTGTTTTTTTTTTTTTATTATTTTGATCTAGTTTGGAAGTTAAGGAGGTTCTTTTCTTCCATGTTTGCTGGTGGGTACTGACGATGGGGATTTGCTCCTGCTGTTGTTTTGGGATGTGGGTTATAGTTGGGGATATTTTTCAGATGGAACAGATCAAAACGGACAGCAACTCATGCCAGCATGGATCAGGAAGGGAACGTTCTGCAGCAAGAAGCCACAAAGTATGTAAAACAGTGTGCTTCGGATTAGACTTCTCCAAATGCCCTTCATCACAGCAGTGCTGAGTGCTCTAGCTGGCAGCTCTCCTTGAGCTGCCTTTGGAATGCAAGTGCTGGACAGAATTCTTGCAATTGGGACAGTTGCGTACATCAGTGACTGGTCAATGGCAAAACCTAAAGCTACCTCTGAACTACAGTGAACCTTAATGAGGTGTCATAAAACAGAGAGCAAAAGTTATCTTTAGAATAGAGGTCTCTACCTAATTTCCATTCGTAAATCTTTTTGGACAGGGCAAGTAATTAGAACAATCATTTGTTAGTTTTTCTCAGCATGTTCTTTTTTTTTTTTTTCCCCCAATCAATTTGTATTTTTTATCAGTGCAAGTGAAAGCCAGAACACTTCTGAATAGCTTTGTTTTGAACCGTTTTCCAGTTTTTCTTTTGAAATTTGTCGTTTAAATTATTCCATTCCAACAAACACACAGGTAAATGAGACGTAACGTAACTGTACAAGAAATTGTGACAAAGGAGAAAAATACCTGATGCAGGCAGCGTGGGTTGTAGTAATAAGGTATTTGGTTATACATTATTATAACTGCTTGTTTTTTTGTTTTTTTTTTAAAAAAAAAAAAAAAAAAGAATCAGAGGCAGCAAAGACGAAAACACCTCAATACAATGTCAGGACCACCACAGCTGCTGGGCACCCACCCGGTGGTTATATACCCGGTGGTTATGAAAAGAGTGTGCGCTGCGCGGGTGTTCAATGGTGAGCACGCCGTGTACCTCCGGAGATGGGGTGCTGTGCGCGTAGGATGGCTTTGGGGCTCGGTCTCTGGCGGGGGCACGGAACGCCGGCCGCTGCCTGCCGCTTCCCGGCCTGCTGGGCCTCGAGGTACAGCGCCACCTGGAGGGCCTCGGGGGCGGTGCCAAGCCCCGTCTGCGTCGCTCCCCACAGCGCTCTGACCGGCCGGTAGCGAGGGGCTCTGCCTTCTCCGCCTCCCTCGGGGCCGTTCGGAATCGCTCGCGATCGTTCGGAATCGCTCGGGCGACGCAGGGCGCGACGGGCGCTGTCCGTGGTGCCGAACCTTGCAGCTCCGAGGGGCTGCGGCGGCGGAGCTTCGTGAGCCGGCGGCTTCCCCTTGGTGCTAAAGCACGGTGTTTGTTCCAGGGCACGGTGCGGGGCGGTGGCACCTTTCAGTGATGGATGGCTTCTGAGGTCTTTGTGTGATCTCTCGTTGATTCCTTGCACTGCCCTCCTGCCACGATTTCCTGTGAATGTCTATTTCCATTTGTAGAGACAGTAAGCTACAATTATATTTCTCCATGTCGTGCAAACGCTTTTCCTGCTTGTCTGAAACCATCTTTAAACTATTCCCCTGGAATAGATGGCAGAAGGTCACGTCATACTGGACTGTCAGCACTTCGGTGCGTCTGAAAGCTGCCTCTGGTACTCTCGCTGTTTGTCCTCTGTGTCCACTTCCTAGACAGTAGGTCTGCTTGGCACAATAGTAGCCTTGGCCTCATAACGCCTCAGTCTGTCGCTCTTCTTTCCATAAAAGAGTTGAATTTTCTGCCCTTCCCCTCGAGCCCCTCTGAAAGAATGCATCCCTGTTGCCCTGCACTCTGCAAGTGCCTGAATCCTCAAACCTCACCTGCCTGCTTCCTTCCTCCCGTCTCACTGTGGATTCTTTCCAGCCCCTTACGTGCCGTCTCTGTGAGCAGAGTTTGCTTTGGGCGTCTGCGTAGTTACTACAACACGTCGGCACCTAGCACCACGTTCACCGCCACGACATGTCAGCAAAGCATCGCTTGGGGTGTGGGGTGGGAAAACGTAGATTTAGGGCTGTCGGAGGTGCAAAAACAAATGTTCCGCGTTTTAGCAATAGGATGGCAGGTGTAAAGCGGTAATCCAGCGGCAGCACTGGGAGAGTCACTGAGATCCAGGTGTTCCCGTGCGGCTGGGAAGGCAGAACGAGCGGTGGTGCCCGTGCCTCTGCCACCCTCTGGCGGAAGGAGAGAGGCGGTGAAGCGGGGCGCGGGGTGGGCCGGAGCCTGGGGCCGGAGGTGAGCCCTGCCGCCTCGCCTCCATACCGCTGCGCCCGGCGGCACGCCCGGAGGTTTTGGGGCGAGCCGGTGCTGTCTAGGGAAAGCGGGAAGTGCCCCCGGCACCGGGACTTGCCAGGCGGCAAGCGCTGCGTGGGGGGCCGGCTCAGACCGGGGGCCTGCGCGGCGGGACGAAGCGGGGCCGCCCCTCCAGTCTCCGCCTCAGCCCCGTGCGGAGCGGCGCGGAGGGGGCGGCGGCAGCTCTGTGACTCATGCCTGCGTCGAAGTAGCTCAGCCGGCGATTCACGCTTTTAAAAAAGCAAATCCGAGTACTTCTGGAAAAAAAAAAAAAAAAAAAAAAAGGTCAGCTCGCATTAAATTCCGCCGCGCGATTGGTATTCCGACGTCGTTTCTGGCGGAGTTTATAAGCGGCGAGTCGCTCCCGGTTGGAGTCGCGCTGATTCCTGGGCTCCGGTAGCACGGCGGTCCGCTCGCCCCTCGGTAAGTCTCCGCTCATCCGCGTCCTATTTCCAAATCTTTGGGAACAGCTTTCAGGATCCAGAGCTTTTGTTTCTCCTAAATTTGGTTTTGATCGCTGTCGTAGCTGCACAGGGATAACGGATATTTCGAGACAGCCAGCGCCTTAGACATCGCGTTAACCTGTTACTTCGCTTCCAGGCATTGTCTGGAGAATCGCTTCTCCTTTATGATCGTTTTCTTTTTCATCTTAAAAAAAAGCGAAATACCCGTTTACCATTGAAATTATCGATACGTTGCGTTTACACGGGGACGTAAATCCGCCCAACAATGGCAACGAACCGTTAGCTACCGACGTGAAACCAGCAGCTAACAAAGAAAGCGCTCGTTCGTTACCGCGACCTTCATTTTCTTTACAAGGGGAATAAAATAAAACGCAGGTAGCTACGGCGACAAAAGGACGAGCGGGCCACTGACCCGGCCGTTCTCTGCCGACACCCGGGTGCACATCTGGTGGGATCGGGGTCGGTCTGCTTCCCCCGGCCGCCTCGTACCATCAGCACCGGCAGCTTGCATGGCAAACGGGCCGTGCTGGAGCGTGCCTTGCCCCTGATTTGCTGAAACGTGTGTGCAAACACATACGTGCATGACGCTTGTCGTTGGGCTTGGGCAAAAATGCACCTTTGTTGTGGCGGGGGTTTAGCGGTAGGACGCTCAGCCTGACGTGTGTTTCGGGGATCTGCTGATAAGGCAAGGCAATGGGCTCCGGTTGGGATTGTAGGTCATCATCGGGGCCGGTCATTTCGAAGCCCGCTCCCCACATTGGCTTCCATTTGACGCGAGTCACTTCATCGCCTTGCTCAGCGGCCACCGATATAATTGCGATAGACTTTACGGTCCGCTAAACCCGTCATTCCGGCGCAGGGGTAGCGTCTCGGCATCCAGCGAGGGGACGCGGCTGCTCTTCAGCCTCTCGAGACATCTTCCCTGCGTGACCCTCAGCACGTTGTCCCCGGAGCGGACGCCTCCGCGCCCGGCAGCCCCACTCGGCCCGGGAGCCCGACCTGTCCTGGGACCCGCGCTGCTCACCGGGAGCCGTCGCCTCCCACCCGCCGGCATCCACACCCCCCCGCGCGGTCCTCCAGAAAAGCGGACTACTAAACGCGCCTTCTATCCCTTCCTTCCTTCCTTCCTTCCTTCCTTCCAGTAAATTCCTCGCTACCCACTCGCCCTCGGAGGAATATCGAAGAAAAGCCGAACTCCGGGCACTGGGGCTGTTCTGAAGGGATGGCTTCCTCCGCTCCCTCGTCCTCCAACGACGCTCCGGACCCCGCCCCAACCAATTTACGACCCACAAGTAGGTTTTATTATTTTCCTCGTTTAAAGCGTTTCGGAGGCTCTCTCCGCTCAGCCTCGGGAAGCCCCGTTTCCAAACGAAACGATCGATCAGTGCTGCCCGTTCCGCGCCGCCAAACAAGGTGCGCGAAGTGCTCACACAAAGGAACCGCCTCCCGGAGGCAGCGGGGTCCATGAGGCGATGAGAGCCCCTCGCAGCCCTTCTCTGACCGCTTTGCGGCCACGTCTGACGAATATGGGCGCTGAGTGAACCGCGGGCGGCCAAAAAATGGGGATGTTGTCGGGGCGGGGGGAAAACGAATCTGTGGAGGGGCGAAGTTACAGCGGTGGCTCAAAGCGGGTTCTTCCCCCCCGCACATTTTATAAATGCTAATGCTAGCACTTCTTTTCAACCTGCGCTGAAGCCTATAATCAAGCGAAATTGGGATGCTAATTGCAGCTTTTCAAAGCCTTGTATTCCTAATTGCTCTGAATTCGCTTTGGGTTATTGAGGTGCGAGTGGGAAGCGGAGGCTGTTGCAGGTGGATGTGGGATCAGCTGACGGCCCTGCCGGCTGCCAAAATACTGAAACAAACGAACGGCTCGGTGCTATAAAGAGCCAAAGACAAAGAGCGGGCGGCAGGAAGAAACGAATGGTTGAGAGGCACAGCGGAGAGGGATCCGCTTTTACCCTGGAAGGGCTGTCGGGGTGATGAGCCATGGCTGTCATTGTCCCGCGGTCGGGGGGGAGGGGGCGAGCGCCGAGGCTGCCTCCACCGGGGTGAAGGGCTTCATGGAGGGGCAGCGCAAGAACCGCGCCGCTCGACCCCGTCGGGAGGGTTCCTCTGCCGGGACCGGCAGCGCTCCCCGCTGCTCACCGAGCCCTGAGCCCGGCTCCGGCCCGCTCTCTTCCCTCCCACTCGGGTCCGCCATGTCTGCGGCCGTCCCACCGCCCGTGGAGGCGGTACGGGATCGGGCGTGGAGCGGCGGGTCCGTTCTCCTCTGCCTCGTCCCCCGACAGTCTCACGGCTCCGCCGCCGGCGTGGAAGGGGCGGTGTCGGCGGCTCGGCTGTGTATGGGCCGAAGCGGGCTCTCCTTCCACGTCAGCCCGGGCCCGTGATGGGAGTCCCGCCGCCCTCCTCTCCCTGTCTCGGCGGGGCACGGCCGGGGCGCGTTTCGCATTACCGGGGAAGAATTCGTTCCCGTCGGGCCGGCTGCGCTGCACCACGCAGGGGCCGGCCTCGCCGCTCGGCGGCGTTTCCTGGGGCGCTTAGGGCCGTGCAGCCGGGCTGAACCGCTGCGGGCAATGGGCGTCGGGTAGGACCGGGACGGAGCGTCCTCGGTGCGGCTGCCAGCGGCCCGACAGCGCGGCCCCGGCCCAGCCAGCCACGTCCCTTCATCGAGACGAATACTATTATTCACCCAATTAATTCCTGAACTCGTCTGTGACCCCATTTCACGCCACTTTATTTTAAGCTGCCACTTCCCTGGAGCCCCGCCAGCGCATGATGGGATGCTCCGGCCCCAGGTGCCGTTCTCTCTCTTCCCGGCGCTGTCGCCACGGGGAGGAGTCCCGGCTGCCCGCCGAAACGGCGGGTCGGGGAGGGAACGAGATGGGGAAGCGCAGGGCACGGCCGCGGTCCCACTGGGGTCCTGCCGCGCCACGCGACGCCTCTGCTCTCTCTTGCAGCCTACGACTCGTGGTGCGGCGTGGCGCACGGATGCACCAGGAAGATCGGCCTGAAGATATGCGGTAAGTCCTCCCGCGGGACGCCCCACCCCGAGCTCCGTCACGCCTCTCTGACCGCGCTCCGTCGGGGCACGAACCCCTCCGCCCCAGCGCCGGGCACATCGGGTTCGGGCTCCCCCTGGCGGGCTCACGGCAGCTCCGCACCGCGCCCCGGGCGCGCTCCCAGGTGCCCGGGCGCGGGTGGGACGGCCGCTGCCCCTCCGCCCCTCCTGCGGCTGTCGGGGTGCGGGGAGCGGGGCCCAGCGGGAGGCGAGCGGGGGCTTGGCCGCCTCTCTGTCTGAAATTGTTCAGCCTTATCGGAGTAGAAAATACGGATCTCCTGGGGAAGAAAGATTAACGAGAGCCTTATTAAAGAGCAATCCGTCAGCGTGCTGCGCTGGTAAGATAGCGCTGGCAGCCAGTCAGCGTGCAGGCACATGGAACGCAGAAAGGGAAACAAATGCACAATCAGATCGCGATGTTAGAGCAGGAGATTCATTTGCAGATAACGAGCTGTCGTCCTGCTCCGGATTTCTCAGCGGCGCTTTCGCTTTCGGAGACAAACAGGCTGATCTTCATTTATGATGGCAAGAATCGTTCCGCTGTGCCCTGCGAATATGGACGGGATTTCCCATCCCCCTACTGCCTCCGTGTTGGTTGGCGAGGGGGAGAAATGGACGTTTTGCCCAAGCAATGACATACTTGAGCCCCTTGCCCTCCCCGCCCGAGCCGAAGCTCACTCGCTACACGTTTCGTTACGTGGAAGTTTGGACTGAAAAAGGACGAGGGTGCAAGTGACCTGGGACGTATTACTGATCCCATCGGCACCCGCTTTAGTGCCGATTGGCTCTATAAATAGCCCCGGGCCGGGTGTAATGGAGCGTTCCCCTTCGCTGCTGCGGCGATGGGCTTCTCATCATCGTTTTAATTTAGCCTGGCGAGCAGCACTGATGCAGTAACGCCCCGCTGGGCCCGCTGCGCTCCGCCGGAGCGGGGTTATGGGGGGACGGCACAGCTCCCTCTGTGTGGGTGCAGGTTCAGATACACTGGAAATGACACGCCCCAATACCGCTTGGGGTCGGAGAACGGCAGGAGCGTGTAGTGCTGGCTTTCTGAAAGGAAATCAAAGCCAACACGGATGCTGTGGGGTTTGTTCTGTTTTTTTTGTGTGTTTTTTTTTTTTCTTTGTTTGTTTTCCTTTTCTGGCTTTTTTCCTTCTGTTCGGCGAGACAAATATCCCATGTCCATGGGGTTCGGAATAGCAGGGTTTGATCGCAACTAGTCTGTGCTCTGCTGAGCCTTCAGCCCAGGATGTGCCAGCTCCGCAGAGCGGACGGGAATGCTGCCTTCGGGAAATACATGGAGCACAGCGCTAAGGCTGCCAACCCCTAATCACACGTGCTAAACAAGGCAACGTCAAACTGCTAAAGCCACTATCTCCTCGTCCCTGCCTTTCGCAAGACGCTGTTCCGACACTAAATGCTGAGCCGTCACCGAGCTGTGGCAAAGCAGCGCCTCGGGTTCGTTCCTTTTTGTGTCACGCAGAAATCGATTCGCTTTGAGAATGCGAACTTGAAATAAGGGCTCAGCTCACAGGGAGTGCAGGTTCTAAACAAAGGGTGGCTCGTGTATCGGTGCCTGACATTCCCGGTAATTATGTACCCGAGATTTATGTGCCGTTTCCCCTCTAACAACGGACCGGCGTCAGGATGAGCCCCTTACCTGCCTGAAAGCCACCGTCTGAAGAGAACCGCTATAAAACAAAAATAATAATAATTGCATTTTAAAGAGATTTCAGAGATTGTCACTGCGTGTGAAGTGCAGACAGCTTTCTCTCTGCGTCCGGAGCCGCGTGCACGGCTCTTGCTAATTGAGCAGCGCTGCCGGGGCCGATTCTGCAATTTTGCTTGGGATCGGTGGAAACACCCAGTGTAAGAAATCCGCTCAGGTGCGTCAGCAGCTGCTCGGTATCGGTTGAAGGCTGCGAGCAGCCCATGCCGGGAGCTCGGCTCGCGCCCGGAGCACTCGGAATTCACGCTGCCTGTGGAGAGCCGGGGCGCGGAGCCGCGGTCTCAGCATGAGTGGGGAGCCGCGGGGCCGTCCCTGCCGGAGGGCTCCCACGCCGCCTCCTGCTGAGCCCCGATGTGGGGTCACGCAGATCCGCGGTCGCTCCGGGCCCAAGGAGCTCCCTCGCAGCCCGCCCTCTACTTGTACATTTTTGGCCTCATCATGCACGTCGACGGGAACGCCTGCCAGAGGGGCACGATGCACCCCTGCTGGGAAGCGCTGCGCTCCTCGACCCTACCGGGGAGGCGGCCCTGGCAGCAGGCCGTACTCCGCTTCTCTCTGGATCTCTGTGTGGTTTTCTTTCCACGCGGGACACAACGCGGCCCGGTCGGGCATGGAAGGAGCCCACGAGCCAAGGCTGCCGCACGTCCCTGCGGCCCGGGCAGCACTAGCAGTGTGAACCTCCTCGGCCAGAGCCTTCAGCAACGCCCAGAGCCCGGCCTAGCGACACCCGCCTCGCGCGGAGCTGGGAAGAAGAACGGGTGGGAAAGTACAGCGAAGCGAGACCGCGGCTCTGGGGAAAGATGGGCGCTCCGGAATTCAGACTGAACTGCACCAGCTTCGGTATTAGCCGTCCGCCTAACGAGTGGGAGTCCCTGACTCACTGCGAGCACCGTTAGCGGCGGTACCAACGCAGTTACGTACAAACAGAGCCCGTCGGTCCCGAGCTGTGACCCGAGGAGCCCGGGGCACGCGGCCAGCAGCGAAGAGCGCCAGGGAGAAGGCGTCGGGGGCCGCGGAGGAACGAAGTTCCAGCGATGGCTTTCCTCGCCCCTAAGTGTTCCTTTCTGCCAATCAGCCCCGAGCACGGGGGGAGTCGGGCTCAGCTGTTCCTCAGTCAAAACAAAACCGCGGAGAACGCGATGGCCGTCCCGAGCACTGCGGTTCAGCCTGGCTCTGCTGCCGCCTGCCCCAGGCATCCCGCCCCGCCGGGAAGTTGGAATCTACTGTCTTCGCTGGCAAAGGAAAGGGCAGCGCCACGGGTGTTTTATCAGGTTTCACCTAATTCAGTGCAACAAACCCTGAAAAACGGCTGTTGGCCGTACCCTGGTATCGCAGGGAGCCGAGGTCCTAAGCGCCGGTGGGAGCGGAGCCCCTAGGAAGGACAAGGGCAGTGGCAGAACCTTTGGGGCTCGTTTTGCCGCGGGCACCTTTCCCTCTGTGAGCGGGAAGTGGGCTCTGTGGGTGCTGCCGCTGCCCTTAGGGCACCGAGGAGGACGCTGCAGAACGGCTGCCCGCTCCCGTGCCTTTTGTGCGTGTGAACACCACGAGAAGCAAAGTGGCCCTGATTTTCATCATACATCATTGCCCCTGTCTGTTAGGTCCATAAACTTCGCCTGCAGGCTGAAATAGCATTGACTCATCCTGAACTCTCTTCCAGTGGCTGATTACTGAAGTGGAATCTGTCTGATCGACTTAATAAGAATGTACCACTGCACTAAGTGACAAAAATTTGTTTTTTGCATGGCTGGGTTTTTGCAGTTGATGGCATTTTGAGCTCCCCTCCTGGAGGCAAATAAGCCCCATAAATACTCTTATTCCTGACCTCATTAGTCAGATCCAGAGCAAACGCTGCTTTGAACTGTTAGCTAGAGAGCTGCTGTAGGTATTTCAAAACATGTTGGGAAGCGAGAAAACCCTGACCTGTGCACCTTGCAATAACGATGTAGGGTTCCTGCAGAGGACCAACAGCCTGGAAGACAAAGGCCGGATCGTCGGCTCCCTGAAGGAGCGGCAGTCTTCCAAGAACCTGCTGGCGTGCGAGAACAGCGAGCGGGAAGCCCGGTTCCGCCGCACCGAGACGGACTTCTCCAACCTGTATGCCCGAGGTAAGCGCTCCTGCAGCTCCAGGCTCCCTTGCCAGCCTCAGCCCGGGCTGCTGCTCACTGGGGAGCTTTGGAGAAAGCCGTCAGTGTGTGTTCGCTGAGAGCCGCGCTGGCGGTGCTTTAAAGTTTTTTGAAATGCAATTTGCTGTACTTTGGGCTGATCGTCTTCAGCTCAGCTCCAGCTGTTCCTTCGGGGTCACTCCAGAGGCAGCTCGCAGGAAGAGCGCAATTTCGTATTTAATTAATTTTCCCTTCAGTACATCAGCAATAAACGGCCTGTGGCTGCTAGTATAGGACCGGAGATGAGGAGGGTGGGGAAGAGGTTGTTGTAACTGGGGTTTGGGTGCTTCTGGGAGGCGAGCAGCCAGTAGCAGTGCACTGCCGCTCATTCCCGTGGACCCGTTCCCCAACGGGCGATTGGCCTCAGCAGTCCCAGGTAGCCAAGGCTCCGCCGTGCCTCCATCCCCTCCGGCAGCGCTGAGCCGGGGCCGCGGCTCCCAGGAGCCGAGATGGCTGTGGGCGGCCGGGGACTCTTCACCTCCGCCTCTCGCTCCCTAAGCGGGAGCTGACGGCTGCTTTGCCCGCAGATTTGCTGCCCGCTAAGAATGGTGAGGAGCAGACCATGCAGTTCCTGCTGGAGGTCGTGGACATACTCCTCAACTACGTGAGGAAGACGTTTGACAGATCCACCAAAGTGCTGGACTTTCACCATCCGCACCAGCTGCTGGAGGGCATGGAGGGCTTCAACCTGGAGCTATCGGACAACCCCGAGTCCCTGGAGCAGATTCTGGTGGACTGCCGGGACACGCTTAAGTACGGGGTGCGGACAGGTGGGTTCCCGCACAGTACCGGGTCGGGTCATTCACACGGCCGGGCGCTCTGAGGCTGCTCTCTGCCCCGCGGGACGCTCCAGTCGGGCCGCCCCAGACAATGGAAGTGGACCTGCCGGGCCCGTGCTGTCCCGCTGTTAGCAGAGCCCAGAAACACGTTTTTAAGACGTAATCTCCTTCATTTGATGAAATGCGAGCTGTCTGTACCTCCGGGGAGCAATATCATTAGGTAAATGAGAGCATAAATGACACTGAATTTGCAGTTTTTCTTCTTTATGTTCATCAGACGTTTAATGCAAAAGAGAATGAAATCCCAGGAATCATCAGTACGGGAACCCCGCGGAGTTCAGCCCGTTCCCGGGAGCCGCCTATCCATCCAGGTCCCGACGCGGTGCCCGTGCGCTGGCACTGCGCTGAGCACGGAGCCCCGCTGCCGTCCCGTCAGCTCCTCGCTGGCACGGCGGTGCCGTTCCCCTCCCGGAGCCGCGGCCCGGGCACGGCTCCCTCGGAAGGCGGTGGGAGATGGCGGGGTGGCTCCTGGCATAGCGCCCCAAATCGCGCGGGCAGTGCCGGTGAGCGCTGAGGGGCTCTCGTGATGGAAATGTCCATTAACGTGATGCTAACGCTCTTACATTTATGCAGTTGTTTAGGAAGCGTTGTCGGCGGTGTCGCGAGTGCAGCCATTTGCGGCAGACGGGATAAACTCGGGGCTGCGGAGCTGGCGGAGCCGCTCTGAGCTGCTCTCATTCCCTTTCAGGTCACCCGCGCTTCTTCAATCAGCTGTCCACGGGCCTGGACATGATCGGCCTGGCGGGGGAGTGGCTGACATCCACCGCTAACACCAACATGTAAGCTGCCGCGCTAGGGTTGTGCTTAGCTGGCTATCGCCTGTCGTGACAGACGTGCACTTCAGTGCCAATTGCTTTGTCTCCATTAGAAGTGTCTCCCCTGACTGTAATACAGAGCAAATAGTCATATAGACCATAGCCATTTCACAGTCCCGATAAACCCAAATCTCCCAGTGCACACGGTAAGCGATATATGCCAATTCTAATATAAAAATAATAATCTGATCCTAATTGAACACCATTAAATAATTCTCATCTCTCAGATCACTCTTACTGATCTTTTCCAGATATATTTTTTAATCATTTGTCTCTAGACTGGGTAATTCCGTATTAGGATCAGTGGAACACAAACTATGTAAAACAATTACTTGTCCTCCTGTTGGCTTCAGATGTATCAGAGTTGGGCCACCACCTGTCCCTGTGCTGCTTCTGGGTGGCCTCAAACGGGTTAAAACCTATCACTGAAAGTTAATGTGGTGATAGGGAAGGAATTGCCCAGACTAAGGTTTGTAAAAGCAGTACATGAATAAATAAAGCACTGAAAAGTAAGTTACATCTATAAATCTGCCAGTGGGAAAACTATCTAGTTTTTCTTTACCTTGATATTATTGAAAGCTTAATTAATGAAAAGAATGAAAATTAATCAATTTAACAAATTAATGAAAGTAAGTGCAAGGTATTCTGCTGAATTTTTGCAATAAAGAGCATAACGTGCAAAGAAAACTTCCTGACAGTTTTTGTGCGTTGATTTCTATATATTCCAAAATGTGCCTTCCCTGTTAGCTCTTTGTTGGGTGTGTTTTAAGAGTAAAGTTGCCTCTAGTTCAGGTACCTTGCTGCTTATTGGCAGAATGCAAGAAATACAGCTGCAGATCTGAACATGAGCTTTTTTTCCTCAGGTCCATCCACAAGCAGGTGCTCTGTTAGTGCAGCTGGTTATTAGCAGTTCTATGTAGATTGCAAGCTGTGCCTGTTCTGTGGCATTAGCACTAAGGAAAACAGTATCAGGTGCTCCAGCCAAAGCCAACCTGCCCTTTACAATTATAATCTTTTCAACTACTGTTGTTGCAATATATATAATGTATTATAAAGGACTCAGGTGTAAAAGCTGTTTGGGAAAGTAAAACAAACAGCAGCAGTGTACATTTTAATAGTAAAGCAAGGATTGCAAGGTGCTTTTTTCTCAGCGCCATGAGTAAAAGCTAAAATGTTTCTGATTGCATTTCTGAAATTGCTTCAATATTGTCCCTCTTGTCAAAAACAAGCTTCAGAACATCATTTTGCAGGCCTTGCTCCCTTCGACTGACTGAGTTATCCCAGCTTAGCTCTCCTTTTGTAATAAATGAAATTGCACAAATATGATAATAGATATCAGAATTCAGCTCTGTGGCAGGCTGTGATAACCTTAGGAAATGGTGCCATCATTATTAAGAACATCACGTTTATTCAGTTCTGAAAAGCAACTGTTTAATGAAGTTGCTTTTGTCTCTCTTATTTTGGTTTTAAGAGTAAGTTGTTGAATAGCTAGCTCTGTAAAGCTAACTTCTGATCTATTTATATTAGCATATCGTGCAAATAGTTTTCTGTGAGCATCTGCATCTATTTATTTGCATGAGGTTTACCAAATGGAAAATGGTATCTTGCTCTTTTTTTTTTTTTTTCAACCAACCAAGGTCAACATGATGTGCCTTAGAGTAATGCAGTAATTGCATGTATGGTTGAAGCAAGGTGTTTGTAAAATAAGAGTTCAGAGTGCTGACAAGGTTATTAACAGTGGCTGGAGTGGCACTTTGAGCCCTGGGGAGCATACCACTTGTTTTGAGCAGCGTTCCAGCACAGAAGAGCAGGTTCTGACCTTTATCTAGGAGCGGCTTTCACCTTTCAGTTACACAATCATCTAGTGCAACAGTAACGCTGGGTTGCACTGGGAATGTCTTCCATTTGCCATTTTTCTTTTCCACCTTTTCCACCTGCAAAGAGTACTTAAAATACTAGTGTGCAGTTAGAGGAATAGATTTTTTTTTTTCTCAAGAGAATTTTGAGTAACAGAAACATCTGCATTCTCTTAGGAAATATTATATTGTTATTAGGAAACGTTCCCTAAATGTAACTGTGAAGACAATAGATTAAATTAAATGTAATGAGCTCCCCACATCGACTTGGAAATAACATATCAATGTGCGATTTGTAGCTCAACCAGCGAGCATAGGACTTTGCTGGAATCCTCAGGTGCTGCCGTTATTCAGTCAGCTCTGGGGATCTGTCACTTGGGGGCTGAGGAGCAATAGTATGATCTGGAAGTTCCCTTTATGCCCCTGGTAGCTAAGATGAGAGAATTATATTGATAGTATTATGCATCATTGCTTATGAAGATGTAACATATAAAAATGACATACAGTGCTTTATATTTATCCTGATAAAAATGCACCAGCCCCTAGGTGAGCGAAGAATTAAGTCAGCACTGGCCACTCCTAACATAAACCCATTTGTTTCTTTTGTTAGTGAAGACCTAGGGCTCATGACTATTGTTAATTTATATAAATATTTGTAACTGCATACCAAAAATGAAAACAGTATGTTTAATCAGGTGTTTGGGTGTGAAACACATTTTCTGAGTTTTACAGAAATTTTCAAAATCATTGAAGTTTAAAACAGGCAATGACTTGGACTGGCCTTGAGCAAGACATGACTTTTGAAATCGTAGCTATCCTCTAACATAACTTCACTGCCCTATTACTTACAACCATCCGCTATGGTTTTTTAATTTCTTTGTCAGACTCCAGGGACTCAGAAAATAATTGCACAATAAAATCAATAGATGCTATTTTACTTGGGTTTTAGTACATTTTCAATTTCCCATGTGATGTCTTAGTATTTTATGAACAAAGATCTTGCTTAATATTGTGTTCTTCTTGTATAAATGCTGAAGTCTTTCAGGAAGCACGTAGGGGTGAACATGCCAGATTTCCAGATAAAATTCAAAATGCATTTAAACTGATGGAGAAAATCACATTGACTTCAGTTTGTCTCATATATAAGCTACACAGTATGCTGCTGAGCTCCTGTTGGCTTCAGGAGGGCATTCTGCCTAAGGCTGGAATGTGCCTCAGATTTTGAATGTTTGAAAAAACACAGAACAAAATGAACTGTGGTGTTTTTTATACTGAGAAGGTTGCAGGCATCAACTGGTTTGTTTACATTACATTATGTCTCTGTAGTCACTGGTAACACCCAAACTCCAGATTGGTATTCAGCTGTCTGTCTCTGACAGTTCTGATCATGATAAAATCAAAAGAAATCGTATTTTTTTTTTGCTTCTCATAATAGCAGTGACAGCTGTCAGCAAATATATGAACTTTAATATTTTAAACTAAACAATGTAGACATAAGTGAAATACAAGCTTTCAGGAATAGCTTGTGCCCCTAGGGTCTGCCATAGTAATACTCGGTGTCATTTAAATATTAAAGAAACAAAATGTAAATTGTGGTGAAATTATTTACATTGAAAACAGAAATGATCACGCAGTTCCAAAGTGTCAGAGTGTCACCCTCCTAAAGATTCTGTTAAAAATCACAGCTTAGTTTCTTTCTGCTCCTGTGTTCTTTCCCTCCAACCCCCCCTCCTTATTTATCTATCTATCTATCTATATATCTTTATTACTTTTTTTTTTCCTTGGCATACCCAACACTCAGTTTATTTACAGCAGTAGGAAATTATCCATGTAGCTTCCTCCCCAGAAATGGTTGTATGGCTGTCACTTTCCATCCACAGATCTGTCGGTGACATCATGGCACACCAGGCTATGCACTGCTTTTTGCCTTCATTAAATGGATACAACCGTTGACTGCTGTCTTGTATTTGTAATTGCTAATTAGAAAATCATCATTTATAATTACTCTTGACAGTTATTGATCACATGGTATTGTAGAAATAAGTTGTCCTTGGAGATCATCAACAGAATAAATCCACATAATTAATTGTATTTAGACTTTGGAGCCCTAGCTCAATAGTTCTAATTATGGCTATGGTTAGCTCACTGAAGTTCACTGTTTTAATAAAGAATTGACACTTTGGGAGACGAATGTGCGGCAACATAGCAGTCAGAAGCTCAGTGATGGTGAATATTAGGTCTCACGTTGGTTGTAATAGACAAGTTATTGATATTGCAGGTCTTTATAGACCAATATTTCACATATTGTCTTCTGAGGATACTTGCTTGCATAAGGTTTGCAATATCAGATCCTTGAGTTACAGGAAAAATTTTAGGAATCTGAAGCAATTGATTGTGTTTTTTGAATCTGTATTTAATTTTGTTTGTTTTGTTTGCTTTACTCATACAGGTTTACGTATGAAATTGCCCCCGTTTTTGTCCTCATGGAACAAATAACACTTCGAAAGATGAGAGAGATTATTGGATGGTCGAATAAAGATGGTGATGGAATATTCTCACCTGGTGGGTTTTTCTCTTGTGTTTGGAGGTTTGACTAAAATTTCAAAAGTTAAAATAACCATAAGCTCTGTCTGAATGTCCACTTCCTGTGTGAAATATCTGCAAGACCAAACAACATGTCAGAGTTTTAGAAATAGGAATTTCCCACCTGAAGTATATGCATTGTTCAAGCATCCCACAAAGAAGAAAAAAGAGATTTTTATTTTTGAGTATGTCTATGTATCATGGCTACATAGAACACTGGTAACATTTTTAAAGCTTGATTACAAATTCTGGAACGTGGTTAGGCTTTTAAACACCCTTTGTTGTGCCTCATTTCTCGAGCTGCTGACCTCCAGAACTATGTCCTGCTATTGAGAAAAAGAGGCTAGGTGTAACTTTCAGAAAACCAGCTGGATTCCCAAAGTATGGTTCTGAAGAACAGGCCACAGTTGTCTTCCTGTTAGGGTGGTATAAAAGCAATAAGCAGTTGTAGATAAGAATGGGAAAACACATGGAAGCCCCAGGTCCATGTCTGGACAGTGGGCACCAACAGTACTCCAGGTTTCTGGGTTTGTTGGTGAGGGGAAGACCATCCTGTTTCAGAGAATAAGGACAAATTTCACCTCTTCTTGGAACAGCCTGCGTAAAATCCAGGAAAACACTCTTTCTTGATTTCTAGTCTCATCTGTGAGAACAATTTTGCCAATGTTCTGGTTGATGAAGAAATACTAGTGAAATAAATTCTCCTAAACTTTATAGATGATATTTTTCTTACTAAATCTTGGCATCTGCATTGTACAGCTAAGATATCTGGACTGGGCTTTTTGTAGAATAAAAGAAAGAGAAAAAAAGTTTTTTTTTTTTCCTCAACTCAAATTCCTCAGTTGTATCAAAATATACCAGTTGAATCAGCCTGTGAAGTGTCTCTTTCTTTAAACTCACTATTAAGGTAGCTTAGGATTACTACCTTAGCTGGAGAAACCTACCTTTTAGGCACCTGGTTCTGTATTTACAGATGAGATGGGATAAATCTATACTGTACATGACTTTAGCCTTGAGAGAATTTGATAACTTCCCATTTTTCTTACTAACAAGAAGTTGTCCTGCAAAAGCAGTACAGTGAAAACTGATAATTTTAGGAAAGTGTTACAAAATAATAGCAACTGAAAGAGATGATAGATTAGGCTATTGGTATAACTTTCTAGAGCATCTGTTCTTACGCTACTTAGGCAGATGCCACGCTTTTCAGAGATTTACTTTTCATAGTTTGCTCCCACTTTTCCTGATAATGTCAATGAGACTTGTGTGTCTTTGGTATAATATTCATTTTTTCTTATCACTATTCTAGTATTCATTTGTTTATTCATTCACAGGAGGAGCCATCTCCAACATGTACAGCATAATGGCCGCACGTTACAAGTATTTCCCTGAAGTCAAAACCAAAGGCATGGCTGCAGTCCCTAAACTGGTTCTCTTTACCTCAGAACATGTGAGCTTAACACACTTCTAATTGTTAATTTATTGATGTACATCTTGTTATTAAATGACCCCTCCATATGTACGTGCTTTCCTGCAGAGTCACTACTCAATAAAGAAAGCTGGAGCTGCACTTGGATTTGGAACAGACAACGTAATTTTGATCAAGTGCAATGAAAGGTAAGATGGATGCTAATGTTTCGATATATTAAATGTGTTCATCTGTTAAATTTGTTTTAGTATAGTTAAGGGCTGGTTCAATACAGTGTGTCGAGTTGCTAATCACCTGTTGAAAAAATGTTATTAAGTGATTTCAACTGTGGCTAGTATTTCTGTATACAATCTTCAATTTTCTTTGTCTTTGTTTTTACAATAATTACAGAGGCAAAATAATACCAGCTGATTTGGAAGCAAAAATTTTGGAAGCAAAACAAAAGGTTTGTATTTTTTTTTTTTTTTAAACAGTGCTTAAATGTTTGGCTTAATAAAATGTGTTACTTCTTCCTTGGAAGGCTGAGGGGTAGCATTAAACAAATGCATTATAACAATATAAATCTTGTAATAGTATTTTTCAACTGTTTAATTATATATTTCTGTGTTGTTTAGGGAATTATCTTGCAATGGTTTCTATTTACTCTTTAAATATATATATATTTTTAATATATTGTCTCACATCTGTATTTTATGACTTTTTAAAATAACTTTCTCTTTGGAAATACATGGAAAAATGCTAAAACAAGAAATTAAAACTATTTTTGCCAAACTTTGATGTTTGGTCAAACCATCAAAAATTCTGTTGAATGATAATCCTAAAAATTCCCTTAGCTTCCAAGTGTGAGAGTGCAGGGTCAGTAACTGTAGCCAGTAAGCTTGATTTTGAGGAATTGTTATTCCTTGCGAGGAGAAATTTAACCGTTTTATATAAAACCACCAAAGTTAATGCTACCAAGATTGTTCTTGATTTCTTAACTTCTTTACACTTGCATACTCCATAGAGTTGCAGTTCACATTTATTTCATCTAATTCAAAATTGTGATTTTCACTTTTTGTTTTTCCTGAAAGAGTCTGAGTTCTTTAAATAATCCTGTTATTTGCTTTGTAGGGATACATTCCTCTCTTCGTAAATGCAACTGCAGGCACAACAGTTTACGGAGCCTTTGATCCAATACAGGAGATTGCAGATATATGTGAAAAATACAACCTCTGGCTCCATGTAGATGTAAGTAACTGACTGACTTGCTATTAATCAGGCAATGGAGGATTTAAGTTTACATATTTTGTCTTGAAACAAAATATTTATTAGAACCTGAGTAATTTAAAATATGTTAGACTTTTCAGAATGACAAATCTTCTCTTTTGTTCCTATCTCTTCCAGGCTGCTTGGGGAGGTGGACTCTTAATGTCCCGAAAGCATCGTCATAAACTGAATGGAATAGAAAGGTACTACACACTTTGTTAGTAATCCTGTTATTTAACTTCGTGAGGTACATGACATTTCACAAATTCATGAAAAGATGAATTTGCTGGAATAAAGGATTTAAATACTAAATTAACTAGAAGTATGACAAACAATTCTGTACAACACAACAGTGAAGTGTATATATACATCAGTGAAAGCCAAGTTTTCAGGAGATTCGAAGGATATTGCTTGGCAAAAAATGGAGAGTGTTCTAGGCATAGTTTTTAAGGGATTATAAAAGTTGTCTCCAGATTTCTACTGAAACTGTTCTGTCATAAAATACTGCTCATCTGAAGAAAAGTCAGAACAGCAACGAAGAACCAGAATCATAAGATCTTCCCCATCACTGCAAGTATCAGCTTCCAAGGAAGTAAAAAGAGGATCTGAAACAAGCTCTACCCACATTCTCTCTAATAAGCACCAAATTCCTTCCTTGAGACAACTGTGCCAAATGTGGAAATTTCTAAAGGCATAAAATGAGAGCAGTGAATGAAGTTCTTCATTAAATAGACTTTCCCAGTGGTGGGCATCTCGTACTATAAGAAAGAATGATGTATGGCATGACTGGTAGGAGAGACATGGACAATTCTGGCACAATATAAGATGTTATAGCAGGAGAACTCTGAATCAGCAGAGCAGTATGCCAAATCCAATTTGCTAGCCACAGGCAACATATCTTAATATGAAATTAGTATTGTAAAAACAATTTATTTTACCTGCACAAGTTTAATTGGCACACCTACTTAACCTGTTGGTCCACACTGCCTAAGGAGGCTCTAGAAGGAGGGTACACCCTGCAGATGCAGCCTAAGCCACACTATTCGTTTGCCTGAGATATGCTCCTATCCAGCCTAGTGCAGATGGAGGTTGGATTTGTATCTGGAATCTTTATGGAATATGTGGTCTTCAGATTGGAGTGAATGAATTGTCATATTGCCTGAAACAGGAACTGTGGTTATGCTTGTTCTCAGGGAGCAGGGGGTAGGAGTGGAGAAGATCTCTTTGACATTTCATTCAACAATGTTTAAAGAAGTTGTGACAGAGGCGGTTCAGGCTGGGTATTAGGAAAAGGTTCTTCACCAAGAGGAGGTTCAATCACTGGAACAGCCTCCCCAGGGAGATGAGGCACCAAGCTTTCTGGTGTTCAAGAAGCATCTAGACAAAGCTTTTAGATGTATAGTCTGTTTTTTTGTGGAGTCCTGTGTGGAGTCAGGAGCTGGACTTGATGATCCTTATGGGTCCCTTCCAACTTGGGATATTCTATGGTTCTATGATTGCATGAACACGTGTATAGTCTGTTAAATATCTTTACGTGGTTTCCTTCTCTGGAACATGCAGTGAATTGAGGGATATTTGGTAATTAATAGCTTGGGGTGAGGAGGTCAGTGGACATATTATGTTGGTACATTTATTTTAGCATCAACATTAAACTGTCTAGATTGATATATTAAAAATATAGAATGTCTTATCTTGGCAATTAAATTAGATGATCTTGTGCATCCACTTGTGCGTACGCATAAGCAGTCTTAACCTTTACACACAGAATGTTAGGATTATAAAGTTTTATAGCCTTTTAACGGTCCATGGGCTTAGCAAGATAGCACAGAAAAGGCCACTTTTGGCTCTAGCTGGAAAAGCAGAAAAGCAATCAAAGTGAATTTTCCTTTACTTTTACATTTCCACTAACTGTTCAGCAAGTAACTGTACTTTTCCAGTGCTTCAGATTGTTTCCTTAATTCTTTGTCCCATCACCCAGTCCATACTGTTTTTGTTAGTTTTGTTAGTACTGTTTCTAAAGTGGGATTCTGGGGGGACGAAGTTGCTATTTCAGCTCATCAACACAGTCTGACACTAATTAGCTGTTATTAATAATAATATGGACTGATTAGGAGTCTGCTATTTGAAGTCAACATGAAAATCTCCTTTACTGGACAGTACAGCTGGGAAAGGAGACACAGACCTGAGACAGTAATAATCTCCATAGTGAAACCAGCTGGTTAAAAACTATGTATGTTTCCAGCTCAAAGCAGATAACTAAGGCAAACTTCAGATTGAATTTCTCTTTTTCAGACCTATCTGAATGTGTATGTTATTTATTTATTTTCAGAGCCAATTCAGTCACTTGGAATCCACACAAGATGATGGGAGTATTGTTGCAGTGTTCTGCCATTCTGGTCCGGGAGAAGGTCTGCTTTACATTTAGTAATTAAACAGTTAAAAAAATCATAACTATCAAATTCTACTTTTCAAAAGAATAGTGCATGATCATTTGGGTTTATACTGTACTTAGGAAATTGGTATTCTTGTATGTTTATTTTTTAATTTTCTTTCGTCAAAGTTGTAAGCAATACGGGTCAGATCCTCAGCTGTTGGATCTTTGCATATTCTAACTGCACTACAGCTATGCTTGTATACCTCATCTGAGCACTTGCCTCTTTGTTCTGCTGGTATATGGAATGTACAGCTGTGATTTTTTTTTTTTTTTTTATCTTGCACAGTATTTTAAAAGTTTCTGCGTAACATATAGGAGTTTTCCCCTTTGTGTTTTCTTTGTAGACTCTTATCCATAGTTTATAAGTTTCTATTGGTTTGTAGGCCATCATTTTAAAAGCAGTGATTGTGATGCATCTCTTCTCCTTGCTTGCTAAGCAAAAACCATCGAGGTTTGATCATCAGTGTTTATAATCATTACTAATTGTTACTAGTGTTAAGTGTCATTAAACTGGACAAAATATAAAGTTGGAGACTTTAATTTTTTTTCTACATTTTCTGTAGCTGTATGCAGCCCTGAGAGGATGCAACTGTAACCTACTATATAATTTAATACATCAAACATTTAAGTCTTAAAACCACAGTCTTATGGTATGAAACGAAGTAAGTTAGCGCTGGAAATTAAGAATCCAAATGCATTTGAGGAAGTTCTAAGGAAAACACCTTAGGTTATGAAATCTTGTCTGTGTCTCAGGTTTACAAAACAGGATCCATATTTCATTTAAAGAGCAATTATTCTGTATATATTTGATATACAACTTTATATATCATTAATACATACAGATTGACATGCACATATGCAATATATTTCATGTATGTACATGTTTTTCATTACAGGGTATACTTCAAGGCTGCAATCAAATGTGTGCAGGATATCTTTTCCAACAAGACAAACAGTATGATGTATCCTACGACACGGGAGATAAGGCAATACAGTGTGGCCGACATGTGGACATTTTCAAATTCTGGTTGATGTGGAAGGCAAAGGTAAATCATAAAATCCCAGTTAAAACATTAGAAGTTATTTATTTAATTTATACGTTTAATGCAATGGAAGGCTTTTTTAATACTTGTGTAAACACAACTTCTAAACACACAGATATGTGGTCAGAAAAGAACTGTTCAGCTAGTAGAACAATGTCAACCATCAATTCATATGGCTGAAAATGAGAAATCAGATCAGTGTTGTTCAGGAATAGTCCTGCAGTATAGTAATGAATAACAGTGTGCTTCTATTATTTTTAGTTGTTCATTCATATGCAGAAGTGTACTTTTAAAAAGTTTTGTTTTTCCTATTTTATTTATTATCAGCACTCATCTTTTTAAAGAGATAATGATCTTTCAGAAGATCAGATGCTACAAAAGACCAGTAGGTAGGCAAATGACTTTAAGCAGACAAGCTTTTATTTGCTGGCTTTTAAATATGCAGAGTTCTTGAAAACTGTTTGAATGAATTAGATTACTTTCCAAATCTTACTCTTTCACTTGGAATTCTCTTCCATGTCTGCAGTCTTTCAACAAGAACTGGGAAAACAAGACTTAATGTTTGTGTTTTTAGAAACTGAAGAAAAGAGAACTAAAGATACTATATTAAAATATCAAAAGTCTTTCTTGTTGTCATAATAAATACTCTTAGAAAAAGAACAGAACCTAATGGGGATTACAGTTTTTGACCCATTTAGCTGCTTCTGATGGAACTGATTGACTTTACTTCTAAATTGCTAGAAATAATTCTACTAAATTTTGTATGTCTGAAGCCATGTTAGAGTGAAATCTCTCTGAAAAGGTGATTACATCTGAGGAGGAAAAAGTACTTTGTAATTAATACTTTCTTTTTAAAATAGGGTACAGTGGGATTTGAAAATCAGATCAACAAATGCCTGGAACTGGCAGAATATCTCTATACTAAAATAAAAAACAGAGAAGAATTTGAGATGGTTTTTGAAGGAGAGGTAAGTTTACTTTCACTTAACCTATGTGTAGGGGCCAAATTTATGTATTATGTAATTTATGAATGTAAATCATAAAAACTACATTAATGCCATCTATTTATATTGAGATTCCAGGTGCCACCATGTATTTCACTGCAAATCTGCTGGTTTTGCTATATCTTGTGTTACTAGTGCCATTGTATAAAGTCTTTAATAGAATAACGCAAATATATTGTCTCTTCACTGACTATGAAAAGGAAAATAGAGTAGGGAGCCTTGAAAGCAGTTCCCTGAAACACTGCATGAAGGTAGAAGGCATTTGCCAGATGGCATTAGCATGCTAAGATGGAACAATGTATAAGGAATCTAATATGGCAGATGCAAAAACTTAGTTCTGCAATTTTTATTTATTTATTTATTTATTTATTTATTTATTTATTTATTTATTTATTTGCTTCCAGATCTGTGCTAAAGTATATTAGAGTACACAGCTAACCTGTATTACATACATACTGATGTATGTGTTTGGCTCTTTTTGCAGCCGGAGCACACAAATGTATGTTTTTGGTATATTCCACCAAGTCTCAGAGGCATGCCAGACTGTGATGAGAGACGAGAAAAGCTGCACAGGGTATGAGGCTTATGTTAATGCAAAAGTATAGTCTGCTATTTCAGCCCAAAGTATTCTTTTTATTAAAAATAATACATCTCTGTGTTCTCAAGTTTCAGATGTTAGGACCAACATTCTCCCATATCTTGTTGAGGCTTTGATATTTATCTTTATCTCTAGCTGGGGTTGAAGTCACGTTTTCCCTGTGAAACAAAATACAGAAGACAATTAGGCTTTATTTGTCTGTTTGTTTCCTATTCCTTCTGTGGTCCCAAAATTGTATAAGAGTACTTAAAAAGTAGCTAGATACGGAAGAAATCTCCACTTTGTTTGAACAGGACAGTATTTCAGAAAGAGAAACTGAAGGATAATTATCTAAAGGTTCTGGGGCAGATGTAAGACAGGGAATCATGCAAGTCTTTTCTTCTTGCAAGATTTTTATTTTGGATTTAGGAATTCTTGGTTGGTCACAGGAGATTTTCCAGTATTTGACTGATTACTGCAATTCAGTGAAAATGAATATGGTTTGGAAGACTTTGGGATAGTATTTTTGAAAAAAGGATAGAGGGGAATGAAGATATTATAGAGGCACCACCATAGAAGTTCTCTGTTACTTAGGAACTGAGGGAAATAAAAAAAGTTGTAGTAGCATTTTAGACAAATAAAAGTGGAACGAAGTAAATTTGAGAGACAACAGAATTATTTTATAGTTGAAAAAATGAATTGCACTTTTTATGTATGGAAAAGAAGAAGAATGGATAAAGTTGGGAGATTTCGTGAAAGATTTTTTTGACTTCATCACACCGCAGAAAGAAAACAGACGTTCCTGGGACAACCTAGAGTTAGAGAAATTGCCTAAACTGAGAGGAAAAAAAAAGGAGTTAGATAAGATTGGGAATAAGGATGAAATATTTTTTTTTTGACCATTTTAATTATTAAAGGCCATCATAAAGCATCCTACAAAACAGTTACGAACCAGAGCTCTTACCTTGGCTGGCAGACAGTAGAGCAGGAGAAAGGTCTAGATGGCATGGCTGGGCTCACCTAAAATTGCATATTAAGACTGTTGGAACAGTATTTCTTATAAATTAAAGTGAGGAAGTGTAACAGAGGTAAATGCACAGTACTGCAAAACTGCTGGAAGGTTTCCATGGCTTATGCTAGCAGAAAATATTCCTTACAACAAAGATCTTGTTGAAAATTTTCTGCTGTTCCTACCTTGTCCCTTTAGCAAGTTGACTTTGAGAATAAATATATTTTCATGAAAAGCATCCATAGCCCTCATAAAGTTGATTCTGGAGTGAATTTTCCAAAACCAAAACAACAACAAAAGAAATACTCTCTTGTCCCCAACATTTCTTGACATCAGAATTATACATATCTCTTTTATCCAAAGGCTGTAGTAGTACTTTGCACATTCAGTACTTCTCACTCAAATACTCAGGATATAAGAATAACAATAACTAATCAGCACATACAAATTATGTACATTACATATATTAAAATATTATGTTCTGAATATACGAGGATGCTGCTAGTCTCTTAATTTAAAAGATTTCTGAAAAGATTAATACTATAATTGTCAATTCTACTTCAAATACCCAATCTCTGAAGCTTTCCAGCTTTTTCTCTTATTGCTTTTCTAAACTGTCTATTTCATTCTTTTGTGTTTTCCCTAAATTTAGACAGCTTGTGATATTCAAAGAAAAAATAAAAATTCTCAAAATCTCTTTTTCTCTTTTTCTCTCTCTGTCTCTCTTTGTGTCTCTTCTTTCCTCCCTCTATCTTAATTCTAAAGGTGGCACCAAAAATCAAAGCCCTGATGATGGAGTCAGGTACTACCATGGTTGGATATCAGCCTCAGGGAGATAAGGTCAACTTCTTCCGAATGGTCATCTCAAACCCAGCAGCAACGAAGTCTGACATAGACTTCCTCATTGAGGAAATAGAGAGATTGGGGCAGGAGCTGTAGTACAATGGATGAGTTATTAATTTCTCTAATTCACTGTTTTCCAGTACTGGTTATTTTTTTAACCCAGTTCTGCAGAACATGTTTTAAGGAAATTCTCTTTCTGTAAGTTTCAATCTCCTAAGATGTCCTTAAGCAGTGACAAAAACTTATAGGCTACTGAAATATATGTGTACTGGTAGATCACTTTACTGAGGGAAAATGTATTATCTTGAAGTTGAAGTACTGTTGACTCTTAGATTGGTCTTGGTTTATGCCAGCAGGAAATTAGCAAGTGTGAAAATAGAAAATTAAGTGAACTCTGCACAGTATATATGTACAGTATAAATATATATCTATAATTATATATATATACATATATATATATATAAATATATAAAGAGGTTATGAACTTAGATCTAAGCCACAGCATGTTTTCCACTTTAAGAAAATTAACTTTTCCTTCAACAACTAATGATGTGGATAATGTGCTACAGGTTTTCCTGCCAGGTAAAAATAGACACATAGAAACATTTCTAAAAAGTAGATTCTTAGGAGCTAAAGAAAATGTATAACAGTATTGAATCTTGTTGTTGGTGCTTCTGTCACATACAAAACAGCAATCTCTAACAGCACCTTCGAGTAAAATAGTTGTATTTTCCCTTTAGTGTCACATCGGGGATAATAGTAGCAGAGTCATTGTAACAGGTATATTATTGCTGTATTTTTAGAGGTTAATTTGTGTAGATTGTGTATATTATTGTTAAATGACTTTGTGTAAAAGGATTTAAATGTAATAGGATTACAGCAAGGTAATCATTGAATTATAGGTATACAAAATATTTGCTTATTTATATGCAGAGATTTACCATGCTGAAGAGTTGTCTTGTATTTTCTTCCATTTGTAATGTATCCTATTTATATATTATTGAAGTTCTAAATAACGTTTATGGTATTTTAGTGTATTTGTGAGCCAAAGAAAAGATACAAAAATATTAGCTAACACTTTCATTTAAATCCTAGTGCCCTTAAAATGATAATTTACAGATAATTTTACTGATTATAAGGAGTTCTACCATTGTACATAGGCTGTCAAATAATAAAATCCCCTTAATCTATTAGAAATTTCAGTTCATTAAATGTAATGTCTGACTGTCTGTTCAGTGTTCTGAATGCTTTTCTAGTGAATATTGGTTGCTAACAAGGTCCCTGTTTTTGAGTTCTATGTCAGGACTAATCTCTATGACCATTTTAAGTAAATTCTGTGGGAAAATTCCTGAAGGTCTGTAGCATTTATGTGGGAGTCTAAATGAGCATCGTTCTTTCCATGAAATTAAGTTCACTGTATGTTTGGAACAAAAAAAAAAAAAAAAAAAAAAAGGAACAAAAATTCATCTCAGAATCTTTTAATACAGCTGACATGTCACAGCAATTTAAACCAGCCAGACTTTTCAAAGTATAGACACCAGAGTCATCTGCAGCTTGTTCAGTTTTAATCATTGTATAATCAATACTAAAAAGTGGAAAACTCCATGGCGAAAGCAGAATAGTGGAACAAAATGAAAATTCAGTAGTTCTCTCTCTACAGAATTACTGTCATTGTGATAAATGGAATATGCTGATTTTAAACCTCTTCATATATGACTCTAGGTCTATTATCCATGCAAGTCAATAATTAGTTGGGTTTCCTTTTTTTTTTTTTTTTTTCTTTTTCCTCCAAATCAGTAATGAAATTATTTTACAAATGTTCAGTGAGCATACATTATGCCGTCCTCACATCCTCTTTACCCCCCTTCATTCCTGTGGAAAGCAAGACAGTTATGGATACCAAACACTTCCATCCTGCAGATCTGCTGGGTTGTCTTCTGAGGATGCTGTCTCACATCTTCAGCAGGGTCAGAACAGATAGAAGGAAGAATCTTAAAATGGTAAATAGTGTATCATGCAGCACAGCCTTTCCAGCTTTTCATAGCAGTATTGTTCATCCCCCTCCCACAGCATAGTATTTCTTTTATTAGGTTACTTTCATCAATACAGTGCAGTTAGTATCTTACTTTTTTCATCTTAAGCATTAACCTTCTTTAATTATATTGCTGATATCTTTCTATGTTTTTACTAGTTATCATTTTTCATGTAAACATCTGCACTGAGACCTGAGGCCTGCCATGCAGAAACAGTCAGTATGAATACTGACTTCAGTAACAACTTTCATAACATTAATTGCCATTCTTTATAAGCTGTTCAGCAAAACCATATGGTCTGTCACTAGGAACTGTTTTTAAGAGCAGAAAGAAGTTGCTTTGAAGGGAAAGAGCTTGCCACATTTCAATTGAAAGTCTTCTTTCTGAGATCTGGTCTCTCACAATTTCTCATTTATTAGTCCAGCCACAGAACGTTTCCCTCAGGAGGATTTCACAGAGGGATTTCCCTCAGTCCTTGTGGTTTATGAGAAGCAATATGAATTAGGATAGTCAGTACAAAGACAGTTAACTACTGGCCTTGCTTTGCTCCCTTGTCAAGTTAACTCACCAAATGTATTACTAAAACTGTAAGATCCAGATAACACTTAATTCTCTTATGTTAACATTTTAACCTCATGGATCTGGTATCCAGTTCATAATCTCAATATTATAGTAATTGTACTTGAAATTTTATATTCCTTAGAAGCATATAAACTAAAGAGAATTATCTGATGTAACTGACTGTGAAACCACGGGACAGATTGTAATATGGTTTACTGGCATTCATACAGCAAGCTTTGGGCAGTCCTGTGATGTAGTCAGAAATAGAACTAGATCTCCTCAGCACATAGTCTGTGTTCTGCTTGCTAAAATTTCTGCTGCTTCATTTAGTGAAGTATCTTGCTTTTTGGAGGTAAGAAGCATCAGAGGTTGTAGCTGTTGCCACTGATGATTTGTATCCAGGAGGAAGCTGAGCTCCTCCAGCTTGCCTCAGAAATGAGTCAGTTAACACAGAAGTGTTTTCTTCAGAGACAGGTGCTTTAAATCCATCTTTCAACACTCTGAATTTTATCTTGCCTTTCTGCAGTGTTGTGTCTTGTCACAGGTGATACCCACAATTATATTTTTTCTTGTGAAGATTTTAATTGTAGTATCAGTCATAGGGCTCATAATATTTTCCAATGTGGTTAGCTGATTTTCACTAGGAGTTGGAACTTCAAGGTTGCTTCCAGTCCAAGCCATTCTATGATTCTATGATTCATCAGTAAGAAAATTCATCTGTGTTTTCTTCTCAGTAGGTAATCTCCATTTGTGAATAATATCTTGCAGCTTCTCAAACAAAAGGTTACCTGGGATGTTCCTGTTTTTTTAATCCATACTCTACTGACTGTGAGAGTTCAGGAGGTATGGACAGAAATATTGACTAATTCAAAGCATTACAATTTCAGGTGAGTAACTTTGTTCTTCTGAGGTTTAAAATACATTCTAAGGTAGCAATTTTGTCTTTTAAGTTACACCGACAATCGCTGTAATTTGGGATGGGTGAATTCAGATCAAATAAATAATAGGCAAGTGTTAGGCTGAATCTGTAGTTACAGAGCTTGTGAATTGAAGTAATTTTTATGGAAATGGCTGATCATTAGATGAAAATCAACAGCAGCTGTTGATTTTGAATGAGAAAAATTCTGATTGTATTACTAACGGTACTTCTCTGGAGAAGATTGTTATGTTATACTATTCATTGCAAAGAGGTAGAACCAGGGGACTTGGTAGTAGCCCGGGATTTTAAAATTGTTGTTACTCAGTTGATAATCTGTTTTTAGAATGGTGACAAAAACAAAGAGATTTTTTAAACAGAATCTCTGTTTTGTGGTTAAAGAAATATTGAAGTTATAAAGAAGATATGCAATGCAGTTTAAATTTTTCAATAAAAGTTGATCTTAAAGCTGTCTTATTTGTCTCATATAATTATTTGTGAGCTCTTTTGTTTCCTCCCTGGCTGTATAAGGGCCTGCACTGGCATCGGACAAGGGAAGAGGGGTTGTCCTGCTCTGCTCTGCCTGGTGTGGCAGAAGTTTCAGCCACTTTTGTATTAAGCATTATAAGATGCAGTATTTTCTATTAGAAATGTTTTCTTGAAATGCAGATAAGATTGGCCCGTTATTTTTGTGAGTAAGATAAATACACTGTATAAGGATAACTTTGGAAAGGTCTGCAAGAGAAGTTTAATTGAATGGTCACAGAAGAATTGCTGCTGACTTATGAATCTGCCTTTCCCATTCTGGGATTGAAAGGCCATTTCTTAATACAACAGAATGAGACCCTAAGCCTGAGGCAGAAAGTATTAGTAAAATTCTTATATTCTCTCTAAAAAAGGAAAGGAATGGGGCTGTGCATAATGCAATTGACATCAAACAAATACAGTATTTTATAAAGAGTCATAGATATTTTAAAGTAAATATACTTAATAGATATTTTAAAGTGTTACTGCCTGGTGCATTATCCATAGATAAGTCATTGATATTTAATAACATGTAGCACAGGTTTGATTTTGATTATTTTAGTGTAGCATTCTTCAGGTAGGATGAGGTTTATTAAGAACTGTGTTTTTTTTCCCAACTTAAATAATTTCCTGCAGGAAAAGAAAAGGCATGAGATAAATATGTGCTGCAAAGAAATGTATTAAGAAGTCCAGCCCCTTAGCATAGCATGTAAATTACGTAGTGTAGTGCACTAAAATAAAGCAGAAGAGGATTGCATAGTGTGTGAGTATTAAGGAATACTCAGCATATGCAAAGACTGTTTAATCAATAGCGTGTTAGGGCAACAATGAGACTCTGTAGTTAGGTATAGATCACTGAGGTCAATAGAATTACATCTGCCTGAGTTTATTCTGTGTTTTATCATTTGCAAATTGGTGGTGGAATGTGAATCTGGAGTACTTCCTCAGGAACTGGAACCACCCTAGCCAAGAGGAAAAGATGAGGCATGAGTGGAAGGCAAAAGTTAAAAAGATGGCTGCAGAAATTTTTTGTAGGCTTGGTGAAGAATGATTAACTTATTGGTTCTTTGTTTAAACAGATTTATCTACCGAGGAAAAGTGGAGCATTGTCTAGTAATGATGATAGAGAAGTTAGAAGATAACACGTACCTTGATTCATTTCTATTTACTTGGTTATCTGTTCAACACTTGAATATATCTTTTTCAGGCTGAATAAGCATACCTTTATATATGATTAAATTTCTGTTGTGAATTTCTTAAATTATATGGTTTTTAACAGGATATCATTCTAGAGTTCATCTGTGAACAGTTGGTTTGAGGCAGGAGTTACTGTGTTAAAATTTTGGGCCTTTTTCTATATGGGAAGTAGTAGTTCCACAACAGTGTGAGAGAAAATTATAACATCATTACAGGTGATAGGTAGTGGAGAAAAATTAATGTTTCAGGAAAGCCTAAAAATTGACACTAGAAGCAAAATCAACAAATGTAAAAGTGCTATTACTTAGATCTATGGAATTGTATCTGTGACCATAAAGTAAGCTGATTTCAAGTCCTAACTGCTTAAAGTGTGATTACAACAAGTGTATGGATAATGCTGGCATATAAAATAAGTGTATTGGCCTTTAAAACATAAAACACTGGAATGTTATCTTTGAACTGGACAGGTGTACATTATATTACAAGTGAGATAGGTGGTAGATATTTCTCAGTCAGGGTTGTGTTGGTCAGTTCTTAAGTATTCTAAAGTTTTCACATATTATAAATTATAATCACTGTTCAATATGTTGCTTTATTAATTAGGACTTTCCCTGGACGCCAGTAGAAAAGGCCATTAATCTCAATTAAGCTTCTTTCTTTACTTTTGAGTGGGCTGCCCGCAGGGTAGAATAGACATCTGTGGGCAGAGGGCCAGGTTAACCACTTGAGTATAAAATGAACTCTTTCTTTCCACTGCTTTGGGTTTTTTATGGCTCCCTGTTGCAGTATCTGGCCATGAGAATTCTTTGAAGAAGAGGTCCTTTCTGACTGTGTCTACTTCAGCTAATGCACTTTTCTGCTTCACATGCAGCACTGGCAGTCTCTAAATGGGGTAGCACCATTCTTGATTATCCCAAGGAATACAGCTTCAGCAGGCAATGAGGTGAGAGCTCCACATGCTGGGTTTAAGGGGGCTAAACCAAAGAACCAGAGCTGCTTGGATTGCAGCAAGATTTCCTATTTGTGAAAAGTACGACTTTTACTAATTCATTGTAACAATGACTTTAGTTGTTTTTATTTGCTGCTAGGTGTGCTGCTGCAATATTTTGGTGTGGTTATCTACACTTTTTATAAGTAAATTGCTGGTATCTTGTTATGTTTCAGAGATACTGAATTTCTTTCTATTGTTTATTATATATTTTTATATATTATATATTTATTTATATTTTAAATATTTTTATATTGTATATTTAAAAGAGCTATCAAGCCAATAATTGCTACAATTCTCCTTTCCCAAATGTCTAATTTTAGGATATAATTTTTTAAAATTTATTCCCAGAAATTCTGTGATTGCAGTGTAAAAAATTATAATTTGCTATTGTTGAACAACTTGAGAACTCATGCAGATTTGTTATATTATAATGCTGATATAACTGTACAATTACTGGTGTACTGGAAGCAATCCAGAGGTGGTATGAAAGGTCTCTGAGAACTCCATCCAGAGCTATTTCCAGTAAGCTGACAAAGTGATTGAAAAAATGAACAGGGATCACTGGGTTATGCCATTGAGACCTGGTGGGACACTCAGCAAAATACAAGTAACTTGAACTTAAAATAGGAATGGCTCTTCCCCATTTGCCTTTTAATAAAAATAATTAATTAAAAGAGCTTCAAAAGACAAATGACCCCTGCTTGAGACCATATTCTCATATTAGATTTATGGAAGCATTAGAAGAACCCATGGAAATAATTTGTTAATAGAATCTGCACTTAGTAAGTGACTTCCACTCCATACAATTTGAAATAATAAATTCAGGTGTGTCATTTTGTAGGAATACATTGAAATGTATGTGAGTAATCACTTGCTGCTAATCATTTGCATTATTTTAAACGATTAGGATTTTTCTAGCAGTAATGTTTTGCACTGTATCCATTGGTACTAGAAAAACATTTAAAATTCTTGCAATCTACATCTCTCAGCAGAAGTAGCACAGAGGAATTGTTTAGAGAGGTAAAGCTTTCTTCTACTCATGTTGTTAATTTACGTTTTAGTATCTTAAATCATGTTCATTTTCTGATAGCGTGAATATCTATCAAATTATGTATTGGTTTCCTAGGCTAAATAATGTAAGTTTCATTAATTAATTCATTTGAAATGGCAAAAGGCAAAGTAAACCAGTAGAAACTACACTGAATGAAAAATTATTGTAATGACTTGTAGAACAAGTAATGTGAGTTAACAGATTATTAGCCTATCTCTACTAGCTTTGCATCTGATGTACTTTCTAAAATGCAAATTTGACGATCTGTATCTGCTCAGCAGTTACAATAAGCAGAACCAAAGATTCAGAAGAATGGTAGCCTATTTCCACATTACACTATAAAACCTGGTTTTATGCCTGGTTGTGAAGGGGAGATGGGACCTGGTATGTACTTTTCCACAGAGAATAAGCCATACTTGTACCTCTTACATTTATTTTTGCTTTTAATTCAATTACTTTATATAGCAAGTTACACCAAAATTCTCATGGAGGACTGTGTTTGTATGTACATATATGCCTCTGCATCTGACTTTTACCTAATATCTGGATCAGATATTCTATAAAGAGCAAAGAAAGCAATATAAAAAATCTAAAATACACATATGTAACAATGCATAAAATGTTAGAAAGATTTTAGCAGTCATTTAATTTTGGTTCAGTAATACATTACGCTACAAATAACTTTTTAACTACCTTATAAATTGAAGATATTTATCATGTAATTCATACTTATCCATGCTCCATAAGCCACATTGTAATTGTAACTAGTATTATGAGGTCTGTATAATTTGTAGGTCTCTGGACTCAGTAATGCTGTAGAAGATACAGCTGTTGAATTGCTTTTAGCTGGTTCAGTAACAGCTGCAATTGTTTTGCAGTTGACTGTAATTGCTGGAATTTAGTGGGATTGCTTAAAAAAGAAAAAACACCAGGAAATGACAACATTAATAATTTATTCAATTTGGTCTCAATCTGTTGATAGCTCTATAGCAAATTAAGACCTAATGCAATGAATAACGAGGTAATACAGAACCTAGATCAAATTAAACAACAACAACAAACAATAAAAAATAAAATTAAAAAAAAAAAGCAGAAAAAAAACACCTACAAACCACAACCTCATATAATTCTATCAAATTTTAGTGAAATTACACAAAGGAAAACTAGGGCTAAATACAATGGTTTTAAACAGGGTGCACTGTTAGGGTTCTATAAGACATATGGCCAAGGTAGGAGAAATAAAAGAGAATAACCCCAGAATAAGCCCAGGGTGATCATAGGAGATGCTCTGTATCCCTTTTGTCAGCCTGCACCTGGGTTTCCAGCTACAACTTCAGATTCATATTTCATGGCTGAAACATCCAACAGCTTTATCCTGCTAATCTTTGCTGCTGTGATACAGATACACAGAATGGTATGGGAATGGTGGGCACTGTACTTCCTCTTTGAATGAACTGCTCATCCTGTACAAGTCCCCTGCTAAACAAAGCCATCTAGAGCTTGTTGCCAAGGACTACCTCCAGAAGCCTCCAAAATATCTCCCAAGATGAAGAACAAGGATGAACCTGACCTCTGTTGTCTTCTGTTTTCCTTTTGTATGTGACAGAGAAGCCTCAGCATCTACCTGGAAGTGGGAGTACTTTGTTCCACTTGGAGTGGAATCAGGGGACCTGGTTACTAAAGTCCAAGTAGAAGTCTACAATAGAAAATAAACAGATAAAGTTTTCACAATAGAGAGGGGGGAGTCAAAATGAGATTTTCCATCTCCATCCTAAACATTTGAAGAGTTGGATTTCAACATTTAGTTCTACTAATATTTATTTGGCCTGAAAAGATATACTGACAAAGATGCTGGAAATATCTCACTGTGGTGAAGGATTATTTTGAATATTTATCATGGAGAAATAAACCTATTCCCTGCCATCATTGTAATGTTTTTGATGGGTGTCAATCATCAGAAAGCTCTTATAGTGAGTCAGAAGTTTCCTTAAGAAGGGAGAAGATAGAGAAGAGATGGGGCCCTTTGTGACTGATGTGCTTGGACTAGTCCATGATTAGCTGGTATTGATGGAGACAATTTTTAAAACTGTGTTGCTGTTTTTAAGGAGTTGTTGTTTTAATCTCTTTCAGCAGCTTTGCACTAAACACTCCAAAAAGCATAGTTTTTTGAAGGAACTGGAAACTAACCTGTGTTTTTTCTTTTAACTGAGTAGGATTTTCTAAACTGCTGTGCATATTATAGTAATTACCTCAAAAGCTCTCTGTAAAGATTTTTTGTTATTATGACAAGTCAAAAAAGGAAGAAAGGAAGAAAGAGAAAGGAAGAGAAAGAAAGAAAAAGGAAGTCAGAAGGAAAGGAAGAAAAGAAAAATGAAAGAGGAAGGAAGAAAGGAAGAACAAACTCTTCAGTACAAATCAGAGCCCATATTCAAGGATATCTCTGTACATTCTGCACTGTCTTTTTCACCCAATGCATATTCACATGAAGAAATTGTCAGTTTCCTGTTCTCATTTTCCCAGCTAATTCTCTGTACAAGAGACACTTTAAAAACTGAGCAAAAGACAGTAGTGGGTTTTATTAGAGCGGGTACAAGGAGGCAAAGCAAGGTAAAAAAAGAAAAAAGAGAGATTAAAAAACTCACAAATATTACAATATGTTATTTAATAGGCAACATTTTCTTATACAAAATGGATTTTGTAATGGAAATAGTCCCACTGCCTTTGATATTTTAATATGAAAAATACATCTCTATAAAGTTTGTATACAGGCTCCCTGCCAAAGTAGATTTCGTGATCCCACTCAGCTTTCAGTAGTCATTGAAGAGAAAGCAACAACTGGAGGCAAGGCCTGAGGATGGAAAATAGCACACAGTTGCCTCAGTTAGAACATAGCTCACATCAGAACTCGAATCCGGGAATCGTTCCCAGGTAGGCTGTGGCTGTCAGCCTGTGACTCCTTCAGCTCCTGCTGGGTCAGGGCCTCAGCCTGCAGTTTCTGACTCTTACATCACTCCTTGTTCCTTTTCTAAGCATTTCTGTGGCTTCCATTGAAACCAGTGGGTAAACTGCCATTCTCCTTTTTGTTTCTTGGCCACAGTAATTTCCTCTGCACTTCAGTTTGCTGTTTTTTTTTTTATAGTGACTCCAACTGCTCACTTAAATAGGAAAAAGCTCAAATGATTATGCCTTTAATTTTTCTTCAGCTGTGTAACTCTTTGTATTCTTTGTTTTGCTTTGCTATGTCTTAGAAGCTTCTCAGCCTGAATTCCTGCTCCAGCAGTGCCTGGGCTTTGGACAACTTGTTGATTTGTGATGGGATTCTAAGCCATATGGAATATCCCTTAGGTCACTGGGTCCGAGGTCAAAGCAAGGAAAGACTCTCAAGTAAATCCACTTCATAGATGGTGTCTCTGTTCCTGAAAATAGATGTAGATTTTCCAGAAACATCTTTGAAAGTCCTTGTCATTGCTTTCCTTATTCTCAGTTTTAACATGACAAAAAGCTACTGTTAGAAGTAGGAAGGAGGAAGCCTCTAGTGGTTAAGATTCAATCTTTATTGAATTATCTTCACAGTGTGCTGTAGCTTAAAAGCTGGTCACTGCATTCACAGAGGTACTCTGCTCCCTGCAGGACTCAGACACCTTGGCTCTAACAGTGGTCTGTCTCGAACAACAAGAGGAAAGCCAAAAACAGCAGGTTTAGTAAAGGGGCAGCACCAATCTTTCCAGCTGGCACAGTGCACTAAATAACTAGTTCTGTTGATTAAGTTGAAACCTGCAAATCTCACCTCAAAATAAACAGAATGTATTCCAACACATCCCAATGGGACCCAGCTGGGCTCACCAGCTCCCATTTCCAAATGTGCTTGCAGAGAGAAGTATTTGAGCAGGTGGCATTAGTGAGGACTGTTGAATCATTCTTGTCAGCAGCATGGAAATGCATTATTGTTCTGTATCATCTGGCTTTCATTGTGGTGATTTCAGATGACAAACTGTTCATCTGATGACTAAGCTCAACACATGGGTGACACCCTCTGCTGCTGCCTTCGGGGCACTGTAGAAAGTATACTGAGATCCTTCTGCCTGCAGTGAACTGGAAAATCCTGTGGAATAAATGTCTATACAGGGATATTGAATCTTGCCATGAGTTATATTTTAACTTTGTGTAACTTATCTGGATGGCTGTGGAAATAATTACTGGCATGTTTGCTTTTTCTAAAACAAAATATTTTTGCTAATGTTTGCTAAGTCCTGTAGCATTTCCTCTTTCAAAACGGTGCCAGGAACATTCAGAAAGTCAGTGAAGGAAGAATTAACCTCAACTTCAGCCTCCAGCCACTCTCATTAGTACATGTGGGAGAATGCGGTCACATTTCTGAGGAGAAAGGTAGAGTACTGCATTAGAATGACACTGCTTTATGGATATGCTCATAGGATCTAATTATACCCCTAAGTTAGTCTCCCTTCCTAACCATTTTTTTTCCTGTTTCCTACAGAGACATCTCTTAAAGAGAAAGATACTCTGACATAAATGAAGTCTACATAGAGCATGATGCTACAAAGTGGCATTCTTACTAGAATTTTAAGGTAATTATTTGAGGATTGTTCGAATAGATTGTTACTTCCAGGCCATATATTGTGTTATTTTACTGGTTTGTTTGACTATATTCAAACTTCCAGATCTAATCACCAAATAAAGTATGTTCACATGGTTCTAGCAGAAGTATCCTGCTGTCTCAGTGATGTGATAAATAACAGTGAATACCCAGGAGATCCTACTCTTGCTTGAGAAGAATATATACACGCACTTACTTGTTGTGGAAGATAAAAAAATCCTTTTCCTTGAGGCCTGAAGGAAAAGAAGTTATCAGCCACAGTGGCAGAAGAATATAAATCACAAAGGACGACTTAGAGCAAGAAAAGATAAAGGAGAGGGAGTTAATGTTTTTTTTTCTAAATGGGGGTTAAAAATAGCTTAAGAAATACACCGTTGTGGAAGCTTTCGTGGAACATGTCAGGGATGAAAATAAAATATAACAAAGACTAAACAAATCCTTTCTTCAGGCTAAAGCAGATTGCTTTCTCTGAGCTACCATGTATTGTTTCAAGCATGGCTGGAAAGGGGCTACTGGTGTTTGGTTTGTAGCTTTCCAAAAGATGGAGGAATGTGCCCTTCTGTGACTAATGAGTGCTCGTAGGAGGGCTGTCAGAGAGCTGGAGCTTTGTGAACGGGGAAGAGGAGTATTGTGAACAACATGTATAGTCTATGTAGTCAAATAATCCCAGTCCCAGTCCGAGTATGGTATTTGTCATGTATTTCCCAAACACCCCATGGATATCAGTGATTTAATTCCTTCTTTCTGTAAAGAGGGACCTTCTAGGGCTTTCATATTTCTTCTTCTCTCACCCTATTTTCCTGTCCCAGGCAAGAGAAAGTAGCAAGACATCTGACAGCAGCAATCTGTATGATAGCATTTATAGATATGATAGAGAGCATTTATATAGTGGTCGTTGTAGATTATGCCAGGTTTTAAAAATCACTATTTTGTATTCAGGGAAACAGAAGAAAATACCACGGTTTCCCAGAGAGGCAATAATCTCCAGTAATTGTGCCTTGGTACCTGTGCAGTTTCTGTTTGTTACGGCTCTTAGAGCTGCCCTTGTGGTCCAAGAACCAAATCTGTGAAGGCCAAATCTGAAGAATGAAATACTGGGGATGAAATCATCCCAAGGATGTCTTTTGTCCCTGATACTCAAGAATTACATTTGGCACTCCTGGTCAAATCTGTCAAGCCAAGTGCAATTTATTTCCTTAATGTTTAGCATGTTTGCAATAACTCTGTAAGGCCTATAGAGAAGGTCTGGACTTTCTGCCAGGAAGGTCCATGTTTTCAGCCTTTGTGACAAGCATAACAAACAGAGCATCGTTCAGGATGGGACACAGAAAGATTTAACCTATGACTCATTTTTAAATTTGGGCCTCTTTAGCATAAGCCTTTCCCTGTGCTGCTCTCATCCAGTAGAGTCTTCATCTATATATGTTCTTAACAGCTCTCAGCAGAATCTGTCCATTGATAATAAGGTCAAGATTGCTTTCCTGTTCTACTGCTGCTTTACGTTGAAGCATAAAATTTGAGTTGGAAAACTTAGAGTAGGGCTTTGGGTATTTTTTGCGTATACTGAAATGTGTCATTTCTGTTTCAATGTCAACTCTCAATAATGGCTGCTAGAAGCAAAATGTAGCTGATCTCTATTTAAGATCTTAGAGCCCCTTACAGAACCATAACAGAGATAGTACACATCACTGTACATACACCCAGACATACCCTTTGTTGAATTCACTATGTTTAAAAAAGAACAGAATTTAACATGTTCTTGGTAAATAAAAAGAATTGTAGCAGCAAATCCCTGACTACCATTCAGGAATCTTTTTGTAAGCAATTTTTAAAACTCCAAATTTTTGGCTAACCTCTTGGGTCGAAAATGATTGACAACACATGTAAGCATTGTGTAATGAAGTGGTTGAAAATTACTTAATTTATCCTCCATTATAATCCCCTCTTATGCAACATCTCTGGCTAAAGTACCCCCAAAGCCAGCTGCTATCTACAGCTGAATAGTAGCAGGCCTATTAAGCCTCTTAAATACTTGCATTCTAATTCCTAAATTGGGTGGTCGGAGCCTTAGTCTGTGCAATTTACTTCTACAATTAAGATTCTATCAGTGTTTCTATTATGAACCCTCTTTTCAGCCCAATATATTAACGAGACATCTTTTCTGTTTTAACAGTGAAGCCAACCTATTGTCCATGATTTCATGTACATTATGTTAGTTCCTAGTTAATAATCAAGCAAATCTTTGAAACATTCTGACATTTTTCATTAATTCTGTGCCCTCTCCTAACAATTCATCAATGCATCTTTTATTGTGAGTACATGTACTTAAAGATTATTCTTCTCTGATATGCCTGCTCTTAGTCATACAGCCCTTAAAAACACTTAGTATTGTCCTTCAGGCCAGAAATGAAGGTCTGACTTGTCTATATGAAATTGTCCCTGGAGGTGTTCTGGAAATGCATAGATACCATATTTAGGGACATGGCTCAGTGGGCAATACTAGATTTAGGTGGGCGGTCATACTAGATGATCTCAGAAGTCTTTTCCAACCTTTATAATTCTATGATTCTGTGATAACGAGTGTAGAACAATAACTTCTGAAGTCAGAGGACTGAGGACGTCCATTTTGCTAAGTCCACTGCAATATTCAGGCACGTATTTTCAAAGCTTTGTAGAAGCAGATGTGTATTTTGGGGTTTCATTTACAATCTTCTTGTCTCAGATGAAACCACTGTGGCCACAGAAAGTAGAGGTTGTCAGATTGTGAAAAACTATTCTGTCAGGAACCTACTACTATCACACCTTAGTTGTCAAATTTGTTTGAAAACCATTTACCAGTTTCTAATTAAAAAAAAACTACTAGGGCTTCAGTGGCATTGGGAAATAGGCATAGGTAGCCCATATTACAGCCAATCACTTATACAAGTCAAAGTAATTAAAGTTTCAATTCATTTCTTGTGTCCTACTAATAGCAAAATTAGTTTTGCCGAGTTTCTGATTTCTGAAATAAAAGCCTAAATTCTGGTTTCAGCTCACTTGAGAAAGAAAGCTTTAGAGTACCTTTACAGTCCCTCTCCCTCAGATCTGTTGATGGCATCTGCAGTCCTCAGTGCAAATTACAGCAGCCAGAGGAACTGTTCCTGATAATAACCAGAGCATGACAATACTGACTACATCTCTGATGTGTCCTCCTGCCAGAAGCTTGGAAGGGAAAGCAGAGAGCAGTTCTGCCAGCTATCTGCCACCCTACAGAGATACAGTGTGCTAGGTCTGATTCTGCTGACATTGTGGCCCTTCCTCCCACTGACAAAAGAAAGATGCTGCACGCCACGGTATTTGCAAGTTAGAGTTTTTAGCTGATCTCAAACTAACTGCTTCCCCTCTCTTGTGCATTGGTGTAAATCCACATCAATGCAATGAGAATTGTTGGATATTTTATAGTAGTAAAAAATGTCAGGAGGTCAAGACTTGCAGGTCAAGACAGAGTGGTCTCCTTGTGCCCTGGTGAGCACAAGGGAGAGTGCGCCCCACAGCACTGTCATTGGGAAGACTGCCTGAGAGCTCCCTGCTCAGCTAGTGCCTTCCCAACTTGCATTTCATTCCCTTTTCAGCTGCATAGCAACTAATGACCATAAAAACAGCTCTTAAAAGCCCCACATTACTCCTGTATTTAATTAACTTTTAGAGCATCAGACCATAGTATTTAATCACAGCCTGCCTAGTTTCAGGGATTGCTTGATCTGAGGCTTACTGGCGCTTGACTTCCATCGGAAGTGATTCACTACTGCTTGTCTTTACATTTTGCACACAGACTGGTCTTTTTGCTGCTGTCTTCTGCAGCAGGTCAAACGCAGGTCCTTCATCCTCACACCTCTCACATTTTCACACATGCTGACCTCCTCTGTCTTATTATTAGACCACCTCAGTCTCAAAACACCTATTGCTCCTGAACTAAGATTAAGCAGTGTCTAAGTGCTGCTGCAGCCTAATAAATAGGTGTAAGGCTTTTCTGTGTCAGCAGGCTTTTAGGGGCCATTTGTGCAATTTGAAGCTACTCTTTTGTAGAGCTGAAGGACCTATGTTTTATGCCCTGTAGAAAAGTGAAATACTAGGCACTAAGGGTGCACAGCTAGGTGGATGCCTTCCAAGTAGCCATAGTTTGTTTTCTGAGTGCTTGCAAAGGAGACAGAATCTCCTTGAGTATTGATAACAGATGAATTGTTTGCAGACGTCCATTGGACTGTTTATGGCTCCCTCCAAGCCCAGTCCTGCTATGCTGTGACTGGACTCAGCAAGCAGATGTTCTGACCTGCAATTCTTTGTGCCGAGCAGTACACTAACAGCAGGAATGAATGAGATTGATTAAGGGATAAAAGTTGTTATGACCAGCAGCTGCCTTGTGACCTATCCTCTTCTCAGTCATTGGGCATTGTTGCTCTGTTTCTGCCTTAAACTCTCCCCTCTGAATGTTTTAATACCCTACCTATAGAGATGCAGTAATTCTGGTATTGTTCACTTAGTTTTAAAGATGCACATTGATTAAAACTATGTGCTGATTCTTAACAATGCTTCATAATCTTTTGTTCAGGCACATTTGTGTATATTTGACTTTAAGGCCACTTGTGCAATAAATCATCATTTTCTGCCTGTCTAAGCTTCTGAATACTTTGATCAAACACAGAGGTTTGAGTACTGCATCCAGCAGCTCCCTTCCTGCCACACACACATTGGTTTCTCCATCCATCTTTATTCCTGCTTGCCTAGCGCCCATAACACGGAGGGATTAAGGAGGGAAGTAAGCTGCTTTTCTTCAGCCACTGCATTTCCTGCTCTGCGGAGGGCGGACGCCCACGCTGGAAGGGTTTGGAGCACGTCCTCTCTGAAGGGCGGTGTGGCCGTTTCACCTGCTGAGAACAAGATTTTAGCCATAGCTGACAGTTTCAGAAAGGCCACTTCCACATCCATCTTATTCACACAATGTGTGCAGTCTCCAGACTAATAATTCATCATTTGCACATATGTGCCACTTCTACTTCGTTATTTTACTAACGTGTTAGAAGAGCCTTGATTTATTTGTTAAGTGCATTATTATTCTTATCAGATGATGACATGTTGTTATCCAGGAAGATGCACTTGCTATCTCACAACTAATTATGTCAATTAAGTTTTCATGGTCCTACCACAAAGCACAGCTCATTAACTTTAATTACTTTTGAAATGCAGCTGCCGAGATACACACAGAAAGGAACAGGTAGGTTATAGTGCTAGCTAATTTCTGCAAATGGGGTTTGTTCTCATCAGCTCTTAAGCTATACTTTCAGGTAATTCTGTTCCATATTTCCTACGTAGGCTTTGTGTCCTTTTCCCTTAAAAGGATCTTCTATGTTTCTTTGTTGATACAGGCTGGCCTTCCCTACAGAACACTGGACCGAGTTCACAGATATTTCATCAGATAAATCTGGTGTTTTAGTTCAGCCTTTAATGGGAATCGCTGGGCATCCACAGTGAATGTTCTTCTTCACCCGTGTGGAACGAGCCCGAGGGGAGCGGTGGCACTGAGGGCGAGCTGAGGCGCTGCGGTAAGGCTGCTGCCCTAAGGAGGAGCGCCTTGCAGTAACGCCTGCAGCCGGGTTAGTAATTCTCCAAAGGGGCTGCTTTGAAAGGTGCAGAAGAACGAAGCGTGCTTGCCTGTTTCTGGGATCGCCGCATGCCGGCACGAGACATTTACAGATCTCCCGAGGAAAAGGGAAACAGAACTTCTCTGGTTCTGTGAGAACAAACCGACAACAAAAGTGAAAGCTCCCGGGGGATGCAGCGACCGAGCGGACCGACAGAGACCCAGAAGCATTCCTGCCCCCCGCTGCTGGCGCGGCGGCGCGCTCCTAAGACGGGCAGAACGGAGCGGGCGCCTTCCGTCGGCGTATCAACTCCGGGCCGCCAGGGGGCGCCGCCGCGCCGGAGGCGAGCGAGACGGGCGGAGCTCACGGTGTCACCGTGCCGCCTTCGCGGCCGCTTCTCTCGGCTGGATGGCCTCTGCCGGCTGCCGTACGACGTCGCTCCCGGCTGCGGTCCGCGACCGGCAGGGGGCGCCGCAGCGCGGCGTCCCGGCGTGCCCCGCGCGCGGCCTGCCCCGCCCCTGCCGAGGCGGGCGGGAGCGAGTGCCACGTCCGTGCCGCCGGGCTTTGTGCGGCCGTCGCCGCCATGGGCGCCTCGCAGAGCGTGGAGATCCCCGGGGGGGGCACCGAGGGCTACCACGTCCTGAGGGTGAGGGAGGCGGGCGCGGGTCCTGGGGGCCGGTAGGCCCGCGGTCGCCGACGGGCCTCTGCCCCGGCTCCGCGCCCCGAGCGGCCCCCGGGCGGGCGGTTCCCCCGTGTCGAGGATGAGGGCGGCGCGGCGCGGTCCCCCTCCGGACGGCGGGGAGCCCCGAGCGCCCCGCCTGCAGGGTCGGGCAGCGCTGCCGCTCCCGGGGCCGATCCCGAGCTCTCAGCCGCGCCGAGGGGCCCCGGCCCGGCCCGCAAAGGGCTGCGCCTCGGCTGCAGCCGGGCCGGAGGGGCGGCGGGCGGGGTGCCGCTTCTCCCTCTTCTCCCTCCAGAAAGCGCTCCTGACGTGCTGCCCGCGGGCCACGCGCTCGTGTGGCCGGGCTGCGCCGCACGCTGCTGTCAGGCGCTCGGTCACGGCGGCTGACGGGAGCGGTGTGCGTCGGCGCTGCCGGGGGACGCGCGTCGGGTGCTGCGGGGCAGCGCTGCGCCTGCCGGCCGGGTCCTGAGATCCTGAGGAAGGCCTCGCTGCCGTCGGGAGTAACTGCGCAGCTCTGCTTCACCGCGGCTCTGCGTGCGGTAGATACCTTGGTAGGCTGTGCCGGAGGTTGAGTGAGCGGCCTTCTGGAGTCCTTGCTGTAGCGCAGGGCTCGCACTCGACGAGCAGAACGGTGGGCGGGTTCTGCCCTGGGATCTGATGCGCGGGGCAGTGCAGGTACTGTGCAGGTACTTTGCCGGCAGCTGACAGCCGTGTGCACATCGCTGAGTGTTTGCCTCATGCCGTAGTGAGAGCAGCAGCACCCTTATGGTGAGTGCCGCTCTGGGGGGCTGCTGGCATCCAGCCCTCTCGCATCAGCTCTCTGCCTCCAGCCAGTGCCACCTTTTGGGCGCATGAAGGGGCACGGGAATTGCCCTTGCGAATTACTGCCGCTTTGGCTTGTCTGGTTTCTGTGTGTGGAGAATGAACGGAGAGACTCTTCCAGGGGTTAAAATCTTGTATGAAGCCGTTGGAAAGCAAACGGTGACATTCTGAGCAGATCCAAAGAGTCATGTGCTGAAACTGCAATATAAGCTAAAGTCACATTGGTCCTTGTTTATTCCTTTTCATTTAACTAACGTGTAATAATCCATTTTGATTTTTCTCTTCCACCTCAAGTATGTGTTTATAGTCTGACAGGTGAAAGGGGTGTTCTGAAAGAGACTTGTTCATTCAGCATGGGATGGTGTTAATATTGCCTGCTTTTTACTGTTGGGGCTGTAGAATAAGCAGCCTGTAGTTAGTTCTGTCAGACTCATCAGCTCGTGCTGTTTGATTACAGTGCACTGTGCTTTGTAAGAGATGCATCACAATTTACTAATCCTCTTGTTTTTTGTTATAATCCTAGAATCTGAAAATTTTATTGTTGCTTATAGACCTCTTGATTGCAGTGCTTTTGCTGTGGCTTGAGGTGGCAGTGTTTAATTACCAGTCCTTGTAAATGCAATTGCTAGGTGCATTCTGACAGAGTGCATTTGTGCAAGGACAGCATTTCCCCATCAAGCACAGGGAAAGACCCACAGGCACTTATGTGGGTCTCTGTCACTGCCCTGCCTTTCTGCTGATGTCTTCAGATTCCACAACTGTGAACAACTGTTTTTTCTGTTGTTAGACGTTGAAGTTGCATCATGATCCTGGTCAGGAAGGAGCTCAGCCAGTGCTGGATGTTGTTGGGATCGCAGGCCCAAATTAGAGAAAAACTCTGAAGTTCAACAACTGTAATGTGGACTGCTTATATTGACATATATGTGACATATATTGGCAAAAGCTTTCCTCCTTAGTTTTTTCAAATGTGATCTGCAGTTGGTGCTCTGTAAGCTGTTCTTCAATGGCAGAACATTCAACTTTCCTGTTAGAGGAGCTCTGCTCTGCACCCGATCCTGATGGAGCAGCGCTGGGCAGTGCTGTTCTGACTTCCGTTCTGAACTCAAGCAGGCTTTTCTTGTGAGCTCAGTGTTTTAATTGGGTAAATCATATGTATATCTATATCTGCGTATAGCTGTGTTATGGATCCATTTCAGATAGGGGTAGATTTCTTTGGAGAAGCCAAACTTCTATAAATGGATATAGTGGTAGGTCTTGAAGGTCTCATTAGTGTTGGAAAACCTCAGAAGAACTGTTTCCAGTTTTTAGAAGCATCTCTTTGGGTAGGGTGGGTAAATGAGAACTGTGTGTTACGAAGCCATGGAACAAATGGGGTATGTAGTTCAGAAGGACTCTGGAGCGCTGCAGAAGTTGTCAGCAAGGATAAACCAAGCGAGAGCTGCAAGGCCTGGGTTGCCTACAGTGAGACTTCGAGACAGCACAAACTGCCTCCCTGCTGAGCTGGTGGGAGGTGCTGTGCTGGTCACTTGGAGCAGGACCAGAAACACAGAGTGGGTGAATAATATGAAGGGTTTAATTGTTAATTTGTCTCATCTTTTCTGCAGATTGCTTGAGTCTTTTTGGCACTTCTGTGCTGCATTTTAGCAGTATTGCTCTTGTTGTGAGTTTTTTTTGTTTTTTAATCACGCATATATAACAGGAAGCATGAATCCACTGTAGAAGAAAAGCAATTTCATCGCATGCATATATGATGGGAAGAGTTGCTGGGGATTGCCCTGCTGAGCTTCCTAAGCTCTGAAATACAACTGTTTTTTCTTTAAGAGGGGCAAAAGTTACAAAGTGTTTTGTCACCATATTCTCTTCATAAGCAGACTGAATGATCTGTCACATGCTTGAAACAATTTTTAGAACACATCTTTGTTTGTCATATATGCTTTTGCTGTAGACTTTCCTTTAGTGATTCATGCAACGAGCTGCTAAGTTTGTCACTAGTGTCTCTCAGGCTGACAGCACGTGCCCTGAGCTACTGCTAGGAGGTGTCACTGCTGGTTGTTCTTCTGGTGGAAGCAAACGTGTGTCCTTTAACATAAGTGATGTGGCAGAGTAGGGCAACGGTCTGTGCATGCTTAATACACGTTTGTTTCTGCCCTTCAAACTAGATAGAAACAGAATTTTTAGAACTTCTTCAGCAGTGCAAATGGAAAACTGCTGCAATTTGCACACATCTGGAGCGATCTGTCAGTTCCTTCTGAAATAAATGATCCAAGGTGCTGGAGATTACATTGTGTTGTGTGCTATTCTCACCAACAGTGTCCAAAGTTGAGATTTCTAACTTAGCTGGAGTGCCTCTGTTTGCTGTGGTGGAGTTACAAACATGCGGCCATAAGGAGAATTTTTCTCTTCTAAAGGAGGCTGTTTTTGAATGCTTGACGTGAGTGCTCTGTACTAACAGTAAAATCTGATGCCATGTGGAGGGAATTTATTTCTTACAAAAAGCTTGTGAAGCTTTTTGTCTCAAAAACAGATTGTTTTGTGGAGAAATTCAATACAGTTACATTATGTTGTGTGTTTGAAATAGCTGAGGGAAATAAAAGCGATTCTGTTAGACATAACAGGAGTGGCTTATAGACTATACATCATGAACTTTTATTGTCCATTATGGAGCGTGTAAAAAGTACCAAGCAAACCTGTTTATGCAGCATTTTGTTTCTAATAAAGTAAATACTACTTAGTAAGAATTTCTTCTTTTGGAAGGGGGGGGAAGCTTTGGAGCTTCTGCTCCCTAAAAACTGTGTATGTAGTGCTGAAGCTAGGCTTCTATGGTGTTTAAGTGGCACTTGTAGAAGATATGCTACTTTCACAGGTGATGAGAGCCCTCGTCTGCTTTCAGAAATCATGGTTTCCACTTAGTTCCATATACTGTAGCTCAGGGCCTAAAATTGTGACCACAGCCTTATTATAACATGTAAAATATAACACCTACCATGTAGGTGTAGAGTTACAGTGTTTGAAAGTAAAGCTTGTCAGCAAAAAGAAATCTTGTTTACTGAAAAAGTTTTCATGGCGATACAGTTGAGTATTAGTGCCTTGACCTTGAAACTTGTTCCCTGACAGCAAAGTGCAATCATCTCAGTGAGCAACTGAAGTCCTGCACAGTTAGATGGGGCTGAAGGGATCACAAGACCTTCCTCTGCCTCCTGGCATTCTGCATTCCATGGATTTTCTTCACTTGCTCTTAAAAGCCTCTTGGGGTGGCAGTTCCCCAGCTTCTCCCTATAGTCTGTGCCTCTGTTTTTGTTCACTGATAGACAGTCGTGACATTTACACACAGGTGTCTGTAACTTATATGTCTGAAATAACAGCTGGCTTTTAGAGAACGAGGCTTCCCAAGCTGCCACAGGTGGGATCTTGCCTGCTCTAGCAACTGTTGTGAGTGGTATCACTGGATTATTTTTTTTTCTCCTCGATCCTTACTCAGTTACGAAGATAAGTGACTCAATACTTGCAAAGTACGAAGATGCACTGAGGGCTGAGAACTTATGCACAGATAAATGGGATCATTATTATTTCTGTTGGTCGCAGAAGCACTGCTTATCAGAAATTACAGAAATGTCAAGGTTGGAAAAGACCCACAAGATCACCCAGTCCAAGCATCCACCCATCACCAATACTTCTCACTAACCCATGTCCCTCAACACAAAATCCAAACGTTCCTTGAACACCTCCAGGGTCAGTGACTCCACCACCTCCCTGGGCAGCCCATTCCAGTGCCTGACCACTCTTTCAGTAAAATAGTTGTTCCTAACGTCCAGCCTGAATCTCCCCCAGCACAGCTTGAAGCCATTCCCTCTAGTTCTACCACCAGTCTACCAAGAGATGAGGCCGACCCCCAGCTCACTACAACCTCCCTTCAGGTCGTTATAGAGAGCAATAATGTCTCCCTTGAGCCTCCTCCAAACTGAACAATCCCAGCTCCTTCAGCTGCTCCACAAAAGGCCTGTGCTCCAGACCCCTCACCAGTTTTGTTGCCCTCCTTTGAACCCACTCCAGGGCCTCAATGTCTTTCTTGCAGTGAGGGGCCCAAAACTGGACACAGTATTCGAGGTGTGGCCTCACCAGAGCTGAATCCATTACTGCTGCACTTCCCAGAAGCACCCTGACCTTGGAGCTCCCTGCAGCGAGCCGTGCTGTGCACTGGATGCTGCCTGCTGGTGGCTGGAAGTGGGATGCAACTGAAAGCAGGGGGCTGTAGTGAAGTTGGGGGCTGAAGGTGTCACCTCCTTAGAGAGGGGAGTTTTCTTGTGGAATGAGTTCAGCACTTCTGTTCTTTTTTCTGCGGCTGTCAGGTGTAAAAATACTTCTCCGTCAGCATCACTGGGCCCAAACAAGGCTGGGAAATATAGAACAGAACCTGTACATCACAGGCGGCGTGGTGGCAGAAGGGGGACATCCAGCTGTGTACTTCTGTGTGATTTATGCAGCTGTAAGGCCATGATTTCCTTCAGATACAGCTTCCTGGCAGCCTCTGCATGCACTCTTACGTATGAAGTGTTCAGGGTTCCGATGGGTTTGGGAGGAGGTGTGCAACGTGGGGAGATAATTGCTGCAATCAGATCTGTCAGAACTTGGGAACCCACAGTCCCTCCATCCATTTGGGCAGACTGTAAGTAATGTACTTAGAACACAGAATCTGTCAATTTCAGGCGCTGGTGAGCCTGACGCTGATGGATGCTGAGCATGTGCAGTCCTCATCTATTGTAGGTGCTCCTACAAAAGTGTCTCCACAAGGTGTGGCTGGCAGAGCTGAGGGCTGTTTGCCTGGCACAGAGCTGTGCTCCCACAGCTGCCACACAGCTGCTGAGCTGACAGCCAGCACCCCAGTGCAGAGCACTGTGTCTGAGGTGCAGGCAGGCACCTTGCAGAGACACTTCTGCTTGGAATTGTGGTTTCTGTGATGTGATTTCTACCTCAGTTGTTTTTATTGCTTTGACTGGGATAATGTTGAATTTGTACTTGGCTGCTTAACCAAATTTTGAAAGCAATTAGTGGAACTACTGATTCTGGATTATTTTTTCTTTAATGAATGTTGAGACTATGGGACACTAAGGTCCTAGGCTTCTGGCGTCTGTTACAACAGGCTCCCTGTGAGTCATCTAAGCTTTTTCCAACCTCTGACTTTGTGAATGTGTCAGGAGGAGGTAAACAGATTCAAACAGGCCAATTTTAGTAGCTAGCAAGTGTGCTTTTTTTCTCATATTGCAGTATTTTTTTTCTAGATGAGTTGTGTTAAGAAAGCTCAATTCCTGCAGAAGCAGACGGGCGCTGAATGAATATCTGGATTTGTACCAGATCTGTCAGGTGGATTAACAGGTGACAAACCACACGGTAAAGGCTGACACTTCACAGAACTTTCAGAAGATGAATGTAGCATGTAAAAGAAAAAGCTAACGAGGAATCAGCTTACAAATGAAGAAAGGTACACTTTGCTCCAAAGGCTGCAGGAGAAATCTGATAGCTGTATTGGGGTTTCTTTTGTCTATTGGCAATGCATGTCATCATGAATAAACAACACACAAAAATACATCTGTCAGCTGTTCCATTTGGAATTAGAAGCATACTTTCACATTCCGAGAGCAGTGTGGCCAGTAGTTGTGCCCCATGTGAGTGCAGCAGACAAATGATTTGAGTGGCGGCGGCTGCAGGACGGCACACGTCCCTTGGCTTGTGCTGGTATGGCAGCACATCATAGATTGTGTGGGTGCTCTCAGAGCAGGGTCAAGAATGTCAGCAGGTGATGTGTGAGCATGGGGTGGTAACCTGTGCTTACGCAGCGGCAGCCCTCTTTTGCCTCTAGTAAGTGTGAGTTTAAAAGCAGGTCCTGATGTTGGTGCTTCTGGGGAAAAATGCTGCTTTTTAACCAACGTTTCCAGAATTGTTATTTGACTGGGTGAGTGGTTACTGTTGGCGTTCCTCAATTAAAATAATCTTTATGCCTTTCCCTTTTTTTTGTTTTGTTTTGTTTGAGTGAGAGATTTCTTTGCTCCAAAAGATTAAATTTGAACAACTTAAAAATACGTACAATTATCAACACCTTCTAAAACTACAGTTTGTCCAACTAGAAATATAACTCTAATCTGTAAATCAGCATTGGTACACTTCTGCTGAACTCTTGTTTAATTTTCTTAGGTACAAGAAAACTCCCCAGGTCACAGGGCTGGATTGGAGCCATTCTTTGATTTTATTGTGTCTATTAATGGTTCGAGATTGGTAAGTATGTTTCTGTTGTGTAATACTAACTGTGAAACAAGCAGTGTGCTGGGAATATCTCACTGCTATAGATAATAATTCTGTTTCTTTTATTGAAATGTGTACAGTGTATCCTTGGCTTAAGACAGGAAAGCCTGACTGCTTCAGAGATCGATTTCTTTCATCTTACAGTTAGAATTCTATCAAAAATGAAGCTGAGGGGTGGGGATGCAGTGCTCTGCAAACATCTGCTCTGGCAGGAGAGACTGCTGCCTGCTGCTGTACCTCTCGCTGCCTGTGCTAGTGCCCACCATGCGTCCTAACACTGCCTATGTGAGAACCTGTGAACTCGTTTCAGTCGAAACAAGTTGGTTGAAAGAGCTGTTGTCGAAGCTATTAGCTGGGCAGGAATCATGTGAGGAAGTTTCCAAGCAGAGTAAACCATCAGAGCAGTAGGAAGAAGCTGTGGGTGAGCTCTTCCCATGTGGCTGTGTTCATGAAAGCCTCTGCAGAGCTGCAGGGCACGTCTGAGAGCTTATGGAAAGAGCTCAGCCTACGGTGAATTACCCTTATCTCTGCTCTGGGCATATCTGCTCTACTTGAAAGGATTTTGTTCTTTCGAGGCATAAGAAGTAGGCCCTGTAGTTAGTTCTCCAAACTTGCAGTTTGGAATTGGTCTTCTGGCATTTCTGTAATAAGAATTTAATTGCAGATTTAAGAATGCCTGCATTCATTGGGCCTCTGAAATACAAAAGTGTTGCTGTGGAATGGGATGCTTGCTGTGTTCAATACTAAATCAGACTTTGTTTGAATGCTCACAGAATAAAGACAATGACACTCTCAAGGACCTGTTGAAAGCAAATGTTGAAAAACCTGTAAAAATGCTGGTGTACAGCAGCAAGACACTGGAACTGAGGGAAACATCAGTGACCCCCAGCAACATGTGGGGTGGGCAGGGCCTGCTGGGGGTGAGCATTCGTTTCTGCAGCTTCGATGGGGCCAATGAAAATGTGTGGCACGTACTGGTACGTACAACTTCCAACTATTTTTCTTTCTCCAAAATTTGTTGTTTGCTGCTAAACCTTCTCAGTGTCTTTACTGGAAAGTGACTTGCAAGGGAGAGTACAAGGCATGAGATGGAATTACTCTGTTCTCTGTTCATTGGCTTTGTTGTTTTTTTTTTGAAAGGCTTTTGAAGTAAAAAACAGTGTCTGAGAGCGTTAGCAAGTCTTGTATTTATATCAGTGTTACTGCACAGTATTCAGAATCCCTTGTAACAGTAACTAATGAGACTGTCCTCCAGCTGTTGTTTTACAGGCTTAGGGTCTGTTTTACTCCCTGAGTTGAAAAGTTGATCAAAGTTGGAGAGGTTTGTCTGCCTGACTCCAAACTTGTGTGAAGTGTGTATGTAAGCTGTTCTGCAGCACCCTGGCTGTTCTATAATGTTTTGCAACTTTCCTTCTTAAAACTAGGAAGTGGAACCAAACTCTCCTGCTGCATTAGCTGGGCTCAGACCTCATAGTGATTACATCATTGGAGCAGATACTGTCATGAATGAGGTATGTCTGTGCATAAGTTTCTTCATGTTCATTTATCTTTATTCTTAACTAGAAAATACACTAGGGCTCTTTCTATCAGTGCGAAGTGAAGTAACTTAATACAAAAAAGTTCTGACTCACTGCTTCTTCATTGTGCTTAAATGCAACTATGGAAATTAAGAAATGCTCCATAATATCTTTATGAAGGCACATATTAGACTACAAAATGCTAATATTAAGTAATTCTAACATCAGATTTCAAATCTGAGGTTGTCCCATATGTCTTCTGAGTTGTGCTGGCGAAGCACAGTTGTCCTTAGGATAAAACAGCAGCACCACGACTGCACTGTGTAGCAGTTACTAGGCTCTGTTATAGAAAATTAGGGCTAGGAAGCTGGTCTCATGTCAATTTATAATGACAACATGATAAATAAGGTCATTATTATCCTTTTGCAGACTGAAGATCTCTTCTCCCTTATTGAAACACATGAAGCAAAGCCGTTAAAACTTTATGTATATAACACAGACACAGATAACTGCCGGGAAGTGGTGATAACTCCAAATTCTGCCTGGGGTGGAGAAGGCAGGTAAGGGAAAAAGTACATTACTGGGAGCAAAGAGGGGTGGGACAGCTTTCTTACAGCACTAGTCTAAAAGCTGCTTGCTTCAGTTCTTTGCAATACCCAGAAAAGACTTGCCTTATATCCAAGGGGTTTCTGCTGTAGTCAATTACATATTTACTTCAAATTCAGTTTTAGTTAGTAATGCTTTCTGCATTAGAGTTCAAATACTGAAGAGGCTGTAGTTGCACAGTACCCTGAACAGGCAGCTGCAAACAGTACAAATTGAATTCCATAGTGATACAGCTGATACAACTGGTTGATTTAAATAATAATAAAACTTCTGTGCTAAATATTTATTGCTGAAAGTTACAGAATTCCTGGTTCTGTTGTCTCATGGTGTTATTTCTCCATAGCAGACACTTGTCCTTTTTTTCTGTAAACACAAATGATTATACAGAGCTGATCTTGAAACTTGCTGCCACCTTGAGTCATTTGTGCATTGCTTGCTGTGGAGTCTTAATAATAAAGTCATTTTACTGACGTCTATGTGTTCATATTTTAAAAGCCTAGGGTGTGGCATTGGCTATGGTTATTTGCATAGGATACCTACACGCCCTTTTGAAGAGGGAAAGAAAATCTCTCTCCCAGGACAGCTGCCCAGTGCATCTCTCAGTCCTCTCAAAGATGGCTTTACAGAGGTAAGTTGTAGTCACCTCTTTGGTTCTGTAATGCGGATTATGGGGTTATGTTGCCTTTCTGCTTTTGTGGGCTCTTATGAAAACAAACCCTGATTGTGTAACTTCTATTTCTTTTTTTCTCCTGAAAAGGTTCAGCTGTCATCAGTTAACCCCTCACCGCCATTACCCCCTGGGCCAGCAGGACTCGAGCAGAGTCTGTCAGGACTTTCTATTAGCTCACCCTCGACTACTGTCAGTAATGTTCTCAGTACAGGTCAGTATGGAAGTTACTCCTGAAATGCTCAGGTAGACTGACTTCTTTGGATTCACACGTGTTTCCATTGGTTTAAAAGAGGGCAGGAGGGAAAATAAACTTCTCTCTTTCTCTTTCCCAAACTTTTCTGAACAGCAAAGGCTACAGTGCTGTAATAATGTATTTCACTCTGTGAGTCTGCTTTACTTGCTCAGAAGAGATTTGAAAACTTCTATCAGAAAGAAGATGTGTGTTATTCTATTTTCATTGTATACTATTTTTCTTCGTGTTTCATGGTTATTTAAGGCAAATAACAAATCTCCTGTGAGCAATTATTCATTTGTACTCTCTTGAGGACTACAGTCACTGAAGTGTAGTACTCTTAAAATTGACATTTGTTTTTCTGTGTGCTCCAGCAGGAGTTCCGACAGTCCCGTTGTTACCACCACAGGTCAGTCAGTCCCTTACCTCCGTGCCACCAGTTAATCCAGCAACAACACTACCTGGTGAGTGGGTAACATGGCTTGAGGCCTTCCTGAAACAAAAACTTAAAAAAGGAAAAGGCCGGTCTCTTCCACTTTTTCTGGGGGGGCTGGTGGGACTACAGCTTCACACAACATAGGCATTTAATATCAAAACACTTTTATGCATCCTCTGTAATGTTACTGTTTTTGAAGAGCCATGTGCACAGCATTTCTGTAGCACAGAGGGCTGAGCTAGAAAGAAAGCTGATAATCATAGACCTGTTAGGCCCCTGCACAATAGACAGACCATTGGGGATTTCTCCAGGCATTAGCTGTGCTATTTGCAGTGGTCCTGGAGGTGGTACATTGTTACTTGTTACGCTTCATACAATGTATATTGCAAAATACTTTGGAAACTGTGAGGGTGCATGCCACTTTGTATTTTTCCCTCAGACATCAGGCAGCAAAAAGATGCAGGAAAGCATTTCTTGCCTGTTGCTGTATTCCTTTCACCTCTTAAAACTCCATTTTAGTGGCCTTCTTTTTAATGCTTAGCTTGTTCTTTATATAACTAGATGGCTAAGAGCATACAGCTGCACCTTGCAGTTACTGTTTCTGAATTACTTAGTAAACCTAAGCCAGTAACACAAAAACAATGTCTGTCTACAAAGTATTGTGCATTATTTCTGATAACCAAAGTATTGAGCACAGATATGGCAGAAATACTTGTAGTGCAAATAAGATTTGTTTGGGGTTTTGCCATGTTGTTGGTGCAGTAATACCAGACCCAGCTGTGCGTCCCTAAATGCTGAAGGAACTGTGTTTTGTTGTGCATGCTATGAGACAAGTAGACTAAGATTTGAAGTAATATTTGCAGGTATGCTCTTTAACATAGAAGGTGCTGTATAGGAAAGCTGACTGCCAGCATACAGGGCAGGGAACTTCAGTCTTACGCTCTGTAGGTAAAATGGCAGATCACTAAATTCAGCTTCTATTAATGGCTTTTCGTTTTCTGTTGCATATAACTCCTTTCCCTAAATCTGAACGTACAGATTTTTCATACTCTTTGCTCTCTGAATAGTGTGGTTGCCTTTTGGAAAATTACCAGGATATTGCTTACAATTTGCATGTGCATAATAGTAAAATTGTAGGTCTTAAATATATCAAGGTTTAAAGTTTGAGTGAATCTGTGTGAAGTTCCATATTTTTCAGATTAGGGGTTGCAGAGAATCAAACCAAAGCTGCTTGTAACTGAACTGAAAGCTCTTTGACTTATATGATGTCAGCCTTTTTGGCTAATAAATTTCCAGGTAGGCCAGGAAGGCTGCTTTTAATCAAAATATTTGCGCTGTGGTCTGCTTTTAGATGTTCTCCCTCTTCTCCCCATTGTTACTGTAATATCAACAATTAAAGTCAGAGCTAAACTCCCCTGAACTAACCAAACCACAAATTGGAAGAGAGCCATTGTGCCAGAAATGCTAGGACAGGAAAATCAGAAGGGAAAAGATGTTCTGCAGCAAACACAGTCATGGGAGGGCATCTGTTGTGATTTGTGCATGTTTGCATTGTATTTTAACCCGTGCTGACTTTGAAAGTTGCTGTTTTGCCTTTTCTATATATTTTTGTGTTTAACTTTAGTTATAAAATGAGTACTAATATTAAGATTTTTGACCTTTTAATGCTGTTTTCTTCTGAATTTCATCCTATTATAATCTTCTATGTTCAGATTAAGAATAGAGGGCTTCTGGTACAGTGCTACAGTCAGACAACCATCTTTGTTGAAAACTAAACTTTGGAAAAAACCACTATTATTCCTTGAAATAAGAAAAGCATAGGGATTTATGTATTTTACTGGTACAGTACTGCAGCAGGCAACTGTTCAGTCACAACCTCATAGTTGAAACTCGGTTGAACTTGCGTTTTTGTATGTAAGGATGGTAAAATGTAAAGCAAAATCGTACAACTTAACTAAAATCACTAAGATCTCAGAAGCAGTCAGAGATAGAAAACAAAGTTTTGAACTGTCATTTTTTCATTCTTCTCTCAGGTCTGATGCCATTACCAGCGGGGCTTCCCAACCTGACTGATCTGTCCAAACTTAATTTACCAGCACCACACATTGTTCCGGAAATGGTACAGCCTGGTAAGTGCTCCTGCAAATTGAAATGCTGTAATAGTGGGTCTGTGATGATCTTTGACACTCATTTAGAACCATCTGGTGGAGTCCTGAAGAGGATAAATGGAGCATTTGCTGGAAACGGGAGCTGACACTTGTGCCCAGATTGGGTGGGCAAGGAAGATGTTTTGAGAGAAAGGAGCGCTAAGCCTCTGTGTTTAGTTGTTTCATCTTGTATTATCCAACTTATGTTCTCCAAAGGGATCATTGTGTGCCAAGGAAGAAAGTACATAGTTTTTCAGGTAGAAAAAGAGTGTTTCCTTGTTTGCTAAACAAAGAGATCAAAGAACTTTGATTGGAAGCTGAAAGTTTCAACTAATATTACATGTATGGTTTTAAATCAAAGTGCTGAAGATGCACGTGGAGGAAGCAAAAAGAAATTAGAAGCTTGCACAGAGTAAGTTCTCACTAACTTCTTGTTGCTGGCCAGAAAAAATCTAATAATCAGTATTAGTACTTCAGTCCCATTTCCCTAGAGGACGAGAAGCAAACTGGAGTTTATTCTGATTCTTTGATTCTGAAATAAATGCATTAGGCTTTGAAACAAACTTGCTGAGTTCTCTCCAAGGATATATAGGGGATTAGAAAAAAGGAAAATGTTAACCTAACACGGAATCTGTTTAGATCTGTGTGTGGTATATAGCAGCTGACTGCTCTTTTTTTATTCTTAGGTATGCCAACCCTTCCTTCTTTGCCGCCTTTGAATCTAATGGGAATAACACCTCCATTGATGCCACCAAAATGCGTTCCTCTGCTTCCTTTGGTCACAGAGGTATCTACAGTGCCTACAGATTTGCTTCCCACCATGACTCAAGCTGGAAGCTTTTCTGTTGACCCTGGCACTACTGTAAATGTAGAACAGACCTCTCCGCTCACCTTGGATAGTGCTAGCCCAACTTCTAAGGCAACTATTGACAGATCAAATGAATCCTCTGCTGTGAATGAGAAGGCATCTGGCATCACAGATACACATGCTTCTGAATCGTAACTCCAGATCACTCTGTCAGAATGGCTCGGTATTTATTTAGCCATGGGATACATATTTGAAGAGCAAGCTATCATTAATTTCATACTAGTTTGTACTTAATCTTTAGGAGTCCTGTAAATAATATGGAGGTATAATAAAAATAAAGGGGATTTATAAAGTGAGCTTGGTGGGAGGGGAAGAGTACTTGTACTTAACCAAAAAAAAAAAAAAAAAAGAACCCCCCAAAAAACCCCCACAATAAAGAAACATTCAAGGTGGTAAATAGAAGTCCACTGCCAAACTTGGACGTGTATGTTTTTAATAAAGGCTGATAGCCGTAGCTAGGCCTCTCCTTGCTTCTAAGCAGCAATTTTTGCTTCTCATAGAAATGAAACAGTTCTTGCATGTGACATTTACATACCATAGTGCTTGTCTTTGCAAGTATCTTGTTACTGCAGTGGGGATGAGGATGTTTGGTCTGAGTCATAAATTTTAACAGTGCAAACTTCCACCTAAAGATTTTTCTATTAGAATTGCTGAGTGACCTGTTAACTAACATGTCAGTATTCAGCTTGTATACAAATCTTTATTTTTAAGCTCTTGAGAGAAGCTCAAGCCATGTTTTGTGACTGCTGCTGTGCTGCTTCACACCCCCACTGTAAAATGGCATTTGGAAGGGAATACAGGATATGTTACGTGTAGCACATGATTTGGCACTTCATGACTACTGTAAGACAAATTAATGGATTAAGCAGACATACAGCAATAAATTCCTGGAATTTCATCCTGTGTGACAAAATAGCACATTTATTTGTTCAATACTGTAAGTTTTTCTGGTTTAAGCTCAGCTCTCTAGTACAGATCGGTAAAAACGCTCTTTTCCTGAGGAATGGATCCAAGAAGGAATGCCAGACTTCAGCATGCAGGCAGGGTTAGCAGTGGTTAGATCCGCTGTAGCAGTGAGTCACAAAATCTGCCTGCAAGTGATTCATGTTTTTTTTGAAACCGATGTTCAGGATGAACACTGTGGAATTAGAGCAGATGAAACACTTTGTGTAACCTGGTATGTGTGCTGTACTCCAGCTGACAGCCTCGGCTCCTGGGATCAGATACTTCCACGCTACTCCAGTCCTGTACTACTGGAATTTCACTTATAAATGTTTCTTCAACCACGGTCTCACTTCTAGCTGTAATCAGTTATCTGGAGCTTGTCTCCTTTTGGCAATGCAGTGTGCCTGATCACTCTTAAGAACAGTAGTTGCATTTGATTGCTGATCGTAATGTTTCAAATTAGTTCAAGTGGAAGCCTTATCTAACATTTGTTGTCCTGTCTTATCTTTATCCCTTAAGAATTTGTCTTTCCTCTGGCCCAGCACTGCATGTTCCCTCATCACCTATTATCTATTTGGAGATCTGTTAAAGACTCCAAATCCTTTTTCACACTGCTAGCAATTTATTTTCTCAACTGCTTGGAGTTTGAAGTCCCTCTGCCTTGGTAAATACAAGGCTCAGAACTTCTCAGAATGTATTTTTTGACTTATTTTATTTTGTAACTCCGGTGTCACATATATCAGAATTAAACTTTGTAATAAGGATGTTCCCTCTTTTCTTTGCTGTATATAAAGAACGTCTGCTATTCCTGAGCTTCATGAAGTCTCACTGGCCTTACAGCCTTTCCTGGAACTTCTTTACACACTGTCCCAGTCAGAGCCCTCGACAAAGTTGCTTTCCTTCTCTAATCCACGAGCAGTAGAAATACAAGTTTTGTCACATATCCAATGTAGAGCAATTGTTAACAGGGTGCTTATCATAACCTAATGCCTTTTCTGTTGTTAGTGTGGAATGATGCTCATTGGAGTAACATCTCAGGTTAGCTGGCATTTTTTATGTTTTCCAACTGCAAGCTGTGGACTTCTGTAGTTGCATAGATGTCTCCAGTAGCCAAAAAATAGAACAGAATGCTTAGGCTGAAGTCATGAAGTCATTTCTGTTAGCTATTTTCTTTTCTTGACTGCTTTATATATCCACTTTGTGATGACTATGAGAGTAATGGAAGCAAGGCAGTGTTTCAGTGTAGCCAGAAGCAGTTCTGCTAAAGGTAACACAGCTTCAAATGTGGAAGCGAGTTGGTGGTGCAGAACTTCAGCTGTAATCTCCCAGCTAAGAAGCCATTAAAAAAAAAAAAAAAAAAAAAAAAAAAAAAAAAGAGAGAGTCAAAAACAGGGCACTTAAACAAGGACCTAAAGTCATACTATTGTACTCTGTCCTGGTGTTTCACATTTCCTTAGCTCGATTTAGTGAAATTATACCTATATAACTTCTTGATAAGAGTTTTGTGATGACTTTTCTCCCCTTAGAACAGAGGAATGTTTACAGAGGTACTTAAGATACACTGAGGGACTGACAGCTAACCTAACCATGTTTGCATGAATTTATGTATTCATCTGTTAATGAGCTGTTAGAAATAGGCATATTAGCTTTATTTTAAACACCAACACATGGAATTCTTCCTGTGCTGACAGAAGACAAAGTCACCATACCATGGGCAGCTTAAGCCCTGCATGTACATCAGAATGAAGAATGTGCATGTGACTTACTGTAAGGTGGAGCATCCTGTTCCACAGAAGGCTGCTTTGGGGCCAGTGCTGTTCAGTGGCTGAGATGTTTGCTGCAAGTGCAGGGGCACAGCTACAGCTCTGCTTGAGTAATCGCACACATTGAAGAGGTGCATTCTGCAGCTTGAGTCTCTGCTGCAATCCCAGGAGATGGCTGTTGAGGCTACAAGAAGTCAGAGCACAAACATGGGTAAAGCGTTAACAGTGATGAATGCTTCATAGCTTCAGCCTGGCCATACAATAGGCTCTTTCTAGAATCCTGGCAGCCATTTTTTTAAGCAAACCCATCAAACATTAAACCTCACCGACACAGCTGGAGCTCCAGTGTATTTCTGGGAAATAGCTGTGTGGTGCCACGAGATGGCATGCAATAGTTCCTTTTGGCTGAATTCGTAAGATTAGGCTTTGCAGTGGTGATATTTCCTCTTGTTATTTTTTTCTCCAGCAGACACTGTATTCAAATGGTTGCCAGCTGGCTGCTGTATGCTAAACAGTACCTTGAAGAATCACAGAGAGGTAACTGTGAAACCAACTAATTGAAGGCAGCAATGGGCTGAGCTTAAGCTATTTCAAAGATGCAGTTTTGCTGCCAGCTTTCCAAGCTAACCATGGGGGCAGGGGCAAAGTTTGCTTTGAAGAAAACAGCTCTTTACAGGCAGGGACTTGTTTTAGATCTTAGAATGCTTAAGAAAAGCTCTGGGTAATATTTCCAGCCTCTCAGAGATGTAAGTGAGTGCTGATTAAGGAATCAAGCTGAAGGGGGCAGGATAAGGATCAGCGATGTTCGATTGTGATGACTTCCTCAATTACACACCGAGCTTGGTCTGTACTAGTCTAATGTGCTCACAACCCCTCCCCTGCCACAAAGGCCTCTCTGGCATCAACTGAGGGTTTGGCTCATCAATTGGGGTTGGGCACCTAGAATCTCTCTCATTTTAGGTTTGAATCCTGTAACGGATGTAGGCAAAAAAGACCATACTGCAAAATATTTCTGCATTTGTAAAGAGTGTGTAAGCAACTCATGCTTTGTAGTCGTCTTCTGTGCATTCTTCAGGACAGTGCCAAGGATTCGTTGCATGTCTGGGCAGAGCTGTGCTGGGCATTCTACAGAAAAGCAAAAATTCTTAATGTAATTTGCCTACACCATCTTTGGTAGAAACTCTGGATTTCAGCTACCATATAAGGGGGAGCCAATACTCACCACTACACACTGGGGTTTTTTAAATTCATTATTTAAGGTGCAAGAACAATCTCATAAAACAGCTCCCCAAGTCAAACAAAACTGCATTCAACTAGGTGATTCTTCATCAGTTCTGCCCACCCCATCACCTACTCTAGGTGAAGAATTAAAGCTCCATGAACGCTAAAGCAGAGATATTTTGTTAGACATCAGATTGCTGTAGGAGTCAGTACGTTTAGCAAGGAACACATGCCCTTCTCAGGAAGCCTCAACTCATATTAATCATTAGGTGCCACTGTGAATAGTGCATAGATGCACTATGGTGCCAGTGTGCAACCAGAAAATAAGAATCTCACTCTGGGAACTGATTAGTCATTCTTAGGAACATCCTTCGCACATTACTGCACATTAGTATCAAGGCACAGTTTTTGTGACATGTTATACTTGGCGTGAGTGATTGCATCAAGACTCAACTTTCAAAGGCCACAGATCCAGCCAGGACAGGCATGCAGAGACTTGCTCTGGCTGAGAAGTGTTAAGTGGGGTTCACCGGTTTGTTACCTCCTTCTCAGCGAGGCTCCTTCTGAATCCCAGCAAGTGAGTGCAGCCCCATCTCTGCCCATCAATCACATACCCCTCTCTGCTGCACACTCATGCACCTGCAAAGGCAGAATTTTGCCCCTAAGAGAAGACTGCAAATGCAATTGTGCTGTGCTTGTAGCTGAGTACAGCCCTACTGAATAACCGAATTCTCAGCCTTTGATCCTATGGGATCAGAAGATAGGGTTCCTCCTTAGTTGTGCACTGTTGTACTAATTTCTTAGTGCAGTGTCCTGTATTTGTTAGGCTCAGCTAATCCTTTCTAAAAGCTGTTGCTCAGCTCACCCACAACAGAACTTCAGAGAGACCACAGAGGTCAGGATCACCTTGGGCAACCCATGGCAACAAAGAGCCACTTCTGCCAGCAAAACAGCCCGCTTTAAGAGCAGTTCTCATGGCTGAGAGCTGTTTACTCTTTGCAGAGGCAAGTGGCTGCAAATTTACGTGCTTAGTTCATGGAATTTGCAGTTTAGGCGAGCTATGAAAGCCCAGTAGAGACTGAGAAACAAAAACTGAGAGGTGAACACAAGCTGCAAAGCCTGTACTTGAAACAGGCTTCCTAGTAAGGTAAGGAGATGCTGGCAGATAAATCAAGATTTCACTTAATTAAAGGACCTTCCTCCAGTAACAGTCATTAGTAAAAAGCAATGCAGATCTATAAGCTGGACATTTGATAAGGGATGCTGAACATAATGGGGTCCCAGGGTCGGTTCTTCTGGGCCTTCAGTTGTGCTGTGAGGGTGTTACGGCACTGCCTGGAATAAACAGCTCATTCCAGAGGTCCTGCTCTTACAGGAATGTTAGCCACAAACAACCAAGCATCTTCAACAAACTCACCTGGTGTTAGAGAAATAGCTTCGATTTCTTCTCACTGCAGTATGCGTGTGCTGTGTCACACAGCTCAGTCAGTAGCTGAGTCAGCAGTGTCTGCCTTGCTACCATCTCTGCCTTATCCTCCAAGTTGATTTCCTTGGAAAATACATTTTTCTGAATCTTCAAAACAGTCCTCCTTAAAAACAAACTGAAGACCTCAGATCTCCCACTGTATGAGCTTGGAGATGTGCATTAGTTGCATGGCTTCAAGATCTGGAAAAATCAAGCTAAGGGAGAAACAGTGCAACTTACCTATGGAACATTAGAATTTGGGAGAAAATGTTGAAAATGCTATATAGATCATGGCTCGATTGTAGCAGTCAGCAGGCACCGGTCAGGTTTGATCCTTCATGATGGTAAGGCTGGAATTGAAAAGGTATGAGAAGTCATTTCCCAATGCTGCTTGTGCCCTCAGCTGGGCTGGAGTTCTCACAAACCAGGGAACGGAACAAATGTGGTCCCATGCAGTGGCACCAGCTTCCTAAGGCTCAGCCCTCAGACATTAAGAGATGTTCCTGTACATATAAACAGTGCTTGGAAAAAATCCTGCTGGAATGAAACTGCTAAGAAAATAGGAAGCAACTGGAAGCCTCTGTATTGCCAAAGAGCATGCTGGGCACTGGAAGTGGCTGAATTTGTAAAACAATTACCTTTTGTTTAAGGGTTATGTTTTTTATTTGAAATGTATTTCTTGTGCAGCTTATAAGCAACACCTGGTCAGAGAAAGGAAAAAACCACTCTTGCTCTCTGGGCATGCCTTGTGTAACAATGGAAAGGAATGCACTGTTCCTAACACATTTCTTGTCCGTTTTCATTCCCAGCAGCCAAAAAAAAAAAAAAAAAAAAAAAAAGAATAAAAATAACATCCTCCTGGATTGCATTATACTTCTGATTATTTTTACCCTAACACTGCATGTCATAAAGCAGTAGGAAGGCTTTGAGGGACTTGGGGTGAAGCAGCCAGAACCTTGAGGTACTGAGCCAATTGTTCTTGAAATGCTTCTTGGGAACTGCCGTACACAGCTCTCAGGGAGGCCTGGCAGCACATCCTTACCTGGTTGCCCCTGGACGCCCCAGCTGGCAGCACTGCTTGCTTCAGCCCTGGGTCCCGTCCTTGCTGTGCCCACCTTCAGCCTGCAGGCCTCTGCCTTGGGCACCGTTTCATTACAAATATGAACAGGCTCTGTCAGAAAGGACCCGCTGCGGCAGCAGCTCTGCTGCAGGGGAAATATTCCAGGCTAAGACCTAAGGGCATCTCAGATTCTCAGATTCTTGACTATGATTGCATCTCCTGCCCCCTTTTTCTTCTTTCCTTACTCACCCAAAGGAAGCCCACATCATTTCTGGATGGTGCCTTGTATTGTCATTCTCAAAAGCTAGCACAGGCTTGCTAAAATTTAGTAAGGGTTGTTTGGTTGTTTTGTGTGTGTGTCTGTGTGTGTCTGTCTGTGTCTGTGTGTCTGTCTGTGTCTGTGTGTCTGTCTGTGTCTGTGTGTCTGTCTGTGTCTGTGTGTCTGTCTGTGTCTGTGTCTGTGTCTGTGTGTGTCTGTGATGTATAGGAAGCAAGAGGCTGAAAGAGATCCGTTAAAGGACAGGAAAGCCAGATGGCCTTCCGGTTAATAAACGTAGCAATTCCTATGACTCAGATTAATCAGCATAACTATCTTTACAGAGAAGCGTTCAAATCCCCATTCAAGAAGAGTGAAACAAAGTCTTGGGTTCAGCAATCCAAAGCAGAAGCCTGTGCTGAATTACTGGAGCAAGACGAGAAACATTTGCTGCTTTGTGGGATGCTCTCGCTTCCCTCCTCCCTCCCAGCAGAGCGCTCACAGGCACTGCAGAGCTCTTCTTTGAGTTGCTTTGGCTCTGCGGGTGATGGGCAATCAGTGATAGCATAGGGAGGAAGGCTGGATGGAGCAGTGAGCACCATCCTGTGAGCAGCCAGAGAGAGCTGCAGTGCTCAGGAGACCAAGTAGAGTGGTGCTCACCCCACTGGTAGGTGGGCACAAGCACACTGCCACATATTGCCACTGGAATATACGTAGCTGTAGTCATTAATATGCCACCTCACTGGAAAGAACAGATACTGCTGCAGTTTGCAGCACAGCTGTGAAACAGACTAAACCCTCAAACTTGGTAAAAAGGAGCCTGAAGCAAATCAGAGATACAGATGAGAAGCAGAAGGGGTCTTCAGTAAAATAGACACAAAGTGACACGTGGAGTTCATAGAATTGTTAAGACTGCAAAATACCACCAAGATCATCTAGTCCAACCATTGACCCGGCACCACCATGCCCCAGTGTCACACCTACTCTTTTTAAGCTGCCATGGAAGCTTCAAATTTATGGATGAGCTGGAAGGTATTCTGAGATTGAAACTTCAGCTGATAGTGGTAGATATGTACTCTTCCTAGGCTTCGTTTGCCTCACCAGAGGTAAGATGTTATCTTTTCCTCTCCAGCACGGTCTTTGTAACACCAGATGAAATGGCATTTTTTAAGGTTACGCTGCAGAAGGAGCACCTGGCATGGCTGTTGGCTGTAACTTTGCTGTCAGTTACTGATGCTGACTCTGCACCCCTGAATAGGATTTACATTCCAAGCTAGGTACTTCCTCACTAGGGATAATTTTTACCACCAGATCTTGCGGGAACAAGATAGCTTTAAAACTAGGAAAAAATGAATGAGGAAATCAGTGATACCAATTATACACCAAATGAAGATAAGTCCCTCTGTCTCATTAGCACTGTTTAATTATGCTTGGATTTGAATTCTAAACATAGATTGCATGCATTCACAGGAGCAAGAACTTGCTTCTACTGTTGTAATCCCCTCCATATCTAAATTTCTCTCAGCTGTAAGATCAACACTTTCAGTATCTATCTGCTGGAGTCACAAATAAAAAAGTTGATCCTCCACCACTTTCTTAGAAATAGGAAATGTTGTTTAGCAGTGCCTTATCTCTGGTATTTGCACAGCAGTGAGCATCCAGATTACTTGGCTGACTTCTCAACTCACTGCGGTAGCTCTGTGGCAGGGCCCTGCCTCAGGACCCAGTGCTCTGAAAAAGGCAGAGGCAGGACATTTTCACTATGCATGTGTGCATGCATTTATGTATGTATATCCATCTATCTAGATCTCTAAACGCGAAGTACTGAGGGACAACAGTATTTGGACTGAGCTTGTAAGATTTTAGGTCATTTCTACCTGCTCTTAGTTGAGCACTAATCCATCCCTTTTTGGGATTAACTTCAACTTATTCTCCAGTTCATCACTACAGACGTCGCAAGGAAAATACCTATTTGCCTCAGTTCAGTTGCTGGTACATTTCTGCACAATGCTGGATACATCCCCTGCATTTGGGTCTTCCACACGGGTACAGCTGAAAAAGACAGCAGAGCCATTTCCCTGGCCCTGCATAAAATGCCCCCCGTGTCAGCTCTTCTCTCACACTGAGGCAGCTCTTAGACCACACACACTGCACCTGTACAAAACAGAAACAGGAAACTCCTCCAGTTCCAGCTGAAGCAACCATTTCTGCACAGCCAATGTTGAAAGGAGGGAACTGGGAAGGACAGCAGAGAGAGAGGCAAACTCCTTTTTCCCTTCCAAATCTGATCAGAAATTCACAGCTTCAAGAAGCTCCATCTAAAAACAGAGATTTCCAAAATATCACTGGCATTTTTAAAAGCACAGAGAGTACAAACACATTGCCTAGTGTGGCATCAGTCTTTGCTAATTCTTTATCAGTGGGTTCATTTGACTTATAAATACAATTAGTTTAACCCCATCTAACCATTGATTGAGTGAGAACCCTCAAAACTCAGTGTGCCCAGCCTGGCATGTGCAAGGAGAGTGAATGAATGATTGGATTCTTGAGTTCATGCAGGACCTACAGGAGTCATCACTTCTGTGCCCATGGGATACAGGATAATTAGAACACCACTTCTTCCTGCACCAGGGCAGTTAGGAAGCACTTAAATAGAGGGAGTGTTTTTGCAGCTCTTATTCTCCAGAGATAACGGTGCAGAAATGGTGTGTAAATGCTGGTAATGTTTACATCACCGTGGTGGCTTCCCAGAAGTTCTGGACTTCTGCAATCTCTCAGCAGACAGCACAGACCAGCATGGGCTGCATGGTGGCTCCCATGTGCATCTGTGTGGTCAGGTACTTGTGGGCTGCACAGAACCCTAACAAGGCGGCCGTGTGAGGCACCTGCATCCCCTACAGCTGCTGCACACCACTTCTTGCTGTTGCTGGGCGAGAGCACTGTCCCCATTCCCCGCATTCCCCACAGCACCACTGGTTTGGGTCAGCGTGTGAAGCTGCCACCCACTCAGGCAGCACTCAGAGCTGCTGTGGGGAAGAAGCCACTTCGTTCCCAGCTCCAGCTGAAGAGTCTCCTCCCTGTCAAACCAAGCAGGGACCAACAGCGCTAACAGCAGGCTCTAATCTCTGCAGTTCAGTAGGAAACCATGCAAACATGAAAGAGCCTAATGCTGGGTACAACTTGTGGTTCTAATGAGAACATGCCCTCAGGGTTTATAACAAAGAAATTCCAGTGGCTTTATTGCATTGTGTCTGAATTTCCCCCGCTACTTCAACTGGATACAGTGCTGGGGGATGGCGATTGGAGGAGGAAGTTATTTGCACAACTGCAGAGGGAAGCGAGCGACCACAGGAGGAACTCCCTGCCAAGACGTCTGTGCAGCACAGACACTGGAGACTGCCGCTTACAGCCGCCACGTGGGCAATGCCTGCCCTTGGCGCCAGAAGAGCGCCCAGCTTCTCGTGCCCACCAGCACACAACACCCATACAGCTCCAGCTGAGGTAACCTTACCACAGAGCACAAAAAGACCACGGGCATCACAGCCCCTTCACCACTTGGACCAGTAGCTGTACAACAGTGCTTTCCCTACGGGTGCACAGATGAGTGCCGAATGGTACTCTTTTAATTCTAAAGACATGGATACTTCTGCCGTGCCATCAGAACCTCATGGAATTGACTTTGGTGCAGCGCTCAGATAATTTTCACATTATTAAGTATTTGTCTTGGGTCAAAAATTCAACCTATTTCATAAGGGTGAAAGGAAATTTCATTGTCCTAAAACACAATCAACATACGATTAACAGCATATCATATACAGTACAAACTATCACTACGTCTCTCACCTTATTAGAAATTAATTTACAACCACCATCTCCTGTCGCTAGTAAACCTTTACAGTCACAATATCCTACAAATACCATGTGGGAAACCATAAGCAGTGACCATCACATGGTGACGTGTGACATGAAGGTGATAAAAGTGATACTTCCAAAGGCCTCTGAGCTGTGACTGCATCATTTTGAAGGACAGGAAGAGTAGTTAGCAGTGAGAACCAAGCGAAGAGCTGAGGTACAACATTTCCAGCTATTTTCAATTGCAAATGCATTCCCTGAATCTTGCTTAAAACTATTTGGCGCTTATCAATGAATTTTATAGAGTCATCATTATGGTAACTGAACACCTGAATTCCCAAATTCCCTTTTTTAAAAAAAAAAAAAAAAAAATAAGCTACCACTTAACACCAAAACTGAGGAGATAAACTTCAGAATGGTTGCAGCTAAGTATAATCTGCTTTTAAATGCTGCTGCAAAGCCCCCACAGCAGCCACACATCCATCCCAAAGTCCCAATCCTTACTTACAAACTGCTGCTCCAGTCAGAGGGATTACATAAACCACTACATTATTCTCCCCCTTCTGCTCCAGACATCCCTCCCTGCTTCACACAAGCTGTAAAGAGAAACAGCATACTCTTATTATCTGTTGAATTAATAGATAGCCATATTCAGTCAAATTCTAGTACTGACATAGCGTGCCAGTGTCTAACAACAGTGGTGTTGATGACATGTAAGTCCTCTGCCTGGCAAAGGGAAGGAGGCCCTGGTGCCTCACAGTGGCCTCTGAGCTAAGGAGAAAACAACTTTCATCACACTTTTTACTATTAAGAACAGGTTTTGTTTAACTTGCTAATCAAATATACATGTGTTTATTTTACCTGTAAGTGAAAACATTAAAATAAAGTAAAAAGGACAAATTTCACTAAAAGTACAAGAATTGGGACAGAAAATAAAGGATGAAAGAGGAATAACTCCTCTATTTTCTGTAGTTGGGTTCTGCTAATTGCATGATGTGACAATAATGTTCATGATATGCTAATTTGTTAGATTAGAATGTCTTTAGGCTCAGCCATAAAGGATGAGTAATAAAACTGTCTTAGGCTCAGAAATAAAACTGTGCTGACTTGTGACAGCTCAAAGAAGGCAACCTATGGAATCAGCCTCAGCATTTGGTAGCCTCATGTAACCCTACAAGCAACATGAGGATTTAATGATAACGCATCAATGACTGTGAATCGTCATTGAAGAAATGGAATAATATGCTCTAAATTCATCACAGACAAGTGCTCAGGTATAGTTTGCCAATTAACGTGTGACTTACCTGGCTTTTCCATAGAAAGGCACACAGGGAAGGTATTCCAGTGCTCAAATCAGTGGAGAGAACTCTGCCAGCTGCCGCTGAGCCACAGTTGTAAACCTGAAAAGAACCATCTCTGCATGAGTTAAGTTGTTTTTGTCAGTGAGAAAGTTTTCCATTATGCAAATATTCAAAGCTGCCTAGTAACTCCTCATGTAGCTGCTTAGGGGTACAACCTAACCTATGAGAAGAGAGGATGCCATACCTTCCCACTAAGGCAGCCCCACGTGTGCAGCCACTTGGCAGGCCCTGTGCCTCTGTCATTCTCAGCCTGAGGGCAGACAAGGCAGAGGTGTGGCAGCCCTGGGAGGACATTTTAATTCTTCGAAGCCTGTGAGCCAGGCATGCCCAACCTGTGGCATGTGGCCTGGCCTGCAGTAACCCCTCCACCCTCACCATCATGGTGGCAGGTCTGCCTCACCGAGGAGTCCGGTCTTGCCCTGTGTGTGCACTCATTGCCCAGCACCAACCAAAACTCACTTCTCTTTCTGTTTGTATTACTGAAACATTCACTCCAGTAGAATAGCACAAATGAGGCATATGCAGCTTCCAGTGGCACCTCATATCATTGGGTGGCTTATGCTGAGACAAATTTAGTAACAAACTAATGCTGACTTTGCAGCCTCACATACAAACCAGGATGAAAGGAAACTAAGAGAGAGAAACCTGCTCAGGTACATACACACCAGTGGGATGGCAGGGAACTGATCCTCACAGCACACAGGACAGGAAGTAACAGACCGAATACAAAAAGAAGACTTCTGGTGCACCCAGCCCGGCTGCTGAGTTGGGCACCCTTTATCGGACTGTGGTCACAGGGAGGCGATACACCTGGGCTGGCCAGTAGGCAATGCCTGGGGGCTGTCTGCAGTCCTGCCTTCCATACCAATACAGCACCGCCAACTCAGCCCTCAGGAGGGCTATTTACAACCCAGCAGACACGGCAGTCTTGCAGGCACACAGAGAGCAGGACTGCAGCACTGTGCCACAAGACACCACTGGTTTGTGAAACCAGCCTCTCCACTTGAAGTGTTTCAAGCACTGGAAACTGGAGCCTCGCTTGCCACTGCCCTCAAATTCGAGTCTGCCTTTGCCCCAACACCCACCCAGGCCTCCCCACAACCTTCCCACTGAAATCTCCTGCTTTTGGAGTAGCACAGCAGGTTCCAGGAGCACCTCTGAAATGTCCCAGAGACACCATCCCAGAGATGCTGCCTTCCTGGTGGCCGCACAGCCTGAGGGCGCACACAGGTCTGCCCTCACCACCCTGCCCAGGGACCTAACAGCTCACAGAACAACAGTTATTCATACCGTACTTCCCAGCTTGTGTTTTTTGGCAGAGGGGAGAAACGAGATTTAAGCTCAGAAGCCATCATCGTAGGCTGGTTACAAACCTGCCTTGGGTCTGTGCTTCTCCATGATCAGAAAGACAGGGAAGCAGAAGCAAGAATTCCTGGATGCCTTACGACTTAAGGCATATTTTCCCTTCCACAGTTTTCACACACCCTATCCAGTCACCTGGCTAGGTCCCCAGTTCCTGTGCAGAGTTCCAGTGACACCCAGCACCCCAGCAAGCTGAGGGGTGCAGACAGCGGTGCTGTGCCTCACACACCCGTGACTTGCATACCAAGAGGGCTGGCGGCTTTGTGGGCTTTTGAAAGCTTCTCTAATTATGCAGCAGTTTGCTCATAGCTGCGGTGTGTGCGGTCAACAGCACTTGGGCAGCTGGCCAGCAACACAATGCTCTTCCCATCTTCTTGCCAGCGTTCAAAGCACTCTTCAGAAAATTAGCGGTAACTAGTCTCTCCATCTATCCCCAGCACGAAATCCCCGTCTATCAACCAGCACAAACCAAGTTAAAAGTGAAAAATGCTCCACAGATTTAACAACTTCAGTACAAATGAATAAAACAGTGCTAAAACACAGTTGTTCTAAAGAAACAAGCCAACCACTGTTAATTGTGGCTGCAATGACACTATAATCACAGTAAAAATGAAGAATTCATCTTGCAGTTGCTTCTATAGCTCACACATAGGTGTTTATATCACACAGTAATGTGGAATTCTAGCATCTTTCAGTACACATAGAAATTTAAAAGTATTTACGTGTGTAAAGTAAGACTTTCACTTGCAAGGTTCGTTAAGAATTGATGAAGTTTAACTTCATTTCTTTAGTCTACCTGGTACTAAATCAGCAAAAAACTTGGGGAATAAAGCAATGGATGGTGTGTGATGAATCTAGTAAAATGCGCATGAAATACAGTCTAAGGAAAGGAAGTATGAATTACCTAGAAGTGATCAGCATTTCTCGACAAGTCGCAATAATTCAGGCTTCTGGATTCAGTCTCAAGGGTACTTCTATCCCAAGCACAAATTGCTGAGCATCAGCCATCAGACACCAACTTGGACGTGCTGTGAACACAGAATGATCCACATGGGGATACAAAATTTTTACTGACAGTACCATAAGATGCTTACCTCCAGTATGCAGGGTTGTGCTTGTGTTAAGATCCTGCAACTTCGATTTGAAAGATGACACAGTGATTCTTCACGTGCATCTATATGAAAATGCATTAAAAACAAGTGTTTAGATTTCAGAAGTAAGCATCTGTCAAGGTGGAGTAATTGTCATGTATTCAGCCACAACCACCCATATTCCCAGATTCTAACAAGAAGGAAAACAAGTGCGCATGTAATCAGTAAGATGCACAACCCTCCTTTTCTTTAGGTAGCTCTACAGTTTTCGGTTACTTCTACAGTTCTCTAACATATTGCTAAGCTTCAGTGTACTAGAGTTAACCACAACACATTCCAGATACATGAAAATTGTTAACATAATCTTACCTCTTTTCCTTAGGCAAAACAGTCTATAACTTCCAAGACACAGAATAGGCTATAATGAAATCTAATGTGAGCATGCAGCCATGGCAAAATCCTCGAACCCCACCACCTCACAGTTTCACACTGGCAGACGGTGAAAAGGATGCAATCCCAGTACTCTGGTATAACATGAAGGCAGAAAATATCAGTCTATTTTTATGACTAACACATTCTAGAGAAACCTACTGAAATAATTGGAACTGTTTCTGTGAGGCCTACTCATTGAAATAATGGTTATTTCGTTATGACAGATGCTTCAAATGTTATAGAAGTCTCCCCTTTCAGCCCTAACATTGCTTGAATAAATTCCTTTATTACTTTCGTTCGCCATCAAAGTGAACTTGTTTTAATAGGTGAATGTAGCTCAGCGATAAGGAAAGCAGATTTGTCCTTTGCTAAAATGCAAAAACACAGAATGAAAACCTTGAAATCTCAACTGTCATTGTTTATTACTGTTTTGGCTACATTCTCTACAATTTCAGCAGCATCTTAAAGAGACAGTTAATGTTTCTTTATATACAATGAAAACAAAATGGCTTGCAACATCAGAAACAAGAGCAACAGTTTAACTGTACAATACTAAATGAAAACCTGTGGTAATAACAGCCTCCTTTTTCTGAAACATGGACAAAATTACAGATAGTATTCAGCATCCAGAATGGGACAGTAAAAAGAATAGCGAACTGAGAGAGATACGCTGTTTTGAAAAATGAGTTTCTACCATACAAGGCAATTAGAAAATGTTTCACATTTTAAAATACCTGTACAAGCCACAAGAAACATTTCCTTGTTGATAGGAACTTCCAGAAATAGAGAATAACCATGAGCAACTTCTACATCTAGTACTGATGCACTCTACAGGTTGAGAGTGCAATAAATTGACTTACGGAACTGTACTGCATACGGCCAACACAGCTCAGTTTTACATGCCTTGATTGTTAATGAGTTTCCTACTCAGTCTCTCTATAACGTACAGTTTACTTGCACCTTAAGGAGGTCATCTGATTCTTTTGCTGAAGTAAAAGCAACATTGTTTAGCAGCAATTAAAAGCGCCTTGAGAGAGACTTAAAAAAAAATACAATATCCAATTAGAAAAAGCCATACTTTAAACATTTGTACAGGAATAAGTTGCTGAATTTAACTGAAAATGTGACATCTGTACAACAATTTACAATAGAGCTAGAAGGGAATTTATCATTATTCCTGCATAGAATATTATACATGACCTGTTTGCATTTGGTTTCATACTGTTGTTTGCTTTTATCAGAGGCCTGGAAATTTTCACAAGTTTCAATACCACAGCAAGTACAGTATATTTAGAAAACTAAGCTTATTTCAAAATTAGCAACCTATTTGAGAAGTAAGTACCAGGAATTCCCTATCAACCTAAATTCTGTGAAATAACATCACATGTTTGGAGGTACAAGCCTGAGTGCCAAATAAAATACTATAATTTCATTGAGGAATCTGATGTAGAACACAGCTTTGACTGTCTTGCATTTCTTACTTTGGTTTCAGAAGATCAATGTCTTGGAAATACGGCAATTCATTTAGTTAATTAACCAGACATGGAATTGTTCTTGTTCTCAAATTTGCTTACTACCTTTTAAAAAAATTTTAAATAATGAAAAACTACCCTTCATGTTAGAACTTTCCAGTATCAACCAAATGTACTTTAAGTATTAAAAAGATTATTTACAATGTTCCCCAGAAAAAACTAAAAACCTTTTCTTCAGTCTTAAACACAGTATACCTGTTAGTGTGCAACAGGCAATGTCATCCTTCAACATTTAAAGGTTGTTCTCTGAAGGGTATATTTATTCACAGTCCATGACCCATTCCAATCATACAAACAACACTATGTAGGAGGACTTCAGCCTGAAAACACAGTTATCAAACTTGTCCTGCGTAAAAACACCCAAATGTTCTCAAGCTCAAGTCTGCATCTGGAAACTACACCAAGATATCATGCCATTCCTCAGCTGGAGAAATTTCAGTATGAAATAATGCTTGAAGTAGGTGGTGTAGGGGATGCTGCTAGCCCAGTCATATGTAAATTTCCTGAAGAATTCGATCTCCTCATATGGGGGAGAAGGTAAGGATCACTAGCCAGTTGATGGACATCAAATCTATCCTCTTTTCGGTATGCTAAGCAGCGTCTGATAAAGGCCTAGAAGAGGAATGCAAAAAGTTACAATACCATTCCAAATAATTCCATCTGCTTACAATCAATAAGCATGTCCTCCCAGATAAACCAGCTTCTAAACAGACTCTTGTTCTTATATAATTCCATTCAAAGACAGGCTAACATTCTACTACAGATTCCAATGAAAAACAGAGTACATTGTAGTAGAAAAAAAAAAACCAGTAATCCTAATTGGCTTAAAGTAATCACACTTCAAACACATACTTCAGACAAAAAGATGTATGAACTATCTCTACAAGCAAAACATTAGCACTTCACACAGGGAGAATTCTGCTTGTGCTATCCCTTAACAGCATAGTAAAAGCGAAAAGCTAATGTCTGAGAAAGTAGAAAGGAGCACCACAGAGCCTCTAAAACCATCCAGCAGTGCACTACATGAAGAGCAGAAGACGTAGGGACAGTTGCCACTTCCAACATGCATTAACCAACAGATCCTTTAAGAAATCACCACCTAGCTGGAACTTCTCTCTCACAAAGGAGTAAATTCCAACTGATTTAAAATAACTTAAAAGCAGGGGAAAAAAATCGCTGTTTATCTCCAGAGCTGCTTTTGAGATGTTGTATTGTCCTTCATCAAGGTCCACATGACATTTGTCAATTATTGCACGATGCAAGTTTCTGTTAAGCCTCATGTCTAATATGTACGGAACACTCAGTCTCCTGGTAACTTGGGCTTCAAAATTTAATGACAGAAAATCCTTATTACTGCTACAGAACTCATTAGCGCATCATTACTTAATCTGGATTTTAAAAGAATTACGTATCTTTTCTTGATAAATCTCAATTGTGTGTCCTTTGCTCCAATTAAATTTTTCTTTAACCTCCAGTTCTTAATCTGATGTGATATAAGTCCTAAAGAATCGTGTTAAAATTTCCTTCTAATATACACATATCTAGCAGGAACTAATCGCAAAATAAAAACATGCACATCTTAACATGAATTCACATGTTCTTGGACATTTGGGGATTTAATTGAATTCTTTATAATGAATCCCTAAGAAATGAGCTGCTAAGTGTAGTTTACAAGGTTCTCAGAGTAACAGATTGTTTCTAAAATGTTTGTAGAATACTTTGTGGTTCTGTGGCAGTGGAAATGTTACCATAATGCACAGGACGCTGCACAAATTAGGAAAAAGTACCAAGGACCAAAGGACAATTACAGTGTGGAAACTAACAGTGTCATTTCAGGTTCCGTATTTATTTCATCCCCATGTTTTCCAAATCAAAACTTCAGTTTATTGCTGTTCTTTTCCAACTACCAGGCCTATAAATCTACACAGTCATCATAAACTGTCCAAATTTACAAGTTAGTCTGAACTTGTTTTATAGTGCTTCCACCAGAGAATAAATTTCTCCCTCTTTTCTACAGCTATCGTGACATTGTTAATAATCTTTCATTATTTTCCACTCCTGCTTTTTCAAACAGAACAAGGAACAGAGAATATAAAATAAGTAAGTAACTACATCAGAACCACAGTGAATTATTTGCTCTCTTCCAATGCCCTTCAGAAAAACACTACTTATCACAAGGAAATGCAGAGTTAAAAGACAGAAATATAAACTGCTAGCACATAACATTACCAGCTATGAGTTCTATGATGCGTATTTGTCAACTGCACTCAAAAGGAGATGATTTTTCTAAACTGAGATGAACCTCCCCCAAATGAAACCAATCAACAAAAACAAAACAACAACAAAAAAACCCAACCCAACAAAGAACAACCATCACCACCTCCTCCAAAATAACAGGACAAACTATAATATTGAACTAAATAGTCATAATTCTAACTGCAGCTCATTCGCAAAAACTAGTTCTAGAAAATATAGCCAACACAAACATGCCACTACTGTTTATGTCCCTGACATAATTGTTTTCTTGGGAAGCTACATCCTCTAAAACTGCGTTGCCTTTCATTTTTATCATGAGAAGCTCAATTGTCTTAACATCCTTAAACTTTTAGCAGCCTTTTACTTTTACAAACAAGTAACTTGGAATATTTTCTTCCAAATTCACAGAATTGGATTTGTCATAGATGCTCACATCAGCAATAAAAAACAAACAAAAAAACCACAACAATCATTTTAATCTGTTCTCTTAATCGCTAGTCTGTGCAAGTGTGTTTGATACTATAAGTTTCAAAATAAAATTATCAAAACCCAAAAAACATCGCAATCCTTAAAAATAAATGAAACAGGTTTTAACAGGTTTTAAGTGCTCTGAGCTCATATAAAACATTACCTTGGCTTCATTGCTAACAACAGGCTTAACAGGGAACTGGACTTCTGTGGCTTTTAATATTGTATTTTCTTGTAAGATATCTTGCTGAGATTGATTGTGGCCAAATGGCTGAAAAATAAGCACAGGATTTTCTTTGTGACAGTTATCCAACCATTTTGATTTCATAAATACTTATGCAAAAGTAAATTGATTCCAGTGTTAATATACGTTTCTAACCACTCTTTCAATTAAAAAAATGTTTTAGGCAAAGCCTTTCACATTTCTCACAGTATCAGTGCACACTAGCAAAAACTAACACAAGTCATTTCCATATGGATTCACATATTTACAACTATTGCTCACATTCTACTGAAAACAGACAAGCACTTATACTAACAATTTAAGACAGGTAAACAATATTTTCCTTACCTTTCTACCATAAAGACACTGGAAAAAGATTACTCCAACTGACCATACATCAACCTTATTAGAAATCTTTGGTGGCTCTTTGCCAACTACAAAACACTCTGGAGGCAAGTACCTGAAAAAGAAAACATGTATCTCAGTGTCAGCAAGCAGATGTATGAATCACTGGATCAGAGTGTTCAAAGATCAGAAATGGTATACAAAAAAAATTGTGCAAGTTGATATTTGAACAACTGTGCAGTTATCTTATGATCCTTATTCCAACACTTACAACACTGATCAAAACTGACAATACAATTTTTTGTATAGTCAGGCAGTCAAATAAGAAACCTATTCTTTACTTAAACCACTAATAATCACTAATTATTCAAGCACTGGGATCCTATTAGGGTAAATATACACCTTCTGTTTCTGTTTGAACATGGAAAGATGAAAGCCATACAGGACATTTAAAGCTAGGTCTCATTAGGAATCAAATGTAACATATACATGATTTTAAAGTTTTCAGTAAGAATGCTAACATTAATAAGAGAGTTATAAGGTAGGTAAATGTGATCATATTTCTATGCCTATAATTTCCATGGAAGCCATACTTGAAAAACTGAAAGCTGATTAAGTTCTTATGGCATCCCTGAATTACAGAGGAATTTACGCAAAGCAATCTCCTTCGAAAAAAATAAAACCAAAAACCAAAAATATCACTAAGAAGTCAGTCAATTATTATTGACTGCAATAAAAATCTAAAAAAGGGGGTAAAAAAATCCTTCAGAGCCATGACATATCAGACATTCTTTCATCAACAGCATGTAAGGCTTTAAAAATAATTTACAGAAATGCCTGTGAAAATGGAAATAAGCAAAAAAAGAAGTAAGAATGCAACACAACTATGAATTTCAAACAACATAAAAAAATTCTTCTAGAATACTTGTGCACAATTCTGATTACAACATGCAAGAAAGATGTACTCAAACTAATGCAATCGCACAAAAAAACCCGAGGTGACGTGAAGAACTGAAAGCCACAATTCAGAGAGAAGCCAAACGCTTTAAAAACACAAGGGAGCAAGTATCAGGAAGGGAAACAACCTAATTCAAAGGAGGCCAGTGTTGGTGGAGGAACAAATAAGTACAGACTGGCTACAAGCAAACAGTTCTATACATTAGAAGATTAAGTTTCTAATGATCATAGAACTGAGGTTATGGAACAAACTTCAAATAAGAGATGACTGGGGACAAAACACTGAATTTAATACAAACGGCTCTAAGTTTACAGATTACATGACCTGAACGCTTGCAAGGACAGGTAACTCGACCCAGTAACTGAGGAAATCCCTCCCACTACTACATTGCCGAGTTCATGCAATTTGCCTTCCACAGATTTATCCCCATCTCAAACTAACTCAAAACTTTCCCTCAGAGAAAGCAAAAATTAGAAACACAGATTTATCATCATTGTGTAAAGGTCACAGACAATTTTAGATCTCTCAGTTCACAACACCACTAGTGCATGTGGTGCTTTAGATGAAAGCCAAAGTCCCAAGCTTTTTGAATAGTGTTCCTACAATTAAATATTTAAACTCATGTTTAAATTGGAGCATTAAGGAAAGCAGCAACAGTCTAACATTTCTAAAATGCTTCAGCTTGGATGACTGTCTTTTCACAAGATGTGCATCCTAAAAATTTTCAAGGAAAAGACAAAATCTGTTAAATGCAACTTTCAAATGCAGGAAAAGTTTAAGAAGAAATAGAAAGGACTCTGGCTACTCTGTTTAGAGTTAAGAACCAAAAGCTGAAACCTATCTTGCTACAGACAGAATGAGGAGAAAAACAAACAGATGAATTCACAAATAAACATCTAGTCAATATAGGCTTTCTATTCCACTCACCCTGACACAGGTACTGTGCACACAGGCTCAAAGATCTATTGTGTCAGCCTGCATCTTTAGAGAACAAATTCTACAAACAGCTTTTCTGTTAGCAATAAAACTTTTTGTCATTCTTGCTCTGTAAGCAGATCTAAAATTTCAGGTTTTTGGACAAGTATGTGGATACACACAGAAAACAAGTTACAGCTGCTCAGCTGTCATTAACCTTTAGGATGGAAGAGTAAGTACTCTTTTATCCTAAGGACATTACCTTCTGGTAATCCCTGCTCTAAGATTTCCAAGGACTAAGCACCCGCACTTAATCATCACAGCTCTGTCAAACATCTTTAACCACCTGCAGCCAAAGATTAAACACCTGCTTCTTCTGGGAAACAATGTTTATAAATCACAGAGATTTGCTCCACATTTCAAATATACATATATCTATATCTACATATAGATTCCTAACTTACTTCAGTTATGGCACTATTCTGGAATATTTGTGAATATCAAGATCCACAGTACTGCACAAAAATCTTTGTTTGTTATTCATGTTAGTATTTTTAATCCTAGCTATCTTTAGGAATTAGCTTTATGAAAGCAATTCTGAAGCCTCAAAAATGACCTAAACAATAAAATCAAACCAGGCATTACCAGTAAGTTCCTGCTCCCTGTGAAGTTAAATCCATTCCATCCACACCATAGCTATCATCATCCATTATTTTGGACAATCCAAAATCAGTAATTTTTATTTCTCCACATGCTGTTCCATCTACAAGAAGAATATTACCTAAACAAAGGGGAAAAAACACATTTTTAACTTCAAAAAATGCCACCAGAATGCTTCGTTTTCAAAACCAGCCACAATTTTCAGGAACATTCAACTTAATGAGGGGTCAATGACATCTTTATATCATCTTTATGACCTCAAGTCTAGAGCAACTGGACTATGACATTTTAGTGCTATCTCAGGAACACTCTAGGTTATCACTACTATCATCTCAGATGGCTTGCCCAACTTTGCGCTGGCTGGACAGCAATATAGAACAGTATACTAGTCATAATGAAGTTTTGTATTTTTCTGTCCAGAAAAAATTCTAAACTACACATTTCAGGGTTTGCACATGCCAGAAAATAGTGCCAAGACATGCTGCAGTTCAAAAAAATCTAGCTCCATATGTTAAAGTTGTGCAATAATTTGATTTTAAAAAATCATTCGATAAGTTTCCTTTAAAAATAGAACAAAAACTAATGAGACTAAGATTACATTCTGTACAACTTCATAATATGAAATCTGTTATTCTTTAATAGAAATCTATATGAAGAATTCAGCAAGCAAACAACCTGGCACTAATAGCTACACAACAAACCCTAGACTTGGAAGTTTAGCAGATTAAAATACGCAAAAGATAGAATACGTCTTTTAAGACAATATTTATTATTATTACTAGAAAACTTGACCAGAATTTAGAGAAGAGATCCAAGTAACAATGGTGTTTACACTGGCTTCCTGAGAAAAGCTAAACTATTTCAGATAAAGAGGGAGTTTAAAAAAAAAAAAAAAAAAGACTACAAACATGCAAGGATGCATAAGGAAAAAAGAAGATTCTGAATCAGAAAATATTTCTGCAAAGTCCTGGTTGGAAACACTTATCCTTCGATGTAGAAAGTTATTATTTCAATCCCTTGTAGGTTAAGAAATATATAAGGGAAAAATTATTTACAAATCAACATTCAATAATGATCAGATACGACTGAGTCAAATAATGATCTTATATACTTATACTACTAAATATTAATGTATCTACAGGCTCTACGACACTTTCTTACAAATACAAATCAAAATAACACAAAGGGAAAAAGTTGTAACAAGTATTTTCTTAAAGAAAAAGACAGATTATTTTAACAGTAAAACTGGAAAGAAAAGTATCCACCTCTCAGATTAAAATAAACCTGACAAGCCAAAGGTAATTTTGGTATTCTGAGGCATGAATTACAAAAAAACTGAGGGTAAAAACATGATGACATTTTCAATTTTGTCATTTCTCATTTACCTGGTTTAAGATCATAGTGTATAATAGGCGGCTTGATCTCATTGAGATACCGTAGTGCATTTACTATTTGCATTACAATGGACCTAGCTTCCTTCTCTGACATCAATTTATGTTGCTTGAGATAGAAATCCAAGTCATTGCCTTCACAGTATTCTAACACCGTGCAAAACCTATGGCAGAATTTACAGACAAAATTAAATGACATATCCAACTGCAAGATCAAAGTTATGACAATATAGTTTAATACCAGTAACTTTAACAACAGCTACCTGAATATTAAATTACATAAATGAAATTGTTAATAAAACATGTAGCATAATGATTAGACTATGAAACCTGACATCAATCAGAACACAAACAACTCATCAAAAAAGAAAACTTATGCACACAGACGAGGTGTTACAAAACCGTGTTTTCATCACTTTATAGAAGATCTCCTATATATATATATATATATCTGCAACAAACTTCTGCAACTAGTGGATGGGGTTCTGCTGTCGCTGTCCATTTTTTTCCTCTTCTTTGTTTTCAAAAAAGAAAAGTTCTTAATGAAACTGTAAGTATTTTGGCTGAAAGTCAAATATTCTTCATTTCTGCTTATCCAACATACAACACTAAAGCCCTTGTCACATTCTAGAAAACATATACTCTCATGTACTTACGTATCTGTATCCAAGGAGAAGTAGTCATATAATTTAACTATCCGGGGGTGATCCAGTTCTTTGTGTATTCTATACTCTCTGCAGGCATGTCTAGAAGAAGATTGATACATTAATCTTCCACAATCAATAAAGCGCTATTCAATTTAACATATGAAGCGTAAGTCATTAATACTTACTTGTGGTAGTTTTCTTTCTTTTCATCCCTCCAGCTTTTGTTAAGCTGGTGAATCTTCACAGCAGCATATCTTTGTTCATAAAGATCAAAAGCCTAAAAAAGAAACCCACAAATATAGCAAAGTTATAGCCAAAGATGATGATAAAAATAACACCCAACAGAAAGAAACAAAACTGGAATGTAATTCACATGCCTACTGCAATGCTACCTCTCTTCCACAGATTAATCAAGGAGGTTTCGCTCAATCACTATTTAGCAAGTATGCACATTAAAATCCTCTTGCTTATTTCAGATCCCTATTTTCACTCCAGTCCCAGAAATCACATGTACAAGAGTGTATGCTTCAAACACTAGATTTAGTAAACTCAACACACTCTACCTTGTATACTTCACTGAAGCCACCTCGGCCAAGTAAATGGAGTAACAAATACCGTTCATTCAACGTGGGGTGATCTTTAAACCTTGAAAGAAAAAAAAGATTTAATTCATTTCTGTTTAAGGTATAAAAACACAGCCTAAAATGTAAATATCTGGGTATTACTTCCTAAACAGAACTTTTCTTTCTGCTAGTGACATAGAACATAATGAGGAATATTTAACCATGTGCAACTTTATGGCACAGTTATTCAACAGTAAATTTCAATTATTTAGCATAAAACTCCTATCACAACTTTATTGTCAAATTCCCTAATTCTGGCAAACTTTTTGGCATTTTTTTCTCTTTGTGAGGATAACAAAACAAACACCCTTAACTCACTCTCTATAAATACTATGCTCATGATGAGTCAATAGGAGAAATACTATTCCGTGTTACGTTCACTTTGTTTTGAAACAAAACCATTATCAACAACAATAATAATAATCATCAATATCATCAACAGTAGAATCAGTAGGACCTGCATCTACTCCATAGCATGACCTCTGCTTCTATACTGTCCAAACAATCAGAAATAAGAACAGAATTTCAGCACATTTTTCATCTCTCCAATCTGTTCGTTTTACCCTTCTTAATAAACATGCCCAGGAACCATGCAATGCTAATACTCTAAATGTTGGTGAATACTGCTTTGCAATCTGTATCATTAGAGAGCTGTGTTTGTCTTCCCTACATCCTACAAACCTTTGCATAAAAGGTTTATGAAATGAGATAAAGCAGAGCTAGGCTCAGTGATCCCAATTTGCGAGAAGTCAGCTTCTGCTTTTTGGAACTGATGAGGAAGATACACTTCCAATTTCACACAAAACTTGACCAGACCTGTTATACATACTCATCTTCCAACAAAATGACTTTTATATAAGACTAAGATGTTATAAAATAACAAACAGTAACATGGGGAAAGCATGTCAAATGACTACGTATCTGCTCATACTCTCATGAAAAGCCAGGAAGAAAAACTCTTTCCAAATGCAAAATGATGTTGCAGGATAAACACCACACTCTCCTGACATACACAGAAGACAAAACACATCCTTCAATCAAACCAGTAGCCAGAGTCTGTCTCATGTTAGTGACAGTGAAGGAAAAGAGTACAAAGGATTGAGTGAAACATGAAACAAGGGCTACTGTAGCCCTTTCAGGCTTTGGAAATGGATGGAGTAGATGGAAATATGCTTCTTATCAGCTGCCAAACTCCTGTTAAACCAAGATGGTGAACTGATTGTCCTTCCAACAAGAAATTGGATTTCAGTTTACACTTTCTGAAATACAGGTTTCTAGAAAAGTTCCTCAGAGAAAGAAAACTTCGGTAAATATTTAGGCAAATAGATAGTAAATGACACACACAGTACAAACATTTGCAAGTCTTCTCACTCAGAGTGATAAGTGACCTATATGGTGCTACTGTATAACTTTAGAACCAAAGATAAAATATTACTAAAACCGGCACTAACAAGAAAACTAGCAAGTTTGTTCATGATCTCTGAAATGTGAAACAGTCTTTAAAAAAAAAAAAAAAAGAAATAATTAAACAGTATTCTGAAGTTACATCAAAAAGTGTAAGCTCAGAGACGCATCTAATTAATGTTTGCTGTGTAAGGTGTTATTTCTTACATTTGTCGTCTATCAAGGAGAGCAGATTGGGGGGAGGATAATGAATACTCAACACATCTTCGGTACAATGATGAGACGCTTATACTCATAAATCTAAGGCCAGTTGCTAACTATTCCCCATGGCAAACTTTAAAGAAGGGTTTAGGGCTAGTTTGAGGAAGAACTAGATCAGAAGACTGAGCTGGAGTTAAAATTAATCCAGAAAAATAAGCCATGGGAGCTGGAAATATAACTTGGCTCAACTTTCAGCAGCTGTTCACTAGAAAAATGCCATTGCTGGCACGTGAAAAGAAAAAGGGCAAGGGTATAAGGAAATAGCTGCAGATAGGTAGAACAAATTTAGCAACATTGCCACCTTAAAGCATTGATGAAACACTAGATGTTAGAGCTTGTATTCCCCACCACAGAAAACACACTAACTTTATTAGTTACGTAATTACTACTTTGGAACCTACACAGTTAAAAGTAAACCTTAAATGCCAATTTAACATCACAATATACGGCCATGTGAGCTGAAGTACGGAGTAAATTTAACATAACACAGAAGATTCTGTGCTTGTCTTTCTCCTATCAGGCACCTGTAATGTAAATTATGGTGTAATAAAACTAACTGACTTAACTACTCTACAAAATAGTTCTTCACGCATCAAACCTCCCCATTTCTTGCATTACTGCCGGCTTACAGTTCCAAGATATTTTTTTCCTAGTGTGGTGATACTGCAAATTTTAGCATTCCTGCATTATAATCTGTGTATGTGTATTATTTCCTGCATATTCAGTGAACTATTAAGCTTTAAAAAAATTACTGCTTGTTTGGTAAAGCTGTTTTTTAAAATGCACACAAACAAACAAGGAACCAAAGAAAAAATCATGAACCTGCTTATATCCTACAAACAAAATTTGATTTTAGTGCAGTATTTTTAAAGTATGCATGCAAAAATCAAGACAGTAAATCTTACTGTGAATTATCTTCATTATTAATTCTTTTCAGTTCTCTGATGTGAAGATTCCTAACTCTTTCCAAACGTTCAAGTTCTGCTTGTATTTCAGCTTCCTCCTGCAAATGAAAAGAATCAAGTATAAAAGCTCATTTACTCCTCACTTGAAAAGGATATTTTTACCCCTGCATCAATACTAGTGGTGATGGAGGAACATTACATTACAAAACCATACTGAACTAGAAGAAAGCACTGCTTTTCTTCTAAAGCCTGAAAAACTCAGAGAGATAAGGCAAAAAATATTTTCAAGGAACTTCCTGTTCATGAATCCCCAGGTAACGGGATGTTCACAGTGCTGTTCTGCACTGTAGGGATGCTATTCAAAATGAGAGGCAGCTGGGTTTTGTACCTCAGCCAAGGAGAGAAATTATCTGGGAAGCAGGCTAAAATTGATGTATGATGAAGAAAAAAATGGAGATATGCAGTTACAGATTTTGTATAAGCTGGCAGATTAGGAAAAGATGTCTGAAATATTTAGAGGTTAGAGGGTAAACAAAAAATATAACAGAATAAATCGTTACAGCATAAGTGCTCTTAAAGTGCTGATACAGAACACCAAAACAAAGCTAATTTCAAAAGATTTATCCATTTCTATCTTACTAAGCTTACAAACATAGAAGATGTATTACCTAAAACCTCAAATGCAATTTCAAAAATACTGTTAGCTATGAGGATATTCTCTAACTAATCTTGTCACTTAGAAGTGTGTCATCCTTATGCTGCATATAAGAAAACATTTAAATAGTTATCTATTCAGAATCTCAACAAAAAAAGGAAAAGAAAGCACAAAACCTAATTTATGGAAACCAGCACATCTATCCATGTGGTACGCTCATTGAAAGACTGTCAAAGGAGCTGCATCTATTTCAGAGTAAGCACCTCTAAAACTTGAAACTTTGTAAGACTGGGAGCCAAAATTAGTCCACAGAAGAAATCTAATAACTACAAAATTACTCTAGCTGAAAAGGAGAAAGAAAGCCTGGCATCTGATACGTGATTTTCTGTTTTTGTTTTTTTCTGTATGTGGGTTTTTTTCCACCCAGCAGTGCCCCACATCTTCTTGTTATTTTGGCACAAACTGTTTGTACAGCTACATGGTGAACCAGACTTGAAAACTGATCAACCTTTTCTTTAAAAGGGAAAAAAAAAAAAAGAAAAAAAAAAAGAAAAAAAAGCAAGCCTTGCCAACATTTGCATATTTGTTTTTTGATAAAAGATCAGTTTTCTAATCCAATTCACTCTGTAACTGCACAATCTAATGGTGCTGGTAAAGGCAGCAAGTCATGGTACAAGGGGTGGAGGTTGAAATCATCATGGGGGAGAGAAAAACGCTTTAAAGTCAGTGTTTCTGAACAATGTACATCATAAAACCCCATTCTGAAATAACACCTGTATTTATATAATCTAGAAACCTATCAAATAAGTTTAGGAATCCAAACCAAATTATCGTAAAATCAAATGGTACATCATTTGTTTTTAAGTGGTTAAGTGGTTCTTTTGCATTGTTTTTTTTCCTGTTTACAAAATTTGAATTTTTTTCATATTTAGATTAATACTTGTAGATCTCCATTAAATACTCTGAAATTATATGCAGTTCCTCATAACCCACAGGTCCTCTAAGAAGAATTCTAGTCCTCCTTTCTTCCTCAAAAAGGCCACACACTTTTACACACACTGTTGTCTGTGTTCTTCCTAAAGGCTGACAAGAAAAACAACACATCAGTTATATCTCTTTTGGACTTTTTTATTCATATATTATGCAATTCAGTTGTTCTCAAAATGTGGTTCATAGGTCAGTGTTAGTCCAAAGAGAACTGGCTGGTTCCATTGTTTCCAGCTGTTTTTTAAGACACTCAGATTGTGAATACCTTTAAGCAACAATGAACCAGCTTAACTGCCTCAGGTCACTGCTGTACAAAAGGAAGTGAGAAAACAAGAGCTTCTCTCTAGGACTAAAGCAGCTAGTTGGAAAAGAATTTCCTGGGGAGCAGAACGAAGAAGAGAACTGGTGGTGGCAGAATGTACAGGGCATTAAAAAAAAAAAAAGAAAGAGCTCCAGGAAAGCATCTGGACAGCGAAAAAGAACAGACAGCAAAACAGCATATGCAGAAGGAAAGAATAATACATGTAATCAGCAATGACACACTATGCAGTAATGTAAAAGGTAGCAAAATTATTTTTCTTAGTTACCAACGAAGTCTGCATCACATATGGGAATTAAAATGCAAGAACGTTTACTTATTATTACTTTCATATTTATTCAAACATGATTTGCCAAGAAATAGTATTTTTTCCCCTCTGGCATTTAGTCAAGTTTGTTCTTGCACAGAGAACCTTAGCAATGATGCTCAAAGTCTAAACTAAATCTGGGTATTAAACAAGTTTCTAACAGCTTCTTTCATATATCACTCACAATTTCCAGTAGATATAAAATAAATAAATAATGCAACCTACAGAATTTCATAACACAACTTTAAAGGAAGCTGTTGCTATTTCTACTGCAACGAAGCACAAATGAAGTGGGCAGAGTCTACCTCACAGAGCCAGCAAGTTTCTATTCAAATTTCCTACTGGAGGTTCAAGTGTTTTCTAGGCATACTCCCCAAAAACAGCACCAGTGTTCTCACAGGGCCTAGCTGGCTTCAAGAAAAAAGCACTGCTAGATTTTTTCAGAAACTGGAATAAAGCAAACATAATTCAAGAGACAGAGAACTAGGAAATACTCTTTCCTCTCTTGCTATAAATAGTATACAACTAAAATGGATATGGCAGATTACCAAAACATAGTGCTCATTCAGAACTGCAATGTCCCATACCAGACTCTTTTAAAGGTCCAATACCAATGTAAGAAGTCACATCAAATTTGACTCCATTTTCTCAGCTCTAAAGCAAGACCAGTAGTTGTGGTTACATCACTGTTACAAGGATTCTTTACTACTCCCTTCTATTCTCAATGTCTATGGCAAGTAAATCTTCTCCTTATTCTGGCAGTACTAGCTTTGACTGTTAGGGGCACAATCCAAAAACGTTAGAACTACAGAGCATACTCATACCTTCTTGAGATGTCCTAATCGAAGTTTGAAAATTTCTTCCTGTTCGTGATACTCTGCTAGAGTCAAACTGTTAAAAAAAAAAATATCTTATTTAGTACTCTTATTTAAATGCTACAACACACATACTATTTTATGTTGTTTAAAATCAAAATACCAAAGGTGTCTTTTTGAACCCTTTGAATCTTCACTTTTGTAATTTCAGTGTAAAAACATGCTTTCCAAAGGAGAAACTGTATGTATATGATGAACAGGGGAAAAAATGATATGGCCTCCACAAAAAAACACTAAAAACACACTGAAGTGATGGAAAAAACTAATGCTGGATGGCATACACATTTTACTCTATTGCTTAGATCTGTTATTCGCATTATCCAAAGCTAAGAGCATGACATATTAATAAGAAGTCCATAATTTACTGAGTTCAATCAATAGTCCTGGGAAGGTAATACAATGTACAGGGGGGTTGGAGGGTTGGACTCGATGATCTCTGGAGGTTCCTTCCAACCCCTGTGATTAGAAAACACTCCACGTCAAGTGAAAAACAAACAAACAACACTCACGACCATGTCCCTGTCAATTTTAGAAGGAAGCAATTTTTTTTTTTTTTTTTTTTTTTAGGAAGCATTACACAAACTTACCCTACAATTTTTTTCCTACTGTAATGAATAGCAGCCATCAGAAATCCACAAACACTCTGAAGGCAAAATGTGAGGAAATTCACCTCTCTTCAAGAAAGAGAAGGTCCCCTTAGAGACACGTTTTGGCACTAAACTTTTACATTTTTTTCCTGACAATCTCCTCTGGGAAGGAAGAAGAGGCATTAAAGCAAATGTGAAATGGGATATCTCAATAGGCTAAGAACACTGGCATTGCATTTCCCAAACGACAGCAAGAAACCTAAAACAGTGCTCTAATTCCTGCTCTAATCAAAGATCCAAAGACAGCACTAAGGCCAAGTTCGACAACTTGCAGCAGCATCTCTGATGCTTTTCTCAGTATTCCTTGAACAGCTAACTGCTCTAACATGGATTAAACTCTCAAAAAAAAAAAAAAAAAGCAAAGGAAACCAACGTGAATAAGGTTAAGTATTATTTCCTTCCAGGCTCTTGCCTCCAGTATAAATTGCAGGTTTGTGTATCTATTTCCAGAAATGCAGATTATGTGAAATTTTTAAACAGAAGTATTTTAGGTGGATTAGAAAAGCTGAATCACAAGTAAAACACGCTGAAAATATAAACTCTGTAACATAAGATATGCCAGAAATTTCTTTGAACACTAAAAGCCCTAAAACCGAAGATGCTCTGAAAACCTAACATAATACATGATATTAAGACGATAATGTAGTAATAGCAGGACCATACATGTTTTTTTTTAATTTTAATTAAATCTCAGTTATCTATACAGTTACAACAAAGTGCTCAGATGGCTCTAATAAGTATTGCCTTCCAAGAAGTACTTAAATAGCTCTCTTCAGTGCAAAGCACAAGATCAAGGTTGTATTGAAAACATTAAGATTTGAAGTCACTCTTTCCATATGTCTACATTATATCCCAATAAATCACTATTTTCATTTTTCTATTTCCTTATAAATCTAGTTCTATTAGAGACACAGCACAATTAACAACAATTTAAATCTGTTGTTACTGACCACTATCTTTCAGAAGAAAGCATGTAAAATTCTGAACTGTAAGCAGACATAGTTGCTTTGGATTTTGTTAGCTTAGTTTTGAAAAATGACTTTTTTTTCCCCCTCTTACATTCAGAAACATAAATTTATTTAAAAAGCATAGAAGTGAAGTGCTGTTTTTTTTTTTTTCCATCTATTAATACACTTTATATTAATGCTCTTGAAACAATATATAACAAATAGCAAAAGAAGGACAATATGCATACTGCCTGTTTTGTAGCTACAGGCCACCACCCCACTGCAAAGGCCAAAAACATCCAAGCCTAGAGAGTGCTTCCACCACCTTCCACCTATGGTCATCACTGGACGTCCACATCTGACAGCAGTAGTCACCTACAAGACACCACTACTTCCTGCAGAAGAGGCTGCTCCTCCGTCACCCAAGACCAAGGCAGGTCTCATCAGATGTGGAAGAAGAAAGACCGAGGAGCACATGGGAGGGACAGTGGTTGGTGACAGGATGCCACCATCCAGTAAGGGCACTGCAGTTAGAAGGTTGAGCTTCTGCTTGACAGAAGAAGTGCTGGGTAAAGAGAGTAGCTGGGGATAGGCTGCGTGAATGAATCTGGTAACATTCGGGTCCTGACCATGACCTCTTCCACTCAAAACTACCATGCAATAAATGCTGTGTTTTAACAGCCCGCAGCCAAATTAACATCATACACATGCAATAAATTCCTGAAATTCCAAAAAAGTACTGCATATATTCTACACATGCATGTTTAGACATGTGACATTTAGAGCCTTGGTATGCCATATTTATTTGTCACTATAAGAAAGCAGACAGCCATCCTAGCCTGAAAAGTTTGGTATCACAATTCAAGCATTTATTTTATTAGCAAAAAAAAAAAAAAAAAAAAAAAAGAGCCTTCCAATAGTTTAAAAATGTTTCTAGCTGAATTTTTAAGGCTTTGACACAGCATACATAGGTAACCTTACCAACCTCTGCACTTCTTCCTCACAAGTCAGAACAAAACCTTCATCTCTGATAAAAACATACCTATTAGTGGCCACTGACAAGACAAAAAAAGTCCAAATGGCCACATGCTCCTTGGTTGTCATGACAATTAAAAATGGCACATGAACAACAATCTCTTTTCCCACTGTTTCCCAGATGAAAAATCATCATGGATAAATACATACAGTAGAATGCCGCCATGCCCCAAAACAGCAATTTGCACATCCAATAGAAGCACTTGGGTACAATCTGTGAAGTGCTTTTTTGGAGGAGGGGGGTTCAAACTTATTCGAATAAGTTCCTAGAATTTCTACAAAGATGGGCAGCAAACACTGACCAATTCAAGATTTCCCTGAGGTCTTTTCACCATGTCCCATTTCTTCCATTGTTTCCAGTCTGCCTCAAAAAGAGACAGCCTCAGGAAAAGAGCTGTTGTCACTCATTCTGTAAAGCCCAGACACATTGTTGGCACTTCAATCTGAAAAAGTTTCTGAAAATATTTTTATTTGTTCCATGCAGAACAGAATGCTCTCTCTAAACGATGCATTTCTTCAGCCACATTAACAAACTCTGCCAGCTCTTTATGCTCTATTTCAAATTATGTACAGGGATGAGAATGCATGCAGACTCTCATGGAGTAACTGGGAAAGCAGAGAAATCGTCGACTGGGTGTTAAATACAACCAATACACCTGAAGGCAGATGGGAAGGACTATACCACCCAAATTACATCAAGTTTTGCCTCCAGAAATAATAGTCTGTTTAAAAAAATCAAAACACTTTCAAAGCTCTCTAGAGTCACCAAGAATCTGGAATGAACTTTTGGAAAACATTTTCCCAGGGCTATGACAGTTAACTCTATTTTAAATAAAAGTTTCTTCTTCAAATACATTTCAATATACTACTTTCACTTAAGATTAATAACATTATTTCATTCAATAAAAAGGGATCTCTCAAAACTGAAACTACTTTTATTTTTGGTTGGGGACAAAAAAAAAAACCTGAATGCATGTTGGAAAATCAGGACAATGTTTAAAAACACATGCAGGATGAGGCTAACCACCCAGAATCACCTTTCACTCACTGAGCAATGACATATAGCCACTTCTGTATTGATAACTCCAGTGCCAAGACTTTGCTTTTAAATTGGTATTGGAGAACATGTCCTGCTAAACCAGAGCAATGCTCTTACTAAAGAATGCCTCGGGCAACACCTTAAATTGATTTCAAAAGAGTTAACTACTGTTTTCAGAAATAGTTTCAATAACACTGCTTGTTACACAAAGCTATAGATCATTTTCTCTTGTCAATAGCTGAACTAGAGATAACTTCTAAAGTAAATAATGTTAGCAATGTAGGGACACTTGTTGCTAATAAGCAGTAGCAAGTTGTTGGTTTGCTTAAAAAAGATTTGCCTAATCACTCGCATGTATGTTGTGTTGATTTATTACTGTTATAGTTCATTAATCTCAGCAGCTCTGCATTTTCCCTGGGCTAATATAAACAGAACATCTTCCATTTGACTGGACTAATTAAGATCATTACTTTTGACGTAACACAGGAACTGTGATAAGCACAATGTAATAGGAGGGGATCACATGCAGATGACAAATTTACACAAAAATGGAAGAGCATAATTAGTAATTGTTTCAGCAAGGTATGCAAAACAGCACTGAGAAGCAAAGAGGAGTCAGCACACAGCACTGCTGTGTAACATCGTAACAAATCCTTAATGTAAACATTTTTAATGCCTTCAAGTAAAGGCTTAAGAGCATGACACAGCTTAATGATTCTGTAATCTCAGGACATACTAGAAATCTTCTCAGAGGTCTGAAACAACATTAATAAGTTTGTCATAAAAACAAGAAATCTTACATCTAGATGATAATATGATCAAATTAAGCAAAAGTAGTTTCAATTTGGTAACAGTTTATTAGACACAAAAGGGCAATTCTGATTGTTCTCTGGGCAATTCTGTTACAGCAGGCATTTTCTTGTGCCATTTAACACATCGATTAAGCTGAATTCAATGAAAAACTGAATTTTTTTTATTTATTTAGTAATTTGCCTTGGTCTACTTACTAACTAGACCCTACCTTCTGTATTTTTTTTCCCCAGAGTGTACATTTTAATCACCTGCTAAATTAACAACACAATTACGAAAATTTAACATGAAGGAAGACAAGATCAAATGCATACTAATAAACAGCAAGCAGTACTTGCTGGGTTATCAAAATCCATTTAAAAATATATCTATGCCAATGAGAAGCAGAAAAAACAGCACAGAATTCCCTGAATAAAGAAAATAAACCGGAAATACAAAATTCCTACTGCCACAATTTCATTATTTATGTTTATTTCTATTTCATAGTTAATACAATGCTATGGACTGTTAAATGACATACAGGAAAAGAAAAGCCATTATTTATGGAAAGATTCTAAAATAAAACTGCTTTGCATATCTGAAATTTTAAAAATGTTCAGCTCCCGAAAAGCCAAAAATACTGTATGAACTTTTGCTGTTAATGTGGAAACGTAATGGTAGCTTCTACAGCAGGAAATACGTCCCAAGTACAGTTTGGAGCATTAACACTGGCCCACCAACTACAGAAATACTAATCTCTCTCACTGACACAGTAAACATTTAAAAGAAAGATACCTCTCTTCCTGATTACAGGCTAAGAATTGGCTAATGTTATATGGACTCAAATGCTCTGCAAATACTGTTTGGATGCCTATTCTATCAATTCTTAGTATCAACTGAAAAAAAAGCTTTGTCTTCTTTTATTATGGAATATAGACATTTCCATTAAAAGGGCAGATTGTAAAAGGTGGTTACATATTTGCAAATATAACATGCTGGTGAATTAAAAGTTCTGTAACTTTTCAGATTTTTTCATTCCTTAAATGTTACTAACATGAGGTATTACATTGAAACAAAAAGGTATTTTTAATATGACAGTAATCTACTGCTATTCAGAAGTATCAATTATGCTCTCAGAGAAGCAGGGTAGGCACTAAATGTTGCAAAGAATCAATCTGAGTGATCATTCTTGAGCTCTGCAGAAGGACACGAGTAACACTAATCAAGACTTGCTTACACTGTCAGCCTTACTAGTATATTTTCATGATACTTGTATCAAAGCTAAACAATTTCACGATGCAGTCTTAAAGAATGACACATACACACCTCTCTTTGAACTGATGCCCCAAACAAATAATTTTATAGATGTAACTAAAGGAATTTAGGGTATCAACTAACTTCCCCCAGGGTATAAACTAACTACACTAGTGAGAGGTGACATGTGACAATGAGCAACAAACTCAGCCTAGTTCTACAAAGAAAAAGGATCAACTTGCTAGTCTTTCTAAACCTACTTACTTACTTTTCATTTACAGGAGGAACAGAGAGACCATCAGCTACATCCTCCCAACAACAATGGCAGTAACTACCATATACAAGCAGAAACTTCTTAAAATGCTCAATTAAATGTCAAGAATACATCTGTCTGTGCTCTGGATTTCTGTCCACAAGAAAATTCTGCCACTTGAAAAACTGAGAATTCTTTGATAGCCCTTAATTTTATGTGTAAACTATGAAAAATTTCCAGTGTAAATATGTGAAATGGGATCAGTAACTCCTAACAGTTGCTCTTGAGATCGGCATTTGGAAAAGGAAAAAGATTTTTTCCATTTCCTTTTTTTTAAATACATGTCACCAAATACTAACACTCTTCTTGCCAGATAACAACTGTTAAACAAAAAGAAAAAAAAAAAAAAAAGAAATTAACTAAAGAAGAGGTTCCCAAGCCAAAGCGGATGAGTAACAGTTCAACAGAAATCAATAACATTGCAAGAATAAGAAATCAGAATAAGAACTCCTCTACATTATGAAAACAGAAAGAACACTGCATAAACACAGTACAGACCTTTCTCTGGTGACTCTACCAAAAATAACCTGGGCAACTGTACAGTATCTTGATAGGCAGTGGTGCAAATTTCCTTAACATCAGCAAGTCCTCAGTGAGAACATAGCTACTGAATATACTGAATGTCTTTTTATGCTGTTATTTGAATGGAACTCACATAGACAATATCAGAGAATTTATGTAAAAGACTGATTGAAATGTTAAACTTACAGCTGTGGCAAATTGGGTCTAACAAAGGGATCGTTTTCTGCCCCATTCACAGCTTTATTTTTCCTCTGCTTGGGTTCAGAATTGGCAGATGGTGCCTGAGAATTATTTGTAGTTGGTGGCTTTCGCTTGGCCAGGAGCTTTCTTTGCCTTTCAATGTCTTCCCTTTGTTGATTCACCCATTCTTGCTGCCTGTAAACCCCCAAAGAAGTGTTATTAAGGTTTCAGTTATTTTAAAATGCAAAAGAATATCTTTTAAGCTGGTGAACTGTACATATAAAAACGTTTCTTATGAAAAATAACAACATGATTCTTCATGAGGTGGAAAAATTTTCCAAAGTTTTGGAACAATCTCCTTTTGTGTTTTCCTTTTCTTTTCTTCCCCCCTTTTCCAAAGTGTTGCACATTATTTCTGTACTGAAAAAAGCAACACATATCTGAGCTGATGGATATGTTGTTTTATACCATCAAAAGAAATGTAACAAAAGCAATAAAAGAATATCTGATTTTCATAGGCCAAATGCTGAATTTGATCTGACCATTCTCAAGTAAATCATCGGTTTGGTTGTGGGGCAAACAATTACAAACCACTTACATAGATTTTTTTAGACAATCTTAACATCCTAGGCAATCACATAAAATGTTAAGACAAAACAATCCCCTTCAAAAACCAATGTATTGGTAATTTACCTATATAAAGCCACAGACTGATTCAGACTCATTAACAAAGTACATCTTAAAGATGCACTTGCATAATTACCACCATCCCCAACTGTGTCCTAGACTGCTCTTTGTTGGCCCCATTTCTGCAGAGTGCTGAAATACCTATTGCAGCAGCAGCTCTTTTCCAGCTGGCCACTTTCTCTCATCCCTTTGGGCTACACTATCTGAGGGTGCCAGATTTGTCCCTCACCTTTCATGGCAACAAGGAGCTGAATGCCTGAAAAAGCTGCTACAAACATGGATGTGCGGAGAGCACCTATGCGACATGACCAGTGAGAGAGTCACAGAGAGTCACATCTGTCCCAATGATCACCACTGATACTTGCTTAGCTGCTTGAAAATATCACTGGTATAATTTCACAGCTCTTTCTACAAGCTGAGCTGAATAATCAAATACTCATTTAGTATATTCATATATGTCTGTAAGGATGGTTAAAATCAAGTAAAACCAAATCATTTCTCAAGGACATCCAGTCTCAGTGTTCCCTCAGCTGATTAAGGGAGGCTTGTGCTGTACTCTCAGTATCCAAAAGGCAAAGCAACATATAATGTATGAAAAGCTGCTCCAAACTTAGAATCTCAGAAATAAAAAAAATCCACTAGAGGGACCTAAGTGAGAATTTAAGAACACTGCATTGACTAACTTTACAAGATTCTGAAATGCAAAGCCATCTGTCCACTGTTCAGTAAATGAAGCACCATGACGAACTGTTGTAAAATGCCCCAGGCGTAATCTGTCTTGCATGCTCTTCTCTCTGCTTGCCAGCTTTTCTTGTGTGCTCTAAGAAAACAAAATATATTCATACTTAGTAATACTAAAGTGTTAAGTACTAAAATAAAAAACCCCCAAAAAACCTTTTATTACCTTACTCCTTTTATTCTAACTTCTGCAGAACTCAAATATCTGCGCTTGTCAGAATCAGTGCTGCTGATGAGTTTGACTCAGTTTCCCTATAAAGTTCATTTATGTTCATAATTAAAAGAACATTTGTAAATACAGCAGAATCGATAAACTATCAGCATCGGAAGTGTATTATGAAAATTATGTTTGTCTATTATATTATCTATTATAATAAACAAATCTTAAATACTAGGAGTGCATCAGCTCCAGTCACTACTTGTTACTACTTGAACCAAAGTGACCAGATTCAGGAACCTCTAGGTGGGACTGGATTGCACGTAGACATAAGTCCAATAGATATTAACTTGCAGTAATATGAGCAGATGCTCTCTCTGAACCTTGCTGATACCAGAAGCACTGTGAGATATGACTGATGACTGAGTCTGCTTCAGCACAGAAAGAAAGAGAACTGTGAAAACTACTGATGGACAGAAACTTCTCTAATTGTTACAAATGCTGGCTCCTTCTTGGGCTAATGGCCCAAAACCACAGAGTGAGAAGCTGATGGAAATAAGGATCACTGTGCTAACAGACTTCTAGACTGAAGAGGAAGCACGCATGGCCTTTGAAGAAAAATTTCCTATGTGATATTCTCAGTCTGAAGCTGTTCACCTAGCATCATATGGAACAAACCTGAGGCATATCTTCCTTGTATTCCCCTCATGCTGGAAGTTTAAAAGCACTGAAATAACTTAGAGCGAATTCCCCCTAATCTCAGATCAGTCTGCATCCTTGTATCTGACACCAGCATACAGTGTTAAGGAACAGATGTGACGTTTTGTCTTAAACTGTTTTGTACCTTCATTTGTAATGAGGTGATTTTCTGTTCATTTTTAATTTGTTATTCTTCTAACAAGGCTATTTTAATGAAGAGGAAGGGAAATAAGATATCGTTGTCTTTTACAGAAAAGTGCTGCAAGCTTCAATATAACTGACATTAAATTTGAAACAGACATTTCTTCCGAAGAACTATGAAGTCAAATGGTCACCTTCATGTTCTTGTTTTCATTAATTCTGGACTAGCATAGCATTTCATCATTCTACATCAAAAATTATCTCAGCCAATTAAGCGTCTCACAGAGATTATTATCTGGCTCCTCTACACAATGCATTAAGTTCAGATTTTTTTTTCATCCACTTAGAAACTTTAATTTTATCCAGAGAACTGGTAACATCCTAAATCCTTATGTTTTATGCTGTATTATATCTGAATCATGACAGTAAAAGAAAAAAATAAATCAAAAAGGCAAATTTTTCATGATCTGGAAAAGGCTCAGTATTTTGCTATTCAGGATTATAAAAGAATATTTACTTCCAGATAGAGACCATTAATACAAAGTTTCAGTAGAGACTAATCACAAAGTAAAAGCTAAAATGAAGGAACTATAATAGAGTCCTACAGCACTCCAGAGTTTTTATCACAAACATTTTAAAAGTAAACTTACCTTTTCAATTAGGAGCTTCTTGCTCATTGAAATACATTTGTTTAACCTTTCCTTATATTTTTCAAGTAGCTTTTGTTGTTCATCTATTTGTCTTCTGAGATCACAGTTAGCCTAATAAATACAAGAAATATTAGAAGAAATACTGAAACACTTTTTTTAAAATCAGATGCCAATTAAAATAAAGGTATCTACCTTCAACACATGCATCTTTCACACAGCTGAAGCAGGGAACATACATAAATACACACATATAGTAAGAAAATGTTTGTATCATTCCTGTAGGTAAGAATGGATGTGTAAAAGATGTTTTTCTGTTTAAAAACAGGCATATACTTGAAATAAAATACACTCAAGAACATTACTTCCTTTACACCAAGTTGCATTCTGTATTAGACAGTACTCAGCTTGTATATTTTCTATATATAAAAACACTGTACTGATATTTTTTTCCAGTTCTCCAGAACTAAACTGATGTTAATTTAGCTCTGGATCCTTTGTGTTTAATTGCCAAAATAATGCAAAATTCTTATGTTTTTCACATGAAACAAAACTTTTACATTATGGACTTTTATTGTGAAAAATTTCAATTATCTGAGTAGAAAGTATACCAAGTTTCCTATGCTGCAGTTATCTTTATCAACTTAGAAAAACACACTATTCTGTTTAATTGTTTTTTTTTTTTTAAATGTTAGCTTTCTACCTCATACTGTTGGACATGAGCTGAACCAGGTACCCACAAAGCCTGCAAGCAGAATTTTATATGTATGGTATCATGGATATATACTTGCACATACAAACACATATAACAGACTATGAGTTGTGAATGGAGCGCTTTTTGTTTCTTTAGTATGCAGTTTATTTCACATTCCAAAATACCACCTTTCCAACCCTACATTCAGAGATATAAGCACTAAGACTCCTTTATCTGAAAATAAGTATTAACAAAAAACAGTATAGCATAGGGTAGGTTCTTATTAAAAGTAGTTATTGTCCATGGCTGTTTGCTACAATCACCTTCATTCTGAAACTGCAGCTGTCCCACTGACGACTGTTATTCACAATTAAAACAAAACAAAACAAAAATCCATTGTGTGAAATTATATTAAGAACATAAGGAATTAACCAACTGTTTGAAAAACAACATTGGCATTCTTGGAAACCCAAGAAGTACAGAAATACGTATTTAGTTGTTAACGAGTTGTAATATGGAGAAGAAAAAAGCCTTAAGCATTTACAGGCTTCTCAGATTTTCAGGGGAAAAAAAAAAAAAGAACACTTTTCAACTTTTCATTTATGTAATTCCAGGGTAACATTGAAAAACACTGGTTATTTAAGCATTTAAAATATTCGCTGAGAATCCATTGCCTTTTTCTCTGAATAGTTTTACCGCAGATCTTACACTTACCCTGAGTAAGTCATCTATACGACCTTCTTTCTTTTCCAAGTCTTGATTTTTATTACTTTCTAGTGCAGCTAATTTCAGCATTGTGAGATCAGTCTGAAAAGAACATTTTAAAGTATTTAATACTTCTCTTTAATAATTAGAGCATTATTTTTGTCATGTTTGTTACAAAGGAAAATCAACTTGTATCAGCAACACATGTTACTTTCATGTATTTTGGTAGTGGCATGGAAGTTTCATATTCAAAACTGCTTTTTCCCTTCATTAGGAAGAGCTGGGAACAGCTGGAACAAATCACTGACAATGTAAGAAGACTTCATCACTCATGGACAATTTCACAAATAAGAATATAAAGCAAGGCAAGAACTCGATGGCAACACTGAGGGCTGCTCCAAAAGTAATGCCTCCTTTTTAAATATGTTGGTCAATGACATCAGAGACAGATGTTGGTGGTGTGCAGTAGAGGTTGAACCTTTCCAACAATAGACTGTTACATTCTGTTGCCATGTGACAGACTGCAGCAGAAGAACACACTGGCAAAATGGCACAAGAGATGGAACTGTGTATGAAGTAAAAATATGTCACTGAATTTCACCGTGCAGAAAAAAAATCACACCTGTTGACATTCACTGACACTTCCTGAACATTTATGGAGACCAAACAGTAGATGCGAGCACAGCGTAGCAGTGGCTAGTACATTTCATCAGTTTTGACAGCAATGGGAAAGACAAGCCATGCTCTAGACTATCATGCAGATTTTTAGAAGCATGACGTACAGGCTCCTGCTCATGGTTGACAAAAATGCAGAGCTAGCGGTGCTGACTATGTTGACAAATAGTATCTGGGAGCTGAGAATTCACTCTACCATGTAGTGTTATTGTTCTCTTCATATCTGCTGTAATTTCCATGGAAATAAATAGGAGGCATTACTTTCTCAGTGATCTACACAACTACTTTAAATCCTGTGTATTCTGTCAACAGCCAAGGTAGTCTTGTTCTAACTAACTTGTGATAAGAAGAACAAATTGCATTAGAAGTGGCAGAGATGATGAAACGTGCTATTGGCTTTTAACGTCATGACAGGAACTATATTGCATTTTGATTATCACCTCACTTTTTTTTCTGTTTTGTTTAAGCAGTTATATGACAACAGCAGCTGCCATCTCAATTACTATCCGAAAGAGAAGTCTCTCCTTCTAAGTTCACACAACAGTTAAAATCTTTTGCAGAAGCATACCAAGCACATTGTCTAACTGCTCACAAAGCACAAAATTGGAAGCAGAGTGCAAAATACAAAACTAATTCAAGAGACTGCAATTACGAGCTGCTGAACTTAAAAACAAAAGTTCTTTTGAAGACTAAAAAGCAAAGCTTCTGAAATCCTTTAAGAGTCTAATATTTGAAAACCCAAGAAATAACATATCTACCAATTTTTCCTATAGTTTGAATTTCCATGCTGAAAAGCGCTTACCTGAGTAATTTTAAAAGATAACTGCTTTGGTTGCGTGGTAGGGTGGTCCCCAAAAGCTAATGAAGTAGGAGAAGGACTATTCTGTCGAACCTGGAATGCACGAAAACAAAGAATTTTAGATGTAACTGTAGTATTCAATGATGAACATATCTTTGTTTACAACTCTTGGCAGGATAATGATACAGAACATAGAAATACGGTGTCCTAAATACACAAGGTACTATATGATACACTGCATTGAGAATTACTGCTATGTTGTTATGTTATACATCACTTGTATTCTAGAAAGGATGCAATATATTCTCTAAGAAAACTGGGACTGTCACTCCTGGGAAACAGATGGAAAGATTTAAGACAGTACATGACTGACACAAGGCAATGCCTGTCTTATAAAAACTTATTTTTCTGATTCTAAGATTTTGCAACTCAAAAAATAATGTGAGTTATTTTTGGAGAGTTTATTTCCCATGGGATAACTTGAAAGGGGAAGCTAGTGCTGATCAGAACACAAATTGTGTTACTGAAACTTCCCAGAAACACTGATTTGTGTGTTAGGCATTGCAGTCCATAAATTTCATTCAAGCACTTATGTGAGGGCCAGAAAGGGCTTAGCTTTAGTGCTGACTTGTGAAAGGCTTCATTTTCTCCTAATAAAAACCCAAACAGCAAATGAAGGGGGCTCAGCTGGGTGAAGTTGGGACAGAGGAGTCCCAATAAATGGGGCTAAGCTTCTCCAGACTGGGCTTCATCCAAAGGATGATGGTATAGTGGACATCGTGGTGTTATAGCAAGCACGGGGGTGACACGTTGATGACTGGACTTCAGGATGGTTGGACTTAGAGGTCTTTTCCAACCTTAACGATTCTATGAGACAGTATATTCAAGTCAACTTCCACGATCTTTATTATCCTCCATACAGTTAGCAATATGTTTGAAAGTACACAGAGGGAAATTAATGTTTACCATCACAAAAAATAAATCATTTCTGCAATTGGCAGAACCTGCGTAGCCATTAAGAATCATATGTGTATACCTAACACAAAAATGAGCACATGAGCAGAAAAAAAATGAATTTGTGACTAAGAAAAACAGTTAATAACAGGCAAGTTATTATTTAAAAACTTAAGATTTATCAAAAGCTTAGCTTTCAAGTCCTGCATCACGGGTTCACCTTCCCTGAAAGTAATAAAATACCCACTTATTTTGTGCAAAGCTTACGAATAAACACCACGGGAACATTTTAACATTTATAGGTCATTTCACATTGCTTTGTGTTCAAAAATCGTTTTATAAAAAAAACCCAACACAATACTGTTCAGAACTTATTTCTACAAAATTTTAGTTTTAAACATTCAACTTGATCCTTTTTTTCCCCGTGCTGTTCAAAAATGAATTCCTTCCTATCATTCCTTCCTTTGAAAAAGTAGAAAAATATCTGTATGCCGATATTTTTAAGCCATGCTACTTTTAGAGAAGGAAACTATCTCCAGCAGTCATGAAGTTCACAAACTTACAGAAGAAGGGGCGGAATGTGAATTCTGAGGAGATCGGATTGCAGGAGGTACACCTCGAACTGGACTAGAGCCGTTGCCACCTTGGTACTGAAGAGAAGATATAACCTCAAATTATTCAACCTCTTTAATTAAAATATATCATACAAGCACTGAATGACACAGCTCATCTGTACAAAAAATATGTAATCTAGATTGCATTACTTGGATTACTGAAGCCTTGTGTCACCTAAAGAAAAGTGCAGAAGAAACTATTTTCTGTCTTTTAGTTCAGGCTGCACCAAGAAACTGCATCTCTACTTCAAGGTTTAACACCTAAACTTACATTGAAAAAAAGTATATCATATGAAGAAAGGCTGTACTTTGTTCTAATTAGTATTTTCATACACAACTGTAAGAAGGGTAGCCTACTAAGAACAAAGCAAGGCTATGATGTCACTGCAGAATTTGACAACTAAGAAGTTCACAAGTACCACCTAGAATTGCTTGTAAAAAAAAAAAAAAAAGTAAATTTAAAGACAAAAACCTTACCTCAAAATAGTCACTAATCTTGTGGCCACGTCCCCCAATACTCTTTCCTGGAACAAATACATTGTAATAGATTAAATAGATGACTTATAGATATGTTACATTTTTACCTGTACAATAATTATTGCAAAATCTTAACACTTGTTAGTAGGTTTTCTTTGATGTGATAATACGTGACCTCCTAACATTAGATAATTAAGGGATTGGTTACAACAAAGAAATCTGCATGTTCCTTCCATTCGGAAATCAGAAATCAACCCATACTTCTAAATCAGATTTAGTACACACTTAGCAGTAAGAAAGACCTCTTCTAGATAAAAGGAAGCATATCCTTCATCCTATAGATGAAACTTTTAGCAGCAAGTGTCTCTCCTTTTCAAGTGTTATCTCCAAATTCACCCACATCTGAAATCCAAATTAACCATTAATATTATATGCTCCAAGTGAGTTATTCTGCCCAGATATTCAGCCCAAGGACTTCTCTAAATGCCAGTTAACACTGTGGATGTGGAAGATAATGAGTACTTTCATTCCTCCCAGTATAATGATCAGATTTCAAGTCACAGCATCCACTAAAGAGATAAATAGAGAAGAACAAGATAACAGAATTTTTTTTATTTTAACCAGTAACAAAACAGGAGCAGCAACCCGAATTCGCCTTTCTTTGACAATCCATATGCAGCATTCCAAAAATCTCACCAATGCCTTATCCAATGGCATAAATATTCTACTCAGCTTTAAGACAATATGAACCATGGTTCAAAACTTCAAAACCTCTTCAAAGGAATAAATTTTTGTAATAAGTTAGGTGATCATTACCACAAATCTCTCTGCCCTTTTCAGCAAAGCCTTTCAAGCTTTCCTATTGCTCCAACTCTCAAGAACTCTTTGTAGTCAAGCATGTCTCTATAGTGGGATTGCTGCATAGTATTTTGTCATCAACACTCACCATGAAGAAAAAGAGACATATGGCAGTCCTCCGCGTGTCAAAGACTTTTAAAAGAAATATTTAGATAACTGGAAGACCTAGAAGAGCACATAGATAATTCCTCCAGTGCTTACCCCATTTGTATACATCACTACTGCTGCCCTCTAGCCAGGTCTTTACATACCACATGATTCTGTTAGATTTGTCCTTCTTGTGCTTGATTCCCACATCTCACTTTATCAAATTAAATCAGTTTTCATAGAAAGGCTTTTCTTTTAAATAGAAATTCTATTCCACGTCATGTTATGCAACTCCGCACTGATGGACTGACAACATCAACTTATCTTGGCACAGTCAATTAGAAATAGATTCATGCTGATTTGATTCCACTTTCTAATTAATTAGCTCCACGTCCTAAAAATGTTTCAAGTCCAACCTTTCTGGATGATTTTGCATGTTAGGTAGATAAAATCCTAGGTATGGTGCATACAACAGCTGGATCCCTTGTTCCTCGTTTTCCAACAGCAGCACTTGCTGTGCTTCAACTATACAACTCCAATACACTGTTGTTTTCTACACCTGTTCCTACAGAATATTGCAGTGCAGACTATTCACTTTTATTGCTACTGACAGTAAAACATTAATTATTAGACATTATAATCATGTTGTGTATACCAAAAAGTTCTTAACTGTCTTTATTTTCTCTAACTGCAACTCCTTCTTGTAGTAGGAAGGACAAGCTACCAGACCAATGAAAACAGGAAACTTCATTGAAGCTCTCTGAACAAACCAGGTCTCTGAAGTAACACAAAGAAACCCATTCTAGTGAAACCATATAAAACTTCAAGTAGTATTATGTTGTGTCACAAAGACTTCTGGATATGGAGCCCACCGATAGCATCTGAAGTGGCATTTCTTAGCTTAGAAACAAAAAGAATCTAAAGGAGATGTCACCAAAACTAGTTTCTCTTCCCTTTTGATGAATTTTTGCCTTGAAATTTCTATTTCCTCCCTGAAAAAGTCACATTACAGAGAGAAACAAAAAAAACAAGCTTTGTAAACATTCAATTGAAAGTCTGTCTCATCCTGAGCCTCCCACAGCTCTAGAGCACTACGCCGTATCCATAGTAAGAAAAGTACGAAATTCAATTATTTTTAAATACACATGTAAAACAAGCAATCAGATATTATAACCAGTAATCCACTTTTCCCCTTACCTACTGAAAATAAATACAAACCACAAAAGTACTGCACATTTTTAAACAGTACACAGAATGCCAATGCTGCTGCAAGTTATGCAGAGAGCAATGCACAACTCTTATGGTCAAGTACCAACACAGTCCAGGTTTAATTGCCCATCCCTTTGACCGATGGATAAATTTGAGGTAGCGTTAAAAGATTTGACGTTTATCATCCCAAACCCAAGATCTGTCTTACGTAAGCAATACTACAGGATTTTTAAGCCTGGCAAGCTTAAATCATGATTTGTGCATCATCATTTAATCAAATGTATATAATAACCCTATAATTCATTTACAGTTTTACCTTGGCTGCTTTCACTCTGAGTGTCTGCTTTTCTTTTTCTTCCTCTGGAAGGTTCTGACTGTTTCTTCTCTGGAGTCTATGAAGAACAGAAAGAATGTGATCCAGCAACAACTCTATTTACTTCTATCACAGCTACAGTATTGTGAAATAAGCTGGAATTTTCGTTCATAAAATATGACTTCACAAATCAACAGGAATGCTGTTATTTCAGATCTTAGTTGAAGTAGATAATGGCTCTTGGTCAACCAAAGAAATATGAACTAGAATAGATACTGAAAGAAGTAGGAAATAATTCTTAAATATTTGTCCAAAAGGCAATTAGGTATTTTAATTGTAAAGCCATTATACAGTTTCATCTGCTCTGGGGTTTCTGAACATCCAAATTTATTTGACTCACACTGCATTTCACTCAAGAAATCTTCAGGTTATAGATGTGGGTATTTTACAACTCTCTTTTATCATTAACGAAATAACCTGCCTTTTGATTGAGCTTACTACACACTACCATACAATAAATACAGAATTTTAGTGCTTCAGTAAGATGACAATAATGTTACTTATTTTTTAAGTATAGAAGTCATCTCTAAGCTAATGCAATTTATAGATTTCTAGATTTAAAAAGTTTTTTAAAACCTCAAAATGTGAACATCTACTCACTCCACCCTGTTTCTCCGTGTCTCAAATGAAGTCAAATAAAAACATTAATGGTAAGTGAAAAAGTGTGGACTCATTCAAATTGTTTTCAGGAATATTATAAATCACTGCCCAGAAATGACAATCAGTGCAACCTGATAACAAGAAAGGGTTTTGACGAGAAGGACCTTTAAGTTTTATTTGTTCTCCCTTGAACTGAGCATTCAAAATAGATAGTCCCCCTAGTGTAAGTTACATTGTACAAGCTGCCTTGGTTCAAGGCAAACATGCTCCTTCTGTGCACTTAGTCAGTCTGCAAGGAGCCTCATGCCAGTTACAAGAGAAATCACAGAAGCAATTACATGAACTCTATTTTACAGTCAAATAATGAGTGGTCCCTAATATCTTGGACTAAATATGACATAGGTAAGAAGATGCTTCATTCTTTTATGATACCAATGTCTTAATCATTTGACCAAGTTTGTCAGTTTGTCTCAAAGGATTCTTTTTTTCAATACAGTAAATGTAATGATAATTCAAATTTCAACAGATCACTGAAGGAATTTTAAATACATTTGAGTTCCAAAAACTTCACGTGGATACCTTCAAACATAAATTTTTTACAAAAATCTGAGAATATTTATTTTGGCAAAGAGGTTACTTGTAATGTACAGAAAACCATCAGCCTAGAAGGGGAAAGCCAGGACAAGAAAGCTCAAACTTCCTTAATTTATATTACATATTTATATTACATATATTTATATACATATTGTTTACAATAGTTACAACTGTAACTGTTTTACTAACAGGCTACAAACGAAGTTAAAATGAGATATATTTATTAAATATTATTTTAAATTAACTCTTCCAACTACAATGTGTATGCTTTACAATCCTACTGTACACTAGCTGACTGAACAGCGTAGACTCCTGAAAACAAGGTTAGCTAAAAACTACATGATTCTCAAGGCAAAACACGTGTCTTAGATACACTATTTTTATCATTTGCAATATAAATTGTAATTGTATAAATTGTATATATATAAATCATGTAAATTGTTAACATTAAGCTATCTCTCCACATAACTGAACTGAAACTATTTAGCCAATCACTTTCATCCTATTCCTTATTCATCAACTTTTAATTTTACAAATATCCTTCTAATGTAATTAGTTGTACCTACCTTATCAAGCCAAAAACTCCCCAAAACTTGTCTACAAGCTAATTCATGCCTAACCGTTTAAAATTCTCACCCAAGAAAATTAGTTTTCATCTGCAATGACTCATGCATTCCACTCGAAGACATTTAAAGAGGTTTATAGTTTTAAAACTGAAACTAAAATAATCCAAAAGTAAATGTCTATTTCATCAAGCTGTTCTGATTTCTTCCAGTATCTGATTTAACTTTCCAAGCTGAAAACACTAATGATGTTACCCAGCAGGGTCACACTCACCTTTTCTAAGAACAATATTCACATGGCAGTGTACAATATTCAGACATTAGCAAATGCTCTCCAAAATCCTTTGTAATGACTGGAACCACAGGAATTAAAAGCTGAAGACTAATGGGGCTGAGGAGTACCTTCCTAGTAAAGACTGAAGCTGCTTTGAGACACTTCAGGACTTACCTACAGCCAAGATTTAGATTAAAATCCTGTTATTTCATAAGCAAGATGAAACAGTTATGAAGTTATCAGAAGTTGGCTTTTAAAACTATGTTAAAGTCACCTAGAGCTTGGCATATCAGCAGAGCTCTGCATATCACAGCCTTCATCCTAGTTTACTCTTTAATTTTAATGAGGTTCCTCTGAGCCTTCTCCTCATATTCACAGTTTTAATTCTTGGATTTTAACATACTCTTTAATGAAATAAACATTTGTAAGTACCAACTCTCAACTAATTAATCCCCTTTTAGTGATACTCAGATAAATATTTCTATATACTTTATGTGTAGCTAAACATTTTCTACCATTATTGCAGAACTGTTAACAATAGAACTCAGGAAGTAATTTTTGTAGGGAAAAAAAAGTAATAAAATGAATTTTGTTTTGTCTCAACACTTAAACCTCCAGTATGCTTTCTTAGCTGTTAATGTTTTTCATTTGCACAATGAATGAGTTGATAGTTTTGCATAAGTGCTTTTCTCTAAATCCTATCCCTTCCAAAGCTTTACAGCTACAGCAAACAAATACAGCAATGCTGTTTTCCTCAGCAGCGCATTATAAATTCCAATTAGATCAAACCTTCAGTTACTTCTGAAATAACATTTATAATGAGGGTTTTGTATTAATGGGAACTGAAGCAACTGAACAGCTACAAGCAAGCAGAGCAAAACATTTAAGTAGCTAATCAAACCGGACAAATCAAGCCACAGACAAAGCTTTTCTCCTTTAAATAATTCATTATCCACAGAGAATAGAAAATACTAGTTGTAATTAAAAGAATATATTTGTAACCAAAACAAGGAGGAGTAATCCACTTTAACAAGGGATGGTGGAGGAAGGCCAAAATACCGAAAACTTATCAGAAGCACCTATTCACAGAGTGAGGTAGCCAATTTAGCTTAACTTCAAGCAGCTAGTACATACACAAATTATGCACCACAGCAATAAAGCATTTCATAAAATAGTAACAACATATAAGCTTAAAAAGAAGCTGAAACACAGGTCTAGATATTAAGTACAAATTGCCAGTTAACATTTATTGCTTGCAATGCTTGGTTTCAAGTTATACTGTAGATCCAAGTTTACTTTATAAAGTATCTCTTCAAACTATTATTCAATTATGCTGCCCTTTTCTTGGTGCATCTGGCAGAGGAAAAAAAAAAAAAAAGACTACAATTCTTATAGTTGTATTTGCTGAGATGCATTGTGAAAACAAAAATGAAATATAGAATAAAAATTACACACCCGAAAGACAAAAATGGTTTTGGAGGAAGCTTGCCCTGCTTTGAAAACTAAGTGAGAATGGCTTTTTTTTCCTTAATTTAGAGATGAAAAAAACCAGTATGATTAATGCACCACTACATTGTTGCTACCAATTCATTTAAATGATTTTGAGATTTGCATTCCTACTTTTTTTTTTCTTTTCATATCTGTTTATAATACAGCAGTTTTTCTCAAAACATCAAACGATGCTGCTGCTTTCCTTATGAATAAGCCTTCGCACTTCTACATTCCACTACAGGAATTCTCTATTATGAAAATTTAATTGTCACATCATTTAAAAAAAAAAAAAAAAAGAAAGATCTTGTTTCTAGTACTATGATTTAAAGTGTACTTCCTGTAAGATTACAGCATATAAGAAACCAGGTAATATTTTAAGAACTAAACTCTAGTAACTTATTAACATATCTGGCATGACAATTATAATTTAATTTCAGCGAATACAACCGCCAACTTCTGAAAATGGGTCAAGAAACCATATTTCATTATTCAATGTCACTAAGATTGAATTTTCAGAAAACAGAAGAAATCTGGAACACTGAATTGCTCTGTGTAGGGACCATTTAAAAAAATGGAAGCATTTCTATTTTAGAATCCAAGTAGTAATATATATATTATCCCCATCCAGAAATATGGCTTGAGGTTAAAACATGTGCAGAGACTGAAGATTGGAGTGAACTATCAGATTTACATGCCTTAGAAAAACCAAAACCATTCTGCTTGTATCTCATGTGTCCAAGTGTAAAATGACATTCTTCTGCATCAAATATTACAGGCATATTTTCAAAGAGTCCATTAAACATTAGTCAACATTTTTGTTGATGAAAGTCTTATTGTTTATTAGAAAAAAGTTAGCAAATTGTTTAAACATTTTCAACTGTTTTTTCTCATAGCATGACCATAAAGGTAATACCTATAGTCCAGAAGAATCAGAAGAAAAATAGTAAATAAAAGCTAGTCTCGTGACCAAAAAAACCCTAAAGAATGGGACACAGTAATGTATGCTTTCTCTTACTTAGCTTTTTTTATTTTACTTCAAAAGCTCCTACAAAGCAGAGTAGAAAATAAATTATGACTTGCTAGCATTAAAGCTTTGAGATAATAATGAATCTGCCTAGCATACTTACCTCTGATTCTTTATCACTTAAAGATCCCAAGCTTCCAAAACTGTGGTTCGAACTTTCATTATTTGTTGAGGCCTAGCAAGACAAATACAACTGTTATGTTACAAACAGATTTGTTAAGTAAATACTTCATTGTTATTAAGTATTACATATAAATAGTAGGGCATTACTATCACAGTTGTAACTAGTAACAGTGATCAAACTTTATGGTGATGAACTACGGAGTCCCTGTGATTTGCAATGGGGATAAGAAATTTGATGGTTAAGTGTTTTGATGTAGTGCAGTCAATTCTGTATTTTAATTTCTTCTGAGACAAGTAAAGCCTTGGAACGTTCAAAAGCTTATTTGGGAATAGTAAAAGATCCAAGGAAGAGCCTTATAAAGTGATTCCACAGAATGTGCTTATACATTCTATATTGCTCAAAGTGCTAGAGACTTAACAATTTACAAAAGGAAAGAGGCTCTAATTTTCTCTAAGTCAGACACTAGGCTATTGCAATTGTTTTTAAAATTCATTCAACAAAAGAAAAGAACGACTTATTGACAATTTTATTGTATATTCTTATAACAAATCACATCCCCCAGAACAACAAATGTAGACTACTGGAGAGAGAGAAAAAAAAAAAAAAAAAAAGGAAACACTAATAGTTTCAAATTACAATATTTCTATAGAAATGTTCCACAGCTGATTTTTTCAGAGATCTTTTGAACAGAGAATGGCAACAAGGACATTTTATTGAAAGAGTCTGCTCCATTCACACAAGAAGTGCTAACATGAGGTTTGTTTTTTGTTTTTTTTTTGTTTTGATTAAAAGAAAAATGTTATACTGCTGAATTATTCTCTTCTCCACTCTGAAGTAAAGCAACAACTTAAGGCAAATACTTGCTTCAAAGCATTTAATTGCAGCACTGCATCAGCTTACAATACAGATCTTTGACATCTCCTGGAATAACTAGATCACATCTGAATTAAGATTTCTAGACAAATGCAATTAAACCCACAAAATTTCAATGTATGTTTGCCCCCCAAATAGTTTCTGGTTTAAAAATGCCTAGATGTGCCTTGTGATTCTTCAGTAGGTGATCCTACTGGAGGACAATAATCTCAGTAACCTACACTCATGTATTCACTACTGCTTACTGAAAAAGCTTGAAGATGCTGGACTTTACCTCCTCAACAGCTGAAGAACAATTCAGCAGATAGACCTTCCAAATAATTATCTCAATAAACAAGACTCCATCTCAATTTAGTTACCGGAAGAATAAAGTCTTAGCATGTTTTCAAAAAATAATCTGCATGCATCTGTGTGCTGCAGCCACTGCACTGTCTTGGTAGATTATGAAAACGAGAATTCAATGCATGGAATCAGGTATGTATGCGAAGAGGAGGTGTTCTCATTTTTGCCTTCAAAGTACATCTCCTTCTCCCAGTTACCTTAGGGCATCAGATCAAAAAGCTTGTATCATTTTTTAAATAAAAGTCAGATCAGCTTCTCACAATGTCCACCAACAAGACTACAGACTATATAAAAAATTAAAAAAAAAAAAAATTCCAAACAGCCCAGATACACTGAGTGGTAAGAAATGAGTTTAAGATATAAAAGTCATACAAACAAAACTGACAGAAATGCCACTTCACTAATGGTGGGATAAACTGCAGTTGATATTGGTATTCCCCTCCATATTCCATAAGCAGGAAAAAGAACGTATTGCAAACTGCATTGCAGATCATTTGTAGAGTATATCTAGTCAAAATTAGAAGAACAAAATCTGCTAGGTGAGGATTTCTATCCATCTAAAAACTACAGCGATAGTAGTATCTTTTTACAACCAACTATCAAAGCATTTAGTAGTATTAAAAAACTTTATCTAGCTATCCATTTGTGAAACAACTGGATGAGATTCAGCTATCTTTTCAAATAGTTCTAGGACTGTGGCAAGGACAAGAAATTTATGTTTTGTATAGTAGAAAGGAAAAGGAAATTAGCTGGGTTTTTTTTGTTCTTGTTGGCTTTTTTTTTTTCTTTTTCTTTTTTTTTTTTTCCCTAGCTAGTTTGGATGAACGACCTCAGAAAGTGGAATGTAATTTGGGTAAAAATGAAATCAGTTGAACAACTAGCAACAAAAAAAGTCTTGGAGAGATTTATTGCATTGATGAGAAGCAACTCACAGGGAGTTAAGTTTAAAGAAAGAGAACCCCAAGAAACTTGATAATTGATTTCAAATAAAATGCATTAAACACAGTAGTAGACAGATTCTGAGGAAGAAATACTGGCAATACTACAAGAGACCAACACAGCTGAATAAAAAAATAATAGAAGAAAAATTAAATGAACTCAAAAGAAGGGAGATCTAGTCATTAAAAAGGACAAAAGGTCATCTGAATTTTAAGTAATTACTTGAGCAATTATAATGAGTTAATAAATTAGGGAGTAAGTAAGTTGTTACAGGAAAGTAACAAAAATGAACCAGAATTACTGACTTTTCCCTCAATCTTCTTTTAATTACAATAGTAAAGTATACATCTTTTGTAGGCACACTTCAAAGACAATTAAATAAGAAGAGAAAACAACAGTGCATCAGTTACATTGTATCAATTCAATCTGATTTCTTTCATCAACCTCTGCTATCAGGTAGTATTTTGCTGTGTAATATAGACTGGTAATAAAAACATCAAACACTAAAGGGAATGTGCTAATAAAGCTTGTACAGAAATTTTAAAATAAAAGAGCATCACATATAGTTTGGAAACAGAATTCCCAAATATTTTAGCAATGAGTGAAATTAGATTAAAAATTAATAAAGATGTTAAAAAATAACTAAATTTTAAGTGTAATATTTGGTGAAGTACTCCCAAATACTCAAAACCAAAATGGAGTATCATTTAGGCAACAGTACTGCAGAAATTAGTCTTGGAAGCTGAAGTAAACTTGAATAGGATTTGTAATAAAAGCAAACTTATTTGGTAAATATATTAACTGAAGGGTAATATACAATACATGGAAGGTAATTAATCCATAGTAGTTGATGTTTATAAGGTCTTCCTTGAAGTGTTGCATCTTGGTTTTGACACTAGAGGACAGATTGCAGAAATTCTACAATCAAAATACATAAAACTCATGCAGGTCTCTTGAAAAGTTGAAATAATTGAGTTTTGCTAATATAGCTAAAACAACCTTCAAACAAGAAAACAATTAATTTTGAAAACAGAGGTCCGTGTGTCTATCTCAAGCATTAGTTAAGTAGTTGGCTATCTACAGAAGGAATAGCTCCTTTTAAATACTGGGAAAAACTTTCATTGCTGATCACGTGAACACTAGAACAAAACCACAAAAGAGCCTTATAACACTGTACTTTGGTGTCTTTAAGAACAATTAAACATGTGAATGGTTCAGGATAAAGAAACCTATTTCAAATCAAAGTAAGTGACTAATAATAATTTTCCTGAGACTCTCTTCCATTCCAATCCTTTATCTGCAAATAGCACAGGCAACTTAAAAGAGAGACAATATAAAATACTGTTTCAAAAATGGTAGATCTGGATAACTGTTCTTAGTACTTACTTTAGCTCCAACACTGCAACTTCCAGTACTCCCAGTGCTGCCACTTACTACTCCTGTAAATCTTGCCTCTAACAATTCTTGTCTTCTTGGGTCCAGGCTATGAAGCTCATCCATTGCTCCTAAACAAATAAATAAATTCATTATATTCTCTAAATTACAGTAGAATATTTTACAAGTAAACTAAATTTGCCACTGACATATAAAAACAAATAAAATAAAAAAAATCTGTAGTTCCAAACTGTCAACATTTCACCATCTGTTATTTAATAACAAATTAACACTAATTCTAGAAATTTTGAGGAAACTTCCCCGTATCAGAATACCCCTGTCAATTCTGGTGAAAGCTAAAATTTATTAGAGGCGTGTAAGAGTCATGGAGCCTATAGTGTGTGATACGCCAACCAGCTGATTATCAATAGATGAAAAAACGAGCAATAGGATCAAAACATTCTTCAGTATAAAACCTTCAATTCAGCAATGCTCTTGTTCTCAGTATTATTTCAATTTTTTAAGGTATCAACATATTGATATGCTAGACAAGTAAAAATCATAGGAAAAATGAAAATGAGGTCATGGACCATAGTAACCATCATGTAAAAGGGAATGCCGTGTTACTTGGAGGGCAAGGAATCAAGAAGCAGGACCAGCTGTATGAAAGGAGCCAGAAGTAGCAGAGTCCTTCGAACAGGTGGTGCCTTCTACATTAAAGCAGCGTCCTTGGCATGAGCAGAAAAAAGAAGGTGGAGGGGAATGGATGAACAAAAGGAGTTTCTGATGTACCCAGATGAGCTCAGCAGCTCAGCTACAAGAATAGGCTGCAGTCTGATGTGTAGCCTTCTAATTTGTATTTAGATCACTTACGACTCTAATCAGTCTGAAAGATCATCTAGACAAACACCCTTCTGTATTTAAACAAACTGTGTTCTTTGTTTTTATCTTTTCAACTACTTGAACATTCAGTTTATCTTCAAATTGGAAACAGTTCAGTTGCTTTATCTTAAATAAGTTTTTTAATGCCGAAGTCCTTATGCACTATTTAAAAGATATATCACTCAAGCACCATGCAAAATGATACATCCTCATTTTTTCAGCTAAGATAGAGCTTATCAACCTTGTACTTTCCAGTTGCACAGGACAACATACATTGTCAGAAAAGTAGTTCCGAAAGGACAGGAAGTAATCTTGATGTATATTCGGGTGATACTACTAAAAAAAAGAGGTTTGAATTTTCTTTTCACGAAAACTATTTTGCAACGTTTGAGTGCCTGTATGGACTTTCACCAAGTATCTTTTGCCAAGTATCCTGACAAGCAAGGCATCAGCACAGCTCTACTCACTGTTAACAGAACATAAAAGGCAGATTATTACAACTCCTGGCTATCTCAGCAATCTTTAGCATTCAAAAACCAGATAGACCTACCATCCTCTACACTCTGGCCACCCCAAGCCATGCAGCTCAGCCTCCCGGCAGGGAAAGCCCTGGCTCAGTCACTTTGTTAATTCAAGCTGCCTGAATCTTAGCAGCAGTATATGCCTTGCTCCAGTGGGAAGGCCAGTGGCAGGAATCAGGGTGCCAGCACTCCTTCACACCAGACAAAGAACAGTCAGAAAGGAGACATTTGGAAAATGTGGTGGTAGAACCTTCCTTCGACAACCAAGGCACAAATGGCTAGCACAGCACGCCAGGTTCTGCTTCGTGAAGTGGGGAGCCCATAGGGTGCTGGAAGCCTTTTCCAACGCTGCAAGAATGCAGGATTGGTTTCAAGTTGCAGCTGGCTTATCATCTGCAGTCATAACATTGCTCCTGAACTGGGCCGACAGAAGCTTCTCTAATTTCCATGCATTTTAGACTAAACTCTCAGAGGAAAAGACTGCATTACTATCTGCACACACAGTGCCAAACATTCAGGAATATTCTTTAAAACTCTTGCTTCCCAAAATCTTCTTGTGTGCTGCTCCCAGTGGTTTCAGAAACAAAGTGCACACTTCCTCGTTTACGCAAAAATACTCCTCAAATTTACACAATGGGCAATGAGGCCTTTTTTTAAGCAGATCAATACAACATATCCTTGCTACCACATACATAATCTATACCTCAGTGGGGTAGTATTCTTTAGTAAGAGCATAAGAAACTGATGAAGTTCAAATGGCCACTGTCTCACTTCATAACAGTAAAAGTGTTCAAGTGTTGGCCATTCTGAAACAATCAATTTTAGCATACCAAAGCAACCCACTTACTGAAGCAGGACTAGCAATATTCAATATTCCTATTTGCTAGCCACTGCCCATGACAGTTCAGAGCTTACCTAAAATTACCAATATAACTCTAGCAAACCACATGCGTACTGCAGAAACAGATACTGTAATACCCAGTATTGCTTGTTTTAGGAAACATGGGGAAGCAAGAATCTCCATGGATAGTTAAGGCTCATTGGAAATGGCACGGGGTAGAATTGCTACACAGGTTTTGGTACCGGTTTATTTATTATTTGCTTAAATACTACTGCACTGAAGAGATCAGCACTCCTGGGCCACTCTACCAGTTAGGTGGGTAATTGAGCGGGCAGATGGGTATTTCACCACACAGATGAAGTACACTTTTCATTTTTATCTGTTCAACTTTTAAAGTCTACACATGCTAATGAAAGCACTATATTCTCTTCATTATCACTGCTGGAGTCTTGCTTTTCTTTTACATTTAAATGTCCAGAACCACAGAGCACCACACAATGAACACATACGCTCCATCATCCATGTGATAAGAAGGACAAGTCAGGAAAGCTGGAGTCAAGCTTTCTCTAAACACAGAGCAAATCCTAGACATCTACCAAACTGCCTCCCTCAGTTAAGACAGACTTCCACATGCAGCTGTTTTTTCAAGAAAATACTGTTCTCTATATTCCTTCAGCCCTGGTGTATGGGAACCGTTGAGTCACTGCCTGAAGCACTGATTGAGCACCTGGGGAAAGGAGCCGGTCAGCCCTGGGAGCACAGGTGAGGGCAATTCAGGTGTGTGACCAGAAGGGGTGAGCCTGGCTGCACCTCTCAGACCTCATTTAAGGGCTGACTGCCACTGGGAAAGGACTTCTTTCTGGAGGTCCCTCCTTGGTGGAGCTTTCCCCTACAAATCTAGAATCTTCTGATACAGGTAAGGAATCTTTTTCCCTTCCCTTATAGCACCTTGCTATCATGCTGATCCTTCTATCATTATACCTCTGGTGAAACACCTTTTTCCATCATACTGATCTGTCCAATTGCTACACCAAGCTTCCTGCTTTTAAAGGCAACTTCAAAGTGCTAAAGATACAGGACAAAGACTACTTTTTTTTTAAATAAACATCAGATTTTATAAATTCAACTGCTGTTCACAAGATAAACTAAGTTTACAGTTTTAAAAATACACTCACAGACTAGCTGAGCTAGCTTCATTCCTACTACAGAAATTCAATTCACCAATTCAAAGGACATGCAATCACATCGTAAAAGTACTTCACTGAGGCATACTTATGATGCTGAATGAAGAAGTGGCACTGCTACCGACCACTGCCATTCAGACATCTGCTACCTTTCACAGAAAATGCCTCTGAGATTACCTGATCCTCACTATGAGCTCTAAAAACTTACTTTTCTTTTTTTCTTGTAACCACTCTAAAAAGCCTCTTTTTGTCATTTTGAAAAATTAAAGTAACCAACACTACGTAGCTGCTGTATTTTCTTTTATTTCTGGGGGGGACGGCAGAATCTTCTGAGTTTATCTTTGAGAACCGCGCGCAGTCTCTAACACAGAAGTCCCAGCATATTGTCCTGCAAAGGATGCTTGTTTACCAGGAGTGAAACTTCTGAGAGTCTGTTTTGCAATGGGTTATATCAAAAGCCGGAGTTCTAAACTCAGAGAAATAACTTGCAAGATTTTTCTTAGGGCAGTCAGTATCCTCAGTCATACTGTATTTCTACCTTATCAAAATGGGTGTGTAAGGAATCAGAAGATTCTTCATAGTCATTTGAATTGTTTTGGTGACCAGAAAACAACAAAGTGCAACAAACTTGTAAGCCAGGCCTTGTGTAGCAGAATGCTGGCTGCTGTCTTAGCCTCCTGTGAACAGAACCTTTTGGGACACATGCATGCTGTGATCTCCACCTTGAACAGTGCTAGATTACAGAGCAGATCACACATGTTCTTTTTTACTAAGTACAGAATCAAGTCCCAAGCCTCAAACCTTATTTTCAACCCTCGTTACCTTGAATGGACTCTCGTTTGCCTGGCAATTAATTACAGTTTCCAGATGAAGAAAGATCAACGGCTTCACACATTGTCAGTTCTCAACGATGAAGATAAAGTTCATTATGCAGAAGCCAGATTCTTCTGAGAGCAACCCTCATGATCAGAGTGAGGTCCCCTCCCCTGGATTCAGAGACAGCACAAACCACCATTCACTTAGGTGAAAGGTATAATGGTTTGGTTGGGTTCCTTCAACAGGCTTCTACACATATAGCTTTTAACTGCACAACAAAATAACACAAAGCCTTATCTATTGAAGACCAGAGCTCAATTAACCGAAATGTGAATAGAATACCCTAATATGCTTTAAGTAAGCACTGAAGTGTTATGGGAATACACATGGTGTGAAAACTATGGTTTTGTTTTTTTTAAAAAAACAAAACAAAACACTTAACATTAACATTGATTATATTACCACCACGTGCTCTCTTCACTGACAGAAGCATGCTTTTGATCAGTAAATCTATATAATATCAATTTAAAAAGGAGTGGAAAACAAGAAAGTAAAAGGTACACATCTCAAATAGTGAGAAAAACAGTCTGGGAAGCAAACTTTTGATTTAAGAAAAAAAATTCCTATAGATGTATCAAACAATCTCTGAAACTATGAACACCAAGCTTCCATACATTCTTCTATGTATAGAAAATATCACAGGACTTGTGTTAGAGACTGTGTGTGGTTCTGAAAGATAAACTCAGAAGATTCTGCCATCCCACCCCCATCCCCCCCCCCAAAAAAAAAAATACAGCAGCTATGTAGTGTTGGTTATTCTGAAAGGCTTTAAGTTAACTATTTCAGTTTGGAGTATCTCAAAAACCTATTTAACCTACTGTGATGATGCTATGATAGTTCAACTTCATAGCAATCAAGTGTGAGAACTCATAGTGTATGTGTACTGGCATACACAAATAAAATTTTAATGTATCAAATGCAAAACGTACAGATTTTAAAATCCTTAGGTAGTCCTGCAAAAAAATGTCATATGCCTAATTCTCTTGCAAATCTCTCCAACAAGGAGATGCATCCTCTTTCTTTGTGCATCTGCATGTGTTTCCCTTGCTTATCATTTGGGAAATAAAAACATAAAACCATGAACATACACTCAGCTTCTTTCTCCTGAAAGCATTCCTTACTGCAGAACCACTCAGAAAGGACTTTTTCATTCTGCAGGTAAATAAGGTAAGCAAGCTACTGCTCCTGTCTCCAACATAATGAAGTATTTGGTACAGAGGCAAGCTACTAGTCACATCGATCTAATTCTCTTCTTCTTATTAATAAAACTTCCTATTTATTACAGCTTATGCTTTATGCCTCAGTACCTTATTAAACCAATGGGGAACAAAGCTACTCACAACAGTCAGTGAAGGAACACAGCTTTAAAATACAAGTCTAAGCATGTGAAAAAGCAAGGTAAGTCAGAATACAGTAAAAGCATTAAACTGTATGGAATGACTACAAATTTATTCATTTTAACATTAGAAAAATACCTGTACCAATTAAAAGATAACATGTGGGTTGTGTAATTGAGAAAGGAATCCAAAAAACCACAAAGCTAACCTGTATTGCTAAACCTTTCTTCGGCAGCATTTTTGAAGAAATCACAGAAAACAGTACCAGAAACACCCTTGAAAGCTTCTAACATGCTAGGAAAACGAGTTGCAGTGCTAGCATGATGGCATTAAGCCAGCCAGCAGTAATCTGGGAAGGAAGAATTCAATTCCAAGATACCAGCAAAAGCACAGCCCACCCTTTGATGAGCGTCACCCTGAAGTGCATCACTGCTAAGGCCGCAGTACTGGGGCTGCAGGAGTCAAAATGCTCCCTCCCAAGCTAAACCAGCAGTTAACAGGACAAACAACAAAACACCAAAACACAATCTGAAATTTAAAACAAAACAATCCGAAACTACATATACCAAACTATACATAGCCAAACAATATACATAGATATTACATATATAATAGCTACATATCCAAAAATCTACAGACACAGTTATCAAGACTCCAGGTTTGCAGCTCTTTCAAAACACTTAACAAGAACAGCTACAGATTACTCATGACCACATATATAACCTGGAAATTCCAATAAAGAGGACTAGCTTCTTTTATGGTAGCTACTACTACAGCTTCCATACAGGTGACATGAAAAAATGGAGTACTACATTTGACTTAAAAACCTTTATCGTAGGTGAAGTCCAATGGTAGCAGTACATGAAGTAGGAAAGGGAAGAATACATCCTAATGCTCAAGTGAAACTAGCTGTTTGAAAAGATTGCAAGTGATAGGAAATTCCTAATGAGAGACATATCTTAAGACCAAGGTCAGGAAAAAAAACAGAATCTATTTCATTAATCAAGAGTAATTTTAAATGAGTAGTGAAAACACAGCATTTCTCAGTCCCCGAGCTGGTAACATCAAAGGATACAACAGGGAATGCACAATAACAGTATTTTTTTTTACTCAAGTTAGCTCCTAAATTTAGGCAGTTCTGTTTCCCAACAAACACACCTAACCACTGGGTGTCCAGGTGAACTTAAAATGCTTTTCTTAACATTCTAAAGAGATCTTTAATTCCATAAAGTGGTCCTCTTGAAATGAGGAAGACTGTCCTTTTAAAAGAACAACCTAAATACAAGCAATACGTGACTCCTGTAAGACAGCTTCAACTTATCTCATACTTCAATTTGTTTTATACCATTCCCATCTACTAATTTTACCATACAGGCTTCAGAGAGTAACTGGAAGATACTGCTGAATTCCCTGTTTTTATCCAAAAAGATAAGGCCACAACATTGCTTATGAATTATTTTTATATTTTTTATAGTATTGTTAGAGGCACTGCTTGGAAACGCAACTAAAATTCAAATTCACGCGTTTGTTGTTATTTCTTCCCCCCTCTTATTCCCTCATGTACTTACAGTAAACTCGAAACAAATTTCAGACCTCTTCCTTTATAGCCTCGCCCTTCACCTAGCCATAAGGTTTTTGAACTACCCAGGTATTTTACAACTGGGATAATGTCCAAAAGAATGGACAAGAGAATGCAACGTAAGTGAAAGACAACTACTGCTGCTGCTGGGGTGGGGGTGGTAAAGAAAGGAGGGAGGATATTTTGCTTCGGTAAATGCTGCAGAATTAGCAGGCAGACAGATCACACCTCTGTCTATGTAAAACATATAGGTAAGAAAAAAAAATACAATGGGCAAATTTTGGCTTAAAAGAACATAGCAAATGTGATTTGAAAAATTCATTTCCAAAGAACTTTTATAAAAGATTACAGTTGTGTGATTGCTGATGTATCCTTATTACAGTACAGTGTAAAGAAAACAATGCTTTTCTGATGGGGAGAAAAAACGTGCCAAAACTTCTGACTGATTCCCCATGAAATAAGGACCTGAAGAGGAAGAGCTGGTCAGGCTGTTGGGTTACCTGCATTCTAAAATTCAGTGCTAATTCTCCTCATGCTGAAACTACGGGAAAATTTTCTGTGTCTTTCTCCCTCTCCCCATAAGATGTGGTCTATTTATTTTCGGGAGTCCCTTGCAGTCTTTTTTTTCAAATGACTGTAAATTATTATTATTATTTTTTTTTTAAATGCTTGTTCATTTCACTTTTTTCAACAGCTCAACAGTCCAGAAACGTGTTCCAAAACAAAGAAGAGCTTGCCTGGTGGATTCATAAGTTATTTTCTGCAAATTATTCTACAACAGAAAACAATTTTTTAACTCTAAAAAAAGTAATCTAATGATCTTCAGGCTCCATCTATAGACTGTCAGTTTTTAGATTTCAATTATCTGGCCAACAACTTGGAAAGGAAAAGTGAACTAGGCAGAAACATGCTCCTGAGTGAACCTCCACTAACGTCTTAAAGAAGGAATTATGAACAAGCCACCTGACCCCACTCCAACTCAGCGAGGAAGCATATGCAGGTAACAATCTAAGATTCTGTCATTCTTCCCACCCCTCATCTCGGTAATTTATCCTAGAGATCTCTTGGCTATTATGTGCCTCATCAGATGGCTGTAGGCAGCTGAAGCAGAGATGGATTTACAAGCTGCCTACCAAAGCTTTCATTTTGGACATAAACCAACAAAAGATACTCATGTGCGTGGGTATGTGCCACAGGGACGGAAACTTAGAATGGCTCATGCAAATCTCAGGGAATGATTCATATACTTGAGAGGACAATAGCTCCCCAAGGATCTATTCTACTGTCAGTGGGGCTGAACTGGGCATGCAACCATGCCCAAGGCATGTCAGTGACTCCTCATTTCTGACAAGTCCCTCTGGTCCTACTGAACTGACCAAAGCTCATGAGCAATACTCTGGCCTCCTGAAGCAACCAAAAGTTCTTATTTCTAAGTGAGAACATCTTCCCTACACACTGTATAGAAGTAACTGTGCTTCTCTTTAGTGACACAGGCAAGAGTCTACTGCACTTTTGTAATCATAATCTACTTGAGGTGCAACACAGTACCTACAAAAGATAAGGACAAACGCAGCCAACAGAAATACTTGAAAGATGAAAAACAACTCATGGAGCATCTTCAAAAATTACATTCCAGACCCGAGAGGAAACAACGAGCACATCTATGACATCTTTCAAGACTGGAGCCTGCCTAATAATTGATGGTGCTGATGGGTTTGAAAGCTACCAAATCTTTTTGTAAGATTCACTGAAACAACCACATGTCACATTTCATTCCATTCCTGTTCATTATTCAAAGATAAGATTCAACATTTAATTTGGCAAGAGTCCTTACAACAAGTAAGTTTCTAGCCACGCTTTTTCTAACTTTTCTTACAGGAATTCTTAACAGAATAGGTTTTTCCCATTTTGCCTCTGAAATTACTGTCATTACATTCACAGTGTTTCTCCCTATCTTAAGGATAGCAATTGTCAAGTATAAAATAATTAGTAAAGATAAGATACAGCATCAAACACTGAACACTGTACCTACCTATCCATTTACCAAGCATCTAACAAAATTCCATGAGCACCACATACAGGAAGCATGAGCTTAACAAGTAGCGCTATGAGCAACAACCATTATAAGGTCCTGAGTCCTCTGAAGAATGTTTAGCTCAATGAACTGAAAAAATGTACAGTATATTATGAGAATCTTGAAATCCTTTACCTTGGAATGGTCACCCTGCAACAACAATGAGGCTACATTTTGAAAATCGGTACCACTGTATCTTCTCCTCTCCTCCACGCTCCTTAAGTAGAGAAAAACTGAGTTCAACAGATCAGGTCAAGGGTATAGCAACAGAAATACCTGCCGTGCCCAAACTGCAGAAGAGTTCACTTGGACAAAGAATCCACCACATCCAAGATCCTTCCCCATGCCCAGTAAACTCAAAAACAATACTGAGCTAGGGAAGAGCTGAGCATACTTCCCATGCTAAAATCTAGAATTGCAGGGTCTTTTCCCACCAAGAAGGCCCTCTTCTATCAATCAAAACAGCTACGATAGAATATACTCCACAGGAGAAGTATTAACAGTGAATAATAACCCTTTTGAGCATATCCTACTTAGAAAAACTTACTCTGAACTCCCAAAATTAAAAGCTTAAATAATAAAGCATTTGCTAAAAACAGATTTCCTGAGTTGTGGGCTACAAAGCTATATGCAGAAAGAGTTTGACAAAGAACTCTGTACATCTGCAAACTAGACTGGTGATATTGAGCACATTCTTCAAAGGAAAAGATATTTACTCCTTTAAAACCTGTTACTATTTGATTGTGAGTAATAAATTTTGCCACATTTTTTTTAAATCTAGATTACTCATCCACAACTGTTCTTTGGATTATTCTCAATTACCAAAAGTGATCAAAGAGCAGGTTCTGATTTGGCAGAAAGATTTCAATGGCTTTTCAACACCATCAATTTACAGCATTTAATGAACTGGCAGAGCCTGTCTATATCAAAGAAACAAGTAGGTTTGTTAACATTCTTCACTGATAACTCTCCACTGCAAACATCTGAAGAAAGCCATACTTGAGAGCATGATAAGTGACTATCTATTCTTGCTAACTAAACCACTACTCTAAGCATTTAGTCCATTTAGAACAATGGTCAAATATCAATAGAGACACATATCTTCAATAAAATCTTTTTAATTACACCATCTGATCTGAACATCTCCTTTAGTGACAGAATAATCAGAAGAACAAAGTACTTATTTAAAGTGTTTTTAATAAAGTTTCCTTTAAGACCACTTCTAGGATTGGCAGCAACTGGGTAGCCAATCAGTACATCCTCCAGATATTTTTTGTCATCTCCGATCACTATAATCAGTGACTACATTAATGTAATGCTATCTGAAGTCTATAAAGCCTTAAACCATCATTTCTTCCATTTTCAGGAGAAAGTTGCCTGAAACCTAGACACACACTGTAACTGTAAGGTCAAGAGCAGTAACTTTCCTTGACAACGACACTTTGGTTAAGGAAAAGCTGCATTAAATGCACTTTATCTATGACTGTATTCTATCAAGTTAATAGAAAGACTCTGACAGTGCTACTTGGGGTTTGTGGTGCTTGAGTTTTTTCATGTGTTTGTTTTTAGGTCTTCTGGAGAAGTGTAGTGAATCAAGTAGAAATAAAAAGGTCCACTTAGTGCCCCGAAGAATAATAAAGCAGTGTTACTACGCTGCATTATACAGTATATCAGTAAATAAATATATGATACACTAAGTTTATGTACACAGTTCCTCAAAAAGGGAAAGCCTATTTGCATTTTATAGAAAGCAACTAAGGTCTTGGCCAAAGTTACAGTAAGACACCTGTGACAGAAACACTAAAAGACTGTATTCCTAGGTAGCACACATCTGCCTTCAACACAACACGATGTCAGGTGAGAGAAAAAATAACACTGCCTGGGCCACACACATGCAGGTGACACGCTGCCTGCCTGTCTCTACCCTTTTCATCTCTGCAGAGGAATCTGCAGCAATTACTGCTGCTTCCAGACAGCTCTATTAAAGGCATGCAGACAGAAAGAAGCAGAATTTGCCCTTTTCAGCTTTATTCACTGCAAAAACACACGCTCCCTATCCCCTCTGGGGAACAGGCAGCAAGTAGGGAGAAGCATGTCCGAAGTTTATGCGTCACTTCTTGGCAACACTGACTAACAGGTCACAGGATAACATGAGTTTTGTGATACTCTAAAAAAGTGCATCACACCCTTACAAAAGCTCCCCTTTCCATCCCTCTCTACTTCTGCGCTGAAAAGCACTAAAAGCCCAGAGCAATCACGAAGAAACATCCACCTAGAGAAACACTAGAAAGTACAGCAAATTTCATTTGCTGCACTCAGTTACAAGGAAACAAACCAGGAGCCCTATACGCCTGAGCCCACGAAATGGCTGTTCTGCAAGAATTTAAAATGGCACAGGCCTTTTGTACATATCAAAAACAAACAGCAGCTTCTGCTATCTAAGGAAAGAGTGAATAGGAAGTTAAAAGCAGAGGTCACCTACTAAGCAGGAAGGGAGAGCAGTGCCCCCCCACCCACCGGGTTTTTCTGCTTCTCTCACTCGGAAAAAGTAAACCATGAAGGAACAAACAAGCTGTGTACCTTTTTCCCAAATAGATTTGTCCAGAAGTTATCTATAGAGTAAAAAATTCATTAAAAAAAAAAAAAAAACAACAAACAAACAACAACTTCATGAAAAAAATGCAGCTTATTTTCCTCAGTCAGTCATTTGGTATTTGAAAGCCGTACCTGCAGCAGTAGTAGCATACTGCAATTGTTAAATCCCCAAACTTCCTAATCGCCTTACTTCCGCAGCTCCCATCACCACCCCTCCTGTCTGATCTCCCAGGCCTCTCAGGAGCAAACGCCCAGCTCTCTGTGGGGTGGGGGTAACGGCAGCTCGCAGCACCCAGGTGTCCCCCGCAGCACACAGGCCCGGCCTGCACTGCCACAGCCCAGCTGTGCCACACAGCGAGCAACGTGCTGATAAGGAGAAATGAAAAGGAAGCCTTGAGTCCCATTGTCAGCAATCCATTTCCTTCATTTCTTTCCTAACAAGGTGATCAGCTGCAACTTCAATCCATTTATACTAATAGAAGAGACTACAATTTCACATCACATATGCAAAAAAAAAATATATATACATATCACACCTCTAAGACTGAAGGGAGACAGTCAACTCATCTCTGACTGTAACCACAAGGCTCATCAACCATTTTGGCTTTCCAGCTACACCATTTTAAGTGAAAAGGTATTGACCTCAAAACATCATCAACATTGCCTATTTATTTTCCTTCTCACAATAGCCATCCAGCGCACACAGCACGTAAAACACCAGAAACGGAAACGAAATTTACACTGAGAGTTTTCAGAAGCTCGCTGAGAGAACAGCACGACACCGGGCAGCGCATGCAGCCATGATCCCGTCCCTGTGCTGAGTAAGGCCACGCTAATTGCGTGACTGATCGCCGCTCGTCTCTTGTAGGCACCCCGTCTGGAGGCTAGGTGGTGCTCGAAGAATCAGGCAACTACATCTGCTCCTCCTGAGCGGCTACCCAACCAGCAGCCTCCCGCTGATAAAATACAAGCTTTGCCGCCTGAGGCACTTCCCCAGAGCTCCTTGTAGGAAGGAGTGCCTCAGAATGCAGCTCCAAGTAAATCAGTTACAAGCATACACCTGATATAGTACTGACTACATCTACATTTTCCTATGCAGCATTCTCCCATTCTATAGACAGGAAGAAAAGTGAGACTTCTATGAAATCACACATGAATCGGTGAGAAATCAAAAGGAAAAAATACATTTTAATTTTTTATTCAGCACTCATCCAGTTCACAAAGAAATATCATAAGTAATCATCCACCAAAAATCTGGCTTTAGACTTGCTCAGCATCATCATTAAAGAAATCTGCATTACAGCTGTTTCTCCTATCCAATACTCACTGCCTAATTTTAAACCAGTTTCTTTCTGCTATACTATCACTTTCATTCATTTAAGTTTTAGAATAAAACAGACTCTCATTCTTTTCGGCGCAGTCCTTTCCTAGGGACAGCCCATCCTGCTCACTGAACAAAAAATGGACAAAGCCTGCGATCACCTGGATTAGGTTTCGCAAAATCATTACAGTTAAATCCCTCAGAGCAACCAGGAATGAGAAAACAGCAGCCCAATGTCTTAAGACATTGCAAATAATATACAAATGTATACATACATGTACATAGATATGTTCAATGTATCAATAAAAACATGTGCAATTAACACCTATATTGTAGAAAGACCTAGAAACACAACTGCATGGTATGTGGAGCACCACAGAACTAATGACAGTTTTTTTTAAGGGATAACATTGTCACTGTGGCTCCTGTGAACCACTGCCATCACTTCAGAAAGAACAACTGTGATCCAAGCTCTCATTCCCAAACAAGAGACAAAGTAGGAGTTTTCCTTCACAGAGCTCAGGCAACAAGTAAGGGAGGACCATGGAACTCTTTGTATGGCAGAAGCGAGCCTTATGCTTACAAATGACTTGATAGTGATCAACCACTAAGTGTCAACCATTTACTCCTAATGGCAAATTTGGATGCCTTCTGCCCAGCATATGGTTAACCTTACTGGTTCCACAATCCTGACTTTGGGAATAGCTGAACACCGAGTTAAACGCACAGAGGATGTTTTTAAAAAGCAAACCATACATAGTCCTAAATCTGCAGTGGGCTTGGAGAGAGGCCTCAGAGCCATGCCAGGTTCACTCTCCATCCCAAGCAAGCCCAGAGCCTGTGCAAGTGAGCAGAGGTGCAGGTAGGCACCGGGGGGTGCCCCTCGCCTAGGTGTGCTGCCTTAGCAAGCTACCTCAAAGCAAAAAGACAACTGAAATGTAAGATCTAGTGAAAGTAACTCAATCAAAACACATCAGGAATGAGAACATTCTGCCAGCTGCAGTTCACAAGGAGGAAGGCACACAAGTGAGTGGCAGTCCCAGCAGTGGGGTTGGGCATGACACGCTGCTTACCTAGGCACAGGGCATGCACACAACAAACCTACACTCAGGCAAATTTCTACATATGTGGTGGCACATCCTGACATAAACGACTGACTGTACTATGTAGGTTTCAGCACAATTTCAAAAAAGTCCACTTAAGTCTCCTGTGAAATGAACTTCTTAATAGTTAGTCACAATATGTATTCATCTAGTTACCTGAGTCACTAATTCACTGCTTTCATTTCCTACTTTTACATAACAAAATATTTTCCTGAGTACTAAAAGCTAACATTATTCATCATGCTGACGATTATTTATCAAATGAGAAAACTCATACCATAAGTGTTTTGTTTTTGACAGATAACTATCTTGTTGCATCTTTGGCCACAACAAAACAGATTCAGTGACTCAGTGGATGTAACAAACAGCAACTGCAATGACCTGCCTTAACTTGAAGTTTAAAAAACTGGAGGAATTCCCATTACTAAAGACTGAAATACTAATAAAATGTTTTTGAAAAAAAACACAAAAAACAAAAACAAAAAACCAACAAATCTTCATTTCGACCACTATATAATCCTAAGACTGGATTCCATCTTTTGCTTGCTGCAGGGAAACTGGCAGCGCAGCCTCGCAGCAGTATGCCCTCAGCATTCTGTGGGGTCGTGCCCAACACTGGGCATGGCACTGCCACCCCTTCCCCACTCCAAAGGCAGCATTCCCTCAGCAAACCAACTGCAGGCAGCACCCACTCCCCAACCACCCAGTTATGGGGCAGGCAAAGGCTGAGCAAGGGGCTCTGAGCAGGAAGAGGAAAAATGAAGCTAGAGAAGCAGAGGAGCAGGATGGCAAGGGAGGTCATGCCTGCAGACAGGCACTGGTCAGAAGGGGAACCCGTGGTGGCAAGGCAGCCCTGGGCACATGGCTCAGAAAGTGCAGAGCCTGTCCCGATAGCGAGAAGGGGACCCCACACAGCAACTGGCACTGCTGCCCCACAGCCACGTCCCTTACAAAGCAGGGAATGCAAAGGTGCAAGACCAAGAGCAATAACAAAGCTTACACCTTTTTTTTTTTTTTTTTTTTTTTTTTTTAAATAAAGAACAAGATTTAAGGATAAAAGGAAGATTTAAGGAGAATGCCAGTAAGGTGGTGTCAGACAAGGGCAGGGAACGGTGGCTGTTGTTTGCACTCCTCTAGAAAAGCCGAACAAGGCAAGGGCTCAGAGAACAACACGCTGAGAGATTTAGCCAGGAGAACAAATCAGGTCAGCTTTCAATCACACCACGTGAAGAGTAAAAAAAAAAAAAAAAAAAAATTTTTTTTTTTAATCACTATTAAGGTAATTTACTGGAAACTGTTTTGCCATCATGGCTTAAGTACTTCATTTCCAAATTAAGTTATATGTTGCAAAGATACTGAATGGGGGAAAAATACATAAAAAATACTAATGCAATACACAACCAAATTATGTTTTTTTGTGAACTTGATGTGTTTCCATTCCTCTGTTTGAAAGCAAAAAGCAATAGAAAAAGCTGGAACTCAAGGTATGGGAAAATCAGCATTACAAACCTAGCAACCACATTTTGTATTATCTGCAATATTCATCAACAGGTTTAGCAAAATGATATATCTGAAACTATGAAACAGGTTCTGAAGAAGTACATAATAAGATACATGATTTTAGAACATTTTTACTATAACACAACCATATTTTTTGCGTTTCACGTCTAAGAGAGTGATACGGGGGATGGCAAATCCTACTAACAGCTGTATTCCTAATGACCAAACAGCTCATCAAGATTTCACACACACTTTGTATATGCAAAAAAGCAAGCGTGTCCCTACACAATATATAAAATTGACTGTTTGTTAATACTAACCACTTGGATGCTCAGGATGTGACAGCATGTAGACCAAAACATCTAGTGATAATACTCAGAAGACTTACTTTTTGCTGAGTTTTTGAGCTATCTAAAGTAACCATCTCAGCGTAAGGAACACTGTTTTGACGCTCTCAACAGGTTTTGCTATGTAGGCTTTTTTTTTTTTTTTTTAAACTACACACATGAAAAAAGCTGAGCTGGTATTTCATCATGTTGAACTTCTCCCACTCTTTCCTGAGTTTATTTTTTACGAAAGGCTGAAGTTTGGAGCTTGTTTAAAAAAAAAAATTACAAAGAAGAAAAAAAAACATAAAAATGAGTAAAACTGAGGACAGAAAAATTTACGTTCTTTGTCTAAGAACAAACTGGTAAAAAAAAAAAGTATATGACTAGAAGATCAGTGTGCACCAGCTATAAAATTAATTTAAAGAAGAAGAATGAGCTAGTAATGACAGTGTTGTGTGACAAACGCATTAGTGGATTTCCAACTGATTTAAACATATTTTACACCACTATATACCCAATTAATTTTCTCATTATAAGTCAGAACTCTTTCACACACCAAAGATAAACTTGGAATTTTTAAATTTTCTTATTCAATTAATTCTCAGTGACCAAAGCACAAAAGGGACTGCATTATCAGAAGATCCAAGCTGAGAGTTTATAGTCATTGAGGATGATCTTAAATAGATCAGTCATTACAGAAAACAAGGTGTTATACATAACCAATGAATCTCATTATATTAATGTAGTATCTTGACATGATTTTTTGAATAAAAAGTTATCCTGAAGAATGGAGATCGTAATGTAACATGCACAACAATGAATGTAAGCAGGTTACCTGAAACATGTTTCTTCATTGGACAGTACAGAAAGTTGAGCACAGAATCTTCTAAATACTATATGTGAACAAAGGTGAAGCATGATTATTTTCTAACAAGCTATATATTCCAGTTCAAAGCACAGCAAACACAGGATTACTTGCCATTCCTCTTCAGATAAACAGAAAATGAAGGCAAAAGAAAGGTTAGAGGAACATCATGAAAAATAACACAAAGGCTTTTTACTTTGAGAAATTTCAGGACTTGTAGAACATCTTTTAATACAACTTTTAATACAACTGATCACTACTGTGTAGACTAGAAGAATTTGCTAATAAAGATCTTCAGCAGCCAAAAATCACAATCCTTTCTAAACAAATGAACATTTTTAAAATTCTCTCTACATACCAATGATAGTAGGTATGAGGTTTTTGTTGTTGTTGTTGTTTTTGTGTTTTGTTTTGTTTTTTTAACTAATGAAGAGCATATTATTAACAACATGGAGATTTTGTTTTCAAATGCTTCTTTATATAATGAACATAATGGCTTATTAAAGGACATGCCCTGTCCCACCACCCTTACTAGGAATAAGTTAAGAAATAAAGACTGATCTCTCTGAGGACCCAAGGAACTAAAAAGAGGGTATTAGGCAATAACAACAAAAAACAAACAAACGAGAAACCAATACCGGCTGAAAGACAGATGCAAAATGTAGGACAAAAGCATGGAACCAACTGGAACGCAGTAGTAACCAGAAAAAAAACCACCTATATTTAACAAATACAGTTATGCAGTGCACTGTCCTGACAAGTCTCAGAAAGAAGGAAAGAAAGATGCAATAGAAATTCTACTTGTAGCATCATCTGAGTTGGTCTCCCTAAAACCAAGATCTCCAACATTCAGTGGTAGAAGAAGAATTGGGAAATGCCTCTGTTGTTAAACCCAGCTAATGTCGTGGGCATCAGAAACTCACTGAATGAAGTTCAGGACCATGATCTAAAATATATTCTTTCAAAAAAGACATTTACGTTCATCACTATTTTCTAATTTGTTACTCTTACACATATTGTTCAGAACTTTTCTTATTAAAAAATAAAAAAATCTTACATCACCAGAAGCCACAGTAGCAGGACACTGCTTCAAACATCTATATGCTTTGATCTCAGGATACTGACATAAAGCTAAGTAAGTGTCACAGAACGGCTTTGGTTGGAAGGCTGCCCAGGGCCCCACGCAGCCTGGCCCTGAACACCACCAGGGATGAAGCATCCCCTACTCTCGTGGCCTCCCTTTGGCCTGCTTTAACAGCCCCACATCCTTCTTGTGCTGCAGGCCAACTCCCTAAAATGTTAGGCATATGTGATGTCACACATCAAGACTTCCTGTTATTCCTCAAAAAACACATTTTCCTTCCTTTTCTCTTAAAGGTATAGCTGTATAAGAAATCCGAAGAAAAGGAATCCAGTACTTCAAGCTTTACAAGCAGTTATGGTTAGACTTCACTTCCTGTAAAAGGTGTTCTGGAATTTCTGAGCCTCATCCCAAACCCTGAAGTATGGGGTGCTTTGCTCATAAGGACGTTGCAAAGCACAGCGGACTTAAAGTTTCCACCCACTTAGAGCTGTGCAGATATGGTGAGGCAAGGCCCATTTCTTAATGCTCCTGCTGTTACCCCTCGGCAATGGTGGTGGTACCAAGGAACTGCTTCCCTCCCACGATGTAAAAATTCAAGTAAAAACATCCGGAGGTGAAGTTCCATATCCTACAGCTATCGGACTCAACTACACTCCAACAACTCAAACGTCGGCACTGTGAGGCAGCAGCACGACACAGACAGGACCAGAGCTGTGGGCTCAACCGACTGCAGCCTGGAAGCACCCCAGACTGCCCAGCAGCTGCCCAGCAGCTCAGGGCAGCGAGAGGTACCCAGCACTGCGTGGCAATTGACAGCTGGGGCAGGAAGGGCCACTTTGCCTCCTCAGTGACAGGCAAGAAAGAGTGGCCACTCATTCTGTGACCAGAAATCACTGACGCAAACTACAGACATTGTGCTTCTATCTGAGCTGGATTAAATGCAAAAACACACTTGGATATATTTGTTACTTCTTACCTAGCACAATTAGGATTCATTTTATTTGGCTTCCAGCTAACTTTATTAGCTAAAGCCCCAGGAATTACGTTTCTTAAACACAAAGAATCTAAGCTGTGTAATTACTTAAATAAATGCATATAGCTGCATCCCCCCGTCTAGTAAGAAGCACGATAAAATTAGACCAATTAGAATCAACTTTTCTTTAGGAAAAATAATTAAGCACAATCGCAAATAAAATTAAAAACAATTATTTAATCAGGATTTCCTGCTCACTGATTTAAGCCATGATTAAAATCAGTGATATAATTGGCACCTCCAGCCCCCCTCCCAGCAGAGACCTTCCCCATGGCTCTCAATGCCAGCCTCCAGCATGTCCAATAGCCCAGTCCTGCAGCTCTTCTGCTGGGACCCAGTCTCAGCAAACTCTGTCAAAGTCTGCAAGTTCCTGTACTCCCACCACCTTACCATGGCCACCTCTGGGAAAGGCTGGTTACCAGGATCTTCCTGCTGGCACCTTCTGGTGCTCTGCTCAGGAAACAATGGAAGGAACGAGATCTGCACAGAGAGGGTGCTTAGGAAGGATGCAGATCCTGAGCTTCTATCCCAAATTGAGCATCTCAGTAAGGACTGAATTAAGATGTAGGGAACTGCAGGATCCAGAACAATTTCCAATGCTCACTCGCTCTTCTCTGCTGCAGCAGAATGCAATCCTTAAACATTGCACACAGTACTTCTCTCTTGCTATCTTCATTAGAAATTTTCTAGTCATAAGTCCACCTGGAAAACCAGAGTATTTCAGAGGCCAGTTTCTGTTTAATGGCTACACTGAATCACAAACAGGAGCTCAGTGGGACTGCGCTCCCACGTTCACGTTCTGAACATAGAAAGGTGCTCTTTCTTCCCCCTTACAACTTTAACTTCCACTCAGAGCAACCCAGCAAACCAAATTTCCCTTTTCCTCTTTCACAGCTAAAACACACCAAGCCAAACAAAAAGAAGTTCACAAAGTTCACAAAGACAGAAGTTTTCTTTTTCCCTCATATGCTTTTAGATTTCAGAGGAGCTGCAGTTCAGGAAATATTCTACTAAACAGTATATGTTTACAAAGTTCAACTTGAATTCTTACATGTGTGAAGATTCCAGTGTGGGGGTGAGATATTTAGTACTGGAGTGAACTGGGCTGGGAACAAGTATTAAAAAAACCCACCACCTTATATGAAGAACATAGAAAGCACAGAGAGTTATTTAAGCCAGCCATATTTTCATAATCTTTTTTTCTCCAGGTAGCAAAATTCCACAGACCTCACTTTAACCATGATGCATATGCATACACTCGTCTTTCCTGGCATTTTGTAATCATTTAGAGGAAAATCCAAGGTAATATCAATACCTACCACAAAACAAAGTTATTACAAAGAAGCAAGCTTATTTCAGCTTGCTGAAGAACTTTACTTGCTGAAGGGAAAAAAAAATTAAAAAAAGAACACACTTGTCATTTGAATTGAAGTAATAATAAATAAATACCGCCTGTCCTTAAGAATATTGATGATCTCTCCTTTTAAAATTGAGTAAGTTAAAACGAAATTACAATCTAGGCAAGGGAAAACAGAAATAAAACAAAACAATCGCTCAAGCATTAATCTGCTCTGTTCTCCACAGCACTTTTTAGACAATCAGGTTCAAAAAGGGTCCACATTAAGAAAGGTGTTCTTTCCCCACTTCTGACTTGGGCACACTAAAAAATCTCATGTAAGAATTTGGCACTGTATTAGCTCACTATGAGAAACATCTGCAACACTGATAGCAATAATATCATAAGGTAGAATCGGTGCATACAAGTGGCACAACACCAAGTTTTACACCACACCTGCTGCAGTTGGCCTAAACAATCTTTTATGATTGCTGTGCTCATTCTCAGTAAAAATATACCATCCCCCTCAAATACAAAGTGTTCCCATTCTTTTTTGCTCTCACATGAGCTGGTTACGTCCTTAAAATTCTCAAAGCTCTGTATCTAAATTGTAAGAAACTGCAGTAAAACAACTTACTGGTTAAGAAAATAGAACAGTTGAGTTACTACATTGGAAGCAAACAACCACAGAAGAACCTGGAAGTCTGAATACAACCAGGTAGCTTTCACACACATGTACCAATACATAACTACAACAATAGTTCTTCAAACGGTATTAGAAAAATGTCATGCATTTATTTAACACACTTTCATCGCCTTTTAACTTGGGATCAAATTCCAGATGTGATCCTTCCCATTCCTATTTTGGTGATTCAGAGTTGTATTCAGCACTTTGCTTTGCACCTAGTAAAGTCTGCAAAGCCAATAGAACACACACAAAAAAAAAACAACCTGCAAAGCACCATGCTGAACTGCCAGACACTGGTGACCTGCCTCCAAACTCAAAGGAGGAAATATTTTAAGACACTCATGTACGTGTCCCAAAACCTCTCTGTCCTCTCTGCGATAGCGTGGTTGCCTCTCATTTCCAAACCAGCACGCTGCAGCTGCGCAGTGATCTCTTCAATACCACGTGTGAACAGTAAAGAAACTTCAAACACCAAGCTGCATGACTGCAGTTACATGAGCTATGGCACAAGATTCAGTAAATACAGTGTTTACAGTAACACTACTTAGCAGTTTTCCTAAATTTCTCACAGCCTAAGTTGTGTGGTTCTTGAATACATGAATGACTGACCAAATATACCACACAAAAGTTACTGGCATACAAAACAAAGGACAGAAGGAAAGTTCGTTACTACATGGAATTGGAAACACAAGACACTTCTGATACAAGAGAAGTGTACAGATACAATTTTACTTAAGTCCATGCCAATATTTTCATTTTAAAGCTCCAAAAAACACAAATTCACATCTATTCAGCTAGGCAATAATGCCCCTACAAGTCAAGTGGTAAGAGAAGACAACACCTCATGAAGCACTGCTACAAACTTGTAATGCATTTCAAAAAAGATAAATTATTTTCTTTAATTTCACCCTGTATTTCCCAAGCAGTCCCATTTCAATACTGACAGAATATTACATTTAAAATTTGAGAAGCAAAACAAAAGAACTTTGAGTGACAGCTACATATGTTAGAGGCTGGTTTGATTGGTTGATTTTGGTTGGTTTCTCCATATTAGGGCTTCAGGGAGTATTTTTTGGACTTGCAAAAAGAGGGTGCCAGAGGTTCCTGCTCCCAATAGCAGGAACCTTCACATGGTGAGCACCACGCAGGCCACTGCCAAGCTGTCCCAGCAGATCGCAGGTAAGGCTGTGTGAGCTGCTGCACTGCAAGGCACCACGCGAGGCCTGCACATATGGCAGGGAAGCCGGCCTGGTGACGGCAGGAGTTGAGAAGAGGGGACAGGTGTCACATAAGGAAACATGGCAGGCCCAAGCCAAAGGCTCTGCACAAGCATGGCAGGCCCACACCTGGACACACAGCACTGGTGCTAGCGTATTAGCACAGAGCTAGTCTCACCCAGGCCCACAGATGGCCTGGTAATGCTGCCTGAGCTCACCAGTCAAGAACGAGCACGCACACAAGCTCCTTTAAATACACCATGTTTCAGGTTATTTTGAACTTGTTAGTTTGACCTGCCATTGTTCCTGCACACGTACAAGCCAATGCCTATGAGCACACCAAAGTATCAGTGTTTGATGGACTACTGTTTTCACACAAGATGCTCCATTTCAAAATACACACTTATGAAGCAAGGCGCGCTGCTACCATCCTGCCAGCTTACACCAAAAATAGGGATTCGAGCATCACCAATAGCTCACACTGACTCCCAAAGAGAACTGCCCAGTGAGGCAATGCAGCCATCACAGTGTGGGAACACTACACAAATAAGGCCAGTTACAGCTCCATGCACAGCGCTGGGCTTTCACTGCTCTGAAACCCCATATCTGCGCAGTGTAAATTACGGCACTTGGAACAATACAACCACAGGAGTCGTGAGAAGGGATGTAAAAAGCACCGTCATAATCAGCGCCGCTTTAAAAATTAACGTCACAAAACTGCTTTTCCATGCCTAGATGACATGCGTAAGGAACACCACTTCTCTTTAAATAATAAATGTGTGTGTGTATATATGTGTGTGGGTATATATATATATATATATATATATATATATATATATAAAGAGAGAGAGAGAGAGAGAGAGAGAGAGAGAGAATATATATATTTATGTTATCTGTATGTTGTGCTGCAACAATTATTTCAGGCTTGTGCACCGGTATTTGAAATACATCCCAAAATATCCCACACAGGCACTCCATATGAATATTACATGCACACATCCATAACAAGTGTTGCGACACTGCTGAAACCTACTCCTAATAAAGTTAAAATCAGCTGCACATTCAGCTGGGGGCGGCCGTTCTGCTGCCAGTCGGCTTCCAGGAGCGCAGGAGCACAAAATGCCTGCCACTTTACTCAGCATCTTTAACATATACCATAATCCCTCTCCAGGTATTTTCTAGAGCATTTCGTGTCAGCCTGCCTGGAGGAGCGCGTGCAGAGTGACGGGAGCAATACAAGTCTGACAACTGCTGGCACGGAAAATGGAGAAGCACCTCCTGCGTTTTGGGAGAGCGAATCCCCGTCACTGAGCCCTCAAACTGCTTATCAACAGCGGCAACAACAACAACAAGAAAAAGCCACAGGAAGACTTGAAAAACAAAGACCGCTCTTCTCGCTGTTATTTCTATTTCAAGTTCTCAAGTTTCCTGCTTGGCCAGCGACATTTTGCAGACATCCGTAGGCAAGCTACGCGGAATTGATCAAAGTGGGCCAAATGGAGAGAAATTACACAACTGTTCAGCACGCGGGTGTGCGTGCACAAAAGTTCTCCCCCGCCACAAGTAGTTCTCCCAGCAGAAAGCCGCGAGCCGCTCTCCAGCTGTATAACTGCTACATCTTGTGGCAGCGCATCTCAATGCAAGGAGGAAAAGCAGACAATAACCCGAACGGAACAGAGAAGGGACTTGTTTGCTCTTAACCTTCATACAGCTATTCCCCGCAAACACCCACAACACCCCGCTCTGCCTGTCGGTGTAACACAAGAGGGGAGGAGCAGAGGAGGGAGGAGGAAAATATTATCATCCGAGGCGTGATGGAGGAAAGCAGAAAGTTGCAGTCATAGCGCGGCGGTGGCCGCGAGGCGCCCTGTCACCGCCGCCGCGGGGCCGGCCGCTCCCTGGGGGCCCTCCCGATAGGGACGAGCCCCGCGGTTCCGCTCCGTCCCTGCCCCACCTCCACGGTGCCAAAAGTGCCCGACTCCTTCTATCCAGAAACAACGGCCGCGTCCACCCGCGCTCCGCGCACCGCCGTTACTCCGCCGCCGGAGGAGGGCACCGCTCCCGGGGAGGACGCAGGCAGCGGCCCCGCCGAGAGCAGACGCGAGCGGAAGGACGGCCAGAGCGGACCGCCGCGGCCCGGCGGGAGGGGGGCACGAGGAGGCGCCGAGGAGCGGCGGGGCCGAGCCGCTCGCCCGGCGCCGGAGGCTCCGCTCGGCGCCGCCGCCGGGCCCGGCGCCGACCCCGCGCCGCCACCGCCGCCGCGAGGGGCACCCGCCTCTCCGCCGCCGCTCCCCGCCAGCCCGGGACCGGCCTCCGGTGGCGGCGGCCGGGCCCCTCCCCGAGGGCCGAGTCCCCCGCGCAGCCCCGCGGCGCGCCGGTTACCTTCCTTGGGCGGCTTGCCGGGCGGCGCGCCGTGCAGCTGGGAGGCCGCCGCGGAGCAGCCCTGCAGGCTCGGTGGGGACGTGGAGAGCCGGGACCAAGATGGCGGCCCCTCCAAACTTCCACTGCTACTTTGGACACTCATCAAGCTACTTTCCTGGAGCCTGGCAGCCGCCGGGGGCGGCGGGGGAGGCGGCGCGGCGGGGGGACACCCAGCGCCGCGCTCATGGCCGGGGGGCCGGCCCGACACCGGCGCGGGGAGGCCGCCGGCGGGCGGAGGGCTCCGGAGGCAGGCGGGGCGCGGGAGGGACGGGGCGCGGGGCCGGCGCGACCCGCCCGCACCTCTGCACTGCGTCGCCGCGGCCGCCGCCGAGCAGCCGCCCGCGTCTGAGGCTGAGGCTAACCTTCCCCGCCGCCGCCGCCGCCGGGGAGGGGAGGGGAGGGCGCAGGCGGGGAGGGGTCATGCGCAAACACGATCGCGAGCCGAGCGAGCGCCGCGCTCTGCCGGCGCCCAGCCGAGCCGAGCAGCGCCGAACCGGAGCCGCCCAGGGGCGGCGGGCGGGAGCTGCGCCCCCCGCGCACGCACGCACCTGCCCCGGCCCCGGCCGGCCCCCTCCCCACGCCCCCCGCCGCCGCCGTCCCGCTCTCGCTGGCGGAGCCGCGGCCGAACGCTCCGTGCGATGCTCTCGGGGGGAGCGCGCCGCGGGCCCCGTGCCGGTCACGGTGCCGGGGGCGGGAGCCGGGGCCGCGGGGTGCGCCGAGGCGCGGCGGGGCCGAGCCGCGTGCCATGTGCCAGGCGCCTCCTCCCCTGCGCGCCCCGCACCGCGCGCTCTCGGGCCGGAGCGCGGCATGGCCGCGTCCAAAGCCCCGCTGCTCTTTTTTTCCCTACCGCCAACGCGGTCTCTGCTGAGAACGTGAAAGACGGGAAAAAGTCAGGTCTGGAACAAAGCCTTTCCAGTTGCGAGTGTAACTTAATGGTTTCGTTTACTTGGAAGAGCCGTGGCTTACGAATTGATTGCAGTTTCATGCGGGAATAAGCATCCCCACGTGCTGGGCACGGCACTCCCATACGCTGAGCAGACCCCCGGCCCTGCGCTCACTGCCCTCCCCTCCGGCTCAGGCCGGTGGCAGACTGAAGCAGCCATCACCAATCCCTCCTCTTTCTCTCCAAGCGACATCTGTCAAATTATCTGAGATCCTCACCGCCCACAAGAATACAGCATCACTGCATGCATCTTAGCAATTCGGCAATAACCTGAAATAAAAAAATCAGTTGGTTTACTCCCTAAGTAAATCTGGCCCAGAACAGCTCTACATGTGTTTGGCATGGAGAAATGATCTCTAACCAGGACCACCTTGCCTTTAAGGACTTATCACAGAAAAGACAACTGAGGCTTTACTAAGCAAAATATGACAGGAATTGGCTAGTACTTTGACATGAAGTGAGGCAGTGCGGTATTGATATTGAGGAGCTGCTACAGCTCCTAAACTTCCTGCAAGACTAAAACCAAGCCATGCCCACAATCCACACCAGAGCAGAAGCGTGCCTTGTTGCCCGAGGAACCATGGCTGATGGTGGGTTGGTACCATCCCAAGGAGAAACAGTATGTTCAGAAACTTGGTGGCCCATGCGTATCCACTTCAGACAAACCAGAGCCCTGCTACCTTTAGAAAAACCTACAGAAACACGTCCTTCCTGCCCACAGGTCATTGCAGCACTGCTGTGGGATTCCCAGTTCAATGGGGCACTACTTTTCATGATGCAGGAAACAGTTAATGACAAGGAAGATGCCATTCATTACTTAGGTTTTCATTGACAACATTTCTTAATGTGTCAGAGCTAGTGCTGACTTTAAGGTGTCCTTTTATTTGTAAAGCCACATTGCTTTGGTGCTAACATTTAAATCATAGGATCACAGAATGCCTTAGTCGGGTACCTTTTAGAATTCTCCAGACACATTCTAAAAGATTCATTCTGTAGCATCATAAATGTGCACAATGCTCTTCAGTCACAATCAAACGTCACCTGGTGGGCAAATGGGTGACCCCTCACAGCACTGAGCAGTGGGCTCTGCACACACCCCAAACGTTAAAACTGAAATGTAGCCCTAATAATACCAAATAATTATTACTCGTTATTAATTTTGTTAAAAATAATACAAATATTTTTTTTATTAGATCTTTTTCTTTGCCTTCAGTTTTTTCAGGAGCGGAATAGTCTGCTATTACTGTTTGCTGGGTACACAGCACCTGTGACATCAGGCGTGACTCATGGTGGGAGAAATGGGGAAAGCGCCACTCAGTAGGATTGCACTGGATATAAACAGAGATGGTGCTGCGTATCTGCATACAAGGGAAGGGAGTGAAATGCTTGTGTGCTATTTCTCCCATGAAAGTAAGTCAAATGTTAGCTAGCAAAGGTTTATCACAGCAGCAACCCTCAGATCAAGGACACTTGAAGAACAGGAAAACATTTTGAAATGTCATTATTCCAAAGATAAGAAAAGCCAAGCAACAAGAATCTGAAACAACAGAATTGTGAGAGCTTTCAGCTTTGCCAATGGGATTACTGCGATGAAAGTTTCTTGCACAGATTAACTCATGCTCTACCCCAAAATCTTTAGAACAGTAAGAAAAGTTAACAGAACATAAAGAAGAAGCTAAAGAAAAGGACTGATGAGTTGCATAGCGAAATAAGAAAGACTGCAGCAGGAGTGACCTTCTATAGGCATTTGCATTGCACCTACAAAGATAGCTGTGTACTCAGGTCTAATGTCAATTTCTAAACTTTTACAAACATCTATTACAGAACAAAGAGACGATTTCAAGCATTACATATAAAATCCAAAGCTTAACCCAGGTGTTCTTGGGAAAGAATATGCTACAACTGTGCTACAATTTCAGAGATTTTAGTTTTTCCTTATTCCATGACCTTCATCTTTGCTGTTTACCGGCACCAAATGTGTTTTGGTGTCCTCGTGAGAAATACGCATTCTAATAATCAAATACTACATGTTCCCAGTAACGGGGTCCCCTATCTCTCTTTCTGCCAGCAATGTGCTATCATTTTTCAATCAAGTGGCTGAAGTTTCGCACAAGTAACAGATACTGGGATATGTGGGAGCAGTGACTGACGAAGTCATGTGACCAGTTATGTGAACAATGTATATTTACATATGAGTTGTAAATAAGACCATACTTAAATTATGTCAGTAATTAGAAGAGAGGCCTTAAATTCATGGGACAATCAGAAGAAGTTAGGGTAGAAGGGGAACTTGATTTAGCAGGTTTGTGCTTCTTCTAGGACTGAAAGACAAGAGCTTCCATAATTATGAGTATGGATCCCTGGAGAAGTATTGAACTAAATGCTTCCAAACTTATATCAGTCTCTATGTGCCAGAGATCAGGGAAGTGTCAGGAATCAGAGATCACTAGGGTCTTTACTTTGGGCACTTCTACTATTTACTTCCTTCACTTGCTTCTTTTAAGAGTTCCGTAATATGTTCAACAGTTGCATTAGATCTTTCTATCCTCTCATATACATTTTTACCCAGAAATATTCAGTATATGGCCTTCTTCCATCTTCTTGGACAGTGTGCAAGTTCCTTGATGGAAAGCGGAGCAGCCCAGCCTTCTTTTTGTCTTTCTCAAATAAGCAATTCTCTTCACCATCCACCATTCAGGTCCTTTCATTTGGACCACCATTACTTGTGATGCCAGTAAAAGCGAGGTTCTGTTTGTTATGAAAATCACAAACTCTTTATTAGCTTCCTGTCATCCTGCCACTTCTGGATCACAGATGTATCAGATACGTTAGCAGGTGGCCTCATTTGCTTCTCTCTACTTTTCTGTGACCTTTACACAGTTTTTCAGACTACAGCATTTCATGCCATCGGGAAGATGTTTTTATAGCTGTAGAGGTATTTCCTTAAAAGAGAAACATGAGCTGTTGCTGTGCTCTATGCTGATGTAGCAATATGTTTGCCAGTGTAGACCAATTTGATACATCCGTCTATCTACACAAATGTACGTGCTTTCTCCTATCTCATACACAGAAGGACACACACACCCTATAACCAACACCAGCCACCAATCTGATTTGATTATTGTGGTAGAAAAAATATTCTCCTAACTAAAATGGACATACTGGCACATTGGCTCAAGTAGAAAATGCCTAAATTATTTCATCATTAAAATGTATTTATGACATTTCTAGGTTAGATGGAATGTAGTATTCTAGAAAAATATAACCCAAACTACTGTTCTCTGTCATAGTGAATGGCAAACGTTCACAGCTCACACATTGTCCTTCCCACACCTAACAGAGCTGTGTGCACTGTGGACCCTCCCCATGCTACACTGATGCTCTCCCACCACCAGAGCTGCAGTGCTGACTAGAATCTTCCAGTCTGCGTCCTGGAGACTCAAAATGCAGCTTTGGCGTGAGTACAAGGTAAAATGCCAAGTGACTGTGACAGCAAGTGCATTCCTATGGTACAACGCCTGCAGATTTAACAGCTTTTGTACCTGATTCTCATGTAGCATTTCTACTTACGAGCAGAAAGGAATGCTGTAATTATACTAACACTAATTTTCAAATGTCGTTAAACTTTTAAAAAATTGATTTAAAGCAATGGTATTTTTATAGGAAAATGTTACTCAGATCTTGATTAAATCAATTTTGAAGCTCACTGAATTAGAGCTGTCTCTCTGAGCCACATACCACACTACATGCTTTATAATTTTTTTAATATAGCACTTGCTAGCAACTGTGACTTGCAAGGTAACAAAAACATACATAAATAATATACAAGCAAAAATATCCTCCCTAAATATACCAGCATATCAAGATGAAGAGAAGCCAAAATGAAAAAATGGTATCACATAAAGCCTACACTCGAAAACATAAACACCATGTAAGCACAGATCTTTTTTCATCATTCGTGTAATTGTCATAAGTTGCATTTATCATATACCTTTGCTATCGTCACCAGCAGTCAGACCTGGTGATCCACCTCTGCTGTGATTACTTGTACTCAAATCTCTAAGAAGCCTGCAAACAAGCTCCCCTCAAACCACAACCAAAAATTAAACTGTGTTCTTACGATAGAAATGTTCCTCTCAACACCAGACTCCCTCTTCTAACTACTAAGATAATTAACTACATTCCAGTCAGAATGAAGGACACTTTTACAATCCTTTCCTGTTTGTCATTTTTTTCAAAAATAACTGGGATTTAAATGTTCCCCGGTGAAGAAATGAAAAACCCAACCCTGATGGATGCTGCATTCACTTTCTTCTCTCCCACCTGTCTATTTTCATTTTCTTCTACTGCTCTTCGTTCTGTATCCCTTGCAATCTACTTGTCTGCTGCTCCCTGCAATTTTTTCCTACACTCAGACTATTCCTTTTATAATACTGTTCTCTGGTAAACAATCTCCTCTTATGTGTCAGGCTTCCTCTCCATTTTTTTTTTTAAGCTTGTGCTTTTCCATACATCTTTCATACTTGCGTTTCACTGTTCACACCTCATATCTTCTTTCATGAAGTACCCACCTTGCCTAGAGCTTATTTTGTTGCCTTTGATTTAAAGCCATTAGAGATGGACAATGTTTGCAGTCATGCCTGTATATGGTTTCTAATAGCAGTGGGGCACATCTTGATGCCTTCTTCAGACAAAAGTCATATCAATTTGAGACCAGTGGGTTTTTTTAATGTAATTGTGAATGAGGCCTTCAAATTTTGGCCATATAACATCAACTACAACCCTGAGAGACAATGAAATATTAGATATTCAAAAGACATATTGTAATTTACAGATTTCTTGCCTTTTCTCCCTTTCAGCTTTAGCTCTGCTGAACTGCTACTTCACTCTGTGATGACACTGTGCTGGGAACAGAGGAGCTGCTTTGCTTGATCAGATCTGACACCCACCTAGTCCAGTGTCCTCTCCTTGCTTATGTCCACAAAAGTCATATTTCATGCACATCCTCCCTCAAAAAAAAAAAAAAGGATACTGAAGGATACTGTCCCCATAGGAGACCTAGGCCAACCTACTTCCTCACCAGCCCTCAGCAGCACACACAGAATGTTCAGGAAAATAACAGTACAGGAGATAAGCCAGCTAGCAGATTCCTGAAAGGTACTGAGAACAACTTGTGGTTTCCAAGAGTTAGGAGATGAGAGGAAAAAGGCTGCATTGTGTGTTACTTAATCGGGAGCTATTACTGATAAGACAAAGGTGGAAGATTGTATAATATTGACCTCAGAACAATAAAATTAATGATGGCAAAGAAAGCATGTAATGACAGAAAGAGAATGAGATTCCAAAAGCAGTCTCGTTGGCTTAAGGAATGAATGGGTGGGTAGATCTTTTGAAAAAAATTCAGGAAGGAAATAAGAACATAGGAGAGCTGATAGTTTCTGAGAAAGGCATATTAAAAAGACACAACAGCAGGCTATCCTGATGCAAAGAAAGTACTGAAAGAAAGCAGCAAAGCTTCATCAAGAACTCTATGATTAGCAAAAAAAAAAAAAAAAAAAAGCAACCCAGGAGGTTGTCACTGATATGCAGAGACAAGAACAAATGACTAAAAGTCATGTGGGAATCAAATCAGGAAGGCTGAGGCAAAAAGTGTTAAATGAAGAAACAACTGAAAGTCAATCATAGGGTAAACACAGAAGGGAGACAAAAGAAGGTTCAGTTCTAGTATCTAACAAGAAAGATAGTGAATGATAAGACACAGAAAAGACAAAAATATTCAGTGTTCTTTTTTTGCCTAATGTGCTTCACGTGTCTACAAAAAATAATCTTAGCATCAGATATTCAAAGCAATTAGTTTCATAAAAGTCAAGAAGCACAGATCAGAAAAAAAGGGGGAATGAGTTAAGTGATATTAAGACATGCCAGTTTCCCCATCCTTCCAACTCAAAAGTGTGAAGAAAGCTGTGGATAAACCCTGTCGTCTTGTGTCGCATGTTTGGATCAGCCCGAAGTAAAAGCTCAGACTCACATTTTCAGATGTAATACTCATAACAATGTTCTTCTGTGAGTTTTCCAATGCCTGAAGTCATGGTTTCATTTACACTGAATTCTTTGCCGATGTGGAGGTCACTACTTACCTGTCCATTTTCACAAAACCTACAGAAGTATAGTACCACTGAGACCACTACTATTCAGTCTAATTTGGTTGGAAAGAGAGTAACAAGTTCAGAAGTTATGGTATGGCCTAGTAATCATATAAACATTTCCACAGAAAAATGTGCTAAAATATTCTAGGATACTTAAAAAAGCTAAAATAGCCCCTGCTTGATGATTCTTTTCTTTTTCTTTTGAGAACTGATGAAGTGTGAGGGAGGTTCTAGAAGACTGGAAATGATTAAAATAGTGCCTCTCTTAGGAATTTGAGTTCAGTTGACCTGACTTTCATTAATACTTTATCCATCACTGAAGGATACTATCACAGGTTATTAGACAGTTAGTGTACAGGCATGACGGTAACACATGAGAGAAAATAATTATGCAATAAGAGATTAAAATGTAATCTTAAGATCATTAGTGTATCAACTACTTCAATTTGCTTCTTAGGCAGGGTGACAACCTTGTTGAATAAAAAGGAATCATCAAATGTGGTATCTGCACTTTAGCAAAAAGCTTTTAGTTTGGTCCTCTTTAATTTTTACCTGCCACAATGGTATAGGTGAAATCAAGTAACAGTTGACACACAAGCAGTTAAATATTTATCCCTAACAGTATTTATCAACAGTTTCCTGCAGTAACATCCTTCAGGAATTCCTCATTGGACCTATTTTGTTCAATTTTTCATTTCACGTCTTGGATATTGGAACAGAGTAAACTTGTAAGATTTGCAGAAAATCTGGAACAGGGTTGCAAACACACTGAAAAACAGAACAGAATTCAAAATATCTAGGTACCTTTGGCAACAATCTGACTGAAACAAGTTTAAATTAGAGAGAGAGAGATACTAAGTACTACTGATGACAAAAATAAAACAGAATATATCAGTATAATATGATGACTCTTTAACAGGGCAACAGGATTGCAGAAAATGATAGGAGGGTTAGAGTGGATTTCCAGATAAATATGAGTCAATAACACGATGATGCTGCAGAAAAGCATTTCTAATTCCAGGATGTATTAGGAAGTGCACAGTATGTGAGATGCAGGACCTAATTATTTTGCAATCTTCAGCGCTGCTGAGGCCTCAGCTGGAGAATTCTGTGCAATTTTGGGCAGTGCACTCCAAGAACAATTTAAACAATTTGGATGGAGTTGAAATGAAATCAACAAGAATGATAAGTTATTTTGAAAGTAGGACTTACAAGGAAAGGTTGAAGGAATGAGGCTTGGTTAGTTCAGGAAAAGAAGACTGGAGGGAAAATGCATATTTTAAAAGGCATTGTACAAAGTCACGATCAACAGTTCTTTGTTCCTACCTGAAATATAACAAATAATTGCTTAATTTGCAACAAGAAGAGTAGACTAGATGAAAACAAAACAAAAAAGCCAACTACCCCCCCTTTCAAACTGAAGTCTAGATTAGATGGAATAGGTTTATGGGCTGTGGAATCCCCTTCATTTGTGGTTTTTAACAGTAGCCTATACAAACATCTGTCAGGAATGACCTAGTTACCCATTTCCTGCCTCAGAACAGGGATGCGCTGGATGACCTTTTAAGGTCTTTTCCTGCCCCTCTACTTTTTTTTTCTTTTTTTCCTGCAATGATTTCAGTAGTATAGAATCTGTTTCCTTTATCTTGGCTGCGATATGTTGGGCAGTATAACTGCAGCCAAGGCCTTTGTAAAATAAAGCCTCTCTCTAAAACCTCTTAGTAAAATAAGAAATTATTAGGATAATGAAAAAAACAAAGACAACTCATTTTAGCAACTTGAAAACATAAACATGACAAAACAAAAAAACAACCCCAAACAACAAATATAAACAGAAAAATACAATCCACATTCTTATAATGGCAAATACTGTTTTTCAGCCAGCCTGCAAGTATACACCCTCACAAAGGCTTCATTCAGTACTCGCTATTCTTTTATAACACTTTTTTAATAATGCTGATAGGGTTGTTTGTCATGTTGATAGATATGATCAACTACATGGCAGAATATCAGTGTTGTGTTGAATGTAACTAAGTAAATATTATTCTTGATTAATTACAGTACTTCTTAAAATACAGTTCTATTGTCCAAAATACTCATTTTATAAACTTTAAGATGTCCAATTGAGATTTTGAATTCTTGTAAAATAATCAGAGTAATAAAAGGTACTTTGACTTTAATTCTTCATTTTAGTCTGGGGTTATTTAAAGAGAAAATAAATATCTATGCATTTCAACAAGAAACAAAAATGATACATGAAATTGAGAAAAGCAACTCACAGGGAAACTGTGAATGAAGCTCTGTCAGCACCTCAGGTTATGATGGTATCACAAACCACACTAGAGCTTTTCTCCTGTGCTGAAGATGCTGTCATCAGAAACCTTCAATGTTTATCCATGGTAGCCTTAGGTATCGCTGTTACTGGTACATAGATAATATCAAGCTATGCACGTGCACAGAAGCACAAAGTGTCAAGCTACAGTTACAGTTGAGCCGATGATGCCTTCATCCTGAGAGCTAACACAATCCATTTTAAAGAAACAAAAACATCATCTGTGTTGCAGCCTTCACGACTAATACTAAGCTATGAGATGATTCCTAAGAGTTAATTTAAAAATATAGACTTTCTTTCTCCACTTTTACATAACTACCAAGAAGGCCTCTCCCTATCATCCAAGCATGAAAACAATTCTGTTCCAGAATAAACTTTAACTTATTTCTATAAAATTATTTATTTTCCTAGAATTCAGAGTTGTTGCGTTTGCAGACCAAGTTTGTAGCTTACAGAACAAACACAGCATAGTAAGTTTGCCATGCGTTCCAACCAATCAGTTGGAAAAAAAGGAATCCAGTTCCTACTCCTTGGGTTTATACTATACTGATATACAGTGGGGTAAAAGAAAACAAGTTACTAAAAACAGTGTCATCTAGTTCAAAATATGGAATGTGTGGCCACGTGCCGTAACATGTTCCATACTGCTAAGATCACAGGATCACAAAACCACAGATTTGCAGGAGTTGAAAGGGACCTCAAGAGATCAACCAATCCAGCCCTGCTGCTAAAGGAGATACTGTATAATTGGCTACACCTGTAGATGTCCAGCTGGGTCTTGAGTATCTCCACAGATGGAGACTCCACAACCTCTCTGGGCAACCTGTTCCAGTGCTCCATCACCCTTACTGTATAGAAGTTCTTCTGCACATTACTACCGAACTTCCTATGTTCAAGTTTTAGGGCATTACTCCTTGTCCTATTGCTACACATAGCCGAGAAGAACCTGGCCTCATCTATTTGCCTCCCATCTCCCTTCAGATATTTATAAACATTTATCAGATTCACTCTCAGTCTTTTTTTTCCCCAGGCTGAACAGATCCAGGGTACTCAGTGTTTCCTCATAAGGGAGATGCTCCAGGCCCTTCATCATCTTTGTGGCCTTTTGCTGGACTCCTTCTAGGAGATCCCTCTCTTTTTTGAACCATGGAACACAGAATTGGATACAGTAGTCTAAATGCGGCCTTACCAGGGCAGAGTGTGGGGGGGGGGAAGATAACATCCCTTGACCTGCTGCCACACTCTTTTTAATGCACCCCAGGATACCATTGGCCTTCTTGGCCACAAGGGCACACTGCTGCCTCACAGCCGACATGTTGTTCACCAGGACCCCCAGGTTCTTTTCTGCAGAGCTCCTCTCCAGCAGGGCAGCCCCTAAGCTGTACTAAAGCAAGATTCCCATCAAAAAAATCTCATCAAACTTTCTAAAGTAGTGTGAATGATCAGAACTAAACGACAATTTATCCAAGATCAACAGAATTCTTTGGCTCTCCCATCTATATAGACAGGCATGTTTAACACTGTGTGTGTTTCCCAAGAGCCTGCTAGCTGAAGAGAACCTGGGAAGGAGTTTACTGAAGCAGCAAGACTAGAAAGCAAAATGCCCATTGCTCAGTTGGTGTACAACATTCATAAGGCGACTGAGAAATAGATCAGTTTTAATTTCCAATCTTAACACAAAATTACAATGCAGAATGTGATCAGGAGGATATTACAGGAACACTGACACATATCAATGAGTTCCTTTTCATTTACTGGAATGGACTTTTGATTGTCTTGCATGCCAAAATGTGAGCCATTTTTTTCCTTCACACCTTGCTTAAAGCACATAGAAGTGATGATAATTAAATAATGTAAGAATTAGCATAACTTTAGGAAATAGTGAAAAGAAATTACAATAGTTGTCCCTGTAAAAGTTCTTCTGCACAGGGAGAAAAATGCATACAACCAACTAGGCTGTTCTTACCAAAAAAGTGCAAGTTTGTGCCAATTTGCACATGGTTTTGTGGGTGCAGTGTATGTAGAATTACTTCTTTAAAAACCAGCTCAAATTCAAATTGAATTTTAGGTCTTGCCATGTTTCCACCCCTCTGGGATAATATTGCATATGGAATGAATGGCATCATAAGGGAATCTGTTTGTATCTCATCTCTTTTTTTTCATCAAATTGTATTCCCAGGCTGTTCCAAGCAGCTGTTCATCTAATTCATCAGCAAGAATCATAGAATATATTCAAAAAGATTATACAGCTTTCTATTTGGCCCCTTCAGAGGAAGGAAAGGATAAGCAGAAAAATAGGAGAGGTAAGAAAGGAATACATGAGTATAGGAAAATGCAGAATCTGCACTCTGCTAAACTATAGCTGCAACTCAGCTAAATCTTAGTTATAGGCAAAACCCCACAAACTGCCCTTAGATGCTTCAACTGAAGTCTAGCTTTCCACATGGTCCCATTTCCTTCTCAACACAAGGGACACTAGCTGCTCTTGAGAAAGAACAAAATTGAATACTTGTAATATCGTTTTCCTTCCTTGCTTCAAGAACAAAGGGTTAAGAGAGGCATTGAAAAATTAGAGATTAGAAAAACAAAAATGCTCATGTATGTGATATGACGATAACACGATTGCTGGACATCTTTCCCTCTTCCCTTGCTACAACACAGAAAAAAGGTGGTGTCAAGCCTGTTAGGCTTCCTACCTTTCTCTTCCACTGCAGTTTTCAGTAGGCACAATTTTTATTAGTACCATAACAAATGGATTTTGTAGTTCAAGTGAATCCACTCTTCTGGAGTGTAATCAAAGTCTAAATCAAAAAGAGGTCATAAATTAAGGACTGAAAATGGAAACGAACCCAAAAAATAAGAGAAGATATTAAAACGTGCTACAGAATGCAGAGATGACACTGATGCTTACCTGTCCCTAAAGAAAGAGGCTTTAAAACTAAACCAGATGCATCTACCTCTTGCTTGTAATCTGCCATACAGCAGTGTTTCATCAAAGTACTGAAAATCATAAAAACTCTGATGAGAAAGAATTCTACACATCCTTCACTTGATGTGGGATTTTTCATTTTATATTTGCCTCTGCTTTGTTCAGTAGCAAGTGCTGGTGTTTTTTAGTAGGTGGATCTGCAGACCTGTGGCTTTGGAGTATTCTTCAGTATGGCCTGGCAATGCTAGCCTTGCTTATTTCTCTAGAATGCAGATGGGATTTTTACTGCACTCTCCCATTAGCTTCCTAATTCTTCAGTAAATATTAAAGAGGATTGGAATCATCATTCTTGTCAGTTTTAGTAGAAAGCAGTTACTGCCCACAATAATAAATATTTATCTTTGCAGAGTTTATTTTTCCGTTATGTTACATCTTGACCTATTGCTGTTCTTTTCACAAACAATCCACATTCGTTGCACATTTGTAAAAGTCAGTATCTGTATGCAGATACTGCAGCATATTTTAAGGATTTCCTTCTGCAGTCTGTTTAATTGATCAGTTTAAATCTTCCATTATGACCTTACTTTGAGGTACTCTGTTTCCCATCTATGTTACATTTCTATCCCCTTTTTTAGATTGACACCAATTTGTTAGTCCAGTTCTGGTAATATGTGTCTACAACTGCATGCTTTCAGTCCAGTCTGACAGGTGTATGTGAGAATGTATCATAGTTCATATGTTAGAGAAAAAGATCAAAACTGCATCCTCCACAACACTGATTAAGGGACAGCTTGAATCCATAAGGCTTTTCAGAGTATACTGCTGAAGATAGTGCCTATAAGAAAGGAAAAATGAATCTACTGCATGTAGTATAAAAAGCCAAACATTGGAGATGCTCAGTCTGAAACACACTAGAATGAAAAGAGTTAATGAAGCGCTCTCAAATTACGCAGCTGAGTATCTCAGGATGGTGTCTTCTATCATCTCGATGTAGAGCTTTGACCAACCTTGAGGAAAATCTCCAGTTTTCTTTCAGAATCTTAAAGCATTATGTCACTTCACATTTCTGTTTCACTTCTTTTTGTTTTGATATACATTTTTCTTTCTCACTTCTACTTTTTAGAAGTAATTAGATAAACTCCTTTTCTTTCCTTCTTAAGTTCTCAGTCATGCACATTCTCCTTCAAGCGTTTTCCTATTTGCAATGAAGAAAGCTCGAGTTTCTCAGGGAGGATTATTACAAAGAAATTCCAGGGCCAGCGTTAGCATGAGTGTTGTTTTCTCATTTACAGGAACAGAAGAATTCCCCCTGCAGCAGACACTGCTGAGTTTGAAACTATAAGTTACCACTTGATCTGAGCCAGATGATTTAAACTGTGCAGTCACATGCAGGCACACAAAAACTGACTGATCTGTCAGAGTCCCCTTAACTTGAAAGATATTATGCAGTGCACTGAAACACCCATCATGGCTGCTATTGCTGCATATACATATAAGTTCAGCAGAAGGTGATCTCCACTGCTTTAGTAGGAGGCACCAAGGCACTATTCAGAAAAAGAACAAGTGCTTCTAGGTCATCAACCAACCTCATAGAAGCAATCAGAAATGCAAAGTAGAGATCCAATTTCATAGGGAGATGCTGAATTAAACTTTGGACTACTCTAACAAGTTTCTGTAGAACTGCAGGAAATCATTATGCAATATAATTTTATCTACAGGATTCATTCTCACACAAACACACAAAGGAGTGATTCTCCTAGCTGACATCTAAACAGTCCTGTCAGAAAAAGTATATTAATCTGAACTGGAAGATACTGAGCAATGGTCTTCAATCCATGATTTGTGTGCAACCCACTGGCCAAAGACCCTCTATAATGTTACTAACTGCACACTACCTACTGAGTAGAGGGGTCAGGGAAGTCTGTGATCCCAATCAACATGTTTTTTTTTCTTCCTCCATGAGGTGCAAGATACCTCACAAAAATGCATGCATGATCATATCTGCTTTACAAAAAGCAAGACCTGAGGATGGGAAGCTAACAAGGAGCTAGGCAGAACCAGACTAAAAGAGCTGAAAAATTAAACAGTGCCTCAAAGGGCTTCAAAAACTTGCTTAGTATAAATGGTGTGATTTATTAACAAAAATCAAAGAAGCTACACCACATCAGACATCCTTTGATGAGTTTTAAAAAAGAAAAAAAGTAAACAAAACAAAACAAAAGCTAACCACAGTTCCACAAAGAACCTCAACTCATACTAAGTCTGCCTCATTCAGGTATGAAGAAAATAGTATTATACAAACCCAGGAAGCTGGTGATTAACATTAGTACACTGCTCAACAGGATTCTCACAGCAGCCATTACTGGTTATGGATGTTATTCAATGTTACTCTCTTTCTATGCTATTACATTGGTAATGTGCTGGCAGAAGTTGTATTTTATACATTAGTTCTTCTAGGAAAGCAGAACTGCACTGCAGGGGTAAAACTGTGATCCTACTGAAGTCAGTAGCAAAACTCTCATTGTTATAAATAGGGCTAGAATTTCACATGTGTATGGGGTGATCTACTAATCCTTTATTTCTCATCTGCCTCCCCAGGTAAAACTTATTCTCATTTTTGCAATATCTTATATAAGACTATGTAGATACATAAAAGAGTGTATCTACCAGAGCTGACCGCTAAGACAACAAACCCTATTTATGCCTTCCAAAGACAGATTCACCATTCACATTTACATTCAGATGTCACAGAAACAACAGAGAAAGAAATGCCTGTCTTAGGTGATGCGATTCAGTCAAGGTCTGAGGATCCTAGGGAGGCAAAGAAAAAATATCTTGCTATCAGATAAATCAAGTGTATGGTGTTATTTGATATTCATATACATATATAATAAAGCTCACAGACTCCAAGAACAGCCAAAAGATCTGTTTCACTGAAACCAGAACTTAACCTTTAAGCACTAAAACCAATCATAAGATTCATAGAGACAACTTGGTATACAATTTGCATTTTTTTCCACAGATATTCATACCTGATTTTCCTATTAGACAATTTCACATCAGGTAGAAAGATTAAGTGCCTAATAACAGACGGGGCTCCTTTGGCTCCTTGCATGCTAAAATCTAATATCATTGTGCCTAGATTTTTATTTGAAATGGAGACTACCTGCTTCCCATAACAATGGCCCTTCATTAGATGACATCTTCCATCACGATTTGTATGATAGCTACCCAAGCTCCCAATGGGAGATGTACTTTGGATAATAAATGTAACTTCTTTGTTCCATACAGATTTGTGCTAGTTCTATCTCCTTTTCACTTATTCTAGTCACTATTTTGATCTTCTTTTTGATGATAGTGCCATATTACACTCGGAAATTCATATGCCAAGTTACTAAAAAGTAAAGAGAAATCCCAAAGAAGTTATAAAATATCCTGTAAGCCTTGTTCCAAATAAAGTTTCTAGGTCATCGGGGGGAAATGTCAGTTGCACCAATTCATTTATTTATAGCATTATTTAGGGAGAAGCAAAATCGCAGCAAGACATTTCTGCACATTCGTTTCTAATTCTATTCTATTTTTTATGTGTTTCTATATTGTTTCCTGACCATGTCCCAAGAATGCATAAAGCACCACAGTTGCTATTTTTGCCCTTCTAAGATTTTGTCTGTGTGGAGCTGGGAAGGAAGAAGTCAGCTTGCTTTCTTTTGGAATTTTTACTTTGCTTTACACAAGCATGTATATAAATATGGGTCCTTATAGCAGAGCACACAACAGTAATGCTCCTTTTATGTTGCTTGAAACAGAAGAAAAATGGGAACAATGTGAAGACCCATTGTTCTAGATGATCCATGTTTAATTTTGGAGCTTTACAAGATCCCTTAAACACCCCAAGTCTCTTTTTTGAAGCGCCTACAGAAAATAGAGCAGGATACTGGGTACGATTTGTTATTCTTTGGAAAGGCACAACAAGGAACAGAAGGCAAACAGGCAGAATCCTTTATCTCTGAGAGCACACATCGCTGTTTGATGCTACTTGTGAGTCTTAAATGCCACAGTTACTGCTGTGCATGTTGTTATATTACTCTTGCCCCACCTCAACCATGAGCTGACGTTGACTGAGATAAGATTATTATTCAGCAGGATGGGACAATTTCTCAGTCTACATCCAAGACAGCTAAGGAACTGCACAGAACACAGTAATGCATCCATAACCTTTCTGTTAATACAGCACTTAAAAACTGTCCAGATTGTTTGGCAAGGAGATCTGCATGGCTGGGACACCAATAACCAAAACTAGTCTATGTTCAGAGTAACTCAGGAGATTCCAGGCCCTGGCTCAAGAAAGCAATTGCACAGATATTGCAAAGTTCCCATAAAGAGAGTGTGGGTGCAGAGTTCACAGACATCAACTTTTTTCCGCTTTGCAGAGTCACAGCTAAACTGGCACCCTGCCTTAGTACAAACAAGTCGTTGCAGGTCATCTCAGAAATGCTACTGAGAGTGTCTAATGCTGGGAATATTAAGTGGAATATTAAAGCTATAATGCCTATTAGTGATTACGGGTGTTTTTCCACAAAGCACTTTCCACGTGTAATTCACAAAATAGATTTATGTGTGATTTCAAAGAGATGTTGCTTTTGTACAGAAATCTCAGACCAAACCTCAAACATTACATATCTCAAATATCTTGTTAAATACTATCTTGTCCATAAAATTGTCATTTAAGATATCGAGAGATCTGCACAACATCACTGTAATGGAAAGGGGCTGAGGTAGATGTGTTACAGAAGTCCCTCCCACCTAGCTATACTAGGTGGTCCTATACATTTTCTGTCTGACCTGCAGGGCAAAACTTCTCATGACCACTATCTGCTGGAAGAATTTACTTTAAATGTAACCCATACACTATAGGGAAAAAAGCAAGCTCAGATCACAGTCACACCTACCCCAGAGCTACTTAACACACTCATTTTCAAAATATTTTTGTTCGGAAACATGAGTTTTGTTTCAAGATTCTTTATGGCAGGTCACTATAATCAGCACGAAGAGACTTGCTAACCACTCAAAGCACTTGCCTCCTTTTTAATTTCTCTTGGGAATGAGAAACATACTGAGCTTTTTCTCCTTTGGCACTACAGTCTGCCCTCACAGAATTACTGAAACATGAATTTGTGAGGGATGTTTTAAGCAGAAGTATGTTCCTATGGATAGGGATGATGTTAATTCCTGTCACCCTGAAGATCCAAGTGAGGCTGTTGTTAAAGCTGCCTCTAAAGGACCATGGGAATTTGTTCCATTCAGTTCAATGACTTTCATTACCTCTTTTAGACTAAACATAAATGTAATATACCAAGCCAGACTCCAAAGGTTAGTCTTTCATTTAGGAAAAGTACTGGAGATGCAAAAGCTGTGCAGCATTTACAGGAGTCTAACACAGATTCAATAAACCAATTGAACACGAAAGGAACATCCTTTCTAAATGCAAATTATTCAGGTGCCATGTGAGTTCCATAAAGGTTACTCTTCAGTTCTCTCTCTCCGTCTAATAAATGAGAACAGAGAACAGCTTACTTTCCTTCTGTGAAATTCTTTGTACAAAGCCATCGTGGTGCTCCCATTATAGGCCTTGTCGGCAAGGAGCAGGCACAGGCTCTGGACTGCTTCTGTCCTGTGACTGCTGAACACTGACATTCATTTTTTACTATAGCACTTTTGAGGAGAACTGAAAAACTAAATTTAAAAAGCAAGGGCAGCAATGCAGCAACACACAGACATATTCAAGCTGCATGATTTTCTCTTTCCTTGTCATCTTGCCAAGATTCCACATTCTCCTATCTCAAAGAGTAAAACCACAAATATCAATAAGGTTCAGAAAATGCATACCAACAATACTCCCTCCATATCAAACTGATCAAAGAGTGAAGAGATCTACCTGGATGGGGATGCACAATAGCTGCAGATCTGTGAAATTTCTTTACAATGAATTCTTGTCTTGGGTGAAGCCAGTGGCAAAATTTTCCATGTTTCCCAGGTGGCAAATCAGGATTTGCCGTATCAATTTTGAGTCAGGAATCATGGAAAAGAAAACTGCAGTATTACATTAAAAGTGTCATAATAGGATGCTCTCTACAATAGGGACTGCATCTGTGCATATTTTAAACACTGCGTAATAGTGGCCACTGACTAGGGAGCTGTTGTGGGCCCTTTTTAGCATTGGGAATGTTCAATAAAGAACTGTGCAAATATATCTCATGCAATGAATTTGCATGTGCTATGTAAATTTAGTTTCATCTCATGTAGCAGCATCTTGAGAGTTAGCAGGGATGACCGAAACCTCAGAGCCTGAAGAGTGAGAAGACTGAAACAAGGGTTCAGCAGGTGTCACAGAGCATCAGCCAAGCAGCCTACGGCTGGTGGCAGAGCTATAATGGTAGTTTTAAGACAAGTGCCAGTGCAGTCGCCCACCTTGGCTTAATCTGAAACAAATTCTTGTTTACATCCTGCTGTGATATTATGAAGAAATCCCCTCCTACTGTAAAACCATCTTTCTTACTCTTACACCAGATAGAACGAAACTGATCAAACTGTTGTTGAGTTAGAAGCAAATTAATGATATTCATTTCAAATTTTAATACAAGTTTCTAACGCATTGTGGTTTTGTAACCTATACATGGCTGACTAACTCTTAGAACCTCAAGCTTTGCATGTTTTAAGTTCTCATGGTAAATGAGGGCACAGCCTCATTTTGAAGCTCACATCTTATAGTAGGAGTAATGATTTTTCTTTTTGACTAACCTATCAGCTGCATGTGAACTGCCATGCACAACAGCACTGCATGCTAGATGCAACGGCTAATCCTTCAGAGCCTGATGCAGCTACAGATGTTTTGCACCCCATTAGCTCTGTTTGCACTGTGCAGTAGCGAGGATTAAAGTTTGATATAAACTTTACAGAAAGTAATATTTTCCTTCAAAATAGTCTTTCCTTGGTTTGCTAGATATTCTTTCCTTAATTCAAAATCACTGAGTGTTTTGTGTACCTGGACTGTAATCAACGTAAATAATGAAGCATCTGCTCAATGTAATCAGGCATTTGTGCATCCCTGGGCCACCCCTGGCCTGCCACAACACCCCCCCTCAGGCCTCAGTTTGCTCAGGACTTTCCTTCCTGGAAGACTTCAGCATGTGGGAGGGGAGATGGCACTTCCTCAGCATGTGCTGTGCCTCAGCCCTGCATGCTGGGAGGGAGGAAGGAGCCAGGAGGCCTGCCCAGCCAGAGCGGCTGCCCACTGCACCATGTGTGCTCAGCCCGCCAGACATCACTGTGGTCAGGCAGGACTTCTCTCTTCCTTACCCTCCTCACCCTGCATGTGCAAGCGGAAACGTGCACAGAAAGCATTCCTTCCGCTAGGACTGGTGCAGAAGTCATGGAATGTTGTCATAAGAAAGCACTGACACCTATGTAAAACCTTGCTTCTTCAGGAAGGAGCTCATCTTACTGTCCTACATGATGCTGGATTATTCAAATTTATCTACAGTGAAAGTGAAAATGCTGTTCTGTAACTCTGATCCTCTGTGACAGCACTTTAAGTGTCAATTAAGGTCCTATGGTCCTATTTTAGCAAAATTTCCAACCAAGTGCAGCAGTTCATCAGAGGTTAAAAAACCAACCAGCCCAATTGCACAATTGAAATTCACCCATCCTAAGGCTTCACTGGAGCTACGTTTGTTACATTCGGTTATTCTTCTGTCACCTCCCACAAGGTCTACTTGCTCCGCCTTCTCTGTATAGAGAGTGCATGAGCTATTCTGAGAATTTTCACGCTTGTTGTGAGACTAAAACTTGCCATTCTTCTGCATTTCACTTTCTTGATCTTTTATTTTAATTAAATAATATTTGTCATGGCAGTGACAATTTTCAAGACTATGTAAAATGAAGTCAGAGCTGAGACTCTGATATGAGCAATGGTAAGAACTAAATCATGCAGGTTGCCAAAGTTACATACAAGATTCCACCATTCCCAAAATGTTAATCTTCACCCCTCCACTGAGAAACCTAAAACCAAATGATGAACTTTCCTAATGAGGCAGCACCAATGCTGACTGCAGAAGAACCCAGATCACCAGCAAGGCCCTTTACAAAAGTGCTTAGGAAATCCAGACATGAGAGTTACAGCTTATACTTTTTAAATGAAAAACTGGAAGTCTATTAATAACAATCCTTCTTTTACGTCAGGCTACCATTAGTCATAGGAAGAATTTGTGCACGTGCAAGCCTTCTCTTTTCCTTGTTAAATGCCTTTAAAGTTTTTTTGTTTGTTTGTTTTTTCTCATGTGTGGACTTCTCTTTAATTGGATACCTGCCAGTTTACAGGTCTCTACCTCCTGGACTGCTGATGTTCCCTACGCTCTCATTTCATAATATGTACACATAGATATATATGCACTTATATGTGTAAGCAACTATATAATCTAAGCTCTTCAGGCTTCTCTTTGGCAATAAGTGTTGGCTTTGTTTTTTAGTTTGGGGACATTGAAATACTTAGCAGCACTCTCCTAAGATAAAACAGGTCACCCTAAGCTCCCCTGAGGAAAGTTCATTGCTGATTTTGCCTAGTAAGCTGGGGATGAAAACCTAGAAGCCTGAAGCTGTCACTGTTCTTGCAGCTATTTGTGGAGATTTACGGTAAACTTTCTGTTTACTCACTTTATGAATACAAATAGTAGTACTCTCCAAAAATTTTATTAATATTGAGTAGCTGGAAACAAGAATATGAGAGTGATATGAAGTATCACAAACATATATAGGGTGTATCTCTACTGAAAGAAAAGAAAAATGGTGGCAACTTATCAAATAAAATTGTCCCTACTTTGATATTACAGATGGCAGGAAAATCCACTGGAAACAACATTCAGTATTTGCCTCTATTATCATTAATAGTGGCTTTCAAATAGTGTTATTGTTTTTGTTTTCTGTTTTAATCCAGTGGACTGATTTCAGAAAAGAAGAATAAAGAACTGTGAAAAAATCAGATCCCATGTATAGTGTAAATTTATATTAAAATACTTTACTGGTATTTCCTTAGGAAAACATACCTATACACAAAGTTTTCTGGTCACAGAATAACAAATTTCTATGAAATCTAAAACGATGGGGAAACATAATGGTACATTTTCACTTTCTGAAAATGCATTGTAAAAGCCATTTTTTCCCTCTCATTTTTAAAAATCATATCTTCACAAGTTTTGTTGTTTTAGTCTTGAAAAGAATGTTGTGTTTAAGAATAGGCATGTTTCCTCACTGGTACTTTCTCAAGAATCTGAGAGACAGCAAAAATGAACAACCCCTAAACAATTTTATTGTAACTAACTTATCTTAACCAACACATTTATCCAGTTGGTTGCCAGGTTTCATAGTACTTACTGCCCATTAGAAAATGTAAAATAAAAAAAAACTTGAATATCTTATGCTAAAATATAAACACAAACATGAGCAAACAAATTTCAGCTCTCAGAGCAAAATAATGAGCACTGAACAAAAGCTATTGTCTCTGCACAACTGATCTTGAATTTTTAATGATTAACGTAGATGTTCTTACTGACGGAACATTTTTGTACTCCAATATTTGCATTTTTATTTTTATGAGGAATACTAGGCACCAGTTAATCTGGATTCTAATTGAAAACAACTAATCTCCATCTTGAAGCAACTCCACAGACTCAGAGTCTTCTGGTCTTACACTGACATAAATGACGTTAGGAATCTGGGTCAAAGTTTCAGATTTAACCTTGAGGCCTTTTACTAAATATTAATTGCTTCAAAATAAAATAAATATTTACTATCTTTGATACTTTGCCTCAAGCTAGTTGATGCAAGAAAAGAGTGTGGTTTAGTAGCAGATTAAAAATCCTAAATTATATAATAATACTAAAATGCTTTTCAGACTGTGTGCCATGCTGCTGCTTTTTTTCATCTGCTTTCATTTGTTATTAAAATAAGTACATGAAAAATAAAAAGAAACTAAAAATGAGATTCTTGTTGAATGTATTGATTCCTTGTGATCTTCAGTAAAATAAAATGTAGACTTATTGCCAGTGTGATTTTAGTTTTCTCTCCTCGTACAAGCAAGGTCACACTTTTTCCAATTTAAAAAAACTGACCTTACTTCACAGTTTGGTAACTACTGCCAACTATTTATTCAACTCACTAATATTCGCTCTTGAATAACAAGATGAAACATTGATCTAGAATAAGATTATCAGTGTATGTGTTTCTTTGTTTTCTTTCTTAATCACAAAGCAAATCATGCTCAGTGACAATCATAGCTTTGTCACACCATCTTTTATTAACACAAACATCTTTGGTTGTTAGATCACAAAAATTTTAAAAGGATTAAATGATTGATCTTAAACAGCATTGTTTATCATCTTTGGGTTTAGCTCAGCCTCTGTGCAAACAAGCTTAGCATTGTCATTGAGAATTACACCCATTTATGCCAGGGATTAACATGCCAGGGTCTCTCTCTGTGAAATCCATTCTAAAGATGCAGCTTCTTGCTACTGTCATTTTCTCTTCATTTTAGATAAATGCACGTGTAACTAAAGGCTGTACTGCTCATTTGTGAGGATGGAGATTAAACCTGAAGTGAGTATAGAGAATTCAACTCTGCTGTGCTTCAGAGCAAAAACTGTATCTCAGAGGGACTGTCACCCACATGTGAGTGCTGGAGTGCAAACCTCCTCCTCAAAATATCTCGCACTGTCTTTTCGCTTCTACACCCACCATTCTCTCACCCTCTCACTGTTGAATGTAATCAATGTCATTGGAAACTAAGCTGCCCGATTCTTCAGAATGACATCTGACTACTGTGCTTAATAGGATATGCAGCAAACAGAGCCATTTCAAATGGCAAAGCTTTCCTTAATGTAGAATGAAAGACTAGGGTTAGGTTCCTCCATTTGAGGAGCAGTTCATATTTGGAAGGAAATGGAGGACAAAGTGTGCCTGATGCTAAAGAAAAAAAAAAGAATGTTGGCTCGGCATTGAAGCCCTCCATTTACAGCCAATCTGATCCAAGTATAATTATTCAATCATATGTTCTTTTAGCAAACCAGTTACGTTTACTTGGCTTTTGCCTAGCCTAAATATCAATTTAAAGAGAAACTGTCATAAGTGAGAGTAAAGTGTTTTGAGTGATGTCTCTCAGACACTGCACTGAACGTGTCATCCTATATAAAATAGTAGCTGCTGTGTGATTGTTACAGAACTACATGTTGTCATGCCAATTAGTATGTTCCTTTTTTTTTTCCCTACTTATTTCTCTCTCTAGATTCAATAAAGTATGCCTACTCGATCAATTTAGTATTCAGGTTTATTCTTCAGTTCTGTTGCTGAGCAATATTAGGATCTCACAAAAGGTAAAAAGAAACACTTTAATCTGTTTGGTAGTTCGTTTTGTTTTCTTGTTTAATGTTTTTTGAAATCTTAAACAGTAAATGCAGAATTTCCCTTTCACTCACACAATATAAAACTAAAAATGGAAGATCTAATGTAGGTGGCTTTTAATAACCCATTGATCACTTAGCCCTATGAACATTATGATTCCTTACCTACTTGTAGTATATGTAGCAGGATAACTACATATATTCATTTTATCAATGTAGATTTGATGCCTGCTAATTTAACTAATTTACTGTGATTTCGTGTGGTGTAAAGGAGTGAACTGTACCTTCTAATTACTGAAATATCACATTCTATGCCATCCTCATATCACTTATCATTCATTTCCCTAACCTGCATTCATATGGAATTTTTTCACGTTTCTAGGAATTTTCACCATCTATTTACATAACATTTTTCTATCTGAACAGGATATGCTACAGAGAAGATTTTACTTAGTAGCTGTATAGCATTCTATTTTTATGTCCTATTTAGATATCTTTACATTTTGTTTTTGCTTGTTTTTATAACTAGCAGCATACACCAAGTTTGTGTTTTTAATGAACTTTAGGTTTGTTTAGCATCAATACATGTGAATACTCAGATTATTCTTTGAGCATGTATTAAATTGTATGTCATCAATGTTTTAGAAGTCACTGAACTAATTCACTAACTTTCTTACTTTTCACATTCCCTTCAAAACTGCAGTAACCTGACCAATTAAGCGTACTCTGAAAATGGGAATGTCTTGTTGCTTAGTCCCATTTCATGGCAACAACTGGTAAGATGCTTTCGGCAAACAGTGAGCATTCAAGGCTTTGTCACACTAATATTCTTGATGGTGTATATTATACTTCAAAGAATTACCTACATTTCCAGCCCTTTGGATAAGTGCTACTCTATAACTGTGAGATTTTGGTGTCTACTGTTTTAAAATAACAAACAGATTTGTTCTCTAAACTGTTGCAATCTCAGATAAAGCCTAAAGACTATTCTGCTGTTTTTCTTTTAAGCTGTATTTCTAGTTCATACAAATTCAATTAAGTTCTGTTGAACAGATGCAGGTATAACAGAAACTGAGATTGGGAGGCACTTCAAGGTGATAATCTGCAGATATGGTCTTGATTTAAATGGGACAACTTCAGAACATATGGAGTAAATTTAATTGTCCTACCTTGATTGAGCACAGTCAGGGTACGCAGACTTGTGTTATTCTTTTGTATTCGCTTCCCAGGAGGTTAGGATTGTATCTTCTGTCACTTTAGAGTTCTACTTGAAAGAAGGTAAAAACATTGTTCCCTAAGGAAAAAGCAAAAGCAGGTGTATCATAAACCTGCCTGTGCTGCTGCAAACACATGTGCATAGCACATATAAACTACAACAAATGAAGCATTCCATCTTTGGAATAAACTGAAATGCACTGTGCGTGTTTGGATGAAAGACAAAGCCTATAATATTCCATGAAGATATGGAAATATAGTAGCATTTGGAAGAAACAAATCTTGAAGATAGGTCTTTCCACCTAACATCCTTATCCAAATTTCTTTTTTTACTCAGGTTTCACTATTTATGTGACAGATCAGTCCCTTTTTTCCCCTCACATCCTTCATTTTATTTCACTACTTCTTAGGCCCAATTTCCTCACTGCATCGTTACACACTTCCCTGTTATGTTGCCCATGATGTTATGTTCTCTTGCTTATTTCCCCATTCAGTTCTACATTTCATTCTTCTTGTTTTGTTAGTTTACCCAAGCTTACTTTTTATGCCACTTCTCAGAGGAAAGATTCCTCTTCTTGTCTGCCTTTGAGCCCCATCCTCATCTTCCTACCCTCCTGCCTGACTCTTGTTTTTCAGGAAGTCAAGCTCTTCTTTTAATTGCTCACTATCAGCAAAGGGGGACAGTGGTCCCTTCTCAGGTTAAGTATCAAGGCCAGGCATGACTGACATGCCCAAATGAGCAGGTACAGCAAAGAACCTGCTAGAGATGCCCACAACAACACAAGTAATTCTTACAAGCATATACTAATGATAATTGTGTTTAGCAGACAGACTTATCCAGCTTCCGGCAGAGGAGGGCAACTGGCATATCCTTGATGTAAAAAAACCAAACCAAAACAAAACAAAAAAACTCACATATAATGTCTTTGTTCCAAACGTGAAAAAGTTTAGGTACTGAAAAACAAAGTTGCCTACATTATTGACAATTTAAATTTTAAGTATTTTTAATAATATACATGGTTTATTCTTAAGGCTGTTCCACTACCCATTAGGCAGAAATATGGTTGATGCAAGAACATCTACTATTATAGCTGCCATAGACTAACATGTATTTTAGTTTAAACTAATAAAAAGCAACCAGTACTGCTACACCAACTGAGCATCTACATTACTCATTGCATTCATACAGAAAGAAAAAACACTCTATTCTGTACAGGAGATAAAACTCTGCTGTGGAAACGACTGCCTACCACAAACAGGAAAAAGAGGAAATGAAGGATATGTCAATATAACAAAGAGCACACCAGAGAAGTGAATGAAGACCACATCACAAATTAAAACGTAGTAGAAAAATTTATGTTAATTGACTCCACTGGTATTTGGTATATGTTTTAATATGAATTTCAGGATAGTTTGTTACAGTTTTTTTTTGTGACTATAAAACAGTAGAATCTGCAGATTAGCAGAGATGCAATCTAAACACAGAACAGGAACAAAATGGTTTCCAGTACAAGAAGAAACTTGTGTCTAGAGCTCCAGCTGTTTCCTTGCCTGCCCTGCATTTTCTTTGTCCTCGTCAGATTTGGTGGATTTGTAGATATTGCACAACCACCTGCCTCGGTTTTGCTGGGGGAAAAAAAAATTACATGAATTGCTGCTGACCGGATACCTCAGAAATAACATAGTAAAGAAAGTAGGCCATTTATTTATATATATATATATTTTAACAGTATGTAACTGTCTTTTACTTGCTTACAAACTATGTGACAAAAGAACAACTAGTAAGTCCTATTCTCATAAATCTCTTTACATAAATGTAATGTATATCACTGAAGATAGGCATTGAAGGGCAAAAGGTACACTCTTAATAAAGGAAGCCAAAGCCAATAAAGCCAAAGCTCAAGATCATCTTTCTGTAACTGATATTTACATATAATCACAAGTCTGCCTTACCACAAGAAGCATTACTAAACAGGAAAAAAAAAAAAAAAGCAAACCAAATACCAAAAGCCCATCCACAGTCATTTGCAATAAAAATGTTTACTATTCCTATAACATATACTTATATAAATTTATGTAACTAGAGAGTCCAGGGATATATCTGATTAAAGAAGCAATTTCAGATTTCAAAAGTGAAATTTACAACCTTATTCTACACTGAGCACTTTCTCTTTGCAATGCCCTCATCTTTCTTTCCCCCATAACCTTATTTTTTATATAGTTGTCTGCAGTTCTTTTCTTCATTTCAGTAATTCTACTGGCCTTTCTCTTATAGTATTGGTTCTCCCAGCTAAAAAATAACAGATATTTTGAAAATATTTTATAAATATGTCCCTGGTTAAGCTTTTTGAAAAGTGAAATTTCACAAATCAAAATACAGAAAAACATTTGCATAGAGGGTAGGACTTATCAGAAATGATACTGTCCATTTCCCCTTGCATTAGTCTCACAATAGTTCAGCATAGTTACAATTCTCTCTGCAGCAGATATTATATGCACTCTTACAAATAGTAGCTGATCTTATAACTTCTAGAACACACACTATTACACCATTTTTCTAAAACTGACTGCCAATACTTGAGCTGTAAGACTTGGAAGAGAAACAGTAAATTTTGCTCAAGGCCGTACAAGAATGTAGGGTTTGGTTTCTACAGATGTAATATTTTTGTTAAAATAACAACACAGCATATTAAAATCAACATATCAGTGCCAGAATCAACATATCAGTGCAAGAGACAAAGCAAACATTTCATTAGCCTCTACATATGGAAAATCTACATCATACACATGAATAAGACTGTACAATGCTCAGGAGCTTATCATCACCATCACCTCTTGGCAAATTCTGCAACTGAAAATGCTTCATGGAGGACTCAGAGCTATGCACACTCAAAAGTCACAATTAAAAATAAAAGTTGAACAGGGTAGCAATTTCTTATTTACATGCTGCAGAATCCTACGACTGGTAGTTTGAAGAAACAGCTGTATTTTAACCTTTCATCTTATCTACACCCCAAAGCAGTTATTCCAGTCTACAGTATGCCAAAGCTAAATAAAAACTTTTCTAACCCAAGCTTCCTAAATTAGTTCATTCATAAACACGTTTCTTACTCTAAAGGGAGGTTAGAATACACAAGAAATGTAGGATCAGATCCTACCCTTGAAACCTGTTAGTGCATCTCATTCTTGAAATATAACTAGGTTTTTGGAAATTATGCAGGTCCTTCATCTTTTCAAAGGGGATGACAATACCTAGCATGTAAATTTAGACAATTTCTTTCTTTCCAGAAGACAACCAGCTTTACTTAGTACAGCAGCTAGCAACTTCCAAAACAACAGGTTGTTAGGTGTGACATTTACCCTTCAGACAAAAGACAAGAGACTTTGAGAATGTAACTGTATAACAGGGCTCAAAACTGCATGCATGTTATAGATTATATAAATTCTATATCCTTGTTGAAGTAACACAATTATTTTATTAATTCACCTGTTTCTTATCCTCTCCTAACCCTAACCTTCTCCTCCTTCTGAGTAAGTTAATATAAAATTTTATTTAAGCGCCAGAAGTAGTATATTTTAATAGTAGCTTAATTGGCTCAGCACCACGGTGTACTTCTGAAAGCAACGACTGCATTTTGGTTTTCTTCTTAAAAGCACTTGACATACCAGTGTAGTCCTGTTTCTCCACAGGATCTATAAAAAGCATTTCAACATCTTGATCAGTGACAGTGAGATTGAGCGCATCCTCACTAAATCTGTTGATAACACTAAGCTGAGTGTGCAGTTGATACAACAGAAGAAAGGAATGCCATCCAAAGGAACCTGAACAAGCTCAAAAGGCGAGTCCATTTGGACCTAATGAGGTTCAATGAGGCCAAGGCACTTAGGCCAGGGCAATCCCATATACGTGTACAGACCAGAAGAACGCGCTGGGAGAAGCCCTGTAGAGAAGGATATGGGCGTTCTGGTAGACGTGAGCTGAAAGACTCATAGAATTGTTAAGGTTGGAAAAGACCTCCAAGTTCAAGTCCAACCACTAACCCATCACCATCATGCCCACAACAGTGCATGCTTGCAGCCACAGAGGCCAACTGTATCCTGAACTGCATGAAAAGAGGCGTGGCCAGCACTATTTTGGCTTTGTGGTCATTCTTTTCTACATGATTTTCAGCTACTATCTATAGTACTTGAAATATAACACGTCACTTAGCTGTTTGGCATGTTTCTGATAAGCATGTAGATGGAAAGTGGAAACTTCAGAGAAATAAGTCAGTCACAGTAGAGGATGACAATCTGATACCTATGCATATCACACGTAATTAGTATGAAATAACTTTCATGCAAATTAGAAACAGATCTTTTCTTCGCTGTTTATTCAACAAGGAATTTCCCCCAAAAGAGGAAATACGGTTGCAAGACACACAGTGGTTAGAAGAAATTAGCACAGCACAGCTTGTAGTGAGAGTGAGAGCAGACATTCTGAAAATCTATGAAAAAATCTCTGAAAATCTGAAATTTCTGCTTCATTAAAACTTACAAACATCTTGCATACTGTGAAATTTCATATGCTTATACTTAGTTACTATTCATATGAAAGGAAATAGAATGCCTGGTCACAGATATGGCTAGATGAATGCATCTCCTTTCATTGCATATATAAAGAAGTTAGAAATGCATATATTTTTCAGAACATTTTCAAATACACACATTTACAAAACATCAGGGAAAGTGTTTCAGTTCAATATATTTCTCTTTTTCAGAGACTAACATAAGATTTATATGAAACATACTTACTCAGATCTGTTTCTTTTTCTTAAGTTAACAGTACAGTTATCCACAAGGATGCTTATTGGTGGTTTCTTCAGGATTATTAAGAGATAGCAGCAATGGTTTTTGGAACTTGCCTTGTACCCAAACTCGCTGCATTTTCACTTTTTTCTTCCTATTTACTTGTAATCGACGATCAACTAAATTTTGTACTTCAGTTAATCCAGCCAAATTGAACATGTTCCGTACCTCTTCTGTTTTCTCAAATGAAGAATTGTTGTAAGAAATAAAAGCAAAATAAAATTAGTTGTCAGCAGGTGGGATATAGTGCACCAGTCTAAGCTGGTTGCCAACAAAACTGAATGAATGGAAGGGCAATGAGCAGTAGTATCCATCACAAGGCATTTAAATTCAGTTTTTGCAGAAAGAGCAGTCCAGGAACTCAGACAGATCAACACAGCAGAACAAGGTATCTGAGCACTGCTACCAGCTATCCTTCCGAGCATGTTTCTCAACTTTTAAAATTACATTTAAAATATATTTATATATTATTAAATATATTTCTTATTCTTTCAATAATAGAACTTGAGAATATCATTAGACACAAGATGCTTATTCCAAGAGAAATTTCAGTGATGTATGAAAGAAATTTTGTAGAACCTCAGATGCAACAAACATACACGTGCAAAAGGAATTACTTCCTCACAACTCTTAGCTTTGGGTTTTGTAAAAGCAAAGGATTAGAAAAGAGGCTTGTAAAAGCCTTCTTTAAATTTATTTTAAAGATGAGGTTTTATAACCCAAATCATCTTGAGAGACACTCAACACTTTCTATAGAAATAAGCTATTTCATACCTTCGGTAAAGAAATATACTCTGGTTCCATCTCCTCGTACATAAAAATTTTCTGACAAGCAGTGACCTAAGAAATTCGAACAGAAAAGTGATGTTTGTGGTTTTTTTCCCCCCAAAACACTAAAAATAAACAGTAAGCATTCCGGAATTACCTTTTTTAAAACGAAGTTGAGCAGTGTCGTATCTTCCATAGTCTCGAAATAACAGCATCCCTCCAGGTTTCAGTAGTTTAACCAATCTATTTACAACCTGTTGCATCCTTAGGAAATAGATGAGAGATATCGGAGAAATCTGCCAATGTCACTGTTGGCTTTTTTTTTCCTAGATACTTGGAAAATACAGAGATTTCTGAGGCTACACTGAGGAGTACCTATATATTTACTACAAAAAGGCCAAACATTAGCAAATAGGAAGAATTCTTTACAACAACAGTCAGAGAAAAAAAACATGAACTACCAAGAAAAAAATATCTATATGAGAATATTAGAGAATACAAACTCAAAAGAAAAAATGGAATCCCTTACCTTTGCTTCAATAGAATCTCAAGTATAGACTAAAACACAGTTTCCAAATATATGCCATATGAGTCAGGCATATACACACAACAACAAACAGTTAGCTACGGGCACTGGTGAACTAGACTAAGCCTTTTTACAGTACACAGTAAAAACAAGAGCATGGAAGGCTGATAAAAATTGATTTCTTTATCGAGGTATTGATCATGCACACAGTCAGTATCTGAATACCTAATGACAGAGAATGTAAAGACAAACATGAGTTGTAGCTCAGGAGAGGAATTCAGTAGGACTCCATCCAGAGTTCTTGCAAACTAGAGGAGAAAGTCTGCATTCTCCCAAATGCTGACACATTTGTGAGTCTTGATCATATCTAAGACCAGGTCTTCCTTACCACGACCACATCAGCCAGTCGTATGTATGACAGGAGTAAGTACCACACACAGTGCTCTTTCACTAGACAAGGACATTTTCATTGGCACTTCTTTATATCTGCATTACTCTGCAAAATATTTTACTAATGAATAATGCGTTGAGTTTGCCTCACTCTTTCAGAACATTTCATGAATGTGAAAATCATGTTTTCACATTTACAATAGATCAAAAAAAGCAGTTTTCACTTTGCAGGCTGCAAGGCAGAGAAGTCCATGTGCCTAATTCAACCCTTCTTTTCCACATGGACACAGACAGATCACAAAGAAGACATGGAGCCAGAGAGAATGGTAAATGAATGGATAAGAAAGACAGGATGCTTTTCTATTCATATCTTAAAAGAAATAAAGAAGAGCTAGTTGTCCTTAACTATGCAAAATCAATGTATTATCACTGCCTACTAATAGAAAATCCTTATACTATGCCTGTCTCTCAGGTGGCCTACCCCTTCAAAACGCAGCCATTAGCACAATTCAGTCCTTATGCAACTGCAGTGCAGACATCCTGCCTTGATTTTTAAGAGACATGATTAGGAAGTAATACAGCAGAAAACAGCAGCATATCTCAATAAATAAAATAAGCATACACTTTTTGAGCATATAATTTCCTCAAAGTAAGTCAAATGCTTTAATAGTTCTCCTCTTTGCTAATACTGAACACAGGCAGTCATGTATACTGCAACAGACAGAACAGGCAGCACAACCTAAGAAAAAATGACCATTCAAGACAGGTGACTGCGCACAGAACAACAGACTGTCTATGTAAGTGTAAGTTCTGTGCACACAGAAAAAAATGTACATACAAAAAAAGTGAAAGCGCTTTCAGAAACTGGATCTGATAGGGCTAGATCTGATCTAGTAGGACTGGATCACATTAATTCACATTCTTTCAAATTCACATTTTTGCAGATTCTTTGACCAACTTTGAGTGGTGATTTGTAGGAGAATTGAAGAGTGTTACCTATGAGGTACGAAAGCAGCAATCAGCAAAAACTAAATACATGAGCTGTGGAGAAATCATTAAGTAACAATTGTGCTGAACACAAATATTGTTTCTCATGTATATTTTTCAGGTCTCCAAAAAACCTAAGTTCTGCAGTATCATTCTCTTGGTTTTCTTTTCTTCTCTTACTTTCAAGATTTCCAGGAAAAATGGAAACTAAACAAAAAAGATGTTGATTATATTTATCTTCATGCAGTCACTTTAGTTCTTTGAGATTGCAATGCCTAACAAGTTTTTGGAAAGTGGATCTTATCAGACAGGAAATATATTTGAGTATGTGTACATATTTTTGCAAAAACATCCATGTCAGCTTTTGGATACAGGCATGGGGAGAAAAAATTAACACATTCATACTCAAATGATGAGCAAGAAAACACTGAAATTCTGACAGAACATATTATTGCTTTTACAGACTAAGCAATTGAATGAATGAGCCTCTATTGTCCAATTTTTTCCTGGCAGCATCATTGCAGTTACAGAGATCTGAAATCTACCGCTTGATTTATTTCTGAAATCTGGATCCAGGCTTTGCATGACTCATGTGCTCATCTCCGAACAAACAGGAAGGAGCAATATCCTATATGGGAAAGATTTTTTGTAAAGCTAATCATTAGTAACTTAGACAGGGAAACAGTGTTGAGACTTAGGCAAATACTATCCTGCTTGCCAAGCCCATTTTAATGGCATTCTGAAAGTAGCAAGTGTATTATCACACAGAGAGCTTGTATTTCCTCTTAAATAATCTGGTTAAAGGAAGAGTCAAGTAGTTTAACTTACATGCACTCTTTTGAACTTTTCTCATTAAAAAAGAAAACGACATTTTAAAAATCAACCAGCTTTAATGGTTATAAAATTCGGTTCACTAGACACTGAGAGTTATTAACAACAAGGTTAACAGCTCCCAACATAACACTATGCATGAAAATTAGATTAACTTCTTCAAATCCAAACACGTTACAAAATTCTGAATGTATTTCAGTTTAAAAGACCTGTATGTACGCATCTGTGAGTGGAAAGTCAGCAAACTAAACCTTCATCAACATATTGTAAGGTGTTAAATTGTGAATGCTTGTCTTTGATTACTGAAATAATTTTCTTCTGGAAGACTAGTGGTCTGTTTCTGAACATGCAATTTTTCTTGAAGCACTGCCACTTTTAATAGGAATGTATTTAGTTACAGTATGCCCCTTTTATTTGATAGAGACAGGAGGAGGTTCACTAATGAATTAGTCTGACCAGCTTTTCTCTCTGGAAAACATCATTTAAAATACCTTGTTTTTTTTGTAAATACTGTAGCTTGCTAAATAATAAATTAAAGATTCATCATCTTCCTTTGATATTCTTGAAAACCTCTAGGGATAAAAGAGATTTAACCTATTTGCTTTGCCCTTTAGTCCTCATTTACCTGTCAGGATGAATAGTTGAGAGCACAAAGACAAGGAGAATGACATCCAGGATCTCATCTGGAAAAGGATAGGGTAAAGCATCATCACACACATCATGAACAAAGGCAGAACACCAGGCTGAATTGTAGGACGAATGTGACTGTCGGGAAAAAGATGAAAAGAGGCACAGAGCAAACAGTAGTAGTTAATACGTTTACTATGACTCAAGAAACTTTTTTCTTCAATTATTCAGCACTGTAAAACATGTCTCATAAAAGCCTATTCTGCCTGGTATCTTACTCAAGCTGAGAAGCAAGCTCACTGATGGTATTCATTCCTCTTGTACAGAGTAAGACTTTGTTCTTTGGAATATTGAAAACTTCAGTTAAAAGTTGTCAAAGCTATCACATTCTTTTTCATGAAGACGGCTTCCTGGCATCCTCCTGAATTACAGGCTTAAAAAGTACTCTAAAGCAAGCACATGAATTACCTTTACGAGCTCCACTGCTCCTGAAGCAAAATCACAACAGTACAGAAAGGTTCCAGGTGTATTGCTAGAAAAACAAACCACCACCAATTGAAAAATTATTATTGTAAAAGATGAAAGTCTACATCAATGTTCTTGGAACTACAGAGGGCCCTTTGGGACTTTCCATTGGTTTAATTAAGCACACCTTGATGGACATGGAAAGCTGTACAGGTTGTAATGAGCCAATAGGGCAGATAAATTCATAAGAATACCAACAGAGTTAGTATAAAAAGGAGGATGATTACAGCCTTGTCAGGGCTAGGAAGTGAAAAGGAAAAGAAAGAAGGTCACAGAGGGCTGCTTGGAGTGAAGACAACATCCTGGTGTTATATTACATAAAAGACACATCATAGGTCACATTTTCTTCCAAAAAGCATTGGACTAAATCTTTATCATTAACTCGTGTATGCAGTCTAATTGGTAATATGATGTTGAGGGGGATAGGTTTGCAACAGTCATCCACAGTTCTGTAGATGTTTGGGTTCCCATATGCCACCTCGCTGTGGTTTAGATTCAATTAAATTGTATTGATTGTTTCCTTCCATTATCCAATTTGTTTTGTAAGCAAAGATGAATAAGAATTTCCTGTAGAATTGTTTTGCCTTCCTTTCCCATACACAACAAAGCCAGCTGCAAATTTCCTTGTACCATTCAACAGACACTAGTAACTTGAGGGAGATTTTTTTTTTCACCTCCAAAAAAATCATTTAGAAGTAACTCAGTAAAGCCTTCCCACCAAACCTATTGAAGGATGATCTCATCATCAGCTCATGACCAATTCACCTCTCCTAAAAGTTATTTGAGATTCTGAACTGACTGTTTATTTAGAAAGGGAATTAGTGATCTCCATTTGAAGTCCCTTCAGGAGAAACCTTACGGACCAAATATATTCTCTGTTGCAGAACAGAATTTTTATGAGCTCTGCAATCACAATGACATTTGGTAAGTTAAGGTATTTATCATGGATGAGGACAAGCAGCCAGACTTTGGACCCAGACAGTCCCTTGACAAAGGTCAAGTTAATTACCTAATTGACTTACTGACTTGCTAAAATGTTATTACTTTCATATTACTTTTCAGAAAACAGAATAGTAGCTTTGTGAAAAGTCAACTTAAAACAAAGACATAGGTCAATGTGGATGTCTATTTCATGTTGCTTTGTATTAAAAGGCAGCTTAAATTTTATGGGAGCATGAAAAATCTGCATAAAAGTTATTTTACAAAGTTAAGTGGAATATTTTTGTAGCTAAGGTACATACTTGACTTCAGTTGTTTTTTTTTTTTAATATAAAAGACAATTTTTACATTATTAAATTAAAAAAAAAAACAATTGTGCTTTAAAGCCAGACTTGATAAGAAGCAAAAGATGTTTCCATCAGGTAATGCACAAGATAAATGTGTAAGTTGTCCAATGTACCTAACAATATGGCTGACTGAAGGATTTGCATGAAATAGAGATCTCCAGGATTAATTAACAATCAGAAACGCCAACCTATGACTAATGCCTCCTGCAAGAAAAACACAAAAGTTTGCCTCATCTGGTTTAATACAGATACTCGTATGATACAGGGCTTCCCTTTCAGACTATGCTCTCTGAAGCAAAGTATTTGTTTTGGGATGAAAATCCATTGCTGACACTAATAGGTTTCATTTATGACCCCTGTGTATCACTTGATTCCTCCTGCTCTCTGCTTTCATATCTGCAAAATGCAAGATTTTTGCATTGTTGTGATGCTAGCAATCAGAAATCATTTACAGAATAATGAACTATGCTGTACATGACCTCCTGGAGGCATGAATAAAAAGAAATCTATTTCAATCTATGATATATATCCAGTCCTTTCAATAAAATCTTCCTGCATACCTGGAAAGGAGGACATGCTGTCATAACAGTACTTTCTAAAACCAGAAGCTAAGTACTTAAAGCATTTCAGGGAATTAAGTACTGCAATACAGGGCTTGTGCCTTCCTTGCCACTAAAACCTGAAGCAATTTGATAAAGTATGTCAACCAAATGAAAAACAAATAACAGAACTTATCACCAGAAGACCAAATCATTATTTACTGTCTGATTTTGGCTCTTTAAAGCAATATCAGGTAGCTTTAAAGTAACATGTAAGACAAAGTACAGGAGGGTATTTAATTCGTCTGTGATTAACTACAGTAAGTCAGCCTGAATGATCCTGAAGAAAAAAACTTGTCAAGACTAGGGCCTGAGCACTGCAAGGGGTATCTTGTACTGATGTTAACAACACTGTCTGTGGTCTCCATGCACTAAGAATTTCAGGGCTGTAAAGCAATGCAGTCAGCACTTCCTGCCACTCTAGCCTAGCATCAACATTTGAAGAAAATGGAGAAAAACAGAACTTTCATATTTGAAAATACAGCACTACATACCATAGAACTTTCAAAATAGGAAATACACTATTTCCAGCACCACAACCAACCTAAAATCAGAAGACACACACACACACACAAAGAAAAAGTTAAATGAGCAATTAAAACATATTCCTTTTTGTCACAAATTAGTAGGTAGGACCTATTAAACTTCAAGGCAGAAAAGGTATAAATAGCTCATACCACAGTTCTCGAATCACTTCTGCTATGATCACATTTCTCCTCAATATCTTTCCAAAGTTAAGAAAGACTCCAGCACCCAAACTGCGTAGGAAAATGCAACAGCTTTATCCAACATTACCATTTGGCAAGAATTTGTACGGAGAAAAAGTATGGAGAACAAAGCACTTTGAGGCAGAATTTTCAGTAGGAAATTAGAAACGCAACTTCCAGTGAAAATGGAATCTGACCACCCGATTCTGATTTGGAAGAAATTTTAAACGGGAAGCAATGCTCAGATTCTGGGTTGCTCTGAAAGTTTCTGCCTTAAGTGAACATAGTAGTTCAAATTCTAACTGTTTACTTTCTTGATAGTTAATAAGCATCTTTATCAGGGTTTTGAGTAAGTAGGTGCAGACAGAGCATTTGCAGTGCATTACCTCTAATATTCTGTAAGTGGCATCACTACCAGGGAAGGATTCTAGCACATTAACTTCTTCCTCGTTGTTTTTACCCTGAGGGCTGTCAGCAATTGATTTTGATTGTTTTTTATTATACACACATCCTTTTTCAGAAGTGGAATCATCTCCAGTATTTTTCTTCCGATATTTTTCTCTTTCCTCAAACATCTCTTTCTCGTGTGAAAAACTGTTGGTAATATTTATTTTTGTGTGTTCTGAAGGTCTTTCCTCTATTTTCAACTGTTCTCTCGTTTTTTCTGGAAGAATTTCTGGAAATTCCAAAAACAACCAATTGCGATCCTTGAAGAAGTTATTTTTGTGAGTCTTGTAAAATTCATTCCAGTATTTACTGGCTTCTCTCTCATACTTATCTGAAATTAAAACAAAGCAAGAACTTGGTGACTATCAGCTTAGCTGCAAGATACTATCAAGCAACATGAAATTTGGATCTCAAATTTACTGTTAAAAACGTACTTTCCCATATTGTATATATCTAAATAAAAATACATGAATTTGGGGTTTCAACTTGATTTGTGATGAAAAATACTCCATGACATTTTAATTAGATTTCACCTCACTTAGTATAGGACACAGAGGCTTTCTGAATCTCCTCAACCAGACAGAGAAAAGATTACTCTCTACTCCTTACAACATCTCTTTATTCATGTGATTTTTTTTTTTTAATGTAGGACATAGTAATCTCTTCTCTAGATTATTTAAACCTCTCCTTTTTTCTCTATAGAAGTAAAGATTTTTAGACTTCTGATCATTTCAATTTTTATTCTCCAACTGATCTACTTTTTGGTGCTGTACTCTGCTAAAGACATTAACAACACAAAGCAAAAGGAATATTTTATGAGTCTTACAAGCTGTAACCCTGTTTATAAATCCCAGCTTGCCATTTTGCAACAGCACGACACTGCTGATTCAGCAGGTGACTCACCACAACCCTCAGATCTGCAAAATGACTACCTTGCCAATTGTTCCAGAACTTATCTGCCCCCTCTCCCTGATTGCTCCTAAGCAAAGTATTCTGTACTTATTTTTATCAAATGTAATTCTTATCTTCCAGATCCTTTTTTTTATTTATAATTTGTCAAGATATTTCTAAATCCTAATCCCATTCTTTACCATAGTTGAAATACCTCTTCAATAAATACCACCTTCCAGTCTCCCATTCTTGAAGTCACTAATGAAATCACCAAGCACTACTAGACAAAGAACAAAACGATACTGCGCCCAGCACAGCCTTCCAATCTGAAAGGAACTCTAAGCATTCAGTCACTCAAAAGCAGTTTCATTAGCTTTCACTTGCCTAACTTGCTTGTGAAAATGTCAAGCAAAGAGTAGTCAAAAGCCTGACTAAGGATAATCTATATGACATCTGCTGTTTTCTCCTTATCTTCAGGACTCATAACCTTCTCATAACCATGAAATTAGCTTGATTTTAAATGTTTTACTCTTAAAAAATATTGTTGGCCAGTATCTCCTTTGTTCTTTCAAATCTAGTGCATGCTACCTCTAGATTATCTCTTCCAGTGTTATTTCCAGGAACTGAGACAGTAGTTTCTGACATATCTTTCTTCGTACCTCCACTTAATGAAACAAACAAATAAACAAACAAAACCCCAACCAACTCTGTTTTCTGCTTTCCTGTTCTTCCATGCAGGCTATGGATATATTTTGTAACCTGTTCTTTCTTGGAGGTAGAACAAGATCTTCTGGCTAGCACTAATTGTGCTAGCAACTGAACTGCAGCTAACCCTTCAGGAAGGCTGATAAAAAGATAACAATTGGAGCTCTTTCAATGCCTCTTTGGTTGATGATTTTTCCTTCCTGCTAAATGCCAAACCAAATCTTTATCCTGTTTCTCCCCTTATTCCCAAAGCATTTACCGAATTGTTTCTTGTTACCCTTGACACCTCTTATGAAGTGTACATCAAATTATGTTACCTTTTTGACTTCTTCCTCATTCATTGACAGTAACCAGTTAATTCTTTTAATATAAATGCATACAGTAAATATATGGTGCATTTCTTCTACTCTCATTTAAATCTTAACATACCATTTCCCGGATCACTACAGCTTTTCAGAAATAAACAAGGCTGAGAATTATCACTAGAGGCACAGACAGGCAGTGGGAAGTGGCAAGGAGGTGGCAGAATGCCTTGTCCTAGAAATACGAATAATTTTTAGAATTTAACATTTAATACATCTGAATGTATCGTTAAAGGCTAAGACCCAGCTATGCACAGCAACCGTACAGATGTGTTTTATAATCTCAAGTGCTGAGTTGATTGAGGTCATATATACCAGATTTCAATAATGTATGTTACACATTCATGAAGACTGCTCAGCTCCGATATAAAAAACAAATCATCTACTACAAAAATTCTTAATTCATTACCACTCTTTTTTATATTCATTATTTTCCTGCAAGTTTCTTCAGAATCCTTGGACTTAAATGCCCATGAAATGTTCCAGATTTCAAAATGGAAGGAAAGCACTTTCTAAACTTCGCCTTTCAAACCGTATTAGTTCGGTACTACATGGATTCAAGTACAAGAACTCTTCCCATTCTTTCACTGGCCACTCCTGCACTGCTGAGTAATAGCCACATGTAGTATTATTACTAATAAATTTTTCTGACATAGAATCACAGAATCACCAAAGTTGGAAAAGACCTCCAAGATCAACCAGTCCAACCATCTCCCTATGACCAGTATATATAACGTCCCTCAGTAAATGATTTAAACATTTCTTGAACACCTCCAGGGACTACTGGGTTATCAGGCCTAGCGAGCAGGGGTTCATGAAAGGCAGGTCCTGCTTAACCAACCTGATCTTCTTCTCTGATTGAGCGACCTGCCTGATGGATGAGGGAAGGGCTGTTGGTGTAGTCAGCAAAGCGTTCGATACTGTCTCCCACAGTATCGTCCTAGAGAAGCTGGCAGCCCGTGGCTTGGACAGATACACTCCTTTCTGGGTAAATAATTGGCTGTATGGCTGGGCCCAGAGAGTGGTGGTTAAATCCAGCTGGCGATCAGTCATGAGTGGCATTCCCCAAGGGTCGGTACTGGGACCAGTACTGTTCAATATCTTTACTGATAACCTGGATGAGGGCATTGAGTGCACCCTCAGGAAGTTTGCAGATGACACCAAGCTGGCTGGAAGTGGGGTCTGTCAGGGGGTAGCAAGACCCTACAGAGCGATCTGGACAGGCTGGATTGGTGGGCTAAGGCCAATGGGATGAGGTTCAACAAGTGCCGAGTCCTGTGCTTTGGCCACAACAATTCCACACAACGGTACAGGCTTGCAGCAGAGTAGCTAGAAGACTGTGTAGAGGAAACAGACCTGGAGGTGTTGGTCAAAGCTGGGATGAACATGAGCCAGCAGTGTGCCCAGGTGGCCAAGAGGGCATCCTGGCTTGTATCAGAAATTGTGTTGCCAGCAGGAGCAGGAAAGTAATTGTTCCTCTGTATTCAGCCCTAGTGAGGCTGCACCTAGTGTGTTCAGTTTTGGGCCCCTCACTACAAAAAAGGTGTGGAGACCCTGGAGCATGTTCAGAGAAGGGCAACAAAGCTAGTGTGGGGTCTGGAGCACAGGCCTTATGAGGAGCAGCTGAGGGAGCTGGGATTGTTTAGTCTGAAGAAGAGAAGGCTCAGGAGTGACCTAATTGCCTTCTACAATTACCTGAAGAGAGGTTGTGGCGAGGTGGGGGTTGGCCTCTTCTCCCACATAACTAGTGATACAACTAGAGGGAATGGCTTCAAGTTGCACCAGGGGAGATTCAGGTTGGACATTAAGAAATACTTTTTCTCCAAGAGAGTGGTCAGGCATTGGAATGGGGTGCCCAGGGAGGTGGTGGAGTCACCATTCCTGGAAGTGTTCAAGAAACATGTAAAGATGTTGCAGAATTTGCCATTATTTCAACTCCAGTAGTTTTTTTTTTCCCTGAATTCAACAGAAGATAACATTTAAAATCATAGACTTGTTGAATTTGATGAGAAATATTTACTTTGCTTTGTTAATCTCTGTGTTTTCTGAAGCAGAGAGGGCAGTCACCACGTTGGCTTACTTTTGTTGTTGCTCCCTCCACATTATCTCCTTTTGAATATTTAAGAAGCTTGACTGCTACTTTTTCCAAAGCGCATAAAATCTATAAACAAATTAAGTTATAACCTTCTGAGGCAGCAACAACCAAAAAAGTCTCTTTCTTAGGCCATTTGATTTTTCTCCAAAACAGAATCTATTCTGAAATGTTTTTCATACACTGACAATCAGACCTAAGAAGAAATAGAACATGCTAATACATAAATCAAATTCCTAAAAGTAGGATCATGGGTTCATTCATTTTAACATCTCTTGTTTTACTAAGGGTCACCAGAAGTATTCTATTTTAGTGATTTCAAGATAGTTGAAATCTATCTTTTCTTTTTCCCTTACTGCAGTTTCCAAGGCTCCAAAATAACCTGCTCATTAGCTTCCATCTAGTTCATTGTTAACACAAATAGGCAAAAACGTACTTCATTTTTGCTGAAGCTTTCTGAAGGAACAGTATCAGCAACGCTCACCTATTCAAATTCTAAACAGAGAGGCATTCACGGAAAATGTTCTTGGATTATTTCTTGACAAATGCCTGATTATTTCATTTCTCACCAGCCCAAACTAAGTTTTAAATGATTGTAGGTTAAGAATGAAAGATTCCATGAGTTACATGGTTACATAGTTTACTTTTTAATCATGATCTCTTTTTCAACTCTTTATACAAAAATAATGAAAATACCAGGTGTCAGTTTTGAAAAGCAAACCTTGTACTCCTGGATTAAGATAAAGAACGAGAGACACAAGAACATAAAAGGGCAGATGGCAATCATGCAGTATTCAAAGTGGTGGAGGGCACACACACCAAAATGCACTCACAGGTAATTCACATAAACACTTGCCCTGGTTATATCAATAAAATTGAGAACAGGGTCATAGTGACACTATCTAATTCTACACGTTCAAGATATGCTAGGTAAACTCTTGCCCATCCAAGTAATTGTTCTCAGAATATCTTTATATTAAAGGAGCAAATTAAGAATTCAATCTTCTAGGTTTCTACCAAATTAATACTCCACCTTTAGCATACATAACTATTAGAGAATTCAGTCTAAGGTTTATTTGCCAGTTTGAGCCTAGAGCAATGGTTCTTCAGAAATGCAGAACATGTTAAGTTTTGCCTCTAAAGACAGGCATGAGATTCCTTAAGCGTTTGTAGGACAGGCTCCACATGATGTTTTAGACCACCTTATACACAAAGTGAAGTATTTCTGCTCAGTTTGCAGCAAGCTGGGGCCAACTGCAATCAGTGTAACTTTCATGGCATTTAATAGAAATATAGTGTCATGTACAAATACTAACTCTCTAAACACTTCACAAATAATTTAAAAGGATTTGAATATTGTACATGGGAATTTTCATTCCCAGCACCTCAGCTGGCTGCAAAGTCACTCCTCCTTTGGTCAAGTTAACAGTCTGTTTAGTAGGAATTTTATTCTAAAGAACTTTTACAAAAGGAGTCTATCCTTGCAACTGTACCAAACTGATTTAGCTGTTTTACATATATATTGTTGCTCCTCCAAAAAGCAAAATCACTCAACTAAGTAAATGAAGTACTACAAAAACACACCTAAGGACATTCCTCTCTGACCAGAGAACACAAAAATAAACGGAGTACTACTGGATTTCAAAGCATCCTTAAATGCTTTAATAATTGGTATTAAAATTGGATTTTTAAGCAATTATGGATTTGTCACCTTGCTCTTCCAATTGGACTTTCACAAGTGAGTTCTCTGCTGCTTTTTCCTTGGCATGCTCCTCCTCTTCCTGTGACCACTGCATGTGGTCCCTGCAAAAAAAGGTAGATGAAGAATCAGCCTTTAAACAAGAGTTTCCACAATCATCTTCTGGGGAAAACAATCACATATTAGCTGCAATGTCTCAAATGCATTTGTACATTTGCTTTTAAAATACAGGCAAGTGACCAAAAAAAAAAAAAAAAAAAAAGCTTCGGTGTCTGATAGACAAAAATTATTAGTCAGGTAAAAGTCAAATGAAGTGATTAAGATAAAAATTCCAACTGCATTTGGGCTGAGGAATATGCATTTTTAATTAAGAATAGGATTAACATCTATCCTGAAAAGAGTTCACTGTCTCTAAAAACAAAAACAATTAAGCATTTTCCTGTTCTATAATTAGTGATATACAAGTAATTTTTACTTCTTTTATGCCTTAAATCTAAGCCCTGAAATTTGTAGTTTGTTATCCCTGTGTTATGTTATCCATCAGCTTTTCATTATCATTAGCCACATTCTGTCTGTTTTCAGATATTGCTAAATATTTGTTCTCAAAAATCATGTGGCAGAATTCAAAATATATTTAAAAACTATGCAGAAAATGATTTGTTGTGTAGTCTTTAAATGCCCTGTTTCTCTTTTCATCAAATATTCCTTGCTCTTGAATCATGAACTACAAGATTAAAAATTCCTGGTTTTCCTGATATCATAGGGAGACATTTTCCTACTTTCTAGATAGATTCTTCTAACAATTCTTTACCACTTACAGTTTTGTATAGTTTCATCTTGTTCATCTCCAGTCCACAGAGGAAACTCCTAGACTTATCAATCTTATTTCCTAAGACAGTTTTCCAACAGTGTTCACCAGGATTCTCACTGTTTGCTGGCCCCCCCATTGACCATAAAAATACCTTTTCAAAATGGAGATGCATGGCTGCTTATCAGGGCAATTATTACTCTTATTAGCACTTACATGTTAATATTTTCTCTGTTATTATATGGATTATTTATATTATGATTTGTGTTTTTCTGGGTTTTTTTTGTTGTTTTTTTTCCTGTTTGTTTTTAACCATTATGCAATCTCTGCTGAAGTACCTGTAAGATCTTCAATACACTTTTAGAAGAACACAGATTCCTTTTGATATGGTGTCAGTTGTAGAATACAATGCTCATCCATTATGCAACATTTTTGTAACTTTCTGCCTTTAAAACATACACTACTTATCCTCTACACTTTCTGTTTCCTAATTCATTGCAGAATTATTTTGACTTTCATCACATGACTACACACTCAGCTTTTTACATGAGCCACTGAAAACTCATAGCGTCAAGGTTGTTTGTGACAGTACAAAGTCCTCTTTAGCAATACCTTTCAAAATCAATTAGATTATTGTTTTATTTATATATATGTGTGTGTGTATGAACATATACCTACATGTATCAGCATATAATACATATGTATAAATATACATTATTCATTATAGTAAATAATATACAGACAAATATGAAAATCATCCTTAGATAGACATCTTACCACATGTTATGCTCAAAAACTTTAGAAGGGTCAGTTAAAATCCGTGATCCAAGTGGAACAGCTGGCCGCCGACTACTCTGGTGCCTTTGCTGCATATTGCTTTTTTTTCTCAGACACAAAGCAGAAAGCCTTGTAATGAAATTCATTTTGTTCAGAGATCTGAAAATACAATTAACTCAAATTACAGTTTTGCCATAATTTAGTTTTTTATGTCACTTCGAAGAGAAACTGGTCAAATAATCAAGAACCAATATCAACTTTAGTAATGATCTTTTACTGTAGTTTCAATTTAAATGTTTTTTTGAAAGCAGCAATATCCCCTGAGTGTGCTGAAAGCCCAAGTAGTCCCAAAGCAGGCTACTGCAATAAAACTAGAAAGGTAAATTTTTGGGTGTAATTTTAAAGTCCTAACTGCCAGTGGAAAAAAACAAACACAGTAAACAATAAACCAAGTTTGACATTGCATCTTTGAAAAAGACAAGCAAAGAATGATTGATAATTAAACCACTTGTTTGAAAGGGTACATATTGTCATTGGACTTCACATTTTTCACTCCATTCACCAGGAAACAGACTTCAAATATTCAATTCTAGAATTGTGACTGTGGTTTTGCGCTTTTACACAAGAAATGAAAGATTCAAAAAGTGTCAGTGTTATGCACCAGAAAGCCTTCCAAAATTTCTGCTTTGTGTTCTCTTGAGTCCCACTCAATGCCCCCTTAGAAATCAATGGTTTTAGATGTTAAATTTCATAGAATAACCCATGGAATACCTTGGGACGGAAGAGACCTCCAAGATGATCTAGTTTCAGCTCTCTTGTCATGTGAATTACAAAATGGTTGTGGTTTTTCTATTACATGTACAGCTGTTTTCTATTATTGTATTTTACTTTAGATGCAATCTCTTCACACAGTGAAGAGATCTCTTCATCCATAATGAAAGATAACAAGTGTGTGTACCTAGTACCAGAATTGTGTCTTGTTGGATTTATTTATTTATTTATTTAGCATACCCTTGTTAATGTAGGCTTCCTAGGAGATAAATAAAATGAAATACTCCTCCTCCTAGATATACTCTGATGTGCCTTTGTTCTTTTTTCCTTCAGCTGCTCTGCATATGACTTTAAAAATGACTCTTAGTACTTTTTTTTTTTTTTTTTTTGAGTGCTTCTGCTGTATATGCCACGCATACAAATTTAGCACACTGCAAATACAAAATGTAGTTACAAAAGAACAGGCGCAGTTTAAGTACAGGCATTATTAGAAAACACTCTGTGCAAATTGGTAACAAAAGGAAGATTTTTATCTTGAGGAAAATCCTACTATTTGATCACAAGCCTTGCACCGTGAATAAAAACAGATTAATTTGTACACATCAATACAAAGCCTGGCAAAGGAATTACTTCAATTAAATGAACAATTCCTCATTTAAGGTGTACTTTTGAATGAGTCATGCTTTTAAAAGGGCATTGTTTATTCATTTTAAGCCTACAGAAAAACAAGAGGAAAAAATAAGATTAAAATTTCTCTTGATTTGTCTAAGATTAAACAAAATGTTTTTTTAACCTTTTTGCTGCCAATGCCAAATATATACACTATTACATTTTGGCTGCCAGGCCTGCAATGTTCTATCAGGATATGGGGCATCACCATAAGGGGAAAATGCAACATTTAATCCTATTTAAAAATATTAAAATTTCTTCAAATTTCCATGATTTCATTATGGCTTTTTGTTTTTGATGTGGCTGAACAACTAAAACAAATCCAGCTTACACTTAAATTAATACAATCCATTTTACTTCTTCTCTGAAAATATGTATGAACCATTTTTCATAACAAGATGCATAATTACTAACACATATGGAACATTATGAAATAGTAACAATGAGGCATAAAAACTACCACACCTTGACAATTTCTGCAAAACATAATTTACATTAAGACAATCTTCTTGGTCACAAAACCAAGCAGAAAAGAAACACAAAACAAAACCACAAAAATCATCACAAATTTTTGATAATAAATGATCATCATTAAATAATAAAAGTGTCTGGATAAAGATTCCATGATTACATTGCAAACTGTTTACAAATCCTCTTCTTTCTTCAATCATTCAAAAAGACCTGAGTTAGTATCTTGCATTTCCTGTGACAGCATTTATATTCAGCATAAAATACAATGATTCAGCTGGGAGGCTAGTCACATAATTTTTCTTGGCTTTCTAAATATCAGTAAGAACATGAAAAGATGCACAGATGGAAATTATAGTCAGATGACTAAGAAGATCCAGCACCAGTAAAAACCCAGAGATACAGCTCTTTTTATGAGAATATGATCCTCTGAGTGATAATTACACAAGTTTAGCTGATAAATTCTGAAACATCAAGCAAATGCAAAGATAGGGGGGAAAATGGGGATGTTAAGTTCATTGTTGCATCCAGTATTAAATATCAAGAAGTTCCTTGAAGGCATGCACTTATTTAAGAGATACAGTGATCCACAGATCATGAGATCAATGGGCAAACTGGCTACTAGAAGGTCCAAGAGAGTTTATGTTGCTTGGAAGACTAATTTTCATTTTCAGAAGTGAGTCATTCCTTGATTATTTCTCTAACTGATTTTGTTAATGAAATAGGCAACCGACTTTTCTCTTTGTCAGATAAGATGATCATATCCTGAAGCAATGTCAGCAAAAAATGTCTGAAAGAATCAGGAATTATTTCGTTGTTCAGAGCCACAGTCAAGAAAGCTTGATTATTAATCCAAGCACTCCAACCTTTACCTTTAAGGATCTTATCATGACACTACACTACATTGAAAATAACGTTTTTGTAGAAATTTAACTGGTTTTCAGGAAGAAAAAAAAAGAAAGAACAAAAAACCCAAACAGCTTTAAAGAAACTACACTCAGTAACCATGCTCAAAAGCAAATAGAAGATATATTTTCTCCTATGGAGCTTCACATTTTAGCCTTTAAAATTTTTTTACTGCTACAAAGAAGGAATAACCTTTAGAAAATCCTCCCTTCCCAAACAATTTAACAAAGCACCTTTAGAAAAGCTGGGTGAAGGTGAACATGCAGAAGAAGGTACACATGTCATCCGCCAGATAAACAACAAGGTAAACATTTATGATGGATGTTGGCATTAAAACCTCAAAGCAGTTATATTTACACAGATAAAATTAGAGATGTAGGAGAGAAGACCTGTTCTAATCTTATTTTAAACAGTGAATTTCACACCAAAATTTACATATGTAAACCATTTCACTGATGAATAATATCCTTAAGAAGTATAAATTCTGAAATAGATGTCAGGAAAAAAGAAAAAGAATAACTCCCCACTTTTGTTTGAGAAACTAGTTTCAGTTAAGTTAATGATGAAAATCTTGTGACATGCAACTGATTTCTCGCTGCTGAGCTAACAAGTCCTTCCATTTGCAATTGTGGAGCCTACCTGTATGCAGAGTCACCATTACGAAGAAAAACATGAGCCTGTACTAAGAAGACCACGTACAGCTTCCATTACATTTCTGTTCAGAAAGATATTATAGAAACAGTGATTTTTGTATCATTAGTGCTGCTTGGAACCTAGAAGCACAACACTTGATAATCAAATCCAAATGCCCTCCTGTAAAGCATATATGGGCATATTTTATCACCATCAAACAGCTTAGCTGTACAAAACAGGTGCGAGTAGTAAAAGTGATCATGAACACAAAGTGAAAAAGTCTTTATGACGATGGTAGCGCTGAAGGTTTAACTACAAATTGTCAGTAGTCTTTTTTTCTAAATACATGTTCAGTATTTCTGAGATCCAGGTACAACCCAAGAGTAGCCCAAATGAAGAGAAGAGGAAGGAAGGATGGAAGGAAGGAACAAGAGTCTTTGCCTATCAACCTTTGCCTATCTATCAACCAGATTTACTCATTAAGCGAATACATAGTGCTGTTCTGTTTTACAAAGTGACAAAGCAGGCCCTTTTGGGGCTTCATGATTAGTCCTTCAATGACTCGCTTTAAAGAAAGTGCCCAGTTGAAAGACAAATGTATTTCCAAATTTCTCAAACTCAGCAGATCTAAAACTCTCAACTGTTTTTCCTTCTCATGCATAATCACTGGGAATGATGCAGCCACCCCTGCGGGCACACAGCAACTTTCAGAAAATACTGAAGAGCGCTGACTACATCAAGGGAAAAAGAAAAACAGAAAATATTTTGATTAATAAGGAGAAACAAAATACTACTCTGACTCCTGCAGGGCAACAGTTTACATTGCTAAAAAAGCAACAGCAGATGCAAACAAACAAGACTCAACCAACCAACCAACCAGCAAGCAGATGTACTTTTAACCACATATACAAAAATGTTAAGTAAGAAAAGACTGTTCCTACACTACCTTTCAGTGCAATGAGGTTGAGAAAAGAACAGATTGTACGAGGGCAATGGGAAATAGAGATGAGGAAGGATGATAATATTTTTTTCCTGCAAAAAATTACTCAGACCATTACACATTCAGGAAAACAGCAACATAGCTTGAAAGTATATTATTTGGGATAAAATAATGTATGTAAGTACTATATAATGGACTATTATTAAAGACAAGCAGAGAGCTAAAAATCCTTGAGGGTTTAAAAATATTATTACTCTTAATTTCCTAATTTGGAGAATAGCCACTATTCTCCCTTGATATTCCTGTTGAAATTATTCTGCAACATAAACCATTTTTCCAATATCTTACAAAACTATGAGTTGTATTATCATCTTTATTCTTTTATCTTAAAGAAGCAATCACAACATTCCCACAAAAAAAAAGGGAAAACCTTCAATTGAGATTATGAACTGCAACATTAGTTCATACTGGCATATGCATCTGATTGTCTGGGAAGCAAAGGAAGCTTTATCCCCAGTACTGAGGGAATCAGCTGCAATCTTTAATATGTTTCTAAGGTAATGAAAACAGTTAGAAAATGCAGATGAAGATAAAATAATGGCAACTGCAAGATCAGATACACGAACAGTCAACAACAAAGAAAGAAATGGTTACTTCAGAAATATAGATGTATTTTATTTGCTTTAATCAATGTGAGTGCCGTGAACATGAAACAACTATCAAAAGTGTTTTATCTGAATTAATTGTATGTATGAGCATATGGAATTCAATTCCTAAATTGCTGTAAGTGACTAATGTAATCAGCCCCATTCTAAACTAACTTGAGCTCCTATTTCTTCTTTTACTTGGCACGTCAGGGGATAAAAAATTCTTACAGAAGCTTGTTCCCCAAATGTAGTGATTCTATTAACACTTATCTATATATATTTTATATATACATAGTTTCATATTCAGTATATAGATAGATGGATAGATACAGTTTCAACAAAACATTTGTCCTGGTCAAAACAAAAGCTTCCATATATATATATGGAACAAATGTTTTGTTGAAACTGTATCATTTCAATTTATGATGTAGATGTTCTGGCTTTGCTATCAAAGACTATTCTGACTTTAAAATGAAGCTTCAGTAAAGAATTTTAACTGCAAAATATACCTCAATTTGTGAAAAATACTTTTCATTCTAGCTGAAGGTAAAAATATTGTTTTATATCCCAGCATCATTTTTTGAAAGGAATTTCCATTTTGTGTAAAATCTATTTATAATGTGATTTTTAGATTTTATTTTTCTGCTACTTCACCTACTAAGAGCATGTTCAGAGATCACATAACTATAAACTTGAAGTTAGGAAGATACTGTGCACTCAGAACAAATTTCTTAATCACTGAAATGAAGATAATTGTAAACATGATTCTTTATGTTACAATCCTGCAAAAACTCATGCATTTGTTTAACTTTACAGACAAACTGTTTTCCCACATATCAGAATGTTTGTAAGGACTTTTTGTATGGCATTTAAATATGTAAACATTCTGCACAATCCTTTACTACCCTCTCTCCCCATATTCTCTGTTTTTCCCCTTTTCTCCTGAGATAATTCAACACATCTTTTCTTATATACCCATCAGAATATAACAGAAAACCGATTTATTGAACTCATCTACTTGCAAGGTTACTATCAAGAGGAAGCCATCAGTGACAAACACAGCACAGAACTAAGGCTTCCCGGTTAACCTGTGCACCCTCTGCTGGCTGGTGCTTAGGTAAGTGAAAAAGAAAACGCATGTTTATATCCTTACTATGCATGTAAGTACAGGTACATGTTTCTATTACTACAGTTGTTTTTCAACCCTACTTTCTATGAAATACCGAATGCATGACTTTATCAACAAACCAAAGATCACTTTTCTCAACACAAAACACATTGTTTTCCTACGATTAAGGATGCTGCTGAGAACTGGAACAGCAATGAGGATTTCACTGATCTCTAACTTACACTGACTGCCCCCATTTAATTACATCTCTGCAAGATCCTGGATGTCTGCATGGACTCTGCCACCCCTGAGGTGACCACCAGCGTGCAGAGCCACTTGAGCACCAGTGGGGCAACCGCAACTGCCCCACCTGCACCTTCTCTTGCTGCACCTAAACACTGGCAATGCACCACAGCATCATAGCACTGCACTCTCGAAGCTGTTACAGTACCAGCAAAGGTGCCTGGTCCCGCTCGGGGATCCTGGAGAACAGACACGGAAACACAAAGACCAGCAGCTTGCACATTACCCCATTTGGGCCTTTGGAGGAAAGAACACAAGCTTGTCTCCAGAAGTCCAGTTTCTCTTCTGGCAAACGCTGTTGATGATGGTGACGACTTTTAGTAGCAGCTCTAAAAAAATAAGTAACACGCAATTCGGGGAGGTGTTGCAGAGCCCGGAAATACAGTTTTCAACACCCTGCTCCACTCCCACGCACAGCAGGACACTGGCGGCCCGCTCGGCTCAGTGCTGCCGCACACCCTGCAGCACAGCCCTGCTCGGCCCGCGCCCCAGCACCCACAGACGGAACCTGAGAAGATATGAGCTTCGGCTGCAGTTTCTTCTTTAGACTCAAGTATCTCCCACAAAACTCTCCTGCCTTTTACAGCCGGAATCTCGAGCGGAATTATTTCCTTTGCACCTCCGTACGCCCGCGCGCGTTGCACTCACTTCAGTCCGTCAATGCGGCGCCCAGAGGTCACGGAGACAGCGGCCGGCGGACTCGGAGCCCCGAAGCCTCTCCATACGGGCCCCCCGCGGGCAGCCCCGGCTCCTTAGGCGCGGTGCGGGCGCGCCGCCGAATTCCGCCCCGTAGAACTACAGTACCCGGCGGGCCGCGGGGCGGGCAGCGGCGTGCCGGGTAACGCGTCCCCGCCGCGAATGGCGAGGCGCTCCGGGCCCTCCGCACCCCGCGCCGGCAGGGTGGTTCCGGCGCGCGCTCCCCGGCCCGGAGGGGCTGCTCCGGCCTTTCCCCGCTCCGCGTCCCCCGGCGCCGGGCGGGCCGAGGCGGCCGCGGGCCCGTGACGTCGGTGGCTCTCCGTGCGGCTCGGGGCTCCGGGCGAGCGGCAGGGCCCGCGCTGCCCGAGCGCCGAGGATGTGCCCCGCCGTCGCCGGGAGGGCCGCGCCGCGGGCGCCCAACGTGTGCCGCCTGCTCGGCCGTAGGGCCCACGGGTTTTACGCCCGGGACGCCGGCGTGGCCCTCCGGAAGAACATGGGGCTTCTGAGAACCATCCTCTGCCAGGTAAGGGCGGCCCGGGCGGGACGCGCGTTTCGGAAGTCGCTGGGTCGCGCTAGCAAGTCTGGGGAGGGAATACAAGAGTGCAGCCGAGAGAGTTAGAAACCGGTACCTGTATTTAGCGAGACTCAGAAACCTACGGAGTACTGTGGTGAAGAAACAGCAGAAGCGCCTGTAAATTTCATGTTCACGTTAGAAATTGCCTCTTATGAGATCTCATATTGCTTCTTCCATCCCTTAAGATGGCTAATATTAATTCTGTAACGTTTTGGGGAGTTCTCAAAGCAAAATAAGAAAATCAGCAGAGGTCTGCAGGTAAACAAACATACCTTAACGTGTCGGTGACATTTCTGTTACAGAAATAGAGAAATTACGCCAGTTGCAGACTAAATGTTTCATTTAAGAATGATTACTGCTGCTGTGCAGTAGTTGACAGCCCTGCACTGACAGCTGGCGTGGCAGCCAGTGGGCAGCTGTGTTACAGCTGACTTCCAGTAAATGTACTGTCTGAGATAAGCAGCCTCCAGTGCAGCCAGATATATGGGCACGTGAGGGCAGTCCCTCTGGCCTATACAAATGTTTATGTTCTGTAGCACTGTGTTAGGGGGATAGAGCTGCTGGTGTCTGCAGTAGGCGCCTTTAACCATCCATGTGAGAATGTGCCACTTCCGGCTGATGTTGCAAATAACTGTACAGTCAGCCTTTCTGCCTTTCATACCAGTCACCAAGAGTAAAGTGGAAGCAATGCTCAGTAAATTCAATTACTTATGTATAAAGGAATGGTATGTGCGTATTTACACAGTGGGGGATTTTATCCTTGATTTAATATTTTTACATGAAAATTGCCAGTTCTAATGGAGGCAGTTAATAACAAAATGTTAATTGCACATGCTGTCCATAAGCTAGTAAAGAGTTATTTTAATTTAGTTTTTAAGAGAGAGAAGTCTTCTCTTTAAAAGTATTTTGTTAAAAAAAAATAAAAACCCAAAAAACTGCTGCACTCGTACAAAAGGAAAGGTTCCATTAAACTCAGTTATCAAGCTGCAGGAGCAAGGATTTTCCAAATGCAATTTTTTCACAAGTCCATCACAGTTCTAGCCTCTGTCTGTTTCAGGAAAGTACTAAATTCAAGAATGTTTGGACAACGCATTCTGCATCTCCTATTGCTTATGAAAGAGGAAGAATTTACTTAGACAACTACCGATGCTGTATCAGCAGGTAATACATTTACAATTAAAAGTTGACTTGGCTTGCAGTTCTAACATCACAACTGCTTGAAACATATAGCAAACTTTACCCTTCTCAACTGTCCCTGTGAGTTGAGTGGAATTTACTTTTGAGCAGATCAGTTCTCTGACATGCTTTCCTGTTCCATGAACGCTGCAGAGGCACAGCTCAGAAGCAGCACAGGGCAGAGTAGGGGCTGGGGGTCCCGCTCACATCAGTCCTCAGCCATCCCACGTGGGAAAGGAGTAGGGACTAGGAGAACTGGCTTAAGCCATGGTCAGAACAATATTGAGATGGTGCAATATGAAACATAAAAGACAAATGTCTTTGAAGGTTTATCTTTGTCTCAACTTCTCCCTAAGGAGAAAACTACACATGCTATGAAGATTTTATGCTAGTATCAGGTTTTTAAAAATATTTGTACGTTATGCGATGCCTTTATATTAGGAAAGGGAACTCTGGAAGTACTTCAGAGCAAGGCTTCAATATGATTCTTAGTTTTTGGAATATGTTTTCTTGTTAATGGATATTACTAAAGTAACAACAGTACTTTTAAGTATATCTTGTTCTGCTTGCTTTAACAAAAACTTAGAAAAGGTTTGGTTTTAAGCATTACTTTATACTACATTTATTTATAGGCCTTACTTTGAGAGCAATTTCAGATAGCATTTACAAAGGAAAATTAAGGCATGTAGATTTCTGACTTACCAAAAGAGGTAGGATTTATATAAGTGTATGAAATTACTTGTGATAGAAAGTAGTTTATAAAGTAGACTAATGATTAGCAATCATTTTCCTCCAGCATTGCACAAGAGCCAAGAATACTTTATCAAAAGCCAAAGTGTTCTAAGTCAGAAAAAATAGAAGATGCTTTATTATTGGAATGCCCACTGGTAAGAATACTTTTTACTAGAGCACTGTTTTGCAAAACAAATTAATATCTTTCAAAGGAACAGATTTAGAATAGAGCATTCTTTCCCTGTTAACTGTTTTTGTCAACATTTGTTGTGAGCAAAGTCATTCAAGGTTTGCATCATATGCTTATTTTGACAGAAGGTATGCTTAGGGGTATACTCTGAATTTTTCAACAGTGCATTTAAGTGCTTTTTCATGAACATCTGTGGAAGATTTTAAAAATTGTGCCTTTACGCTTATGCAACTCAATTCTAATTCCTTACAACATAAATTCTGTTTTGTTTCTTTATTTTTGAGTTATTAAGGGCAGTAAATGGGAGTTTTGTTTCTTTTTTTTACCAGATGTTAACATTTTATATAAAAAAGGCCTATCAAAGTAATTCTGTCCACAAGCTATTCTCCTTTCTAGTTAATTATTTTAATTAATTTTCCTCCTTTCTTCCCTTACATTCATAGATACTCATACATAGATAGTCTTGCTGCAGTATTTAGACTGAAGCTTGTTCTGTTTTCTCACAAAAAAGGTAAAATTTAAGAGAAGTTAGTCAATTCAATTAGCCATTTTTCATTGAGCACTGTAAAGAGAAGAAAAAGTATTTCTTCATCCACGGGTTATTTTGTTTGGTTTGAAATGTCTGATTCACCTGGTGGAATTTTAAACTATAATATTTTGTACTTGGGAGCACCCTGCTGAGATGTAGTCTGGAACACACAGGAAAGAGAAATGAAAAATGCAATCAGTATTTCTGGGTTGTTCTTCCTAGTGCCTATGGTATAGTAATATCACGCAATTTGAATATCTTTTAGTTCAAAATCAGAACAGTTCATTGCTATTACAAATGGATTTTCCATTTGACTTCAAACTGATAATCTTTTCCATAGCTGTAAAATCTTGACACATTTGATGCCACACTGTTCGACTTCTCATTCTTTGTCTCCTTGGGTTACATTTTTGTGTTATTTTTTCTGAAGCAACTAATAGTTCTAATACAATTCGACTGTTTCGTAAGAAAAGGTCTTTATGGGTGCTCATATGTGTACTGATTTAGCTCGGTTGTAAGCTGTAAGAGCTTAGTCTCCTTAGACTATTTGTAAAGAACATTTCCCCCTCTTGAGGATTTTTCACTTGTGCACTTCCACATAACATTGCAAAAAGTGTGGAATCAAATTAATTGTATAACAGCTGATTATTTAGCACAGACATGAACTCAAGAGATTCTGATGTGATTATCAGGAAGCTTTCCATCTTTAGTTTTTGAGTGTTGTGTATTTATTTCTGTCTTGTTATGTAATGTCCTGGTACTAACTTCTTTATGATAACCTTTTTGTTACACAGGGGGAAATGCTACCAAATCCATCAGACTACAAACCTTCCCTTATAGTCTTAACAGTGCAGAACTGGCTTCTACGTCTCTCTGCTGATTGTGGGGAAATACTGGAAAAAGTGTACCTTGCGGGATCCTGCTGCAAATTCAGGTATTAAACATTGGCTAGGGTTTATATAGCTAACAGTCATTAGTATTAAACTGGAGAAGAGGAATCATGTTTATCTTGCAGTATAGTAAGCTGTCCAATTTCTGTGCATTCAGAAAATCTTGTTTTGATGATTCCTCTGGAAAGGTAACCCCTACAATAACTAGCCAAAGGACTATAAAAAATATTTTTTAATTGGAGGGAATTTGCTGCAAATACAGAGAGGGGGGAAAGAGCAAAGCCCCAAGTTCCTCACCAAACTTTACCACGTTTTCCCAGATTTTTCATTGCTGCTGGTGATTGAATGTGATGTAAGTAGATTACCTTAAAACGCTCCCTGCAGATCAGAGGATACATAGTTTTTGGATGTCTTAGAGTGAAAGACAGCTCATAAAACCTTAGGAACACAATCATACATAGGTTTGTTTGTCTACCAGTTTTCCTGGAGTATTTCTCTTGCTCTAGAATCACTTCAGCAACTTAAGTTACTGTCTCAAATTTGGTATCAAGTTACACAAGAGCCACACACACACACACACACACACACACATACAAATCCAACAAAGAGACTGCTGTTGGCTTTTCTCTGATAATTTCATAGCCTTTGATAGTGCAATAGCACTACCATGCAGCAAACTTCTAAGAATTGCAAAGTAAACCTCATAAAACATAATAAAAATATGTTTAAAGGTTAAAGTAAGCAGTTTTCAACTTACGAACATTCTTCTCCATAGGGCATCCTATCCACTTTATTCTTAAAAGCACAGCAGTTACTGCTTCTGGCAAGGTGCATGGTTTTTTGAGTTCCTGGAAATCTTCTTTGGACTGAAGAATAAGAAAGCAGTGATTTGTGAAGGGAAGGAATAAAAATAATATAGTAAATGTTCATACTTTAAGAAGTCTTCACACAACTCTATAAGGAATAAGCTGTTCTTGGCATCTAGTCCAGTGGCTTTTGCATTACTGAAAAGAACAAACAGTTCAGGTGCCTTTCTCCAGTCAGATACTGAGCAGTTTGCCTGGACGCAGGGATCCGCCTAATTACAATAGGTTACATTTTGCATGAAATAGTGTATTTATTATTAAATGATTTTACAGTGATTGAGATAAGTCTTCCTTACCACAAATAGGTACCTAAGTTGGGATACTCCTCAAGAAGTAATGGTTGTGAAGTCAGCTCAGAATAAACTCCCTGCAGCAGCACGGCAGGTAAGTTTGTTGAAAAACTGTTCTTTAATTTTTACAAGATCAGTCACAAATTTGCAAGGACAGATATGGAAACATTATACTTTGCTACTATGGTAAAATATAAAGACATCCTAATGCCAGCAAATATCTCAAGTATAATGTGTGTTCAATGCTTTTTCTTTCCCAGGCAGGTATCCAACAGTCTGTACTGTTTCATCTTGCTGTCTTCCAAGTTTTGCCTCTGTCATTTATTGGAATGCTAGAAATAAACAAAAAGGTAGGTTTAATCTGCACTGTAGTTGTATGAGAGACATGATTTAGGCAACTGTCCTACGATTTCAGAAGTCATACTTCATGTTTCAGGACACAACTTTTTTTAATGAGCAGTGATGTTCTTTTAGTGTCTGACAGTTGGAAGCACTGGGGGAAGAATCTTAATTCCAGACGAGACAATGTTAATGAATTGTTACTGGGTTACTCCTTGTTGTGTTGAACTTCAGTTCTTACAGTTGCTGTAATTAAAGGCTAGAGAACTGTAAAGTGTAGTGTCCTTTTCACCTCTTTATACGTAGATATGCTTCTCACCCATTTCTAGTAATAGTCTTTTGATTCTATACACAGTATCAAATGACTCAAACTTTGGTATTATCATAAATACCAAATGGTACAGTATAAATACATGTCTTTATCAGACAAGAGGAAACAACCTTCCTGAGGTTGGTTTGTGACCTTCTACATAAGCATATACTTAGATGGTCAAGCTGATGGAAATTCTGGTGTTTTGGTTAAAAAGATATTTTAAGTCATAGGTGTTCTAGATAAATCTTACAAGTGGAACAGTATGAATGTGCAGGATCTGTCTTCAAAGTTCTGTGAGCTACAGTCTCATTTGGGGTCCAGAGTTACCAGTGGGTTTTAGTTCATGCTGGGTTTGGCTAAGGCTGGGAAGTGGAAGAGGAGGTTTAACCATTTTTTATTTGGACCTGTGAAAGTTTAGGGGCACTGTTCTGTTTAAAATTAGCATTTATGACTGGAAAGCACAAATTTTACCAGTATCAAGGGTATTCTCCATCTTTTCATGGATGGCATGCTGAATTCATCAGGGTCATAGAAGGCAAAATGTAAAAAAAACAAAACAAAACAAAACAAACCGTCTTCAATTAGGCCTGTACTGTTTATCACAGTAACTGTTACTACTAGGAATAAGTTCAGGGTAGAATTTGGAATTTGAGAATATGTTCATCCAAGGAAATAACTAGTGAATGCAATGCTAAGCCTGATAGGGATTGGTACTGTGTAACTGTTACATTACAGTAAGGATTAGTTATTCTTGAATACTACAGAATGCATGTAATGCAACAGTTTTACTGAGATGGTACGCCACAATAAAGTCTGAGTTCAGAGTGGAACTTTTTATCCTTTATGTCAAGGGTAAAGAGAGTTTGGGCTGGAAGACAGTAGGACTGAAACGAATAATCTCAACAGAAAAAAAAAGAAAAAAAAAAGAAAGAAAGCAAGGCCTCAGAGGTGAATTTATCTTTCAGGACCAAACTGAAAGATACGAGTAAGAATTAGGAGTATTCCAGCCTTTGGGTTTCTTTTCTTTAATTGATTTTAAGCCTGTTTTACTTATTTCTTCATACAGCTATTCTGAATTAAAAAAAAAAAAAAGAAAACTCTGGTCTTCCAAACATCTCAGTATAAAAAAATTACCAATTTCACATGTTGTCATTAAATATTAAGAATTAGTTTGTTCCTTGGTGTTTTTTTTTCAGTGGAGATGTTCTAAAGAGTAGCACAAATGAATACTGCATAATCTCTAAAGGGGTAATCGGCTTTTCATGAATGCGTCTAATTTGGATTCGGAGAGGATTTGTACTCTTGACAGCTGGATACTTTAGTGTTAGTACAGCTGTACAGTCACAGAGGCATGATTAGACTAGTATTTTACCCTGGTGATGGAGAGGTTCTGCAATCAGTACTTTTATATTGAACTGTTAGCTTTCCTATTGGCTTCCTGTGGGATGCTAGGCAATACAATCTATTCATGTCTTGTGATAACTGGGCAACGTGATATGAAGATATACTCAGAATTAATTAGAGAATAAATGTTCTTGTAGAATGTGACTTACCTGACACAGGTGTTACTGCAGTGCAAAGTATTAGAGAAACTCAGCAGAACAGATGAGTTATAGGAACCTTCTTAAACTAAAACTTTGGTTATAGGAAAAGGAACTAATTACTGAGATTATATTCTTAATTTTGGGTTTTTCATTCTCTCAATTGTTTGTTCTTTAATAGAACATTTTTCTTTTTACAGGTATTTGGTAACAATGTAACAGACGTTGCTATTTCTAATGGAATCCTGATTGTAATGTATAGCATGGGTTTGGTCAGGCTGTATAACTTCCAGGCTATCTCTGAACAGGTAATGGGAAATTTTTCATATAGTCCGTGCTATTTTGTGGCAACAGATCATTAATATACTTGTAACATCACATAGGTACATGGGGATTGTGTCAAAGGATTGAATCCTTGCCTGTGTCTATTTACAGCCTGAAGATATGAATGGATATACTATCAGAAAATTTTAGCTTGCCAGTCACAGGTGGCAAAACATGAGAAACAGGGCTGGACAGGCATTTCAACACGTGCTAGACCAGAGTGTGCTGCTTTTTATGCACAGTCTGTAGTTTCAAAAGAAAATGTTATGGTTAGAAATGATGGGCATGGAAGTTTGTTTGATCTGAACCTGAACTACAGTGAACCTTTTAAGTTTACCTTCTTCCATTAAAAAAATCGGATGTTAATTCAAATTAAGACTTTGAGCAGCATCTAGCAAGATAAAGAATGCAGTAGTAATGAAGCACTGAAACAAAAAGCAAGTAAATATCCATCAATAAAGCTGAATTGTCCTGCATTATTTTAGTTCATGGAGCAGCCATTTGATCTGGGATGTGAATTCAATTGGAATGGTGAAGTGGGAGTTGTGGGAAAGTATCCCTTTGGTCTTCCATGTAACATTAAAATAACAGGTATTTATGATCTTTGTATTATCTTGTCCTACATGGTTTATTTATGACTCTTTAGCACTAAGAACATTAAAACTACTGTCCTAATGTGCTGTTGCTTTATTTCCAGGTTCATTATAGTACACTCATACTTTTCTTTACTTTTAATTGCAAGAATAAATTAAATAGCACCCAGCCTGAGCCATTCTATGATTCTGTGACAAATTAGTACAGCACATAATCTATTTTAAAAACTTCACAGGTAATGCACGAAATGGAAACACCTTCCTTATTTTTGAGAGAACTGCTCAGGGAAAGAGAAAGGGCTACAACAGCTGTTACTGATACCTAGAAACTGTATATAACACATAAGCAGAAGATGAAAGAGAATTTAATCAGAGAGAATTAGTGAGATAGTATGTAGCTTGTCCAAATTGCATTTTGATATTTCTAATTATTGGAAATGTGCCAGTTTCAGTAAGGTTAATTCCCAAGGAAAGAAGAAATGATACCTTAAAAACTATCCTCGTGCCTCAAATCAGTAACTTATCAATGTTCTGCTTTATGTAATGATTTTAATTTCTTTGAAGCCTGACATTCATCTCTACTGGTGCCTCTAACATTAAAATTTGATGATAAGAATCTTAATAAATGACCAAAAGCTGTGAAACTTTTTTTTCCCTTTAGAAATTCTAAAAATTTCAAGTGAGACACTCGAGGTGGGAGTAAGTTTCACCAAAATCAAATAAGGCATGCTTTTTTCCTTTAATTTTTGAAGGTTTCTGTAGTAAATACTTTATAGGAGGCTCTTCCCATAAAATGTTTTTCACCTTTATGTTTACAAACAATATTAGATAATAGCATACAAACCAAAACTGATTCACATAAACTTGAGGAAATGCACAAAGATAAAATGCAGAATTAATAGTTAAAGCTTTCAAGTATAATGCAGTGTTTTATCAAAACAGTGATAGGCTACTGTATTTGATGTCTATTTATTTCTCCTTATTTTCCTCTCTGCTAAACCAGAATGTAATTCTATAGGCCCTTTGGAAAACACTGTGGGAGCTTAGAAAGGAATTCTATAGTTGATATGTTCTCACGTCCTATGAATCACTATAGTTTTTGTTTATGATATTCAAAACCCATGTGCTGGGGGAGAAATGTTTTTGATCTTGAATTATATTTAAAAATTTGTGGTTAGGAAGCTTTGAACTTAGATGAACATTTGCCGTGGCTGCTGTTTGCTGCTAGTTGCATTCCTGTGGTTTTTTTATGGAGCTGTTTCTCTTCTAAGAGTGAAATGGCTGACTGAATCTTCAGTGTAATGTAATGCTTCAGTGAGTAAGATTTTAACAGCTGCAGAGTTTAAACTTGTATTTACCATAATTTAACTGTTCAGAATTTTCCTACTTAGTCCTACTGTCCCTACAGAAATTGCCAGAAGGGATGGCAATCCCTTCAAATTTGATGCTTTTTTATGGTGTTTGAGGTACCCAAGAGGAGGAATAAAGAGATAAAAACACATGGGTTACTATGTACTTACCACAGCTTTTATAGCTACTGACTGGTAAGAAATTTAATTTTGGCCACAGTTGAAAGAAAAGACAAGGTAACTATAGATCTTCATTATGTCATCTTCTGAAGGACAAGAATGTAAAATTGTAATTTGACTGATTATCATAGGATTCAGTAAATTCAATTAACAAAAAACAGAGAAGATATTTTGCTCATTTTTCTTTTCCACAACAAATTAGAACAAATATATGTTAGTGCTGCCAAGAACAACTTTGTGGCTTATGTTTAGATGAGACTTGAGAGTTCTAAGGAAATGAACAAAGAGGCTCAATCTAGAGACTCAAAACTCACATTGCTAGGGGAAGGACTCAGGAATAATGAAAACAAAATGTTGAGCAACAAGAGCAAGTGACACATAACAGTACTGGGGAGGTGAGGCAGCAGAGTCACGCTACTGCAGAGCTGGCTGCAGCCTTAGAATTTTGGCAAATGAGCATAAAAAAGAAAAGCGTATCTTAGCAGCAGCCTCTACTGCTTCTGATGGTTGTATTACTGGAAAAAAACATTTAAATCTACCATTTAGTCCATCCAGTAGAATTTTTCATGGGCCTTATTATATATTCATTATTTAAAATAAAAAAGTCTACAAAGTGAAATGTTACAAGTTTTCTTGACCTGTTTTTCATCTTCTGACAGATGTTAATAATTGCAGGTCCTTTGCTTATGCCTCCATCCTCAACATTCTCCATGCTTTCTTACCTCTGTTTTTACAAACTGTATACTTCATTACATCTTGCACACAGTCTCCCATTTCCTATGTGTTAATGCAAAAGACATCTAGGAAGAGAACCTTTCTCTAGCTCAGGAAAAACTTCATTTCCATAGACAGCAAAGTCAGTATAAAGGGGCTATGTTCTGAGAAACATGAAAGAAAAAGTGGGAAGCACTATATAACCATAATTGCTGATGTCCTGCAAAATCTTGGCACCATCAGCTACAGTTTGGTTAATTATCTAGACTAAGCAGGGCAAGGACGAATCAAAATTTGGATCAAACTCTTGGGAAAAAGAAAGTCCGGATAAGAACCTTGCCCTCCTCACAATAATTCAGCTTGAGTATTTACATTCTGCCTGCTTAAATTCCCTCTGCAGATTTCCTCCATGTTTTGTCCTTCTTTTTCTTTTTCTTTTTTTTTTTTTTAATAAGCATTTCTCTGTACTGTTAAAAAGAACTGTTCTTTCATTTTAAAACTGATGGAGTCAAAGCAGCTGTAGAAGTTGCTTTTATTTACAAAGTTTTCGAGAGGTCATTTCTTTCCAAGACACTTTTCTCATTTAGTACACAGAGTATTTGTATGAATGGTGTGTTACATCTGTCTAATTTATCCCAACTGAAATCAAGATAGAACTAGACTGCTTTTGCCATTAATTAGAAGAATTCTTTGATTTGTTTTTTTGTTTTGTTTTGTTTTGTTTTTTTCTAAGAACTCAGCTACAGATTGAATTCATTGTGGTCTACACTATTTTGTTGTACTACAGGAAAGGACATTTAGCTATTTAGTTTAGTTATTTTTCTCAAGAGAATAGTGATCTTTTTGATACGCGATTTGACTGCCATTTGATCTGTTCATGGTTTTGTCCACTCTCATTCAGATGAGCTGGACTGATTTTAACTATTTGCTAAGTCTTCGCGTATCCAGCTCATTTGGAATGAAGTAAGTCAAAGATATCAGGAAAGTAGTTCAGCATGAAGATGTGAGAACTCAGTAAGCTTCCAAAGGGAACTGCAGATATGTATATGTGCCTGGATGCTAGGTGAGAAAGTGTTGCTGGTGCTAGAAGAATTATGACAGCCAGTATATTTCCATTTGTCTTCAAAAGTTCTGAAGAGTTAACAGCTTTATTTTAATTTAGACTTGTAAGGATCAACAGAATTATGATTGTTCTTCTACTAATGGTCTTAACATTACCCCGTGTTTGCAGATACTCCACCTTTGCTATTTGAAGCATCTTCTCTGGAGAATGCATTTCAAATTGGAGGTTTTCCTTGGCATTATATCATCACACCTAACAAGAAAAAACATAGAGGAGTCTTCTATATTTGTTCTCTGAAAGACAATGCTTTGGTAATATATTGAGTTAGTAGCTTCTCTGAAATAAACGTGTGTCATGTTTGTCTTCATCTCTCCTTCTGAGCATTGCTGAAGGTAACGAAGTATTCATTTTCCACTGCGGTGCCTTCACAGGGATTGCCCTACAGCATTCTGTTTACCATCCAGTGAAGTCATATTTTCTTCTGAAATACTATTGCTTCTGATATTTCCTTCATTGCAATATAATCGTAGCACTGCCAGTGCTACATAGCTTTGTATTCAGAACTTAAAGAGTCGAGCAGAATCTCATACCTAATTCCTTGTGTGAAAACATCTTAATGCACTTCCAATTGGGCAGCCTACCAGTTGGCATTTTAAGAAATCGCAGAACAAGCTTCCTTAATGTTTGTGGTGTATCCTTGATTTGTACATTTTCTCTCTCTAGAAAGATGTTATTACTCAGCTTAATCCAGCATCCCTTTTTTTTTTTTTTTCTTTTATGTACTATTCATCATATATTCTTTTATGTGAGATGACTGTCTCAAATTTTATTTTGGATCTGCATTTGACATGAAGATATTTATATGAAGAGTTTCTGGCCTCTTACTTGAGGATTCTTTACTAAAAAACTTCTCATATGTGAATGTTCTTATCTCTTTTATTAGCCTGATCATATCGGTGATCCTCCTCCTGTTTCTTTTAGCTTCAGAACGTCTTTCATAATCACAGGTGAAGATCAATTTAGATTCAAAGGGACTTGTGCAAACCTTTCCCATCTAGTTTTTTCTACATGCATTTGAAAATTTGAATGATCAGTCAGCTGAATTTAACAGCAGAAAGCACCTGCCAAAACTTGAAGATTTTGATCAATTTGCATCATTTGCATCTGAAATCACAAGTTACTATAGGCTTGCACGCTCCATAAATATTTGTGCACAAGAAAGGCTGAGCCTGAGGCCTGAAGCACAAGATGAAGTTTGTGCTACTACATTTCTCATGTCTCCTCAGATTACTAGAATTGTTCAAGGGTTTGCAGAATGTAGGTTTCATTTCATTTTGCATAGTTTTAGGAGAGGCTGCACATACAGTCATGGTACAAAGTGAGTGTTTATTGCAAATTGAAAGAAACATTGAAACAGTTCCATACTGAGTACCCTTGAAAATTAGAATTGTTGGAGTCTTTATTCATTTATTTATTTGTTACTTTGTTCCTCTGCCTTCTTTTCTGGTCATGTTTATCAGAGCAATATTTATAAACCTTCAGAGGTTTGTGGAGAAGAGCTGTGTATTTCCCCTCTACTTACATCTGTGAGGCTTTAAGTATACTAATATTCTAAGCTTTCCCTTCCTTCTTCAGGCAAAAAATGGTATACAAGATATGAAATGCTGTTCACTGGAACCTGATTGGATATATTTCCATCCAGATATGTCGGGCAGAATAATCCATGTGGGACCAAATTTGATAAAGTATGACTTTTTTTTTTCCTCAAGTCTTGTTTTCACTAGGAAGAAAGTTGCATAACTGAATAAATTCAGTAGTTCGATAATCTGTGGGCAAAACATTGTCATCAGTTCCTAGAAACTGGAAAAATTATAAATTTGTCAGAATCAGGAGCCCTGGAAGAAACATCGGCAGATTTCTAGATGAAGAGTGTGTGTATTCGCAGGCAGTAGTAGAATTTGATATTAAAAAAAATTCAGAACAACAGTGCTAAAATTTCAGTGATACACATAAATTATAAAAATAATTTATTTCAATTTCAGTTATTTCTGATGGTTTTAATACAGCTGATCTTTTAGATTAAAAATATAGAAGTATTGTAGTAAATGGATATGAATGTATACTCATTTTGTGATTTTTGTCTCTTTGGTAGAGTCTTGAAACTTAAAGAAGTTGAAGATAATACAGACCAAATAGAAATTGCAGAAGACTTTATAATCATGGCCAACAGAGAAAACTGTGTGAGTTTAACAGGAATTTCTAACATTTGAGATGACAGTGCATAATTTTGAGCAATTATGAGGTGTTCTGAAATGAATATGAGCAATCAATGTGTTTAATGGTTATAACTCAAAGCTCTTTGACACTCCTTGTTTTCACTGGTCTTTTTAAAGCTATATGAAAGAAATTTTGAAAAGAAGTTATATTTTCAGGATAGTTTTCTGAATTCTCAAGCCGGTTTTTTAAGTTAAGGTGTGCAATATAACTGTACCAGTGATGTAAAACATACTTACAAGATGGTGGCAGATTCCTTCAAATTAAGGTATCACCAAGGATAATTTTGTTTATGCTCTGCTGAGTTGGTTATACAAATGCTATAAATGTTTCAAGTCTCATAAATTATGGGTAAGTCTTTGTAAGATAACAGAGATAGTACATTCCTTCAAGAAGTGTGACTCTTCCCTTCTGTGTATACCTGCACACTTGTGACAAGTTTAGCATTCAGGTAACCCTTGGTGAGCCAATTCAGTGCAATAACATAGTAGATAGCAGCCCTGGGAAAAAAAAGAAGAAAAAGAAGAAGAAGAAAAAAAAGAGTACTCATTTTGCTTACCTGGTGAGTTGAACTGGAGCTGAAACAGTAGAGAATAGTACAACCAAGTGGCAAGGGAATGATCTGAACCTCTGACAGAAATGAGCTGTTAAATCACCTCCATTGTTTCCTGCAATCTATAGAGTGCTTTTGTCATTTTTCTATCACAAATGTCAAAAAAGTTCAAAGAACACAATTAGGAAGAACAGTTTTTTGTAAGGCTGTGTCATTTTCCTTCAATGTATATAGTTTATAGAAAGCAAAGGCTTTTTTTTTTAATCATTTATGAGTCCTGTAAAGTTCCCAGTAGTCAGTGATACTAATTTTGAAGCTTTCTTAGGAGAAAAGTTTGTATATTAAAAATCTGTATCAGGAGTTCTATTTAATTCAGAAAGGATAAGCTTTGTCATCTAATGGATTGCCTTCAATTATTTAGGAGTTGAGTAGACAACTTTCTGTTGGAATAAAAGCTAAAAAATTAGAGTTGTTGAATCCTGTCTGTAATCTGCTTTTTACTTTTGACCTCCATTAAGGTATTGATAATGCCAATTTTGAATATTTTTTGCATTAGTGATGATGAATGCAATGAAAGCAGCTGTGGTGGTTTAAGATGCTACTTTGACTGTCTCCTGGAATTAAGATTATGAAGCAAATTGGTGTAACTTCATTCTCATTCCAGCATCTTGGCTACAGTAACTACAGTTCTAAAAAAAAATGGTAGTGGAGAAACTTTGCTACCTCCACAGGAATGAGAACCTATAAATTACTAACATCAGTTATACCTCACCTAAAGCCACCAAGTTCATAAGCCCTCATAAAGAACAGATGGCAGCAATAAGGCTATGTATTGCTAATAAATAAAACAAGATTCCAGAGATTAAGGCAAGGTCAGGAGCAGAAGGCATGACACAATTCCAGAGATTAAAGCAATGTCAGAAAGCAGACGACATGAATTAGGTATGTTGTCAAATAGATATGATGAAACTATAACTCTCTAAGTCCAGGGCTGTTCTTTTTCTCCAAAGGTGAACAGCTCTGTTACTGTAACATCTTCAGGTCGAGTGGTGAAAAAACGTCTTAACTTGCTGGATGATGACCCAGAACAAGAGGTAACTGATGTAGTGAGTATGGATTAAAGAAGTTTAGCAAGACAGAAGTCATTCCTGTTACAGGTGCAGTGCCTGTAACCATTAGTTGTGTTAATTTTTTAATTCTTTATCCGTTATCTATTTATCCTGTCATATCTAGAATGCATCTACTTGTACATTGTTCAGAACATCACTTTCTTCTCTTCCTGTCTTAAGGAATATCACCAACCTAAGTTAGAAACCTTGTGTTAGGAAAGATGCTTGTTGGCTATCAGGCTGGCAGAGTGATGCCAAAATACTTTCCAGTTCTTCAGGGAATGTGAAATTGTTTCATATGTAAACTTAAGGCTTTGTTTTTCCTAAGACATTCAAAATTGTAGACTATGAAGATGAACTGGATTTGTTATCCACTGTGGCAGTTACTGAAATAGGAGCTGATGGAAGAGCTCACCTTGATTTACGCTGTAATGAACATGGGATTCTACTTAAGAGTATTCCATTACTGGAATCCTGGGATGTGGTGAGGAGCATTCTTTTTTTTGTTTGGTTGTTGACACTAACATTTCCCCTTTCCTATTTACCTACCACTAAATGCATTAATTTTTCATTCAGATTTGAAGTGGGTAGATAAATTGTGTTGCTTAGTGTTATGGATGAGACTTGTACTAAATATAATCATGACTCAAATAAATTAAGTATTCCATCAGACAGTAGTTACTTTATCAGAAAATCTTAATTATTGGAAATCAATGTTATCAAGCTGTGGAAATTGAGACTGCAATCAGAATTATTTTTCTCATTTCAGACTTACAGTCATGAAGTTTACTTTGACAGAGATATTGTATTGCATATAGAACAGAAGCCTAACAGGAGGTTCAGTTGTTATGTTTACCAAATGGTCTGTGATACTGCAAAAGAAGATGAATGTTCAAGGCATGAAAGAACAGAAAGAGCGTCTTTTAAAAAAGGAGGGAGAGTTTTTGAATATACTTAAGACGTAACAACTATAGAGACTTCAATTTTGATGTTATCTAAGGACTTCATATGTATTAATTAGTCAATTACTGTTTTCCAGCCAGTGTTTAACATTTTGTACCATTATACAAGGTTTTATTTTTATTTTTTTCTCTCTCTAATATTGTACTCTTGTCTATAGTCCATAATGGTTTTTCATGTATTCACCAGTTCTTTAACGCTGAATACAGCATTTCTTGTTTCTATTCAGCAACTGCATTGAAATACTGAACATCAAGGAGAAAGATGTAGACTTTTTGATCATCTACCATCTGCTGCATTCTATCTTATGTAGTTTTAGCTATGCAACTTTAACGCAGGCTGTTAACTAAACAAAATGTGAAAGGCTGTATAGAAAAGAACTTCTATGTAGGACAAAAACTGCATTTGTTATCGTTGCACAAAACCAACAAGAGGATTTTTTCTGACATACAAAACCATTTGCGTTTTTTGGGGGTTTAACCAATTTTCTAGTTCTGTTTGTTTTGGTTTGAAGAAGAGTATTAATAAATTATGCATATTTACTGCCTTTTATGTTTTATTTATTTTATATGCATATATGAAAAAGGCACTTCTCTGAGTTTCCCCATGCCAAATTTCACAAAGTGCTCAGTCTGAGTCAAAGCCACCAGATAGTCTTATCATTGTGTGCAGCCTGTCTCATACGTAGCAATTCCACGTGATATATTCATTAAAAATAAAAGTAAACAAAACCAACTAATATAAGTGAGAAGACAACTCACAAGCTCCCAACCTACTTCATGATCATGAAGACTAACCATGCAAATAACCAAACGGAGAGTGACCAAATGCAAGCTAAAGGTGACTCCACAAGTGTTGCTTTTGGAGAGATGGCCAACATCTGATTTTTCCCCACTACCACCACTGTCATTTTCATTTCATGAGCGTAATCATTCCAAACCCAGCTATTTCTTTTCCTGGTAACCTTTACTCCTGAAGCGTTCGTTTTTCCAGCTGATGCAATAGCGAAGAGCTTTAAAATTATATATAAAACCAGCATTTGCAAGATTATATATAAAGAGTAGTGTAAAATAAAAAGTAAAGTAAAATTGTGGAAAGAAAATAAAAAATAAAAAATAAAAAAAAAGGCAGAAAGGAGATGTAAGAAGGTAATGAAACAACAGTAGAAATAAAGAACAGCAGCAATGCTCTACTTACACCCTACCTTCAATTCATTTCCATTTAATGTCTAGGAAAAAGACACCTGTCCATTATGCTACTACATAAATAACAGGGAGATAGAAGAGTAGAAACTACTACAAAATCTATAGGAAACAGTGCTGAGGCAGAAATTTCTATTCTGTGTATGGGTTAATTATTTGTAACTAAATTCCTTTCATTAGAGATCTGTCACCTCAGTCAGTGATGACAAATGGAAACTACTTTACCATGAAAAAGAAAACTCTATAGCCGAACTGAAAAGTAAGGTTGCAAAGAGGACAACTGCTTGTCAGATACAAGTTGAATGCTTGGGAAAGAATGACACAGAGCTGTTTTTCATGATACTCCTCATCTCCTCTGCATCACTCTTCTGATGTATGCAAATTATTTCATGTAGCCATTACTGGGAAGTCGTAAGTCAGGATATTTATTAATAAAAGTTGCTACATGAAAGCAAACTGATGAGACTAAAAAGGTACTTAGTAAGGAGAAGTGCAGTTTCCAGATGGTCATGAATCATCTGTGGCCGGAGTAGATAAAGGGAAGCAGGAACACTGAGGCTATTCAAAAGCTGATTTAAAAAAGGCAGAGTAACCATTTTGCTAGTCTTCAGAAGTATTATGCAATCTTGAAAAAATATTTGAGACAGAAGTGGTGACAGCAAAAGCAGAAACTTTCCCTGATTGGGATATAGCAGAACATTTTTATGGGAGATGTGCAGTTAGTGATTATATAAACCCCATCACCATTTCTGACATTTTGATGACATACTTAGTCCTCCTTATTGGTATTTCATTCTCGTTTCTGTTTGGATTATTTAAAACAGTTATTTCCAGAGCAAGGTATTTAAACTTCACTAAAGCACTGCTTATTAAATAGTGCAGGTACCATTCACAATATCACCTCTATAGCTTTCAAGAATTTGCTGTGCTTCCCAGTGACTATTAGTTTGAAGCTGTTGTGACTTGCAGTAGTCTTCTAAATCAACAGTTGTACATTGCTGTCCATCTGGTGAGAAATGCAGCAATTTATGGTGACCAAAAGGCAGCACAGACTTTAATGAAGACTATGAGCTTTGCGTAAGAAACTCGATCACGGTAAACGCACAGTATACATGTTCCATCCTGGAAGCTCACACATAGACATTTTCATTCAGAAACAGGAGAGATGTTTATGTTAAATTTTAAAACTCTTTGACAGCTATTTAAGAATAGAGAATGTAGAATGACTGTTCCTGAACACTTCTATGAGTAGGTCTCAGGTGTGACTAAATCTCCAAAATTTGGCAGGTCTTAATAGAACGATGCCCAAACACTCCTACAAACTTAGCCCAACGTCTATGTAAGAAACCGGGTTAATAGCTGTTTTACATTTACAGCAGTGGAATCCAATCGAGGAATCCAACGTGAGTTGAAGGGGATGGCCACGACAAAAACCGTGCTCCGAGAACAGTACACCAACGTCTTTAAGCACGCTCAGCGGCTGCACTTCCCGAGCTGCGTCTCCTCATCGCAGCAGTACTTCTGGTTTATCTCTCGGTGCTTACGGCCGCGCTGCGTTATTTCTGCAGCGGCGCTGGAGGCTCCCATCGGTGCCCTCGCTCACCGCCACAGCCACGTGCCCAACGCCTCGGGCACCAAGGAGCGGGCGGAGCCCCGCGGTCAGGTCCACTCGCAGTCGCCGTTCTGAGCGCGAAGGACTGGGCAAGGCTGTACAGAATACTTGTAAAAAGCAGCTTGGCGACGGCCGGCTCGCAACGAGCGGCGCGGGGCGGCGCCGCCCGGGCACGGGGCCGAAGGAGGGCGTCAGCGAGGGCGTCCGCCTCGCCCCTCCCGCGCGGCGCTGGCGGCGACGCGCGGGGCTCGGAACATGGAGGACTACGGGCTCTTCCTGGCGCTGCTGGGCTCGGCGCTGCTGGTCGGCTTCGTTTCCGTCGTTTTCTCCCTCGTCTGGGTCTTCAGCTACCGCGAAGGGCTCGGCTGGGACGGGGGCTCGGCGGAGTTCAACTGGCATCCCGTCCTTATCGTCACAGGCTTCGTCTTCATCCAGGGCATCGGTGCGTGAGGGCCCGGTGGGGCGGCGGCGGAGCTGGGGCCGAGGCGCTGCGCGGGACGGGAGCGGCGGGAGCGGGGCCGGGGCGCTGCGCGGCGCTGCCGTTCGGGAGAGCAGGCGCTCGCAGCGAGACGGGACAAAGAGTCCCTTGTCGCGAGCTTGTAGCGGTGGTTTGGGCTGATTGGGCTTCTTTTTCGTGTTTTTTTTTTCCCTCCCTTCAAGCACTTGTTTACCCTGGCCTAGGATTTCCTTGCACTTTGAGAAAGGCTTGCGAGGTGTGTTTTCCTAGTCAGCCTGAATTTATGCGAGCTGGGAATCGAAACGCCAGCAGTGCTGCCCTAGGAAAAAACTTTCACTCGTTTGGCTCCGTCCCTTCTGGCTCGCTCCCCCGTCTCAGTTCAGCACCACCGCAGCCAGACCCAGGAGCAGGGCTTGTGCCAGAGGAAATGCAGCACCAAGAACACCGCTGCAATGCATTTCATCAGCCCAGAAGCTGTATAAATTCTTTTGCAAAATATATATTTACAATTCGTACTTAATTCTGTTGCCTGAGTAATATAAAATGGTTATGATGAGGCGGGGAGACGTTTTTATAAAGTGTACGAACTTTTGATTGCGCAGCGTTCAGCCTTGGACTGACAGCGTTTCCCATTACACGTGCTATGTGCTCACTGTCTGCTTTCCATCACACGCCCTTCACATGTTAGGTCTTAAGGGCAAGAGTTGTTCTTTGAGGCCGACGGGAATGTTGGAGTTTGAACGACATGCTTTTGCTGTTAGTAGAACAGCTAAATCCAAGAAAATGACTGACTTGCACACGATGCCACTGATCAATGGTTTGAGGTGAGGAAAGAAAACTGGCGGTATTCTCAGTAAAGTTTAAAAAGCAGATAATGGTAGTGCCCTAGAAGTACTAATCCTGTAACTTGAGTTAGTATTTACACTAATTGCATGAAAACTAACAGGGAAGTTTGGCAGAGATAACAGCTTCCAACAGTGTTTTCTGATAAAGTCAGTAACAACATTCTGGCTAGTTTCACTGATAAGAGAATGTGTGAAGAAACAGCACCAATTTCTCAAAGAAGGGCAGATGAAAGTTGCAGAGAATGGTGGAAATTCCTTGACAGTTTCACCACTGACCTCTCTGGGGAGAAGGAGCAAGGAGATGATTTTACTCTTCTTACGTTATGAAGAACCTCTGGAAACCTGAAGTATTTTTTTTCTGTGTAAGAGGAGGAATTAACTTAGAATTTCATTGTTAGCAACCTTATTTACATTTGCTTCCCTGCTGAACGACATTTTGCACTCATCCAGCCAGGAAATGTGTCCAGCACATCTGGACATTCATTCCAGCCAGCGCGTTGTTTGGATCGCGCGTATGGCCGCTCGCTCTGCAGCAGGAGCCCTGCCAGGGCTGGAAGGAGCAGCAGGGTGGCTGCTGAGCTCTGGCAAGGCAGGGAATTTAGTCATTTGAGCACACACCACAAATTTAATATTTTCAGTGGCAGCGAGGTATGTTCTGAGCTTCATGGCTTCAAGTTACAAAGAAGTTTTGAGCAGTAAACAACATTTTGAAGCTGGCTTATATAATATTGCTCAATAGGTCACGTAAAGTGTAACTTCTGATTATAAATAAGCAATGAGAAACACCTGTTAACTTCACTAAATACAAATTCTTGTGATCAAGCTACTGAGCTTTTTCTTCTTATAAACACAGATTTTTTTTTTTAATCTTATTTATTTATTTATTTATTTTGCAGACAATACGGGGAGGTTTTCTGCAGAATTTTCCATTGCTCTTTTCTTTCCTCTGAAACTCAGCTTACCGCTGTTTCAGAATTAATTAGTTGCCTCAAGCCTTGTGTAGGTATTTGTAACATAAAGGAAAGTTTATCATGGCTAAAACAAACAAACAAACAAATCAAACCAGGAATTCATTAATAGAAGAGCATTATTTGGAGTAGGAAATCCAATTAGGTAACATGAAAAGCAAAGCTGGAGACTGATGGAAAAGTCCAACATTGAATTCAAAGTAATTTGGATGAGGCTGAGGGATAGCACACCTCTTTGCACACATGCAAGAAAAAGAAGCCCTTAAGTAGCTAAAAGTAGAAAGGAACAGCTGAATACATGCTTCGGTTAAATTTGTGTGCAAGATTTGAAATAGTAACCAAATCACCTGTTTCTTCAGTTCATTAAAGCCTGCACAAAGGATAGAACTGTATTGTCGGTCTGTGGGAGGTAGAAGAAGTGACTGTAATAACATGGATATGGGGAATTAGATACAAAAATTATTGTATGTATCTTGTCAACAAAATGAAAAAGCTGTAGGCACAACAATGTGAGTTTTAACTATTTATAGATGAGTACATGTAAGTAAATTATATTGATAAAGCCCTGTCAGTGCACAGAATTGTCCAGATGGTTTTCCAAAGTGGTGATAATACAGGCAGTAAAAATCTGTGTGCATATTTGTACCATGACTATTTTAAATATTAAGATAGGAAAAACATGAAAAAAATGATTGTAAGAAGGGCTTGAAGGAATAGTATAGTGTGTGATAGAATGGAGTAAATTAGTAAATTAAGAATTTTGCTTTCTTTTTCACGTGTAAAGGTTTTCATAAATACCAGGGCTCCAAAGCAACATCTGCATGCTGCTTCATGTTTGGCCTGCAAATGATAACAGTTTGGTCCCCTCTCAAAGGGCTAATGATGAGAGCCATCGTGATGTAATACAGAATAAATGATTTTCAATTCATTACTAACCTATTAAAATCACACTAGAGAAGCTAGTATTTGGTCACCAGTTGTGACCAAGTGGGTTGTGAGAAGCATGCAGTCAGAAAGGAAGTGGAAGTGGTGATGGGGAAATGGGACCTTGTCTTTTGGCAACAGTAAACAGTCAGATCTGCTCAAGTTAGGATGTATAACTTTACTCACAGCCCTGAGAGGGGATTACAGCAAAATGTACTATCGTGTATTTGTCCTGTGCTACAGCATGCAACATTTTAACGCGTGGTATTGCTAACAAGTCTCAGAGCCATTAGTCTGTATTCCTTGTCTTTCTGTCATACTGTTTCCAAGAGAGAAACAGACAAAAGAAATTTCACGGTCCATAAGAGATCTAAGATTACATGGGTGACTGGCTGTGAAGTGTGATAGTGATTTTGGAAGATAAACCAAATTACAATGGAATCTTATACACCAAAGAAAAAATTTAGCATGGACATGATCCTTTGAGAACAAAGCTGTAAACTGAGACCCAAGATCTGTTCAGGTCAATTTGACTTCGAGAGATGTAGAGTTCAGTACTCCATTCCACTTGAAATAAGCTATTGACAATACTCTGGGCCATAATTTATGAAAAATGAGGAAGGAAGATTTCTGAGATATAATATCCTCATAGAATGTTGAAGCCTGGTTGGGACCTCTTGGCATACCAGTTGTACAAGGTTAGAAATCATAATCATTAGTACTAGGTTAATTGCCTGATGCAGGCAATTATTTCAATATTAACAAGATATAAGATTATCATATACATTTTGTGGAACTGTTGGAGATGCTCTTAAGCTCAAGCTGAATCACGGAAATCAAATTATGTCATATAGTACTGCCAGTCATAAATACTGCCAGACTGTCTTAAAACAAGGCTATCTTCCTAACTTTTTTATGCTGTGCTATTTCCACTTTTTAAAAGTAGAAAGCTGAGAGCTACCTAAATGCTGTATGTATTTAAATATTCTAAGGGAGCTTTCATTCCAGTATTATATTTTCACACAGTATGTGAAAGCAAATATTGATTTAAAATCTACTTGTGGACTGGAAATTCCATTTGTGAACAGTGTTTTCTGTGTGAACTATTTAATGGAGTGCTGTGTTTCCTGTCATACATCCAAGTCAAAATATGCATATCTGAATAGAACTTTAAAATCAATTTGTCATTTTTTATTATTTGTTGTAATGTACAGAATTAATATTCTTTTTTTTTTTTTTCATAAAAAGCTAGAGTTACAGAGAAGCAATGAGGAAGGTACATGAGAATTACTTAAGTAAATACCTAATCTTTGCACTTACCAGGTAATACGTATTATTTTCTAGTGAGTGTTTGAAGCAAGAACTTATTCTAAAATCTGAAATATATTCTTGTTCATTTGTTTTAGTATTGCTAAATATATACTATTTGGATGTCATTTTATAAGAAGAAATCTTAAGTAAGGATTTGATTAATCAGATGAATGGAGATCATTCTTTTTGTCCACTCAAGGGACTATGGATGGAAAGAACGGCCTTTACTGGTCAAGGACCAGGCATGATCATAAGTATTTGTCCCCTGTTGTCTTAATGTACTTATGTGCTCTCACACATTCAGAAACTGTACAGGTTTGTATTCAGAAATATGTGGGGCTTCAGTGATCTGGTCTAGTCTGCGTGCATACACAACAGGCAGTAGGTCAATAGTGGCAGGAAAGGAGCAGCAAGAAACTTGAAGAAAGAGCTTGGCAAGAAGGTCTCTGTTCTGTTACTATTCTTATGGGCTATCTGGAGTCAGATCACTGGAAATTGTTGTTTTGTTCACATCGGTCAAAGCACAGTATGGTGTCACATATGCAAACATAGGCAAAAAACTTGCATTGATCTAACAGTGCTTCAAGAGTTGTAACTGCCAAATATTTTTGTTTCTTGAGTTGGATTACAATTCCCTGATGCTGAGTAGTCTTTTCCCATGTAAAGTAGTCCTACCAATATTAATGTAATAGACACAGCTATATAAATATCACAGAATCATAGAATGGCTTAGGTTGGTTGGAAGGGGCTTTAAAGATCACCTAGTTCCAGCTGCCACGAGCAGGGTTGCCAGCCACTACTTCAAGCTGCCCAGGGCCTCAATCAATCTGGCTTTGAACACCCTCAGGGATGGGACATCCACAGGTACTCTGGGTAGCACGTGCCAGTGCCCTTCATCCCACAGAATCATACAGTTGTTTAGGTTGGATGTAAATAGCATTACCCAAATTTGCAAAGAGAATAAATATTTTTAAAGATATTGCACACTGTCTCAGTTTGTTATCTTCTGAACATAAGAATTGGGTCTTGTTCCTCCAATGTGACTAGCAGTAGAAAAATCAAAACACTATGCAGACTTTCTGTTACATCAATTTAAGAAACAAGGAAAAAATGACACCAAGTTGTTTACTGTTATTTTTTTGAAACACACTTGAATTTTTCAAAAACAGAGGAATACATTTTCTAAAGGCAATAATTTAGGCCTCAGTTGTGTATTTGGAATGTTAGTCTGTATAAGAGAAAAAGTTTTTCAGTAATCATTTGTATTGTTCTAATACTCATTTCTAATGCTCTAAAAGAAGATAAAAGATTTGGTTTTCTCTAATTTACAATGGAACTATATGAATGATGCATAATTATTAAAATCTTAGCGAAGTTACACTGTGAGGAATAAAATCTTCTTTCTGTTCTTTCTTCAGCCATTATTGTGTACAGGTTGCCATGGACCTGGAAGTGCAGCAAACTCCTAATGAAGTTCATTCATGCCGGACTAAATACCATAGCTATGATTCTTGCAATTGTTTCTATGGTAGCTGTCTTTGACTACCACAATGCCAGGAGCATCACCAACATGTACAGTCTGCACAGCTGGATTGGGCTGACTGCTGTTATATTTTATTCTCTTCAGGTCAGAATTTAATTGTGTTTATAAATCAGTTGTAAAGTTAAAGAGTGTGTTGAGTAATTCAAGTACAATAGGCCCTACAATAATAAGACATTGTATTCTAGTATGCACTCTATTTTATATTCTGTGATTTGGCAAATCATCATGTAAATGAGCAATTACTGGATCCCTGACTTCAAAGAAGAATGTATTTTAAAGCGTATTTTGTTTACTCACTGGGTTTATTTATTGTGATTCAATTTGTTGGCAGCATATTTAAACACAGAACTTTTATTGAGGAATTCTCAAAGTAACTTTTTTTTTTTTTCTTTTTCTAGTTAGCATAATTTTAACTTGTCATTTCTTGGCCTCAGGACTTGTCTATAACCAGAACAAGTGCAGCAGGGAGCACTGCAGATCTCATTTATTACTACAGGGAAAATGGTGTTCCTTAAAAAGCAATGCTTTGATAAACATCCATGTGCATGTTCCTGTTGCCAGAAAGTTAGATTTACCTAAATTGAGCTAACTTATTATGTTTTGCATTTGACAAAGAAGGAGAGCAGGGATGCCCCAGTATTTAGCACACATATACAGGTGTGATGTTTTAGCACATAAAATTCTGAAGTCTCTATATTGTATAATTACACTTTAAAAATAAAAAACAATCAACCAGGATGGAAATCCTACATATGAGGCATTTAGTAAGTCAGCTTTACAGTCCAAAGCAATTTTACTAACCTGATAGATCAAGACCAGAGTTATCTCAGTGCTGTTTACTCAGTTTAAAACCTTGCCCATCAAGAATCTGCACTTTTAACTTCCAGGTTTTTTTTTTAACTTCATTCCATGAAATTGTATTTCTGAAGTAAAGGCCATTCTGATCTTGATTTATGAATAAATCTGAACAGAAGGGGAGAAAAGGTATTGAAGGGACTCTGAAAATATAGTCACCCCTTTAGTATCTTATTTATATTACTGATAGTGAAAAGTTGTGTTTATAGTACTCAGATTGGTAGCAATTTTAGCATTAGCAGTATGCTTAGATACTGGTAGGAGGTGGAATTATTTATAAAATATTTTATGTCTGCTTTCCAGATAATGATCCAGAATGACTGCTTTGGTTTTGTAAGAATACGAGAATACGTTAAAAAAAAAAAAAAAACAATAATACCAATTCCTGTGAATATTTTAACTGAAAGTATATCAAAACTGAATTTTTTGATGATTTCAATTTTGCTTCAGAAGTGCAGCTTGTTTCCCATACAGCTTTAACTACGAATTTGTTTTGTGTTTAGCTTTTCTTAGGTTTTGCTATCTTCCTACTCCCATTTGCTCCAGTACCTCTCAGAGCAGCTCTCATGCCAATACATGTTTATTCAGGACTCCTCATCTTTGTAACAGTGATCGCAACAGCTCTCATGGGAATCACAGAGAAACTTTTATTTGCACTGTAAGCATTCATTTTTCACTTGTTTATTAAGTGTATTCATTGCATACTGTAATTCTCTTTGTTATTATTCTGCACAATCTAGTATTGAGATAGTGCTTTGTTTTAAAAAGACCTCTTATCTATTAGGAGACTACTGGTTTAGACTCGAATTGTCTTGAAAACAATTGTCTTTTTTTTTCCTCCTTCCAAAGGAATAGTACTGTGTATAGTACATCCCCGCCAGAGGCAATTTTTGTCAACTGTCTTGGTCTCTTGATTGTCATATTTGGTGCACTTATTTTGTGGATGGCAAGCAGACCCCACTGGAAGCGCCCACCAGAAGAGAATGCTAAAGTTCAGCGGCCCAATGGAGGGGCTCCTGAAGGCATGGAAGCAGAATCCACAATGACAGATGGCAGTAATGCAGACAAATCTGATGTGGGGTTCAACAGTGAAGCAGCCAGAAAACGAAACTTCAAACTCGATGAAGCAGGGCAACGATCAACTATGTAAAGAAAATATATACAATAACAGTACAGCTATACCACCAAAAAACCTCTGTTCCTCCCAGTTTAGTTATATGGATATATACAATGTGTCCCAAACACTTTGTATTGGTTCATACTCAGTCCTCACTCAAAAAATTGAGAGCATGGATAGTATCACATATTGGGAAAACATTTTCCATATCACTTCACAAATTAATGTGTCTAAGAGTCATAAAGAGTTATTGAGACTAAATTATATTCTGATAGATTTTAAAGATATGAGAGCAAGTCGTGAAACATACCAGAAAACAATTTAGCCATTAGCACATAACTTTTTGCTAAAGTTCACTTTTCTGAAGTCATGATCTATCACATTGATTAAATCCCTCACCAACTGCTAAGATCTGCAGGATTGGAGGTGACTCAGCACTTAGCTGAGTTGCACTATAAAAATCTTTTAATCTAAAATTCTGAATTCAAATGAAGAAATTAACAGCTTGCCTGATATCTTCATGATATGTACTGCGTTTAAAGCCTTCTCCGTTTTTGTTTTTATTTTTTAAATCTAAATGTATCTGTGGACTTTTTTTTTTTTAAACAGCTCCACCAAATATATTGTATAGAAAACATATCATTATTGAAATCTTTGGAAATTGTAAAACATCCAAGAATCTGTCTTATTTTGAAAGGCATAGATACACGCTTAGAAAAAATATATATATATCACTTAAACCAGGACTTCCTTCTATCCCAGAAGGCTGTGGTTTACTCTTGATTTGATTGCACAGTTCCTTGGCATTAGACTGGAAATTAGTAAGTTAAGAAACAGAACAGACTGGTAGCAGATACAAAGAAGAAAGGAGCTTGAACTGAGAAGTGTTTTCTGCCAAGAAACAGCTGAGCTTTGCTGATTTGACTGAAATATTACCAACTAACTGAAAGTTAGTTGTAGTATTGACGTTCTGGTGCCACAACCATCATCATCATCATCATCATCATGAAGACATTCTTTAGTATACATTTAACTGCATATAAACTCTATGACTTCTCTTATTTGACATTTAAGTGTTAAATAATGCAATTCAAGTCTCTACTGGCACTTTACTTTTATAGCTCTTCTAGTAATCAGAGTATTAATGTGTTATGCTCATTCAGTTCTTTCACAGATATAAAATATACTTACATTTTTTTTTACTACTATAGAAGAATTACAGGATATTATTTTGATTGCACATTTCCAGAGTTATGAGCCTTTGTATTATAATCTCTATAAAAGTCATCTTGGAAACTGCAATACCTGTTCCAAAGAACTAGATATAGGCAGTTTCAGACAGCAGATCATTTTCTTTTATCATTTTTGTAAATAACTACATAAACTTGCATCTATATCAGCATCTCATTTCCTGTTATTTGATTTTTTATGATTTAACTGTTTGAGTGCAGTACAGAAAACTAGCATAGGAATTATTAGAAAAAACTTATCTGCTCTACTATTTGGTACTCAAGAACTACATCCCAGAGTTCTGTTTTCACTTACACTATATGTGTGGGTGTCTGATACCTTTTCAGCATTGGTTTCATTAGAGAAAACAAATGCTTTTAAATGCCTTACTACAGCGTTCAGAAATGCAAGAAGGAAATATTATCCTATTGTGTGAGCACTTATCCAGTCCCATAGTGTACAGTTTTTTCACTTGGTTTTTCAAGCATAGGTTTTTCACGTTCTACACAATTGACTGCTTTCCCTAACCTAGCTTCAGCATAAAATCCAACTACTGTTGATAGCAGCATTATGAAAGAAAAAGGAGAGCACTAGTTTTTACCTGAAAATAGTGCTCAACTGTTAGGACATGATTGCTTTATGCATCTCATCATTCTTCTGGAGTGTACTAAGCTGTGTTATCTTCTTTCTTGTCATCTCCTTATATTCTGCTAAAACCAGTCTGCTTTTCTGATGAAATCAGTAAGCATTTCACAGCTGATGGATTCACAGTCTTTGTGAGAGATGTTCTGTTAACACTTTCAAAGTATGAGTTAATGTATGTAGCTCAAAACAGGTTATTTTAAGTTGCTATGTATTACGCTGTTGCTGCATCTCATCTACCTTTGAAAATGAGCTCATTTGATGCTTGCACAGTGCTGAGTCATCTAATAAAAGGTGTGCGAGGCAGAGCCTTGTCCAAGGACTGATCTAGAAGAAACTCTTAACTGTACACTATATTGGGAAGAAGAGAAAAAAAACCTTAATATCTCTTACTTCTTTTATTACAACATTGACTTGGATGCATCAGAATTCCATATGCTTTTTGAAGTTAAGCTACAGTAATTAATATGCCCTTGGGTTCCCATTTTGTTCCATGTACTGGTCAAGAGTAATGATACTTCCATTCTAGAAATTACAGTCACAAGCAGATAAGCAGTGATAGCTCATTTCCACGAAGCATAGGTTTCTGACTGCTTTGAACTTTGGAAGGTCCCTGCTAGATGCAGTAGTTCTGAGTTCCTAAATCTTGCTCCACCTTAGTGTGTGCAATTTAAAACAGACTGAACATACTACAGACTATCAGCTTCTGTTCTAAACTGATTAAAAAGATCCCGAGGTACTCAAGATCTAACTAACACAAGGTTAATTCAAGCGTTAAGTAAAATATCGTACAGCTTCAGAGAGTAATTTTCTTTGGAAATAACATGCTCCTACAACTGCTTCTCAGAGTGGCCTTCCATCACATTTTCTTTCATAAAGGTGTTGTCTTGCAGTACTGGCCATAGAAAAAGTGGTGGGTTTTTTTCCAACATTAATGAAACTGAAAAATGCTGGTGCAAATGAGATAAAACATACACTAATTATGTGCACACATTTTACTACTTGTAGAAGGCATATGATACTGTAAATATGTATTACATGTATACATGGATATTTTATTGAAAGACTAACAGATATTGCCAAATATTTTCTAATACAGAAGACTTTCATCTTTTTCTATTTCAGAAAATTATTTTCTAACTGTTCATAAGAACTTAAAGAACTATCTTATTGTTTTGTTATCTGCCATACTTACTTGCAGATTAAAAGAAATGTTCAATTACAATGTATATTTTCCTTATTCTTTTTTTATGTTAATAAAATAGACTTTTCAAGCTAACCACACCACTGAATACAGATCTATATTATGGTACTAAAACACAACTTTCAGCTTGGCAAAAGATTCAATTACTTTTAGGATTGCGTTTTTTTTGAAAACAGAAACGGGATTTCTCATTTTCTCTTAAGATATTACAAGTGTTACTTGTGGTTTTCCGCATGAGATGTACGTACTGTGTAGTATTAGAAGGCTAAAGTACAGTCATTGTATAATGAAAAGCGAAGGAATTCACTGTATAAAGAAAGAATCTGCATTACATTTGGTCATAACAGGAGTTTCTCATTAACTTTTTTAATCTGTTATCAGTGACATAAATCAGTCATGAGATTACCACAGCCAATAAGATTATCATTTCTGATACATAACTAAAATGGTTATGTAACGTGCTATAAGAGCCACATATCAACAGATAAATAACATCAGACAAACTGAACACAGAGCAAGGTTTTGACCCATGGAATCTTCCAACCCAAACTGAACTGATATAAAAATCATCTAGCAAGTTACTCAGTGATAGGTTATTGACCATGAAATGCTATAAACAACAAAGAAATCTGTAACCAAGCAAGAATCCAACTATAATCTTGTGCTTCGTAATAAGATTAATTGGAAAATCTTCTAAAAGTGTAAAGAATACAGATTACTCCTGAATATCATACAGTTGTTCACTAAAACCTTCCAATGTGACCATCATCATGGAAGAGTTAAAATATATATATTTTATATATGTATATATATATATATACAATCAGCACCACAGCAGAACATTTTCTACAGTCAAATTTTACTTTGCTGTATCCAAACCAATTATTTGTTGCTTATAACAACTTCTCTTACCATCTCACGTAGGCTGGGTTTCCTGGTAAAATAACAAGTGTCTTTTCAATATGTTGGCCATTTCAAAATTCAATACAAGCTCAATTGTAATCACACTTAAAAGAGAGGGCTTTAAGTTTTGACAGGAGGACTGAATTTGTGTATAGGAGAGTCTTTGGGGTTTTTTTTCCCTGCAAATACTTGATGGAATTCTTATGTACAGATTTGTGCATTGTATTATGGTATGACCAACACATTTGATCTCTGTAAGACTAGTACGCAGTAATAAGAGTATTACCACACAGGAATAGCCAAGTCTTTGTCAACAAAATAGATGAAAATAATTCTATTAATGCAGCTACGAGAAGAGAGGAACCGAAATGAGTAAATCCAATTACTACTGTGCAGATATCAAAACTCTAAACAAATGACAAGGTGATAAATAACTCTGAGATCAACTTTAGCATTTGTGGTCATCATAGACTACCAACCAACATATGCTAGCTTGAGGCTTTGCTTTATAGTTGCATCTATGGTCACATGTACCGTTGTACTGATTACTGTTTGCCTCTCACATTGCCTCTGAAGTAGGCAACGGTTCTTCAGGCCATGGCCCATGAAGTTCCATATGGATTTACCTTAAACATTATAATCTAGTATTTTAACTTGAAAGCGTGATTTGTATGACTCTCCTCTCAACAGTCTCTAAGGATAATCCCAGCAGAATCATTAGTTCACAATGGATCTAATTCATCCACCTTTACTTCAGCTGAATGGTAGCAGTGACAAAGGACTGAATTAAATAATAAGGCTAAGCTTTGTAATTAAGGTTTCTGTTATACAGACTGGCATCCTAAAACTAATCTGATGATTAAGATTGCTATAGACTTAACATCTTCTCTTCCTAGCAGAAAAGAATGGTCAACTCCTACATAATGATCAAATTTTACAAATGGGTCATTTTAAATCTATTTCACTTTCTTCTAGTATAGCTTTATTTTGATGTAATAGTAGATGCTACTTCTCCTAAAATATACTCGTTATATTGAATTGAAAAACTGCTATATGCTACCCCACAAAGGGGTAAAATTACTTCTACTTCGGCATCTTGTAGTAAGATGTGGCATATTGATGCCCTTAATGCAAATGTATGATTTCTCATTTCAGTTTGTTCTTGATTGGAAAGTAATGTATCACATCTAATCAAATCAAAGGCCATCTGGCATAGCATCAAATAACAATTAAAAACATGAAGTATTAAGCCAAGACTGTAGTTACTATACATACATTTTCTCCACTGTCTCTAAGTCACCAAAATTACCAGTCAGGACTTGCTAGTCTTTTGCTAGCTCAACTGGTACGCTATTTAAAAATCTATGAACTACAAAAAACACCAAATCCATACTTTGCCCAGCACCAATTAAGTCAAGTAGTAGGTATTAATAGACCTGTCAGAAAATGATAACATTTATGAAAATGCTTGCAATTCAAATTTCAATTTTCAGCAGTATTTTGTTCAAAATTCCATGCAGTTCCACTAAACATCTGCAAGACATTATTAAACAAGTAAATTTTTGAATATGCTTGTAGCAGATTCTTTGATTTTCATTCGCTGCATACACAACCACTAATCCACTAGATGGCAAGCTCTACCAAACTGGCCTCTGTCAGATGCGAATCAGTTGCTGCTTTAGATGATATGTCATCTGTCTGAAAATAAGTTCGGCCAAGACAAAAAAAAAAAACAGTTGTCACAGGTTCACACTCTTCTAAAGTGGCCAATTAAACTATAATATTTCTTCATCCTTTCAATACTGGAAACTGTAGTGCCCTACACCATCTCCTTAAACTGCTTGTTATAACTTCTGTACCAGTACAAGCTCAGTTAAAAGAAATAACAAAGAGAACATGAGCATGAAAACGTAGGGAAAAGGTCACATGCAAGATACAAAAGTAGCAGGAATTGAGAAAAACAGGAACTTCTAGCACTTCTGCCATTTGATCTTGTAGCCTTCTATAAAAGTTGGCCCCCAAAAAAGTGAACACTAGAGCCAATTACAAATAACCAAAAAAAATCAAGTTCTCCCCTCTGATCTAACATAGATCATAACAGTTTTGGGACTTAATTTAGTCAAATAGAGTAAACAGACTTTGGAAGCATGTTTTCTGTTAAATTCCACTGAATATCTTAAACCACTGAAGTTATTTTGGACTTGCTGCACTGGCACTACTTCTGGATTTGACTTGCTTACTTCTCAGTCCATCTATACTGGAAGATGTTTTGTCTCTTACAGCTGACTTATGGCGCTTTTTCCTGGTGTTAGAACAGTGGGAGCATGCACGTAGGGCACAAAGTCTTCCACAAAGGTAAGTATTCCAGTTTGGGTGGCAATATTCAGAGTAGAACTGATTTCCCGGGACATGACTGTCATTACAGCTGCAACTGAAATTTCCAGTTGTAACTCAGGTACCAACACAGAAATGAATAAAGGAACCCCCACAAAGGGATCTAACTGCACCTAAGCGTGCTTTCAGCTCTTCTCAGCAACACCAAGGTCATAGTCTTAAATTAACAGGTGATAACAATCCTAAGAAGGTTTCACACATTTCACATTTTCCCTACAAACTGCATTATTTCACACTTAAATATCATTAATCTTCCCATCAAATTACATATACTCAGTTCACTAAATAACATTTCTCTTATTCCAAACTTTCATCTCTAGTTCTTCCAAGGATATTTTACTCCTAACTATTTCCCAAACCTCTGATCTACTCAGGCATAATCTTACTATCGCTGAGTACACTTTCTGCATTTTACAATCCTTGTAAATCATTCTCTCATTTTGATAAGGACACAATTTAGTACAAATAAGATACTAATGCCTTAAAGGACTAATTTACTACAATGTAACCTCTTGTGCAATGTAAAAACTAGATACAAGGACATTTTGTACATCAGTCCAACAGTCAAATTCCATTACAAGCCACACTCCTAGATTCATCATCTTGTCAATATGTTTACATGATAGGTTAGTTATTTGTATTATATTTAGTATTCTTGTCCTTATCTCTACACATGAGCAATCATAGCACCCATAATAAAATTACTACACATTCAGAAATGTTACTAGAACTGTCATAACAAAGACCACATTGATTTATTTTTTTTTACCTAACATATAAAATAATTGAATTCAAAGCATTTTTTTTTTTGTTTGGTTGTTTTAGAGTTTGTCTTTAGATATGATATGTAACATCCATCCCATAGGCTACATCCAACAATTTCCTGTTACTTTAAACCCACAATTTCAGGTCTGACCCACTTTGAGAGAAGACAGCCTGTGTAGCCGGTATGTAGAACACTAGGAAAAGCAATAACTTCCATTTGTTCTCTGCACAAATTTGTTTATTCAGAAAAAGGTTTTGAAATAAAATGCTTTCAAAGGCTGGCAAGCCTGCTGAATAATGAGTTGTTACTCTCTGAAAGAACATTACCTTAAAAATTACAAGAAAATCTGAGTGTTTTAATGAGTGGAACTCATGAGAGAAAATAAATGGGAGAGTTTCAGAGGGCATTTTGGTTATTTTTCCTCCTGGGGCTGCCTGTTGCTCTTACATGGAATTTTCCTGCTGATTTGACTTTTTATTCTGCTGTGAGACTGGCACTCAGATTTACATGATTGCTTTGGAAAAGAGCTAGATTTTGCATAAGGAAGATAACTGCTTTTTTCCCTAGGGAGAGACAGAAAAGGGAAGGACAGAGTGGAGTACACAGACAATATCATCTGCAGCTACATTCTTGGTATACAACTTTATTGAGCCTCTATTTTAGATTATGTTGTACCTAATAAAAGGCTGGATAGCTCGGTCTCAAGCCAGTACAGAGAAGCAACCACAGGTAAATAGGATCAGAGATAAGCAAATGGACAGTTTTAATGCTGATGTCCAACTGTAACAATATACTGTTTGCGTATAGAGTTGTCCATGGTGCATCTTGTAACATCTGTGTAATCAAGGAAAACTGTCATTAGAATTTACCATGTGGTGATTTGCCTTATATGCAGGGCTTTTCAGTAAAGACTGATTGTAGAACTGTGCACAATTACAGTTATTTTAGCAATCATCACTTTCTGCATATTCTTTGACTTAGGATTACATGCTCTGAAAGTTAAAACAATAGGTAAGACCTCTGCTAATAAGGCAGACTGCGTAACATCAAATCATTTACAGATAGTTTTCAGTAATATTACAGCACTCTGCAGAACACAATGCTTTGAGATATTGAAATATACCTGTATTATAGCACAAGGAACTTCATAACCAAAACAAGACTCCACAGAAAGAGGACTGCTTCTGAGAGCAGAAGGCAGTTGGAGAGAATTTAGCATTGAGAGGGAAGAGGCCTTGAAGTGTAATTAACAGACTAACCAAATTATTAATAATTTTTCTAATTGAATACACTGAATAAATAATAAATGATTTAATTGTAAATAAAACAAGAAGAAAAACACCTACCAAATCTCATCAGGAGAGCAAGAGACAGTATCATACAACTTAAGCAAATATTCTACAGTTTCTACAGAAAAATGGGTAGAAAATCCCCCCCTTTTTTTTTGTGTGGACATTAAATCACCTAACCACAAACAATAACTGATTTTATGTTTTTGCATCTTGCTGACTACACAGTTATGATTATTTCACAAATTTTAATTCTTAAATATAACAGACCCTGTATGTTGTGCCTGTTACAGTTCTGGTTTTGCTGCTACATAGTAATAACAACATATTTCTGATATTGTTATCATCTGTAAAAGCTTTAAAGGGAATTTCATGAAATAAACCATCATAGGGCCACTAATAATAATTCTTTGATATTTTTGCACATTATCTTTAGTATTACAGTTTCTTGAATAGAAATTTTAGTAAATCTTTACATTTGCACAATACAGATAAGCTTCTAGGTCTTTAGATGTTTATGTGAAGATTATGTGAAGAACTGGCACTACCTGTGACTCTCCATTCTACTGCGACTCCCCTGAACACTGAATTATTTTGAAGAGAAACCCAAGAACCTGATAAAAGACTACAAAATTACTGCAAGAGTTAGGGCAGATTAGTTAGAATTAATTTACCTCACAGAAAAATTTCTTTTCATCACAAAACAGTGAATTTAGACCTGGTTTAGGGTGTTATATTCCACTCCCCTTATCCCCCCCCTTTAGAAATGAGTTTCTGCTACAAAAATCTAACTCCTGTTACATCACATTTAATTTAATTTCTCTTTAGTGGAGAGGAGAACACTACAGGGAACAAGTGTCCTTATTTCTCTCTTCTCTGATTTCTCTGGTTGGCTATAGAGATTTTTTAATGACAAACTTCAGTGCAAGTTCAGGTTAGCCTTTAAACAGTAATTCCTGTATCAGTTCAGAAATCACGTCTTGGATATACAGGAAAAAAGTTAGGTGATATTCTTCCTATTTTCTAGGAAACACATTAATCCAAATGGTAATTAAACAATTGTGAAAGCACCTTATTTATAATCTGAATTTATCTTTTTTCTGCTTTTGATCATTGAATTTTTTTAATACTTTTTTCTGCAACTAAAGGATCCTCTACTATTCAGCTGTTTTCTTTCTGTATAATTATTTATAATTATAACCAAGTAAACTTGTTATCTTTTCTATGAAACTAAATGGAAAATTGCTATCAAAGAGGCAGACCGTAAGGAAAAAGTTCATTCTTCTGTCCAGAATGAAAAAACCTATCTTGCCAAATTGAATACAGAGGAGGATCACTTTATATCCCTAGTCTTACAGAGAGCTATAACCAAGCTAAACCCCATAATAGCTCAAGTTTGGGCTTATCACTGCTACCTAAAGATATTTCTGTATTCTCATCATGTTCCAACAGCATCCAGCACACTCAGTACAGAGGCAGAGCAAGTTCACATTTTTCCCTGCAAATTTGCAAATCCAATTTGCAACAATAGTGGAAGGATTTTTCTTATTTCATCTAAAAAATAAAGCTCTCTTAGTTTTGTAAAGATTTTGAATAAGATCAACTTTTGCAACAGCATAACAAGTTATTTCATTTCCAGTTCTGGCCACTTTCACTCATTCATACATTCCAGAGCAGAACTAGTATGAAACTGCCAGCAGCTGACAACACTCCTTTGCCTCATTTCTTTTATACATTTGCAGCAAAAGTCAGGGAGGTGACATTATGATGATGAAAGCCAGTTCATCAGATCATTAGATCCTATTTCCACCCAACACAGAAATCTGTACAAATGAGGTCTTTTAAAAAGAACTAAGCAGCCATGATTACAGTTAGAAATACTGCCAGGAGAGCCTTCTGAAAAGAAAGGAAAGAGTGCCAGAATAAACTAAACACTATACGTAACTTATACATACACACCACATCAGTGGAAACTAGCTAGAAATAGTGTTTTCTTAAGAAATATGAAAAAAATTGTCAAAAACTCTACAATACATGTGCTAACTGGATTTCAAGGGGAAGAACAGAAGATTCACTGCCATCTTACCAGCATTCTGCACTGCTACTGCATTACCAGTTGACTCCTATTGAGCTATTTTTGCTAAATGGAGATCATATTGCTGTTATATCCTATAAGAATACATCCATACATACCGCAAGGATATATTTATTGTATTATCGTGTGCTGTTTCATACAGAGTGCAAAACGCCTTGGAGGTAAACATGAGCTTATAGCAGCATGTAATGCCTTCTTTCACTATCACTACCATCTAGATCAGTCATCTATACAACTGGAAATTTAGAGACAAAGAGTGCTTTATCTACTAATTATGTGAATATCAGTGGTTAACCAGATCATTCTACATTAGTTTTAGGACACTCTGTTTTGTTCTGTATGACTGATGCATCTTATCACTAGCAAGAGATTGTTTATTTAGACATGACTCCTTCTGACAGCTCCTCATTGACTTCTGACAGTCAATCTGTCTCATTTTCCTTCTCCCCAGCTCCTACCAGCAGGCAGTCCACTACCAAGTTTGAGTATTAAGACCTGGATTGAGGAGTTAGTTCAGTTACTGGTAAACACACAAAACGGGCAGCAAAGATAAGCTACTGTAGCCCATGGCCCATTCATATTTTCTGACATCTTATTTGGGTATACTTTATTTTGCATTTGGAACATACAGATTTCTGCACAGACAAACAAATACTGAAGTATTACAGATGCCTGATATGTTATTTTTCATTCTGCTTGACTCAAAGGATGGATATTCTCACAGGAAAAGCCTGCCTACTCACTTTGAGTAAACAGATTTTTACTGAAATGTTTAGCAATGAAAAGACTTGCAGCAGATGTACCAGAGTAACGTCCAACCCTATTAGTATGTAGGTAGGTAGTCACAGATAATTCAAAGTTACACGGAAGGACAATGAAATGAAGAAAATAAACAGGTAGGTGACTTCTATAGTTGCTTTCTGTCTCAGAGAATGGTACTGCCTGTGCTTACTACTTACACTACTATGGAGTGTCATAATCATTTTATAATCCCCAAGCAAGCAATGATCAGTAATTACAGAAGTCTTACAAAGTAAGTTAAATGTACTGTACAACATTAGAGGAAGCAAAACAAGAAAGGTACTACTTCTCAAACTGAGATTTCCAAGTATTAAAATTCCTGAAGTTATGAACTCCAAATATTAACTACAAGAAATTGAATTATTCCAAGTTCACAGATATAAGTTCCCTAAATCTTACAGTACTTACCATGCAATCAATCTATTAATTGAATAAAAATTAGTGAATTCATAGATTTCAACAGCACTTTGATCACAGATAAATACTACACTTTCATTTTGCCATTACATATCCCACTACATATCTACTTGTTTGGTTTTGGTTTTTGTGAAATTTTGAATGTTGGCTTTTATTGTTTTTGTTGTTTTTAAACACAGAGCTAGCTTTCACAGCCCCGTACAGCAAAATATTTCCCTTGGCTCACATAGCTTTTTTGGCTGTAGAAATTTTCCACCTTTTTGTTGATGTAAGAATTCTGCAATAATACAGTTATTCGAAATGGAAAATCGGGCTGCTTTGAGTCAGACAATATTTGTATATCTGAGTGGGTTTTTTTGACCGATTCATTTCCCCCAAACTTTAAAGTCTGTAGAATCATTATCTAAAAATGAAGAGAAAGAAAGTCTTTAATTAAAGTTTGAAAAATAAAAACAACTCATGATGTTTGTTCTTTTTCTCTCCTTATATTTTGTACTGAGATTTGTATTACTTCCTTAAAAGTCATGTTTAAACATATACAGTAACTATTTTTATACATCTATGTCAAGCAAGAGTAGCTGAAGAGTAGCTAAGTGAACACATTGTGTTAACACATCTCTTAGAACAAAAAAGTAACATGCAGCTGTGCAGGTGCCCATACACACAAGAATGGCCAGCTAATGCTAGCAAATTTTTTTTAGGAGATACACAGAATCAGAGATTGTTTTTAGTCTTCAGAATGTATAAATAAAAATCTTTTAGACATCTATGCACTTCTAAAGCTTACACACATAAAATTGGAGATTTTATCCCAGTAATCATCTGAGCCTACAGCTTGTCACAATCCAGAAAGTACAAACTTTAAAACATTAAAATGTTATCTACAAACATAAAACATGCTAAATTATTGTTTCTGTCAAGCGTCAAATAACCTTTTATTCTGGACTATTAAATAACATGCATAACAACAGCCTAACAAACCACCTTCAACTGTATAAGCAATTGACTTCCAAGTGGATTACAGAGGGGTATTAATTCAGCATACCACGTTCCATTAATGTGCTTCAAATGATTAAATCTTCTGAAAATGGCTTAGAGATTACAGGCTATAGAGATCTGTATCCACAGCAACATTCCATGTATATCCACATTTCCTGTTGACATTTCAGCTATTTTACAAATCTGCAGCACTGTATAACCAACGGACTATCAGAAGCTTCAAAGTTTACATTCAAAGTCTTACTGCAGCCACAGAACATAACTGTTAGGTCTTTTATGAAGTGCTGGCTTACAGACAAGTAAAAACATTCTGGCTGATGGTACATTTGGTTGTGAATTTTTCCTCAAATATACTGAGAGGAGGAGCATTTCAAGATTGTTGGTGCAAAGACACCACAGTTATTTATGATTTTTTTTTACTTGGTGCTAAAGTCAAAAGATAAAAAAAATATAGTTTGGATTTCAATACCATTTTACTCTGAAATATTTTTTAATACATTAAAGCGCAGCTCCATTCTTCCTCTGAAATAAAGGCATAGAGGGATTCTACAAATACTGTCCATATGTCAAAGACATAAATCAAACATGTCTATTATCTCCATAAAATGATTTTTTTTTTCCTCAACTCTGACTCACCTGTCTAAGGAACTGAAAGATAAACTTTCTCATACGTGCCACCTATAACTAAGATCAATAGGGTTAAAATAGCTTTAATTGCCATCATTTAGTCTATGCATACTAATGGAATTGACTGTTCTAAATGCAAGGCAGTAATTAATATTTACAGTTTTAGAAACATTCTAAAATTCAGTTAACAACCTTAGAAGGATTTATCTGCATAACAAAACACAGTAGGAGTAAATACAGAAGTATTACTCTGCACAACTGCCCTCTTGGGGTTTTTAGTGTGCATTTAAGCTTGGGTTGTTTTCTGTCAGTTTGAGAGCACCTATCCTTATATTCTATTCATAAGGAAAATATCTATACATAAGATACAAGTATTTGCTATCATTTTACTATTGCTTAGTGATAGTGTACTGTGACCAGTCTAAAAAGTTGTCTAAACTGTTAGGATACAATTTTGCCAGCTCTCTAGAGCTCTTCCATTAAAACTGTCTAGTTCTGTGACATTTACCTCAAGCTGACAGTGATCTCAAACATATCAGTGACTGAAGCAGTGTCAGCTTTTGGTAAACGTCATAGAACTGGACAGTTTTAATCTACCATACTACACTGTTCTTTTCTTTTTTAGCACTAACCTGTTTACCTACGTCATAGAACTGGACAGTTTTAATCTACCATACTATACTGTTATTTTCTTTTTTAGCACTAACCTGTTTACCTCACTCCGATTAAAATTATGCTTGATTCATACAATCCTTGAGCAAAGAACTATCTTTTGGCATACGCCTCGCACAGGAAAGTCTTTGATCATGAATAGGGCCCATATAAATAATACAAACAAATAAGAAAGCTTTGCACTGAATTCAATACACAAGGCATCAAGTACTGTCTTGAAAACTCATTTCAATTACGACTGCAGGTCTAAGGTGACCAGGCCTACATTTTACAATAAAAGCATCTTCACATCACTCTGAAGATGAAATCATGAATACTTCTGCTTTGCTTGAAACAAACATCTTACTGGATATTTTATTAACAAGTCAATTATTCCACAAGTCAACGTTGTTGATTATAATGTTATCACACAAACATAGCCATTTGTTACAGAATAAACAAAATGATTTTTTTTTTTTTTTAAAGTGTTTCACTAGGTCAAAAAGAACTGGCAAAGAAGCACCGCAATTCATTTCTGTGTTACTGGAAACAGGTTTCATAAATATGAAGCTTCTTTTCTAGTTATATCAAAGAACATCAGATGTTATGTCAGAGGGCTTACCTATTTAGCTTTCATCAATTTGAATATATGTTTATGTTTCCTAGCTGCTGTTTTAAGTTTTATGACAATATTTTTCATTAAAGACTGGCAAAAATAACTTAAACATATTTTACCTGGACTCTCCTACATAGTTCTGGTTGCTGGGATATTCTGCTAAGGAGTCTGACTTTACAAGAACATGAGGATAGTTTTGTATATGATAAACAACCATAATCCACTAGTACTGTGCATCCAGACAAGACTGAAAATAATCAAGTTACAAAGGCTTGCAAAATTAACAGAATAGTCATAACTTCTGCATCTGTGTTCTCTGTGGGTTCAATTAATGAAACTCCAACGTGAGTGGATGAAAATAATACATTCTATTTTACAGTAAGATCTCCAATTCTGATTTGTATCTAATACCTCTACACAGAGGCTTCAGAAAATTCTTTTCTTACCTCCTCAGCCTCCTGACATCCAGTCTGGTCGCCTGTTATTTGCTTTAGACAGCCTCTTTCCACTTCAAGCAAAACATGGATAAACATTCAAGGAAAAATACTTTATTTCTTTCTCTTTTTTCAGCTAATACTGTTACTATTGCAAGCTCCCACATTTGTTTGCAGCTTAGAACCTTCTGTTTTCCTATCAAGACATTTCAGAACAGTATTTTTGTTATTTTAAAACATTTAGAAAATCAGAAATTCTACATTCAAACATATCCTATACTTCAGAAAACTCAGTACACCAAGGTCTGAGCAGTATTCTGAAACAAGTCCTTTGAGTATACAGGAGACCTAAGGAGCACACACCTTTGCATTACAGTACAGCACAGAGATCTTAGACCTACTGATGACAGAACCTGCAGACTCCCTTTTAGTTCTCTGGGGAGTCCTATAATTTCAGATGCAATAGTCCACAGTTCAATTTCTTGCTGGAGTGGATTCTTCACAAGTAGAAATAAACCTTGATTTAACCTCACTTGGGTACATTTCTGCATTTCATACTGGCCATATGAAGCTTAGAAAATATTTATTCTTGTCAGAATGCACTTCCACCCTAGCAGATATTAGTGTTATATGGTTGAAGCACTTTCATTGCATGACCTTCTTTTCATCAACTTAAAATAACTTTCCAAAACAATTATTTCTAGGCTAGTATTTCTCATGCTTGTTCTCAGAATAGAGGTCTAATCTTACAATTTTTAATTTGAAGAGAATGTATTCAGTTGAGAATTAGGCTTTAAACACATCCTGATATAGTTGTTTTTCTAAATTGTCACCAACTACAAAAGTTCCTCATTGCCACGCTCATTTCTTGTTCTCCCCTTCCTTATGATAACTACTGAAATAGCACTTTTTTCTCTTGAAATTCCTTATTAAGCTCTTCCCTGGTTGAAGATACTTAGAGCGTATTGTGACTACACTCATTGTCTCAATTTCTAAAATAACCCCAATATCTGCATTGCATTAATTATTTGTAATTTTATGTATTGCATGCATGGATTGACACATTTCCTACATCATAGAATTTTAATATAATCATAATGTATTGAATTATCTCAATTATGTTGATATATATAAATTCTTGAAATAGATGTTAATGTTGTACCTCTGAATCTATAAAAGCTAGAAAACTAACCAAGATTTCAAAACAATATGCTATTTCCTAAGTAAATACAGCACAAGGTATCAAAACATATAACAGCACTGTACTATCTTGTGGTCAATACAACATCTAACAATAACAGCTTAAGGAAACAGTTTACTGACCCTGGAATACAGTAGATCAAGATGGTAAAAATGAAGAATTAATTTTATGCAAACCTTATGTTATGCCACTTGTCAGCCTGCGTCATGCACTCTTCAGCCATCATTGAGCCTCCTGTGAACAATGGAAGATTAAGTCACAGCTTCTATAATAAAAATTCTTCAGTCTTTCTTTAAGATAAAATTTATGTAATTCACTGCAGCTAGACTCACAAGTTTAGTATTGGTTATGAAACTTCTAAAGCATTTCCAACACTTTCTTATCCAATCAGAATTTTCAGTTGATGCAGTATCACATAGAAATCCTGTTTTCAGTATATTTCAGTAGAATGCTCAATACAGCAATTTCTAATCTCACAGCTTCCTAGTATTATTCTTCAAAGCACAGAAACAATTCAAATGCACATCAACATCTGAGCCCTACGTTTCAGTAAATAAAACAAAGGGATTTGACAACCCTGGCTATAACTTAGTCTTTTTAGATAAATAAAAAAGCCAGTAAATTAAAGATACTTACTTTCATTTTAGACAATATTGTGAAATTTATTTAAATAAAATGAACTCCACTGGTTAACAGATTGGTTTCCAACAGTAATTTAGAGATGAATATATATTTAGAGATTATCAATATTATTATCAATAAACCACTGCAATCCTACTGTTTTTACTAAAGAAATGCAACTGAATACTTAAAACATATTACTAAGTAGGGAATAATTGGCTTTGAGTGAACTGTCACACTGATATATCCACAGACCAAAGAATGACAGCAGGGTTAGTTACAAATTCACCCAGATAAAATAAAAAATAATTAGGTGTAAAAATTCAGTCTCACACTTAGTAGGACTGAACAGTACACAGTAAAGGATCAGCGTCATCTAAAGGCAACTGTAGTGCACGCCGTATCACCTGATCCAAAAGTAGTGACCTTTCTGATTCAAATGCAAAATATCTTCTGCTGCAGATAGAATTCAAGGAAAGTGTTCAATAGAAAGATGATATTTTCAGTAGGGCAGAAAGGTATTTGTCAGTGCCTTATTACATCTTGATTTCAGTTAGCTTTGAGACAGAACAGCAAAAAATCCAGCATTAAAACTACAGCCAGATCTTTGCTTCTTGCACCATTACATTCGGATCTTTTTTCATTTGCAATAAGAGATTGTAAGGGTTCCAAAAGAAGAGAGATAGAGAGAAATCACATTTCAGTCATTTTAATGCCAGATATATGATGCACTTCGTGATGTCTGTCTGATAACTCTGCACTAGGAGATAAGGGTGACATTATTTACATTTTCTCCAGCATAAAAGAAAAGTGCTGAATTCCTTGAACCGTAACTGCCCCATCAATTCTTCTACCCTCGCATCCCACTTCCTATTATTAACACTGCATATCCATTCTGATGCTTTTGATTCTCTACTATGAAAAGTAATTTGCCTTCTTGATGGATATAAGTATGAAATTTGCTTTAGCACATTTCATGAGTTCAAACACCGGCCCATATAAATTTCTATCACAGAAGGTTACCTTTTAATCACAAAAATGTACAGATTTAAACATTTAAAATGTTTACTTATGTTTCTTATTTAAGGACACAAGTATGTTTTTGTTGGGTTGATCAAGGAACTAGGAGTTGGGAGGACAATTCTTAACTGTCTCTTGAATATCTGTGCAACCCTGATTTGGTATTAACTTCTGCAAAACCCTGGATAATACTTGTCATCCTTTCCTCATATCTGTGCTATAATTAGAAAGATTGGCACGGATGAGATGGTGTTACTTAAGAAAAGGTGCTCACCCATCTCTGAAGACCTAGGCTCACAGAAGAGACTCCCCAAGGGAGGGAGGGATCTTCAACCAGAGATCCTTTCCCAGTGGCAGTCAGCCCTTAAATGAGGCCTCAGAGAGGTGCAGCCAGGCTCCACCCCTTTTGGTCACACACCTGAATTGCCCTCACCTGTGCTCCCAGGGCTGACCGGGTCCTTTCCCCAGGTGCTCAATCAGTGCTTCAGGCCGTGACTCAGCAGTTCCCATACACTGCAGTATGAGGATAGCTCAGCCAACTTGGGAAATGTGACAGGAGGGAAAACTCAAAAATCACATAGGTACAATTCAGTTGTTGATTTCTTTGTTAGCAAAGAACTTATGCTCTACACTGTACAGATATGGTTACAATAATATCCAAAATTACATATTATGCCTTCCATTCAAAAAACAGCCTTTCAAATATCAATTCACACAGCTGTAAGAAACACTGTTACTAAAACAATTAGTTTTACACATTAAGAAACTGAGAATAAGAGAATCTAAAGACTTGCCTATAATACAGGGATCAGTGGCAAAAGCTACTGGTTATAAAATACTCCTCTCCTGATTTCAGTGGGGAAAAAGACAATTTAAGACAGTTGCCCCCTGGATTCAAGAAGCACAAGATCTGGAAAAATGGTCAATTTTAGAACGAATTGTTCTTTCAGAAATAAAATTCATCCTATAAGAAGGAATTACACAAAATGATTGACATCAGTAAACATAAAATGATAATATCTAATACACTGTTTATACTTCATTTTGGAACCTAAATGGCTGAAAATGTGGTAATAGTTGGACATTTGCTATCTGTGGACAGAGGCAATGTAGGGAGAAAGCATCTTTATTGACATTCTTCCTCATTTCTGAATAGCAGCCACGCACTGGGTAACAAATACCAAGATACAAGACTCTATGACTACACTGAACAAAAAGTTATTTTCCTGATTAGAGCATCGCTTACATATCACACACCTCTGCTGATTTTCAGAACACCTGTAAATAGGTTTCCACCCTATGTATCTATAACATTAGCAAGCTTAAATATGCTTTTACTATACAATACTAAGAAATAATGCAAAACACAAACAAAACATACTTATAAAAATAGTTTGTCACTTTACTATAAAAGTTCGGTTTAACAACAACAGAAAGGTCACAGAAAGACCACAGAATCACCAAAGTTGGAAAAGACCTTTAAGATCACCCAGTCCAACCATCCACCCATCACCAATAGTTCTCACTAACCTATGTCCCTTTGACACAAAATCCAAACGTTCCTTGAACACCTCCAGGGTCGGTGACTCCACCACCTCCCTGGGCAGCCCATTCCAGTGCCTGACCACTCTTTCAGAAAAGCAGTTGTTCCTAACATCCAGCCTAAATCTCCCCCGGCACAGCTTGAAGCCGTTCCCTCTAGTTCTACCACCAGTTACACGAGAGAAGAGGCCGACCCCCAGCTCACTGCAGCGTCCCTTCAGGTAGTTATAGAGAGCAATAAGGTCTCCCCTGAGCCTCCTCAGGGAGGAGTCTAACCATTATCAGGTTAGACTCTGCTTCGTATAAGTAAAGCTGAAGAAAAGCTGCCATATCACGTAGAATCTTTTAAAGAATACCTAAACATATTCTATTTCCTGCAAAATTCATGGAGTTTTCACAAATGCAAACTTATCTTTAATATTTCATTAAAATTAAATGAAATTTAAATTTCATATAAGTATTTTTCTGCAAGTTTAATGTTGGTGAAGAATTTCTTTTTTTCTTTTGAGGTTGATTGTAAACTACCAATGCTACAAAAGAGCCTAAACTGCAGTTTCATAAGACAGCATTTCCTGCCAAGGATTACATGCAGGTTGTTTCTTCCCATACTCACAGCATCACACAAAACCCAAGATGTGGAAAGGATGTCCAACCCGCTGTAGCAGAGCCACAATTCACATGTAACACAGACCTGATTTCCTTAAAACTCGAAACAGATTCCAGCAACAAATTAACAAACCACCGAGCACTTCTCGGACACAGACAGGCTCATCCTTCAGAATGCTTTTTTCTGGCAGGAAAGATGGGTTTGACTCCATAGGAAGCTGAAACCTAAGAGCCATCAACACCTGTACTGATGACACCTATGGTTCAAAGCAGTTCTTGGATAAACACTTACCAGCAACGCACCCATACACATGTATGGGCAAAGATTAGAAGCAGTATTTCTTTATGTTTGTAAGGCTACAGGGTGTGTCTCGTTGAACAGTTTTTTGGAGTGCTAAAATCAAGTGCCATGGGAAGACACAAACTTATTAACCTCACACAAGTTCACACATACAGATTCAATTCAGAAAACTTACAGAAGCTTTTAGCAGTTTGATTTTTTTCTTTTTGTCTGTCCTAATACAGGTGCATTAATGCAATTAAGGGCATTGAATGATGGGCCATGCTCACCTAACCAGATTTTTTCTTAAAGCTTTTTGAAAAAGAGAAAAAACTATTTGCACTGATCAGATTATTTCTCAAGAAGAGACAATCCAAACCATTTGTCAAACAGATTAAGTGATAGGCTGGGAGCGTGCCTAAGTTTTGTTCAAGCAAAAGAGAAAGTCCAAATTTATTCTGATTTAACGAAAAAAAAAAAAAAAAAAGGGGGGGTTGAAGAGGTAAGATAATATGCTTCTCTAGGAAGCCAGTCCATAAATAAAGGAAAATTTGTTTCTTTTTAAATATATAAATTAAACCAAATACTAGCCCTAGAATAGTAAGTAGGGAGGTAAGCTTTCTATGCACTTTCATGTTGATATAAGCTGTTTGAGTTTGGATTTTTTTTCTCAGCTTTTTTCAAAAAAATGTAGATGGATGCAGAGATTCCCAGTGACTAATGTCAACATTTCTTAACTACAAAAAAAATCAGAATCAATTTCCAATACAGTTTAGCTACAGCATTATTAATTGACAGTCAACCACCTTTTCAGAATAAAAACTGACACCAGATGTAACACTACAATGCAATGGAAAGCACAGCAATGAGAGCAAGGTAGCAAAGCTCTAGTCAGCTGCAAGTGAGGATAAACCCAAACTCAACAGCCGTAGGCACAGAAACAAGAAGAGAAAGAGGGGGAAAAAAAAAAAAAAAAAAAAAACAATAACAAAAAACCCTTCAGAAGGCCTCAAGTACACAAGGATCTCCAGCAAGATACTCATACCACTACTGCCAGCTCTTAAATGAGGTTTGGAAAGTGGTGGATCCTGGCTCCACCCCTTCCAATCACTCACATACATTGCACGCACCTGAGCTGCCCTGGGTTGGCCCTGCCTTCCCACCAGGTGCTCAATCACTGCTTCAGGCCCTGACTCAGCATTTCTGCTACAGCCAGATTTGCAGGAAATTCCATTACAGTCATTCCAAATTGTATAAAGCCTAAACACCACTGCAAGCACATTCTCTCTGTGAACAAGGAGGTTTAAATTCCGTAACACTCAGGTAAATATCTAGCCAGAGAAGGGCTACCTTTGGTTTGGGCCAAGTCTTTGCAGAGCAGTTCAGGACATAGGACATAGCCCTGTAACTGGTCCCTTCTCACTGTATTCCACCTGCCACCTGTGATGTGTCCCAGCCAGCTGCTTACGGACAGGCAGATGGCTGCAACCAGGGTTAAAAGAGATTTACAACACCATCTCCTTTCTGCTCACGTATGTTATAAGTAAGGCACAGCAGTTTGGGTTCTGTTAATAAAACATTCATCTCTAACTATCTACTGTCTTGCAACTTTACTAAAACCAAAGGTTTATTTCAGTTAAAAAGCAGATGTTCTAAGAAATATATTAAAAATGCTGCTTGCATGTTCAGCTCTGTAGTTTACCACCATGTAATTTCTTCAGACCTTCTTCCAAAACATCAGCAAGTTTCTTTTAAACATCCCGAAAATCAGCAAACCCTATTTATATTACTGTTAGCAGCAAATACTCCGTGGCACCAAAACACAGTTTTGGTGATGCTGTCATTGAGTTACTCAGCTCCTCCCCGAATGAATGTGATGCTATGAAAAGTCAACTGCAAGTCACCTTTTTTCAACACCAGTTACAGAAAAAATATCACTCACAAGAACAGAACACCAGCAGCTTGGAACTGAATTCTACAACCTGCAGTCTTGTTACCAAGTCTTTTCACCTTTCTGACTTCGTCTGTAGATAATGAAGTATTAAACTTTTCTAGAATTATATGTTTTGATGCTAATGGAGGAAAAGTGCATTCATTTTTTGTAAATTGAAATATTTCAGTGTGCCTTTTAAGATTATATAAGGAATGTTTTCTGCTTACATTAAGAAAAACAATTGTATTCTTAAAGTTTAAAGAAGCCCCTGAAAAGAAGTGAACTCTTTTCATTTATCCTGTTACCTTTTGGTTAGTAACACCAGTGCACTGCTTACGAAAAGAACTATGTTATCCCCTTAACAAGTACGTGAGCATATTCTCACTTTGATGATAGCACCAAACTTCTGTAAGTGCTAATGGGAGCACGGTGCACAAAGTGAGGGCAGAATACAGCCTGGCATACAACACATCCCAAGATAGTTCCTTGTGGCTGATCTCCTGGCAGTTTTCATACTCTCTCCTAAAACTATTAGAACTAGTGCAGGCAGGATCCCTTAAGAAGCTCTCATTATCTCCTCTCTTCTTAACCACATAATAGGAAAAAAATGAAAGCACCGTACACAGACCACACTGAAGAAGGAAAACTTGCCTTGAAATTTTTCAACTGGTAAACCTATTTTCTATAATGCTTAGTAGTGAATCACTCTTAAGTGCTGGACCATTCACTCATGTATGTGTTTTGTGCCAAAGGTTATCAGATTGCAAAAGTGTTCACATCTTAGAAAGAACCCATCATTCACCATCACCTTACTCTGACACAACAGGAACAAAATATGTCCCTCTGGAAGGAATAAGAGAGGGGGGAGAAGGGCAGAGAGAATCCCATATTAATACTGCCACACATTTTCTAAGGGAAAAGTACAGATTACTGTAATGATATAGAAAAGTTACATTTTTATATTATGGGATGAGATCTTCCTGATTATTTTAAGCCCATGGAGTCTGTAAGATGGAGAAAATTAAACTGGAGCCTGATGTTCTCAATGAAAGGTAGGCCAGCTGCCTTCTCCCAGTCTCTCATACCGCTAGAGGCCACTGCAGCGGTGGCAGTTACTTACAAAGGAACCACCCTCCCCAGCAGAGCTTTTGGGCTCACGCACTGCAGCAGATCAGCGCGGCTCTCCAGCAGCCCAGCAGGGTGATAAGGCATATCGATGGCCCACTCGCCTTTGATGTCCTCCCTTCCCCAGTTCAGGCAGCATGGAAAGCATGTTCTCCTAAAGACACACGTAGAGATTCTTCTGAATTGACTGATGGCTTCCTGTGTTTAGTATGGATTCCTGCCTGTCTGCAGCAGGGACCAAATTTATGTTTCTCATTCCTTTGCATGTATCAAAATAGCTTCTCAGTAATACACTAATTCTGTTTATGTGGGTAACTGTTAGGCTAAGGTAGGTGCTCAGGTCTTATCTAGGTTGTGTTTACCCCAGACCTGGTGCATAAAACCCTTAAAAACTACTGTTTCTTCAGTCCTACAGATAGAAAGGTCCCACTTCACAGTGTAGTTTCTACTCATTCTATCACACGATGAAATTAGGGTTTGCTGTTCCAGATGATGCTGTCACCACGAAGTTGAGGCTAGGAGAAAGTGCTTACTTGAATGCACCAACAAACAGCATTATTTGCAAATCTGTCCTCCCATCACACACCTTGTGAGACTAACAGCTGAAGAAAGATTTCTCAGAGTATTTCACTTTATACCACTATCACTTGTGAGGTTAATGACTGAAAAAAATCACACATGCTTTTGCAGTTATCATTCTGTCCATGTTTCTGTCACTGCTACACTGACCGAGACAGAGCTCTTTGAAAACTGTCATTTACAAATAAAAAAAGGGATGTCACAGTTGCAAAAATTACCTTTGTATTACTGTATTTTCTAAAATGAAAGACTAAAACAAAAAGTAATATGACATTCAGCAGGTGACTGTAGGCAAAGGATCAAGAAATATGCTTCAGCGAATTAAAATATCAATCGGCTAAATTAATCACAAAGGTGAAACATCTGGTTCCTATGTTACTAACCTTAAAGGTAAACTCAAGAGATATTACTAGAAAACTTCAAATGTAAGACTGATTAATTGCACGGCCAAACAAAAAGCACAGCTACAGCATACAACAATAAACACACACACTTCTGCTCCAACGTGTGCATATTATCATAAGTGACATTAGAAAACTCAGGTTAAAAAAAAATCAGATATGACAGCTGCATGTGGAAGTTCATTACTTTCACATTTCCATCTCCAAAGAAAGATGGAATCCCCTTTCTGGCACATATACAATTTTCTTTGACAGTTTCACTGATAAGCACTTACAGTTTCTCCGAATGGTAACACCCATACTCTCACAAAATACACGGAGGTTATCTGATAATCAGAAGGCATCTAAGCCTAGACAACAGACAGCTCTTCTCATTTTTTTGGAGGTGCAGTATGAACCCCGAGCCACACGGGAGGCTGCAGAGAACAACTCCTGCAGCAACCTGGGCTGGGAGCCATCCCAGCACAGTGCCAACTAACCCGTTCAGTTTGTGACTCATAGAGCCTCAACGCAAACGCAACCAGCAGGAATTCTGAGCACATCCTCAACGGACCTAAGTGCTCGGAGACTCAGTCATTTAAAATAAACTACTGGCGTTTGCAATAGCAGAGAATTTAACCATGTCTGGGGATGATTGTCATTGCCTCTGACAACTGCCTCTCACAGACCGCTGTGAGCTCACACTCGAAGCACATGAGCTGCCTGTTACTTCTGCTTTGGTGAACAGCTTTGGAACATCAATGCTCTGAGGAATCGAGCGCTCCTTAGAGATGTTAGCTGCCAACATCACCAGCTCGAGGAAAAAAGGTAGAAAACCATGATATATATCTCCAAAGGGGACAAACGGCAATATTCTTTCATTAACTTAGGACCACTGGGGAACAGCAACGTCACTTCACTATCAGCCGGTACTTGAGCAAAGCAAAAATCGCATCTCCTCATACCTGCCTGTATGCTCCACGAGGCGTCCCGCCCCTGCCCGCTCACCTCAGGGCTGCCCGCAGCCAGAGGCGCGAAGGCGCGGTGCCGTGTGGTGAAGACTCAAGGCGCCCTGAAGGCCACCGCCACATGCGAGCTTCCCTCGCGCTGCCCCCTTCACGGCCACCCTGGAGCACGAGAGCGGAATGCGCATGCGCGCCCACTACCCGCCACCCGCCCTCGACACGCGGCGGCGCTCGCTTCGCGGCCCCGCAGAACTACAGCTCCCGTGGTGCATCTCGCCCGTCCGTCCCCGCTCACGCCGCAGGGCGCCGAGGGCGAGGCCAGCCCGTCACGGCGCGCTGCACGCCGGGCGTCGTCGACACTCGGCAGAAGGGGCGGTGTTGAGGCTTCTGAAAGCGCCCCCCGCCCTCTCGCGTCGCTCTGCGCCCGTTCCCGAGTGATTCCCTGCGATCGCTCCCCGTCGCGTTGCTTTGAAGCCTCCGCGGCCGCCGTAAGTCCCTGCGGCCGGTTTGAGCCTCCGCGCCCGCCGTAGGCCGCCGTCCGTCAGCTGCCGCTGCCTTTGTGGAGCGGGCGGAAGGGGAGCGGGCGCTGGGCCCAGCCGAGGGCGGAGGGCGCGGAACTGAGCGGGTCCGCCGGCAGGTGCGCGGGGTCCCACGGCGTGGACGTGGCCGCTGTGCCGCCCGGCCCGGCCATGAGGGGCGCGGTCGCGGGTGGGGCCTGGGAGCGGAGCGTGGCCCGGGGGCAGCGTTGGGCGGGGGCCGCCGTGCCGCTGTGCAGTGCCGGCGGTGCGTCATTATCTATTAACGCTTCAGCGTTGGCAGAGAACGTGGCTGAAAAGCTACCGACGTGTGCGCCCGGGATGAGCGCGGGAGGCTTGCATCGAGCTCTGCTCTTAGATGCGCTGTGCAGACACTGTGTGGGTGTTCTTGTTTTGCACCTATGAGGGCTTGTGTCGCTGATGCGTGTAACAGCTGTAGGGCCCGCAGCCGTACCGGAGTCACTCCTGTTCTTTGGTTGCTGGCGTGGATGTGCTGAGCAGGAAGATGCAGCTGCTGTTGGCCCTGCCTGCTCACACGCTTTTCCTGCCCATCTTCTGACTTGTTGCCTCCTGAAAGGGTTTGGGTTTGGTCTGCGTTTGTTCATGCTTGGCTTTCCCATCTGTGCTTAACCAAATGACTTATGTAACGAGTCTTTGGTAGAATTTCTGTCATTGGAAGCCCCGCCCATTTCTCAGCAGCATACACAAGATCTATAAATGAAAGACAAAAAGATCAGTGATGCACATACTTCACAGTTGTCCCTCCAGTTGCCTACTCTCCTTACCAGTTACAGTAATACTATTACATCTTTGATTAGATTGCTGTTTTGGCTCCTGCAAGCACATCTAACAGGATAGATCACATTCGTCCTGCTAGGTTATAAAATGCCAGTAATTAAGGGGCTGCAGTGAAAAGTAAAGACGTGTGGGCACCCTTCCTACTGTTTACTGTGTGTAAATACCATAGGTGGCTCTGGGGCTGTATAGAATTCTGTGCAACATGATATAACCTCATCTTTGGAGCTCCATGTATCATTCAAAGTAGTGTCTCAAAAAAGCTTCAGAAATACATTGGGAAAAGTTGCTGTAACCTTGTCATCCTTATGGTTTTTAAATCAGTCTTTTTAGCAGTGAGAATCTGCTAAGTGTAAAAACAGGATTGTAACTTCAATTATGATTTTAGGACTTTTCAATGTTCTGTCTTTAGCCACTTAGCACAGTTACATTAACAATAACAATTTTCCTGTAAATAAGCAATCTTAAGCAAACAAAACCTTTTGGAGTGATTTCTGTGTTGATCAGTGTTGCAGTCATGTCTGACAAAAGCGAACTGAAGGCGGAGTTGGAGCGCAAGAAGCAGCGATTGGCTCAGATCAGAGAGGAGAAGAAAAGAAAGGAGGAAGAAAGAAAGAAAAAAGAAGTAAGAAACTGTTTTCTGTTTGAAACCTGACTGTCGCTTATGTAACTTGCCCTAAATATATGTAACGCGCCTAAAAAGAGAAGGTTCACTTAGTCGTTTGCTAGGTGTTATCTAGGGAATGTCTATTTAATGGTCTATGCAAATGTAGTGTTTTCATTTTGTGAGAAGAAAAAAAACCTGATTTTTAGAATTATCCATATGGTAAGGTAGATTTTGAAAATGCTTGCATTTTTAGAAATAAGAACGATGTTCTTGTGTGCATGGGACATAGTTAATGAAATTACTGTGAGAAGTGGCTGAAGTATTACTCAAAAACTCTATTTATTTGCGATGGCATAATTTAGAGAACTCCTTTCTGAAATGAAGTTTCAGAGATGTCTGTATGAACTGTGTGTCAGTATTGTCACCATACAAACAATGTGCAATGTTCTTTGGCTCTTTGACTCAAAATTTGTTATGCTTGATTTCCTTGTGCTAAGTTATGTGACAATCTGTGATACACTGCTAAATTTCTCCTGAAAGGGGATTATACATCATAAACAGAATGTCTGCTGAAGTGCTTTGGTGTGCTGTGTCACCTCTTCATGACATCTCTTCTTTTAGTTACGATCTTGAAGTTGTTTTCAGTTAGCGTATGACTGAAGTCCAGGCATCTGCCAGCAAAATGATTCAGGGAAATCCTACACTTGTGCTCTGATGATGATGTAATTCTGTATTGCCGATGCTTGTGCTTCCACTGGTGATACAGTATCTTATCAGTTGGGAACTTGCTCTCAAGTTTGGAAGAGCCTTTTTTCAAAGATGTACAGTAGGTCAGAGGTATAATGTGCAGTCATGGGAGGAACCTTTCTTCATTCTGTAGGATTATTGTAACTGGGTCGGGATTTTGCTGCTTCTGTTGAAGTCTGGTATTTCTATGATTAAAATTAAAAATACGTGCTTGCCAGTGACTGACTTGTGGACACTTAAGCTAAGAGTCAAATTTCTGTAGTTGTGTGAGCATTTAAATGAAATTGGGGAAAAATGGAGAGATCAGCATCTTTCGCTGAAGAGCCCGCATTATTTCTAAATTACATGTGAGAAGGTGTGTCATTTTTATGCCTTTTTTTTTTTTGTGCGTGTGAAATCTAGCAGATAGTAAAACAACCTGAACAAAACTAATAAAGAAACTTAAGAAAATGACTTGAAGATGGTACTAAAGCTACAAAACCTCTTAATTCCTCCTGTCTGGTTTTACTTTATGTGCAGAAAGATCCATCAGAATTATTAGCGAGGTGTTTAATGTGTCTGATAGGTTCCAGTACCACAGAAAGCATAGTGGTTAGATCTCAGAAATAAGATGAAACTGTTCTTAATGCCTTTTAAATACCTTAATGCAATTATTGAATTATTTCTAGACTGATCAGAAGAAGGATGTTCTTCCTGTTCAAGAAGAATCTGACCTTGAAAAGAAGAGAAGAGAAGCTGAAGCATTACTTCAGAGCATGGGCTTGACACCGGAGTCTCCTGTCGGTAGGAATATTCATAGTATTTTATGAGATAAGCGTTTTACCCTTGTTGTTAGTATTTTTGCAATTATACATTTTTTCAGTACATATCACTAGTAATACTTGTATAAGATGTATTTTCAACTTAGTAGATTATTTGGAGTGTTTTGATTATAATATTACATATGTAATATTATATTCCTCTTGCACATTATTTTTCTGATGTTTTTTGTTTGTTTTTTCTCTTTCCATAATGCTTAATCTTTAATTCCGAGATTTCCTTATGGCATCAGCTCATTTTCTTGCTGCGCCTTTTGTTTCCTAATTTTTCCTTATCTTAAACTGATTACCTGACTGACTTTGATGGAGTAGCAGCAAAGCTAAGCATAAAATCTAACTGTCAAGGATTCGTATTTATTCATATCTATGCTGCTCTTCCATGAGTTGGTTTATGGTACTGTTGCTTTTTGCCTTTACTTAGCCACCTCCCTCTGGAAGGTGAAGTTGAAGAGGTGATACTTCAACTTTGCTTTTTTGTCTCTAGTTCTGAAATCAAAGAGGAGTTAAAACTTAATTTTCAGTTTGGCTCAGTGGTGACAAGAGTCTATTTCAACTGAGTTTGCAAACAAAAAATAATAGTAATTGGTTATGGCTATGGTCTGTGTGATTAAATCTTCATAATTGTTTTTGGACAGTCCTCACACATTATAAAAGCATAGCAAACGACATTAAAGTTGCTCCCACGGCCACATCCACAACATTAATTTTAATGTGTGTTGTGTGTGTGATTCTGTTGGACTCCTACTTAACTGCACCTTTGCATGCACATGGATATTTGGAGAAGTTAGTTTCATCCCTTTCAAGATATCCGAATTAAGCTACAGTGCCTGCTGGTAGCTGTCAGTCCTGCCTGAGGCACAAGCGGGTGCAGGCTGGGCGCTGGTGTGGTGTGGCAGCACACTGGTGATGCACCTGAACTGAAGCTATCTCCCATCTGCCCAGCATGGCCTGCAGTTAGTGTAAGCTCCTGCTGACACCGTAGGTGGATAATTGGAGATTAGATTCCTTCATAAAAAATTGCTTTAAAAACTTGTATGGGGACTGCTGAATCACGGCCTGAACCCCTGACTGATCACCCGAGGCGAGCAATGAGTCAACCACGGGAGCACAGGTGAAGGCAATTCACCTGCGCTGCAGGAAGGGGTGGAGCCTGGCTGCACCTCTCCTAGACCCATTTAAGAGCTGACCACCAGTGGGGAAAGATCTCTTTCTGGAGGTTCCTCCTTTTGGAGTTTTCCAGCAAGCCCGGGACAAGACTAAGCCCTTTATCTATTCTTTTGGTATAATAACCTGCTTAGCCAAGCTCTCTCGTATATTTCTTAATTATAACACCTGTATATTCATTGATTATACAAAGCTCATAACAAGGGATGGCTTTCTTATAGGAAAAGAGACCTTGGTGTATGATAGAGAAAAAAGCATACTTATCCTTTTTATAAGAACCCACTTGTTTGTGAATAAGGAACTTTCATGTTGGCATGCTCTATTGGGATAGTGCCACCAGAGGGCACTGTAGCATCAAACGAAACTACTGAATTCTTTTTGCCATGATTACCCCGAGACAGAGCTGTACGGACAGTTTTAGATGATAAGTTGCTAATTTCACCTGTTCATTTAAAAGAGGGTGCTGTTAAAGTGCCATCATTTCCAGTAATGCACAGAAACATTGGAATGTACAGGCCTACAGACATTGCTTTTAGTATAAACTGTTCAGTAGATGGTGATGGTGAGTTGCAGAACGTGAAAGCTTCATACACATGCATATACGCTTATGTATTTATGAAGTATAACTATACGATTTTTAGATGTATATGGAAGTCCCCTTGTAGGCATGCAATTTTAATAAATAAAGTCCATTAATTAAAAACAGTCAAAATCCTGACTGTTTTTTAAATTCAGGATGTAATTTCTGTCAACCAGAACCACATCTCTGTTTTGGGATAGGATGGAGGTGCTCTTCAGAATTCCCAACGTAGTGGTGATTTCAAGAAATTCTCCTGAAATGTTGCGTATCTAAATTCAGAATTCTCCCTCAGTACTCACCCTGACATGATGGATACCAGTTAGAAGCTGTAATTTGTTGGTTGAAGTTTCTTCTTTGGTGTCGCTAAGGAGTGAATCTGTACAATGAATGTTTCACGTTACTGAAAAGCATAAAAGAAACTTCAGTGCACGTCCTGATTCTTAAGCATAAACTTAAGGTTTTTCATTGTTTCTTTGAAAAATAAAAATAAAAATAAAAATCACTTTCTAAAAGAAAAGTTGAAAGGTGTTTTGAAGTTAGCTTTGTGTTGCTTAAACTGCATGAATGCATGGTAATCATTTGTTGTTATGTATCCTTTCCAAAAAAAACCATGTTGCTTCTTAAAATGCAATTGCAGTCTTCATCTAAGTGATGGGAATGAACTGACTTCTATCAACAAGTTCCAGTGTATCAGTACCAGGCTGCTTGTCATGTGAAAAGAAAGGAAGCATGAAGATTTCCCCCCTAAAATGCACCACTAACAAACATCACTGTAACGCACTGAACTTTGTTGATTTGGTTACATCTAAAGCAAAAATATGCTCCATGACAAAGCCACATCTTTTTGGTCTGCATTTCTGTGATTGTACAATTAGAAGCAAAGATACTAAGCTTAATACTTTCAGTTTTCTGAAAAATTGGACACTGATATCAGAGCTATGTTAACAAGTGTTTTTCTTTGATGTGTAAGCAACGTGATTTGGTGGAAATTACCTTTTGAAAACTGGTGCTACCATTTGTTCAAAGTTCAGATTTTAAAAATTTATTTTCCTTTCTTTTCTTTTAATGCCTTTTCCTCCATGTCTTCTTGTATGCACCAGATGCATAAATACCAAACAATTGCATGAAATCCAGCATGAAATGTTAACACTGTCTTTTCCCCTCTCTTTCTACTATTCATTTTCATCCATGTTGTTTTTTTTTGTTTGCCATCACTTTTTTTTTTTTTTTTTAATACTTCATGTTAAATTAATTTGAAAACATCCTAAGCTGTGCAACCTCTGCGAGTAGTAACAGCGGATACCTGTCTGTTTCACTATTTAGTCCCTCCTCCTACCTCTCCGTCTTCCAAATCTGTGAGTACGCCAAGCGAGGCTGGGAGCCAGGACTCCGGCGATGGCGCCGTTGGATCCAGGTATGTCACCTTGGTTGTTCTTGGGCTTAATGCTTACGTTCAGAATAATTAAACTTAAGGAATCAAGGGTCGACTCTACAATAACATTGAATTTGTGAACAGTGGCTACGTTATAGAAGTGCTTTGCTTTAAAATTCGAAATGCAACTGCACGGAATGAATTTTAGATTGCTAACATGATCTTCAGAGTTTTTTAAACTTAGAATTTTGAAGCTTAAACTTTAAAGAGTCTGAATGTCTTGTGGTAATGTTCTTGTAAGCATGAATATCTCTGACAGTAAAACAACTAAGGGGTCAAATTTCTGAGCTCTTCTCAGCTTTCTAATGGATATAGGCTGTCTCCTTCACTCCATTCTGCTCGATCTAATAAAAGATACTGTCTACAAATTTTGCCTTGTTTCTACTTTTGGTTATTGTTTTTTTGTTTGTTTGTTTTTTGTTTTTTTTATAATACTCAGAACTATATTTCTCAAGATCTTCCACCTTGTAGCCATTTTCAGAACTTGTCTGTACCACCCATTATCTCTATCATTTGCCCAAAGTACAGCCATGGCTTTATTCTTTAATTCCAGTGCTTTTTCTATCCCTTTGAGCAATGTGTTGTGCATAACAGCTTGAGAAATGCTTTCTTGTCAAATATTTCTGTTAAACTACAAATTCAGAGTGGAGATTCATGGGTGAAAAATTTTTACTGTTTCTCAAGCCCAGTCTGTGAACACAAGCAACGTTTGCCTATTAATATTGATTATTTATTTATTTTTTTTGCCCACAAGATAATTACTCATGTACTTTAATTTCCTGAATATATATTGTGGATGAAGTTTAGTTAAAGCACAGCTATCTCAAATTACATTCATGCTTATATGAGTCTTTGCTTTGGAGAAGGACTGAATACTTAAACCACTTTGAAACATCTTTTAAAAAGGCTGTAGTAAATCCTTGTATACAGGTGGGTTACGTCTGTGTCGCTGTATGCGATCTTAGCCTGAAAATAGTCAAGATTTTAATGAGCTGCACAAAGGCTTACAAGTTGTTTAATTCTGAGCAGGAACCAGTAAGTGAGTCCAGGCAGAGAAGAATACAACAGGCAGTAGATATGAACCTCAAGATTTTTTTAAATGCTGGGTGCAGATTTGTGCATAGCTTGTTCATAGTGCAATTGGAAATCACCTCTCATGTAACTGAAGAATCAGTAGCGTTGTTCTCAACTGGGCTGCTAGCAAGTTTTAACTTGAGATCTGTTATTACTGGTTATCAATTTGTCACTTTATATTTAAATTTGCTGCCTAGAATAAAAAAAATAGATGATTTGATATATAAATTCACTTAAGGTGTAACAAACTTCTGGGAAACAAAAGAAACAGTATTTTATATCCATGTGATACATAGCTAATAGATTTATTGTATCTCTGAACATTACTTTTTTAAAACAATATTTCTGAGGAAAAAAATAACAAGTACGGTAGTACTTGTTTTGTTAACTATTTAAAAAGCAAGTAAAGCAAGTTACCTCTGATATCACTGAAGAGCTATTGCAAGTGTTTTTTGTTGTACACATTTTTAAAACATAATTTTATCTTAAAAAAAAAAAAAAAAAAAAAAAAAGCTTTGAAAAGCAGTAAGGTAACCTCAGTAAGAGCTAAGTCTTAGGTAGGTGGTGCTTTGCTTTTGCTCTGTTTCATTTTTTGTATCCATGGAAGATTGAATCTGTGCAAACCATCTCCAGCCTGAAGTCTCAGGCACCAAACTTAAGTCTATTTCATCAAGACAAACAGCAGGTGCATAAAGAATGAGCATGTTCAGAATAATTAATTTTGTGCACAAAACATACGTAAAGGTTTTAGAGATTCAGATATTAAGCTATGGCAGTGGATGTAATGTAAGTTATGTAGAATGATTTGGTAATTGAGTATGCTGGATTTGTAATAATTATTTTTAGTGTAACTAGCTATTCTTCTAGCATACTTTCTACAAGAATGAGGTCATAATGGAGCATTCACAATTTTGAGTGTTCATTACATGGCTTATACATTTTGGCAATCAGCTTTACCTCTGGATTTCTGCACTTGCTTTCTAAGAACACTACCATGCATGGGATACAAGTGGAAACCTACATTTTACTGACTTGCCATAGTAAAATAATGGATTCTTTGTTTTTGATTTGCTGTAAAACATTTAAAAATATATGTTAAATCATATGTTTTAAAATATAGCATCTAAAAGTTTCAGAAATCAATGCAGATTTGTCTGTTAATCTCCTACATGGTCGTTCTTAAACTCTGCCTGAGAGCAGGAGTTGGACTAAATGAAAATATGAAGGGGAAGATCTAGTTTCCACTTCATTTTTCTTTTGATATGAAAGTGGCTTGAAGTGGATCTATTCTGTTTGTTATTGAACAGGACTTTGTAACGTGTTACTAATATTAAGTCTGCTATTTCCACGGGATTTAAATATCTTCAGTGGAGTTGGCTGTAACACAGATGACACTTAGAAGCCCAAGGCAGTGCTTAACCCGTAATTACTGCAGTGTCACATCTTGGAAACTCTAGCCGTTCTCTTTCCCAGTGGAAATGCATTTTTGCCCATGTACCAAAAGGTTTGTGTGGTGACTCATTTCCTTTACCAATATGACCATTTCCTCCACCATATTTACTGCTCTGGGCAAGGTTGTGTTACATTAACAAATCTGTCATCTTAAGGCATGGACAGATATGAACAGATTTAGAAAGGAAGTTCTTAGTGGTTCTTGTCACTATTTAAAATATCTTTATTAGCTGTCATAAAAGCTACATTTGCAGATCTTTAACTTTCAATCTTTACAAGAATTTGATTCTTTTCTAATAGCTCTGGGGTTTGTTTTTGCTTTTTAACTTTTGTATTGACTGCATGTATCGTTGCACTGAATATTTGCTGAATTTCTTTTAACTGATATTACATTGCTTCGTTTCTTGTGAACAATGAAATAACTATAAGCTTACTGTAACTCTAGGATTTCATAGTGTGTATTTGCTTCACTAATCTCTGGCCTTTTTTGCTAATGCTGCATGATTTGTTCAACCTGTGGTATCAGGACGCTGCATTGGGATACTGATCCATCAGTTCTTCAGCTCCACTCTGATTCCGATCTGGGGTATTGCATAGATTTCTTATATTCCTTCTTTCATACACTTGCGAATAATGAGCGTAAGAGCTTACTTTTTTTTTTTTCTTCAGCCTTTGAGTTACTGTTAGGAGACTGTTCTGTGAGTTAGAGAAGTTTAGTGTCCTTAGATGTAGTGCAGTTGGCTCGAAATGGGAGATTTTGGTCTGATTTAATGTAAGTAACATACTTATTTCTAATCATAGAGCTTACTTACTAACGTTTTTCTTTGAGTCTTCCTTTGGCAAGATGTAAACTTAACAGAAATGTCTTTATAATGCTTAGAGTAACTATATGTTTAAAAATGGAATGACTCCCATCTTTTCTTATGACATGCATAAATGACAAATATGTTTAGAAGCTGTAGCTCGTTATAATCACGAAATAAAGCTGTTATGCTCTGAGTTAAGATTCTGCCCACCAGAAGCTTTTCCTTTTTTCTTCCCACTTCTATCTTAGAAAATAATAAGAAATTTTGCTTCGTATAGATACTTAAAAGAAAAATGGATTATTACTACTGTGCATTTGATAATTATAATATAATTGTACAGAATGTTACAAAAACTAAATATTTTGTTGGTTTTGGAAATACATCTTGCATTGTAACTCGATCCTGGCTGTTTCCATATTTCTGACATGTCTCGTAAGCTAAAGGCAGAATATTCGGAGCTTTCCAGTGATGTACACTGGAGTATTGCTCTATGGATAAATCATTTGTCAATATGTGACCTTCAGGTCTGCAGTTCTAAATAGCATCTTAGAAGTAAGTAAAAAAGGATGGCAAAATTAAATAAGCTAGGAAATGCTTTTTAATTCAGAGTAATGAAGCTGGTTTGTTTAAGTTTTGAAGTCCTAAAGCCATTTCCGTACAAACACAGCTTATGCAGGCAGGTCTGTCCCACTGAAAATATGGATATTTCATATATGGAGCAGTACTATATGTAGCTGGAAAGAGCAAAACTTTAAAGTGATATCATTTAATTGAGATACCTGTGTATATTTGCACAACTTTCTTTTTGTCTTAGCTGTGAATATAGGTGATTTTAAATAATAGTGATAATAAAGTGTCGATTGTAAGCTTGTGACTTTTTCAGGGATAAGTTTCCGCTGGTCTTAAGTTTCACAAAGCTATGCTGTGATTTGATGATTTGAGTATTACTGTAGACAGAATACAAAGTAATTCATGAAGTTAACTTTTTTTTTTTCCTTGATGTTTCTGTTAATTTTATGTAGACGCGGACCTGTTAAACTTGGAATGGCCAAAATCACACAAGTTGACTTTCCTCCTCGGGAAATTGTTACATATACGAAGGAGACACAAACACCTGTTATGACTCAGCCAAAGGAAGGTGAATGTTAATGTAGTACAACCAAATGTATTTTTCTTTTCTTTTCTTTTAGCGATTGGCTGAATTAGAGCCAACGGTTTTGATCTCAAAACTTAATGTGGTAGAATGGCTGTTGATTTGTGATATAATTTGTATAAATTCTACTGCTAAAGACTTGTAGGTCTGCCTTAAGAGTGTTACTGGCATTCTACATCTTGTTTAATTGTAACATTACTCTTACTGATAATATGTGGCAATTTATTGGTCAGTGTACATTTAGACATTCAGTTTCTTAAGTAGCTGTCAACCAATAAATGAATGTAGGATATATTTTGGATTGAGAACTCCCCCGGAACTTTCTTGGAAGCTTTGTGTCTATGCAACAAACTGAGTGAACAGAATGACAGCAGGTATGTTTTTATGCATATACATAAAGCGGAGAGAATCTCTCTTAATTCTTGTATCTTGACACTTTAAAATGCTGCTAGTGCCATGCTTTTGTGCAAAGGATGATGGAAACATTTTCATTAGATATGCTTGGCAGTCCTGTTAGCTTTAGGTCCTTTTGTGCTGTAGGGTGTGTTATGCTGACACTGATGCTGCAGAATAACAATCCTATTTGTTCCATTTCTTACTTTTCTAGGATGTTTGCTCTACAGAAAGAAAAATTTAGCTGAATTTCTGCCTAGTTACATATTTGCTTTTGCTGCAGTGTATGTAGTAGCTGTCCACTGCAAACTTAAAAAGCTTTTTCTCTTCAAGACCTCCCAGACTGGAGCATGCAATTGCCTATTTCTCACATACAAGAAAGTTACTAGAACTTATATTAGTAGCAAAGTACTTCTACTTTCACTTCAGCATTGCTTCTCTGTGCCTCAGGTGGTTGCATACTTCAATTTGTGAGTTGAGTTGAGAAACATTCAAGCTAAAACTAATCTGGAGGTTCAGATAGGAAGTAGGGGAAAGCTAACTTAAAACTAAAAGAGTTGATAATTGTTGTAGAAGCTTTTGTGGCACAACAAATGAAGTGACTGTTACATAGGGGAGGCTTTGAATGTCAGCTTTAAGTTACAGTCATGAAGATGCCCATTTTCAGTTCACTGTAACAAAGTTGAAGTTAATAAGCATGTTTCATAGTTCTTGTAGGAGGATGTCCAAGTCCAAAGTAGATTTACAAGGTAAATCCACAGTATTTTAAGGATTTCTCATACAAAGACTGGAACCCACGGCTGCTTTTTCCTCTGGTTTCAATTTATACGAGCCCATCACTAATGACATAAAAGAAGAGAAGCACAGAAATAGTGTTGGGGTAGAGATCTTTGTGCTCAAGACCTCTTGTTTTGATGAAAATCTAAGCATGTCTTACTTCAGTATTTGAATTTTTTCACATCTTTGTTCTTTTTTTCCAGATTTTTCAATAGCCTTAGTATTCTAATCTTACTATAGCAGCTGCATTTATCATGTGAAAGAAATAAAATGTAGTCATGAATGGTTTGCTGTTCCAAGGAATGCAGCAGAGATAAGTTATCTTTTCCTCCCTCCTGACATGCTGTGTTTCTTGTTGTTTTTTTTTTCTCATTCTGTAATGATGACCTGTTTTTTGTATTAGGGACCAAATACGTTTATTGTGGCTTAAGTGTTGTGCCATACTCGGTGCTGTTCTCCCTTATTTCATAACTAATAAACCTTAACATCTAGGTCTCTATGGCATTACTACCACTTCAGTAATTTTTGTCACCATCATAACATGAACATACTGTTACGCTGCTCCATTCCCCATCATCCTCATTCTGCCATCCCCATTTCTGCTGTCTAATTCTATTTCTCACTTCCCATGATGCTGTGTATAACACTCCTGCCTGCTTCTCTCAATGTCCAGTTTTGGTGGATGTGCTTTTCAGTTAGTATGGTCAACTGGTTATTAGGATTACTATTTGGCCTCTACTTGGCATGCTCTATCAGGCAACGGGCTTTGGATCTACTCTCTGAAGATATATTTGAAATTGTGTTCTCTTTGTACATTCATTTCTTTATAGCAGACAGCAGGAGAAGCAGTTTTAGCAACAGAGAGGCAGATGATGTGTGTCTTCATGTTCTGCAGGTTCAAGTTACTGAGTTCAGTAATTATTGATGCAGACATTATCCTTATCTGTTATTCTTGTTGCATGGCTCTCTACCTTACTATGTGATCTCTTGCTTTTTGATTTGCTAAGCTGTTGTTGGAATATGCATGGGAAGAAGTCACCAGTGCAGCCAATATTAAGATGTATTATTTTGAGTCCTTGAAGTGGTTAATCTAAGGAAAGATAGCTGTACAGTTGAATACACTTCTGCTTACCTCTCAGTCAAGACTTTTCCTGGCAAACAGGATCTTTGCTTGGTGTCACTGTACAATGCAGTGCATATGCAGTCAGCACTGACTGCAGACAGTATTGCTCCATCAGCTTTACTTCTTGAAGAGTTTAGAATTTCATTTAAGAATGAAGATACCGAGTACTTCTTCCTTTTAAGCAGACTGGATAACAATTTGGAGGTATACGTTGTTCTCTCAGATGCTTGTTACAGTGAAAGTACCGTTTTTATGTTCTAATATTCTAAGAAGAAATAACAGAGCCTTATATGTTCATGTGTTGCCTTGGGTAGGTCTTAAATGTACAGTGAAATATATGTGGGAAAACTTGATATGAAGATATACTCTGCTTAACAAAAGCCACCCATTTCACAGATGATTTAACTTTGATTAACCTACTCTGCAGCAACAGATTACTCAGACAACTGGAACTTCACTCTGTAGTGTTATCGCTGGGTGCAGCCTAATATACAGCACTGCTTTTCTTTCCATCTTGCCAAAATACATCACAATTTTGATGTAAACTTGAAGTCAAAATCTTGTGGTTCATTAAACCTGCTTTTACTGTTCATTGACAAGAAATTTGTCCTTGTGGAAGTGGCAGCCTATGTAGCATTCTTTCGTGCTCACTTGATAATGTAGGATTCCCAGCTTCCTGTCAGAAAAAAACATGGACTTAATCACTTGGCATGTTATAAAGAATGTTCATCAATACATTAATGTGACACAGTCCTATTTCCAGTGGTTCAGAGCCGTGTGACTTCCCTAACTCTTAACAGCTGTTTTTATAAACTAAGGAACTGCATGTGGTAGCTGACAGTTGAAGTGCCAATAGGTACAGTCAGTAGAAAATAATGAGGATGAAGTTAGCCAGTGCCTTTGAGATTTCTGTATTCATAAAGCTGACATGAAATTATGTATACCAATGTTTCATGTGGATCTTTGACTTCCTAGACATGCAGCTTCTTTAGGAATTGTATGCCTGATCTTTCAGTGTTTGCTGGGTATTACATTGCTGTTCCCTGGAAATACCAGCACCTGAACTAGGTAATGAAATCCAAGTATGTGAGGGAAAAGAGAAGTACAACCAAAACTTCTTAGCTCTTTTTCTGTACAGCATCACAGTACCTTTTTAGACTGTAAGTGCTTGTGAGCAAGCATTCTACTATTGGGTAATGAGGTCAAGAACTATTTTTTTTCCCATGGGATCCAAGAAAGTTTGCGTATGACTTTTATTTCTTTGAAGAGGCAGTTTTAAGATTTATGTAGTTACAGATAAATCACAGTGAGATGACATGTTCAATTTCATGTCTGATACTTTGAGAATATTAAAATAAGTGCTTATCCTGCATTTCAGTGCAGTAATATCAGCTGGCTGTATGCAATGCAAGTACTGTGAAGGAATTTAGATCTCTGTATAATATATGCCATTTATGTTTCAAACATTAAAAGGCACGAGCAATCAACTATATGATCTTTTGAATAAAATATGTAGATTAGAAGGTCACTTAGCACTAAGGGGTTGACCGTCTGCATTTGAAAAGAATTTGACTCCTGTCACTGAAAATGGTACTTAGAATCAGTGTAGTATGGCTAACAGGGGTGGGTTGAAATTTCTAATCTGGGACTTTCAGAGCTGGAATAACGTATCCAGAGTGACCCCAACGAAATGTCTGAATTTAGGGCATCACTTCAGTCTGCTGTATTGATTGGCTGGGAGAGTGAGGGGGCCATTTTTATCAAAGTATAACTTGAATTTGTTGTCCTGTGTTTGTTGTTCTCAAAATAGCATCTCTTAACTTGTATTATGTTTTTTTTAATTAATTAGTGTTCACACCTATCGTGATTTGACATTAAGAATTAGGTGTTTTGGAATTGCTGCAAGTTGTCTGGTGTTCAGATTACTCGTCTGCTGTACACGCGAATCCATCTAAAGGGAGCAGTGTCTTTCTGTTTCTCTGCATGATTATTTTGCCCAAAAAAGCTTTCATTTTTTTTAAGTAGCACAAAAGCTGTAATTGGCATGCTTTGTAAGGAAGTGTCAATGTGCAAGAGAGTGGAGATCACTAAGAATTCTTTTACGCGTTCTTTCCCCTTTGCACCACCGCCTCCTCAGCAGGGTCACTGAGATCACTAGCTTTTCTTCAAATGGCCATTTTCACTGGCAGGTGCATTATACCCTGTATTTTCAGATTGTTTTTCCATTCTGAATGTTTGGCAGGTTGATTGCTCTGGCTGCATTGACGGAGAAAGGGCTGACAAATGCGGTTGGGCTGGCTGAAAAGACAGTGATTACTGTTTTCCTTTGTGGCTGATTGAGGCCCTTGAAAGGAAAGATTTTAACCTTCACCATTTGGTTCAAAAGTATGAGCATATATTGAAATCATTCATGCCATTTATCCTAGTTCTGTAAACTTGTCAGAACGTAAAAATCGCTCAATTTCAAGTAATGTAGGATTGGCATACGTCATTATCATTTTGATTAAGTTGGAGTTTGTATTATTGTGTGCATTATACAGTGCCATTTAAAGATATCTTTCCTGCAGGTACAGTTATATTTTTATTGCCTACACTATGGAGTTAGAAAGATTTTCAGACCTCTTTAAATCTATCACTATGTGTGTGGTTTGGCAGCTGGTATGGCCTACAAGCTGTATTTTGTTTGCAGGGTAAAGGCTTGTCTGTAGACCTCCTGGAGTGCTGGTAATTGCACAGGCTTGCCATTGGGGAAAGACATGATTGGAAGCAGTCAGGCAGAAAAATGCTGTGCCATCCCATTGCCACCTCATAGCTGAGAGACAATCCCAGCAGTACCATCTGGTTGTTGCTATCTAGTCAGCTGGCTGGCTGCTGGGACCCTGGCTCGGCAGCTGGTTCCCATCCCTTGACCATGCTTTTTTTTCTCCTTTTTTTTTTTTTTTTTTTTTTTTTGCTTCTCTTTTATGTGTGCGTGGATTTTGTTGTTGTTGTTGTTAGGTAACTGAACTTGGGTCAGGGAGACGGCTGCAACAAACAAACCTAGTCCATGTTGAATACTGCCTTGTTACTTGTGGTGAGGCATGCAGTAGACTCCTGCTGCTATTCCCTTACAGACAGGTGATGTAGCTGTTTAACTGATAAAAACGGTCTTTGCAGAAGCTTATATGGGGAAAGTGGATGAAGAAAAGCCAGGAAGCCTGTATTCCACAACACAAAGTAATTTAAACTTATTTTCTGGTTTACGGTATTCAAAAAATAAAATGCAGAAATGCAGAAAATGCTGTAAGTCCTGTCAGCGTTCCCGAACGTTAACGTTGTATGTTATTCATTGCAATTAGGGAAAACACATTTTGCTATGAAGTCCTCATTGCCAAACATGGTACAGATAATGAGACTCACCTTTACAGTGACAGAAAAAATGTACTATCACTGTTATTGTCTTTAGCAAAATTTGCCTCTCAGAGTAGCAACCTGAAAGCTAATGTAAGCCATCTTTGTGCCGCGGAAAGGCCCATTAGACTGATGGTTTCAGATCCCCAGTCAGCAGCTGTGCTGTAGACTATTTTAGACATTTGATTTTTCTTTATTCTGTAGCATTAATGTGTCAGCATGTTACACAGAACATGCATCAACCACATGGTTGTGTGGAATCATAAATGCTTGGAAGAGAGATTTCCACTTTGGATTCTTTACAATTTGTTGTGTCTTTTTTCAGTTTATACAGGTATGTATTTTAGTGCATTTAAAATCCAGCTGCAGGCAGTGCGTGAGATGATGTTATACGGGGAGGTACATCTTATAGATAGAGCCATTTTAAGCTAAATTATACCACTCTTATATGTTGAGATTCCTACAGAATGGTACTGTTCCTCCCTAAAACCACTGACAGTCTCGTACTTTTTTCTTAGATGAGGAAGAAGAAGATGATGTGGTTGCACCAAAGCCGTTAGTCGAACCTGAGGAAGTAAAAACATTCAAAAAGGAAGAGGAGGAGGAAGGTACGCTTCACCTCAGCATTTTGTGCTACAAAGAAAAATATTTAATATATTTTAACCTCTCCACTGAGTTGAAATTAAATTGTGTGACTTAATATAAAGTACATGGATGTTAAGAAACAAGTTTTCTAACATTGTGCATTGTGATAAATACTTTTGTTTGCTAGTTCCCTTTCTTGGAAAGAATTTGTGAAAGTATGTGTTATAGAAAGCCTGTAATCCTTTTCCAGCTGCCCCTCATGAACTTACGGAAGAGGAAAAGCAACAAATTTTGCATTCTGAAGAGTTTTTAAGTTTCTTTGACCACTCTACAAGGATTGTTGAAAGAGCCCTTTCTGAACAAATCAATATTTTCTTTGACTACAGTGGAAGAGACTTAGAAGACAAAGAAGGGTAATGTGAACGCTGAATGCTTTACTGTGAATGTACAACGTTTTTGCTTGAAAAAGTGGTCAGAGATGAACATTCCCTAATTGCCTTCACAGGGAGATTCAAGCAGGAGCAAAACTGTCCTTAAATAGGCAGTTTTTTGATGAACGTTGGTCAAAGCATCGTGTTGTCTGTTGTTTGGACTGGTCGTCTCAGGTAAAATTAAAAACAAAAAACAAAAAAACTATACAGTCATATTTAAGTTCTTTTAGTTCTGTCCACTTGAACCTTCTGAGTGTAGAATTGAAATACGCTGTATTTCTAAATGTGTTCCTTAGAACAGTTCTTAAATCGTGCATGGTTTGCAAATAGTAAAAAGAACTTACATCTTATGTAAAAAGCAGTAGAATCTTTGAATTATAAAGAGAAAGTCTTCAGCATGTTTGGTTGTTCCTTTATGCTCTTCTTTTCAAAGTTGAGCATTAGCTTCAGAAAATAGAGCTCACTTAGTAGTAGTAGGTTTTACACATAAAAGTAGATTAAGATAAAAGAGCAAGAATTTTATGTGCACATTAATAATGTTTTATGAGCTAAATTTGTAACAACTGCAGTTTTAACTGATGCCATTTCTTACAGGAATTTATATGAGGTGATTTTTGTTTCTCTTTTTCTTTGATCCCTGTTTTGGCAGCACAGAACAAAGATTCTAGGATTGTCTGGACCACTAGCTAATCATCTTGCTCGTTTTAAATCTTTCTCATTTTTCAGTACCCAGAATTACTTGTTGCCTCTTACAACAACAATGAGGATGCACCTCATGAGCCTGACGGAGTGGCCCTTGTGTGGAATATGAAGTACAAGAAAACTACGCCAGAGTATGTCTTTCATTGCCAGGTACAGTTCTGTCTTGTGAGAATAAAGATTTTATGCTGATGAGCTTGGACATCTACCTTCCTTATGATTGTCAACATAATTATTTCATGGGGCTGGCATTCACTTTAACCACATGTATTTGCAAACAGATGGTGATAGCTAAAGAACGCAGCTTAGAAACATTCTTCTGTTGTAGAATTTCTAACATCATTCAGAATTCAGTCTTGTTTTAGAACCCACTTTAATTTACTTGAAAGCCCAAAAACCTTCTTGTGTAATGGCTGAACCACAAAGAAGGTTTGTATGTAAGGAGACTGCGCAGAGTTGTATACTACTAGAGCTTAATTTACTGAATAAAATGAAGATGGCCTGAGGAGATGGAGCAAGGATGGAAACTAGAAACACATGTTGCAAATGAAAAAGGCAGATGGAGGTTTCTCAATAAATGCAGAAAGATAAAATCTTGCAAATTTCTTCCATTATCTCAAGTCTGAAATAGCCACTTTACTTTCAAAATGTTGTATTTATGAAAAATTACATAGCTGAAACAAAATGTAATCCAGTGTTGTCAGATTACTGTCGAAGCCCAGATTGCAAAAGTAGCTTTGTTATGTTCGAGACAGATTTGTAGGTTCATGAAAAAATGACCCCAGACTGTGGCAAAACATGAATAACGTAACTTTACTGGTTACATTACTGGATCTTCTCTTGCTCACAAACCATGCTAGGAGCAATATGAATTTATACAAACGGGGTGGGAAAAAAAGAGGACTTCATTTTCTGAATGCAAGTTAAAACTAAGAACCTACGGGTGTTCACAGAATGTTTTTGAATCCACATGTGGTAGAACAATGAAATAGTATATCAAATCAAAGTAAAGAACTTACTGGTCAGGTTTTCTTTTAGTTTTAGATGTAGCATCAGTGAATGATAGGTTTTTGTGTGTTTTTGTTTTGTTTTTTTTTTTTCCCCTTTCAGTCAGCAGTAATGTCAGCTACATTTGCAAAATTTCATCCCAATTTGGTGGTTGGTGGCACATACTCAGGCCAGATCGTGCTATGGGATAATCGCAGCAATAAGAGAACTCCAGTGCAGAGAACTCCACTTTCAGCTGCTGCTCACACGGTAGGGGGTGAAATATCTACAAAGACTGTTTCTTGTTAGGATGCATTTAACCTCCAGGAAACTCTGTCCGGTGCACTTGATTGATAATGCTTAAATGTTTGTCTGTGTTCTCCTGTGCTATCACTGAAGAACGGGAGTATTCTCTGTACTACACTGTGATCAACCTTTTCTCTTTCATTAAATGACATTGTATATTTTGTAGTGTATTAACTGCACTAGAATTGTAATTCCTTTTTCTGACACTATTTCATAATTCTTAGCATCCAGTCTACTGTGTAAATGTTGTTGGGACCCAGAATGCTCATAACTTGATCAGTATCTCAACCGATGGGAAGATATGCTCTTGGAGCCTAGACATGCTTTCCCAGCCACAGGTAAGATAAGTTTGGGTATGTATAGCATCTATGCTAGATAAATACTTTATAAAAAGTTAATGAATGTAAGAAGAATTAATAAACATTTTCACAATACACATTTATACTTAAGCTTAGTAGGTATTGGATAAAATGCCTTTTCTGCCCTGTGGGACGTTGTAAAAATTATATTACAGTTGGACTAAATGATCTTGTAGGTCCTTTCCAACCTTGTGATTCTATGATATTCACTGTTAGCACAAGAGAGAACTTTCTTATTCTTGCACAATTCTACTTAAGTAGAACAACAAATCTAGAGAAATCTAAATGACTTTGTAACTGTTAGTGTCTCTTTCATACATTTTAAAGCAAGTTACTGATCTTTTCACTACAGGATAGCATGGAGCTGGTTCACAAACAGTCCAAGGCTGTGGCTGTTACTTGCATGTCCTTCCCAATTGGTGATGTCAACAACTTTGTTGTTGGAAGTGAAGAAGGCTTGGTCTATACTGCATGCCGTCATGGGAGGTGAATAAAAGCTTTTAATTATTCAAAGGAAATAAAAGCTGTGAAATGATGAGACCATGTATGCTTTACACCGCTAAAATTGTTTCTAGTACACGTTTAGTCTTTGTTCTTGACAGTCTTTGAAATAGCACTGTTTGTGCATGCTATTTTCCAAGAGCTTCATTAAAACCAGGAGGAGTTTGATTACAGAACTGGTCCTATGCTCTCTGCATTGGCCAGGAGTTGTTTGCAGTGATGGGGGCAGCGCAGGTCACTGAGGTTTTATTCATTTGAATTGTAGCAGAACATTCCAAACTTTGTATCAGTTCTGTAGATAATTGTACAGTAGCATCACGCACAAATCTTAAATTGGCTAGCTTTTCTCCTGCTGTTCAATCTATTTTGAAATTGTCTGACTGTATCTTATCAATTGCTTTCTTAAATATAACTGAGTGTCCAGGTTTCATCTCAAATACACATCACCCTTGCTGCACGGCTTTTTGGTTCCAGAATAGCTGAAATTGTATCACTTCTGTGTAACATTCTTTCCATCTTTCCCCCTCCCCCCCTCTTTTTTCATCACTTCTGATAGAAGACTATTAGGGATATATTGTTACTGGTTTATGTCTGAACCCTTATGTGTCCACAAGGTGTACTTGCAGCTCCTCTTTTAAGTCAGTGGGAGTTTTATGCTCGTTCCTGAGTCTGGATTTGGTTCTTTGTATGATTCAAAGTTTTAGCTATTGCTTTGAAACAGTACAGTTAAACATGAGTGGATTGGTACCTGCTGAATGAGTCTCTGCACCCCATGGTCTATTTTTGGCACTTAAGGAGAGCAGAAAAGAGATGTTGAAATTAAAGTCAATATTCAAGCCTGGTCTTCTGTGAGCCTGTTGAGATTAAGCCTTTACAGTTGGGCAAACATCCATTCAAAGCAGCAAAATCTTCTCGAGGTTATATTTAAAATGCGTTTCAGTGCTATCTCTGTCTGCAGATGTATGGTTTCTGGAGAAATTAACTTTGGTTATATATTCTAAAACAGCAAAGCTGGAATCAGTGAGATGTTTGAAGGACACCAGGGACCAATCACAGGTATCCACTGCCATGCAGCAGTTGGACCTGTAGACTTCTCACATCTTTTTGTCACCTCTTCTTTTGACTGGACAGTAAAGCTTTGGACAACGAAGGTAACTATAATAGATAGTTCAGTGGTTTTCTTCATAGTCCTTGACACAAGGTGGTGCTATAATGTAACCTACTCAACTCAGGAAACTTAGGTAAACTGAAGACAAACTGTGTGAAGCTCTCCAGATCCCTACCAGCAGTCCAGTTGATTCCTAGTGCTTCTTTTTTGGTTTACTGCAAAGAGAAGACAACTGATGAACAAAACTAGTTAACAACATAAAGATGTCTTTGCTTTCAGACTGTACATCATTTGTGTACTTCTGATCCATTCTGTTCATCCTTTTGCCTTTTGTTATCAACAATGATTACAGTGTAATCAAATACAAATCATTGTTAAATTCAGATACTTCATTTAATGCATAAGACAAATGTTTTGCTACAATTTTGTGGAGGACTGGGAGACAGCACCAAAACTAATCTCAAACTGCATTTAGAGACTTGCAATTGACACACATAGTATTCATCTTGCTGGAATTACTTCCTCTTCTGTTGTGCTGATTTCCTGAGGAACATAGTACTGTCACTGAATTAGCTTTTTCTTGATGTACGAGATTTTTAATGTGTTAAGTTTAAAATCTCTTACAGTATTGGCTTGCTAATGATTTCTTTATATTAGCTTCCACGATGAGACTTTGTGCATTGGAAAGCATGTCTTTGATAATGCACTTCGTCTCTGGCTGCTTTTTGCAGAGGCTGTTTGGTTTTTTTACGTTATTGATAAGTTTTGTGTTTTGTCTTACTCGACAGAATTTGAATTGCAGACTTGGGATATTGCATTATGTCTGTTTTTTGTTTTTTGTTTTTTTCAGAATAACAAACCTCTCTACTCATTTGAAGACAACTCAGATTATGTTTATGATGTTATGTGGTCTCCAACGCACCCTGCCCTGTTTGCCTGTGTGGATGGGATGGGCCGGCTTGACCTGTGGAATCTCAACAATGACACTGAGGTGAGGCAATCAAGTTAGCAGTCAAATATAGCTGGAAAATTGTTTGTGCACTTGGAAAAAAGTGACAAGAGTTCACGGAAGTATTTTTCTTGTCCTTAAATATTCTGAAGCTCCAGTAGTTTCTGCCTAATGAATATTTTACTTTGATTGCAAGGTAATAATTCCAGTGACTGGTCGTTATGAGTGGCGGCAGTAATTAAATTGTTGTAACCATAACAAGAATGTAAAATATCTGTTGGTTTAATACCAGCCCACATTGTGAAAATGACTTTCAGGCCTTCCTCAGTGTGGCCTTGGCAGCCTACAGCTTAACAGTCTGAAGAAACCTGCCACCAGGACACCACTGTTGTTCTTAGTGCCACGTTGCTATTGCCATAGTAATAACTGCAATGAAATTAAAAGTTGCTTCTAAACTTAGAGGATGGAGTGCCTGGGTTTTCTGGTGTAAGCTATGAACTTACCCATAGTGTAAACCCTTTCCAAGACTAAACTTGTTAGAGATAGACAAGGGATAATTCTGACATACTCTGCAATTAGAAATTTCACCTTCACAAAAGTGCGTACAGAAGAAAGAGGGCTTCTCTAAAAGCATAGGGCAGTGCGTGGTTTTTAAATTAGTTACCCAGTTGTAGCCTCTGGTCTGGGTTTGGGCTGCCAAGGCAGCTGCTTTCATCCCTGCCCTGTGTCCGTAGTTTTGCCTGAAGTTCCAGGACTCTTCCTTGCTGTCTCACAGAGCTACAAGGTGAATGGCTCCTGTGTCATGGCAGGAGTGCAGGTGTGCATTTTGATAAAGTCAGAGGGTTGTTGTTTTGGTTACATCATTAGTGATAGCATACGGCCATTGAGAGTCATCTGAGACCTACAGACTCTGTGTAAATTGAAAAGTCCAGCTTGATACAATGCTGATGGATGAAGTATTTTCTGTAGTCTTCGATTGAGGGAATCCCCGTGCATTTTTAATAGTATGTTTCAAATGAATACAGGTGCCAACTGCAAGCATTACTGTAGAGGGCAATCCTGCTCTGAACCGTGTGAGATGGACGCATACTGGGAGAGAGATTGCTGTCGGTGACTCAGAGGGCCAAATAGTTATATATGATGTGGGAGAGGTACGTATACCATGTGCTGTGCAAAGTGCATTACAGAACAATCAACTTTATTTGACTTGCATTTTGCAACTTGCTTTTAACTTTCCCTCTCTGTGATAAGAGGGGGAAAAAATAACATTTCCTTTATGTGCCTATTTCACATATTCTGTTATAACTTTTCAGCATACCTTCTGGCAGCTACACCAGTCGGAAACTAAATACCTAATTTTCAGGCTGGTGAAATAGGATGAAACCATTAACAGCTTTGTTTGTAGGGATTTTATGTTCTTTATAACTGGTTCACGTAAATTCAAACGGTTGTTTGAGGAGTATTGAATAAAAAGTTTTGAAATGAAGCAGTCTTGACTTCATCCTGTAGGGAAGTGGTTGCTATCGTGAGCGTGCGTATTGCAGTAGTACATGATGTGTCGACTGGGTGCAGATGTGGCAATAATCTCCTTTCTTAGAGACAGTCTCATGCAAGCTTGTCACGATATCATTGCATACTTAATACATCACTCTCAAATTCTGCTGTTTTCATTAGTTAGAGCTGTTGATGTTTTGACTACTTTAGAATTTACACTAAGAAAGGTAAGCTGTTCTGTTGGAAGCTCTTCTGAATGTTACTTATGAATTCTGCCGTTCAAAACGAGCTGTTTGTATATATTGGTGAACTTAAATAATGTTATCTTTGTCCACAGCAAATTGCAGTTCCTCGCAGTGACGAGTGGACGCGGTTTGGCCGAACACTGGCAGAAATAAATGCCAACAGAGCTGATGCAGAAGAGGAAGCTGCAACCCGCATCCCAGCATAGATCTCCAAAAATGGGCAGTGGTGGTAGACTTGTGAATGATTTGATGCAAATCTTAGAAATATAAGCAAGTGTCAGTAATAGCTTAAGGAAGGAATATGTGGATTCAACCATGGACTTGGAAAACGTGTTATGATCTCTGAAAATCAGATCTTGCATTGTTGACTTTTTATATATAACTTACAAGCACATTATTTGATTTATGTAACTTTTAATACAGTTAACTTTGACTTTGCAAGGAACTTCTTTTGAAACACTAACCTGGTGTAAATTTGCTGTTAAGCTTCTGAAATCTCCACTTTATAAACAGTATGTTTCTGAAGATTAGAAATTGTTTCTAAACAAGTTCTGTTTCTAAACTAAACTTTCTATATTACACAGATTAGACTTTATGAGGTAGTAAGTTTCTGAAGGGTTCTTTAATTCAAACTGCAAGTGGATATGCATGCGTAAGTTCCGAGTAAGTTTCATTGCTTATATAGAGATAAGCTTCAGACTCTGGTAGTGAGTAATACGAGTGAATAAAATTTGTCTGTAGTTACGATTCATTTGACAATTGGACCAGAATTGATGAAATACATATTTAATAACAATAAGAAGTTCTTTTGTTTTGAATTGGCGCATTAAAGGGTGAAACTGATTCATAAATAAATATTATATGAGCTGCCCTGACCCCCAATCTGTCTCCCTTCAGTAGTTTTAGAGTAGAACGTTCCCAGGAGCTGCTGCCTGCCTTCACTTATACTGCACATGTCAGTTTTGTACTCCCAAGCCTTCGCTTCCCGCTGTGGTACTTGGCTAAAACAAGGAAGGCCACTCTTGTTAATTTTTCCCTTCCTGAAGCATGATGAGCTATATTTTGAATTGATTTTCATAGCATCAAACTTGCTACTGATTTTTTTCCCATATGAAGAGAAAGAAAAATTTTCTTGCTGCTTTTTAACATCTCTTGAATCAAAAACCTCTAAACAGCTTGGAAATAGAACATTTTCTGCTAAAGGCTGTATTTTTTAATAAACCTCTCCTAGAATATTGTAAGCTTTCCCATCAAACATCTTTCTCCCCCTTTTATTTTTGTTAGCTTCAGGTAAACAAATGTTTGAGGATTTTTTTTATTTTATTTTTTTTTACTAATTTAAAGTATTCTGACTTGTACCAACTGAGCACTAAACATGTTTGATGCCTGTGACAGCTTAGGACTCTAAATCAAAGTTAGAACAATTCAAGTTTTGTTTCTCTCATTATAAATCTGCTACAAACTATGATTTTTCAGAAGAGATTTTTTTTTTACGCTCACAAGTGGGATACAGGTTTATTTTCCAGCTTACTCAGAAACTTACTCTTGTTTGCAGTTTTTCTTAGGTTTTGGAGTGTATCTTTGTTTCAGTTCCATTACAAGCAGTTCATAGAGATACTGACAGCAATAGCAGCAGTTCTGTCTTAAAGAGGTTCCCTTCTTCTGTGGATTTGAAAGGCTGTATGCTTCCCCCCGAAGTCTACCCTCTATTTCCAGTACAGAGTCATGCTGTTCAGTTTGAAATTTGCCTTGTATCTTTTCTTCAGTATTACAACAGTAGCTGTTTGGTTGAGAAATACATGAACTACATAAAGAACAGGCACATCATGTGGTGATTTCTACCCCTTAGGCACAATAATACTTAAAAATAGAAGGTTCTCCTTTAATAATGTTTCCTTCAGACTTGAAACATATAGATCATATGGATTTAGTTCTAAATAATTTTAACCTTTTTGTAACTTAGCAGTATTGTTCTGTATTCCTGCTTGTGTTCCTCACTCAGAAAATGGTTACATGCAGATCAAAGCAAGTCTTAAAACCCTCTTTGCAAAGTTAAGAGACCAACAGTGGTGCCAGTTACTGTAAATGACCGTCCTGGGAGCAGCGCTGTCCAGTTTTAAAGCTGTGAGAGTTCTCACATGGGAAAGCCTTCCAGAACTGATCCAGTCAGTCAGCAAGCTGTGACTGAGATTAAATGCCAGTGGGTACTTCACATGTCTGTATCTCTTTAGGAGAAAAAAGAACAAAATATACAGATAAAGGAAAGAGTGTTCCCAGGAGGCCTGGATCTACAGAACTGCACAAGTAGGTAATTTTTTTAAACAGTAAAAAAAAAAAAACCCAAACACTTAGAGTTATATACATGTTACAGCATGGAGATCAAACATCTGATTCAGAGTATTGTAATGTCTAACTCACTAAATATTATTCAGCATTGAAAAGATGCTTTATCTTCATTACAAACTAGAACTGAAGTTCAGTTCTTAATAAGCTGCTTCTTCGCACGCCAACTAAAACTCTTCATAGTGGCTACTGACTGAGTAATAGTTGTACCAGTGGGGCCCACTGTTTCCCAGGATGTTTAACCCTGAAAGAAACTATAAAACTGTAAAACTAAAGACTGGAGATGGTGATACTTAAACAAGAAAAGCTGAAAACCCACCTACCTTCTCCCTGACTCTGTGGGTAGTAACTTCCTTTAGGACTGTAGAAACTTACACAATTTCCTCTGACATTTTGGATTTAAAAACTACATTAGCAGGCATTTTTCTCTGTATCCTAAGTTTAAAAATAAACCAGGAGAGTTCAAACTTCTCCTTTCCTTTTACTTTGCATTCTGCCCAACTGGAATTTATTCTCAGTCTAGAAGGTCGGTTCTGTTTATGAGAAGAGCTTTCTTGGGGTTTTTTTTGTGTTTTTTTTTTTTTTTTTTTTTTTTGCCTTTATATAACAAAATACAAATGATGTATTGTCACTTAGTCTGTCAGTGATAAAAACTTCCTAGAAATACAGAATGCCTTCAGTTTCTGTTACAGAAAGTTCTCCATTCTGGAGTTCTTTGTCCTCCTGCTGTGAATCTTTGTGCATTTGGACACTTGGGTAGATGGACTACAGTTCTATTTTGCTACAGTAATAGAAGCTTCCTGAGTGGAAGATGAAGGAATTTTGTTAATAGGGACAATTATGCATTTATTTATTTCACACACAGTAGTTGAAATCAGATACTAACTGCTGGGCAGGTGGGGTGTTGTTTCTATTCTTTGTGCAATACTTCATTCTCCACTATCAGAAGCACAGCCCATGTCACTTCGCTTAAGAAAGACATCAGAATTAAGTAATATTCAATATTAATTTGTCAAACACTTAAAAGGTTGGTTTCCTAGATCGTGCAGGAGATCATGTAGATCTGCCCAGACATGCATTTCAGCAGTGAGAGTTGGCCACAGCTGTTCTTAGTTCCCCTGTACTATCCCCTGTAGTTTTGGTTTTGAATGTGGTAGTACCAGAGCTATTGCACTACTTTAGTGCAATTTGCTACTCAAAGACAAATGCTCCAAATAATAAAACCTGTAAAAAAAAAAAAATGAGTCTTTTAATAATGGACAAATGTTTCATATTTTAAATAAGCTACCATCGAGGTAAGATCTATTAGAGAATTAGTATTATCATGTGCTTTGGGAGAATTATTTGTTGCAAAATAGTGCTGTAAAATAAAACACTGCATGTGCTCATCTAAGTACTGTGTTCTTTTATACTTACAAGCCAGCACCTTGCGTCTTAATACGTTTGCTGTAACTAGGTCAGAGTAAATGGCATTCCTGCAGAGGCTACATACTGCACCGTACGTTCATTAAAGGGCTGCATCTAATCCTTAACCTTTAGTCTGAAATCTGCAGAGAAGAAAAATCATATTGGACAACATCTCTGTAGCCACGAAGAAGTGAACTGACTTAAATGGTTTTAAATATTTTATTGTCACGTGAGTCTTAACAAAAAGCCTTCCAAACATTCTGTACATTTCAAACTGCAATATCCATTATATAAATGTGTAGAGATGCCATGATGTCTCTGTACAAAGATGTACAATATGTACAGTAACATTAAATGCAAGCTGTGCAAGGCAAAGCTTAGGCTTAAACATTCATGCCACTGGTTAAAAACAAGGCATAGACCCAAAGCTTTAGTCAGTTTATGTGCAAGAACTAGTTCAGAAACAGGTAAATGTGTATATATCAATATTAGAAAGGAGTAATTTGATTTGCAATCTCAGTTCAGCAAGAAAAACATGCAGCTGACTGGAAAAAAATACAGTACTATTCTTGTGAATTTCTAGCACTGCATCACTTCCAGAGGCTGAAATGTGTCTTTGGGATTCAGCTGCTACTTTTTGGTTGAGCTGAGACAGTGCCAGAAGATCGAAACTTGGGAAGATACAAACCAAATTTATTTTCTATACCAGCAAATGTAGCTGTAGCAAGTCTGTATCCACCTATGTGTTCGGGGTTAACAGGAGGAAGATCTGAAATTCGAGTTTTCGGTATAGGTTCTGATCCAGAAGGTTTGCTGTTTGAAGAAAGAAAATGAGAAAAGCTTTTCCACTATTTAAACAAGGTGGGGGTGGTTCACAGCACTACTTAATGGGCAAGTGAGACCAGCTTTTAACTTCCTATGGCACAGGTAAGAAGGACAAAATATCTTGCTACACTAGAAATATGAATTTTATGGAATGTATTAAAATACATACTTCTTTTTTTTAATCTCTTCACTTGTTTAGAAGTAGCATATAATTAAGCTCCACTCTCTTAATTACCAAAGGTTGAGGGGCTCATTTGGCTCATACTACAACTGCTGCACAAAACCACCAAGTTTAAGTGGTGCCGTGCTTGAAAAAAGTAAGACTTTTGAACTCTGCAGATATTTATTGCAAGTTAAAAAGCAAATGTTTGACTTACATGCCTCCAAAATCGACATAAAACCACCTCTGCAGAAGTTCGTAAGTGACCAAAGTAACACCAAACTGGGGTGAAGATCTGAACACGCGAGCTGTTGAATATTGCAAGTTGCAGCGTTAAACAAAAGGGAGTTTCTCAGGAGAGAAGCTGAGCATTTTGTAGCAAAACAAAGTTACATTGTTTGGAATCAGGCCTTCTAAATACTGCTCTAGAACAGCAGCAGGTACTAATTTGGAGAAGTGGGGTCAGTCACAATATTCAATATGCATTTCTCACCTGCGGCTCCCTTCCAAAAAGCCGAAGGGCCTTCTTCCCTTAGAATCTTTCCGAAACAGTCAATAACTCCACTGTATGTTGTCTGACCGGCACGAGCTGCCACTTGCAGTCTTGTCTTGATGACATCAGCAGGGGTTACCAAAGAAGCAGCAGGTACACCTTTTAGAAGAAAACCACATTTAATTTGCACAAAGATTCCTGTAAAAGATGAAATTCTAACTGAAAGATACGATGGCAAACTTGAATATTTTTTTTGCAAGAAGTGGACGTTACTAAAAATGCAAGTTCTTATACTTGAAGCTATTATTTCTGTTGGTGTTATCCTTCCATTTCTTCCAAGCTTAAAGGCTGTAGCTGAGAGTAAAGAAAATAATAACAGTGAAATATTAACAGCGATTCTCTCAACGTCCCATCAAGTAGATGAAGCATTTTTAAACTCACGTGTATGTTATACATGAAATTGGAAGGGAGGTTTGTGACAAAACTCAACTGTGCCACTTTACTTTATTTGCATAGTCTACAAAATATTTTGCAAATTATATAGACAATTCACCTGAGAACTTGAATCCCATCCATCCACGTGTTAAAGGTGTTAGTAAGGAAACTACTACTTGAAATACCAATTCTAAAGAATTATTTCTTTACTGCTGTTTGGGCTGTTCTGTAGGATGCTTGCTTCAATTAGGCAAGCCATGAAAAGACAGGACAAGGAAGGTGCTTTACAAGCCTGCTTTGTACCAGCAGCGTGATGTTAGCCAACTTCAATGGAAGAGCATATCTCCACTTCCAAGGCACCACTCTCAGCTTTCCAGTCAAAGGAAAGGAGAGTTTTCAGAAATGTACTCCACAGTAAAAACCTGTGTTATTTAAGGCATTTCTGAATACTTCTGAATACTGTAAAAATTTCATCCTCGTGAAAAGAGGAACAGTTTTCTGACTCATTTGGAATTTTGAAATTGATTTTGTACAACTTTTACTACTGGTTAATATTGAAATAAAGGTATAATAAGTCACTGATTTTTATAGGGGATCATACACTCACAAGTGTCACTGATAATTCAGAAGATGTTAAAGTGAATGGGAACAATGTAGTTAAGGCAACCATACATAGATTTTCCCTTGCAAGCAGGTATGTTCAGTGTGTGCTCTTCCCTGCTGCGCATGCATAACAGGAATAGATGAAGCAATTAGGAGTTTGAAATGTGCATTTGGAAAGGCGGATTCCTGTACAAGCTGTAAAAACCAGGCCTATGAGATTTAAACACATTTTTAATAGTGCTCATTACTTAGTATCTGACTGACCCAGAAACACCAACTAAGCAAGGAGAAGCTGAAGTTCACAATCTAAAACTAGAACATGAGTATTGTGAGAAAGAAGTTGATAGTATTTGTATGTACTTCTGTGAGTGCAGCAAGATAGACAGCCCTGCATTATGTGAGAGTAATCTGGGCTATAGCTGTGTTACTGGTTTCCCAGCTGGTCTCTCTCTTCCCTCTGACACCAGAAAAGACCCAACTGGCAAAGAGCAGGTGTAGCCAAGCTCTGCACCAACTCACACACAGGCTGCTCACGACTGATGAACATACATACAGCTAATCCTCACAGCTGCAACCAGTAACAAAAGCCCATCCCACCCAAGGGGGTTTCTAAACTACACAGAAGACAACACTGGTTCACAACCGAGAGGCTGCAGCTACCTGGAAGTGTTCAAGAACTGTGGAGATGTGGCACTAAGGAACATGGTTAAAGGCATGGCAGGGATGGGTTGCAGTTAGAGGTCTTTCCCAGCCTTAATGATTCCTACGGTTCTGTGGCTTCCCCTCTGGTGATCTTAACAGGATCTGCCCTTCTGCACCCTCTTAAATAACCATCACTACAATTCCTATATCCAGTATTTTACAGTGTGTGCCAATTACCAAAAACAACTTACCGATCACCATCACTTATTCTGTTTGTATTGAACATTTTTGAGAAGCCTTTAAAATATTTTACATTTCACAATATGATTCTTCAGCCTCAGCTTCTTTACAAAATAATGCCCTGTTTTTGGCAATTGCCTTTGAACTAAGTTTCCTCTCAGCTATTCAGGAATCCAAACCCAAGTAAGTCATTTTCTTCCTAGCTCTTATGGTATCTCATTTTATGTTCATCAAAGATTCAAATTAGCCTTCAACTCAGAGAGCACAGTAACAAGTAAAACCCCATTGAGACAGACAGATCAAATTTGACTACAAGTTGCTGAGCTGCATTACACTGTTTATCCACATTATGCAAATGTAATTAGTTCTCATCAAAATTACATCGCCTCCCACTAAGGATAACAGTGATCAAATTTAGATTAAATCAGACACAATAGTACCATACCCTTCCTTTATATGGGGCTACCGAATGAATATTAAATATTACTTACTAAAAGAAAAAAATTACCTGCAATGGCTCCAGCTGCAAGGAGATTAAGCCCTCCCACATGGCCATTTTCATCAGCGAGCATCAGTTTGCTATGAGCATAAACAGGAAAGTAGATTGCAGAAAAGGGAATGTCTCTGAGGAAACATGCTTTGGCACCCTGTCATGCAGAAAAGAGATGTAATAAAAATAAATTTTGTAAATAAGGTTAAAATTGATATCCAGAGCCCAGGAAGCATCAGCTCTCTTGATCTACCAGGTAAACAACACAGAAAATAAACTAATTCAGGAAACAGAAGATGTGGAATTGAACTCAAATAAAAAACCAAAGCAGGCTTCTAGAGTAAGGATAATTCAAGGTTCACATATAAGTTTATTAAGAACTATGCAACAATAATTCTGACATCAGTACCTAGGATAAGTACCCTTTATATTTGATGTGTCCAAACACGACAAAGAAAGCAACAAGGCCCGTCTTTCTCACAATGACCCACAACCACAGAGGCAGTGAGACAAGTCCTTGCATGCCATTCTTTCCATCAAACTCAAAATCATTACTAAAATACCATTTAGGTTTGTAACACCTCATACTGCTCTGCACAGATGATCACGTAGCCGAGTAAAGAAGCTGCAGCAAAAAGGGAAACCACTTCAAAATGGGAGGTTTTTAGTGAGGAGAACACTGTAAGAAGCAGCTCCTGGCAAAACCTGGCACAAAACAATGCCTTAAAAGAAGTTTGTATGCTGTAAAACCAGTGGAATGCTCCTAACAAAACATATTTAATATTTTTCTTTTAGTAACTCCAGTCATCAGTCTTTTACTAACTGAAAAATAACTCCTTCAGTGCAAAGCTCAAACAACCAGCAAAATGTCAAAAAATCTCATCCATATACCCTGAAAGCATGCATGTTACAAAAATAACATCCTTTCCAAATGAGAACTCTGGTACCCTATACTCCAGGCAGCAGCCTCCACACAATGGGCCCAGCTGAAACCTGTCCCCCTCCGCAGTGAGATGTAGTGGAACAGACAGCACCTGTTACAAACCCGGTGTGGCTGATGTAGGACTCCAGGTACAGAGAATCTCGTGCCCTCAGTCATTTCCATGCAGATAGTTTATGCTCTAAAATGTGTTTGTGCAGTTACTCACAAAAGATAATGCAATCCTTATTTCTGCACAATTTTTAGTAAGCTCAGTTGTTGAATTACTGCAAAGAGAAATGGCAACTTTGTCCCATGTATCAAAACATCTGTGATCTTTGGGAAATGTAATGGTTGTTAATCTGATTTATCGAATTCCAAGCAAAAGCTTCAGCTCCAGAAATAAATTTGCACATTTCTATACTATTATTACAGGCCTATGACAAATCAGGCAAAGCAATGTTTTGTAAGTGCACAGATAATACAAGTGCTGAATTTACGTATTACCCCTTGTGCTGGCAGAAGATTCAGCAAGAAATACTATTTCTTGTTTAAGAAAACTAATAGCTTCTGCTCCATTACATCTGATCTGTAATGATGGTAGTAAGTGTACCTGCAGGGAAGGAATCTGTTGACTGGCACTCTGCTGAAGTACAGTATAGTATGGCCTTTTTTAAAGTGGAATTTGTTATTGACAAATCCCACCATTTAACTTCTTAAAAATCTGAATCCTACTAAACTACACCACTGTTTCGCTGCCATCAAATTATTAAGACAAAGAGAATATCCTGCTGCAAAGATAACAATAGAGATAACGGAGACTCAAAATAAGTGTAAGAAAAACACACAGAAAAGGTAAAGAAACTTCTCACAAAATCCCACCAAATGAAATTATCGGTACTAGAAGCCAGCAGGTCTGCAATACAGGACTCCCTGTAGCTCAGTATAAAAGCCCAGAGGACAGAATGGGGGAGTACTTTTATGTATCCCACTGCCATTAATACAGAAGTGGGTTTTCTTCAGTTTTCCATGGTGGGGCTGCCCTGCAGGAAGGAATTGGTTCTAAATTCAAAAGGTTTCTTTGTTTTTAACACAGTCTTTGTTTCAACACTGTAAAAGTTTAACATAAAACAGGTTAGCAGAGCTATAAAGAAACCACTCAGAGCAGAAACACATACCTTATAGAGACCAAGAAGGCCTAAATCTTTCATAACAGAGAGGGCACTGACTCTGGGTCCTGTAGTAATTTCTCCCGCTACCTGCAGCCGAATCTTTACAATCTCCAGTGGATTAGTGAAGATGACCTGGGAAGCTCCTGCCTGCAAACCCAAAGAAAAAGAAAGCAAATTGCATTACTGGAGCGTGTGGTGACATGCTGACTTTGCAAGGTGCAGAGTGCCTTCACCTCTCACTGCATTGGCTCATACTCTCAAGTAAAAACCCATGAGTGAGAGTTAATAAAGCACTTGTCTGGAGGTTAAAAGCCCACATCAGAAATCGTGGTTTTGTACAGAATTCTGATTCACTCAAATTCTTACATTTATATGTTTATATTCCACTGAAGTGGAGTGATTTGGTTTGCCTCTGCAATTCTCCTTCACATCACTTTCTAAAAGTCATGAGACTGCACAAAAATCTATCAGCTACTGCACTAAACACTACCCTACAACAATTCTTAGACTTGCACTGCTAGGGCATCAAATGCTTACAAAGAAGACCTTATGTTTATTTAATAATAATCCATCACCAATGCGTAGACATGCTATTAGCATTTAGTGGTGATGCTGTTCAAAAAGTAAATTTGCATTTAATGGTGTAATTTTAAATAATTAGAAAAGGTGTTTGGAGTTTTGTTTAGTAGACCATAATTCTCCTAATTGGAAACAAAATATAAAATTTAAATAGGAAGAGTAACATTTGAAATTATGATACTAGATACAAACAGGAGCCCTATCTTTCTCGAACTGAGCATGGCATTCCACATGCTGGAAATGTTCTGTTAGCAGGCCTGAAGGACTGCCTTGCTTCCTTCTTCCTAGTAATGGAGTTGCAGAGCACCTTTAAATTCTGCACTTCAACCAATGACTTCCAAAGAAGTACGTTTCAGTTTCCATCTGACAGTTTAATTTCAGGAGCACCTATTTAACATGACACGAACAGATTTCTCTTTGGTACACTGTAGGTATATATTCCACTTGAAATCTGGAGAAGTGTGTGGTTCAGCACAAAACGGCTGAATTTTACTAAACTACTTCTTCCCCTTCTTTCTGAACCACCATTGTCCATTTAAAAACAGTTCTCTAAAATGCAGCCACCTGAATACAACCAACTTCAAAAAGCATTTCTTCCTCAGTTTGAAAGCCCCTCATAGTCTTGATCTACTCAGTCAACCCATCACACTTGACTGAAGAAAAAGATGCACAACATCTGTAATTAAAGTTTCTTTTTTCTACTTCTAGGTTGCCCAGGAAAGAAACTGTCTTTGTAAAACTGAGGGCGTGTGCAGAAAAAAATTAATAAATATAAATAAAAATAATTGGTCAGTTCACTATCCCGCTTCCTGGTGTTCCCCAATTGATTCAGAACTAATTAACACTAATCCTTTCTGTTATGTCTCTGCTATAGCACATCTTCCACACTGAGGTTTGCCTGGGAGCACATCTTAGAAGTTGGAAACTTATTTTAGATTTGAGAAAAGGACCTCAATAGCTCTTACAGAGAACAAGGAACACTCTGAGCACTCTGGTAGTGGCTGTGCGATGGAGGTCTCAAAATCTTCACTGATCAAGTGTAAGATACCTCAGTCAGTACAGACATCCGAAACCCTTGACACAAAGAGTGGCAGATCAACCTCTGCTTTTGATTAACTATCTTTACTGCAACGGTCTGGAAGACCGTTGGCATTCCCAGACTGGACAAACTGACCCCATCTTCTCTCTTTCCTGGACTTAATGCATAAACACTTTTCTCAGTTCCCTGACACCACTCACATCCAAAACTGTTCTTCAAACCTTATTTACTTCCCATGTTACCTTTCCAGTTAGTACAGATCTATGTGTGTAAGAAGAAATGGCTGTCCCGCTTGGAAAACTTTCAATATAAATAAAACATGTAATTCTCATCTGGCAAATTCTGTTAAACAATAACCAATGTTTTTTCCATATTACATTAAATAGAAAAACAATTTCCACTGCTTATAGTTTCCCTACATTCTTTTTTATACTCTGGATAAAACGTAAATCAGAATACTCTTACTACACAATACAGCGTGTCATAAAAGTTTATCTGCTACCTGCCTATTTAATATGCATTCTTTGTTTACATACATGAAATTCAATTTTTTTATTATTTTTTATTTTTAATCTGTTGCAAATTAGCACATCCTGAAGAGCAGCCAAAATAAACTTGCTATTTGCCTAACACCCACCAAAGAAACACAAATAGACCAATTGGTAAACATCTCAATTTTCTGCCCAGAATTCAACCTTCCTGCAATTAGCCTCCTCCTCCCCTAGGTGCACAACTACCTCCCTCTGCTGTTCTCAGCCCAGTTCTGATGCACAAATGAACAGATAAGACTCTAAACATAATTTTCTCATATTTTAGTAGTAGTACTAAAGTGTTAACAATTTTATGCTGTTAACAGAGATTAATATATAACAATATTAGTAGTTAAATGATAAGTAGTAGAAGTAGTTAGATAAGCAGATGACTAAGTAAAATAAAACATAAGAAAAACCCTAATTTACATTATCAGTAGAAAACCTCTTAGAAAGCTCCTTGTTTTGAACATTGTGTATTCGGTGTTGACGAACTTCTTATATCCAGCTTTCTTAAAGAGCAGTAACCATCAAGACACACATTGAAATGCTGCCTATCAGCAATATAGGCTCCTGCCCAAGCCTAACCCTTTCATACGGTTATGTCTGGAGCAAACTTTTCTGCACAGGAACAACTCAACTCACATAAAGTTCTACACCAAATTCAGCTTTGTGAACGCATGAGATCCCTATCACATCATACATACAGACAACATACAACATAAGAAAAATCACTTTTTTATTGTGTGCTTTTTAAGAAGTGTATGGGAGGGCTGTTGATTTTGTTTTGTTTTTAAGAAAATGTTTGCGTGTCTGATGAAGAATGAGGCAGAAGAAAGGCATTGCCTGGGTTCCCCAGCATCTAAAATGCCTCAGAAGGGGATGCAGAAGAGAAAGATACAAAGGCTCTCAAACCAAAAACAAACTGGCGGTGTGCAGAGTCGCAATTCAAATCTCCGTGCTTCTGTGCAAATCATTGGCAATCACCATCATTCTTTCTCAAAGTACCTTATTTCAGCTGTCAGCTATGTTTTTTAAATACATGTGTAGACATATACACACACTACGGTCCTTGAATTTCTTTCACAGAAGGTGCACTAAATCTAGATTTCTTCCCAAGAAAATCTTCTTTCACTCTTAAATTACAACAGACACTTAAAAAAAGGTTGACAAATTTGTTTCTGAATGGAGGTTATTCATACACATCAAAAATACCAGTAATAAAAGCTTCTACTTAACCTTAATGTCATGTAAAATAACTCTACAAGGAGCAAATAAAAGAACTAAATCTGACAGCAAAGGTTATGAGAGAAAAGATGTAGTTTGAGATCCCACAGCAAACGCCTCATGACATGCCAAAGGCTGAAGGAAATACACAAATGACCCTGCAACATGAGACCTCTTGCCCTTTCCAATTCCACCCAGAGGCATATGCTACAAAGGGGGAGAGGCCTGTTTTGAGCCCTTCCTTCCTTCCTTCCTTTCTGAAACCACCACATCCTGGACCACAACCATATCCCATAGAAGCAACTAAAATAAGACGCTACTTAAAACAGCCTACTTCAAACACATCAAAAGAACTTGCACTTCTTTCTCAAGGACAAACTTCCACAGCTCGTGCACTCACAGTAAACTAATTGTCTCTTTTACTAAACAGTACATTTCTCCATAAGTTTAAATGTCTGCAACAGAAAGCAAAGCAGCAACGTTTAATTCTTCTCCTAACTTTACCTGCCTAAAGCATATGAAAAGATATAAAGTATCTATCTTCAAGACTTTGAAGAGCAGTATCCTGACAAGTAAATTCTGGCACCTCTTTCTATATGTATAGGCAAACACACACACATCTCCCACTCCTAATCACCAACAGATGCACTGCCTACACCTTCAAGAAGAGTTCTTAGGCCCTTTCCTTCTGGCACCCCACATCTGCAGCACAAATCGGAAGTATCTTTCACATTAAACGGAATTCATCCACTTGAAATGCTAAGCCCCATGCACACTCCATTGATGGAAAAAACTATTTTTTCCAATGTAAATCATAGGAACTACAGCTCAAAATTACAGCATTTTCATCTACTGTGACAGTACTTACAAATCACTTATACAACATTAGATGTCAACTTATATGCCTCAGCTGAGGATGAACAGTTACCCTACAGCACCTAGCCTAACATGGATCATGCAGGTGAGTTTCTTTGAGTAGCACTATCCATATTAGGTATGAATTTTCTGTTTCCCCAGCTCTTGTCGAGAATCAGGACAGCATCACCAAAGCCTAACTCAGTCTCCCTACTATCTAATGGTAGTTGAAAACTCCAGAGGCAGAAATGCTAATCACTAAATTACAGTGAAGTTCAATTAATTACAGTAACAGTAAGGAAATAAATTGTTTTATCTGTACATGTGCAAGTGTGGATAGTGCTGCTACTGATTAACAAACCAGCAAGCTCTCAGGAAGGTAGGAAGACAGGATATCAGTTTCATCCATCAGCGACTAAAATCCTTTCCTTGACAGGTATGACCTGACTGGTGTAACTGAGCTGCCCCATGCAGTTGTTTTGCAGACTTCCAATACAGCCACAACTTGAGAGCAGCTGGGAATATTTGGGCTTTGACAGAGCAGACCCTGCACTCCCCAATGGCATTTACATTGCCCAGAGGCTAGCAGGTACATTTCAAGAAACACAGGGCAGTGGCTGACTGTGGGGGGTCCCTGCCCTGCAGTAAGGAAGACTGGCAGGCAGCTGACTGTAATAAATAGGCCAGTGCTTGGGTGGATGTCTCTGGTAACAGCTATGAGATTTAAGATTTTCCCTTTTACTGAGAATAGGAGTTTATTCCAAAATCTTACAGCAGTTGAGAAAAAAAATAATATCTTCCTAATGTAGTTGCTTCCTAATGCAGTTACCTGGAGTAGGGAACCTGCTTTGACAGGGGGGGTTGGATTCGATGATCTCTGGAGGTCCCTTCCAACCCCCTATGATTCTGTGATTTTGTTGGTTGCCCCTTTGCAGGATGATACAGCACTTCTTGCAGAGCTGAGGATGCTGAGCACCATACACAGGTTGCCTGGAAGCACTACCATCCTAACATCAAAGGTTTTAGCTGTCCCCGTTTGTGGGTCTTACAGGACTATAATACCATACATAGGCTTTGATACAGCAGTGCCATCCAGAGAGGAGAATTTGCTAGGTTTGCTGCACTACTTTCATTGCTGCTTCTGCCTCCTCACCACAATTTTGTGATTCCAGACTGTGGACAGTGCTGCACACAATGTGCTTCTGCACTGTTTGCAAGAAGGTAGGTCTCCAACAGTGTGGAAGGTTTCTGCTCATACAAAACACCTAAAAAACAGTTTGCCCATCCATTACACGTAGAAAAGATGAAAAGGAACATTACTGCTGTTAACCAGGAGAAGAGTCAATGCTAAACACAGACAAGTGAGGGTCAGAGGTAGTAAGAAGAACATCTCTGAGAGCTACACACATAGGTATAATAATCTGGTTTTTCTGAGGTTATGATGAGGTGAAAAGCACTTTTTGAATGTATTCTTTTTATAATATACTATCAGCATAACAACATATCCCATCTTCCTACCTACTTGAGAGTTTGCTAATTTATTAACATTTGCCAAGACATTTTTAAGAAGCCACAAGCTACCTAAATCCAGATGGTGGAAACAATTTTGGATAGAAAAAAAGCCAAACAGTGCCATGGCAACTCATAATTTTGGGCTAACAGAGAGAGAAGAAATAGAATTGTGGAAAGATGAGGAAGAAAAGTAATATCTCCAGAAGAGAAAGCTTGTCTGCCCCAGCACATTGAAAGGGATTAAGGTTGCTAGTGGCAGTTCCTTGGATGTTACTGTCAGTTATCTCACAATATTTTGTAAAAAAGCAGAACACAATGAATACAGTAAATGAGAAGATCAACACTATTTGCAAGCAAGTCAACATGAAAAAAAAAAAAAGCTGTCAAACTGAGGATGAAAAAGACTGAGGAGAAAGAGGACAGAAACAGTTATATTGCTACTGTTTCAGTTAATTAATCCTTTCAGACATTTAGAATAAGCTTTCTGTGCTTGATATTAATGATTCTGGTATTTAGGAAGAAGTTAAATAGCTAAAATGACATAAAAAATAAAATCAGTGCAAATAGAAAAGTCATCAGCTGGTAAGATTATTGGATAATCCAAACAAGGCTGCAAAGAAATTAAAACAACCCTGAGGTTGCTAAACTGTCCCCAGTATCTGCCCTACAGAGGCCAACTTTATCTAAAATACTCTCGGTTGGAACAACAAAAGAAAAAAACTATTCCCATCTACTTTGAGTCTAGCAGAGGGCCACAAAGATGCTAAAGGGCCATGGATCATCTCCCGTATGAGAAAAGGCTGAGTAACCTGGGTGTGTTGAGCCTGGGGAAAAGACTGAGGGAGAGATCTGATCAATGTTAATAAATATCTAAAGGAAGGTGGGAGGCAAATAGATGAGGTCAGGCTCTTCTTGGTGATGCACAGTAACGGGACAAGGAGCAGTGGCCTAAAATCTGAACACAGAAAGTTCCATACAAACTGCAGAAGAACTACTTTATGGTAAGGGTGATGGAGCACCGGAACAGGCTGCCCAGGGAGGATGTGGAGTCTCCACCTGTGGAGATATTCAAGACCTGTCTGGAAGTCTACCTGTGTGGCCTACTGTAGGGCACCTGCTTTAGAGCAGGGGTTGGACTCAATCTCTTGAGTTCCCCTTCCAACTCCTGCAATTCTGTGATAATTTTGGAAGATAATACCAGCTTCAACAATCAGCTAGTACAAAGGGTTGTGTCTGGACAGCTTATCCGAAACTAAAATTTCTCCCTGATTTTTGTATGTTCACCACAGTAAGACAATAAAAATGTATTCTGAAAAAGGAGTAGTACCTATCAAGAAGCAGAAAAGCCTGTAAAATAGATCAGATTTAATGTTATCATTTCAGTATAAAACAATGTAAAAATAGTAACTGAGTATGAGATGTTTGATTTAAACAGTGGATTTAATCATAACAGAGAAGAATACTAACGAATTGTATTCGCTTCTGTTATAAATGATCTGTATGTGCTTTCCAAAAGAAAGGTTAGTCTTTTGCTAGCTATACATCACAGCTGCTTTCTCACATTTCTCAGAAAATAAACTTTATACACTGACAGGTGAAGACTCAAACATGTACCAGGCTGCCAAATTCAATCAGGCAGAACTATAAGCAGTCTCCCTTCAGGGCTGCTTCTTTGAATTAAAAGTTTGCAGAGGTCAACAACCTTTCTGCCCCAGGTTTGTTGTAAGCTGAGGAGGTTTTCTACCAGCTTGTCAGCCTACTCAACTGGAAGTTATTAGTGTTCCCTGCTACAAAAGAAAACTAACTGAAAACTTAAACATTTTATAGGCTTAACAGCTCTTGGTGAATCTCACAAATGAAATTAGCAAATGAACAAAAAAAAAAAAAAAAACCAAAAACCTATCATCAACACCAATTCCAATCATTTACAGCTTGCTTGGATATCCACTGAATTAGAGTTCTCAATCTCAATGAAAACATTATTTGTTTTTACCTACATTTACACGACAGATGTAGTTAGCATCTACAGTAATGTACCTACCTTTATATGAAGTAACTTAAACTGAAAATTCACTCAAACTTGTGATCGGCAAGATAAGCCTACATCATTCAGTTTTCTCACATTTTCACAAATAAACAAGAGAATCACACATGACAATTTAAAGAGTGTGTTTCTTTTCCTTTTGAAAATTTCATGAACAAACAGTTGCTTTTTTTTTTTCTTTTCTTTTTCCTTCTAGCAGCAAACTCATGATTCCTATAATCCATTCCTGAGGACTAACTATCTCTCTCCAAACTAACCCTGAACACCATTCTAAGCAAAAGTACAGAATGTAGTCAGTCACAGAAGCTTCTTCTGTGAATACAAACACCACGAACTGAAAGCTATATAGTAGGCCAAAAGTTGTTAAAACACATAATTCCAAGGGAACTCAGAATTATGGAGCTTTCCCAAAGAGAAAAAGTCCTTTTCCAGTTCTTGTAAATTGGAAAAAAAGTTACATTCAAGTGAGCAAAGCACACACATAACTGTCATTCCAACTGTACTGCACATTACTGAGAATCAATTTTTCCTAGGAATGAACAGTACAGGATAGATACTTACACAGCCTCCAGCAAGGATCTCTGCAGGGAGTGGAATGGAACCATCTTTCTTAGTAAATTTGTCTCTGACAAAGTCATTAACCTAATGAAGATACAATACGTTACACACAATTTAAAGGTATCCTTCCTCCTTATTAACCTATATCAAGTACATCTGTACCCATATTTATTAGAGTGCTTGTAAGTGGTCATCTTTCACACATTTTAGGAAACAAATCCTGTGTTTGTTAACAAACAAAAAGATGTCAGGAAAAAAAAAAGATACGTACAGTTAGCTTAATAGCCTTTTCTGGAGCAACACCTATCAGCTGTGGTAACAAGCCTATAGAAACAAAGACATCATAAGGCAACATTATCTTCCTAATAAAGAAACTAATATTTTATAAGAGCTCTACAGAAATGTCTTTCTGCACATGGGATTTCCTTTGAAGTGGGCGGCAGTTACCCCAGGAGGTAGATGGCATTTATGCATGTGTGGCTGCTAGAGCACTGGATATTCATACCTATAGGATTTTACAATAAGATTTTGTTGAAAATGATATTGAAAAGGGTGAATGTGGCCACACTCCACAACCAAGTCAAGTCAGATACAGTTGCTGTACAGAAAAAAAAAAAAAAAGTAGAAGACAATGTACCTCATCATATGTCTATTTACATAAGATTTAATTTGACTTTTAGAGTTTTTTAGCCCCTTAATGTGATTTTCCCATAAATCTTGAAATTAAAACAGGAGATTAATTATGAGAGATACACACAACTATGATTGTTATATTGTTATATATAAATTATGAACTAACCTCTACCACTAACCTGAGATTTCTCAAGGCTCCAGTCAACTAATGATGTAAAGGATTTTCATTAATTGAGTCCAACATAAATTTATTTAAACTCTCTTACAATTAATTATTTTACTTTTTTTTTTTTTTTTTTTTTTTTTTAATCTTGCCAAGAGGAAGTATCAGTTGGCAGAAACCAATTTTGAAAGACTCTTCCTCCTGGAAAACAGCTACTACCAAAATGAACAGTCTTTTCACAGAAGGACATGCACCTTCCATGGAGCTAATAGGTTTAAGGAAAAAAAAAAAAAGAAAAATCAGTAGGTGGCAGTCTCAACTCTGTAACACAGAAGATCACAGCAGCATCTGCTATCTTTCAATTCATTTTCTCCATAGTAATCCTGGTATTACGTACAAAATCATAAAACTTAAAGAGTTTATTTTTATTAGAAGTGCTCATTTCCATGCTTAGGAAATATCAATTTGTTAGAAGTGATTGCCAATTAACAAATAAAGAAATCCCATACTAATAATATCAAACATCAAATTATATCAACAAAACTATGATGATGCAGCTTCCCACTCTATCTTAAGTGAAAATGAGGCTAAAATTCATAAAAGAATCTTAAAAATTCCCCAAAGTACTCAAGTCTGTAAATTTTTTATAGTACTTCCCTAAAAGGAGCTCAGAGCAAACGTACCAAAATAGAAAGTGCAGCACTTAATATATGCAGTGTAGTGTTTTCTTCCAACACAGTACCTTCTGTGTGATGTACTGACTTACTATGCAGGGGAAAGGTAGTTATTAAATACAAAAAAGGTTGACAATAACAAAAAGAAATACTGCTCTCCCAGCCTGAATCTCTGATCTACCACAAAAAGAAACCCAGCTCTGCAGTGCCTGTATTTCAGTGGGGGAGGCAGGAGGGAAAAGAAAAAAAAACTACCAGACGAAACACCCCAAGACAATTCCCCACACTCTGTCTCCTCCTTTATATGCAGCTAAACACCCTGGACACACACACTCTGTATTCTAGAGAACTTGGGATTCAGCACTGTCTAGCAAGAGAGCTTAGAAAATACTTTATAATTAGTTCAGAAGTTGGATGTCAGGTTTCATAAGCATCATAATTTTCCTGACCAAAAATTAGAAGTTTTTACTTTAAAATATGAACTTTCCAATACCCATTCAAGTCTGCGTTTTAAACTGAAGTGGAGAACTATATTGTATCATTATATATTAGAATACAATTTAAGTTAATCCCTCTCAGAAATAAGATTCCAGTTACAGTCAAGTCCGTAAATATTTGTTGTTTCTGTTTAATACTCATCTGCAGTAATCTGATACTACGAGTACATGCTGACTATTGAAGATAATGTTTTCAGAATAGTTACACAAACCTTTCATGCTAAACAATTTTAAAGATGTATTTTTTAAAAGTTTAACAAGTTGACATTACACTCCCTCAACGTGTACCTTTCCCCCCTCGAGCGTGAAGCACTGTTTTTAACTCAGCTATGGAAAGCATTTGCCAAAAGTTAGAAAACAAAAATAAAAACTCATTAGTTTTAGAAGTGGCTGTGCAAAATCATGTTAGGGTGAAGGGTGGAGAAAGAAAAGAGTACTATAGAAAAGAACTGCAGAAATCACAAAGTTTAAAATAGAGTCATAGATGAAAGATCTAGCAACAAAAAAGGGAAGAAATCTACTAGAAAAAAAAAAAAAACAATTTACTGAGATCACAGCTATTTCATTAACATTTTGACTGATTTATTTCTCTGTCACTGCAAAATCCTGTGAGATCACAGAAAACTACTTAGAGCCCATAGACTTTCACATGCAAAAACTTCTCAGATACTGCTCTTAACAAATACTAGCAAGGACCAGTGTCCTCATGGGCAGAACACACTGTAATACAAAAAAACAAGTTTGTGACCATCACATTAAAACATAAAATTTTAAGGAAGTGCTGACTCCTATATAAAAAAAAAAAAAAGAGCGAGAGAATTGAACTAAATATAAATATCAGAAGACGTGTACTGTATGTACCCGTTAAGTAAATTATCTTGTTGATATGATATAAATGCTTTCATAAGCTTCTCCTAAGCTAAAAAAATAAGTAAGATAGCTTTCTATCTAACTGGTTCAACTGATAAGCTGCTTTGAATTCTTAACCTGCATTTTGGAACAAAGTGATACATAAATTGCAGGCTGCAATTTTTTGCTCACAGTAGTCCCAATACCTGCAGAGGTATGAGGAATAAGCAATATGGCATCCAGTTTAACAAGTACCTTTCAGAATGACTATTTTCTCTCTTTTAATAAAAAATATTTGCTGTAAAACAGATATTTACTCTTCACAGGCTAAAATCCATTCCTCACATTTGCCCCCAGCCAAATGTCACAAACCTCAGTTTGTGAGATAATCTTGTCCACAACACTCACACCATAGAGATTAGGACTTTAACAGATCTGTGTACCAAGAAGCCAAACAGTAACAACAACAGAAGGCCTCGTTTTTCCCAGCAATTATGATGAACAGTGCTCAAGGGAACTTAAACATTCAACTCTATGAGAGAGAAGCAAAAATGTAAATTGAATCAAGTTTCACAGTTTTCCAGTAGGAGTAGTTACTGAGGTATTAAAAAAATAAAAAAGGAGAAAATCCCCAAGCCGATATATACATTTTATTCACTTACCTCTGTAAAGACCAAAAAAGCCTTCAAAACGCAAAACCTTTTTAAAGCAGTCAAAGCTGTTTTTATACATCAACTCTCCTACGACTGAACCAGTGGAGCGCTGATTCTGCATACGAGTTTTCACCAAGTCTATGGGATATACTGCTGTAGCACCAACAGCTGTGAGAAAGTATTCAGAGCATTACTTCTGCAACTTCTCTCTGGGTGTAGTACATAAATATTATGGTGACAGTATTCTACAGTAATTTAACAGTAATTTAAACACACAAATATATACAGGCTGGTAAGATCTCTGATATGTTGGAAGTAAGAAAGAACAATACTGAAAATCTAAAAAAAAGTCTCCAGGAGAACAAATTTATTATGTATTACATAGAACAAGGTGTACAGAAAAGAAAACCAATCAGAAAAAGAAGTAATAAGAACTATCAGTACGCAAATGTCTTCCTCAAGTGAGTAGAGTTTCAGTTGTTCTTAAGAGGATACTAGAATAGAAGGCATAAAGGAAGAGACAGTGGCACAACCAGAAGTGGCTGTAGCCTCCAATGTTTCACCTGCATAACCAAGCAAGTGCACCTTAGATGGTTCCAAAGAGTCTGGCAAGAAAGACTATAAACGCAGGCCTGAAACCCAGACAAATTACTTACCTCCAGCAATTGAGCCCAAAGTGAACCTGTAGGCTGACTCAGCTATCTGGAGCCAGATAGGCCTTCCTAACTCCCCAAATGATTGCTGTGTGAGGAAGAAAAGAAAAAAAAAAACATTTCAAAACCTTGCTGGAAGAACAAAGATGCTATAAATCTGCTTTTATGAAGTTAAAGAAAGATTCTGATAAAAATTGGTAATGTTACATGAAGGAGAAAAAAAAAAATTCTAAGTTTCAAGATGTCCAATGAATGAAACATATTTTTCAAATATTCCTTATATCCATATTCTTACATTACTGGTATTTTTCTAGAATTGAAAATATATATATATATTTATTTATTTATATATATAAATAAAAAAGCCAACAATCCATGGTCAAGATAAAGTAGATGGAAATATAAATCAACTTTGCTATTTCTCATTCTATTGCCTTCAAACTTCCAAGGAATGGAAATCCCTTATTAGTTTAAATAAATTCAGTATCTCACAGATAAAATGTACACTCTGATGATAGATGCTAAGATTATACATATACATTACTACATAGCATAAACATGGCATTTACTACCTTCAAAACAAGCAAAAAATGTCAATTATTCCCCAGAGTATTCCTCACAAAGCTTTACAGGCTGTTGATTTGCAGACACAATGATGACCTCGCTCACTTCAATCACATATATGATTAGAAACGTTAGGGTTTTAAATAAAAAACAAGTCTACACAAAATATCTGCAGAGATTCAAAATCAACTTATTAGATGTTTATTACATTTAAGGTAATAAAGATAAGCTGATACACAAGATGTAAAGATTCATAAACTTGAACAGTAAAGTATGCCAAGTTTATTTCCAAACATAACTAACAGTGTTAGAAAAGAATTTATACTACGTAGGTAATAGGGGACCAAAATACTAGAAGTTAAAATCCACACTAAAGCAGATACCAAAGCACATCTCCCAGAAGTAGTCTTCTTTGTTACTTACAGACAGCCTGTATCATTTGCAGATGCACTTGCAAATGCAGGGCTTGGATTTACACAGACCTCAGAACACTGCAGAGCGCTTTGCTCTGATGCACGCTATTAATTCTCTACGAAGAACATCACAAGGATGTTTCACTGCTAACATTTACACTGGAATTACCAAAGCTCTGAATCGTGGAATATACACAGAAGGGCACAACATACCTCAGCGTAAGCAACTCTGCTTATGCTGGCATTACACTGGATGTGCAAAACCCTGCCTTTACCATGTGATGTTACACAGTATGTACACAATGAAGAACAAAGGCCTATGAGGTTAAGATGGGATCCTTGTTTGTAAAAAAGAAAAAAAAAACAACAGTATTTTGTACAAATTTTCTACAAAAAAGAACAGGTATCATTTCCCTCCATCAAGCATTTTCTTCTCCAAAAATACAGCTGAACAGAAAAGAACAGAAAAATTCTGGGTCACAAGTATAAACTGTATGTGTGGAACAAATTATTAAAAAAAAAAAAAAGCAAATAAGCATAGATCAAATGAATTGCCTCTACAAGCAAAGAGAAGCAACAAATCTGAAGAGTTCAGTCACTACTCTGAAAACTTTAAGCTTTCCTAATTTTAAAAAGAATCACAATAAAATGAGGATAGTCGCAAAAACAAACAAAAAAACCCCCTGCAAAATACAGAAAGATCTTTTGATCCATTTAAATAAAAGACATACGCAATAACAACACACTGAAAGACTCTGAAACAGCACAGGTTCTTCATTCCACAGAGCTTCCGTTCTACATTATCACACTTGGTTCCTCTTAGCTTTTTTTAAGGTTATTCCTTTTACTCAAAGCTCTACAGAGTTCTCATCAAAATCCAATCACTATATTCTAGTATAAATCCTAATGAATACATCAGTGGATGTTAAAAATCAAATTCTTTGTGAAGGAATTGTCACTTTTTATATTATTTAATAAGTGTTCACAAAGTTTGTAGTTTACTTGTGTGTTCAGATGGATATGCAAATGAATGTAATTAATGCTATAGCTTTCAAATCATTAATATTTATAAGCAGAAAATTACTGTATCTGTCATCCCTTTAGGATATTCACTTACAGGCTTTAAGAAAATCTTACACAACAAAAAAAATTGACAATAAAGTAAACATGGTTGAAAACCAGCTACTTTCCATTTCCACTAAACCCACAAAGACAAAGTAAGTTTATGTAAAAAATTAAGTTTTCCTTTTGAAGGGATTTTAAAGCCATATAAATGTGATTAGAGAAGTGTTTTCATTTTCCAGGGACAAATGGACCTCACGGGAATTATATTATCTCTACCACGAACAAACCTTTTTGCTGTGCTCTCTTAATACAGGAAGTAGAATAAGGTTAAAGCACGCAGTATTACTCCAAGAGCATTAAAAGAGTATGCTCTAGTGATGAGCGAAGCTTTTTTCAGTGTTTTTGCAACAGTGTTAAGCTACAAAGGTAATTCTGAGGTGTAAAATAAAATAAGCTAAGTATTTGGTTTCATAATAGTCTACTCAGAAAGCTGAGTGCTACAGAAAACATTGATTAAAACCAAAGATGGCTGTTACGAATGCAATTACAAAACTTCAGCAAAAATACTTCTCGTTAGCCTGGACAAACATTGAATACACATTTCTGCATCAATTCATTCCACCATTCTTGCTTTAGGAATACACAGAATGGCTGGGGTTGGAAGGGACCTTGCAGCCTACCCAGTCGTCCCCCCCCCGCTGCAGGCTGGTTGCCCCCTACCCACGGCCCCATCCAACCTGGCCTTAAGCACCTCCAGGGATGGGGCACCCACAGCTCCTCTGGGCAGCTGTGCCAGGGCCTCACTGCCCTCTGAATAAAGAAGTTTCTCCTTACAACTAATCTAAATCTATCCTCTTTTGCCCCTTGTCCTGTCACTGAACTAGGAAGACTAATAACATCAAGCAGGTTTTTGAGGGCTTATTTCACCTCATCTAATTCCCCAAGGACAACAGAGTAGCAACATCACAAATGGATCAGACATTGTTTCAAACCAATTTGATCCAAACACAACTGAATGACCAAATCCACCTGACACAAGAATAAACAGAGTAACATTCACTGTTGAATATTTGCTATATTCCACTTAGGAGAACTTTTCAATCATAATAGTTGAACTAACTTATAATTTTCCTATCACTGATATAGATCCTAGATATTCCAGTGGACACAATCACTTAAAGGAACCTGGTGTATAACAAGGGAAGTGGAAAAGAACAAACTGATTGTAACAATAGTGGGCAGTAGATATAGTTGCCTTTTAACTAGTTTCCAATCACCCAAGAAAGGTAGTGGCCACAATCCAGTACAAAAAAGGAATAACTTACCCATTTCCAAGGATCAGGGCTTGTTGGAAATTCCAAAAGGAAGCAGTCTCCAAGTAAAGATGCTTCTCTTTTGGCTGCCAACCCTTAAATGGGGTTAGGGAGGAGTAAATCCAGGGTTGCAGAGGTGAATTGCTTACTGAATAATATCCTAATTCTACCTTTATAGCAATACATATACAACATGACCCATTTGTTAGGAATCTGTTTAAAGTGCTGGTTTTTTTTTTTTTACTTTCCATATGCATGCACACTTAAACAGTCACTTAATTTCTGCAATTCTGACCGTATATACCACTTTTACCTACCTGCCTCTGGAGTTCTGCCAAGTTGTAAGGTAATGCACCCTCAGCTAGTGGTGCTATTCTCTCAATATCTGCCAAAGTTAATCGCCTTAACACAAGGCAGAGGGAAGTAAATTAGTGTTAGTTAAAATATCAAGCATATTCAATACAGTATTCCTAGCCGCATAACACAGAATACGTCCTGGGTTTAAAAAAAAAAAAAAGCACTTGTCATATTTAAATGCATGCCTAAGAGTTCTGCTATACTGCAATAAAGAATTCTTGGAGTTAGAAGGGCATTCCCTTCTTGTAGCTGTCAAGGGATCTCAGGTAATTCAGAAGGGAGTTCTTGATTACTAGTAATAAAGGATGTAATTCACAACTTAAACCATTTATAGGTATCCCGCTTGAAGAGTTCACATGCTAACAACTATGGGAAACATCAGTAGAGTTAAGAATAATGGAGAATTATAGCCTTCTGGGATTACCATAATGTAATTTTGCTATTTTATATTTAAATCTAGAATGCAACAATCAATAATTGTGCCTGATATACAGGATTCACTTAGAAAATATCTGCATACACCAGCCATTTTACAGTGAATAAACTGTAATGAACAGAACACACAAATTTTAAAATTAAGTAGATTTTGCATAGAAAACAGCAATACAGTTGTAAAATGATAAAATTAATTATCATAAGTTACCCAGTAACACTGTATAAACCTGTAAGTTGGTAAAGAATATCTATTTCCAACGGTGTAACTTGTCCAAATCGTATTGCAGACTGGGTAAATTCCTCTGGATTTAAAAGGGAAGGAGAAATAAAGCAATTGTGTTATTTGTCAAATTTCATCTTTATGGACAACTCTAACAAATAACTTAAATATCATAAAAGAATGAAAACTATCATCAAGAAGCAAAATCCATAATTCAGAAGGTAACTTTAGGAAGACATATATCTTGAAAGAGACCTTTGAAATATAGAGCAAGTATGATTCAATACATTCTGACATTAGCAACATTAATAACATCACACATAAAATTTATGATTTTTTTTCTGAAGTTTCGCTAAATGAACAGAATAATTATCCATTATCCACAGCTTTAAGGGCAACTAACTCATTTATCACCATCATGTCTGTGTTTCTTTTCTCTGTTAGCTCTCAGAGACCCCACAGTTACACGTTCATCTATCCAAATTACACTGCACATTCATTACATGATTGGCAAGCTACAATAAGCAAGTTTTAGCGGTGACAATACAGTAGCTTTTATTCACTACACAAATCCAGGCAAGACTTGTCTTTGCATTTACATCAAGGAAAAAAAAAAAAAAAAAGCCGGGTAATTTGTTAGCACTATTTGGACTACAAGAACAGTTATTTCACACTTTTCTTTAGGGATGTAAAGTATGCTGAGCATCTGAACATAAAACAAACATAAAAGAAAAAAAAAAAAAAAAAAAAGAAAAACTCTGCATGCTTTTTACCACACATAGACTTGGCTGGTCCTGTTCATGCAGGTAATAAAGTCAGAGGTAAAATCTGTCATAAAATGTCTACAAAATAAATCCACTGATGCCTGCTGCAAGACTGATACATGTCTACCTTTCAGTTGTACAGAGACTAACTGTGTCCTATATGTCAACATAAACTACGTAAAATCACTCAGGCCAGAAAAGAAGTTATTAATTATTACCATTTTTCTAAAAAGGATTTAATTGCAGATAAAATGAGCTAAAGCAATATGGAGATTACTGATAATGGATTTTCAAACATAACTCCTTCTATCTTATTTCTTGGCACTTCCTATCTCTAAGCAATAATAAACCTCTTTCAAGTAGTGGTAAAATCCCCAATGAAGTATTATTTTGCAGATATCCATACAAACCAGAGTCCCAATTCTTCTTAGTGAGCTACCTGAAAATCATTACTAACCCACAAGGATGGAAATGACCCTTAAAATACTTCTACAGTAGTGTTAACGTTGCATACTATGCAGCCTCTGACTTGTCTTACCCTGTATGCAACATCAGCTTACAAATTGGACAGAAATAAAATATTAATAAAAAGTAGGAAATATACTTTACCTTTTGTGACTTCAACATCTTTTCTTGTACCTGCTATATTACTGTATATCTTCCTAATGAGATCCATGTTATTCAAAAGGGCATTAAATGCATTGAAGTAGGAGAAGCTGACCTGACGTGAAACAGTTCCACCAGCTACCTGTAAGAATTAAATGACACAGTTAAATGCCTTAAGCCCCTTATTTTCCAGCGCTTTATTACAAATTACAGAAACATTCATTTGGGCAAGTAAAAAAAGAATTAAAGGTATCTTTCTACCTCTGCAATTCTAAGCTAGTTTTAATAGAAATACAACAGTAGAACCAATAGATGGCATATTTTTTGATATAAACTGTAATAAAGTTATCCTTTACCTCATAAACTTTACCTGCACATCTTGCCAATCAAAACTGTAACCATTCTAATTCTACATGCTTATTTTCCAAACATCAAACTGAAAACAATATAAGAGCACATAAAAGGGCAAAATTGTAAGTAGTCTACACCCATTCTGGTCTGTTCTATATGGAAATCTAAAAATCAGATGCTTTAGCCCAAAATTGATATTCTTCCTGTGTAAAATATAGTTTGCTCTGCTTCAGGCAAAAGCACAGTAGACTAACTCAAACTGCATCCAATGGTACTTTAAGCATGTAAACCAGACTGCAAACTTTTCTACCACATAAAAGAGAAGTGTTGCCATGTTTCATCCTGCCAACTCTACTATGAAGGTAATAATTTCTAGCAGTGAGAAAATGATAAACATATAGGAAAAGAAAAAGTGGGAGAGAAGCACTAACATTTTAAAACATCATAGCTATTAAACCCTGAACTCAAGACATTTTTCTTCACACTTACTGAAACTAAATTTTCTTCCACAAATGGTGTCAGCATATGGGAGTGAAGGGTAACCATGACATCACTGAAGTCCAGCCCAGTAATCATCCCACTTTTATTTTTGTCCTTCAATGCAAAGGCTTGTCTTGCATGTTCTGCCTGAAGCTCCTAAGATTAATATTCAGAAATACTGTATTAGCAAATTCTGTAACCCACTGTTCACAAAATTTTGATTTAGTTTATAATCTTACAGCACGCCTAAGTATATTTGTGCATGTAGATCACAAGACAATTGCAATTTAAACTTGAAGGTCAGTCCAAATAAAATAAGAATTCTGCATATTTATTCATTCCATGCACAGATGCATTCCTCTATCACAGAACATCCCATCCCATATTCAATCTCTATTCAATCGTAAGGAAATATTCACTTCCGCTAAATAGTTTGAGAAGCAATATTTGCATACTTATGTTCTGGCTGCTACACATTCCCTTATTCCCCTGATATCGATCTTAAAGATTCAGAGTCCAAGACTAAATATGATTGGGGTTACATGGTTAACAACATCTGGTTATATTAAGGACATAATCTCTGGTTGAGGTTAGTTTCTTTATTAAATTCCTACAACAGAAAAAGGAGACTGCTCAGTCAATGTTGTAACTGCACAAGATTACAACAATCAGTTAAATGGTTAATTTCATGAAAAGAATATTTAATCCCACATATTTATAGGATGATATTCAAGCTAAAGGACAATGAGTAAGCACTCCTTAATGAACTCGCATAGAAAAGTAATAGTTCATTGCTGCTAGGATTAGTATCAGATAATTGTGTTCATTACCAGACTAAGACCAAAATTTATAATGATACAAATTTACTTCTAGAGATGAAAATTGATTTCAGCTGTACTTTGAAAGAAGGTTAATAACTAACCTGAAGAAACTGAGTGAACTCTGTATAGTTAAGATGCTTCTTTCTGTTATGTCCAAAATGCAGCCGAATGAATTCACAATCCCAGTTGAAGGGGATTTGATGATGAATAGTAGTTTGTTCAAATACTTCTTTGACATTTGCTTTAAGGAAGGGAAAAAACAAGAAGTGAGTTTTGGGGTAGATACAAACATTCCAGGAAACAAATAAATAAAGTTTCAAGGAGCTGTTTAAGAAGTTTTGTTGAGAATAGTTACTAACTGAGTTTTTACAGACTTGCATAAGAACACATTTGCTATCCGCTGTGATACTTTCTGTATTACTGCATAAAACTTTGGAGTGTTTTGCCTAGTTTTAATTAAGAAGCAATTTCTCTTTATCCCTTGTACACGACAAATAAGAGCTAATTTGCATTCTGATACAAAAAAAATCAACAGTGGTTCTCCATCTCTGCCAGGAGTCAAATTAAGCCCTTTATCAAGGGCACAAATACCTGCATTACAATCTCACAGAATATCTGTCGTACTAAGTATGGTTTGATTGAAACTTGATTATTACAATCATACAGTCTGAATGTGTCTATTGAAGATAGGTATAAGAAATGCCATCTAAAACATATTATTAGCTCAGCAGAAAGCTCCTTATTAAAAGCTTTTGATAAGGACTTACAAAAAAAATTGAATCCTATAAAACATAATTGGTAGTCTCTGTTATTAAAATGTTTTAAGACAAGTGAAGATAGAGATGTCCTCATACAAATGAAGGAAAAAAAGCTCTCCTTTCAAGATATGGACTTCTCTATATGTACACTGTACAACTGAAATACCAGGCCTAACACATCCAAACTCAAAAGCCTCACCTAAAAAAAAAAGTTTCATTTATTCATACTCAGCGTTGCCATTCTGCAATACAAGTGTGGGTTTTGTGCAGATTATCTGACCAAATAAACAGTACAATTGGACATCTATCCATACCATGCAAAATCTTTTCAAAATCTACTTCGAAGTACTTGAGTTAATGTTAGCTTTCATCAATTAATCTCAAACCTGCTAACTGCCAAAATAAAATGCGGCATATAGCTCAAATTTAAAACAGAATACACACCATTTTGGCTGAAAACACATTTGTTTTTTATAAGTTTAGAATATTTGCTCAACACTGCATCAGTGTATCTGTTAATGAGACATATTAAAGGCATTCTGTGGAACTTCTATTCTAAAACAGTTCTGTCAAAAGACAAAATGTAATCAGAAGAACTTTAATGTCACTTTATCCTTCTATCAAGGCCAATTTACTTGCAGTGTTGCTTTCTCTGTGCTAAAAGACTGCTCGATTCGTACACTCTTTCAGATCTGTAGCTATTCTAGCAGTGGGCAAATCACTCTACAGTTTTATATTTTCAGCAAGGAAAGGAAAGGAAATCTTTAGAACAAATATGTTTCAGAATGAGAACACACAGTAGGATTCTTTCCCTAGATCACTTGCTTCACAGATAGTTTGAGATTACCTATTTAAAGGGCAGACTATGGCTATTGAACGATTTAACTGTAATTTAGCCCTTACCTAAAGGTCTAACACAGACGATAGTTGAAGAACTGCAATTTAAACCAGTTTCCGATGCAAGCTAGGCTAAATGAGGTGTTCAGGTAAGCAGGAAACTTAAAAACCTTGACCACTTTCAATTGCATTCGTATCTACTCACTGATATACTAAGTGAGGGCTAAGAAAATAAGATAAAGTATCACATTCATACCACTAAATTATATTATTTTGCCACATTTCCTTTGAAAGTTTTGTCTGTAGTAGATTTACTCGCCAGAGCTACAGAAATCAGGAGAGGTAAAGTTAAATTCCCCACCTACCATTGATTCACTGTGGCTTCTGACCAAACTAACTTGAGTCTTCACGTACTACAAATAGATCAATGTAGCTCATGGTTAAACTTGCAAAATGGCACTGAACTGTAAAGGGAGCACAAGACTGGTCTGCTTAATTAGATCTACCAAGCTTGGCTACCAGCGTACAAACACAGTGTCTGCTAGAGACTAAACATCTGTAAAACTGACAGCCTTTATAAGTTCTTCTAGTAATGACTAAGGGAAACACACTGAAGCAGCCAGAAAATTTAAGCTGTATTATCTAACTCCTGTTTCCAGCAATTATTTCACAGTGTTAGAGGATGGTTAGGGAAAAAAGTCTCGTTTTTTTTCTGACTTGAAATTATTCATATGTGTTCACATAGACAAAACTTCCAATGATTTTTAATGAGACTGAAACAGCTGATCTTTCCATAACTCTCACTCCAGTGTTTAATTGTACATTACTTCAGTCACTGAGGATTAGCTTCCTTCCAACACTATTGGTTTTCCTTCCAAAAACATTTATCATTAGTCATCAAAATATCACAGGTTGAGATCCATCACCACATAAAAATAGTACTGGTAAACAGATTAATAAATCTATATTTAATAATTGAGTGCATCGACCAACAAGCTTTACAAATTGGTATACAAATCATACCTTGGCTTCTCTGAATATTGAGACACCTTCCCCACCTTTCATCAGTTAACATTAACTGACAATCAGCAATGTATATCTGTTGTTATGTAATGTGTTTAAATACATGGGCTGTACCTCATGCTTATCCTCAAGTTACCTTTGTTTATGAAATATTTGAGTAGCAGGAGCAAAAGCATGTATCAGTTATAAATAAATCAGTTGCAAATAACTGACAGAATTAAAACTGTTGAAACTCTAAATAAAATTTTCTAAAGCCGTTTGGGATTCTCAAGCATCTCTAGAGAACCACTAAGATTTACTAATTTTCTACCCAAAGGTAGCAGTGCTTTCTTCATAATATATCAAGAATATCTTCTTTAATCCAATTCTGTTGGCTTTTCTATTATTTCAGAGTAAATAGTCACCACTATTACTAACAACTCCATGAGAAGAAAAGCTACAAAAGGACAATCACGCTTCATGGATCATACACAATATGATCATGACCTAGACTTTCACCACTTTGAATTAGGATCAAATATCTGATTTTTAAGTATTTTTTTTTCACAGTACAAAGTAATGATAACAAAGAAAATGTTATCTAAATAACATTAAGATATAGGTATTGCTTTTTCCTCTTTTTTTTTTTTAACTCAGTCAAAATCCAATAATGATTCTAAATTAAGATAAACTACAAATCCTTCAAAATTCCACCACAGCTAATTTCCAGGGGGCAAAAAACCAAATTGTTCTTACCTCCTTTCATTTTAGTATGACATTTTACAGAATGCGTTCACTGTTAATGCACGCTGCACATTTGCTAATGCCTTCTCCTACACTTTGCTCATCTTTCCGCAGTGGAATGCTTTCCTACTGAGTGGATAACTTTATTTCTGAGCTTATGGCAAAGCATTTTCTTCTCAGACAGGCATATGAGTCAGTTTCCTGATAACACAGTCAAATTACTATCAGCCCCAGGAACAATAAACCCACTACTCTAGTGCAGCAGTACATTACCTCCAAGGCAACATGCATTCTCTCAAGATTGCTTCAGAATTTCCCCACCCAATCATTTTAAACAAATTATAGATGCCTGGAGCAGCTATCTGCAGGCAGCATATCCACAACCGGATCAGTTCCCATCAATACCATTACCTTGCAGGCTCAGAAAGAGGATATTAGAAAAACACATTCTTTGGCAATAGTGAATTTCAGAGAAGGAGAAAGATTACTCTAAGTTATAAACACCAAGAGATTTTGTTGATTAGGATGAGATAAAGACCATAACACAACACCATCACAACCGAACAGAGCATCACACATCTGAATGCACAGAGAATACTGCTACAGTTCATGCTCTCTCAACGACAAACATTTTTGGCCCCACTCATGGTGGGAACGTGTTTACTACCTCAAATACATCATGAGGTGGAATCGATTATTTTTTACAGAGAACTCTTCAAAATTCAGAGAGAAAATCTCAACATTCCAACGCAATCAGCCTCTTTGCCATTCCCTCTCACAACTGAGACAACATTCTTCATGCCTGTTAGACACAAGCATAAACGAGGTACTTTTAAGCACTAGCATAAATATGCTAGAAGTTTGTTGTTTAAGAGGTTGTTTTTAAATGTCTGCTCAGTTACCTGTGGCCTCATTTGTATGAATTTCAGCCTCAGTGTGCACCGTGCATTTAATGTTTTCTATGCTGCTATTTTTCACTATTCCTACTAACAGCGAATTTCACATATTTTCATTTTCAGCATAAAATAATCACAGATAAAAGGACTTTTATTGTGAGCTTTGCAGCAGATGTACATTAATAGTGATCCAAATATGAATACAGTGAAAAAGACAAGTGGCAAGACAAATGAGAAAACTAAAATAGAAATAGTAGCCTTGCATTTCTACTCTTATTTTAAAAGACTACAACAGTGATTCTGCTCAAGATTAGTGACAGCCATAATAACAAATTGTTTATATAATTTTAATGTAGAGTTCTCCTTTTCAGTTCCCTCTTGCTGAACTCTGATTTTGAACTTGATAGTATGAATAATGTTTGCGATCTCCTTGTGTTCTTAAGTCCTTTATTACTATAAAAAAATAGGGAAGTCTCCCATTAAACACTGCTCCAAACTGTTTGAAACTGTGGCTTAAACCAGGAAGAATCATAAAACAAAAACACCACAGAGAAAAGAAAAACATCGCTGTATCCTACATAGTCAGAAGGTAATAAGCAAAAGGCAGCTTGAAAACAGGCAATGTATGGCAAAGAGAAAGTCAATTGCAGCTTTATATTACTGCACACTTAGTAAGAACACGGTGTTTTTCTTACATCCTCAGATACACAGTCACGTGATCTATCTGTCTATGCTTCTAAAAGTTACCAGCCTTTATGGTTGCAAATAATATTTCACAAAGCAGAACTCTTAAGATTATCTCCAATTCCTAGCATTTTCAATCTAACAGCTCTTTTGGAAATGTTAGAGTGAGTACTAGGAGTGATCTGTATTTCCTGAAAAATAACACTCAAAATCAGAGACTTAAAGCAGCATACATTCAACTCCCTTCTCTTACTCTTCTCACTCACCTTCTTCATGCCTACCACATCCTGTTTAAAGCAAATCTGAATCTTCCTTTCCCAGATTAAAATTTGTTGGCAAATGATTATTTTAAGAAAATAGATGGATGAGATTTCAGTACCACAGTACACTCAGCATCTGAAACAATTTCATTACATCGATGCTTATTTCATTCATTGGCATTGTAATCTTTATATAGTTGGAGTAATAGTTATCCAATCCCTTTATACTCCTCATGTCTTGGAAGAAGAGCCATTATAGTCTACATAATATTTTTAATGTTACGTTGAGCTGCAGGATATTTTTTAAAGCCTTATATTTGGTTTCATAAATATTTTCCATTTTTCTAAAAAATAATTTTAAAACTCTGAATACAGAATAATCATGAAGGTAGTAAAATTGTTTCCAAATCTCACTGCTTTAGCTCTGTTTATCTATCCACATCCGCACAGGTATTTAAATAAAAAATGATCTCCAAAATGCTCCAGTTTATCAGAGAATAGCTTTCTTTGCGGTGACTCTACTCTGCAAAAAGCCTTGAAATTGTATATTCCAATTAGAACTCATACAGTTCTGATCACTGTATGGTTTGTCCAAGGGATAAAATATAAAGATTTTATTTACATTTAGAAAAAAGTATTTCTAGGGAGAAAATTCTGTGATAGTCACACTTGCCTTTTTTGCAGCAAGTAGCATCTGTTTCAGTACAGAACATCTCTAAGTAACTTGAACAGATTTCATGTGAAGATTTGCTCTAGCCTCAATTCAGGTCAAAATTCCTTTACAGCTCTTCCTTAGTGGAACAGCACTAAGTTCATGGTCTGCTTTTAAATATTTCACTCATGTTAAATAGCTTGGTCAGTTACACGCCATGAACAAAACAAAAGAATGATTCTTCTTTTCTGGCTACAGGCAGAAACTCAAAACTAGAAAGATAATACATGGGGGAAAAAATAACACTTTATCTGTCTTAGCTGTTATCTTTTAAATGATATAAAAAAAATGATCAAAGCAATATTGTAAGGGATCATCAACACATTTCCCATAAAATATTAACCTAGGAATCTTTTATGAAGACATGCAAACTTTTAATCATAATTTTTTTCCCCCTATTCTTCATGATTAAAAAGTTAATTTGGATTACACCGCCATTTGTATCACTGGGTTATTAAAATAGTTTGCTCATATGAAGTAGGTCTAATTCAATTTTCTTGCAACAGATCTTAAATACAAAAACTGCAATATACTACCAGTACATCTGTGGCAGTTAGTCATAGACTTCAGGATGTCAAAAATTCCTGGAAGAATATTCCAGAGCAATAAGAAAGTAGAGGACATCCAAGCATCAAATTCAGCACACAAAAAGCATCTCAATTCAACAACATGAATTGAATTAACACAATATTGCATTGACAAAGACGTTGATTAGTGCCACATAGCGGACTTGTATTTCTATCAAACATTTTCTAAAGAATAAAAAATTAATTGCCCTCTTCAATTTTTCAACTCGAAAGACATGGGTTATTTTGTAATGTATATTACATAATGGCTCCTCGCTGGAGAACTGGAAAGCAAACTTTTGCAGAGACAAATCACAGATTGAAGGTAAAGAGAACTGCAAGAAGATTAAGTGCTAAAATACAATCTGAGTTCATGACAGTAACTAAATCCTAGAAAGTAGATGGGAATCTCCCTGGAACAACTTTAAAACATACAGCCAGGTCTAAAGAATCAACAAACACTTAACTCCCTCCAGATAAGTGAAAAATTTGAATAGATTAGGGCAATTTTTGAAAATGCCATACAGTCGTACTGAAATGATTTGGGGACATGACCAGCTTGGGTGCAGAAGAATATGGGATCGGAGCCAGCATGGCTTTTTTCCTCTAGTGTTACGGTTTGAGACCAGCTTAAATACATCAATGTTATCTCATGTCCACCCATCCCAATCCTGTGTTCCACTGTCCAACATTTCCACTCCTTGCTCTAAAAGCACAGTGAAGAAAAACTTCAATAAATCCATCTCAATTACAGCATGACATGCTGATTTGAGTTAGCTTCAGAATCAATACAGTTACATTCCCAAAGCACTGCATATGAGATAGAAAATCTTGACTCGTGTTTGTTCCTGTAATCAACGTGGTTTATCTGTAGTCCAGATAAATTACCTACCAATGTGAGATGACATGTCTAATAGCAATTTACACACTAATTGGCTAAGCTTAATATTTTACTATGACTTTTAGATGTTTATATATTAAAAATTCTACATATTGAGATGCATACAGTATGTTACATTTCACAGTGTAGTAATCTTAATCTATAATTATCTTTACTTATTCAGACCTGCATGGAATGCAAAGTCTACTAACTGAAGAGATCAAGTCTTTCCTTCCTCCTCAGCCATTGGGAAAGATTCTTTGAAGAAAATGAGCAGCGCAAGTGTCATGTTTCACCTTGATCATCTTCCTCCAAAGACTTGGGAAAATCCTAATATATTCTCCTGTTTTTACATGAAACTAAACTCCATGTCCTTCTGTTGATGTGGTGTGAAAATGAAAGAGTGCAGGTCACATTTAAGAAACAGTCTCTAAAGGAAACAAGATCAATTTATAAATTGCAGAGTTACCAAATGTCATATATCATCATTTTTACTTTTCCTACATACATTAATTTGCATAATATCCCTACAAAGTAAAAATAAGTAGCCCATTTTACCAACAACATACAAAATGCAAATGAAAAGGAGCTACAAAACTAAGTACTTCGGATATGATACAACTTACAATTAAATGCAGTCATAATTACAATAAAATTTATTTTGCTAAAACAAGAGGTCATTAGTAAATCTTAAATTCATTAGCAAGTTTGCTATTTGAGGTATATCAGGTATATGAGAAAGGCATGGAGAAAAAAAAATGTGCAACTGCTTTAGTTTCTCTTGTCTGTATTGTTCTTTTAGCTTTAAGATAACAGTGAAAGCAACAATTCAGTCTGATTGAGAAATTTGTGTATCACCTAAGTTGTTTTTTGTTGTTTTACAGAACCAACTATTTCAACTGTGTTTGCATCAGCTAGTACATAATCCTCATTTAGTGAGGTTATTACAGACACGATCATTAACATAGTCACACCAGTTGTGATAGTTTGTCTGCTTTCTGTCTACCTTTACTGACTCCACCTTAGCTTAATTCTAGATGTTGTGTCCAAATTGCTTAGTATTTGACAATTCAGTTAATCATGTAATTTAATAGATGTCATAACTCGAGCAGTGTTTCCATACAAAGACACATGCATTATTTGTTTCAACTTTTTTCAAAGTTGAAAGAGTTTCCATAAAAATGAAGTAGTACAAACAGCAAGTGGTTACAAATCCAAGCACAGTACGTTTGTTCTTTATTGAGCAGTTTATTCTTTTGGATAGAAATAACATATAATTTTCATTAAATAACATTTATCTAATTTTCATAGAACTACAAAGTTTTTTTAATACAAAACCTAGTTCTCCTTAAACTGCAATGTTTTTAAGTGACGTCATAAAGTTAGCCTAAATAATTTTGTCCAATTACTAACATATGTTGAGAGAAAAAAAAAAAGAAACTTAAAAACCATTGTTTCTTCATAATTTTGTAATAATACATTAATCAGCTAGAAGTTACATTCATTATATAAAGGTGCTGCTCAATTGGAATATTAGACTAAGAACTCAAAAGATTAGATCTCTTTCATTTTTATTTTGAACCCTTATCATATTTAATGACAACTCTGCAAAGAGATGAGGAGAATCTAAACAAATTTTAAAAACTCCTCAAGATGAAGGAGATCAAAATTCATGACACATAAGACTTTCACTTAGGATGATTCTGAACAAAACAGTATTAAGTACTTCCACGAAGATGAAAAATCTTGATTCAAAAAGATAGAACAAAATATATTTTTACTATGCATTTTTTAAGCTTGTAAAACTTGGAAGAAAAAAATTACTCATGCAAACTGTTTAAGGAAATGAGTAAAACACTATGTAAAGTGTGTTTCTAGCTATGAGAGCTACTCTTGCATTCCTACTATTATTACTTTCTTAAACCGTTTTTGTTTTTTTGTTGTTGTTTTGTTGTTTTTTTAGACATTCTTACCAAATGTTACTTCTCCATTGCCATTCTTGTCAAATAACTGAAAAGCAACAACGAATATTGCATCTGGAGTACACAAAACAGATTCAAATGCCAAAAATTCTTGAAAGGAAATCAACCTACAAAGGAAAATACAGAAGTTATAAAGATTTCAACAGACTATACACAATATCAATAACATTTTGTACTTGATGCTCTAAGTGTTCTGATTCAATTATTAAAATTAAGTTCTACTACTCAAAAGTTAAGATTCTATACTAGAAATAGAAAGAGTTGTTTGTTATAATTGAGTAGTTACTTAAGCTTTATGTGGCTCACTTTCTTGTACCAGAAGAGGAGTGGAGTTCTTCATACCCACTAATAACAAAATATAACCAATTCTCAGTGAGTACGGACTCTTTACTAACTCATAAATATAAATTTACACAGACAGCACTTAAAAATTGATACATAAAAAAATCCATAAGAGTTCTATCAGCATGAAATTCAAGGATCTGTTGTTATATTAATTTTAATAACATATTAATTACATAATAATTAATAATTTTTATATTTCTCGTGAAAAAGAAAAGTGTTTAATGTAAGCATAGGAAGATCCTATACAATATATATACTCTTAAAACAACATATTCATAATAAAGTTATACTTTACTATGTATATATTTAAAAAAATTACACCTCAAATATTACATGAACTTGAAGGTCATATAAAGCAAGGAAAGGACAAGAAAGAGAGAAACAAGAATGTTTGGAGAGTTAAGACATGATCAAGGAAGCTAAGGATTTGAGCGTAACACTTCATTGCAAGACAATGAGCTGCATGTGTGAGACATTCACCATACAGAAAAATGCAACTCAGGATGTATCAGGAGACCTGTTTTTAGTCGAGAAGAGGAAGCAGCAGTATCGCCAGACAGGACTCTCACAACATCTCTAGAATGCTGCATACAAACCGAAGTCCTCATTTTCAACACACACACACAGACTTGAATGGATGCACAAATACGACAATCACAAAGAACTCCTCTAGAGAAACTCAGTTTACTATGACAAGTAGAAAAAAAAAGAAAAGATCCTACATAAGAGAAGCTACAGCAAGACAAGCCTCAAGTCAGAAGATAAGTGATCATGTTGGCACAGAACAACAAAACTGCACTGTGTATCCATAAGGATATGTCATGTGGGCACATGCCATGGCCTTTCAAAACAGTGCAAGCAAAATCCCTAGGTTTTAAAAACAACAGCCAGATTGATGAGAGTTTTCCACTCAGTTTCAGGCTCCTGAGTACAGACATAAGCGATGGCATATCTATTTTAACATCAAATAAATTGTCAGTGGGAATAAGAATTTTCAACATTTTTAAGTAAAAATGTACTACTTAGTTAGATGTTGTTAAAACAAGTAGATATCTCTGTAGGTGGTACATTTCATTAAATGTACATAAATGATCCGAATTTATAAAATGAACTCTTTTAGTAAATTTGATAGTACATTTAGTAACTTCCACAGAAAATCATTAGCTCATAATTATTACTCCATAAATAGATCACTTATTGTTAAACACACATATAAAATCCTCTTAGGGGAAAAACATCTAACCATTACATAGTCTTACATAGCTTACATAGTCTTTGTCAAAGTATATGCAAAGTAGAGTTGAGATACTTCAACAAGATCATGTATTTTAACATACATGCATATATGCAGCATACAGAAAATGCAGAAAAAAATGCGACTTTGGAAGGAATTAAGACATGGAAAACATAGAATTACATTATTAATTTCTCGTACATTATCCATGAAATCAAAGATGAGAAAATGGTTTTCCAGACGCAAAGTCAACTTCACGCAAAGGATGAGCCTGATAGATAAAGGTCTAGTATCAAAGAAATTGAGTCTTTGATACTATTAATCTTTCAAATAATTGGGAATATTCTTATTTCCAAACACATCACACATACAAGCGCAAATCTAGTGTTAATTCCTAACCAGGAAGGTTTATGACAGACAAAAATCAAGTGATGATCCCTGTAGAATTCATTCTTGTAGAAGCCTGAACCTGAAAGAAATCATTCTCCAGAAAGCTCCCTTTAACAGTGCCTACAGCAATAGGAGATAGATACATTCAACTTCCCTTCTATATATTCTATATATTCAGCTTGCAATGTCTAAAAGCAGGAATATTTTCAGCAATCCCATCAGGGTGGAAATAACAAGAGGTAGATTAAATGGAACAAGCAAGCTTCCCAACCAAACACTAGTTAAGCATCATTCTGTGAATCTGCTGTACTCTTATTTTATTGTTATCATTTTTAAAAAATTCCATTCCTCTTATTTCTTCTGCATTGTCACTCTCCAAAAGCACACAAAGTAAGCCACATGCTTACAGTTATTCTGTCTTTCCTTGTTTCCTACTACAACTTTTTGCTCTTTATCCACACAACACAGCTTTTGGACATAACATATAACCTTGCTGTGACTGTCCACAAAGTGAAACATTGACTCTTTCTTCAGGAGCTCATTGAAGAACCCACTTTCAAACTCTAAGAATGATATGCTGATAGGCAGAGTAGCCAGAAACAGGCAATTAAAATGTAGAATCTGAAACGACTACTGAAATTTTGCAGGTTTGAAGGCAGAAGTTTTTTTTTTTTATTTTAAAACCTGAATATCTACAATATCAGATAGGACTTCTGTAACTGAGAAGGTGGTTTTGACGCATTTATATGTGAGTACATTATTAATAAAGGATATGTACCCTAATCCTAATTTTAAAAGTAGTGCCAGCAATCTGTGATACAGGAATGCTTAATAGCAGCATCAGTGAAGTTCCACTGCATTTAACAGATAACAGACAACTCTAATTTAGACCTTGTCAGGCAAGCCTAGCAGATTTTGAAAACTGATACAGGAATGAAATTTCATAACGGGACCAAAGCTTCTCAATTACTTGCTGCGTGACCTTGGACTGTCTTTTGATTCACAAGTATCTGTACAAAATAAGAATAGTGATACCTCTTTGGACTTTATAAATTAATTTTTAAGACCGTGGAAGGATGTAATGTATTACTGGAATTCAGCAGAAGACTACAATAACTATTAATGCTACAGATTAAATTCTCTGTACTGATGATGCAAGATTTTGGCATATCACAGCTAACTATAAAAGGAATAATGCAAATGCAAAAATAAGTAAACCAATGATTGATGTGGGTATAGCACTCTTGAATGCTAGTACTCACACATGAATTAATGAGTAGAGAAATACAGATTACAACACTTAAGAGAATACATTTCAGCCAAATATCAACAGGTGCAAGTTCAATGTTTCCACACAGAACCAGATGGAGGACACTTACCCATATCTGATTACCTCACTTCCAACATTACCCAGACTAGAAAAAAGGCACCTAAGAAAAGCTTATATTCACAGAGAGAACAACAGAAAAACCCGATGTCTCATTGTCAAGTTCTGTGGTAGCAATTAAAAAAAAATTACTGACTTCTTACTGTTTCTGAAGAAACATACACCCTAAAAGACAATCAACAGCTTTCAGAGAAACAAGGTACTCAACATGTTGGTTTAGCAGTCATCAGTTAGACTATTACTTCAACAGATGTGTACATTTTTAATCTGTGCATTTTCAATCTGAAACAACACAACAAACTACTGCCACGTACTACAAGCAGTGAGACAAGTTATTTGGATTTATCAAACACACACACACACACACACACACACACACACATATATTACAGTTATTATCAAAATGCTGCAATTTTATTTTTGGAAGCTATCATTACATCAAATAGGAGATTTTATATTTCTCATTTACTATAAAATTTCTCATTTTTTACATATAAAATTCTGTTTGTAAAGTACAGACACTGTGCAAGTTGCTCAGGATGCTGTGCAAACTAGTAAAACCTTCTTAAACAAAATATAGAAAAACAAAAGCATTTAAGTGATGTCAAAGGTCTGGTTCAGACTCATAAAACCAATGAAGTTAAGGGACTTTCAAATGAATATAAATGATATCTATTTACACATTTTATTTTAACAGCAACTTTCCATCTCTTCTCTATAATGCACTCCCTTCTTTCTGCAGTTTTGACCTCTTCTCTGATTCATCTTGATCTCTTCACTTAAAAATGCCCATGCTTGCACACAGCAAAAGAAGATTCTTCTTTGAAGACAAATAGGTTAGAGGGTACCACCTCAATGGAATGGACATTTTATATGTTAATTTCAGAAAGAAGTCTAAAAGCAAGCAATATCACCTATAAGCAATGCCAGAAAAGCTGTATGTGGTGTGACCTCATCTGAATTAGGCAAACACCTTCTTGCTTCATATACTCAGTAGTGTCTCTTCTTCCTAATAGCCAGAACACTAAAAAAAGTCCTCAGTTGTTTGATACGAATTGTACTCCTTTTCCACTTTTCCATGTTTAATTGTGCATACTAAGGACTCTTAGTATCCAGTCATGGATGCGAGTACACAAAAAAGAACTTTTGCAAAGCAGTCAGACTGCATTAAACTGATTTACGGTGTATCTTCCTCTGCATTTGCAGTAATTGCCAAATCTCCTTTAAAAGTGAACTCTACACTGTTAATCATTGTCTCTTTTTCCTCAAGTTCCACAAAGTTAGTCTACTGCACTTGAGAGAAAAAAAAAAGTTATCTAATTAAGCTTGAAGAATAATAAAATCAATACTGCATTTTGGAAAATGCAATTACCAAAGAAACACATTACCAACACATTACAGGCTTCTAATGGAAAACAAAATTCTCACCCATCTTTAGTTTGATCTGCCACTCCAGCCAACAGCTGTACTGTTTTAGGATTGTAACGTGGATCTGTATAGAGTCCTAGGTATTTCTGCACAAAATCTTCTGGGGTCATGTAACGCTCTCCATCTTTCTCAACACTGGCATACTAGAGAGATAGCAAAAAAAAAAACAAAACCACATAACAATTAATCCATTTAGACATTAATTATCAGTGATCACCAAATCAGCATCTTTATTGACTATCACTTAAACAGTGCAACTGCATTCAACTGCTCTAAATTAAAGGATTTGGTTAAAACATGCAATTGCATTGTAATGCTAGTTGTCCATGTGGTCCCTGTGGAATAATGTATCCAAAAAAAAAAAAACCAAAAGACAATCATGCATTTTCATAAACGGTCAGGTAATTGCACAAATTTACAACTACAGCTTTTCAATTGCAGTTGCACTGTGAAAACACAGTACAAACTTCCTCTCAAAGTTTCTAGTACAAGACATCTTCTAATTAATTGATCCTAATCACTATCACTCATAATTACTGTACATACTTAAACTGTTTTCTCCTTTTGTGAGAAATAATTTTTCAGATTTGTTTGTCCAGAAATGAACAGCTTTGGCATTTCTCACTTAAATAACAAATTTACTGATCATGTATAAAAAATAATTCAAGATGGCAGAACAGTTGCAGATTTTTTTTTCTATTTATGACATAACAATAAACTTAGATACAAAACTTAAGTTTTCAGATTGTAAGATTAAACTATGTCTACATGCTAGAACGTAGAAAAGTAGCTCATAAAAGATTTCTAGTTCACTAACTTACTGCAATCAAATGCATTTTACTGACTGAATGTTTCTAAGCATATTTGCTCACAAAACCTGTAAGCAAGCTTATTTAATAGCTTTAAATCCATCTCCTCCTGTACAATCAGTCTACTTGTATACAGAATGCAAATCTTCACACATACACATAAAAACATGTTCCTTCAGAGAAACAACGTTACAAAATTTCACGGCTGTTTCATGAGAATATTGGTGTGAAATGGAAGTACTGGCTTTCAGTTCATTTGTACAAATGCAGTACACATTCCTAGGCTCCAGCCATTGAAGGATATCAGCCTAAGAGTTCTCTGCAGAAAAGGCAACGTTCACTCCATTCCCATCTGCTATAGCGCAACATTTATGCAAGGAAATCTGAACTTCAATCTAAGGCCTTATCCATCATTTGCAACATTTCCACTATATACTGTTACATCTTGAGTCACGTGAGACAGGTTTTTGTGAAAGAGTAACAAAAAGAGCCCCTGCCAGGAACCCACAGGAATGACAATGCCACCTATACAACATACCTGGTAAGCTGTAACATTCTATTAGGATTAAGGAAATCACTTCTGTCTCCTATGCTCCTTTTACCACATTCTGCCAGGATGCTGTTTCAGCATAGAGTATCAGCACCAAAATCCCCTCAGGCACCTCCCTTAGATTCCCACAACTCTTCCACAACTCCTCATCTCTACCACACCACATGGTTGTGATAAGAGATTTTCGCAAGACTACAGTAAATGATTTCACTCATCCATAATTAATACAGATGATTTCCACAGAACAGGAACACAGAGCAACGGACAGGAATCCCACAATTCAGCGCTGCTGCCGACGCGATGACGTGATGAAAGCGTGGCTTCACTGTAACGGCTTGGAAAGGTTCTCTTCCCAGCCTTTGCGTAATCAATGAATATACAGATGTTATAACTAAGAAATATTCAGGAAAGTTAGGCTAAGTAAAATTATTGTAACAGGAGAATAATAAATGGAAAATGCTTACCGATGCTGTAGGTTCACAATATTCTCCACTAGGAGCAATCTCCAGAAAGAGATCCTTCCTCAGTGGCAGTCAGCACTTAAATGGGGTCTAGGAGAGGTGCACCTGTAGCACAGCTGAATTGCCTTCACCTGTGCTCCCGTGGCTGACTCATTGCTTGCCTCAGGTGCTCAATCAGAGGTTCAGGCCGAGACCAGCAGTTCCCATACAGCCTTATATTGATATGACTAAAAAGCACGTTATGAAGTACAGCTCTGCTGCAACACACGTAATCTGACTGAAGTTTTATAAACAAAGGACCACAGAATATGAAGAGCATTGAACACATCTTTAAAGAAAACAGAATTCAACTGCGTGACAATTGAGGGTGTTACAAAGATGATAAAAAATGCAAATGCTATTGCCTTTCTAAATTCAGGCACCAATTTATCTGAGTATATCACACATAACGAATTGTTAGAGTTAGGTGTACGGGAAATTTTGTTAAAAATTTGGAGACTAAAATAATCAAAGGACAGATACGTTCAGCTCCATACGAGAAGGTCATGGTATTTGGAAAGAGCCTGGCCATAAGCCAATAAATTAAGGCCTGACAAAGTAGCTAGGCTATTCCCTTTTGGCACGTATTTACAAAATCTGTCCTCAAGTGACACTTTCACCATACAGCTTACGTATCTTTTGCAATTAGACAAGGCAATTGTTAACTTCAATTTGCATATAAAATATGACACACTAATTAAATTTCTCTTTTCCTCAGGCATGAATTAGATTACTGTTTATTTATTTTATTTTTTTTAATCTTAATGTACATTTATAGACTGCCTCAGGCACACGGTGAGTTTCCATGACCTTTTTGTAAACCTCATCACAAAATACAAACACACAAAAACTCTATTTGTACCACATAGTATGAGGTATCACCACACTTCTAGAAGTGATGCATAGTTTGAAAAGTCAGTTAGCTTTCAGTTTAAAGAGATTTCTCTCCCAACAATTCTATCATGGCAGAAGAGAAAGTAGTTCCAAAACAAAAGAGTCCTGTAGTATTTTCAATATATTATTTTTAGTAAGATTAGTCTCAGTTCTGAGTATTCAGGACATTTTTAAGGGAGGTGGGGGGAGTGCTTCCTGTATGAAAATTTGAAAATGTCATCATGATTATTTCTCCACTTTGCTGAACAGGTTTCATTTACATTCAGCTGACAGAGAATCATTCAGCTATCTTTCCTCAGGGTTGACTGTATCTTGCTTAAGGAAAAAGAATGAAGGCTCGCTAAGATACCTGTTAACTGTCATTTGATGCAAGTCTTTGATCCTTCACAGATTTGATTTTCTTCTGTTATGGCTGTCACTGAAGTCAGTGGTTAGTAAACATCTAAGAGGTGATTTATTTGATGGTGTATACAGTGACGTTTTAACCGTGTTCTGCAAGTAGGGAATGGATTATATAGAAATAATAGCATAACATTTAGCTCATACAAGTGAAGCTTTAAATTTTTAATGATTTAAAATAAAACACATAGCGAGCTTCAGAAATTCTGAGAAAGGTAGAAGTCAAGCATCCGTTAATATATACCTTAAACTTTGACAGAGGAGTTGGCATTATTGTATTGGAGGATATGTATGAATAGAAGGAAATTTAAGTACACTCTCTAAGAATAAGGTCAGTGACGAAGGGGCCCAGAGTTCCCATCTTGCCTTGCATCCATTTCCAAGGGAAGCCAAATTTAGAAGGAATGCACGCCCTTTAACTGAAGCTGACAGAACAGGCCTGCACCCTCAGGAAAGAGCACAACATATCTGACCCTTGAAGTGTGCAACACTAAGAGTATTTCATAACTAGACAGTACAATCGAGTCTTGGAAAGACTGGGTTCTCTTCAGATTTTGTTAATGTTTGCAACTAAGTTTGCTTGCTATCTATCAAACTAATATAATATCATCTTCAACTAGAATTAATTCTAAAATTCTATAGCCCATCTTCCCAAAAACATATAAATTCTTCCTATGCAACTGTGTGTCTGAGTAACTTGTCTTTTGTTTTTTAATACAATCCTCAGGCACTCAAGGGGAGATGAGAGCTTTTGCACTTTTGACTCCTCAGGGCATCAACTGTGGAGTATTTGCTTTTTAGGTTACTAAAACAGACATTGTCATATCAACAACTTCAAGATTAAGCTCCTCTCCACTTTTTCATGTATCATCAATGTCAAGGACTTCAAATACTTATTTCGAGAAGCAAGTACATCTATTGACTTGAAGATTCATACTGAGTCTACTTTTCCAAGTTAAATAAAGTATTTTCATATCATAATTCTCGGTTTGTTTTTTTTTTTTGCAATCCAATATGCAGAATTATCTTTCCTGAAAAAGTCCACAAGAAGAGCAATGTGATGTTCCAGAAGCACACATCTTTATACCATTTGTGCATTCCTTGTATAAAAAAAAAAAAGTCTTATGAATAAGAAATGAATCTGTGATAGAGTAACTTCAACTTGAAACTAACATTTAGGCTTTCATGGCTTGACTCCAAAAATCTAAATTTTAGCATTCAAACAACACTGTCAGAATAATCCATTGTACAGAGCAAAGATCCCACCAAACGATGGTTGAAGCATAATCTCTCTCTCAGGCAAAAAGGTTTCTCCATCTACTTAGTATTTATTAGATAATAAGGTAGGACTGAAAGCTACATGTCAGAGATGCCACAACAGAATTCATTACTTAGAAAATCGTGGAATCATTAAAGTTGGAAAAGACCACTAAAATAATCTAGACCAACTATCAATGCATCATCACCATGCCCACTAACCCACGTCCCAAGTGCCACATCTACTCTTCTTGAAGATCTCCAGGGACAGTGACTCCACTGCCTGCCTGAGCTGCCTGTTCTAATACCTCATCACTCCTTCTGACAAGAAATTTTTCCTAATACCCAACCTGAGCCTCCCCTGGCACAACTTAAGGCCGTTCCTTCTGCTCCTATCACTGTTAGCTGGGAGAAGAGGCCAACCCCCACCTCACGACAACCTCCTTTCAGTCACTGTAGAGAGTGACAAGGTTTCCCCCAAGTCTCCTTCTCTATAGACTGAACAATCCCAACTCCCTCAGCTGCTCCCCATACACTTCTGTTCCAGACCTTCCATTGCTTCACTGCCCTACTCTGGACATGCTGCAGGGCCTCAATATCTTTCGCATTGTGAGGGGCCCAAAACTGAACACAGTAGTAATACTTATTTATATATTATTTCCTTCTTTACAGAGTAAAACTTCTTGAATTTAGCATGCAATATTCAAAAGGAAAGAAAAAAAGATACCGTTGTGATTTTAGAAAAATGAGTGGCCCAGCTATGGACCTAAAACAGCTGCTATTGTTCTAGCCACCTATTTCAAACCTTCTCAAAAGTTACAGATTGATTGGCTTTTCCTTTCAGATTGATGGTTCGCTGTAACTAAGAGGAGTGGATAAAACAACACCATTATTCAGATAGAGCAATTCTAATGCCCTACATGAGAGGTAATACTATGAAATACATCAATCTTAACAATAACAATTCAAAATTCTGAAAACATTGCCAACAGTCCACCCATTTGCAGAAGGATCACGGCTGAAGCTTACAGACAAGTCACACAGCCATAGAAGTCAGAACAGCGCAGAAGCATGCACTTAAAATAACAGTCTCGGTTACAGTTGCAATCATTTCTGTCACAGGAATTTAGAAAAGATTTCAGAAAACGCTGTAAGGCTACGATGGCTAACCACGACCCACACAGCAGCGGCTCCCCTCAGTGCCTGAGGCCCCCTACCCTGCGTGCAACCTCAGCTTCTGTCCACATAACCAATTTTGTCCCCTCACCAACACGCAGACGGTGCTGTGACAAACAGCCAAAAACACAAGTCTGCTGGCCAAGCAGCATCAGATGAGTCTGTTTACCTGCAAAAAGATACTTCGTAGTTCGGCAGGATCTGCTCTTTTGGTGGAAGGCACCTGCAAATAAAAGTAAGGTAACGCTTCACCAGCTGAGCTACAGACACAACTCGCGAACAGAACGCAATTCGCGCCGATAAAGGCAGCGGTATCAGCTCTCTTATCTAACCGATAAGCGGACTCAAACACGACACTCCGGATCACCGTCACCCGTCCGGTCAGCCAGGTGCCGCCGACAGCCGTCCCAGCGCGCGGGGCTCTGCGCCGCGCCCGTCCCTCAGGATGCGGAGCTCCGGGCCCCGACCGTTCCCGTCCCGCACGCGCCGACTAACGACCTCGGCCCGAGCCGCTTCCCCTCGGCAGGCAGAGGCAGGGCAGGCAGCGCTGCCCCTTCCCCGCGGCCGCCCCACTACCGCCGGCTTCCTCCCGCATCCCCCCGGGGCCCCGCGGGCGGTAGGAGAGGCCGCCCGCCTCCTCCCGCGCCCGACGACGGAGGAGTCACCTTGACCGCCATGCTGCGCCGGCGAGCGAGAGGAGGAGCCGCGCGCCTCTACCCACCCGCCGCGCCGCCGCCTCGGCGCAGCGCCGTGGGAGGCAGCGCCCGGCCCCGCCCCGCCCCGCCCGGCGGGCTCTCCTCGGCGGCTGCCCCGCCGCTGCGGCGGCCGGCGGCCCCGCGCCTCGAAATCCCGTGGCGGAGCGAGCGGCGCCAGCCAGGACCCGGCGGGCTCGAGTGGGCTCCCACCCGACTCCGCGCCACGACGTGCGGGGCCGCCGCCTCGGGGCGGAAAGTGCTCGCTCACGACCCGCGCCGTCGGGCGGGGGACTCCCGGCGGAGTCCGTCGCGGCCCAGGGAAACGGGAGGGCGCTTTGGCCGCGCCCCTCAGCACGGCAGGGTAAGGGCGAGGGAGCGGCCGGGCACGCGGCCGTGCGGCGCCTCGCAGCTGCGAGGGTCGGAGCGGCTTGCGTGACCGTAAAGCGGTCACGAACCCTTCGGGCCGCGAGGTAACGCGGACCGCCCGAGGACAGCTCGGCGACGTTACGGCGCACGCGAGCCCACAGAAGAGATTTCGAGGAAACCTGCCTGCTCGGCGAGCGCCGGCCGCCCCGCCGCTGCGCTTCGCGGGGGGCGGTCCGGACCCTGAGACGAAGCCGCCGACGCTGAGTGCGGGCGATCGCCCCCGGGTCCCCTCAGCCCGCCCCGGCGCTGAAGCAGGTGCGAGCCCAAAGCAGTGCTCTACGCGCGCCCACCGCATCGGAGCGACCGCGCGACGAGGCTGCCCCCCTGAGGGCGGGGCTATGTAAATGAGCCGCTGCGCGAACGCGCTCCTTAAAGGCTCCCACCGGAACGGCGCGATCTTCGGCATACAACCGGGCATGCGCGCGGAGTCCCGAGCCTCGCCAAGCGCAGCCATTGGTTCTCAGCCGCTTTTGGGCGGGCGGAAGCGGAAGCGTGTGCGCGTGTTCTCACTTCCGTCGAGTGGGCGCGCGGCTTGATTCGTTCTGCCCTGGTGACTCGGCCGCCGCCGCCGGGAAATGGCGGGTGAGTCCTAAGCTGGGCCCGGCCGGCTCACGGCCCACCTGCAGCTGCTGAGCGGGGTGGGGTGTTGCCGTCGGTCCTCTATTAAGGAGAGCGTCGCCCGGAGCGCGGATGGTGCCCCTCCCCTCGGCCGAACCCGAGTTTGTGCCGGGCCACAAACGGGAGCGCGGGCCCCTTGGTGGCCTTAACCCTGGCTGCAGCGGAAGCGGAGCAAGAGCTCGGGTCCTGGGTGTCGGGCTGTGGGCTGGGCTGCCGCTGCTGTGGTCCGCTCTGTACCTGAGCCGTGTGGCGCACCGTGTGCGGCTCTGTGCCCGCCCGGTTATTGACAGCGCTTCCGGCCTAACCTCATTCCGAGTAACTTGAACTGGGAGGAAGAACTTCTGCTAATGCTCTGGAATTGGAAGGCAGGATGGGTTTAACACGCTTGCAAAATACCTTGATAAGTGACACACCTTTTGTGCACTAGATTAGACTTTGGAAAACAGGGTAGCTGTAATTTCCTCTGCTCTGGAAGGAAAGTAATGGCTAGATAATGGCTGGTAGCCTTCCTGCCACAGTTTAAGAGCACCTGAAATGCATTAACTCTTACTCAAATGTGGTATCTGCATATACTTTGGAAAACAATTCTTAGTGAAAAAACAGATTTACTTAAAAAGTAGGCAGAATGAAAAGCTAGAACTTGCAGGAAGAATAGTGCATTTTGAAGTCAGCGTTATGAAGTTGTTCCTTCTGTTCTTAATAACCTTTTATTTTAATACTTCCCTTGAATTCGGCTGACCCAGATTGTACATACTTAAACTCTTTCAAAAACTCTTTTTCTTTAGGACTTACTCCAATGGAGAAGAAGCTGGCTGAATACAAATGTAACACAAATGAAGCAATTCAGCTAAAACTAGGTAATGTCAGTTTTTAAATATTGTGCGCTTGGAATATTTTAACATCTATTAAATAAAGTCCTTATAATTAAATCTACCTAGTTTATAATATGTACTTTTTAATATACAAACACAAGAATAGGAATGCATAGTCCAATTTTGTTGAGAATAGTAAAGTGCAGCTATAGAAACTCAGGCTTCTACCTGCACAATAACATGAGCAATATATGTTACTAGAGTGCATTGGAATTATGTCACCTTGTTCTTCTTGAGGTATTAGTATGTTCTTTTAGTTTCTTCTTCTCTAGAACTTTTGCTACAATGTAGTCCTAAGTATGCATCATATTTCTTTTGAGGAAATGATAAACACAATAAATAAAACTGGAAAGTGTTCTTTGGTTTGTTTTTTCCACCTCTCCCTCAACATCTAAACAACACCAGCCATTTTCAACAAAATCTTGAAAATCTGTGTAGAAGTGCTACTCTGTTTTTCAGAACTTTATTGTTTATTGTTTTATATGGCTAACTTGTTTACTACCACATCCAGAATACAAGCAGAATTACTGAACTCTTGTTGGACTGACTTACAAACTTACTTGTATTGGTAATTAATAAGAGAAGAATAGGTAATACACTGTGTTTTTTTTATCTTTCCAAACCTTCAGCATTTTGTTTCCTTGAGCAGTACAAATAGCATCACTTATTAAGAAAGTAAAAATAATTAACCTTTTAATTAACCTCTTAAGAACTCCTATTAACAGTTGGTTCTGCAAAACTTAGTAGACTTTTAAATGCATAATTGGCTTGTAAGACAAAATGTTATTCAAACCAAAACACTTAAGTCTTTGAGCTGCTAACCTGTGAAGCATTTCTCTTCCATTTAAACAATTGTTCAAATACTCATTCTGTGACTATTTATATATAATCTATATATCTAATGTTTTGATTTTTCCTCTTCTGCCTTTCTAAAACTGAAGGAGAGGATGAGAATAGAATATGAGTAAATTTTGTCAAGAGTCACTCTATCAGTTTTCAGGGAGACTGCTTTTTACTTGTTTCAATTACCTCATGTCACCAAAGATTTTCAGCTTACTTTTTTCTTTTTGAGAGTGTAGATGTTTCACATACAAACAACATTAGAAAAAAAAAAAAATTGACAAAGTGCTGATGCCATTAAAAAAAAAAAAAGCCTTTCCCATGAGCGCAGGAGTACAAATGTAGACACGGGCTGTACTCTTCTGAGTCCTAACTTGTTCCATGGTGACGTTTCAGGATTACTCTGTTGTTGTTGTTGTTTTTAATCTTGCTACTTTGTCTCAACTGGGTTGCTCTCTGAATCTCTGTTTTTGAGAAGGCTGAGTTTCATCCTGTTATTAAGAAACTCTTCATTTTACTCCCTGAATAACTTTATTAATGGAAAATCCTTTTTACTTCATCTCCAGTTCTATTGGAGTAAAGCAGCAATGAGGTTGTAGTTTTAATTTTTTTAATTAAAAAAGAACGTTTAATAGCACTGTTAAGTCCTACAGCATTGCATGCACTTGTAACTCATTCAGAATTAGTATGTAACTGTTTTCTTGAGCTACCTCATTAATGGGGCTGAACAATCACATTAATGCCTACATGAAGAATTATATCCCTTCCAATTTTAGGTAGTTATTTTAACTGCGAATGGAGAGGATATCTGGGAATTAAGTATTTCAGTCTTCTCTAAATCTTCCTAGAAAACCCTACTTTTAACTTCTGACTTCACTCTCTAATCATAAATTTTGTGATGGAAAAACTTCAGTTGCAGTGACTGCAGTAGCTGCTGCTAACTCTGTAAGCAAGAATAAAATACTTGTTTGCTACATTACTGAGTGTGAGTAGATGCTACTTTAGCAAATGCTTTCTTGTTACTAGCAAAGATCTCTAACACCAAGGTTTGAAGAGAAATAAAAGTTGTGGGAGAAGAATTGCTGATTATCTTAGTAATATTGGTAGAAATACCAATATTAGTGTAGATTTGTATGTATCCATGCCAATTCTCCAAAACTGTAATGTGAATATTAATGCTCATAAACATTTTTCTGTTCATCATTCTGTGAAGACTCCCTACAATGAAGCGTTCTGAATTGCATGTGAGAGAAGATGACAAAATGAGAAGGAAGCTTTGATTACATGATTGGTCTTGCTTACTGTAAGAATATCCAGCTGGGCTGTGTCCTTAGTGTTCACCATGGAATGAAAGTCAGTCACATTCAAGATATACATATGAAATCATATACATCTGTGTCAATTTCCCCATTTTATTGTGCTTACTGATTTGATTTGAGGAAATAACGTGCATCTGATTTGCACAGGATGTATTTATTTTGTTGTGTGCTAGCCTAACATGGGTTCATAACTGAAATTCATTATAGAGAAAGAATGCATGGACATGTAGCATAGCATTCCTGTAAGAACAAACTGAAGCTGATGACTTGGTCATGCTCTTTTTTCTTCTCAGTTCGCTTTCCTGAGGATTTAGAGGATGACAACACAACATTTAATCCAGAGTATAGCCATCAAGTGTTTGGTGATGAGTAAGTTATTCAGAATCAAATTAATAGGTCTTAAAGGGAATCTTGTTTCTGAATTGCTTTAAAAAATAAATTAATAAATAAATAAAAAGAGAAAAATAATAATGCTACCAAACTATTGTAAAGTGAACAGTAACTTCAGTTTTGTGATTGTATGGTTAAATAATGGCTTTGAATCCTAACCTCTGGAGTTTGGGCCTTGTAGTCATTTTACATGGTATTTTAAAGATACTAGCAGAGAACAAAATGCCTGGATTGCATGGTCAGAATTGCTCATTTCAGCTGCTTTTGTGTTCAAGTCATCATTATAAGATTTGCAAGAATTAATAGTTCTTTATTAAAACTTTGACAGTAATGAGTGCCAAAACTAAAAAGTATCTGTCAACAGTATATCCATTTATTTGTTGTTGTTTTTTTTTTAAATAACAATACACCATGGAATTTTTTAATTAAGAAAGACCATAAATATTAATTTAAACTCGTGTTCTTGGCTGTTTTAGATCATTGATTGTTAATTATTTAACTCAGAGGTTTTTCTCTACTAGAGATGATAGACTTCTTATCAGTTAAAATGTTCAGAGGATACACAAACTTTTTAGAAAAAAATAGTTTTCCCTCCGAGTATTCTTTCATTTGTACTGTAGGCAAGTTAGCCACTGTGTCCCTAGTGCTAAAATGTCATTTAATATTTTCAGAAGAGCAGTAGTAAACACTCTGGCTGTAGCCAGAAAGAAAAGGAAAATCCGTATGCACTTAACTCTGGACTACTTAAAGCTATTTCCTAGTTTACAATTCCTTTAAAAAACATTCTAAGTACTTAGAGTAGGATGTGCTATCTGTATTAAATACACCTATACTAATGTAGGTACAATTATTAAATGTAATAAAATCGGTTGCACTACTGCATGTCTGCAGCTGTCATTGAGAGTCATTGCACTTCTCATAATGGGAGAACTCTCCCATCTCCATCAGTATAATGAACATGCACATTTTCATTCTGGCATTTCAAACTTCAAATTAGCAACGTGTTACCACAAGAAAAGATCAGGTTTAAAAAAAAAAAAAGAAAGAAAAAGGTAACAATTTCTGCTTTTTTTTTTTTTTTTTTTTTCCCCTGAAAAAAATTCTTAAGACTTAAATGCAGTGTTTATATTCAGGAAACACCTTTTTTCAGAATATTTAAAATAATAATAATAATAGAGTATCTTTTCCATAGTTATTTTTAACTTGATTCTAATAATAAATACTGTTCACTAGAAGCATACTTGTTGCTACGACTTGTTATCTGGGTGATTTATACAGTATGGCTTGCAGTAGTATGTTCCAAAACTTTATACTGCTATACTGCAAAGTTTTAGTAAGCATTGTTTATCAATTTGTATTAATAAACATCAGTGAATTTAAGACAATGATGAATGTAAATGCAATATTAGTTATTTCAAGTATTCTTTGAGCTATCGCCATAAAACACAGCTGCTGTCTTACTGAGTTCAGGGACATGTTCTGTTTCTCCACTAGAGGAGCAAACTTACTAATAAAAATAGCGTAAGGCATTATCTCTGTCTACATAGCATACATCCAGCTTGATTCTCTTTCACTATTAAAAGGGTCAGTACACCTCACTGGGAAGGAGGATGTGGATTTAAAATCTTAAATAGTGTGGTTTGAATATTTTGCAATGAAACTCATTTAGAGGTCTGACTGTGCTTTTTTCCTTCCTCAGTGAAGTTGCCTTTGGCTACAAGGGACTGAAGATTCTCTTATACTATATTGCTGGTAACCTGTCAACTCTCTTCCGCATTGAATATACATCTAAAGTTAATGAGAAGTTTGACTGTGTGGAGGTAAAGACAGAGCCAGACTTGTACTTATTGGGAACGTTTAATGGGGATGAACCTTCTAGGGCTATTTATTGCCCTTCCAAACATGAGTTACATTAAAAATAAAGCTTCCAGTTGTGCTAACCTGAAAAAAACATAGAACTTATCTATATGTTTTCTCATTGTTCTTTCCTTTGACTCCAATACTGCCATCAAAATTGTACCAAACGAAAAAAAAAAAGTCTATTTTCATGCTAGCTGTCTCCAGGAGAGCTAGTGGTTTAATTCATATTTAAGAGACTACATTAAGAAAGAAAAATGAATTTTTCGGAGTGGATTCTGGTGCATTAAGAAAATTGAATATCATAATTGAATATCATCTGAGATTTACTTAGTTATAGGCAAGGAAAAAATTATTTATTTTGAAAAGAACTGTTAATAAGTGATTGGTGAATCTTCACAATATTCTGTAGTGTGAAGTGGTTGTACATTTGCACTGACTTCAAATTACTTTGCCCAAGAAAGCTATTCACTTCAAGAGTAAACATCTTTATGATTTAAAGTTCATATTTCAAATTCATCAGAGCTTATTTAAATGCTTTCAAGGAAAAGGCTTTCTGAAGAAAAATTGAAACGGCTGTGTTAAATTAGTTTTACAGGTTTTTGTTTCTGTGTTCTGAAGCTGTGTTAGAACATAGTTAGTTCAACAGGCTAAGTGCCTGGACATGTCTGAAATACTTCTGAGGCTAGAGCAGCCTACCTTAAGAGTGAAAGGTCATGTTCTTCAATGTTTGTAAGGTTTTTAGAAATAAAGAAGAAAGGAAAGCCAGTTGGTTAAGTAATAACCATATTAAAATCAAACAGACCACCTCTCCTTCCAGCTGTTCACCAACATAATTTCAGAATCACGTCACAGTGGGAATCCACACCTCAACACATTTGTATTGATGTGCTATTTTCTGTACAAATAAAGCCACTTTTCTTATCTGGAATTATAAACAAGGTAAACGAGGTCTCTCATGCCCTAAGCTTACACTGCAACTATTTCCATTGCTCAGAATCCTTCCTACTTTCAGGCTCAGTGTTGCCTCTATTGAATTATTTTTCAATTGCATAATGGACTGAGATAGGGACAAGAAAGAATATCCATTTGAGCTAGCTTCCAGATAGTTTTCTAGAATGTCTGCAGGCTGTGGCTGATGAATTTTCACTGTGCTTCCCTTGATATCATTAACAGACTGTGTGTCCTAATAAGCTGCTCATGGGACCATATCTGAACTACTGTAAAAAGATACAGCAGCCAGTCTTGTTCTGCCGTTTATATTTGCTGTTTAACTACCTTTAAAATATTAACATATTTGCAGAGATGAAAATAAGCACGGTGTTAATTTAAATGCATATTACCATTTACTTTTCTAAGTTAACTGTTTAGTTGCCTAGCTCATTTGGGTTAATCATACTAATGCATGAACTATAAATGCTATGCATGACAGATAATCTTTGTGCTTCAAATAAATGGTGTTCAGGAAAGGACATAAGTTTCTGCTTTGAACAAACCCGTTACAAGCGAGAATTGAGCTTTAATGCTGTTTATAGTTATTCATACTCTAGCATTTTCTATCTAAAACCCCATGCAGGCAATTTGACCCCATAGTATTAGCTGTTTTTCCAAGGTCTCTTGACTATGAGGTAAAAGATGAAGATGCTGAAATGTCAGCAGCCAGAGCACCAGGCATATTTACACATTTTAATATGGTCTCTCAAGATGCTTCTATACTGCACTAGTGGGGAAGGCTCAGCAAAGTCTTGTCATGTTTTGAACAGATGTATGTTCTTGTTTGGCACTTGATTTAATGAAAATAGACAGAATTTATCCATTGGGTGGCGTCAAATCTTTTAAATATCTGAAGAGAGGCTGCTTTCTTCTGGTATAAATACGAACAGCATTGACCTCTGAATTGCTAGTTGCTTTCAGATTTGCAGCTGTACAAGTAGCTTCCTTTTCTTCCAGTTTCCGTGATGGAGTGAGGGAAAGTATTTCACTAACCTCTGAAACAATCTTTACTATCCACGTGTTATTCTGCTTTGCAGCTGGTCTGATATATTTGTTTTAACTCACGTTAATAAAAGTGCAATTTTAATACTGGACATACTTTAACACTGCAGATCATTCCATTGCTCCTCACTGGTGTTAATATTTTTAATTGGTAGAAAAGTTCAGCTTTCAAATATATTTCTATAATTATTTTTAAGAGAACACAACACTTTGAAATAGCATGAAAATATACACAAATGTGTTAACTGCCTATTAGTATAATTATATTAGCATTATCCAGAGTCAAATGTAATGTATGAAGAGATCCTGATGGCTCAATTAGTTCTACTACAAAACAAGTTAGGTTACAAGTCCTTACTGTATTCTCTATCTTCATCTGTCTTGATTTCCTTATGAAGGTCATACATACTGGTGCTTGGAAGTCTTGTTTTAATTGTGGATTATTTTACGTATCTTTTGCAGATGTGCAAAATGAAAGTCACTAGCTGTGATTTCCTATGGCTTTATCACCAGGGCAGAATTAAGATCTGTGTAAATATACTTGCAGTCGGAAAGAAAGATGAGCATTTCTGAAATGCTGTGCTCCTTACAAATACTCATTCTTCTTAATGTATATAATTCAGTGACTCAGCAAAACATGGCTCATTTTCTGTTACGCAGTTACATTAGGAAATGCAAAGAAAATACATTAAGTTAGCATTGCTCGAAGAGGAACAGCAAAGGGCCTTTGTTTTGAGAACGAAATCGATGTAAAGGCCGTACACATTTTCACTGCGTTGTTATACCAAGTATTGTAGAGCTATATCTTAATCGCTTTATAGTGCTCTCTACAAATATAAATATAAATGTTGGTAGTACCAAATCATTAAGAATAAAACTTGTTTGTGCTGAACCACATCCATCTTTCTCTGTACTAAAAATGTAACTGAATGATGAAGTGCTATTCATTTGCAGGTGCATTGCCTCTACTTAAGGGAGGATGGTTGAAAGGATAGGAATTAGTAGCATGTTGTATTAGCCTTTTGTAGTGTATTTTGTTCTAAGCATCTTAATTTCCCTGTTTTGAATGCTAAGTAGCGAGGGTCTTGGTTTCAAACTAATACCCATCATGCATGTAAACGGTGTGAAAGAGCTGCTTAGTAAGTTAACACAAAGTGTTCTTGTGTCAGTCCTTGTGGAAATAGATACAATACAAACATTACAGCTGAACTCACCGCAAACTCCATTAAGTAAAAACCTGGATTCATTGTCCAAAGGAAAGTTCGAATTGAATGTAAGCTCATTTTGTTGAATGTAATGTCAGGCTTTTAGGGGTTGTATTGAGGAGTACTGTTTTGTTAAGTTGAGACCAATTCATTAAGTTTTATTGCCTGGTGAGAAGCAGTAATACGTTATTGTGAAACTTCATCAAATATTCATGGTTAAAAAGAAGTAGTAAATGTATTCAATCGAGTGGTCTTTTTGGGGTCTGAAAAGGATTATGAAGTCTGCTCAGCTGATAGTCTGTAACTTTCAGTTTGGTTAACTGAAAAGGGTAATTTTTATCTCTGAATTTAATTTTGGTGTCAGAATATTTCTTCCCTCTCTGCTGAGTTAGATTTTACATGTCAGATTTATTAACCATGTTTCTAAATTGTATTTTTTTGTCAGCTTTGTTTTCAAAATACTCTGATTAGAGTACAAGCAAGCGTTTCAAGCACAGAGACATAAGGATGCAAGAATGGTGCTAGCTGTTACTTTCTTGTTTGGGAGCTACCATTTTTAGTCTTTGTTCCTTTTTCTTCTCTCAGTTCTGTACCACCTAATACCAGTTAAGCTGCTTGTTTGGGAATCCCAGTTCCTTAAAGGCTATGTGCAGCATGGTCACAAAGGTTTGCTGGATGAAAAGCCTGAGCTACCAATTTTATTGCATTTTTCAGAAACTAATGTTTCATCCAACAAACTAAGAAAACAAGAATATTGTTCCTAGAGCTTGACTGAATCCATAGCTTCCTGCCTTATCTTGCTGGTATTCCTTGTGTTCCTTCACACTGAATTTTTATTAGAATAGTTATCAACCTCTTCGATTTTGCTTAGACAAATGTAACAGTCACTAAACATAAAAATGTTCAGGAACTTATTTATGTTGTAACTACTAGTTTTTGAATACTGACAGTGACTGGACTTTCTGTATCTCTTAAGTTATCTTTATCTGCTCAGAGGTCTGAACAACAGGAATATTTGTCGTCTTTATTTAAAGTTACTGATAGGTCATAGCACTCCTATTTATATTCATCTCTAATAGCAAAATGATGACTTTTCTGTCTTTTTAATCATCTGATCCCGCCCTGTTTTGTATTCCCCAGGCAGATGATGTTGAAAGTAAAATTAGAGAAATTATTCCTCCTGGCTTTTGTACAAACACAGATGACTTTGTCTCTCTGTTGGAAAAGGAGGTCAACTTTAAGCCCTTTGGAATGCTGCTACACACATATTCTGTTCATAATGAGGAAGCTGGTGAAGACATTGCATATCAGATATATAAGGTATGAAAAATAAGTGAAACTTCATAGGCAAGCATATTAAAGTTTATTTTGCAGTGAGGCACCTTCTGTAATGTTCAATATATATGTGTGTGTGTGTATATATATATATGTATATATATATATATATGTATAAAATTATCATTTGACCAATTTATTGATTAGAAGCATGCTTTTTTTTTTTGTATGGAGGAAGTAATTAGGTTTTGCAGATTTTTTTTTTCCTTTTGCATCTGTGATAGGTTTCACCTGACTTCTCCTGGCTTTTTCCCTAGGCTGACATGACGTGTCCAGGCTTTCGAGAATATCATGAAAGGCTTCAGACATTCTTGATGTGGTTTATTGAAACTGCTAGCTTTATTGATGTAGATGATGAAAGATGGAACTACTTTATAGTGTAAGTACAGTTCTAAAGCAACAGTGGACCTTATTACCTCCACAAAGCCTGCATTTTAATTGTGGCTGGCCAATTATTGGAGCAGTATAATGATATTTTTCCCAGGAAAGAAAAACCATTGTTTATCAGGCTTGAGTTTTCCTCCATTATACTTTGGGGAACCTTGAGAATAGAGCTGAATTAAATGCTGTTGTCCGTTAGAGCCCTGAATGTAGGCTTAAACAGTAAAATGAGCTTTGCCTGTGTTTTCTTTTACTTGCCACCTATTCATCTTTATAATAGGCAAGTGCACTGAAGTGCTGTAAAGAGGTCTGATTTATCCAAGTTGCTGCACACCAATTAAGTGAATTGTACATTCAGAACATAGCAGGTGTACCCATTGGGCCCTCACAGAGTAGCTTGCTGACACTGAAAATTCAGTTGGAGAATGGAAAAGAAAATGGACACTGCATGGGAGCGCGACTGTAATTGACCTGCTTGGCTTTCTGTTTTATCTGCAGATTTGAGAAGTATAATAAGGATGGAGCTACGCTCTTTGCGACCGTAGGCTACATGACAGTCTATAATTACTATGTGTACCCAGACAAAACCCGGCCACGTGTAAGGTAATTGGCGGCGTAACTCGTGCCTTGCCTTTTATTTCAGAAGAGGGAACTGCTGAAGTTCCCAATACTTGTTTATAATGGTGTTGATTTGTTTTAAAAAATCCCCATTATTAGCTGGCTACGCACTGATTTATTTCATTGTTCCCTTCTTGAAGCAGAGGGAATTGCAAACAAGTTTTGAATATTTAGCAGTTCTAAGACTCTGTAAGAATTATGTTTTAACATTAAGACTGCTGCATGTATTTTAAGAAAAACTTAGTTTTTATGCCTTTATACTGCAGTGTTTGCAAAAGCATGCATTTGAACTGAAATATCAATACATTCCTTTGTCTGTAGCCAGATGCTGATCTTGCCACCATTCCAAGGAGAAGGCCATGGTGCTCAGCTTCTCGAAACAGTTCATAGATACTATATGTCTTCTCCTACAGTACTTGATATAACAGGTATATGCTAAATTTCTAACTCATTTCACCTGTTTGGTCACATTCAGAGACTGCTAGTCCACAAGCCAGCTTTCACGTTCACTTGTTAGAATTAAATGGCCTTTTGAAGGTTTAGCTTCAGCTCAGTTCAGGATTAACAGTGCCCTATTTTACAGAAGAACTGTATATAATGTAGCTCCGTAAATCCTCTACTTAGAGAACAGCACACCAGGAAAATTCAATCCCTAGCATGCATGGATTACCAGCTAATTAGCCATTTTATTGTGAGATACACAGCTGAGTTTGCCAGGAGATCAAGCTTTGTCAGATTCCTTGTTCAACTTATTCCTATTAGCCAAAACTCAGAACTTAGAAAAATCTGAAATAGTGTATTAACATGTATGTAAGCCAAAAGTCTACAGACAGAAATCTGCACAGGAGTTGAGCTCCATGAGCATGTATTACTGGTGGAATGCACCTGTCATGTTAGAGGTGAGCCCACAAATACATGAAAGTGAAAATTTAATGAATGGGGGGAGGGGAAGAGAGGGTACACACACCTAAAAATAGAGCATTAAAAATGGTTAGAATCATGACATCTGTCCTGTAATTTAAAGTCCAATATAGAAAGAAATACAGTTTAAATATATGAATTGGCTAATCTAAGGTCATCTAAGACCTCATCTCAAAAAGAAGAAAAAGACCTCCTATTCCTCTACCCTCAAAAAAACTAATTAAAATGCATTACAACATTTGCTTTCTTCATGGTATCACTGCAGGATAATCCTAACACAGGGTAATCTACCTTGTAATTTTAATCTAATTCATAGAAACCTAAAGAAGCATAACTTCCTTTATTCAGTAGGAAGTCTTATTCATTGTGTGATTTTATCCTTTTTTTTCCTGTTAATACTACAAAGCTTTACATAGCTTTTGTAACTGAGAATAAACAGTCTTAAATATAGTACTAAATAAATCATATGACACATTCATGGTTCAGTGCCTTTAATGCAAATTTGTAGCAAACAGAAAATTGGTACTGAAGTAACTCTTTTTGGATTAAAGCAGGAGGAAGCTTGCAATATTCTACATGGCACTAAAGTTATGTAATCTTACACTTCTGCAAGATAATTTATTGTCATTCTGATAGAAAGTCAGGCTTGGCAACCTTCATAATGGACAAAATACATACTTACATATCCTCTAAAGTTGTTAAATAAAGCCTTTCCTCTTTTCAGAATGATTAGAATTTCAACTTCCTTGAAGAAACTAATGCCTAAAAAAATAAAGTATTTTAGACTTTCACATTTGCAATGGATATTTTGTCCCAACTGTAACTCGTCATCCTAGTTGACACAAGTGAAGTGTATGTTGGTAGTGCTTGCCATACAGAAACTGCCTCATCTTTCTTCTAACTAATTTGAATGAAAAGGAACAGAATAAATGAATCTCAGTACAGCCTCTTATATCTCTTTTGCAGAATAAGAACTGTAAGTTTTGCCTCACAAGATTATTCCACTTGTGTGCAAATCTTTTTAACTGATGCAATGGTCCTAAGCAATCTGCAACCCAAAAAAAAACAAATTGCTGGTTGTCCAGTGCTGCATATACTAGGACCAAAACTTATATCCCACTCCTTTCTCTTAGTAACATACTAGCTTTTGATCATTCTTAAACCACAAATGTCAACTACATAAAATAGTTCTCATCTTGGGGGAAAGGGGGAGAAAATGAACCAAAAAGCACAGCTGGAATATAAGCTGTTCAACAATAAATAGAACAGAAAAATAAAGGTAGGGTAGAGCGTGACCCTGCTACTCCTGGTAAACCTGTCCAAACTATTAAGTGGTGATTAAGTCTATTTGCAGCATTGCAACATTTTCCTTCTCCGTAGTTTATAGGTGGGAACAAAGTTGCAAATAGGACTATATTGATGATCACTTAAGCTAGTTCTTGATTTTGTTTTTGTTTTTATAAAGCTTCAGTTTTTATAGCAATGCTACTGTTTCAAGCAAGATGGAAGTAACTTCAAATTACTTTCAGCTTTTACTTCAGTCTTTTTCCACATAGTTTGTCTTATAATAGTTCTAATGCTCTCATCTGTTATAGAATAGAGGGAACATACAAGAAAAAAGGGTTTATGCTTTGAATTGGATTGAACTTGTTTTGTCAGTCTCTTGAGAACGTGTATAATACTGTACACAGTACAATTTAACTTATATTTTAATACATCTAAAACTTTGATAGCAGTACTTATGATTAAGCACAGCTATTTATATGTGATGAATGTTGTATCTGGTCTTGTCTTCCACAGTTCTTGTAATTGCATACAAGAAATGAAGAAACAAATAATGCTTATATTAACTATGTGCTCTTATAATTTTTTTCTAGCTGAAGATCCATCTGAAAACTACATAAAGCTAAGAGACTTTGTTCTTGTAAAGCTCTGTCAAGACTTGCTTTGCTTTTCCCCAGGAAAGTTAATGCAAGGATTCAGCCAAGAAATGGTAATGGAAGCTCAACAGAAGCTGAAAATAAATAAGGTATTAAATCAGAACAGTGGTAGTTGGACCTATTCTTATCAAGCTAGTATAACAGTAGTCCAAACGTAGGGGTGGAGATTTGGAGTTTACATGCTGTGGCATATTTCAGCAGATTTCTACAATGTATCCAAAAGTGAAGAAATTGCTTAAGATTTTAAGTAAATGCCTTCTTTTTTTCCATCTAATGCTGTTGATGTAACAGAACTTGAAATATTCCAATTTTAAGTGTCAGTTTCCATCTCTTCAAGTATATCTATATAAATAGCCACTGTTGTTCTGAGAACACAGAACACTAAAATAGTAATGCTAGCACTGCTACTGAGGCAGCTCTAAATGTTTGAAGAACTAAACTGTTAAATTGAACAATTAAACTGATAATTGTCCAGGTGATTAAACTCATTAGTAAGCTCTTCAGTTAAAAATACATGTATTTGATTGTGTTTTTTATGAAAGTGTTGAATGAGGATTGCAGAGGAAAAGCCTTATTCAAATATATTCATTAAAATGTTATTGTTTATATGAGAGAAGTACACCTGCAGCCTTCTGTACCTGAGATGTTACACCTAAAAGAATAATTAAGTTTATTTTCAATAGAACCTAAAGATGGATTAGTATATAACAAACCATTTTATTTTTAACCCTTTGCTCAGAAAAGGAGTAGCTGATCTTAAGTTCAGTTTTAACATTAGAGCAGTTCATAGGAACACAGTAGAAACGTCAGTCTGTTTCCTTTCCAGATGTGATAGTTGCTGGTCAGTGTTCCAAAATCACCTCAATTTTCCACGTATTGATTCATGTTATCTTCCTAGTAAAAAGAAACATTTAAATATTCTTTCATTCTCATTTTTAGCATTTACAGAGGACTTTGTGAAGAGCAATAAGTATGTCAAGATTATTAATATTAGTACAGCAGGTACTATGTAGTAATTAATTGCTTAACATCTCTCTAGTTCCAGTACTTCAGTTCTTTGGATTACTTCTGGACTTTCTGCTGTTCATTTATAGGAGGTCCTTGAAGCACCTTCACAGACACTGCAACATTTTGAGAGATTACACACTAGCTGTATGGGAATAAATTATTTTTTGAGGAGTAACTTGAACATTTATTCATTTAACCCATTGGTAAGGAGGATCAGGCTGACTGAGGCTTTGTTGGTATCTGACTCATATCTGATAAGCTGAGGAGTTACTCAGAGTGGAGAAATTCTGTGATACAACTGCTGAATGACCTCTTTACTCAGATGACTTCTTTATTCTCCTTTTTGTTTATTAGCAACACACAAGGAGAGTTTATGAAATTCTCCGATTGCGTGCAACAGATATGGGCGATGCAGAACAATCCAGAAGCTACCGGTTGGATGTTAAAAGAAGGCTGATTGGCCCCTATAAGGTATATGACTTGTGTATCATTTAATACTTATTTCAAGGCTAATTATATCTGATTTTACTTCCATTTCCATAAATGTAGTTGATGCCAATTATGTTGCCAATCAACTACTATTAGTTATGCAGCACTGAGCTGACATACACAGATGCAGAGAAGATTCATTCATGGCTGCACCAAAGATCTTGTTTGACTTCTGCTACTTGCCCAATTCCAGCAGAAATTTATTGCCCTTACAGTACCTAGCTACAAGTGGCATTAAATCCAGTTAGAGCAAAAGGAGGGGAGAGGGGAGGGAAGTCACTTTCTTGGAAAGATTGAGAGTATCTTAAATACATAAACCACACAGTTAGAGGTGAGGGTTAAATGCTATATATTTACACTAGAAAACTAAGTATAGTTTAGATTCCTGTTCTGCTCACTAACTAGGTCTAACAGAGCAGCTTGGTAGCAGTAACCTAGCCATGTCTATACAGTACTCCCTGTAGATGGGATATAATTTCAACAGTTGAATCAAATACTCAACTTAATGCAGAGTTACTTTCTTATTTCCTGCTGAGTATGCTTTTGAGGATCTACTTGCTGCATGTTGCATTAACTGATCCTCTAAGATTAGAGGGGTGTGTGTGTATATGTATATATAGTGTGTGTATGTATGTATCACCTGGTTGTTAATGACATTAGTCTCTGTATTGATTGCAAAAACCCACAAGCCTAAGTTTATTGCTGTAACTAGCATGTAAGCTACTCTGCAATTAAGTAATCACTGAGCAACCCAAAACCTGGTTGGAAAAGTTTCACAAAGTATCAGAAGTATCTTGATTAGCTTGCAAGCCTCCCTAAAGCAGCACTTATCCTGTTATACCAAAAAAGCAGAACTTTGATTGTACTCATGTTGGACTTAGGGGGTCTGTTAGCAGAAATGAGAACTCAGCACTGCATTAAACACTTGGCTGATCCGGAGATAACACTGTGTCATGCTGAGTGACAGGATCCTAATCAAAATACTTTCTATTCTCTTTTGTGAGTGTCTTGTCTCATTTACTAAGTTTCACTCTCTGTCCACTACAAATAAGGCCGTGATTTTTCATCCAACAGGACTGTCACATATCCTCAACATGTAATTCAGCTTAATATTTGGAGGAAATCTAAAATTCCATAAGCACCTTCAGATCTAGTGCTTCTAATAATTGTTTTCACTTTAGTCTTTGCATGTAATAAATACATTATGAGTAAAAACTTTACAGATATCGTACTTCTAGATATACAATATTTGTCTTCTAAAATTTTGGAATATTCTATTGCTTTAAATATTCCACTTTTTCAACCACAGTTCTCTTCTAAAGAATGATCAAAACAGCCAGCACTCTTTCCCTGATTTTTTTATTTTTTTTTTTTTAGGTTTTAAGTTTCATGTTCTAAAATACGGTCATCTTGTTTATGGTTGTTCTGCCTAGTGAATGGCTTACATGCTAATTTTTAACAGTTTCACAAAAAAAATCTTGTTATACTCCTGTTTTTAAAAAAAATAGAATTAAATTTGTCAGAACTGCAGCTGAACTCTCAATATGTAGTACTTTGGGGGAGAAAGCAACCTTTTATAAAGAACTGGCAATATTACAGCATTCTTAATGCTTGTGTCATGTAAACACAACTTTTTTATAAAGCACTTGATAACTTCATTTGAGTTGTATTGTTCAGGTGCAGTATAATTCTAAATTCTCAGTATCTTCCACTATTAACAGTGGTTCTGCATCTTAGAGCTATTTCCTGACTAACTGTTGCAGAAATACAGAAAAATTCTGAAATGAGTTTTCAGCTTGCCAGATAATTGGTAATACAGAAACTGTAGACCTTTAACAGAAGAGGTTTCCTAATTAAACTATGTTAGTGGTTTTTTGGGTTTGTTTTTTTTATTTTATTTTTTAAAGGACTAGAGTCTTCTTAAAGACTTAGACACTGAAATGGAATAAGATCAGTAAAATACTGTACTCTTCATTGTTCCTTATGTTCAAATTACTGTTTATTTAATTGCTTAGAAAAAGCAGAGAGAACTTGCCAAGATGAGAAGGTGCTTAAGACCAGAGGAGTTGACAAATCAGTTGAACCAAATAGACCTAAACATGCAACATGAACAGTTAGAAGAGAGCTTCCAACAACTTGTTTCAGATTACCGAAGAGTCCTAGAACGACTTGCGCAAGCATGAGGATTTGACCTGTACAGGAAACTTGCAGATTTCTACACAGTGTTTTGAAGCACATCCTTAATTGCCACTTAACTGCAAAAAAAAAAAAAAAAAAAAAAAAAAAACCAACCTTGTGACGTTTTAATCACATTAAGGGTGAATTGTGTTTCTGTGCATTTTGAATATTTTCTATTTTAGTGTTGTAGATTTAAAATGTTCTTCAAGTTTGGGAGCACTTACTGCTGAAATAAACTGTAGATTCTCAGATACAATAACATGTAAATTGTTTGAATTTTTTAACCTTTCTGTTTTGCCTCAGGGCTTAATAGATAACTGAATAGCAAGTTAGTACATGAATGTATATATTTATATTGCAACTGTCTAAATTTTTCCTAACTTCATCCTCCTCAGACTGTTTCACCCGGGTCCTACAATAATACTGTTTAAGCCTGGGCATTCTTCAGCCACATGAACAAGTTACAAGACTAGTTCTTTGGCCTGACTGGCATGCATCTGGAGTACAGGCTTCTTACCTGTTCTGAGAAGTGGATCCTGCTGCCACTAGCTATTAGGACCTGACCTACTTCAGATTCTACAGGGGGTAGTCTTAGACATATTTTTTTTACCACCCCTCCCCCCCCATGAATCCACAGGTTCATGATTTAAGAAAAAATAGTTTGCAATTGGAGAAGCAAACAAGGCTTTCTATTGATTCCAAAAGCACTTTCCTTAGCTAATGTAAGAAACTTACAAATCTGTAGGAAGCAAGTGCTTTTATATAGTTCCTTTACTTCTGAATTTAAATATATTCTTTTTAGAATTTTCACTCTTCTGCCTAGAATATCTTATCTGATGATATGTGGTTCATCTACTGTAGCCTCAGAAAATATTATAGTCATTAATCATAGAATCATAGAATGGTTGGGGTTGGAAGGGACCTTTAAGATCACCTAGTTTCAACCCTCCTGCTATAGGCAGGGACATCTCCCTCCAGACCAGGTTGCTTAAGGCCTCGTTGTATTAATTTTACATTGCTAGTCCTTCCTTCAACAACCAGAAAGATTTCAATCAAACCACAAGTTCTATTAAAATGTTTCACTTACAAAAGGCTATAAGCCACAAAGTTGGAAGTATTTGAAACTCTGACACTAGAAGGTCAGTGCAACTACTTGAAATGGAAGGCTATTATACAAAACAGGACAGATGCAAGCCCCACTCATGCAAGACATACTAGCTGCCACCATATTGGCTTATATCTCTGGAGGGAAAATCATAGGAATGGGCTGGCCTCCCCATCACTCAAATCTTCCTACAGCTTAAAAAGATAAACAATACATATACCAGTACTCAAACTACAGTTTACCATGTTCTTTGTTCCTTGAGCTAAAGCCTGCAGAAATGGGCTTTGCCAGAAATGAGACTATAGATGCTGTATGAGCCTCCTTTTAGACCTACAAACGTGTGAAAAGGATCATCGATGTAACAATTCCTGGATTTCCGCATTCAAAATAGTCTTGTTTCTCGAGTCTAGAGAAACAAAGAAAACAAAAAAATCTCCTTTCATTCTTCAAAGTTCACTGCAAATACAAGAACTGCATCCAAACTGAAGGAAATTCAGGTAATAACAAATGAAGGCAGGGCCTTGGGAATAGCGTTTCAGAGTTCCCTTTTACCACTGCAAAAGATCTTTGTACCAGGAGCAGAATCATACGCTGTTGTCTTTCTTTAGTAGATAAAGAGCATGCAGTAGTGAAAACATTCCTCAGATACAGAGTATGTGCTCCATTTAAGACCTCTTCACATTTTGAGCAGAAGAGATCAAACAAAAGAAATCTAGATCAACTGGGAAGAGCTTGTTATCCAGGGTTGATTTTTTTGTTTCTTTATTTCTAAATGGTATGACAATAAGGGAGGTGCTCCATGTTCAATATCTGCTATGTTTAGATGCTTTTCTTCCAGTTATCCTCAAAACTGTATGGTGTTCATGTTTTTGAGACTTTCATAGTTTCATGGAAAAGATAAAATCTTCATTTTGAATGAGTTTAATGTGATAGGGACTGTGAACACGTCATTGTGCATTCCTTAAAGCTGTAAGAATTTGGTAGAGTTTTGCACTTACATGCTTGCTGTTCATTAACAAAGGTGATGTATATTGAGTTCCAAGAATTTCAGGTATCGCTGGAAGGCACAACTGTATCAGTCTGCCTCACTGCACTTATAAACTCTCCTAACTTTACCTATCTTCTCTAGAACACATTTCAGCAAGATTACCCAAGGCAAGCTAACTTCCCCTTCCCTGCTGAACTACTGCATTTTGCAGGTTCAGCACCATGGAACAGATAAACACCAGTGCTGAAAAAACAACACCTACTTGTGATTAGTACAGCACCCAAAAAACCACCAGCTTGGCCAGCAAAAACTGCTGTGAACTAAATAATCTTCTAAGACAGTCTCAAAGTCTAAACAGTTTGAGCCTAAACCCAGGAGTATCCAATCGCTATGCTTAAACTAGAAGCATATTTCTATATTGCTCCAGGTAAGAGTTAACGTATTAATAGCAATAAAACATCTTTATTGTTTCATAGCCTGTCATAGACTGCTTTCACTCTTACGTTTTAAAGCATAGCTTTGTGTCTTCCTTCCCACAACTTTTGCTTGTTACTGTCAGCCTGTATACCATGCTGGTGGAAAAAAACATGGAGATTCTACATTTAGAATGTATCAACGCTGACAGCATGGAGATATGTAAGTCAGACAGAATCTGCTAGCTGTCTGTGAAGAGGGGAACAGAGATATGCTTAAAGGAGCTTGGCTGAAAGGTGATGTCTCCAGAGCTGCGTCTCAACACAAAGCAGAGGACAACTCAGATCACCACTGGTCATCTTCAACATTTCAGAGGATTTGCCAAACATGAACAAAAGACAGTTACATACATCTGGTTCTGTTTGATAACAGAACTTGAAAATAGCAGTGAGTGACTCTTTGGGCATACTGTGTTAGGATATAGAGTATCTCTCTTTTGCTGAGATAGTCATCTTTCTTTTGTTAATACAAATTTCCTAACAAACTAAATCTGCTACTTATATTAGAGAAAGGAGAAAATCCTAACCTAAGCACAAATTAAAGAGTACTGAATAATGACTGTTAAGATTTCGGATTAATCTAGAGATTATAAACATTACAGAACAGTTGTTCTCTTGGAACATAAAACAGTTCCCCTCTTGGTTTCTGATCTGCAAAAGGAATTGGGAAATCTAACTGCTAATGTGTATCTACAGGTATTTGGGAAATAACCTGCTACTTAAGGACAATCTAATTACAAAGCTGTCAACAGTGTCATTCTAATATTGTCTCCAGTTCTCACATTTTCTTATGCCATCAACAAGTTTTAAGGCCGTTACAATATGAAATTATGGTCTTATAGCAACAGACAAAAGCCAAATGTTTATTTTCTTTCTCAGCGGCATTCGATTTCGCTGAATAGGAAATATTTATTGACTTGAGGAAAATAAGTCAATAGGTTTACCTAGACCATTTTGCTTCTCTCTTCTAGCAACACCTCAAAAAAAAAAGATAGCGAACCGCTCCCAGTCTGTGACTACTTTCATGTGAGATATGCTACTCTCTGCAGGCACAGAGAAGTACACCCATTCCAGCAATGTGTAGTTACGTATGCCAAACAGTGACAGCATGTGACTGCTTTACACTGAACTTCATTCTCATAGAACCAGCAGTTGAGTATCTGCAGTCCTAAAAATAACAAATAACAAAAAATAACATAAAATGGTGTCTGATGAAGTTCAAACTTGTGAAAGACAATACTGCATTGTACAACTAGGATCAGTGCAAAGATATGAACATCTAATCTGCAGAGCAGACATGAGTAAGTATCTCACCAGTGAGTAGCTGGTAATGATGCTCACGAGGTGCAACTATGCAGCTTAGCAATGCTATTTCTTGATTTATTTCTAGCTATATTTTTCTTCTATTAAAATCCTGTCACACTGCTCTCACATTAAACATGTCACTTGGTGGAGAATGTGGCTGTAATGAAGTTAATCATTTCATTTTTGGAGGCAACATAAGATAATGTATTGATCTTTAAACTGCTCCATGGTCTGGATACAAGCTGTATGATAGGCCACCTACCATGCTGTAGCAGCTGATTAACTGATGCGCTTTGCTCATGACATACATCTAGGAGCACTGAAGAGAATGCAGCACCCTTTTTGTGATCAGAGAACTCCTGGAGTTTGCTCCTTAAAGGCAGGAATCCTTACAGTCTGATTTTTACGCTCATCCATTTCTCAGGCTTTTTCTTGAGTAAATAATGCAGGTAAATAACATCACTATTCCTATTTGAGTGGGGCTTTAAGTCTATTCTTGTTAGCTACATTGTAAAATTTGCAGATGCGAATTTAAAAATTACCCATGGCTACAACAGGAGATAAAGAACTCTAGAGACAAACAGCCTCATTCTCCTTTCAGAATGTCACTGACCCCTCTGGGTACCACGTGTATGTACACGCATGTGGGTGTGTACAGGAAGGATACTCACACTGCTTGTACATTTCAGCTCCTTGCAATTATTGCCCTGGCACTTTCTGTTCATTTGAGTCCTTTCATTCTGACGCTTGCCTGTGGCTGTGTGATTTATGTCCCACAACGCTGTTTCTCAAACATCTGTGGAGCCACAAAAACATAATTTCTAAGCAACAGAGAATGCTTATAAATAAATAAATAAATAAAAGCCAAACCCAAGCACAAAAGTAGTGGGGAAAAAATGAAATTTGCAAGCAGACGTTAGAAATTCAGCTCGGTTTTTATCGGAGTGCAATGAAGCCAGCCGCACTACCCCTGCACAGGGCGGCTCTGGGTACTTCTGTAGGCGTGGTGACGCCCCACCAGCGCTCGCAGAAAGCTCAGTTCCACAGCGAGCTTTGCTCTTCCTGATCTTTATTGAACAGGCCAAATTTGGCTGCGCATTGGAAATAACAAGAAATACGCGAGTTTGAAGTTCAAGCCCCCAATCTTCAGATTCTACAGAGACCCTAAAAACAAGTAAACAGTAAAAGCTCAGAAAGTTCAGAAAGAGCCACTCATAACTTTCTTCATAGCGGAGTAAAAAACTACCAATTTCAAAAAGCGCTAGAATACCAGGCGGCGTAACTCCGGCACTTGCAGAACAACGCTGCAGCGCTCCCGAGCCCGTCCCGCCGCGACGAGCGCCGTCTCACAGCCGCGCCTCTCGCAGCCGAAAGCTGAGGAGGCGGTCGTTCCCGCCCGAGCCGCCCGCAGCCAAGCACACGCAGCCTGGGGCTCCGGCCCCGGCCCCCGGCCTCCGGCTCCCGGCTGCAGGCGCGAGGCGCGGCGCGGACCGGCAGCGGACAGGCGGGAAGGGGGCGCTGCCGGCCCGGGCCGCCGAGCCGCGCCTTGACGGCTGCCGCCCGCTCAACCCTCACCCCGACGACGGCGGCAGCGCTGAGGTGCGGGGGCGGCCCGTCACGTACCTGCCGCGCGCCCGCGGACGGGACTCGCTTCAGGCGACACGCGCGTGACGGCCGCGGCGTGAGGCGGACGGACCGCTCCGGGCCGCTTCCCGCGGCCACGTGATCTCGCCCCGCGTGGCCAAGATGGCGGCGCCCAGAGCTGTCAACGCGCTGCGGGGCCGAGGTAAGTGCGCGCCGCCGCGGGGCGGGAGGAGACGCAGCCTCGTTCCTTCAGCGGGGGAGAGCGGCCGCAGAGCGGGTCTGCCGGCCCGAGCGCCCGAGGGCTGCCGGGACTGGGGGCCCCGCGGGAGGCGGGACTCCCTCGAGGTCGCCGGGAGCACCGCGGCGCGGGGCCCGGCGCTGCATGAGGGGAAAGCCGAGCGCGCGTCTCCGGGTGTGCCCCGCCTAACGCTGCCGCGCTTTGTGGAAGCGCGCCGGGCGCGCACAGGCTGCAGGAGCGCTTCCCTCTAGGCTTTATGTTATCATCTTAGCGCTTAAATAAGAAAAAACGTTTTCTGACAGAACTGTGTGTTTATCCTACCAACCCACCGAATCTCGGAACTTTTACTTGCGTGCAGGTGCTTTCCCGCCCGCCTTTCCTCACGCCGCGCTCCGGCTGAAGGCGCCTTTCCTACCGCGCGCCCAGCAGAAGCGAATCCCTCTTGTTTGCACTACGCCGTGCTCACACGGCACTGCTGCACAAAGTGCTCGATGGAAAACGCGTTATCTTACTGGTGTGAGGTGATTTAGCTCTCGTCGCTTCCCCTCAGGGTTTTGCTGTCTTAAACTACATCAGGCTTTGAGCCCTTTGAACAATAGGGATGTTTCTTTTTCGCTTCAGTTGCGAAATCTTGAATGTGTGAATAGGAAGAAGCATCTCACCCTGGTCTCAATGAAAGGCTTGTATGATTAAATAACATTTTGTCTAAGTCTTGAATAATTATTATAATAATAAAGAGTAGACCAATTCCATGTTAATTTTAACTTTCACATTAAACTGCAGTGCTATGCAGCTGACATAGCAGCCCTTTTTTCACTGTATTGATCCTGATCTTCTACTGCACTTTTATTTTCCATTCTGTCCAATAAGTCTTGAGCAGCCTTTGGAAAACATAAGAGCTTTTTCTTCATAATTAATCCTACATCATTCAGGGCAGAAGAGCCACATCGGCTGTTTTTCCTTGATGAGGGCTCATGTCCACAGGGAAATGCCATTTTACTCAGATCCTTGGAACCTGGGCTTCAGCTGAATGCTGGCTTTCTGAGCCTCCTATTTGTTTTACTTTAAATGCCAGTCTAATCCTCTGTGCTTACGCATGTGCCATTTGGAAAGTGAATCACATTTTCAGTACATGGTACCATACAACATTGGCTATTTTTTTGGTTGTTGTTTTAAATCTCAAATGAAGTGAAATTTAGTGTGCAGCCTCATTATTGATTTCTTGCTTCAGCAACGGTATATCTGCAAACTTTGTTCTGGGTGTTGTGTGGCCAGTACAATTGCCTCCACTCCTCCATGTCCAAAAACCCCAAGTCTGTCACTGAGTTAAAATATCCAAGCCATTTAAATTTGTTAAGCCTTCATACTCTCCCTTCAGATGTCAAACTTTATTCAGATCCCCTGGTAGAAATACATTTCCAGAAGTTGAAAAAGCAAAAATGTCATAGTTCAGACAAGACTGATTAAACTGAATCCAGTTTTCCCTGAATTGGACAGTTCAGTGTAATTTAATTTGCAAATACTGAAAGACAGAAGTAATTTTAATTAGATTTCAGTCTACCTAAGGGAATCTATTCCACCTAAATTGAAGGAAAATTACTTTTTGATAGCCTCTTATGTGATATCTCTTCATACTTCTGGTGTCACATTTCTATGAATGATGAAAGTTTTCATTATTACGGAATTGTTTCTAGATAAGTGCATTTGAAAAGCAGAGATCTTGAAAATTTGTGTGCTGGTTAAATACATTCTCCTTGTATTGGAAGGAATTAGGCTGTCATAAAAATATATATTCATTATGTTTGAAGATGTTGAATGATTATGTTTGCGAACAGTTAAGTAGTGTAATTTTTTTGTTAGATGTATCAGAGAATTTATTTGAATATTTCCTGTCTCGTTAGAGGCAGAATTGCAACTGTCAACTGTATGGGAACTGCTGAATCACAGCCTGAACCTCTGACTGATCACCCGAGGCAAGCAATGAGTCAGCCACAGGAGCACAGGTGAAGGCAATTCACCTGTGCTGCAGGAAGGGGTGGAGCCTGGCTGCACCTCTCCTAGACCCCATTTAAGAGCTGACTAGCAGGGGGAAGGATCTTTTTTGGAGATCCCCTTCTCTGGAGTTTTGTAGCGAGCCCAGGATATGGGTAAGCCTTCTATCCTCTTTTGGTATCATAACTGTATGGCCAAGTTCTCTGGTATATTTTGTAAGTATAATATCTGTATGTTCATTGATTATACAGTCAACGCAAGAAGAATGTGTGTGGGTGGCTTGTGCAAACCTCTGGGATTCTGTAGGCTCCAGCCCATATTTCAGAGTGGCCTTGCTCGGGGTTTAGATGCCACCACTATTTGTGAAGGATTTTACAGGTGATGCATAGAAATGCTAATTGTATTTACTATTTTGTAAAAGATAAATAAGAAACTGCTAGAACAACCACAATGATAGCATGCTAGCCTGTCGCAGTTTGTGCTTATAAATAATACTGGTTGTATGATGTTTTACCAGATTGTAAATGCTCTAATTACATATTATGACAGTTTCAGGTATTACAATAATTGCATCTGTGATGTTCATTGGTAATAAAATCAAGAAGAAGACATCAAAGAACTGCATGTCTCCAAATTCAACTTAGGTGATTTCAGGCATAATAATCTTTTATTGATCTATTAATTTTAGGCATTAAATTATGGTAGACTAGAAGCCCTTATTTCCTTGTAATGAAGTTTCAGGGCTCGGAGACACAGGAAAATAACCGATGAGAAGACATGCCTTGTTGAACAAGTCTCTTATTGTGTTAAATACTGGTGTTGCTGTTTTCTTACACTGCTTCCCTATCTCTACCAATGAATATTTCTTAATAATCTGTGATGCGTATTATTGCCAGACATGTGAAGTTAATTTGTTGCAGACTGGAGGGTGTAGGATCTCTCTCTTAGACACGTGGCCTGTGTGCGCAGGCTGTAAGCTTATTTGTGCATTATTTTGTCTCTATTCTGATAGAATTGGACATTTTGCAGGTATCCTAAACAGGTGTAGGTAAGCTTTTAAATCCTGCTCGTGTGGAAAAGCTGTAGATGTCATTTTTGGGCTGTTTGCCTTGTGCAGTACTGGGGATTGTATTTTTCTTCTGTGGATGGAGAGCCATATTAAAATGTTTGTTTTCAGGGCATTTTCTGATAATTTTACTCTTCTCCCATCCCTTAGCACCATGAAGAGGAAATACGTGATCAATACATGTTTATAAATCCTTTCCAAAATAAAGGGGAAAGGGGGAGGCATAGCTGGAGTAAGGCTGTTGCGCTATGGCTTCAAAGCCTCATGCTTCCAAGTTTGCCTAGAAGTGCAGAGTCTCATTAGAAATCTTTATTTATTAGCAGTATCTTCTGTATTACAAAGCATATTATTGGGATGTGTAGATCAGGTCTGTTTGCAGGTCTGGTAGTAACATGTTGTTGAGTGTTGTGTATCCTTCAGAGCCTGTTCAGGTAAGATGAGAGTATTTCAAAGAAATAAAAGGAATGAAAACATCTCCAGCAAGGTTGCTCATTAGACTATTCTGAAGCACTGCAGAAGTTAGAAACATTAGCTCAGATCTTGTAGGGATTAGACTAATAGAAAAAGATGTCAGCAAATCACTGAGGCAGTATGAAGCAATTATTTCATGTCCTTCAGGTAAAGTGTGTGTGTATAAGTTTTATGTAATATTTTTGTGTGATTAGACATGGCTTTGACATTTAAGATAGCAAAGCAAGCAGTCAGCTTTCAAAGTATCATTTTATGGTGAACTCTGTATGCTAGTATGCAGAAGTGTGCTGTAGAGCCAGCAGTTGGGAGGTGCTTAAATAAATAAAGTACCTGCTGGAAGTATCCTCACATCTCTCTTTCTTGGCTTTTTGGCTTTAGAAACATAGTCAAGATCAAAGCTGTTAATTCACTGAGAATATCTGTCCAAAACCTCTGTAGTTTCCACCACCTACAAGGGTAGAGGGCTCTTCCCGCTCTGGGAACAGTTTCAGAAATGCTGTAGGGAATCAGTCTGTTTCCATCTTTTTGATAATGTGCTTTGAAATTAGAGTTACTTTTTTTTAGATGTTGCTTGCCCTTTGCAAGTGTGACCATAAACTCAGCATGTAGAAGACTATTCTCATGATGAGAATGAACCTTTAGAATTTCTTAGCACTGTTGATAGTCAAATACTAAAAGCATCTTTTCACTTGTATCTTTATCACTGTTAATCTTAGAAATGTGCAAATCAAAAATTAAAAATCTTCAGTCCTCACTTGTAGAAACCTTTAATTTTTTTAAAGCCATCTAATGCATTAAAAAAAAAAAAAACAACCCTGTCTCACATATAGATATCAGTCCTGGGGGAAACATTTCCTGGTATCTCAGGCTGATAATGAGTATGTCCTATAAGTCTGAAGGTTTTTTGGCACCTGGGAAAAGTGATTGAAAACTTTTGTCAGAGTTTTCAAGATCAAATGATGCTTGGCTGCACTGTGCAATATGTGAGCTGGGCAATTAGCTGGAAGCAAACATTAATTCAGATTTTCCATTAATTTGTAGACAGACTCATGTCTCCAGAATTTAGCATTAGCATTATCAGCTGCAAATGATGCATGGTAGAAGTTCAAACCATTTGATCGCAGCACACTTTTAACACTTTCAAACGATCCAGAGGTAGTTCCATCCCTGTCTTGCAAAACGTCAGGCAGACAGGGAATTATTCCCATTTCAACAGTGCAGCAATGAGCAACTCTGGGGGAGACATACACCTCGTGGTTTGAGGCATGAGAGGAAAAAAATATTCCCCTTTCAATAAAGTGTTTAATTGTCTTCAGTCAGCTGAGAGGTAATGCGTTGCTGGCAGCACACAGAGCCTTTGTTCTGATGCAATGTATCACTGCTAGCTGGGGGGCACTTGTGGGGCACGGTTTCTCCATTAGCTTCGTTCTCCCCATTGACATCAGCCAAGGCTGCGTTCCCAGGAAGGAGGCTCCTTAGCAGATGCCCTCACCTCGCCCACCTCACAGCAGGCCAGCCACCATGCTGGAGGCTGTGCAGCTTTGGCCAGCACCCCAGGGTCCATTTTCAGATACCAGAAAATGTGAGGTAAACCCAGCTATAATCCTTCTGGCAAAACTGAACTGTTACATTTTGCACGTATCCTTTTCCATTTTGCAGACTCTTCTCTTAAAAGTCGCCATCCCCTAGACAGAAAGGAGCTCCTTTCTTTCTCCATTTCCATTTCATAGCTCTGTCCTGTGGCAGGTGGGTGCCCTGGTGTGGCGGTTTGCTGTGAAGCTGGTACCCAGCTCTGTAAGTGGGCTATGGTCCCTGAAGGAAAAGTGGTATACTGTGCAACAGATCTCGGCTGGTCCCCGAACTTGTTTAATGCAATGTGTAGCATTTGAAGAATAAGAACGAAGAACTGAAACTTGCTGTATTCTGGATTGGCATTGTGAATGGCAGTGTATTTTAGAGCATGTAGCTTATCTTACCAAAGCGACAGGATGAGGTGCCACTTGAGCATATGTAGTGGAACAGGTTGTGCCTCCCGGATCTCAGCCCAGGTAGCTATGGGAGACAAAAGGGGTTGAAATTGTTAACAGCAGTTGATGGATGGAGAAACTGTAACTCCAAGGGAGTAATTTGCAGAGCATCTTGTAGAAGTGTGACATCAGGAGAATTAAATGGAGTCTGAAACCTGTGCTAACACTTGCTATTTCTAAGCTGCTGGGTTAATGCATTGTTTAAAAATGGACATATATGAAATGGCTTTCTAGATGTAGATAATATATTCCTTGCAGTCTAGTTTTGCCCTGAATTTCTTTAAGTAGATGGGAAGATTACTGTGAGATGTACACAAAAATTACATCTGATAGCTAGAAAGTTCTGAAATTCTGAGTGACTTCCAGATCTGTAGGGAAAACTGAACTACTCCATTCTGACATGTTTCCCACTATTTCTTACATGATTTTCAATGTATAGAGATGGTAAGGTTGATATTACAGCAAAAAGCAAGTCCGTTTCAGTGGTTGAATTGCCTTAGTACAGTGACAGTGTTCTCATTTCTTACTCTGAAGTTTGGGTTTCTGCTGAAGTCAAATAGGAGATCACCTGCTTCTAGTTTTGGATTTGCAGCTAAAAGTACAGCAGAGGTCTGTGTCAAGAAATCTAAGCTGTTTTTCCCTTCTGTCATATTTGGACATACTAGATATAATGCTCTGGTTTTGACAGTTGTGAATCATGAGCAAATGTAAGTGAAAGTGTAGGAATTCTTAGCAATGTTCACAGACAATTCTTCTGTTCTGCTGCAAACTATAATTTCAGAGTAGATATTGGTTGTATACGCAGTCTGTAAAGGGCCTCTGTGCTAAAACTGCCTGTAAGACTCCAAGTTACAGTTATCTCAATTGCCATTTGGGATTGTGTAATTTTTCCTCTTTTTCATTCCTCCTTTCCTCTTACCCACTCCCAAACCAGCACAGTTTGATAGCACTTGGAAATTCGCATCTGGTGAAGCACTTTGGTACATCTTCCTCTGCACACCAGGTTGGGTTGGTGGCTTGCAGTGCTTCTGAACACCACACCCCAGTGCTGTTGGTCTAGCTATATTTATTAGTGTTAAAATATAATTGGAGTCCTTTTGCATATAATCAAATGGGAAGGGGATTGGTTACAGTACAACTGTGGGCTTTGTTGGTTTGTTTTGCTTTTTGATTTTTTTTGTCTTTTCAAGCCGTATGCTTTGTTGCAGTGGTTTCTTTCCTAAGTATTTCTATTTAAGATTTTTTTAAGATATACCTGTGTGCTGGGTCTAACTTTCATATTACATATGTACTTTCTCTTCCTTCTTCACATAAGGAGGGGTCTATACTTCGTGTGCTCTCTGCCTTACAGTTATGCATCCTGCAGAAAGAGACTGTTTGACTTCAGTGTTTTAACTTTATAGTTTTTAGCTACATGTTTCTGGAGTTTCCCTGACCACTGCTATTATCTGGTGGTGCTGATATTTCATCAAGTTTAGAGAAGCAATCTACCTGGATTCAGGCCTGGGTGAGCTGCTGTAGCTGATGCGCCTGATCCCCTCTGCTCAGAAACCCAAGCCTCTGGATTCCCAGGGGCACTGAAAGAAAGCTGCCTTCAGATGCTGCTCTCTGCTTTCATTTTTTGTTGTTCTTGCATATCTGCACTTTATGCTGATGGACAATGTACCTCCCCACCAGCAAGGTCTTCTGGAGAACAGATTCTTTTTAAAATAGAATGGAATCAGAAGCAGCTAAGAGTACAGGTAGTGAAGAAGTTACTTTGGCATCTCTTGCTGTTTAGAAATAAAGCAACAAGTTATTAAACAAAATAAAAATGTTGCAGCTTTAGTGTTATTTGGACGTGTTGGTTTCTTATTATATAGTCATTTCTGTGCTTTCAGTGCAGAGTACAATGCATATTGATTTTGTTCTGCCATGTTTCTCCTTTAATCTGTTTCATTCTGTTACAAGAGCTACATTCTGTGAACACTGCATATGATTTTACAAAAGTTGAAATTCCTTTATTTAGAAAATGTTTGTAGAATTATTTTTATTTTTTTTAGGATCACAGAATGAGTGTTAGTTGTCCATCTAATTAAATTCAATTGCATTTCCCATATGTTTTGTTCTTACTTTGCTCTTATATGCCTCTATTTTTATCAGGATATATAAATTTCTGTTTTGTTTTTTTTTTTAAATCATGATGTTGGCAGACAGATACAAGCATGTGTCTGTCCTGCTTTAAAATATATATGAATATTTATAATCTTAAATTTATAATTCTTCCACATGGGGGGGGGGAACTTGAAATTTCTTCTAATTTGTCAAGACTTATTCTCTCGTTGTTTTGAGTTGTATGATCTTGCTGTCTTTCTTTTTTAAAATTAATAGATGCATATATGAGAAGAGTCATTCAAAATTGCTTCTTCCTATTTCAGCCTTTTTGACCAGGCTGACCGGACGAGCAGACAGAACACATTAATTATTCTTCCTGATAAATGCAGTTCTGCCTTGTTCATGTATCTTTTGCTACTCAGATTTACCTATCTAACAGCATATACACCATTACTCGTAGAGAGAATTATTTTCCTGATATCCTAAGAAAGTGTGTGGAAACCTGGCTTTAACTACTTCTTGTTTTTCTACTGTTGTAAGTTTTGTGAACTCTATTTTTCTGAACATGAGCTATTTACCCGGGGAGGAACTACAGTAACTAGAGAACTTACAGAGCTCTGGCATCACAAATGTGCTGATAGAACAGATAAGGATTCTCAGATTTATTTAATTAAATCTAGTGGCTCACAAGCATCTGAGATAAAGATGTCTTTACTAAAAATGCAGTGATTCTTTTCCCCTACCACGGGAACAGAAGGTCTGCTGTAGCACAGTGCATGTATTGTATTACAGTTCACATCTCTCAGGCTTCTCTGCTCAAGATTTGACATTTCTGCTGTTTCTGACAGTTTTTAAAAAGCGGTAAAAAAAAAAAATCACATCAGATCTTTTTATGCATCAAAAAGTGTAGCTATAATCATGTGGTATAATCACATTAAGAATTTTTTTCCAATCTCCAGCAAGGGAGAAAGCTACTGGCCTTACTTACCAACACTAATTCAAAGTTTTGGATAATTGGGGATTACCTGAGGACTGAAGCTTAAGTTGTTCTCTTGCATCGTGGCCATATCTGGAGGCCACAGACTTCATACTTCTGTTGTTAGCATAGTCCAGGATCCTCACACTCCAGTGGATGTGCAGCAGTTTGTGGAGTAAGGGAGAGGCTGAGGCTTTGCCAGCTTGCTATTGTATGCTGTCTCACCCGGGTGTCTGCGGGACTTCATAGTCCCCAGACTGATGGCTGTGGTGGGAGCAAACAACTTGGTGGCACGCCTTCTTGGATGAGCCGCTGAGCTCGCTGTCTCTCCACCTACAATACAGGTATTTATCTACCTTGCAGGTGCATTGGCTGAGGTTAATGAGTTGTTTATAAAGCACTTTGAAGATGAAAAGCTCTGTAAAAATGTTAAGTATAATTATGTATGAGTTCTTGAGTGCATAATGGCTGTTTGCTTGCTAGTATTTAAAGCAATTTATAACACACTAAGTATGAAAAGCGCTGTATGAAGTCAAGCTCTAGTTTCCATTTAAGAAAAGTCATTCTTATTTTGTTTTCAGTAGTTCAAGTCATACCACTCATCTTCTGTGTTCCACAGTGAACAAAAACATTTAGAAGATTTTTTTGAAAGGATTCATTTCAAAACTTTTCAAGTCATTATCTGGTAAGGATTTCTTCTCTTTCAATTATATCTTACCCTATCTGTATGACCCAGCTTTTGTTTGCCGAGTTCCTGTGTCTTATCCCTTCTTCCATTTTTACCAAATGTTCCTTCTGTCCCTTCTTATGCTTCAGTCTGAGAGGCCGTGACCTTCCTCTCCCTGTGTAGGGGACTGGGACACAGTCATAATAAACTTTTTTAAACTTAATCTTTTTCAGTCTTTGGGTAGGATCATAAAGAAAGGACATTTGGGAGGATATAAGGGAAAACATCTAAGGTAGTGTTTGCAAACTGAACCGTTTGTTGGCAAAGGGTAGTATCACATGATAACACGATAGTACACGGGTTATTGGACAGGAAATTTGATATTAGTTTTTAAATTCCTTTTTAGATAATTCCTTTTTAGATAGTTCATATTAAAAACATACTATTTAAATGGAAAACAATCTGGAAATATTTTATGACATTTTATGTCAGAAACAAAGTCTGGAAAGTTTGTTTGTCTTGTTAAATAGCTGATTCCGTGGGGAGTTTTCCTTTTAGAGATGTTGTCCTTTCCAAATCAGTAGATGCCTTTCCCTATATGTTTTAATTTTTGAAAAAAAGAAGAAAAGGTTGGAAGCCAAGTGTTCATTGAGCTGCTTATGCTGCATGGAAGGAAGCCTTAGGGTAATAAAGAGCTCTTCAGAGCTCCTCAGAGGTCTTCTGGCAGCTTTACACTGTAGTAGTATGCAGCCTGAGAAAACTGTCATGAGAGTGTTTGAAAGTTGTGCTGTTCTCTCTCTGGTTTAGAAGATAAATAACCAGCCACTGTAGCCAGCTGTGTAAAGTCTCCAACTCTTGCATTTTAAGGATGTTTACTTTCATGTATTTATACTTAAAATCACTGTTTAAAGTGATGTTTCAGTTTGAGATCAAGCGTATTTTGAACTGTGAAGGACTACTGTGGTAATTAATGTTATCTAAATTTATACATTAGCACTTACAACATATCAGATATTATCAGGTTATCTGTTTCATGTTTAGCTGTACATGAAGTTAAATTAGGTCCTGCGTTATGTATTTTTTAGAATTATGAAAATCAACACACTTGACACAACACTGAAAGAAAATGACAAAGAAATTATTTTTCTCACATACATCCAGCTGTTCAGTCTCAGATCTTCTGACTAGAGTTGGGGAAAAAACAATAGTGAGCTCCTAACTTTCTTCCACTGTGCATAGGCATAACTGGAACAGATGCATACCTCTCTTTCTGACTGTGCCATTGCAGTAGTAGCAAATATATCAGAACTGTCTTCACGGTGTCTGTTTGCTCACTGAGTGGGGCTCAGGGCTCCAGATATTAATGAAGTTGTGATCAGTACCATAGAATTTAATTGACATTTATATCACTTTGCAATAGGCCATGCAGGTAGTTTGAAATGAATTTCATGTTTCCATTATTTAAATATATGGCAGTATCTTAGCACTTACTTTCCTTTGTTTGCTGATGTGAGGATGATTTGAGAGCCAGAAACAATTGATATCTCCTCCAGTACGTGTCTCAGGTGCAATTCTGCCAATACTCATAACTCCTCTTATCACATCCTTTATGTACTCCAGCACCAAAGCTTCTCACCTGGAATTTATCCAGTGTTGCACTGAAGTCTGTCAACAGACAGACCAAAGACATGTTGAACATGGAAGGTGTCTGGCTCTGTGGTGGGGCTGCTGCAGAAAGCTGCAGGAGCTCCAGCACTAGTTCTAGAAATGAGGCTTTGGATCTGTCTGTCCAGCTCTCAGAGTAATTTATAGTATGCCATGAAACACATCTGGATAAAGGTTTAATGAATGACTTCACTGGCCTGAATCTTAATTAGAAAGATGGTGATTTCAGCTGTAATTGCACTATCGAAATTGAGACATCAGAACTTCCACATGCAGATCTGTGGTTCTAGTAGAGCACTCTCAAGATGGCTGCGTGCAGTCATTGCATTTATCAGGATGCTGATCTTCCTTGCTAGCACCGAAGTGTACTGCTTGCCACATGTAAGCTCTGCTAGTAGCCTGGTTTTTATTTACTACTAAAGCATTTCCCATGCTCACCATGCAGTGCAGTACGTGCCTGTGTGTTTCATGACACAGAGACAGCTAAGTAGCCTTCTTTTTCAGCTGTGTCAAGGTGCCACTGTATTTTTACTGAAGGGTGAAAAAAAATGTCTTTGTATCAATTTGAATGGAAAGTCTCTTGCAAAATATTTTTTTCATGCAATTAATGTCTATAGATTGTGCCTGTCCAGTCAGTTCTGCCTCTGGAGTTCTTTCTATCCTAACAAAGCTCTGAGCAAATACATACAAAAGTGAGCTCGGTTCTAGCTGCAGCCTCCTCAATTGCAAGCAGCTGAGTCTTGTCCTAGCAAGTGGGAGATCCAGCTGTGGGCCCAGATTGCTGCTCACATTGGTCTGCATCTCCAGGGGAAATACTGTTGCAAAGCTTATGTTTAAACCTCAAACTTATTACAACAACAACAGAAAGAGTTACAGTGGATGTTTGTCAAATCATGCAAGAGAATCTAGGAGTTCTGCCTTGAATTTGTGAATTAGTAATTGGCTAAGTGGGATGTCCCTATGGAGACTTCCATGGATTGCTGCCCAGCTTTGCAGACAAAATAGCTACACTTGCTCTGAAGAAATGCCTGTCATATTTTGCTGGCAAGTTAGATTATCTTCATCTTGGGGAAAGCAAAACACTTACTGCTGCTTATAGATATTTACTATCTGTGCAAATCCTTTTCAGTTTAGAAAAGGATTTGGAAACTTAATCTCTTGAAAAGACCCATTGCATACTTGATCTGTTCTAGAAATTCAAATGTTGGAATAGCTCAAAATATACACAGTGAATAGAGATGAAGGCAGTTTAGAAATTTTATTTATTTAAGCATGCTTGTGTGGAAAGTAGCAGTCATGGGCCTTGTTCTGTCCATCATTAGGACACCTGATAGAACAGAGGTTTTGTGTGGTAACTGTTACTGTGAAGTTGCAGCAGCAGAAGTGAATGGGAGCACAGTGAAGGTTTTGGAGGTGAAAAGTATTGTCTAAAGTACAACGGGACTTCATAATCCAGTTCTAAGGGATTAATCAGGTGCTGTAGTCGGTGTTTAGTTGTCTTTGTTCTGATAAGTATTGCTTGTAGGTCTTCCAGGAAGTCTCTTGCAGCAGTAGCTGGGGTGTTGATGGTACAAGATGGGGTAGTCCTTCCTTACTGCCTAGTTCTTGGAATCTGACTAACGTTTGCTCATTGGAGAGTGAGGGAGCCGAGGAGCAGGGTTGGGACCCCTCCTGAAGACATGCTTTGGGAATTCACAGATGATTGATAGCATATCCATCTTAACTGTTCCTGCATTACGTCAGACAGGTGTAGGGAAGTGATTGTGTCAGATCCAGGCTTGCGTGTATGGTGTCACTTTCATGAAATGTGCTGATATCCTTCATCTTCCCAAGGCATGTGAGAGGTCATGGTTTAAACTGAACCTGTAGTCATCGCAGTGGTGATTATTGTTTAAATTGGTGGTAAATCAGCCACCAAGCTGGTGCAAACGGATGCCTTAGCTCTTTCTCAGTTAGTGCCTGCTGTACTCAGCTATTTAATAGATTCCAGTTAAATATTTGTTGGTTCAGGAACTTGAGCATGGCAAATGCAGTCTGGGGAGTTCCAAGTAGTAGAGCCTAGCTGAGCCTTGTACTTTGTTGTGTCCCAGCTAGTGTGTGTTAAAAGCTGAAGCTCAGGTCCTGCTTGTGTTCGTCTGCATCCATGAATAGAAAGAGGAAAGGCAGTGAAGGTGCAACTGGGAGAGCAGTGGCTTAAAAGTGCCAAAGACGGGGCAGGCAAGGGAACACATCGCCTTTGTGCCCAGGGTGCTGCAGCTCCTCAACACTGTGTAGTGTTTAAAAAAAAAAACTGCACAAGTTTTTCCAGATGCTTCTTTGGATAATTTTCCTCCTGTTCCTGACAGACGATTGCAGGCACATCCCAGTGTTTGTGCAGAGGATGAGAGTGGCACCACAGAGAACTGCAAGCTGTCCTGCCTGTGCTGGGAAGGATGGCTGGTGCCTTGGGATGGGAGGGGCCTGGATTGCAGCAGTGCTGTGCAGGAGGAGTGATGTTGTGTCTGGAGCCGGAAAACACACTTTGAAACCGCATGTGGGAAATGTAAAACACCTTATTACCCTTTCCCTACCACAGAAGAAAGTCCGTTTTTGAATTTGTGAAAGCTTATAAAAGCTCAGTGTCTGTGGGGGAGACCATTGCCATTCTGATTCAGACTGGCTGCCAAGAGCACGATGTCGGCGCATCCAACTTGCTGTCCCTGAGGTTTGCCTGTATCTGTTGGAGGAATCACCGAGGAAGCAAAAGGTTTCCGAATCTCAAGCTTTCTGACTGGCTAGGGCTGCTTTTTTGCTTCCTGGGGCTTGCTCCACCTGGCTGGCCTTGCCACCTGCCCAGCCCTGCAGCCCACCTCGCCATGTGGTAATGCTGATGAAGATCTACTGGCAACAAGTGGCCCGGTCTGTCTGCGTTGCCTTCAGCAGGAGTTCCCTGACAACGGCCTTTAGGCAGGGGAAGCCTCGCTGCCAGCACCATGTCAACAGGCAGGCCGCTCGGGAGTGCAGCGCGGCCGCCTGTCCCCGTGCCAAGAGTGAGTTCTGCTGATCCTGATCGGCTCCGTTTGTCAACATGGGGCTCCTGCTGAGCTGTGTGAGAGGAGGATCGTTCTTGGCACGGGGCTGTCTGGCTGCACCCGCCAGGGCCTGGCAGCCGCCCCACCAGGATGCCAGCACCCTGCCTGCACCCTCGGCCCTGCGGCTGTGCTGCTGGGAAGGGTTGGGATGGGAAGAGGGAGATTCCTTTGCTTCGTTTGCAAGGCTGCTTTTTTTTTTTTGTGGCTGTCTGGATGATTAATGTGAATAGGAAAATACTGTTGACCCATTTAAATCACGTTAAACGACATCCATTGCTCATCTGCATAATGAAATACACACTGAACATTACAGCCTAAGTATAAGAGCCAGTGAACTACAAAAATAATATTTTACTCATTTAGATTATGAAGTAAAATATAGGACATTAGTACTAATCATAGTATTAAGTTTTAAGCCATGCAAATTGTAATTGTCAGTGAAAAAGAACTATAAGTTGAAAAGGCTATTAGCATTTCAGCTTTAACAGTTAATTTGAGTAATCTTTTTTTTTTTTTGCTAGTGTGCAGCTCAGGAAAGTCTGTATGCAAAACATTTAATAATAAGTTCAGCACCGTTTGGTGTCATTATTTAATTTCAGCCATTATAGAAGTGTTAGAAATATTAATTTGCAGTATTCAAATGTATTGACATTTTACGTTACAAAGAGTAAATTGTAATCTTCACTTGAATAAAATCAAATCCAAAAGACAAATTGTTAGTAGCAGATGAGATAATTTTGAGCATTTAAGTATCAAAGCAAAAGCCAAAGCCTTTAAAATATGAATTTTATCAAATAGAGACATCATTTTCAGCATTTTAAACTAAATACAAATTTTAAAACACTGAATTTAGGCTGTCAGGTTTCTATGGTTACCCACCTTTCCAGCGGTTTTGTGAGATGTGTAAATAGGCCTATGAGTCACTTGTAATTATTTGTTTCTTGTTTGTAATAGTTGTAATTCTGTGTTCAGTTTGAATCCAATATAGTTCACACCACATGCTTTGGTTTATGTATATTTTAGTGCATATGATTGACAGTGATTGAGCATTTCTCATGGAGTGCTTGTTTTTTTGTCGTAAGTGATGTATGGTGGTACTTCTGAAAAGGTAAACAGCTTCTTCCTGTATCAGTGTTTGATAAACAGGGACTTTTATGATAAGAAAGAGGTCTTTGTAAATGTTAAGCAAGGAGATAAGTGAAAGGCATTTAAAAAAAAAAAAATTAAAACAGCTCCCAGGCGTTATACTCTTCCCAATTTGATCCATAATCCTATCATTATAATTCATTCAGTGGCCCAGTGTCACATATTTATGAATAAGCTTTCAAGCTATGCATTAAAAGCACATCCTGATGACTGACAGGTTTAAAAATAAATGCTTTAAGAAGGATGCTAGAAGTTATCTGCTGCAAGCTTTTGATTGGAGCATCTCCTTGTGCAGAGCGTCTTCATGGGGAAAAATCAAAGCTTTTTTCCTCAAACACCACAGCAGTGTAGTTGGGACAGCTGTAAGCTCTTACAGTTACCTGCTTGTGTATTTTGAAGTCCAGTGCACAGGACGCAGTGCCCCAACCTTACCCTCCATTCCAGCACAGAACACGGACATCATCTTTTCAGTACAACACTCAAGTGTCCTAATAAAACTTACATTTTGGAGTGGAAACAGAGTAATACGAGGAACTAATAAAATTCAGCAAAAGGCAAGAAATTGTTCTTTTTACCAAATGAGTAGTAATGTAAGTACTTTATTAAGATATTCCTTCCCAAATTGCTAATGATATACGCTCTTTTTCATTTTGAGATAAGCCCAGCTTATCATTCGGAAATTATCTTGTATCCTTAGAGACTGGGCTGCAGTTGTTTATTGCAAGGAGTCTTGTATTCTAGGTGGAGAAAAGCCTGCTAATGATCACTCTTCTCCCTGTACCTCAACCTATGCAGAAAATCCTGAGTTTGAGAGCAGTCCTGTGTTTTCTGAGCAAATACTATGTATTTTTCAGCAGCCCTGCTCATCCATTGAAAGAAAGGATTTGTTAAAAAAAAAAAAAAACTTGTGATGATTCAGACATTTTCCCATTTCTGATCGAAAAGTAAGATATTAAGGTAGGAATTATTTTTAACTTGCTGCCAGCACCATTTAGTGCTGTATCAGGCATGGGTGCAGCAGGTAGACATGCCAGCTGAAAAGCACTTGTTTCCCGGTGCACTGGAGCAGATTTTTATCCCAGTAGGATTCAGTGAATATTAAGCTGTGGATGGGTGCATATTAACAACAAGATCTGTTTTGTGTACGTGTGTGTGAGGGTTATTGGAATGGCTTATTTTTTGATCTGAAATGACTGCTATTTTTAAACTGACTAACTTGTTTCAATAGCTGTTACTCCCCTATGACATCAAGGTGGGGAGCACAATAACTAACCCGCCGAGCATAAGTCATTCCTCTGATGCTTTACAAAACCTAAAGGTAGAAGGTGTTTGAGAGGTGTTTTTAACATGCAGACCTGAGCAGATATTTGTTTCTCATTCTGATTTACTGACTTTATGATAAATTAACTTACTCAGTTTAGGAATGTAGAAGAGGAGTGTTTCTCCTGCTAGTCATAGAAGTTGAAATTTACCAGATGCTGTAGTTTGTAGCCTAAATTCCCCTGGTATTAACTGTGTGAAACTCTTAATATTGCTTTGTTCAACTTTTCAATCTGACTCATTTGCTGTGGTACTCTAGGCAGCACTTTCTGTTTATTTTCTGTTTGTGTTGCACTGTTGGAGAGGGAAGATTCAGTAGAAATAGCACTGGGAGGGAGGACTGTACAGGAGAGCTACAGTGCCCCATTTCCAAAGTTAAGCATTCCACTCCAGGCGCATTTCAGGTAATAGACAATTAATTTCCTTTGGTACATGCATAAGTATAGTTCAGATACAGCTAGATGCTACTCCACATTTTTTACGCCCCGTGATAAAATGAGAGAGTGCTGTTTAATGACATCAGAGTTTTGCTCAGTCACTGCCTCGGTGTGACTGCATGTGTCTGTATGCATAAGAGCTCAGGGAATTGGTTGAAGGGGTTTTTAAGGATATAAAATTAAATTTTCCTCTTGGCCTTATTTGTTAAAGTTGTACTGTGGGTTGCTGCTGATAGAAGGTGGCATCAAGCCAACTTCCTAGCGGAGCTGCAGGAGGGTCACAGCTTGTCGTGACCTGGGCACTATTACTTGAATGTTGTTATTATTGGGATGAAGTACCCTTAGGCTGTCATCCTTCCTGTAAATAGAAGAGATTCTGATTCTCTGTGGCTTCCCAGTTTACCAACTTGCAGAACAGCTATTTTGTTGGCCATAGGTTTGATTGAATAATGAATTAGAAGATCTGTATTACTCAAAAGGATCTAATTCATCATCTTAGCGTGCCAGACTACAGCGAGTAATAATAAGGAAAAGCCAAACAAGAGTGCATTTCCATGGAGTCTGTAAATTTCCAACCAATTAAAACATTCATTTGTATGAGTATATGGCAAACAAATTGCCAGGCTCTGCTCTCCATGAAGTAAAGGCAGCATTTTTATCAGCCAGGAGTGTTGCTGGTGCCGAGGGCCTGACAGGCTGCAGGAGGCCTGGAGAATGGAGCGGGGCTCATGGGGCAGTGAGAACAGCAACCCCTTGATTCCTTAACCAAACAACTTCTGTCATCAGTATCTGACTGACGGTAATAATTAAATTGAACAATGCCAGTCTGAATACAGATTTTGAAACATGCTGGTCCTGATTTTGGTTTGTCAGGGTACAGTCATAAGTGTGTTGCTGTTATAACCAAAGTCACATCTACCCTAATGAATATTTCATTTCCCCAGTCATGCTATTAAAACCAGAATGTTTTTACCGTTTCGTTTCTGTTTTCTCTTCTCCAGTACCATCATGATGGCTGCGTCCTGTTTACAAATTGCTGCTGGTCACATTTTCTGTAGTCCTAGTAGGTTTTGCTTTCCCCTAATATGGGCAATTAGGAGGAAATATTTCTCACGAGCATGGGTTTGCTCTTTTCCATGTAATGACATAGTCCTGTAATCCAGGAAACAGTGCTGTATGGTATCCATGTCCATGATTTCCTGATGTGGGGAAAAAAGTGTGGAAAGCATCTGGAGAGGAGGAGACCCCTTTACCAGCTTGTTTCCTGTAAGCGAAATTGGAAGACCTTGTCTGTGCAAATAGATTTCAAAATAGAGTCTGCCCTTTGACTGTCTCCATAATTACACAGCTCTCTCTGTATTTTATTTGGCTGCCAGAGCAGTTAACCCCTGGAAGTAAGGGGCTGATGGTGGCGTGACCAGCACGGGTGTGCAGACATGACCATGTGAATACACTCTTGTTTAGAGAAGCCTGTCGTTAAGACCTCATTACAATATACTTTTACCAGATTTAACAGTTGTTACTTGTTGGATTGTGTTGATTAAGATATGTTATATCCTTAATACAGAGAATGCAGAGGTATTAGCTGCAAAAAAGGAGAAAAAAAAAAAAAGAAAAAGAAAAGTTATTTTTTGGCTTTGATGTAATCAACGTCTGTCAACAGAATGAATTTGCTTTTGTTTAATTTCAAGGGCTCTTGTCCTTCTACTTTGCCCAATCAGTTTCAACTTGTGCCTGAGGCATTTCCCTATGTTGTTCTTTTTTTCTTCTTCTTTCTTTCTTTTACTTTTTTTTTTAAGCAAATGCACAGGTTATTGCTTGTGAAATGTGAGCAGCTCTTCTGTTACACAGGTTACACAGAATTGGAGAGAACCTTTAATCTTTCCCAGTCTGTTTTTGAAGCTTACGTATACCTCTGCAACACTACAGAGGGATTACAAAGTCAGTGTTTTATTAATTACAACTACAAATAAAGGTCTGTCAAGACACAACCATTAGTTCAGATTTAAAAGTTTGAGCATAAATATAAAAAGCTATATCAAATCATCTCTAGTTAGATGGTTGGATTCCATATGGTTCAGCTATCACGTTTTCTAATGCTTTGCTTCAAACTTTAAAGATTCAAAAAAAGGAAAACTTGCACAAGCAAAACTGTATGATTGATATAATAGTAAGATGTACTGACAAGCCAGATTAAAAATCTCTAGTGTTTTATCCTCAAATATCAATATACTCAGAAAATCTGCATGGTTATTATAATTCAGGTTTTTAAAAAATGATAAAATAGATGAAATCACATATTTAAAAATTAATTGCCTGATGTTTCCAATGTTCATATATTCAAGGCAAAATTTGCTTTATCAAGAGCAAACTGCTTTTATTTTCTAAATGTGCTCCTGTAGCTATTAGGACAGCCTTTATGATGGAAAGTATTTAATATGTTCTAATTTCAGTGTTTTTCCCTTTCACAGTGTGCTCGTGTTTGTTGTAGCACAGAACCGTCATGAAGTTTAGCCTTTGGTAACATTTTTGCTAATGGTTGGGAAACATGAACTCTTTCATAAATAAATACCAAAAAATTGTGTACTAACAGCTACATTTGATGACTCATATGGATGAACAGTTTTTTGCATGGCCACTCTGCACCTTGTTGAAAATGTAGCAGATGGGTTGCTGTAACTGTTGAAGAAGCATCAGTGAAGTGCTTAACCACGAGTTCATTTCCAGCATCTCCCTTTAAAAATACTTCTTGACCAGAGGAAAATCACATTTAAATGACTAAAATCAACTTAATTAAGGGTCATTAATAGAGATACACATAAAAAACTCTCTGCTCTGAGGGTGAAATGGGAGCATTTCATTATACAGTGTAGCAGATAACAATTAAAATAGACCTAGAGTAAAAGGCTAATAAATATAGGGCACATTTGTGCTGCAAAATCAGTCACTTCAAATGCTCCCTCCCATCATCACACTTGAATTCTGTATTCAGCCCCTTTGGCTGGCTCATTTAAAAGGAAAGGAAAATATGATTTCCACAAAAGTTAAATCCATCTGGTAATTCACGAAAGCTCGCAGCACGTATTTATATGATTAATACAAATTAAAGTCTGAGGTGTGCAGAGGAATCCAGCAGCAGGCACACACACAGCCTGCACAGTGGGATTTACCACAGAGTTGGGGGAGCAGTTGTCTGTAATTTTCTGCGCGCAGAGCATCGTCTCTGCTGATGCGATTTCAGGAACACCGATAATAATTCTCATTATTGCAGTTGATAGTAAATGTATTCTGTTATTTGTAGCAAGTGACACAACCTTACTGCTGGAGGAGAAAAGGCAGACACAGATGGCAGCTCGCATCCCGCCCGTGCTGCTGTGTTCCAAGCTGCCTGGCTCTCTGATGCCTACAGTTCTGCTGGAAGCCGCCTAAATCGTGCTTTTATGAACCATCTCACAGCAATTAATGCACGCAGAAAGCTTCACAAAAAGGATGTGCTCGGGCATCAGTGCAGGAGAAGTCCATCAGAGGCTGCCAGAAGCTGCTCAGGGTGGAGGGGCCGGCAGCAGCACAGCGGTTGGGGCGATGTGGAGCACACGGCCAGTTGCTGCTGTCTCAGTGATTGATGGTGTTGCTATATCAAATTAGCTGTGAATATAGGAGCTTGAAAATAAAAGGAGCTGTGGAGACATGAGGAAGGCCTTCTTATGGAAGGAAGTGGACATAGTCCAGATTTTCATTATGAAACAGTAACGTTGTTATATTTTAATGCCATTTTATTTTTACTTCGAAGGAGAATGTTTTCTCTTATAATTTTGTATTGTTCCTAACAAAGGTTTAGTTATTCTGTGTTTGTAACTCTTGTGATGTGCTTTAGGAGACAGATCATACTGTGGTGGTATTTATTTGGTTGTCGCATTTCACCTGTTTGAGTGGTGGGTATTTTTGTGCGCGTCTGGTTTATAATGAGCAGTTAGTGGGATAACAACAGACTGCGGTACCTCATTATCCTGTTACTCGTGACAAGACTCACGGTGTGGCACTGGGGGAACAGAGGGGAAAAAATTTATTCCCCATAAGAAGGTATCCCTTTTGAACGTGGGATGGCTAATTAGGTGTGAACCCACTGATCTGAATTGGTTTGATGCATCGATTTGGGACATTCAGAGCTCTGCTGACAAATAACTGACAGACAGACACCTTTATTTTGCCAGTGAGCAATGTGCCCAGCTGGACAGATGCCCAGCAGTGTACTACTAAAAGGGCAGCAGTGGAAATACAAGGCTATTGGTGACCATGTGGACTTCAGCTGCTCGTGGCCATGTGTGTAGGTTTTGGTGCCTTTAGCACATGGGTGCAGAGCTGTGGGGCAGTGCCATCAGCTGTGGTGAGAGCGAGGTCCTCCTGCTGCACGTCGTAAGGTGCTGCTTCTGAAGACCCAAAAGTTACCGCCTCTGCAGATTCTGTGTTTCCAGCTTCCAAAAATGCATGCAAGCTGTTCAAGGAGCTGTAGGATGTTTCAGGCTCTTTGGATGAGCTTCTGCACTCTGCAGGGTTTTGTTTTTCATTTGGCAAGATTTTTTCCTTGTGGAGGAAATGCTGGGAAAGTAGTAAGAGATGAAGCTAGTGATGAGATAATAACTCTCAGAACGCCAGTCCAAGCCAGCCCCTTGTTAATGGGGCAGCTCCACTTCCACAGAGGCACTCTCTTCCCACAGGAAGCAGGGGACTGTCACTAGCGTACCCTGGTCAGGCTGGCAGCGGGATCTGAACCTTACCCTCCAACTCTGCCTCATTACCTAGGAACAGTTTAAAACAGCAAAAATCTTGTATTGAGTAAAATTCTCTTCAGCATTTCGGGTGTTACACAAATTCAGATATTGTTAACTAACCTTAGCACTGCCCGGTGTGAGACACTCAGGAAAGAGTCCAAAGCAAACCTTGTTCAGCAATTGCCTTCATTTTTTGGGGGCCCAGGAAGTTTGTAGTTCAACTCTTCGTGTATCGTGGGGTGATGTAAAAGGGCCATCTGTAAAGCCAAGTGTGCATGGGAAGAGATACTATGACATCTGGACAAGATAAGTGTAGGAAGGAAGGAATATACAGTAAATAAAAATAGACAAAATACAGAAAAAACTCCTAAAAAGAAAATAATTTTTACATAGTTAAAAATATGCAGTAGACAGATTTCTTTATTTCTGTGATGTAAAGATGTTTAGGTAACCTCTTCTTAAACAAAACCATTTTCTTTTTTCTGAGTATTAATTATTCATGCTGGTTACTTGCCACAGAAGGTTGCTCTTGTATTTATACACATATGACTTCTTTCAAAGGTAATTTAACTATTACATGAACTTTACTCCTTATTCGAAAAATAAAGAAACTGCAGTTTAGATTATAGACTTTTTTAGCAAAGGAAATAAACACAATGTTTTATACTGTTTAATTTGACAGTGTAAATAATCCTCTCAAATTTAGTGTACTTTGCTGTCTTGATGGTAGTGTCATCTTCTGTGATGCTTTACTATGTTTCTGTTGCCTTTCTGACAACAGTTGGGCTTTCATGCCTATTTTTCTTGGCAAAATGCATCATTGCCCAGAAAGTAAGTGAGGGCAATGATTACTGAGGAACTGCCCTCCCAACTTCCCATGTAAATTAGGGGAAATCTGATTCAAATACTCCAAGGCAATTACAGACTTCAGTGGCCTCAATTGCCCTTGACCAAGACTAAAAATCACTCGCGTTGTTTGTTCTCTTCCTGCTAAGGCAGGAAATGGCTACAGACTGAACCCAAATTTTGAATCTTGATGTAAATGATGAGAGCTGAAATGTGTGATGAATTCATTGAGAATTTTTGGATGAAAATGTCTGCAATCAACATGGAATTATTTTGTTTCTCTCTTAGTTTCTTGCAGTTTACCCTTTCCGCAAGCCTTGTGAAGTGCAGCTTCTAGCCGTGCGAGCTGCTACAAACAGATTGGGCATCAGCCCTAGCTGAGGTTTGGGGAATTTCCCCATGCTACATTTTAATGCATTAAACCAATATAGATATAATATTTTATAAAGCTCTGATGTAGTGCTTTGTGATTCTTTTTTTTTTGTTCTCAGTGATTCTTGGTGTTAATACTGTAGTGGTACAAGATTTTAATTTCTTGGCTACTGCACAAGTTCTGCAATTTATTTTATGTGGTGCCTTTCTTTTTTCGTATTTTACAATTGTAATATGGTAGTAGAAGAAAAGTTAACCATTTCAAACTTATCTGTTAACAGGTTCTGTGACTGACTGCCTCAGAATTTTTTCTTCATGCCATCGTGTCTACCTGCACAGGCAATCAAGTAATCAACAACAGAGATGCTTCTTTTCTCAGGGACAAATAAATGCTGTTTATAGCATAGTTTGGCCAGCAATGGTTTCTCCAGCTCATCCAGTTCCCGAGGTACTGCAATTGTTATTATCTAATCTGTTTTTCAGTCAGTGTAGGAGTTGACTGCACAGCTGATCAAGTGCATTCAAAGGTTTGGATACAGTCCTATAATGCGGTCTGGCATTTGAAATAACAGCGCTAGTGAGAGAAGTTTTCAGCTCCCTACCACATTAAACAGTGATGTATCTGGTTGTTAGAGAGTTTAAACCTGGGGCTCGTTAAGTTACGTTCATATAAACATGGAATGTTATAATCATCTGTCAGCACTTAATGCTTCTAGTCCAGGTTCTCCTTTTGGATGACTATAGACAGTCCTACTAGAAATCATTAGGAATCATTCATGAACATCTGAGTCCTTTTCTGTATACATCTCTAGCAAGCTAATTATAAAAATGTTTATATCTACCTGAACGTTTTGTTAATTGCTGAGTCACGTTCAGGATGAGAGCACACAATACCTGCTAGTAGCTGCCCTACAGCCCCACTGTTCCTTCCAAACTAATCTTGACTGTCTCTGGGTATTATTTTTCTTCCAACACGTAATTTTCTCTTTATTTATTTTGGGGCCAAAAGAGGTTTTCTCATGTAATTTTAACATATGTTCCACTTCTGGTTTCCTTTTTTTTCTTTTTCTTTTTCTTTTTTTTTTCTTTAATTACAGCATACTGTTCAACTCTCTTTCATTCAAAGCATCTTTCATTCAGCCAAAAAATTGCCCTTCCTAAACAGTGCTTTTCTGGATGAGCATTAGTACTTTCCACATGATTATAGATTTCTTGTGCAAAGTGCAAAATATTTCCATGGGCCAAAAATACAAAAAAAAATAAAAATGTTATTTACAAAAGCAGATGGGAATGCTGAATGTAGGGCTGTGACACCTAAGGAGCAGGGAAAGCATGTGGTTTTGTGTTTTATATGTTTTCAAAGATTGAAGAACTGTATCACTTGCTTCTTTTAGGATAAAGAGGAAGAAATATATTGTCATACTAGAAAGTATTCTTCACAGATCACTGTGCTTACACTGTCCGAAATTAGTCTAAATTTTTCAACTCTGAAAACTTGAGGATCCAGTTACCACTTGCTACAGAGTATGCCAGAAACCAAATTGAGAAAATACCAGACGTATTTTGTTGTGAAATTGTAGGTGTAGATGTTTATACATATGCTGCTTTGGATTTTTCCCTTAACAGATTTCACAGGTCAACAGGTTCAGGTCTCAGCAGAAAATCAGTGCCTTCCGAGGAGGTAGTGGAGGTGCTGTAGTGTATGCAGTGGGTAATCCAGCAAATGTATTTTTTTCCTTCTAAATTAAGTTCCGTGGTATATATTTCAACAGGATGCTGTAAAGGCTGATATGCCGTTTCTCTTAAATGAAATTCACATTTGAAAATCTGTGAATTCGGTAAAGATTCAGTTAAACTCAGACAGAGAAGTGATGAAATACCAGTAAGAACAACAATGGCCTTCTTATTTGAAGTCCTGCTGGAGTTAATAGGTTACACCACTCTTCTTTACCCCCACACTGGGATTTTGTGTGGTCTTGTATACAGCTGAAGTGGCCACTTTGCCTCCTGCCCTGCCAGCTTGGTTCTGTTTCGTGAGCTGACGCAGAGCCCAAGTCTGGTGGGTGAAGACGCTCTCCCACCCCATTGGTGAAATCACCAGTACCTGTGGAAACCAAGTGCATTTTTCTCACTGTGCGATGTTATCTTGCTGTGAAAATATTGTGGATTCAAAAAAATAATCAGAAATTGAATTTAACATCCATGTGACTACTGAGAGCTTTCTGTGAAAATAGGAAAGAAAGTTTATTACAATTTCTGTGACACAGAAATTGGGATATCCTTGCATAGTACTGAAGATGGACAAGTTTGCATGTAGTTTGAGAACTAGGTTAACAAGTGAAAACTCTAAATTAAAATAAGTTAAATTCTAGTGTTCTTAGTTTAAAAAAAAAAAACAGCAAAAAACTGTCTTGTGAAAATTAGCACAAGTTTTGTGTGAGCACGAAACTAAGGACCTAATCTCATTGTCCAGGTCATTGCAGTGTTCGGATGCTTTTTCTATATGATATGTCACTCTGCAGAAAAAAATAAAATTCTAAGTCTTTCTCTCACAGTTTTAAAACTTGAGACTGTGCTAAAAGTGTACTGCAGTCCTCAGGATTTCAGCACAGGGAGGTTAACAGACTGCACAAGTCAGTAGTACCAGGCAATGTTAAGTTCAAAAGGGCAGTGGAAGTAATACTGAGGCAGCCTTGAGGGTTTGCCCTGATGGCTTAGGAAGGTCGATACTACGACAGAAAGGGCAAGCTGCCATGAAGCAGGAGGCAGTATCTGAGAAAATGATCCCATTGTCATGCTCAGTTTTCTGATCTTCATTTTCAATCCTTTTTCTCCAAGCACATAAAGAAGCCAGACTATGTGACGACAGGCATTGTACCAGACTGGGGAGACGGCATAGAAATTAAGAATGAAGATCAGATTCAAGGCCTTCGTCAGGCTTGTCAATTGGCCCGTCATGTCCTGCTTCTGGCTGGAAGGGGCTTAAAGGTAATGATTACATAAGTCCCCAAACAGCTTGAATGTCTTTTATGCTTTCACTTACTTTTTTTCCTACTTTTTTTTCTTCTTTTGCTGTCCTTATTGTGCATCCAACTGTAACATAAACATTGAAAAAGGACTTGTTAACTTCTGATTCACTTCCTGATATACCTACCTAACTATTTCTATATTTTAAATCTGTGCAGCCTGAGCTGTTTGCTCAGGTGCAGTCTCTGTAATCTTCCTTCTGTTTGGATTATGCCAAATCAAATGAGTTTCTAAGAAGGTCCATGGTACTTTTTTTTTTTTTCCTATAACGTTATGGCCAATCTTCCTTGTATATTCTGCTCTTTGACTCTGCATGTGTGCAAGGCCAAGGGGCCAGGCTACTGCCTCTCTTCCCCTTCATCCTTCAACTCCTGCTGTTCCGCAGGGTTGGCACAGCACAAGTCTCTGAACTGCTGTTGGAAAAAAACGGCTGCCAAGCTCTACACTATTTTCCAGAGTGCATTGGTAATAAAGCCTCAAGATTTCCAGTAATGTTTCTACAGTATGCTTTTTGGGATACCTCTCAAGAATAAATATGCTGGGAGGAGCCTACTACAAGTTTTTGCAGATGGAGGAGTGATTTTTCACCTTACCTTGATATTTCATTTAATAGCATTCTGAATAGGGTAAAATGGGCTGAGTAGCTATGAGATGCAGAGATAGATGGAGACTATGAGTCAATGTCATTTACTTAAAAAGGGAAAAACATATCAGTTTGCCATGCATTTTTCCTTCTATTCTCATCGCACTGTCCCAGAGATTTAGTTCTGGAGCTGGGGTGGCCAATAACAAAATGCCTGAGGCTTTAATTTTATGAATATGCAGGTTTAACATTTTACGTGCAATTATTTCCTGGTACAGTAAAACTTGCTTCTTTAAAGTTAGGGACATGAACATGTATCTGAAGAATCAGGACTCTACCTCAAGAGTGCAACATGGGGAGTATGAACAAGAGTAGATTTTCAGTAATACTGTGTTATCATACATGTTTTTTATTGCGCATAAAATGCACTTATATGGAGCACAATATAGTTTAGGATGAAATTGATACTGCAAACAGTACATTATAGCAAGAAGCTTCTACATAAACATAACAATCCTAGGAGAGAAGGAGAGTGTTTGAGAGGAATGATGACCAGGCATGTCCCAGGGCTTCCCTTCAAAAGCAGGGAACGTCTTTGTGCAACCAGTTTGTACCCACCTGTTCTCATGCCAGCCCTGCTCTTTAATTTAAGCTGCTTCCTGCCTTTCCTTGAGTCCATTCCCTTCACGGAGTGATTAGAACTCCTATAGCTTTCAGGGTGCTGGATAAAGCAAACTAAGCTCTTTTAGGCTGGCCTTGTAAAGGAGACTCTGCATTCCAGTTGTATTTGAAGAGCCCCATCTCTCCGCCTATTTCGGCTCTCCTGCTGAACCAGCCTTGCACACAGCCCTGCACGCAAGCTTGTGTTGACGCTGTGATCTGCCAGCAGTAATGTCCCCAGTGTGTCAACACTGGCATCACAACATTTGATACAGAGGCACCATGGACTGAGCACATGTTTTTGCTATTGCCATTTACTGTGGTGTTATATATGATAGCACTTCGTAGGTTTGGGGAAGAGATTTGGGAATAGAACAGCACATTCTATGACATGGCAATAGTTTTTTTGGATACAATCACATTGCCTAGTCAACTGTAAGGGATGTGGTGCACTGTAGGTGCAAGTAAAACAGATAATGCTAAAAGCAGAACTTTTCATAGCACCTAAGTCTCCCACACAGGCAGCACAGACCTGTCCACTGGACACCCAAAAGCTGCCCTGAATTCCTTGGGCAGGGGCACCACCCAGTGTGGTGCACTGTGCGTCCATCTGCCTGTTTGCAGCAGGTGATATATAGGTGAGCGAAGGCAGGAGCAACAAACCTGCATGGAGCCAGAACTGCTGGCTGCAGCACTGGGCACAGACGGTATGCAGAAGCTGCAGCCATCACAGCTGCTGCTGCAGAGCAGGGCAGCTGCACGGGAACCCCAAATTGCATATTGGGTGTTGCTGTCACTCTTCATCTGCCCAGCAATGCTTCTATACTGAGCAAGATGCAAGCTGAGCAAATAAACCCAGCTTTAATCTCAGCACAGGACACAAGTGCACTCCCTTGTATTCTCTGTATGTGATTGCTGAATATTTCAGCACATGGTTATGTATGCCTTCTGTCCTGCAGCCTACCTGCGTTCCACGTGTTAGTGAAATGTCCTCAGACATCATAGCTGCCGTAATGTGTGTGTATGAAGTATGATTTTCAAAGGCTCAAAACTCATTCAAATCAAAATCAATTTGCACAGGAACCCTCAAAGGCACTTCTTCCCAATGAGGGCGGTTTCCCTACCAAATCTCAAATTTCAACTCTAACCATTTCAAGACAGAGCTGATCCCAAAGAAAAGCTAGAACTGTATTTTAAGCACGTTTGTTTTCCATCCCACATATTCTCAGAAAATGGCTGAATGATTTATGAGGTTTCTTTAATATGTAAAATCATGAGAAGAAGATGAATCTAGAAAGTATCAAGCATTAAAGCGTACATTCCGAAGAATGATGGATAAGTGCATGTAGATTCACTGTGGCCATGCAACCTATGGCAACTTGAAGTAAAATATCTTCAAGATATGAACTCAAATATTTAGATCTTTTACAACATGAAGGAATACTCAGAGAACTATTTCATAAAATGTGCAAGTGGATAACGATATATGGACTAGGCAGTAATATCCTTTATTTACAAATAAAAGAGGAAAGTAGTATATTTCAAATGACTGGAAGCATGAAAACCGTTTCTGTAGCAGCTACTGTATCAAGAGGCCATGCAAAATCAGTGTCTCTGAGAGCAAATGTGGAAAAAAGGAGTGGAAGGAAGTAGAGCATATTTTAGTTTTTTTTAAGAACCTTTGAGTGCTTATTTCTACTGCATCCTTGGTTTAAAACATTATTCTCTTTAAAAAATAGCCCAATATGTCAATAAAGCATATCAGACAGTTTCATGTGTTGTATCAAAGCAGTGAATTTGAAACACCCAAGATTTCATTGAAATGTTTGGCTGCAATCACATTCAGTAAATATGAGAAACTAGCTTTGCTTTCTTAACAGAATGTTATTTTTGATATTTCAGGTTGGCATGACAACTGAAGAAATAGATTCCATTGTTCATCATGAAATAATCAGACAGAATGCCTATCCTTCACCTCTGGGCTATGGAGGTTTTCCAAAATCTGTTTGTACTTCTGTAAACAACGTGGTATGTCATGGTATTCCTGACAGGTATTTCCCCAATAATTTACATTTTACCACCAGGAATGAAAACGTTGAACTGAAATTAATAAATTGTGTTTAATGTTGAACATATTTCAGCTTAACTATATGTCACATGTAGATGTATTGCAGATGCATATCATGTTACCATACAATGCTGATAGAGCTGTAGAAGTGTATTTGAAGTAGAAAAGCAATAATATTATCCTGTTTGTCCAGATATTGGGAAAAAAACAGCATAGTGCCTTTAGAGTTTAGTGCATGGAAAATAAATAATAATTTAAAAAAAAACAGTACAGAGAATAATTCTGATTTTTTTTCTCCAGTGAAATAAGTATAGGGTAAGGAATAAATATATTTGAATTTATGTGTTTTTTTATTATCATCATTTGCAACACATTCAGCTACTCACAAAGTAAAATACAAACCCTAGTGAGAGAAAAAGAATAAACATAATAGTGGATTTTTCAGATGTTGATATATTTTCCCGCTAGTTGTTTCTCATTATTTTATATTCAGCTACACTTGTTCTCAAAGTAGTCAGAGCTGAACATTAAAAACGGTTATTCTGTTTTCCTCTGCCCTCCTCCATCACAAAATCTCTACCCTCTGATTTTTATGTATGTGTCATTAGGTGTTTATTCTTATGTTCCCTTTGTTGAGAACCGTCTGTCACCATTATTTTTCTCCTTTCTGTTTTTGTTTCAGTCGACCTCTTCAGGATGGAGATATTATCAACATTGATGTCACGGTGAGTAATTCATATAAAAAATAGTCTTTGATCAACTTTAGAGTTCCTGGTAGCAACAGGATAGACAGAATAGTGGATGGGAGATGGGGAGCGCACAGATGGATGTGCTGTTTACTTCTAAGGCAAGGCACAAGCAGCTGGTTTCCTTTTTTGTTTTTAACTGTGTGTTTATTCCAGCTAGACCCAGGCCTGACTTGAATTTAGGACTGGAATCAGATGCACTGAGATCAATGTTGGCCTAAGTGAAATGTCAACCCAATCCTGCTATGTGTCATGTTTCTCAGAAGGTGTAATTGTTATTGATCCACTGTGTAGTTAATGCAGAGCACCGCAGTACTGGGCAGCAGCTGAAGATAGATATGTATGAGATGAGCTAACATGAAGAAAGCCAGCATTTTTCCTTCACTCTGCCAAGATTGATCTTCCTCTTCCTGCTGATTTTGAGTGGGGCCTGTCATTATCTTACTCTGTCATTAGAGGCTACATTGGCCTGTGTGTGTCAGTCTATTTGGACAGCAACTCTTTTGCTAGCAGTGTTCCCTACATTTATTAAAATCCCCGAAGGTAGTGTTGTGTTCCATTTCTGGTATAAAAGCCCTGAACCTTTTGCACAGAAACAGAAATAGTGTGATATAACCGTGACTTAATATTTCCAGAGAATGGTCAATTACAGCTGCTTAAATAAACACCGGCTGGATTTCTGTGGGAGCAGGAAAATACAGAAACTGGGAACTTAATTCTCGTTTCATACAGGCAGCGCAGTGTATTTGTGTCTTGCAGAAGCTTTTTGTCTTTTCATTGCACATGCTTTTATTTTCCCAAAGTGGTGTTTATTTTTAATACAGACACAGATGTCTTTCGAATTCTGCCTTTATTTTCCAATTTTTGACATACAAAGGAGTACCATAGGGATGAGATTTTTTAATCATTAAAAAACTCCTGATAACTTAATACTGGTTTTTTTGGGCCCAAATTTCATACTAGTAGAAGTGAAGAAATCTCAATTGGACTTACTTCCGAGCATGAGATTCCAGCTTTTAAATCACTTTTCCTATGAACATTAGGGTCACTGACCTTTTCCCATGGTATATGTCTGATGCAGAACTGCGTTGTTCTGGGCATTTTTTTCCTTGTTATTTCTTCCCCATTTCCATACTTTCTAATTGTAGAATTCTGACTGGCAGCTTCAGTGATCTTTTGATGTGATCTTTCTTTTTTGCAGTATATTTTGGGCCTAATTTTGTACTGTGGTGAACTGGTGTAGCTTTGCTCATTTTACTAGACCAAATCAGCTTGCAACAGCCAAGGATTTAACATCTCATTTCTTTGTAACTCATTAAGACTCATTTGTTGTTTTTTTTTGTTGTTGCTGTTATTTCATCTGTCAGGATAATATTAACAACTCCTTAGATTTAGAAAAAAACACAACTGTTCAGATTCATATGACAGATGCTTTCCACGATATACTAACCCAGATATTTTTGTATTAACATGGAGTATGCATCCTTTCCACCCCACTTTACAAAAGATGTACAACCAAATATTAGTGGTCTTTTGGAAAATATGTTCTTACTGTGTTCTGTTTACCCTCAAAAAACAAAATAAATTTCAAAGTTCCCGTGAATGTGAAAATTCCTGCGAGGGTAGGAATTGCCAATTATCTTTGAAAACATTTTATATTGTATGAAACTGAACTATGCTGTGTTTGGGAACTGTTCAGTTCCAAACAACTTAAGGAAGAAATATTACTTTGCAGCATTGCTAATTGATCTTTTAATTTATTTTTAATGAGCAGAATTGGGATGTTTCACAGGGGAACAGTGTAAAAATCAAAGTAAATATGCCTCAACAAATTGTTTATAATTGCATACAGGTTCTATAAAATGATTAAATAATATTCTGGTTATTAACTATAAACACTTTGCACGACATACAAATTATTTGAAGAAAAAATCTATTTTTGTGCAGTTCAGATGGTAGAATTTCATAGGTGAAATACAAATTTTATTGGCTTCATCGTGTAGCCTTTAGAATGTATTTAAGTGTAGAAAGAGAAGCATTATGCATCGGTGAACTGTCAGCATTGCACAATTTCCAGCCAGCTATTGGCAGGTAAAGCTTCTTGCAACTCAAATCTTTCATTGACTTTTAAGGAATTAGTGTGTTACAGTTGCTGTGGTTGTAGTTTATTAATGTTAAAAATACATAATTGCAGTTGATGGCCAGCAGTAAATGCAATTATTTTTAAGCTCTGCTGTGTTTTAAATCTGTACCCATTTCTCCAGGATGATGAAGTGTAATGTTTTTGTTTGGTTTTTAAGTGCCGTACTTGCTAGAGCTACAACTGAACTCATTTGGCTTACATACGAACTAGCTGGAGTGAAACCTCTCCAGCAGGCATTAAATTGTAAAAGCAGATCTAGCAGCAGCTCCAGCTGGCAGAGGGAGGTGTGCGCCGGGAGGACTGCAAAGTTGGATCCTCGCTGCCATTCACTGTCCTGTGCAGTGCTGTGCACCGGCAGCTGCCTGCATTTTCTTTACATCTCCCCCAACACAAACCTGGCCCTGAGATAAACCGTCTGTAGCCAATTTATTTTTTTTTCCATTTGCAATTGACCAAAAGGAATGTGAGTCTGTGTCTTTCACAAATAGCTTGCGAGTGGCAAAAGTTCAGTGCTTCAGTCTTGGTGAGTCATTAGTCCCAGGAGGATAGTTGCCCACTGTTTGCGGAAAAAAATGTTTTAGAAGATCAAAACTGTGCCCCATTACAATTTGTCTTTTGATAGGGAAATTTGGCTTGCTCCCACAGTTGTGTCTCTCCTGCCGTACTGCAGAGCTGCAAAACCCCTTTCCACACAGTGCTGAAGAGCTCTACCCAAGAGGGAACTTCAGGAGAGCTGAGGCTTTGAGCCTGTGAAATGACAAACAAACAAACAAACAAACAGAAAGCCAGCAGGTCATTAGTACAACAGGTCGCTGCGCCTTCTGCCTGAGCAGAATCCCACCGTACAGGCGTGGGGACGTTCCCTGTGGAGGGATCGCTCTCCCAACCACTGCTGATGGACTGGCAGCTTTCCCCATCCCAGCCCTGGGACCCCCTTGGCACTGAGTGTCTGCATGGCCCCCTCCTAGCTTCTGGCATGCTCCTGTCCCCTACCTGAGCAGCGTCACCCATGTCTCCTTCTGTGCTCTGCTGGATGGCCACACACAACTTCTGCATTTGTCGAGTTTTTAATTGGCAGCCCTTATGCACCTTGCAGTCTTTTGTGCTTTTTTTTTTTTTCCCCTTCCTCCAGTGTTTTGCTTTTCCAGTCTTATTCTCTCACATGCAGCCTACCAGTGACCTATCTGTTGCAATACATAGCTCATTCCTAGAAACAATAGATTTAGTTTAGATTATCTGTTTCTCGATGCAAAACAAGAAACTGTCTTTACATTTCTGCATGTGTTTAGGTGTATTACAATGGCTACCATGGTGACACTTCTGAAACCTTTTTGGTGGGCAGTGTGGATAAATCTGGTCAAAAGTTAGTGGAGGTTGCCAGGAAATGTAGAGATGAAGCAATTGCAGCTTGCAGACCAGGGGCTCCCTTCTCTGTAATTGGAAACACAATCAGGTAAGCCTTATATTGACAAGTAAAGGGAGGGCTGGCAAGTGGGACAAAGGTTATTGGAGGTTTGGTATAAAGCTGATGACATGTTTTATGATTCAAAACCATCATTTCAGTCTGATATCAGTATGTGAACTGCCAAGCTATAATGTTGTTCTTTGCGTAAGAGGGATTTTTTTTTTTTTTTAAGTGAGTTACACCAGGTTCAGCAAAGATAACTTGGAAAGAATCAAAGATATTCGTAAGGTAGACTTATATTAATAGATGTAATCTGTGGTGGGTTTTTTGTTTTGTTCTGTTTTGTTTTATTTGTTTGCGAAACTATACCTCATCTGTCTAATGATGTAAGAAAGTTAGAAGCCATTGTTTTCATTGTATAGCAATAACGAATCTTACAAAGGAGTTAGTCAACATAAATAAGTCTCTGTTTAAAAAGTACAAAAATATTTAACTCGAGAGCTTCTTATCTTACAAAGAGCAGTGCATACTAACGTCATGGGGAAGAAAGAGTTCGCATTAAGAGATTTTTCCCTGTTTTGCATCTGATCTAGCCATCACTCGTGGCTCTTCTGGCGGTTTGGAATAAAATTGTGCTTAATTTTTTTAGGTGCCTATAGAGCATTTAAAAATGCTTGCAAAAAAAAAAAAAATTAAAAAGGCATATATTGTATACATTTCATTAAGCAATACTTCATTGAACTGTTAATGGTCCCAGCATACTATTGAATACGTTGCGATTACTTAAAAGCTGCAAGGCTTAGTCACCTTGAAAGGATGCTGCTTTTTTTTCTCTGTAAATCTTCAGATACTTTAAGGAAAAAAGCAAACGGCAAAATATCAGTCAGATGTGTTTATAGCTTTAAAAATATTGTAACAGAGTCTGAATCAAACTTTAGTAAAACCTCTTTGGGTTATATCTGAGAAGCTTTTATTGAAGACTTTGTATAAAATTGTGTTTTTGACAGTTTTAAATTATAGGCTAACTAGCCTGGAGAAAAAGGATAGTGTCTTTCTGTTCTTTCATAGGAAATGTTGAATCAGACCCCTACTGGGAAAAGAAATTTAATGCATATCTCACTATCTTACTGTCCATGAATATAATAGAAGTGAATTCAAAATGTAGTTTTATTTTTGCAAATGGGATGAGTCGATAGATGCACCTCATATTTTTGAACACCTAGGGTTCAACAAATTTACTGGTGGTGCTCTTGCATTTTAACAAAATTTATTCTTGAGTAGAAGGGGGCACAGAACACTAGATTCTTATTCAAGCATTCTATCGAGCTCTGCATTCATGGCTGTGTCTAAAGGGCATGTCAGCCTTTGATTCTCTCTGAGAGGTAATTATCCTTTTCCTGTCACGGAACAACAAATGATAGCTAACTACAGAGGCACATTTGCAGTAGTCACATTCATCAACTGCAGAAAAAAAAATTCAATTTAATTGTGCAACACAGCTGCACATAGGCTTTTTGAGCATTTCTGTTGTTCTCCCTGTCTTGCTATTCCTCCCTCCAGATCTATTTTTTAAACTTTTTTTCTGGTTATTTTTTCCCCCTTTTTGTCTCTTCTTCCATTTTTACTCTCTGTACTTTCTTGTTAAAGTAATTTTCCTTTGTGGCTCTCATTCTTTTTTCCCCATTGAAGGCTATGAATGTAGAAAATTATCACAATTACTCATATAATTGAGCCTCTTTGTAGCAAGTGCAACTCCAGTAGCCTTTCTCCATCATGAAAATGGTTTCATTATAGGGTTTTTCATATTCTCTGACACCATCTACACAGAGGAACAGGCGTGCAGATGAGATGTACTAGGAACAGGGTAGATCAGTAAGGTCACAGTAGGAATAATTAGCTCTGCTATGGAAAGAGCATCTAGGCCTTTTACTGCTACATAAATGTACTGTCCATGGCTTTTAGTCACAAAAAAACTTACTAACAAATGGAGCTCCCGCCTACTACTTTGAAAAAAAGATTTGTATCAACACTACAATTTTCCATCATTAAGACTAATAACACAGAGCCTAGTATACATCAAGGGGAATAAAAAGAAAAATCTCACATTCAAGTGGCGGCTGGGTGCTGACCTTTGTTCCCTTTTTTTGTGTTCAACTTAACTCTTTACAAAAAGGAGCCACACGCCACACCAACATGCAGGTGAACTCCAGCTAGTGCGAGCAAAGCATGGCATTCAATTGGAAAATCTGATAAATCTCCATGCAGGATAATGCATTTCATTACAGATTCACTACATTAATTCTAGCTGTATTTAAAAAAAAAAAAAAAAAAAAAAAAAAGGAATGATTAAAAAAAAAGAACAGAATTGAATGTGACATTGAATTTTTACTGTGCTGTTACGGAGGTCAGTTTACTTGCAGAGTATAAATATATCAGCAGTGCTCCCTCTAAAAGCAGATGAATCAAAGCCAGTAGACGTCCAATCCTGCATATGAAATACTAGATTGTTAACTTTATTTTTCAAGATTTTACAGTGTAGATGGTTTAAATGTGCCGGTTTGTTAGAATCCCTTTAACAGTGCCTCTGCTGAAAGAGAATGGGTGAAGCTGTGTGTTTCTGGTTGCTCAGCTTTCTGCCTTCGCATCCATCTATCAAATTCTTCTGTTTTGGGAGACTTTAGAGATTGTAAACAACTGAGAATGTTTAGGCCCATTAGAATGGAGATGTGTCTAGGTATCTTTCATCCATATTTTCTATAGAAGTGCTCAAGAATGTATCTTAGACGCCAAAAATCAGAATATTTGCTTCCTATAAATGGTTTAGGAACAATTGTATTACAGGAATAACCTTGCATCATAAGATATTTTTTGTTGCGGAAGCTCAGTAGCTGAAACAGAGTGTTTCATGGGCAGTAGTTCTGTGTCACATCGCCTAGGAGTTGCAAAAACAAGATTACGTGGATGCAGGAGTTACTCTGCCAGGAAGAATGGGAATCTTTGCTAACATGTTCCTATTGAAGATGGTGGCAAAACTGTCAATTGGCCCCAGTGGGAACAGAATTGGGCCCTGTATTCCCATTTCCTTCTACTGCTGGTGGCATTTCTCTTTCAGACAGAAACAAAGCTGGTTTGAAATCTACGTTTTAGCCACTGAGCTTAGATATGTGGAACTGTTGTGGGTGTATAGAGCTAGAAAACATAAATGCGATATTGTTAAATGAACCAATTTTCAACTCCTAGGAAAAAATAGTAGTGAGGAAAGTATTAATAAATGGTTTAAAATGCTTAACTCCTAAGTGTATGTTTTGATATTAATTTAGAACAATATAAAGCAGATTTTTAAAAATCTGTTTCTATCAGATTATGCACATTTAAACAATAAGTGGCTCAGGCAAAATAAGTCATTTTAATGTCATCTGTGATAGATTTTCCTTGACAGCTACAGTAAATTACAATTACACTGCTTCTCTCTGCACTTGAAAGTAAGCATTGCAATAAATTATCTTTTATTTCAATCCATCATGTCTGCTTTCAGAAACAGAGAACCTCAAATAAAAGTTCAACACTATTGTAAGAAAAATACAGTAATTTGTGTTCCAGTTTGAAACTCAAATGTACCTTTCTTTCATGAAACAATTGTTGGCTTTCAAAAATATTACTAATTATACCTCAACATTTATTGTCATTATGGGGAATCCCTGAACTTGTGTATTCCCTCAGTCTAGGATTACTACTTAAGTGAAAAATACTGTAATATTTTCTCAGTCAAAATTTATTTTCTCAAATTAGTTAATATGGTTTTATTGAAAGTAAATATTTTTTACCACATGCAAATTTAATTTAGGCTGATACTGATTTCAAGAATTAAAGAAAGAAAGAAAGAAAAAAAAAAACAAAGAAAGAAAGAAAGAAAGAAAGAAAAATAAAAAAGCAGCGTCCATGGATCTGTTATCTCCTGGTGTCTCCCAGGTGGGCTCACTGCCTGCTACTATGAATGGGTAGGGTTGGTCATGCTGCTCTGTGAGGCTGCATGTGCCAAAGTTCTGGCTCCGGGGAGAGCTGCAGGCTCTGGGGGAAGTGCCCATAGCTGGGAATGGGTTCCCTATGATGCTCAGCCCAGGTTGCAGTGCGGGATGTTGGCCAGGCTCAAAGCAGGGTTTGGTTTGCTTAGTTTCCTTAGTGAGGGCTTATTGTACCGGACCAGACCTAGCTTGAGGAAAAAGCAACAGAATCCAGTAGAAAGAAAAGGCAGCGTAGGTTTGGGAATTTCTGGTCCCGGAATGGGAGTTCCAGTCCTGAGAGAGTGGATGTTGTTCACTCTGGAGCTGGGACACCTATTTACTCCTGGATGCTCACTGGGGCTCTGTGGGAGGCTCAGGACCAGCCCTATAAGGAAGTCCTGCCAACTTGCTTTTCAACCTCTCAATGGGAGAGATTTGTCCCATACACCCAAAAACTCCTTTCAGAGGGGCAGAGCACTAGAGAGAGCTCGCAGAAATGCAGCCCTGCCTGTTGCTGCATTGTTGCAATTTGTTGGGCTGCAGCACATCTCCACACTCATCCCTCCTCTGGCAGGGGTTAGATAGATGCCATCTGGTAGAGAAGGAGCTGATGCCCAGCTCTGCCGTCCCCTCAGGAGCACGATGGCAGCATACAGGGTCTTTGCCCATGTGCTGCCCGCACTGACCTTCCCCTTCCAGCTCAACTGCTGCTGTTCCATCCTGGCGTGGGCACTTTGCCACCTGCTGCAGAGGAGCAGCCCTGCAGGTACTCAACTGCAGACACTGGGCTGTACTGCTCAGCAGCAAAACATGAAATCAAGTACTGGGCTCATTAAATGATTATGCTTTTAATCCTGACCAATTCACCTCTGCCCAAGTGTGCTACATGGCTCCAAGAATAAAATGCGTAATGGTGAATGTTATCAATGGATATTTTTAACAAAGGTTGTGGTAAAGAATCCCTATGTTTTTTTTGTGCTGCCAACGCAGCGTATCTGTGCTGTCTGGGCACCGGCAGGACTGGGCCTTGCCCCAGCTGAGTGGAGGCAGCCCCGTGCCTCAGCCCCATGCTGCTGCTCTCCTTCCCCTCAGCCCCGCTTCTCTCTCGCCCTTCTGTCCCATCTGCAGCCAGCGCCACTCCAGGTGTGTCTACACAGAGCAGAGCCTGTAATCCTCTGGGGCTGCCCTCCAGGGAGAGTTGGATAGAAAGGCCGCTGCTGGCAGACCCTGAGTGAGGCAGCCAGGCCAAAACTCCGAGCTGCTATCAGCCACAAATGGCAAAGATGGGCAGAATGCCCCGCTCTGTCCTATCCAAGTTTTTAGCCAGGTCCTGCAGCCCTGGATGCTGGTGGGCAGAGGGATGGCGGAGGCCAGCAGTTCACACAGCACTTCCTGTGCGAGCAGCACACTCGCGCTGACAGAACGGCCCTAGCAAGCTGCAGCAGGGCTGGCAGCCACCTTCGTGATGGGAGCAGGGTTTCACAGTGCCCTTGTGGGTGTGACAGCTCACTGGGTTTTCTCAGTACTCTGAAGTGAAGCTAGTAGTTGTGGAATGCTTTGAAATTCCCTATACTCCCTTCTGAAGCACAATGTTAAAACCAGACTGAATGTGACCAAGTTGTATACCTGCAGCTTATTTTCTCCTCAAATTTTCTGCATGTTGTGTCAGCTTCATTGGTCACACTGCATTTTTAGGTAAAGAACACCAAGTCAGCTTGTAGACAAGTTCAAGTGGGAAGGCAGGGGAGTGCAGGCGCCTGTCAATGTGGGTGTCACAGCTCGTGAGCTCCACATCTCCTGTCTTGATTCCAGCATCCCCTGTTTTGGTCCCAACCACCTAAGTACTGATGTTTTTGATCTCTTGGGCAAGGAAGTGGCAGAATTCACTACTGCCATGCACAAGAACCACTTCTTTCAGGGCAAGAGGAGGGAACACTGTCACACCAGTGCCCCAGGTGCCCTTGCTCAGCTGGGCATGGGGCACAGCCTCAAAGCAGCTGGTGGGGCCATTTGCGCTCCCACGGAAAGCCATGTGAAGAAGAAGGGACAGCTCACCATGTGGTGCATGTCAGGCCTCCCATCTCTCTTCAGGGAATTGCTTCCCCCGTCTGGGAACCATTATCTGCATTGCTGTAGGCTGGGTCACCGGAGACCTTCCATTTCATTTTGTGTATGTTTCTGAGTAATCTGACTTTGTGATTCCTCTCTGATCTTCTTCGGCTTTCAGTGGTGTCACAGCCAGCCCCAGCCATGACCCAGGCTAGCTGGCACGGTGGGGGGCATGGATTTCCCTCACTGCAGGGACCTCTTGTTACATAAACCGTCATGGGTTTTTTTTCCACATCAACTATATATAACATCAAGCTCTGGACCTTGAGTGCCACAAATTGAAGCCCAATTTCTAGCCATATTAGTATCCTTCTTTGCCAGAAATTAGGAATTTGGGGACAGCTAAACATGAAATTTCCAGTCTTCTCCAGATAGAAATGTGATGGCTGTCTGTACTGAGGCAGCGGACACATTTGTTCAGCTGTCACTACAAGCAAACCTGAAGTGTGAAGGGCCCACTGTGATCTTAAATGAACAAATGAAGCTTTTAGGTTTGTAGACAAAATGTTTTCAGACAGACTGCCTTCTGTCCCGCTTCCGTGCTCCTGTTTGCTCTGGGCACACTGTGGGGATGATACTCAGGAGCAGCTCCTCTGTCACTTGCACTCCACCTCAGGTGTCCCAGATTTCCATTTGGGATGGGGCTGGCTGAGCTGCCTGGATCAGTGCTGTAGAATGGCCTGCTGGCAGAGCCTGGCCTGCTTCACAGGGTACTCCCAGACCTCTGGGTCCCCAGCTTTGGGCACCAGGATGGGATTTTGCTTTCCTAACATTCTGCACAAAATCCCATCCTGGTGGGAAGAGGCCCGGGGCCAGGCTCTGTTCCACAGACAGAACATCTGTCTCTCTGGAAGATGCTCTTTTTGAGAGTCTGAGAAGGACCGGACAGATCTTCCCAGCAGAACTGAAGTGCCACAATTATGATGATTTGTTTTGGGGACAGTGCTGATGGGTTCAGTAGAAATACATTGTTCATTACAACATGAACAGATTTTCTGGAGTTGCAGTGCATTTTGGCACTGGATGTTTGCAGTATTTCAGAAGGGAACAGCTTGGTGTTTCCCTCCACACTGGCACAGGCCACAGGTGCACACAGCGGGGCACTGCAGGCAGCAGGGGCTGCACTGCTCCATGCTCTGCCCCAACAGGCCCATTCACTCTGAAACCTAATGATGGTTACGCAATGGCTGCTTTCTTTCAGAACTGGCAGCGGCCCTGCGTTGGGTGCTGCTGATGGCGGTACGGATGTGTGGCAGGGTCGGGCCGTGCTCGTTAATGATGTCCTCTTCGCCCTGCAGCTCTGTGGCACAGCGGGGTGGCTTCCAGGTGTGCCCCTTCTTCGTCGGCCACGGCATCGGGTCCTACTTCCATGGGCACCCCGAGGTGTGGCACCACGGTAAGCGGCCCCAACCGGAGCATCATCTCCTCCCGCTGAGAGGGCTCCGGCGGCAGAAGTGCGATCGAGACCGGGATGGCAGCCCCGAACCTGCAGGGGAATCTCCGCGGGCGATCCTCCCAGACATGTCCCAGGATCCGAGGAGTCGTCGGGGCTGAGGCTGGGGAGAAAAACGACGGCGGGAGTGGGAAAACCCCGGTGGAGCTGTAGGGTGGTGGGGTGGGCGGCAGGGACAATGAGAACGGGCGCTTGGATCGGGTCTTGGGTCGGGGCCAGCGTGCGCGGCACCTGTGAGCTGGAACGGGTTCTGAAACCGAGTGCTAGGCGCTGTTACCAACAAAAAAAAAAAAAAAAAAAAGAAAAAAAAAAAAAAAGAAAAGAAAAGAAAAGAAAGAAAGAAAGAAAAAAAAAAGAAAAGGTGAAACGAGACAACAACTATAAAAGCGTTTTTATTTTCTTTTCTAGCCAATGACAGTGATTTGTTAATGGAGGAGGGAATGGCGTTCACAATAGGTTAGTAAATGTATTCTATGTTTGTCTTTAAAAAAGCACACACACAGCAACCCAGCTCTGTGCCGTTTCTTTGAGCAGAGAAGCGTCCCTTCAGAAACGGGGACGGAGGCGACACTGGCCCCTGGGAAAGAGATTCAAACGTTATTCTGAAAAATGCAGTGAGGGATCAGCTCCCGAGTGAATTTGGGAAGGAAAAATCTGATCGTAAATCTTATTAAGCGGCGGACCTGACGCGTCGTTTTGGCAGTGCGGCTGTGGCGGTGTGCAGACAGCAGAGCGCGGCTGTGCCCCGCTGCCCGCTGCCGCCAGAGCTGCGCCGGGCCGGGCCGGCCGCGCGGGGCTCGTGAAAGCCACCCCACAACGCGAGTGCCGGTGCCGGGGGTGGAAGCCCCTTCCTCCCGACGCGACAATTAGCCGAATCAGAAAATCGTTGTTTTGCGGATTTAACTGAACGTTTTAAGTCTGTTTAACAAACAAACAAAAAAATCAGATATGTTGAACTGTCCGCGTTTGGTGAATTACTACCGATTATTACCACGGGATCTTAATGAAAGCTCGAATAAGTTTCCCTGCTGTTACGAAAGCGGAGCGCACCTTCCCCGCACCGCAGCGCTGCGTCCCCCCCTCCGGTCCGGCCCCGGTGGGGCAGCGCGGTGCGGAGCGCGGGTGGGAGCTGCCGCCGGGCCCCCCCTGCCCGCAGCAGCGCCGCTCACTTCGGGCGTTTTTTTCTTATTCCAGAGCCAATAATAATGGAGGGTTCTCCCGAATTTAAGATTCTGAAGGACAAATGGACCGCAATTTCGGTGGACAATAAAAGGTGCCCGATTTTGTTGTTTTCCGAGCGGCGGAGCTGACCGCTGGCAGCCGGTGAGTCTTACGGGCGTGCTGGGGCCGCGCTGCCCCCCGCTAACCGCTCGCTGTGCGTTGCAGATCAGCGCAGTTCGAGCACACCGTCGTCATTACCTCGGAGGGAGCAGAAATCCTCTCTAAAGTGCAGGGAGAAGTCTAAGGACGCAGCGGGGAGTGGAGGGCTCGGTGTGTTTTGGGCTTCCTCGACCCCGCAGGGACAGCGCTGAGCTCCGGGTGGTTCTGGGGGCACTGAGCGGACACGGGACGCGGCTCGGGGACTCGCTCCGGGCACGGTGCTCTGCGCGGTACCCGGTGAGTGTTGAATAAAAGCCTCTTGGTTTGCGGCAGCAGCGGCTCAGCCTCAGCCCGCCGGGGGAAGGGTCGGCCGTGGGGGAGCGGGGCAGATTGCCGTGCGGGACGCGCGGGTCCGCGGCGGATCAGCGCGAGGATCCCCTCGCAGGGAAAGTGCGGCCGCTCTGCCCTCAGCGCCCCTGAACGGGGCTGGAACTTCTGCCGGGACGGAAAGAAAAGTTTGCGGGCGTGGCGGGGGGAGCACAGGCTGCGGCCCCTTCCCCTCAGTTCTACAGCAGCTCTCCCTTTCCTGCCCCGGCCCGTTTCTCTCTATGCCGCACAAGAAAGGTTTAAAAGCGAGACGCGGAGCGCGCTGTTCCGGGGACGGATAACCGCAGCTCCGCGCCGCGCGCGGTGCGTAACGGGGCACTCCGCGCGGGAGCGCTCGCAGAGACGGAGGGGTTCGGCCCTGGGGGAGGGTTTGCTCTGTGCCCCTCGGAATCGGCCCGACGGAGCGGCCGTGCGGCGGGGGTGTCCCGGGCGAAGCTGCTGGGTCGCTGTTGGGGCAGGCCGGGCCGGGACAGGCCGGGCGGGACGGCCGCTGGTTCCCGTTACCTGAACCGTTTGTTTTCACTAGAGTACAGCGAGCTGTCAGCTCTAATCGTTTCTAACAGCATCTTTTTAAGAAGCAAGACCAGCCCCCAGCCTGTTCCCAATACCACAGGGCAGCCTTTCAGCTCGATTGCCTCTTATATTATATTGGAAGACCTTAAAACCTGTACAAATAAACGATGCATCCAACACGTTTCACAGTCGCACGGAGGTTCCGCCGCTTGCTCTCTGCCCGGGAAGGCGAGGGCCGCCGTGCCCGCCTCCCCCGGGGCCGCCGCTGCACCGTTCCGTCCGTCACGTCTGTCCCGTCCCAGTCCGTTCCCACCCCGCCTCCCCCGCAGCGCGGAGCCGCGGCCCCGGCCCGGGTGGTCACTTACATGGCCGGGGGGGTCCGCGTGGGGCCGCGCTGCTGCCCCTGGGCACCGGTCCTCAGCGAGGTGGTGGGAATGAACCGTACGCATCGCATGCAAAACAAAACAAAACCAAAAAAAAAAAAAAAAAAAAGAGGGGGGGAGGAAGTAAAAGAGGGGTTAGGAAATGGGCAATTAAAACCGACAGAGTGACTAATGGGGGAAGGAAAAAAAAAAAAAAAGAAAAAGAAAAAACGGAGCCGAGACTGGGGCACGTTAGTGTCAGCTCTGCGAAGCCAGCACCAGCGGAGCCGGGGCTGTGCCACGGGCCCCGCTCCCACCCGGCCCCGCCGCCGGGCTCCGCGGCCTCGGCGCTACCGGGTGCGCTGGGAACGGAGCGTTCCTCGGGGCCTCCCTCTGCCCGGCTGGGTCTGACCCGGCCCCGCTCGCTGCGCGCCCCGACGGCCTCGGTGCGCAGGGAGGTTCAGCCGGGCCGGCTCACAGCCCGGTGCTCAGCGCCGGGAGGCCGCGTGTTGCTATTAGCGTTCAATATACGGCTAATTATGCGTATGAAAATTAAACATCAGTGTTATGCTAATGGGGCCGCCTTCAGCTGGGAGCCGAGCACTTGAGACTAGCATTTAATCAAATGAGTCGGTAACGAATACATCTGCACGTGTGAACTTTCGCGGGATCATTTTCCTGTTACAGTCACACCGCTGAATTATGAAAGAAATAATTACCGACACTTTCTAATTATCCAACAAAGTAATTTGGGATTCATCGCGGGCTTTCTGGGGAGGATCTCCCAAGTCCCACCTCGCTCCCTGCTCACGCACGCGGAAGTTTGCGTGCTCAGCTCAATCGCGCGTCGGGACGAGCGGGGCGAGCCGCGTTCCCCCGCTCTGGGCTCCCATCTCCCCCCCCCCTCACCCCACCCTCTCCCCCGCGTTAGGAGCGGTGCCCGGGCGGGCGCGGCCCGAGGGCGGGCGGGACCCCGGCGGGGAGCGGACACCGCGCGGCGTGCGCGGCTCTGTCCGAGGCCGGAGCTGCTCCGGAGCGCCTCGGGGCCGTCCCCGCGCTCCTCTCCGCGCCGGGGGCGATGCCTCCCGGTCCCGGTCCCGGCCGCGGCGGCTCTCGGCCGTCCAGCGGTGCCGTCGGGGCGTGCGGCCGGGAGGCGCGGCGCTGCCGGCGCGGCTCTCCGCGCTCACCGGGGTCCGGGCGAGCCCCGAGCGGCTCGGACCAATCCAAAGCGATTATGCAAGACGGGGAACCAATCAGCTCCGTCGGCTCATGAATATTCATCGGCTCGGATGAGTCAAAGCTTTTAGGCGAGTTTGTGTAGATGAGCGGCATCACGCTCAGACTTTTCAAAGAGACAAACTCCATTTTCTTATGAATGGAAAGTGAAAACCCTGTTCCGCTTAAATTGGGTTCTTTCCCGTCCTGAGAAACACAACAGACCCCCAAAAGGCACGCTGAAGAGAGAGCACACACACAGACCCAGCGGCGAGAAATGACCATGACCACCATGCCTGAGAGTCTAAACAGCCCCGTCTCGGGGAAGGCCGTCTTTATGGAGTTCGGGCCGCCCGGCCAGCAAATGTCTCCTTCTCCCATGTCCCACGGACACTATTCCATGCACTGTTTACACTCCGCGGGCCACTCGCAGCCCGACAGCGCGTACAGCACAGCTTCGTCCTTCTCCCGACCGCTGGGCTACCCCTATGTGAACTCGGTGAGCAGCCACTCCGGCAACCCCTACATCAGTTCAGTGCAGCCCTACCCCAACAGCTCCGGCCTGGCCCAGCCCCGGCTGGAGGAGACAGGTAGGTGCCGGGGGCGGGGGGCGCGGAGCGAAGCAGATCCGCCGGGGGGGGAGCGAGGCGGCATCGCGGAGCGCTGTGTGTGAGCCGGGCGGGGCCGGGGCCGCGGGGAGCGGGCGCCGAGCGGAGCGGACCCAGCCCAGCTGCGCGCGGAGCGGTCCCCGTCATTATTTATTGCGTAGCGCTATAAACAATGTGCGCAATTAAGGGTAATTAAACCTCGACTGCAGCCGGTAAAAATAGCAAACTTTGCTGGGATGGAGCCGGGGCTGCCACCGCCGCGCGGAGCCTTTGTTGGCACTGCGGCGCTCTGCCGCCCGTCGCCGTGAGCGCTGCGCTGTTACCGTCGCCGTCGCCGTTACTGCTGTTCTCTCGCTGCTATCAATGTTATTTACTGTGCACCGTTTGTGGTTGTAGGGGCCGAATCGGAGAAAAGCACTGTGGTAGAAGGAGGGGAAGTTCGCTTTAATGGGAAAGGGAAAAAAATCCGCAAACCCAGGACTATTTATTCCAGTTTGCAGCTGCAGGCTCTGAACAGGAGGTTCCAGCAAACCCAGTACCTGGCCCTGCCCGAGAGAGCCGAGCTCGCGGCCTCTCTGGGACTCACCCAGACTCAGGTACGGCCCCTCCGCTCCCCACAGCCCCGTTCCGGCCCGGCGGGGCCGCTCGTACCGAAGCTGCGCGCCCGTCCCGTCCGCGGGGCCGATCCCGGCCGGGCTGAGGGATGCGGGGGGGGCGAGGTCGGAGGGAGAGGGACACGACGCGGGGGCGGCCGGGCCGCGGGGGGACCGCGGGGCGAGGGCGGGCGGGGGCCGTCGGGGCGGGCAGACGAGGGTGAGGGCCCGGCCGGGCCGCGCTGAGCCGTGCCGCGCTGCCGTTGCAGGTGAAGATCTGGTTCCAGAACAAGCGCTCCAAATTCAAGAAGCTGATGAAGCAGGGAGGGGCGGCCCTGGAGAGCGGCGCTCTGAGCAACGGCCGGGCCCTGTCCGGCGGCTCTCCCCCGGTGCCCGCCGTGTGGAACACCTCCTCTGCCTCCGGGAAGGCGTCCTCGGGCAGCGCCGGCACCTACATCCCCAGCTACACGTCGTGGTACCCCTCGGCCCACCAAGAAGCTATGCAGCAGCCGCAGCTTATGTGAGCCCGAGCACGTTTTTCCCTGCTGCGACCCGAAAAAAAAAATCAAATTATCACGGACAAAAAAAAAAAAAAAAAGAAAAAGAAAAAAAAAAAGAAAGAAAGAAAGGAAAAAAAAAAGAAAAAAAAGTAAAATAAAAAAGGAAAAACAAAACAAAACGGAGAGGAGGAGGAAGGAGAAGAGGACAAAGGCGCGCCAGCAGCCGACCGAGCCTTCTCGCTCCGGGCACAGATGCGACGCGACGCGTCCCCGCCGGCGGCAGCTGACGGAGCGCGGCCGGGGGACAATCAGGGCCGCCCCTCTGTCTGTGTTGTGTGGGATCTGGGTCACGGATGCGGCCCGGCGGTGCGGGGCAGCGGCCGTACCGCGTCCCGAGCGTGTTCCCCTCTGCGTTTCCTGTCTCTTTCCCCGTCCATCTGTATATTTTTTGTTGTTGTCTAAGGGGAAGAAAGGGATTTTATTTATTGATCGAATTACCGCTGAGGAGCTCCGGGCGCGGCCGGGCGCGGAGCGCGAGGCTCCGGCAAAAGCGCTCGGTGCCGTTTCCCCGTCCAAAAGACAAGCAAAAAAAAAAAAAAAGAAAAAAATCAAAACAACAAAAACAAACAAACAAACAAAAAAAAAAAAAAAACCGAAACGCCGCACGGAAGGACGCGCTTTGTAACTTTTCCCATCGCTTTTCTACTTCGCTGCTGCGGAGATCCCCGGCCCCAACGCCGCGCACCGTCCCGCGCCGAACAAAGGACGGCCGCGCGCCGTCCCCCGCCCCGGAGCGGCTCTGCGGAGCGCTCTGCGGACGCGGCACGGAAGCGGCGGGGGGACCGCGCACCCCTCGCTCTGCAGTGCGGGGCCCGTCCCGGAGCGCGGGAGCTCCCGCTGTACATATTTGATTCTTAATCTTTATTGTTCTGTAAACATGTTGCACAAATTTAGCTTTTTTTTTTTCTTCTTCTTTTTTCTTCTTTTTTTTTCTTTTTTTTAATTCTGATTTCCGTTTCGTGTGGCTGTACGACATGACGCTTTGTGTACGGAGATTTGCCATTTTCTTGTGACCCTCGGAAGATGTGATACCTGAGCTCAGCTGTGTTTCGTGTCTATATGTCAAAGTTTAGTTTTATATTGAGAATGTTAACTTATTGCTTTGTATTTGGGGAAGGAAAAGAAAACAAAAACAAAACAACAAAAAAAAAACACACAAACCTTTGTACATAAGTTATAAAGTTTCTTTGAGACAGTAAAATTATGGTTTGGAAAAAGAGTTCCGCGTCGTCCATGTCTCGCTGGGCGGCCCGAAAGGGCTCCGTGCGCGCAACGTGGGCCCGACGGGTACCCGCACAGCGCCCCACGGGCAGCTCCGGGCCTCGTGCCCACTCACAGAGCGTACACACGGCGCGGCCCGGCGCGGCCCGGCCCGGAGAACCCGTCCCCGGAGCTCCGCGCACCGGGACCGGGAGTTGCGGCCGAAGCTCGCGGCCGCGCAGTGCCCGCGGACCCGCGCAGGTCCCCGCGGAGCGCTCTGAGCGGGGCCGGGACGGCGCTGGTTGTCCGCCGGCTGACGGCCCAACGCCGAGCTTACGGCACGAGCACAGAAATGGGGAGCTCTGCCTCAGCGAGGCGGTCCCGAGCAGGGAGTCTTTTCTCACTGTTCGCTGAGAGACGCGACTCTCAAGCCGGGCCTCATTAATTCTGCCTCGTCGCTGACGAGGGGTTCGTCACATATCTGATTCGGAGATATTCGTAATGAGGATATTAATTAAACTCGGAATAATCCGAAGGTGCTTCTATTGAGACAATACCTCATTACAATGATTAAGCCCCGATTTCCAGCATTGTCCCTTTAACAGCCGTCGCCCCGCGCGCACAGCCCCGAGGATGGGGCTGCGAGTGGCGAAGCGTAATTTGGGGATCTATTTGGAGATGTATTTTTTCCCTCGTCGGGGAAAAAAAAAAAAAAAAAAAAAAAAAAAAGCTCCCCTCATTTTCAAACACTTCGGAAATAGGTTACACACAGCTTAATGATGATCAAAATGACTCTTTTCTGCGAAAAAAGACCCCAAAGTGCGCGTACAGCTGCAAACCCAAGAGGGTCAGCATCATTTCACTGTATTCTCTTCTTGATTACAAGCCGAGCCCATCAAACACAACATAATTACAGTAATTTCAGGTTTATTTATTCTAATGCAGTTTCCCCATCTCTCTGGTAATTATGAGCAATTTTTTCGCCCAGGGAATCTTTTTGCATTAACAAAAGAGATAACGCACTGAAAGCCAAATTTGCTGCGCATTGAGAAAAGCGAAGGAAAAAAAAAAAAAAAAAGCGGTAGGTGCGAGCCGCCATCCCGCAATTCGGCGCTGCAAATTGCTTGCAGGTGTATGGAGCAGCGCTGTCAATGGGAAGGGGCTTCCAAATTAGCAAATGCACAATGTTGAAGTAATGAAGACGGACTGAGCGGCACTGCCAAACAACGGATACCTCTTTTACATCTTCCACCCGACAAGAAAAAATAATAATAATAAAAAAAAATCCCCTCGGAGCGTCCCCGCGAAGCCCCGCGAGTGCCTGCGGTGTCAATCCGACGGCAAAGCGCAGAGCGGCCCTGAAACCGCAAACAGTCGGAGAGTCCGAGCCCCGCACCCCTCCGCCGAACGGGGGGGAAAGCGGCCCCACGCTCTCCCCTCGACTCCCGAGGGGAACAGCTCGGCGTCCGCCACCCTCCTCCCCCCCCGTCCCCCCGCGGCACCGCCCGGGCGCTCCGCGGCCCCGCATCCCCCGAGCGCGGCGGGGATCGCGGCCCCGAACCCGCGTCGGACCCCCGCTCGGCCCCGGCCCCTCCGCGGCGGTGTCCCCGCGCCTCGCGGCGCGCACTCACCTGGCCCCGGGGCGGCGGCGGCGGCTCTCCGGGCTCCGGGCGCGGCGCTCCGCGGCAGCGACGGGCGCTGAGCGCGGGTCGGGCTGCGGGGTGCGGAGGGGAGAGGCGGGAGGTAGGGCTGCGGAGGGAGAGAAGGGGGGAAAGGAGCGTCCGAGCGCGGGGATCGCGTCCTGGGAGCGCGGCGTGGGCTGAGGTCCGCGGAGCGGAACGCGCTCCGGGCGCGGAGCCTTTTCGCGGCTCCGCTCTCGCAGAATATGACTGAAATTTTCTGCTATATAGCCTCTGTCTTTATAGCTGATGAAAAAAATTGCAGATTATTAGCATAAATGTTTACTCTTCATTACGCTGATGACATTGTGCACTCGAGATCTTGGTAATCTTTGGGAAAATTATGAGTAATTTTTAAAAATTTTAAAGCAGCGGCAGTTACCATGCAATTCAGGCTAATTCTGCGTAGGCTCCGAACGGATATAATTATCGAGGAGTCAAGATGTTATGCTAAAAACTATGCATTGATATTCCCATTTATTATGTACATACAACTTTGACAATGTTGATGCTTGAAATAGCAGGAAATTGTCTTGCGCAAAAATTACAGTCCATATTAGGACATGTGAAATTGCGAAGAATTATATAGTAATTGCAGGCTTTCAGATGGGAGAGCCAGAATGCTCAAACTGGTGCAAATGTGGATAAAATTACAGATCAGAGCAAAAATTAGGGAAAAAAGGGGTCTGGGATTTTTCAAGTTGGCTATAGGATTCCGGAAGTGCCTAATGCCACATGATTGCTGCGGCTTTAGGGGAGACATTCATGCCTCAAATAACTCCTTTCGCCAGAGCCGCTCTAATTGAATTTCTCGGGCTCTGCTCTTCACCGGGGCACACGAGTGCGGCGCCCACCCGCCGAGCGCCGCCGACACCCGCAGCCCCTCGACGGGGACCGACGGGAGGGGGTGGAAGGCGGTGGGGGGGCGGTGCCGGGAAGAGCCCCACGGACCTTCCATGGGCGGCGGGGCGGGACCGCACGGGGCGCTTCGTCCCGTTCTCGGCGGCCCCGCTTCTCGACGGAGCCCGCCCCGTGCCCTCGGGCCGGAGGACGCGGGTGCGAGGAGCACCGCCGGCCGGTGCGGGCCCGAGCCGGCTACCGGGGTTGCTCGGGGGGCTGCTCGATAAAGGGCGAAGCGGTGGAGCGCGGAGAGGGAGAAGGGACGCGCAGAGGACGGAGGGAGGAACGCGGGATGCCCCGCACTCGCGGAGCGCTGCGCGGCTCCCGGTCCCCGACGGGCGGCCCCCGCCCCGGGCGGAGCGGGCCGCCGAGAACGGGACACGCCGCCCTCCCACCGCGCGCTGTGACATCGCCCGTCACCGGGGTGCTCCCCGCCACACGGGTCCGTGTCCCGGGGGGTCCCTCCGCCCGGCTCCCCGCCGCTTCCCTCCCTGCGCGCTGCCACCCGCGTCTCCGCGGGAGCGTCCCCGGGCAGCGGCCCCCTTTGTTTCTCCCGCTCTCCCCCCCCTCGCAGCCGTCCCTCTCCCCCTCCTTTCTCCTGTTCCTCCGCCCCTCTGCGCCCACACCCCTAAAGGCCCTCCCCGAGGCTCCCAGCGGTGCACCGCACGGCCGGGGACGCTTCGAGCGCGGTGTGCGCCCGGCGGGCGGCGGGGCTTCGCGCCGCCGGAGCCGCGAGGAACGACTCAGAGCCGCCCCGCGGGTCTACGGGAGGAGAGCGCTGCGCGGGCGGGAACGGGGTACGGGACGGTGCACTCCGAGCCCGCTCGTGTGACGGCGATGGGATGTCGAGGGGGGGCTGCTCCGCCCCAGGTCAGCATCGGGCCCGGACCGACGCCCCCGACCACCCCCGTCCCCAAAGAAACGGAGCGCCGGCACCGTGGAAATAATAATTTATTTAAATAATCTCTGCTTGCTGTAAAAGAAAGACGAAAGAGCGCTGAAGTATTCCATAATAAATAACCAAAATACCCTTTGTTTATTTCGTGTCACGGCTCTCAGCGCCGCGCTGGCAGCCGCGTGCCGAGGGGGCTCCGTCGGGGCCTGATCCCGCCCGGGGGCACCGGAGAGGGACTCCCGTGCACGGCCGCGGGAGGAGACGGGACGGCAGGACGCTCTGGCTTTAAACCTACATATAAAAATTATTTATCTTTTTTTTTGTTTGTTTAAGCGTTTTATTTTTGCTTTTTTTTTTTTTTGTTCAGTCCCCAACATCAGAATGAGGTCTTCCGCAAAGGCACCTATCGACTTTAAAAAAATAAAAAGGGGAATGACCCGCGGTCCCCTAGAAGATGCCGCCGCCGCCGCCGTGGTGGTGCTGAGGGAGGGGGGCGGCGGGCGGCGCGGGGCCGGGCGGGTACCACGCGTAGCTGCCGAGGAAGGCCGCGGCGGGGCCGGGGCTGGGGGGGCCGCCCCCCGCGCGCGAGTGCGGGGCGAAGTCCCACGTAGGCGGCGAGGCAGGGGGCGGCGGCGAGGCGCTGCGGCGCGGGGGCGGCTCGGCGGGCAGCTCGCCGCTCTTCCACATCTTCTTGAACTTGGAGCGGCGGTTCTGGAACCAGATCTTCACCTGCGGGAGAGCGGCGTCAGCGCCCCGCGGCCGCCCCGTCGGGCCGAGCGGCGCCGGGCGAACCCTACCTGGGTCTGGGTGAGGCCGAGGGAGGCGGCCAGCTCGGCGCGCTCGGGCAGCGCCAGGTACTGCGTCTTCTGGAAGCGGCGCTGCAGGGCCGCCAGCTGGAAGCTGGAGTAGATGGTGCGCGGCTTGCGGACTTTCTTGGGCTTCCCGTTGACGATCCGCACCTCGGGCTCGCACTCCTCCTTCTCTGCTCGGCGAAAGCGGCGCCGTGAGGAGCCGATCCCCCTCCCGCTTCCGCGCCCCGCCCGCCCCGACGGCCGCCCCGCTTCCCCAGGCCCTGGGCCGCGACGTACCGGAGTCGTTGGCGGCCGGCGAGGCCCCGGCGCCGTAGGGCCCGTAGGAGCCGTACGCGGTCGCGTAGCCCGGGTCGTAGCCCGGCTTGACGGGGAAGGGGGCGGCGCCGGGCGCGTAGGGGCAGGGCACCGGCTGGCCGTAGGGCTGCCGGTTGGCGTAGTAGCTGCTGTCGGTGGCGGTGGAGACGGGCAGCGTGGGGGACTCCTGCGGCTTGTGCAGGCCCTGCTGCTGATAGCCGCCGGCCGAGAGCTGGCTGGCGTGCATGTCCGGCGTCGGGCTCGGCAGGACGCCAGTCATCCCGCGGCCCCCGCCCGCCCGGGGCACCCCGCCTAGCGCAGTCCCCGCCGGGCGCGGCGCTCAGGGCCGCGGCGCCATCCTGCCACCCCCCGCGCTGCGCCACCGGGCCGGGCGGGCACCGCGCTCCCGCCGCCGCCAGCGGGACGGGCTGTGCGGCGCCGCGCGCCGCCGGGGCGGCATTTAACTCCGGTCACGTGGGCGCGGCGCACGTCACCTAGCAACGGCCAATGGGGCGCCCGCGCGCGCCGCATCTCCGGGGCCCGGCGGGGCGCGAGACGGGAGAGACGCGGGGGCTGATCCGGCCGCCCCGTCGGAGTCCGGAACTCTGTCCTGCCCTACCCTGTCCTACCTTACCCTACTCTACCCTATCGTCACGTTGCCGGCGAGCACCGACGGGGCGGTCCCAGGGTACAGCATCGCCTCGATGCGGCTCCCCTAGGACGCCCGCCTGCACGTGCCGGTGGCTGACGGCCCCCCCGCCGTGCCCCGCTCGGCAGCGGCGGTCCCGGCGCCGTTGCGCGGCCCGGCCGTCGGGGCGAGAGGCCCGGCCCCGGCCTCGGCCGCCCCCTGGCGCCGCGCGTGGCGCTTTGCTCCCTCCGCGCTGCCGCCGCCCGCGCAGCCCCGCGCGCGCCCCTTCCCTCGCGCGCTCCTTCCCGCTCCCGCCGCGCGCCCCAACGGTCGCCGCTCGCGCTCCCCACACGGGGCGGGCGGCTCCCCGGGGCCGCTCCTCTACGGGACCCGGCGTCGGCGCGCCCGACGGGCGGAGGTGAGCGGGGTCGGGCCGGCGGCGGGCGGCCGGGAGCGGGGCTGGGGGACGGCGGCCGTCGCGGGGGCGCGGCGGTGCGCTCGGCGAAGAAAGGCGTTTCGCGCAGCTGTAGGAGCGGTGCCGGAGGGGCCGCGGCGCCGAGAGGGCCCTCCGCGCGCGCCGCTTCCCGCAGAGAAGCTCGCCGCGGGGCCGCCCCATGCGGGGCAGCTGCCGCCCGCTCACGCCCGCACCCTTCTGCAGGTGTCCGCACAGCCCGGCCCGTGGAGCCGCTCTCGTTGCCTCTCGATTGCTTAAGCTCGCCGCCGTCGATTCGGACGGTTTGTTTGGCCGCGCCGGGCCGGGCCGTCGGCGGCAGGAGGGAGGCGGGGTGACGGGTGTGCAGCGCGCGGCCCGCTGCCTCGGCACTGCCAGGGCTGCGGAGTTACGTGAGGGGAAGGGAAGCAGTCGAAGCTTTGGTTGCGTCGAGTTTGCACCGGCGTGCGTCTCTCATCGCCAGAGGCTGCCGAACACGTGGACTGGCTTCGTTGGTGTTGGCTTCTCTGGTTTGGAAGTATCCCCACATAGAAGGCAGCGCTGCGGATGCTGTTAGTCAGATACGCCAAACACACTGAAGTTCCGTTGCTCTTCAGAGTCACCTCTCCAGATGATCCATATGTGTTCACTATTATTTTTTTATTATTTATTTTTCATCTTTTGCAGGGCAGTTTTTTATGGCTCACAGAAATGTTTGCAGCGACTCCTGCCTGGTACGTTCTATTTTTATTAATTATTACTGTTGTGGTTCTAAAGCTTTGCTTTAGTAAATGTAGTCTGAGAAAAAAAAAGAAAAGGCTTAAAGCCTGCTGTTCTCAGTATTTAACCTGGGAACAACAGGGCAAGCTGTCCTATGAGTGTTTTCTCTCATGTTTGACTTGAAGGGAACCGCGCTCAGCATTAGAAAAGAGATTAGTTTCTAATCGCCTGTAATTGTGATTATCATTTGATCCATTGTAATCCACGTCTCCCTGAAAAATTTATTTCACTTATTGAAGTATGAGTGTGATGAATCTCAGGAAATGAGCCTGTTCTTTTTGACAGTGCTAAGCCTAAGTAATTGGACAGTAATGTCAGCTACAATGGCACATCGGTGAGTGCAGGTTTCTTTTGTGGCTGTGTGAAATGCTTTCCGGTAGATTTATAGTAGCACATTGCCTGGATAGTCCTGAGCATGTGTCTTGGTAATAGAAGGGCCACTTATTTCTTGTGCCATGTGGAGCTGCAGAGGGGGCTCTTGCTAGCATTGTGTCTGTGAGATCTGGTGTAGCTCCCTAGTAATGGTAACGGTTAACAGGTAAAAATTCCACATCTGAGGAATTAAACTTATCAGTTTTCAGGAAATCACATGAGTCTTTTCAGCGCCCGTCCGGAAGCTTGCTACCTGCTGTGCTTAGTTTCAGAATCCAGTGTTATCATTTTCCTCTCCAAAAACTGTTTATCATCTCATCCATCTGTGCATCAGATTACTTTATTCCAAAAATCACAGACTCTTCTGGGAAGGATATGACCTCCTGCTTGGCTCTCCAGGGTGCCAATTCTTTGTCCCTTGTTGTGAACAGCCTATACAAGCATGATAGCAGGCTTTGCATGATCCTTTCAGAGCTATTTGTTAGGCTGTCTTGTCTACGTGGAGCTTCACTGGCTGCTCAACATCTTTCTTCAACAGAAGCCTTTGCAGACTGAAGCACAACCTGTGATTTTTAGTAGTTCATTAGCTAACTGTTATTTAGCACAGGTGATTGTTTTCTTGTGCCATGTTGGGGAGATGCACAGCCTCCATTGGGGTGAGTGTCTGTAATCATCATATTCATGGGTCTACTTGCTTGTGCATACTGGGGGGAAACTGGGAGGTCTTCTGTGTGTGGTATGTGAGGACATTGGTGCAGTGATCCCCCACGTGTGGCACACAGGTTTGGGAATAAGGCAGAGTGCTCCTGGGCTGTCCCTCCTGCCTCTTTTATGGTGTGAAATCCTTCCTGGTGCTGAAGTGTGGTACTTCTGGCTGCTTGGACCAGCCCTCCCATTTCCATAAATTCTTTTTCACAGCCAACTGTATCACAAGTAATAGCTCTGACAAAACAGTATGCTTTTCTCTGTAGGAAGGGATTTGGTAGAACAGCTATAAAATGGTATTTTTTGTAGTGTTATACAGCAATGTTACCCAGGCTCTTCAGCCTGGAGCAGATGGATCTAAGCCGACTTTCTAGTGGATTTAAGCAAATTCAGGTTGAACTCATAGGTAAATCTTCATTTAAAGTGTTTTATATGCGAATATTTAGATGACAAAAATCTTTAATAAGAGCATGCAGGAAAAACGCTCTCAGTGTGAATCACTAAGTAGTTGCTAACACTGCTGTAGATGACAAGTGTGAGGGAAGATGAGAGATGTGTTTTGTGGGAGCAGATGTAGGCTGCGTTGATCATTTTGTGTCACTGTGAGCTCCACTTGTCACAGATAGTAGCAAAAAGATTTTTTTGCCTTCCTTGCAACTTCTGTACATCTTTTACCCGTGCAGTCTGAGCAGAGTTTGGGCAAAGTGTTCAACATGGAGAATAACCTAGGCTGCTTTGGTGATTATTTTAAGGTTCAATTTAGTGGGCAATGCTATTTGGAGCTGAGAAATGCTCTGTTGCCTTGGTGTGCTTGGGTGAGTTCTGATCTGTAGTGCCAGTTGACTGTTTGAGATGTGGAGTGCAGTTTCTGCAGCAGCCTATTTCTTGAGCTGATGCTGCCTCTGACTGGCAAATAAAAGGTCTGTCCCTGCTGGAAAACTTGAACATCTTGCCTGGAAGAACAGAACGTTCGCTGTTGTTTAAGGAAGATCTGCTCAGCAACACACCTCCTGAGTGGATTAGACACACCTGAGGCAAGTACTGCTGTCCGTTAGGACTGACACACTGAATGGACTCAAACTGTGGGCAAACTGTGGAGGTCCTTGTGGGAATACCTGAGCACGTGCTCTGGGATTTGGCACTGTCTCAGTTTCCTTAAGCAGTTTAGTTAGAGCTTGTGAATGGCTCAAAGATGTAAACTTAAAGCATTTTTCTTTCCTGTGGTGAGAATATATATAAACCACAAAAAATGATTGCCCTCAGAATTAAATAGGTTTTCTTTTTTTTGTTTAAAAAGTGATTGAGTCAACATGATCAGGAGTGAGTAAGTTGAGGTGGTCTTGGCTTACAGAGCCATGGCTGTCCCGTGGGCTGGTGGGGGACCCTTTCCTCAAACTGTGTAGCTGAGAGCATGAGAAGAGAGGGGGGTTTCATCTGTGAATTGTCCATGAAGAGCACTCATCCTCCTATTCTGCACACACATCTATCCTGAAATTGTTTCTCCCTTGAAGGGAAGGGATGAAAGGAGTACTGCTCAGATGCACAAGTGTTCCTGGCTTTTCACTTCTTGTAGCTGCTTAGCTTACTCCATTGACAGCTGCTTTACATATGCATTTCATCCATATTTCACCTGATAGTATTTTTCCCATTGGTAGAACGCCAGTATCTGGGAACGACATGCCTATTATGAACACTGCTATAAATCTAAGTAAATGAAATTAGAATGTTGTTTTTCACTTTTATGCATGGCTTGCCATGTAGCCTACCTCAAGCTCCCTGAATGTTCTCTTTTTTCCCCCATTATTATCGTTCTTGGTTGTTTTTTTTTTGATTGACTTGGAAGCATATAGCCCAGAATGAGAAAGAAAACTGAAAGCATTGACTGCAGAAGTAGAGCACAGCAACCACTAATAAGCAATTACGTGGGGTGGTAGATGGGAAGTTGGCTAAGAAAATACAATTGCCATCAGGCTTTCTTACATTATTAAGCGACTTTGCATCTAATTCTCAGAGCTGGTTGAAAAATCGATTAAAAATAGTAATGGGAACATTTAACTGTAAATAAAGTAAGTGGCCACACGATGTCCCCACTGTTCCATGCTAATGCATGTGGTGGGGCATTTATAGCTTAGTACAAAGCTGACACTTAAGTAACAAGTGTTACTTTTTACGTTGGAGGTTTAGCATTCATTTTTATATAACCTGTTCTTATTGATAAATCAACCAATTAATACCTGGTCTAATAGCTGGAGAAAGTAAAAGGGGAATGCATTGGTTAACTCACTTGCTTTTTGTCTGAGTTCTTTAAATCCCAAAGACTGGGAACAAATAAGACTTGATTTTTTTGAGGCAACACGTGTTCATTCCATGGGAATGCAGTTTGGTCACTCCAGTCAGAACGAGAAAGGGATTTAGAGAGGTAATTTTCTGCTTTTATAAAAGCTATTACAGTTGGTTTATATTTTGACTAGGAAAGTTAGGGGCTGTGGATTTCTAATAACTTGTTTAGACAAGGCAGGTAACTAGGAACAAACTACGGTACAAAAATAAAAGTAATGGTTTGGGGCTGTTAAGGCAACTTACTGTGGAAGGAGTTTGCTTTAAGCAGAAAGAAGACATTCTGCAAAATTAATGTGTCCACGCAGGAAACTTATGCATAGAATAGCTACAATGATAACATGTGCATCCTGGCTTCCAAATAACAGATGTGCCCTGAAATGCTGTATGCACCATGTGTGAATAACCAGATGGTGGTTGGTGCTGCACAGGTATAGAGCATAATGAGCTCACTGTAAGGATGAAAACACTCCCAAGTCCAAGACCACACTGTTATATGCAGGGTGGGGTAGTGATGTTTTCCTTAGGAATTCCTATAGCTACAGCAAATATATCCATCCAGTTGCTTTGGTTTTTCAGTATCTCTGAAAATCACAGCCAGATTGTTGAAGTCCCATAGTACTTGGTCTGAAGAACAACATTTTGGGTAGCCTGTTGTGCCTGAAAACTCATGCAGTGGGGCTTTGAATGCCTGGTATAGACAGACATCAGCAAGTATGTCCATGTTCATACTTTCTGTACATGCATTTTGGTTCTTCAGCTTGTAGAGGATCTGCTTCTTCCCTGAGAGACTCGATGGGTTCAGTTGTCCCTTCTCTGGTGCAGGAGTTGTGAATTATACTTTTATATTTGTGGTACACTTGCCTTTTGTTACTGAACTGATTGGTGCAGTACTTGCAGCATCCTGTGGTCTCGTTTGCCTGGCAGCTTCCAGAGTTGGATTTTTATCTAAATAACTACAGAGATTATAACAGGTGATTGGCATTTCACTTATAAGTGATTCTCTGGGAGTTGGTGAAAGTGAATGTACTTTCTTAAGAGAGACATTAAGAGGGACTGCTCAACCAGTAAGCTCAGAGTGCAGCACAGAGTTTAGCATACAAACTGTCTGTCTTTGTCTGTGAAGACATGCTGCCCAAATCCTTACAGTTGTTACTGAAAGGGCTTGGAAAGGGACTAATATTTTCCAAAAAGCTATGTCTACTTGGTGTTTAGTGTGGAAATTATGTGCTTTTTTGTGTCTATGATTTTCATGACCAGTGTGAAAAGTTTTTTATAAAGGTGGCTTATGCTGCCAGCTACTATAGTACACACCAGATTCCCACTGAACTGGATTCATGCTGCTGCTACCACTGCTGCTCAGACAGCTGGCTCATCGACATCACAGGTGGCCTTGCATGAAATACTAAACTCTGGTGGAGTTGTAAACAATGGGGCTCTTATGTGCCCAGAGACTGCAAATCTGGACTCAGACCTACTCTCTCAGCTACGATGCTATCTAATGTGATCGGGCAAAGAAAGCTGACCCAAGTAGAGAAGTCTTTACAGTGCTTCTGGAACTGAAAGACCTGAACTGCAGTACAGCATGCACAAGCTCCCTGCATGCTGGCAAAGAGGCTCATGGGAGCAGTCCGTGTTTGCAAGAAACCTGCACTGCTGCTAACTGAGAACCCTGTTGTATGGATTTTAGTTACAGAAGAGTAATTGCTTTACTAAGTACAAAGAGAAAGGCCAGCTTGCAAGTGGGGGATTTTTGTGCACTAATTAAACTGTGAACAGTTGCTCTTGAGCTATGTGAGACAGCATATATAAGGGACAGTTGCTTTTTAGATATAAACTATACAGTATATGGGTCACATACACGTTTCATAATACGTTTTATGTCCTGTTGGCTGCTGCCTTCCTTTTTGCTTCCTTTTCTAGAATGGGGGCTAATTAGTGCAGCCTTTCAATGAGGGAGCCAGCTGCCCTGGGGTTATGAATTCTCTTTTCTTTGTTCCCAGAGGGAATGAAGCAGGAGATGGTGTTCCCGCCTGGGAGGCTCCAGATCACTTACCACATCCTGTACTGCATGCCTGGCTGTGTAAATGCTTAAGGGAGAAGGCAGTGTAGTAGCAAGAGGAAACATGCTCTCAGGCTCTCTATCTACTGCACAGTTTCTCTGTCCCAGCATATTTGGCTGAGTGTGTGTGTCTGCGTTGAGCAGGAGCTCAGTGCTGCCATGGCTCAGTGTAGCTGCTCCCCGTTTGCTGCAGGAGTGGTGATTTGGGTGTTACTGTCTCTGTGCCTAAGAGGTGTGTGCCATGTTATCATCCAGTTTGACTCATGAATAATAATGCTGGGGAACACTGCTCTGTCCAGGTTGTTGGCCCTTGTGCGTGCTGGCCCTGTCCTGTTATCCCAGAGCCAGGACAGAATGGAAGGTGTGTTCACAGCTATATTGTCAGCGTCTTCCCATGAGCTGGCACTTTTCAGCCACATTTGTGCACCAGCCCCTTGGCCAAGAAGAAAATGCAGTTTCGTCTTTCAGCACTGAAGCCAGGCTTTCTCTGGACAAATTCTAGAAAAGTGAAATAGGAAGCATTAATCCAGCTGGTAGGTATCTGTAGCTGCCAGTTGGTCCTCATCTAGCACACTTACAAATCTTAAATTCTGTTCTTACCTCAGTAGCAGAGAAGCTGGGGGTACCCTGAGAATACTGTGGAGTTTGAAACTTGCCTGGCACTGTAGGGAAAGCAGGAAGGAGAAAACAGCCATCACTGAGTGGTAGTGGGAAGAGGCAGGAAACAATGTGCTTTTAATGATAAAAAAAACTTAAAGTGAAAAACAAGTGAAAAACTTGCTTTACTGTTGTGGAACTTCATTTTTGTGAAGCATATTTTTGAATGCTAACTCTAAAAAAACATCCTTGCTGTTTTGAGGAGAGAAGCATAGAGATCATTTAGCAGTCTGTAGGAGTCTTTAAGATGAAAGTGTGTTTTTGCTGATCCCTGGCTTGCATGACCTTAAGTTTCTTGGAGCACTGCGGAGTCTTAATAATAACCTTGTGTTGTAATTAGTGGTTCTTCAAAGAAATGCCAAGCTTCAACCAATATACTACCAAGGCTGATTTGCTTAATGAACTGATAGCAGAAGGCAAATAAACCAGCTGCTGTCCTGTATGCCTGATAGGCTGCCCAGCAGTTGTTTGAGCATTTTGAAGGGACCTTCATGTGACGTTTGTGACAGCAAGCTGTTTTCTTGCTGCCGCTCAGGCATTTTCTTCCATTTTTTATTGACAGCAGAATTGATATGGCCCTGTGTCCTTAACACAAGACCAGCGTAAGTCAGTCATGTACAATCTCTTGAAATCCTGTTAATATTAAATTTTCATTGCTGTGTCCATTTGTTCTCGTACTGTTAGTTTTTAACTGAAGGATGGGCTGCACACACATGGGAGTCATTAAAGAAACAGTTAAATATAGCTTTACTTTTTAAAAACAAATAAATTGTATATGTTGCTTAATTGCATGATGATATCTAGCAATACTTGGTTCATTCACATTCACAAATGTGTGGATTGCTTTGACAGTTTTAATGGGAGATTCTGGAAACCTGGGCTTTCTCCCTTGTGATAGCAATTGAAGGTGAAAGCGAAGTTGTATACTCATGAAAGCAGGGAGAAAAACATATTTTGCAATAACAATGGTTATACTCCTGTGTTCTTAATCCCTCTTATTTACATCATTGAAAATGGATGTCTGAAACTGGAGTCTGTGTAAAGCACACCAGTCTTCATGAAAAATCAGAAGAGTAGTTTGAACAGTCTTGCCAGGCAGTGAAGATGTCAGGCACTCCTGTGGAGAACTTGCAGCAGGAATAGTGGGCTCATTGCAGACTAACACTGTTATGAAGGTTGCCTGAAGGCAGTTTTGGGCTTCATCTGCATCCAACATTCATGAGTATTTACTGAAGGGGAACATCCTTCTATAAATGCCTATGTGCATCTGTGCATTCTTCTTACAAGAAGAGCAATGCCTGAGCTTTCTTTTGTGTTGAAATGTCAAAATATGTCTGCTGTGTTTGTATTTTCTCTCTGCTGGAGCATGGCATCTTCCCTTGCGCAAACACTATTGTGGCAATCTGACTAATGAGTAAGTACTTTCAAAATATGTCCACTTGGCTGCACTGTAGATTTATAAATGTTACCTTAAAAATCTTCTGCTGGTTCTTGTTTCTGGAAATAGTACTTAACCTGAGGTTGAAAAACTTTTTATTTCTTGGGATGTTTCCAGTGTTCTGGTATCAGTTCTTTTGTGAGAACAAAACTTTGGAAAGTTTTGATGTTCAATCTGTGCCGTATTCAGCCTAAGTTTTGGGCAAAAGCATTTTTTGGTGCTAACCTCCAACGTTAGGATGGGCTGGTGTGAGCTGGGTGCAGCCAAAGGCTTGGCACCTGTCCTGCTGGGCAGGAGCCGGGGAGAGCAGCAGCACAGAGCCCTGCTTTGTGCTCACTGTGTGCCAGCAGCCCTGGCTGTGCCTGTGTTGGTGCTGGTTGGCACTGGGCTTTTGGGCAAGTGGGGAAAGGCAACTTGACTCATGCAGCCTGAATGGGGGCATTAGAGGGTGGGTTAAAGCAAGTGAGGAAATATCTTGAGAAGGTTACTCAGACTTTCCCTGCTCTCCATGCTTTTCTTCCCCCCTTGGAGGTTTCCTGCAAAATCTGGGATGTGGCCGATCTTGCAAGGCCTCGTAACCAATACTGCTATCTCTTCTGACATATGGGAAATGTAAATCAGGAGCTGTGCACCTTCACTCAGCTCCAGTATGATCCCTACTGGTGGCTTCCCAGGCAGAGATCTGAACCCTATCTGATTTGAAAATTGTTTTGATTTGATATATGCAAACAGTTCTACTTGTTCCGTATCTCTAGCATTGCCTGTTGTGAACTGGTATTATATTTTAGCTAGCAGAACATAAACTAGCTATATTTTAGCTAGTTTAAAATGTATAGGTTACTTCATTCAAACACTGCCTGTTATGTTCCATATTGCTTCATCAAACACTGCATTAGCTTTGACAATCACACACAGAAGAACAGTGTTCGGCGTTAACAAACAGCATTACTTGGCAGCCTGACCACCCAGCTTATAAAAAGGCTTTGGCTTTCACATCAGTGGGATCTTTGTATTGCTGCCAGCATGTTTTCCACAACACTGCTTCATGGTTGTGTAAAACTTCTGAGAGGGGAAGACTTATAGCAATAACAGGCTACACTATTGTGCAGCAAGATTATACGCTGCTTATCATAGATGAAGTGCTAAGTGCTGGCTGAGTCATCAAAGGGATTGAGATTGATGTGCGTGAGAGCGGATAGCTGCGTGTTTGTCTTCTTCCTTGTCTTCCTTGGTGTAATATTGTGTTAGCTGTTGAGCCTGAGTACTTTCACCAATACTTGCCCTGTTAGCTACTGCCAATTTTGACTAAGCGCTGGTCACAACAAAGAGCAGCAAATTTCTAAACTTGTTCTTCCCTAGCTAGATGGGATGCATCTGCCAAACTCCTTAAAGGAGGTCTTATAGATAGTGCATATGGATTACCTGGATTTATACTTTGCAAGTATGCTTCATCATGATATGAGAATGATGGCTTTTAGAGAGATTTTAATCAAGAAACATTCCTCTTACAAAATTAAATGTATTTCTCTCTATTATGTGAACTAATAGCATTTCCCCCTTTTGATATTCTTGTGAATACCAGTGACATTTACTTCAAATACAAAATTTAGCCAGCATGTGTGTTTACTTCTGTGCAAAACAGTGGCTTGACTTAAAGCCAACAGTAAAATAATAACTTCAGCTGTAAAACTTAAACAGTAATGTTTCAAAAACAGTTTATTCAATCAGGAAAAAACAGGAATCTTTTACAAAATGCTGTACAGAATTCAGGAAGCTTGCAGGTGAGGTCATCCAAACACTTTAGTGATACATCGAGAGCAAATAGCGCCTATGACAGCGTAACACTAACACCTTAATGCTACAGGGAAAGCTTTGCAGCAAAAAATGATAGCTTGCTATTTCCTGAACAGCTTAAAAACAGATAGTGGAAGCATGTATATTTAGTTATGTGCTACGGGAGCATTTCAGTTGTTACTGCAGAATCTTAGTTTTTCTCTTCCTTTTCATCTTTCTTCTCTTTCTCTTTTTTTTTCTCTTTCTCTTTTTTTTTCTCTTTCTCTTTTTTTTTTTCTTTCTCTTTTTCTCTTTCTCTTTTTCTCTTTTTTTCTTTTTCTCTTTTTTTCTTTTTCTCTTTTTTTCTTTTTCTTTTTTCTTTTTCTCTTTTTTCTTTTTCTTTTTTCTTTTTTCTTTTTTCTTTTTTTTTCTCTCTTTTTCTTTCTTTTTTTTTCTTTTTCCCTTATTTTTTTTTCTTTTTTTTTTCTTTTTCTTTTTCCATTTGAAACAAATAAAGGAATCTGGGCATCTGCCACAAAAATGTGGAGTGCCAGCTGAGAAGAAATACGTGTGCAGCTGTAATCCAAAAACAGCAGCAAGGTTACAAAGACTTCTCCTCCAGGGTTAGGGAGTTTGCTGACTTTTAGACCTCTGCCTATTAGGCCATTAGTGCCTGCCTTCAACCTTTGATCTTTCTGCAATTCTGGAAGCTCTCTTCATTTTTTTGCAACACAAGGCCAAAGCTGTGTAATTACAATGAGGCCATTGTTCTGATCATCCCACATATGGATGCAGTGCAGAAGAGTCAGAGAAGTGGCTTATGTTGCAAGAATGCAACAGTCTGCATTGTACAGTGTATATTAATCAAAACAGCCATTATTGAGTGAATAAGGCCTGATTGTTTTTACTTAAACATAGCTATTTATTTATTTATTTATTTATTTTCAGAAGGGCAGATGCACCTCAAGACAAGATAAGGGAGGAACACATTAAGCAGAGAGTGAGGGCAGTTTGTCAAGGCAGAATTGTTAGAGAGCGAATCTGGGAGAGTCTGAGCAGCATCAACATGACAATACAAAAACTCTGGGCACACAGGGTTGATCTGTGTTACAAGTGTAATGAAACTTGGACACTGTTGCTGCAACACCCAGTAATGGTCTGCCTGGAAGAACTCTGGAGTTGATGTGTTCTGCATACGGCATTAGTGGGAGACTCAACGAACTTGAAATTCGTTGTATGTCAAAGAGAAGTGTAACTTCTTGTCAAGCCAAAAGATGCTGGATATATTTTTTAAGAATTCCCTTATTTAGTTTTTAGGAAACATTTCCTTTCTCCCTTGATATTTGGACAAAGAATGCAATGGTGTCCTTAGTGTTTGTTAATGACTGCTAAGTATGACTGCCTTCCCTGCTGATCTTGTGGGCCAGACCCTTGGCTTTTTAGGGTATCAGTGGCCATTTAGGAGCATCGCTATGCGTTTGGGAGCACAGTGTACAGACTGGAAATAGCACAGTGTCTTTGGACTTGTTCTGGTTGGTGGAGTGGGGCCAGACTTGCAGCTCTGATCTCTTTCTCTAGGCTGTGAAAGAAAAGACTGTGGAAATGGCTCTATTCCCTGGTTACTCAAAACTGCTATGGTGTGTAGTTGCTAATGTGTCACCTCCTTCCTAGCTCTAAGGAAATGCCTGACTTTTCTCAGCTTTGCTTTTATTGTACTCCACTACCTCTGACAGATTTGGACTGTGAATCATAAATAGCTTGAATCAGAAGGGACCTCAGGGATGATCAATTCTAGCCTCCCTGCAGCAGGCAGGATTGACAAGTGATAGATCAAGTACCAGGCTGCCCAGGGCCCCATCCAGCCTGGCCTTGAACACCCACAGGGACGAGGCATCCACAACCTCTCTGGGCAGCCTACTCCAGCATTTCACCACCCTCAGTGAAAAACTTCCCCCGACATCTAATCTAATTCTTCCCTTCTTTAGTTTAGAATCATTCCTCTTTGTCCTATCGCTATCTACCCATCTAAAAAAAATTTAGATAACAGGATTTCCTTCCTGTTTATGATCTCCTTTTATATATGAAGGCCACAATGAAGTCTCCCCACAGCCTTCTCATTCCCATATTGAACAAGCCAAGCTCCTTCAGCCTGTCTTCATAGGAGAGGTGCTCCAGCCCTCTGATCATTTTTGAGGCCTTCCTCTGGACCCTTTCCCAGAGCTCAACATCTTTCCTATATTAGGGGCTCCAGATGTGGATGCAATATTCCAGATGGGGCCTCATGAGGGCAGACTAGAGAGGGACAATTATGTCCCTGGCCACCCTTCTTCTGATGCAGCCCAGGATACTATTGGCCTTCTGGGCTGCAAGTGCACACTGGTGGCTCATGTTAAGTTTTTCATCTAGCAGGGCCCCTAAGTCCTATGGGTCTAGTAATCCAATGGTTGCTTTCTTGTTAGTTACAGCAGAAGCCACTTGCCTTTAGTTACCAGTTAGCTGGTTAGTGCCTACCAACCAGTATTATATACCAAGTGAGAGCTATGACTGCGCTGGGTGCAGCCTTCACTCTCTGGAAAGAGTTGCTGATACCCTCCTTCTGGTCTGTCTGCACTTTGGACCGGACCCTCAGTGCTGCACAGAGAGCCCCCTGCGGCAGTGGGCAAAGCACTGAGTCATCGGGATGGGAGCGGTGCGTGGCGCTGGCAGTGAGAGCATGCTGGGGCTGACTCCAGGGCTGACTGGCTCAGGCCCACTCCTGCCTCTCGGGCTCAAACTCTGGCAGGCTCTGTCTTGTCCCACCACGCAGTGCTGGGACTTGCATGGGCTACAAGGAGAGTCCCAGTGTACCTATGTGGTAAACAAAGGCGTAACTGTACAGCCAGGGGCTGAAATCTTTCGAAAGTTGCAGTAGCTGGAAGGGCTGCGCTCGAAACGCATTTGAGCCAGTTCAGTTCAGTGACCTTTCATCTTTTTTTTTTCCATTCTTTTTTGAAAATAAAAACCAAAGGGAACCATTAGGTCATCTGCCTCGGTGACTATCTGATACTTAGCACAGTTAACAATGTAGCAGACATAACTGACAAATTATGTAATACACTATAATTAGAAGGAATTCTGAAATTAGTGTAAGCATTAATAAGAATAGGAAAGTTAGTTAGGCATGTTGTAATGAGGAGATGCTAAAATGCTACCATTTAAAAATATATATTTAAAAAAAAACTTTTTTCCTTTGAAATTACTGCCAAAGATTTCTCTAATTAGAAATGATGTTCTTTCCCATTTTTAAAAAAGGAGCATGACAGCATGGCTAGGTTTCCTGTTGAGATTTGGTATCTTCCTATGCTGTCAGTAGGCAGAGAATATTTACCAGGAAATGACTGAAAATCTTTCTGGAATGTTGCAATTGCTGTGTCCAGAGCCTGCTGCCTCTGACAGTCCTGACAGCGGTAGACCTTTAATAGAGCCTAATAATTGGGAATCTATTTCAGTTAGTGACAGTTCCCCTTTTGGACTGAAAGAGCTGGATCAGTAACACACTGCCATTAATTTTACATCCTGTATCTTGCTGTGTTTTATCTGAAGAGTGAAGCTATTTGTTTCATGTCTAGTTGTTATTTAAGCACTGCCACTTACGTGGCACCTAACAGTATTTGACTGCATGACATTAAAAAATAGAAGTACTTTCATGCAGAACTCGGAGCTCTGTGAATTTGGCTTGTCTCACTGCAGCATCTTTGTGCAGCTCTTATCTTTGGTGTGCAGGGTTTGGTCTGCATGAGTTTGCAGAAAGGAATGGTCGGCCCAGGGGGATCAAACTTGTAGAAGTTGGCTGCTCTGTTGTAGCAAGAACAGGGTGAAGTGTGTAGAGCTGAGCACAGTACAGATTTAGTCTGTTTGCTGGTTGCAAATGGTTCTTCATGTTTGGATTGTTAAAAGGTGCTTGTACTATTTGTCAGAGCTCGATACGTAAAAGCCACAAGAAACACACACAGTCTGTGCCACTCAGAAGAGGTAAAGCAGGATGGGATGCTGGCAACCAAGAGAGGGGAAAATGTTCCCTCTGCAGGAAGAAATGTGCCTGTTGCACTCAGCTAAGGAACACTGTTATTGTGCCCCACAAGTCTGCTGTGTGGGAGGGGACTTGCGGGGATGGAGACACTGCTTAGCGGTGCAAAGGCACTTTCTCATACCTCAAGCTGGCTGAGATCCCTGTGTTAAAAAAGGCAAACCTGGCCTAGCAAACATGAATTCATCTGGATTGCCTGATTCAGACATGAGCTGGCAGCATGACTGCACAGGGTGCGGTGAGGAGGCAAAGGTAGATGGGTGTGGGTAACAGCTCAGCATAGTGAGCAGCGTGCTGACCAGCTGCTCCCTGGCACCATTGGCTCCAGGGACTGCTGAGAGCTTCAGCAAATCCCTAAAGGAAGTCAAGTCATGTGAGGGTGCTGGATAATCCTGCTATATATGTTCCTATCCTGGACGGTCTGTCTTCGCAGGCTCACACTATGGCCTGATGGTTGCTTCAGCTGGTGCTGCAGGTGAGAGGCAGTATTGCTGCTGTCCTTCTTTCGGGCCGTTCTGACCCGTGTGTGTGCTGGCACGAGCGTGCCTGGTGAGCCGTGCTTCAGGTAGCGTGGCACAACGCTGTAGTGCAAAGACAGCCTGTCTGCCCTCGAGGAGTACATTTTTGTGTGCACTTGGCACGCATGACCTTATGTAAACCATAAGGTGTGTCCAAGAAGCAGAGTGAAGCAATTGCGTGACCCCAGGCACAGGACTTTGAGAAATGTGTTACAAATTTTTTCAGCAGGAGGTGAGGAACAGGGAATAATGGGCATGTTTTCCCCTGCAATTTGTTTACGCAGGTTTCAGCTGTAAGGGCTGCTTTGAGAATTTCAACATAAGGCTGAATCCTGCTCTGCGTGGCTGTAGAATGACAAACTGAGGATAATTTTTTCTTTTGGTAAGACACGTGCAAACTCCTTAGAAAGAGGAAAAATGTTTTAAATCTCACAAATACTTTTTTGCAAGTGAGCTGCTGCATCTCTACTCACCCCTGGGCTACTTCCAGTGGCATGCAGAAAAAAAATACTTAACAGCATGGAGACAGTCCTGGGCTCAGGGAAGACTGGAAACAAAACCAGACATGTAGCAATCCAAATTATCTCTTTCTTGTTCCTGCTTTCATTCTTTTTACAAGATGATGCAAATAGTGCCTTGCTGGACTTCTATTTCAGTTGCATGTAGCCTATTCTAGAGTAGCAAAAGACACAGCTGTTATACTGAAGTGTAAAAATTAGCTTGTACTCAGGATTACTGTGGTGGGAGGGTGGTATGTGAGGCCTACCAAATGGTTCAGCTGGGTATGCAGTGCTGATAATCAGTTCAGAGGAGGGCTGCCTCCTACTTGCACCAGCAGAGAACTGATGAGGAGAGAAAATGCCTATGTTGATGCTATTCATGAAGAGGAGAGAAAAGGGGATTAAATTAGCAGTTAGTGTCATCAGCCTCAAGAACATCTCACTGCAGGGCTGGGTGCTCCCATTAGCGTGTGGCTGGAGCCTGGTGAGGCTGGGCAGGCACCAGCCAGCACCGACCGTGTTAGTGCATGAAGCTGGGAGGTGGCTGCTGAGTGAAGCGTCCAGCTTGCCCATGGAAAGCTGCCTGGGGCGTATCTGGAGCTCAGCTGGGTGACAGAGTTCTGGTTTAAACATTCGTTTCCAGCCCTGCACCAACATGAAAGGAGAGGCAAGATGTGCAGGTTGGGCATGCTTAAATGTAGGAAGGAAAGCTGCTCTTTAGCTGAATGCTATCTTCTGTCGTATGCTAGGCAGAACAACCTGCAAGCTATTGACATAGTAATATAGCACCACCAGACATGTAAGACCAACAGCTAGTTGAACAAATCTGTATAACATTGTCTCGGGGTGAGAGTTTTTACCCACACTGCTGAATAAGAAAATGAGAAACAGAAGCAGCAGAATGCTGTGTCACACAGCAGTGTGGGAGCTGCAACTCAAACGAGGCTCATGTAGCTACAGTGCTGTCTGTGAGTGACTGGCAGATGAACTTCAGGTATTTCCAGGAAATCTGTGTTTTTTCTGTTTTGCAGACAGAAATACAAAATCTCTACATTGAGAAAAGCCTGCTTCCCTTTTATAGGATTAATTTCTTTAAAACTGTATTACCCTAACATCTAGGAATCAGTTAGGGACTATAGCCCCATTGTGTTTGGTGCCGAATAGATGTAGGCTGTCAGTAAATAGTTGTTGATGAATATGGTTACTTAAAGTAGGTTAGCAGATTTGCAAAGCAGTGTTGCCTTTATAGTGGTTTTTTTTTTTTTTTCCCCTGCAAAAATTCATCAGAGATTTCATGCTAAATAGTCAGCTTTTATTCTATTCCATTTTCAAAAGCTGCTTGGTGCAGTCTGGTCTCATTTAGGACCTATGTCCATGGTAGCAATAAGGTGTCTTTAAAATGCTGGAATGTATATTAGCAAATTATTATCCTTGGGGCTGTTATGTGGATTTTTAAGCATGCTTTGATCTCTTGCTGCATCTTCCCTGAAGACTGGTTTTTAAGTAGCAAAGCCAATTAAAACTTTTTACTTTTTTTTTTTTAAAGCACTATACACATTCTTATCTCAACCAGCGTTCACATAAACTGTAACTGTTTGCTCTCAGAGTTTAAAATACAGCCTTTGTGGTGGCAACTTGTTCCATAGCTTTCAGCTGTGACTGTTGCTAATTAATTCAGTTAATCATTAAAAGAACGGGACTGCTGACTGGTGACAAGGCAGCCTTTGGACCAAAATAAAATTACTGCACAGACTTAAGGTGGGAACTGATGTAGGAATAATAGCAATAGACCACCAGCTGTGTAAGAGATGGCTTTTGTGCTTGTTTATTCTTGGAGAGAATGGTTTGGAAAGAGGAAGAAAAGATACTTCCTAGATCTCTATATGTTATGAACTAAATGAAAACTATTTAGCATGATATCTAGTATAATACATTTAATGTAATGCATTCTTATTTACCTGTACTTACTTAAAAATGAAAGTTTATAGCACAAGCACGTTGTTTTGGCTTTTTGTATTACATTAACTGCATATTCCAGTATCCAGATTCTGAATCATAACTGAAAGATGTTTTATTTATAATGATTTCAAACATCTCTCTCTCTTTTTAACAACTAAAGATACATAATGCATGGCTTAGTTTACTTGAGATGGCGTAGGATTCATGCCACTGAACCACAGTGAATGCTGTAAGAAACTTCCTTCATGCAGGAACTCCAGCTCTGCAGTTAAGATTTGGGTAGATGAACTGTGAATCTTGGAGCTGAGTTAGACAACTATTTAGTATCATCCGAACAAAGACATTTCCTTTTTCTGTGCTTCAGATCTCTAAAGCTCAACGTGACATATGGTTGCCTTTTCTTACACTTGACCATTTATATGTTCAGAGTGGAGCACTCTGATCTGGTGTCAGTGGGATTATCATCCTGTTCCATAGTGCAGCTGAGAGAGTTTGGCTTAATGAGGGGAATTAAAAACCATTTTGACATGGACACTGAGGTCATTCAAACACAGCTTACGCAATGCAACAGATGGACTTCTGCAGGCACTTATATCTGATGCCATCCGAAAGACAATGACTGGAGGAAAGCTGGATTGGACTAGCTTGAAGGGAGCCATCATTCATTCTCATTTCCCAGGAAGCTCAGCTTTCATTCTTGGCCGTCTGTATTTGATTCAGTTTCCACGATTAGCCAGCTCAGTACTGTGAGCCAGACTAATGCACACTGGCAGTCCTGTTTTCTGCGTCCACTCACTTGGGTCAGCTCCTTGTATGACCCCGCTTTGCAGAAGTTAAAAGTACCTCTTCATGCACATGCTCTCTTTAGATCCTTTCTCTCTGGCTCGTTTTGTCTTGCATGTTTATACTGTGTAGCCTGGTGCCAGCGGTGAGTGTCCAGAGGCCCAGGTGACATGGCACTCCCAGAGTGCCAACAGCCAGCTCCATCCCACAGCTCCACTGGGCTGGAGTCTGGGTTCCTTGTTCCCAACTGACATATGTCTCAAGCAAGCAGTGCTGAAAGAGAGGCTGAATAGTAATATGGGAATGGCCACAGGATGAAAAGATTTACGTAGGTGTTTTCTCTAGCAGAGGTCAGCAGAAGATATCAGGGAGGGGATGTAAATACAAAACAAGAAAACTGCACAGTGCTCCTTTTGTGTTCCCCAGCCTGAAGCCAACAGCAGCAGAAAGGGCTTGCAGGATGAGATGTGGCACATGGGCTGCTAAGTTTTACCAGCCACTGGTTGATTTGTACTCCAAGAATATGTCTGATCACTTTTTGAAACCGTTTATACAGTTGACACAGCATACTGTGGAAGCTTAAAAGCTTACAGTTGTATGATGCTCTTTACATGAAAGGTATTTTTGTTTGTTTAAAGTCTGCTGCCTGATCAAAAGTAGCAGTAATGAATGAAACTGAATGATGTAAGGGACCAAGCGGTTATTTCCCATGCAACTTCTCTTGTACAGACTGCCATTATGTCCATTGTTTGCCTATGGAAGAAAAAAGGCAAATTTTGTTGCTGGTACTGCAGGCACTGACTTGAGGAAAGATAGCCATAAGCTCCTTATGTGTTAAAAAAACTCAAACTTTCTGTTGGTGCATACCAACAATTTCACTTTGCTCCAAGAAAATTCTCTGCACGCAAGGGATGCAAAGTCAAGGGGCAGCTGACACAAGGTAGTTATAGAACAGCTATTTATTGGTGAGCAGAGGCATTGTTAGGGATAACATATTCTGTGTTGTAGGATATGCCCTGCATTATTGATGACTTATATTTTCTCAACCAAAAGAATGCCAGCTGCTAATGTCTCTGTTTCACAGTCATAGACTGTGGTAAGGGTCATAGTTAGGTTACTGTTAGGGTGAAACTGTGAAGGACCCACAGGATCTGCATCCTAACCATTATGATCCCTTCATTAATATAACTCCCGCAAACACAATATTCCCTCAAGTATCCACAGTTGAACAAGAATGTTTGCATTTACTTTGGATTATATTAACCAAAATTTTTCCCTCCAAGAAAACCCCACCAAAATAGCAAACTTCACTTTGGTACCATGAGCTGCCCGGAAGAGTTGCAGAAGACCACTCATTAAGAGATATATATATATATTTTTAATGGTTTGAGTTTAAGTGAAATTTTCTTTTGGCTTTCTTTTGTGGTTCAGAGAAGGAAGTGGTGGTCTTATTCTAACAGAAAGTCTTGACTGCATCATTTGTGTGAAGAAAACAGCACAGTGCTTGCTGAGCAATGTTATTTCCAGAAGGCAATCTCTGCAGGCTGAAATACAGGACGCTTGATTTGCCACAAGCTATGTCTTGCAGCTTGATAGTTTATCGGTGGAAACACTTCCTTAATGAGTCAGTAAAGTTATTAGTTAGCGAATATCAGCTATGTCTTCTCCACAGGGAAGGGGAAAGTCATTTGGCAAGCTTTGCAGAGCAGGGAGCTGACTGCTGTTGCCTCCTGGTAAAGTGGAGGTAAAGTTTCAGGTGGAAAGGAGGAGTGAGCATCTTTGTAAGGAAATCTGATGCTACTCCATAACTTAACCAGGCATTAATATGTAGCTTTAACAATAGTTCTGTAGGATAATAGTAGATTCAAAGTAGTTATCACAGCATGTCTTCCAAACATAGCTTTCTATCGGCAAAATTGGTGTAAGGAATCCTTTCTGTAAACTGCTTTTTTCATCATTTATGCTTAAGGCACAGTCAAACTTCCCTATGGTTTTATTTAGTTTCTGAGTCATGCTTCTTTCTTCTCTTTTTAAATAATGACCTTTTTAGTCCCCTAAGAATAGCAGTGTCACTATACCCCCTAGTTCCTCTCTTCTGCAGGAGCTCTTGTCCCACGTCACATAGTGCAGCTGACCTGTAGCAAGGTGCCTAAGTGCAGCCCATCAGGCAGTGGTCTGTTGTCACACCTGTCCAAGCACAGCTGGTTCCTATCTGCTGTGGCAGCACCTCTAAACCCTGTATCACCTGTGGGTAGTTACTGAGGAAACTGATTGGAATACCCATCCAAACCTGTCTTCCTTATTTTAAGGGGGAAAAGAGGTGTGGGGGGGTCATAAAGAACTTATCGGTCTGGGTTGCTGCTCTATGCTGCTGTGAGTATAAGAGTTATACTTTTTTCTTATTTTTCCAGCTGTGGTGTGTTCAGGAAGTCTACAGCTTTAGTGCTTTGGTCTGGGTATTAGGGCTCCATCTTGTAATCATAGAATTGCGAAGATTCAGAAAGACCCCTAAGATTGATTAGTCCAGCTATGTGTAAGGCAAAGGGCTAAGAGAACGTGTAAGGGAGCAGTGCAAGATGAGATGCTGTAATACTGTGTGAATACCATAGGAATTCAGGATAGTTTGAGTGCTCTGTTCTGGAGCCAGATGGGAACTTGATGTTTGCTGAAGACAATGCTGTACTTGTTTCTGTGCTTGTGTTCCTCTGAAACCTGGGGAATAGGTAGCTGTTTAGCAACACTGAATTATGTTATTATTTTATGTGATAACTATATGACAACTGCAGCCTTATAACAGGATATAGTATATGATAATGCTGAATTCCTTCTATGGATGTGATTGTTATCAGATTTGGGTGGGCTTCAAGTTTTGCATCTTAATAGCTTGATTAATTGATAGGATGTTAATTTATATTTCTTCTATCTTCAGGTACCCAGAATGTGGTGCTGTCTGTTTTATTTGAATGAATTCTGAAAATGTTCCAGTATGCCGTCTATAGACTAATGAGAGTGTCCGTAGCACTGCTTGGCTGGGACTATTTGAGGAAAGACCGGGGTCACTGGGCCAAGCACAGTGACATGTGTTGGCTAACTAGCCAGCTTGCAGAAAAACTGCTTTGTTTGATGAGGAACATCACGGTACTAGCTCTATTTTTGAGAATGAGGACTCAGAGTTGCTGAGCTTGTTTGGATCTCTTCCCTGCTTGGTTCTCTCTCTCTTTTTTTTTTTTTTTTTTAATAAAATGTGTAATACTGACTTTGGGCTGAAGATGCTTACTTTACTCATGGGCTAAGAATGCATTTCCTGTGCTGTCTGTGCATATTGTGAACATGAGCCAGAGTCCACCAGTGACTCAGAATTTCTTTGAACAGGCATCTGACTCACATGTACTAATGAACCAGCTTCCTGGGCACGGTGGGTGCTGTTCCGTGAAATAAGTGTTATTTGGACAGAGCACACTGCATGAGCATGTGTTCCTTGTCTTCTTCTTGTTGTGTGCAACCATCATTTTTGGTGATCATAAATCCACGTCTGAATTGCCTCAATATGCAAACTAACGATTACGATAAACAGTGTTTTGCCATTGGATCTATGTATTGAGTGAACAGGAAGACCTGGATTGCTTTTATGGAGCCTCAGGATGTCTTACTCTTGTGACAGGTTGCTACTGCACACCTGGGTGATATCTTTGTCCTTGCACCAGGGCACTGCTTCTAAATGTGTCCTTTGTGGAGCTGGAGTCTTGCAACATGAAGAAGACTCACTGAAGTTTCATGTTCAGGTTGAATGTAGTGAGGTGAAGTGGGAGAGTTTATCTTAAGAAAGCAGCCCATGTTTTGGAGGCTTCTTAAGATTAAGCAAACTTGACTGTTAAAATACTTCAATTAGCACTTAATTAACCTCGCTGTGTTTGGGAGTTTGAGAATGATTTGTCTTCTCCTCCTCTGGCCCTGAGAAAACTTGTCTCTCTGTAGTGGTTAGTAACACAAGGTAATGTCATTATTATAAAAATGAAATGTGTGGCAGAAACCACTTGTGAAAAATGACCATGGGCAAATACTTGTTTGTGTGCAGCTGTATATTTTGAAAAGGATAAAGAATATCATAGGGCACAATAACAGTAAAATATCTTAAAAAACAAACAAAACAACATTGTTTTTAGTAAAGTAGAGCATGCTTACTTTTTTGATCAAGAACAAGAGAATTTTAGATGTCAGAAGAACTTTGTAGACATGTGGTTCCTAACAGTGAATATGATTCAGGCACGTATTTCCTAATGTTCTCTACTATCACAGAATCATAGAACAGCTTGGGTTGGGAGGGACCTTGAAGATCATCTAGTTCCAACTTGTGGTGAGGGCAGTGCTGTCAACTGCCCAACTTTGATCTCGAGTGCTTAATTTCAGTCACTTTTTTTCTTTTTCCCAAAGTTGAAGCATGAGAACTGCAATACTAATTGTAAAGATTTGCAAAATACAAAGGTACTTTATGCAATGTACGTGTCTAACACAATCATTATCTACAGTTAACACCTGAATTCAATGAGTGTTGTCTCGTTCTTGTGAAAGATCACTTCTTCAGATGCCTATAGCTTTGCCAAAGTTTAGCATTTTAGGCTGATATTTTAACATTTGATATATTTATATATATGTGTGTGTATATGTGTATATATATATATATATATATACATATATGCTTGAGGGTGAAAATGTCTGTAAACTTTAGGAAAATTATTTTTGTTGTGATTCATGTGTAATGATATTTAGAATTCTTTTTTCCCATGCCAGTAAATATTAGGAAAAAACATCTAAAGAAGTTACACGAAGAGCATATGTTAAATGCAGGGTGGAAGATGAAGTTTAGCAAATAAGAGTTGGATTTCCCTGTGTAACCTGAGTCCAGTACTTTGGGTGGAGAGAGTGACAGAGGCATCGTTCACGTACTTTCTGTAGAGGATAAAAATGAATACTGAATACTTCAAATACTAATTGAAGGAGGAGTGTTGTGGAGAAAACATTGTTCCAGTAGTTTGAGACTTACAGTCTAGTGAGTGTGAGGCTGTGCACACATCTTTATATGTTCCCTATCTAGTCCAATCAATTTTTGTCAACGAATCGCTTTACTAGATGTAATAAAACCTAGATCAACATAATTACTTTCTGGTTTGTGCTTTTGGAGTACTATAGAAATAATAACAAGAAATAACAAGAGATAACTTGCAATGTCACTTTGTAGTGTATAATCTGACATAAATGCTGTGCTTATATCTAGATACTCCTGCAGCAATAGTTCAGAAAATTCTAGCTTTGCAGGTTGATATGCATCAGCCAGGCTGGAGGCAGTGGGTGGCAGAGGAGGCTGCTGTGGGATCTGCCTGCCACAGGCTTGGCCGCACCAGTGGAGCAGTGGAAACAGCTTTACTGCTTTGTCTTTTCTCAAGCCTGCTGTTTTTACAGGAGAGCCAGGATGCGAGAATGTTCAAACTTCAGGTCAGCTTGTAGGTTCTCTGTTCATGTTATTTCTTTTTTAAATCTTGGTTTATTTTAATTGTGAATAAAGGAAAAAGTATTGGTCGTAATTATCTATAGTTGCACTTGCTTGCATAGAAGAATCTGTCCATAAGTAAAGTCCACTCCAAGGAAATAAGATTGAGCAGAAGGCAGCGTGGACTCCAAGAGGGAGCAGCTTCAGTGACTGTCAGGTGCTGAAGTCCATTCAATAGATTTTATTGTTTGTGCCTCTGAGAGGAGTGGGGGGAAGAAGGGAGGGGATTCTGATTCCAGCCAGCTAAAACCTCTCTCTAGCACATTGCACTTCTAGAAGTGAAACATAACTGAAGAAAATATTTGAGGAGTCTGGAATAATAGTTCTAAGACGCTTCTGTGGTCTCTCTGCAGCAACTTTTTTTTTTTTTTTTTAAATAGTGAAATGCAGTGGGAAGAGGAACATGAGGTGATTTACCTTGTTTATAAGTCATGTCCTACTTGAAACAGCAGGGATAGGAGTGGTGTACAGAATACCATCCATAGGGTAGGCAACCCTCAGTTCAAACATGGCAGCTAATTCAGGAATGCTTCTAGAGCTGATCAGTGGTGGAGGCAGCACAGTGCTAAGCTTTGTGGCCATCCAGGACACCTGTGCCTGCCCTCAAATTTAGCCACCTCTGGACAGATGGCTAACAAATCTGGCAGCCTAGGCTGTTGGCTGTCACAGGGTTGCTGAGCATGTTGCGAATGCGTGTGGGGGAAGTCCATCACGGAGCTCCGTTAAAATATTTTATTAAGACGTTTTGTGCATGGCGTGCATCGTTGTCCCATCAGCGTGATCTTGGCTTCCTGGCCTAGGGAAATAGCTGATCTGGGGATTAGAAGAGTATTGGCTTGTTTTTGTGTTCCGTCAGTTGCTCTGAACACAAGCTTATCTTCTTTGGTCTTGAACAAACATTTGAGGCTTGACAGCCTTACATGGTAGTGGTGCAGAGGCAAGGAAAAGAAATATGGGCAATGTGTAAAGCAGTAGTGTTTGGCTCTGGCAATTAGGGTAGGTAGGATTGATTTCTGTATCGTGTAGCCAATTTCTGCCAATACGACTGTTGCTTTTTGCCAGGAAATTGGTTTTGCAGGCCTGATCTATTTCTTCCTTTGGCTGCATGATCAAGTGTATGGGTTGTCCTCTAATTGTCCTCTAACATCCTGTGTGCTTAGGAGGTGGTGCAGTCTGGCAATGGGCAGTGAAATAAGAGGTGACTGCAGCAGGCTGTGGGACCTGGGAAGGCAGGTGCCCATAGTGCTGCCCAGTAAGGTGCAACAATACTAGCAGGAGGAAAAGCAAGTGCTTATCTTGCAGCTGGTGCGCAGTACTCGCTGTGTTAGAAATGCTTCAGGGGAAGTCCTTTTATTGTGGATTTAGGAGGTATTAAGAATAACACAAACCAAGGAAAGCCTTCTTTCCTTTTTTCTTTTTTTTTCTTTTATTTTTTTTTTCCTCCAGCCAATGTGAACTTGCACTTTATCTGCAGTGGAGTCTGAAATCCAACATCCTACTGTATTGTGTTGACCTACAGTCAAACAACTTCCTTACTGGTCTTGATAAGAGTCAAATTACCTCCTGTATTCAAAAGGCAATACAAGTGGCTTCTAATTTCAAACCAATAATCTTCTTTCCTACGAAAGCTATCATGCTGTATCAGCCAAAATTATTATTGTAAGACACAGCAGTAATTTGCTCCTACTGGGTATGCAGTGTCTTAGTGTGAAATCTTACGTTCCAAAGGTGTCAGCTGTATAGCAGGCACTGTAACTTGCTGGAGGAGTTTGAATGGAACAGTTGATACATTTTTGAAAGTCAGATCCTTTTAAAGTCGATAAAGTTCTCACTTGAATGGCTTACTGCAGTAATTACTTTTTTTCCTGTGGCCTGAATGTTGCACAGACATCATAGCTGCTGTGATAGTTGTCACCCAGTGAGTAATGAATAAAGTAGAAATGGGTCTAGTCTGAGCAGTGACATAGAGAACTGGAATTCTTTGCACATACTGACTCCACCTGGCCTTCTACCTTTCCCAAAATTACTTCTGTAGGTTGTCAAGGCTTAAATCATTTCATCTGAGTTTATAACACAGGTTTGTTGCCCTGTGCGCTCTCTAGGTCTGCCTGCTAGGTCTGGGAACTTTATTTTTTGCATCATGAGTGTGAAGAATGTATATCAAATATGTATAGAACAACTATGCTGGGTTTAGGATACTGGCAAAGTTAAGCAAAATGATGAAGCCACATTAAGAAAAGGATACTCTGCAATTTTGTTTTGAAAAAAAAAAACCTTTCCTAAACTACACCAGAGCTGCTCTGGCTTTGAGTGATGAATCTGACCTGACAGGCTATTGGGTGGTGCTGGAGCATGAGGTTGTGTTGTTATGACTTCCTGAAAACTGAAATGGTGAAAGGGCTTTCTAGCCCTCTTTCTTCAAGTATTTGGTTTGCTAGCAGCAATAGTAGCTTTAGGTACTTGCCAAACTACCAAACTGTTGACCCATTTTAGCTGACTGCATGCTGGTCCAACATGGTCCCTGGGTAATGCTATTCCTTCATTGACTTATTCAGAACTGTGGCTTATTTAGTACTTCGTGTTGTTTTGGCTTTGGTTGTTGGTTTGTTTTTCTTTCTTTCTTTTTTTTTCTTTCTTTTTTGGCTCTGTGGCCTTGCTTCTTTGCAGGCACCAAGAATGCTGTTGGGGTAGGTTTTGGTAACTGCTTTAGGACAACGTGTTCTATTAACAGCAATTTCTAACAAATTCAGAGAAAGCAACAATGCTGCACCTAAGTTACAGGCCATTAGTAGTGACCTTAGTCCTGAGCTGCAAGCCAGCTTTTGAGTATAAGCCTAGAGAAGCTGCAACAGCTATCACAGTCTTTCTGGGCCAACAGGATTTGTAATTCATATGCAAGGAGATGAATATAGATGGCACTTGCTTTTCCCCGCACCTCCTCTCCCAGTAGCTTCCCTCCTCCACTTTTTTTTTTTCCCAACCAAGGGGATTTCCTGTCCTTGATGTGTGTAGTCTGTAGCAGCACCCATCAGAATTCCTTTCTCCATGTATTTGCTCCCCCATACCATCCTGAGTGCTTTCCAGCATCTCTAGGGCATGGTTTGGCTTAGTTCTCCATTGTTTGTGTGAGGAACTACCATGCATGTTTGTTCTGAACTGGCTCCTGATGCCTTTGTTTACTGGATTCAGTCTTCTATATCAGAAGACATTATAAACGTTGTTTTCCCCCTACGCCATCCTGCTTTCTGTGTGATGAGTTTTGTTTAAAAAAAGTACTTATTTTTGCCACCTGCTCTTGAAGTTATCATTTCCCAAGCTGAAGGTTCATAACCTTCCTGTCTTTACTCATGCCTCCAATCATCCTTACTGTCTCCTCTGAAACTTTCACATATGAGGATATGGGAACCAGACTACACGTAGCACTTTAGGCCTGGGCAAAGCGTGCATTTGTTCAGTAGAATAATGTTTGCCTTTTGTTCTGTTTTTAATAACAAAATTGGTTTTTGGTGGCAGCCAATGATGCAGATGGTGTTTCCAAGGACTAAGTCAAAACTCTTGGCCATGTTTTTGTGTAGTGGTTAGGAGCACTTTCTTCTGAAGTGAGAGAATATGATCCTTCTTTACAATGGAGGTGCTAGTTATACCTGTTTGGAGGAATGCATGAACCTAGTAACTTAAAAATGACTGGACATTCTGCAGTCTTGTGAGAGGGACTTACTTGTAATGTTCCTATAAACAATAGGAATCTGCCATTGCTGTGACATCTCAGATATACCTTCTTACTACTTTGTTTATGGAACTGCATTTTTCCTCTTACTGTAACTGCAGGCTGTTACACATGGTGTAGCAATTACATTTCCTTTAGCTGTATATTTGAATAACAAAAGGAGCTACTGTTACACACCTCAGCCTATGTGAGCCCTACCAACTTCACAAGCCATCTTTTTTGCTTATTATCAGCTTTGGAGAATCACTTGTACTCATCAAATTCCAGAAATTAATGCTTGAATGCATCTTGCAAAGATGTTAGAAATACCTGTTGTGTGGTTGTTGTTTCATATAGGCTCACAGACATAAGCTCCAGGGTATTTATTTCTGATAGCACATACAAACTGTGCCTTGGTGGATGAATAGAGGTTGGAAGGAAGCTTCCTTTACTGGCAGACTGCTCAGGCTGTCCTGTGTCATCTTAAGGAAGTTTTGGAGCTTGAAATGCTGACAAGTATTCTCTGAAACACATAGCTTCTGGTTGCAAGGCTCTTTCTGAGTTCCTGCTGACCAGTGAGGCAATACTGAGTGCTGAAGAGCTGTAGCCATGTGAATGGTTACCCTGCAATGCTAACAAACATGTAAGTAGATGGAGAGTTTGTGGATCTAACAATGTCATGGTTAACAGACATTTCTCCCTCCATCTGAAACACACATACATTCAATAAATGAATGTGAAGTATATTATTGTGCATCTCTTAATGGTATGTTTTTGATATTTCCACTCTATAATTGCTACTTGCTTCTTCAAGCCTGGCTGAACTGGAAGAAGAAATGCTCGAGCAATTGAGGGAATGAGACTTTAAAGACAGGTTAAAAAATGTTGGGTCAGGCTTTAGTGAAAATAGGTAGCATTTGTGAGGGAGTAATTAAGGCAAGAAGCATGGAAGTGGAAAAAGCTGAAAACTCTTTAGAGATGCTTGGTGAACCTTTGTGGCATATATGCAGGTAGGTTTGCAGTAGCAAGGAAAAGTATGCACTTGTTCTAGCGTTCTTTTTCTTCCTTTCATTCCATGGTGACTCCTGAACTTATTGGCTGCCAAACTTAACTTACAGCAAGATATCTCAAATATATTTAAGTTCCTACAAGTTTCATGGAAAAATCAGCAGCTGGGTAGAAGAAAAATACCCAATTAGTGCTTCCCACTGAGAAAGGGCAACTATGCCTTGGCTCTGGTCACTTTTGCCAGGCATCAGCCAGCTGGTCAGTGAGCACATGTCTCATGTCTGCTGGTCAGCCAGAAAAGCATCACCGCCCAGATGTCACTTGTCTGGCTTCACAGAGTAGTGGAGTGCTAGGAGATAAGTGGGCTAAGAAGCCCAGGACACATCTGTAGGAAAAGAGGCTGTAGGAAACATAGTTTTGAGAATATTGTAGAGAAATTCTATATGGTGGTATGGGACAGGCTGCTAGAAAGGTACTGCTGGAGCTTCTGTTCTCCTTTGAAAAAGTGATCAGTATGCCTTAATTGCAGTAATGTCAGCCAATTTGTGCCTGATGTATGTGCATTTGGCTTTTGTAAAGGAAAATGTGAATCTAGATATGAAGTGATAAGGAGACAATTTGAAAATATTTAATCTACTTATGAAGATGTTTCCAAAGGAAAGATGGACAGTTAAAGAAAAATGAAGCAAATACTGCCATTAGCACTTCTTGATTGAAAGTGTATTTTCTTTAAATGACTTCAGTGTTTTTGTGGTGATTTTTTTTCTTATTAAGACCTAAGTTTTCTAACACTTAACCTATGCTAATTCTTTTTATTTCAATGGGGATCTGGGGAGGAGGAAAAAGACCATTGTAGTGGATAACATAATATCTAAGTGACCATGTAAATCTGTAGCCATTTATTTTGTTCCAGATCGCTTGGCTTGTTTCTTCATAGCGCTGAGTTAGTACTTTGCCATATTCGTAGTAATGTGAGTTAGAGCTAAAAGATGTGACTGCAGACTGAAAAATGGAAGTATGCTATCTCATTAGCTAAGGCCTGAAATGGGTGCCAGCATTGAAAACCTCTAGAATATGAGCCGGTGTTTATCCAGTGGGTAAACGTTAACTTGCTGGATATTCCTGTATTCTAGGATTTCAAAGTTGGGAAGGCTTAATTAGTTTGTTCTTCATCCATTTTGTGTCATTTTGGGGATGATTAATGATTTGGTTTTGCGTCCCTTTTAAAGCACTTCATGGCTGTCTAGCTCTGTGATAGATAGCTTTCTCATGGTAATAAAACTGGTGGAAAACATTAGATATGCATACACAGTCCCTTCCTCCCCCTCAGACTGGTAAAACAAGGAAATAATCAATGTAATGTCAGATGTTAGCTTTCAGGAGGCTGTGGAGTATTTTAGGGTGTGTTGAATTAAGGAAAAAAAAAAAAGTATTTTAATGTAACTCGAGGGTTCACAAGTTTATAGGTTGGATAGTGAATAACACCTCAATAAATGGGTTTAAAAACAAGCAATCTGCTTTTGAAGTGAGCATCACAGTTGCATAATCCAAGGACAATTTTAGAGGCCCTTGTCTAGCAGGAATATCAAAGCAGTAAGAAATGTGGCTAGTGTTGTGGCTGATGGAAATTGATGTTGTAGCCTTTCCATGTGATTGCTCTTTGTGGCATCACAGTACTTCCTTGTTTGTTTGGTTTACTCAGGTAAACATGTCTTCATAGAATGGTACGCTGGTGATGGTAAGGTGGTTTAAATGAAGAGAATGGAGAGGGAGAAAAAAAGCTCTAGTAAGTCCCCACATTCTTTCAAGAACTGAGGATTTCCAGAGCAATGGCAGTTGTCCCCACTGTTCTGGTTGAGCAGCACATTCACTGCTCTGACACAGCGTGCACCTTCACTCTGTGATGTTCCTGTGCTTTGTGCCAAAATGCTGGCTGCTAGAACTGGTTTAGTATGGTCCTATCCCCTATGGACTGGAAGTTGTTCTCCTGTGCTGGAGAGAGGGACCAAACCTCGGGGTTGGTGCGGAGAGTGGGGGACTCCTGGCCCATACAGGCCCACATGTGGATGGTGCTCATTAGTCTGCTCTCCTGTGGGACTGTGTAATGACAGCACTGATGATGGTGGTCCTTATTGCTACAGTCATGCTGGTGGTGAGATGATATGTGAAGGGATGGCGTTGATGACAGCTTCTCAGCAATGCCAGGAGGTTATTGCCAGGCACTTCAGGCCACCTGTGCAAGTACTTGTGAAGTTGTTCCCTTGAATAACTATAGAACAGGTCTGATTATGATCCAGAGGTTCTTCTGGCTTGCAGACTTACACCTGGTGATTCCATTTAAATACGTACATACTTATGTTACATGAAATATGAATGCAATGCCTTTTATGAAAATTTATCTTATTTTTGAAGATGGAAGGTGTAGTTTACTTTAATTGCATACTGAAATGTGGGGAGACTAAACATAATTAAAATACTTAACCTGCGTCAGAGGTGGCTTTCTCTCATTCAGTGACCTATTTCAAACTACAAAGGACTTTAAACCTAAGAATATCGATTTCTTCAGAATGCTAACACGAGTAGGAGACGCTAGTTAATGATGGGGCTCATGTATTTTTACAGTGGAATGACTTTCCTTGATACATGTAGCACTCTATAAACATAGCTGTAACATTCTCAGTTGGATTTTGAAGGGTGTTTGCAAAATGCCATGTAACGGAGAAGTCTGGACTTAGAAGTACTGTGCTTGCTTATACTTATCCATTATTCTGCTGGGAAAAACAAGCATGTAGTGAAACAAGGAATCATTTGTCTAGCAGAATCTTTATTTTGTAATTTTCAAATTCACTTAGCAAAGAGATGAAATCAGTGAAAACTGATGAATTCCACTGGAGGAAAAGTGACCAGGAAATGCTCATCACTGAGTAATGAGAAGGCTGCTCTATCCTTATATCTACAGTGAGGGAATGTCTGCCTTTCCCTAAGAAAAGTGAACAAATCACATGCTGGATATACTGCGTACTTTAACTCTGTGCTGCAGGAAGTTGTCCTGGGGATGTAGTCTTAAAAGCTAAGTCAAAGTGCTGAGGCATTGAAGTTGGTTTTTGGATGGGGTTAATAATGAGTCACAAGAAACTGTAACCTGAGGTTTAAGGCAGAGCATCTAAGCAAGGATCATTGCTATGAAGGGATATAAAATGATTTTCATATCTCCTAGGCCAGCAGGGGCAAGTTTAACCAAGTGCAACAGAAAATCCATTCAAGACTGGGGCATTTGATATTTGTGTTAAAGTATTGGAAGATGGACTCTGCTCTGAAATGATGTTCCCTTTGCTCTTGTTTCTGTTTCTATTTACAGATTCGTCTTTTGTAAAGTAGTTTCTTTTTGCATAGTGGAGAATGGAGTAGAAATGTGAAGGTACAGAAGTCTCTAACAGTGGAGCAGAGCTTAACAAGATTATATACAAACTGTGAATGTGTCATCTTTCAAGAATTATGTTTTCTACATAGCAAAGAACAAACACTTTCAATTAGAAATCAGAAACTGGTGATCAAGTCACTGTGGATTGAAAACAGGAAAAATTGGTCCTAACTTTTGCCACCTCATTAAAAACAGCCAGGAGAAATGCTTTATTGATCTCCATTACTTTACTGGTGTAAGACTAGCAAGTACAAGAAAGGAAGTGCAGAGTTTCTAGGCTTTCCTGTGTGGGAGGCAGAGTCCAGTTAATTGATGCTCTGTGAGATGATGTCCTGGGCTGTTATTTAGAAGCTTCATTGTGTAGGGGGCAGGGGGAGAAGTGGAGAGGGGAGATAAATGACAGGAACAAACAAACAAAAAGCTCAGAAAAACAAACAAAAAAATCCCAAAACATCAGACCAAAAAACCATCTTAATCCAAACAATCTCTCTTTTGAAGGGGAAAGATGGGGGAACAAACTCAACCTTCTGTATCTTAAACATGTTATATTCTGTTTTAAAGGAATCCTGTGAAGTAAAGTTGTGGCTGCTTTTCTTCCTGATTACTACTGACCTGGAAGAAATACATATTAGTTAGACAAATTTAAAGAGATGATGCGCATATTATAAACTGTATTGGCAATATCTTGCTCAACATGAGAACATAATTTTAGATGAACTGAAGGAATGATGCTCATCCTCTTAATTAGCACAGTGTGCAAGACAGAACGTATGCACTTAAAGGTTACTGTGAGGTCTTCTGCTATAATTAGCATTGACCAAAACAGACTTTTCATTTAATCAGCTCCCTCAGAAATGATGTTCCAAGGTTAAAGGATCACCATTTTTCAAGAAAGATGTCAATAAGGAATGAAGACAGCCTACAGTTTTTGCAGACTGCCTTATCTCTGCCATTCTTTAAATCCAGTAGGCTTGGTCCCTTTAAGTTTGAAGAAGGCTGCATTCTTACTAAGACAAATCAACAGAAGCAGAATTTTAAAGATGGCAAATATTCTAATATCTCTGAAATGCCTTTGAGGCTTGAAATTACATTCTAGTGTTGTTTTCTTTTAAATATAGAGTTACGAAAAACTGAAGTGAAATAAACGGTGGAAGTGTAGGGCTATTCCTATATGCAGAAATTGAAATAGTGACAGCTGTGGTAACGTGAGGTGCCAATTTTGTAGGTGTAAAAATTTAGGAAGAGATGGATCATGGTAGCTAATGTCCTTAGCAGACTTTTGTTCTGAAATGTGCTTCCACCTTTCCTGAGGAGTTCATGTCTGGTGTGATGAGAAATCTCTGGAAACTGCTAGTTAGATGTATTCTAGCATTGCAGTGAAAGCTTGATGGCTAACTTGAGGCTAGGACTTATACAGGACATGTTTTCTCAAGCCTACAACCCAAGCACAGAAATAGGGTTAAAATCCTGTACATGAAGATAGTTGCTTCTGGCTGTGAACGCAGGGTGTTAGAAGGAAACAATGCTGGAGATCCTTCCACCTTTTCATAGCTTATCTGTAGGCTCTGTGCGAATGAGATCTGATTGCTTTTGTTAATGAACTGAAAATTTTATAAGTGGCTAAGGATTTGCTTTGTGGCATGGCTTGGTTTGTGTAAAATGGACAAATGTAAACATCCCAAGTGAGACTGCATCTTCTCTGTGAGTTCCTGTTTGTTTTTGTAACCTGGGTTAAGGCATGTGATGGTTATCTGAGAATGGCAAACACAGTGAAGAGGGGACACATTACCACTGTGTGTGGGGAATACCCTTCCTAGGATACCCTACCTATGTCCCTATGAAGCAGCCTTGGGATGCTGAGCAGAAGTCAATCCTGTGCTCTGGTGCCCCCAGCACTGTCCAGCAGGCAGAAGCCATGCTGTGCTGCTCCCACAATGCTGTGTTCCTCTTTGCTTGCCACTGGTCAGGAAACTTGAATCTGCCCTTCTCTTGCTACCTGCTTCCTTTCACGTCCCCTCCTTCCATTTGCAAATGATATGACTTTGTCCACTTAAATAAGGGAATAACAGCTAGAGAGTGAGACCTGTGGGGCAGGAATTGGCCACTGAGCGACCAGTTGGTGCAGTAACTAGAGAACAAGGCCCACAGCCATCCTGACGAGCAAAGCCAGAGGAGGCTTTGCTATGGATCTCCAGAACTAAAAAGCACTACCTTTGTGCTGCTTCCAAGAGTTCAGTGCAGGAGCTCTCAGGCTTGCATCCTTCTGTGTGAATGCTGAGTGTCGGCAGCCTTCCTGCAGAGCTCAAACAATAGCATTAGCACCTATGGGGCTGCTACATGGGGCTGACACAGGAAAGCATGAGTACTGCCAATTATAAATCCACTGTGTGGAAAAAGCGTGGTTCCTTGCACTTTCACCCTGAGCATTTATATATAGCCCATACCTAACTTGTCTCTGTCCAATCTGGAAGGTGTCTCGGTGATTCTCAAGTTACTGGCCTTTACTCCCATCTGATTTTCAAATTAACTGCGAGATTCAGGATGTGATAGGGAAAGATCTGAAATGTTCACAATGAGCTCAGCTTTCCAATTTGCAGCAAGCTAGAAATACATATTAAGACAAAAGATGGAAATCCTACAAATGGTCAGTAAATGCCTGTGTTCTCCTTTTCAGGAAATGCGCTTTGGTTTACGCTTCCCTCTCGATGCAGAGTTCTCCAGCAGCCTTGCAGGACAGTTTGACAGTGATTACTTTAGTAACACCACTTCCACAGCCTAGGCAGCTTTGGGCATCTTGTCTTAGCATTGTCTTTGTGCTCAGTGCTCTTAGCAATTACACTATAACTCTCTAATTATCCTGCTTCACAACAACTTTCCTTCTCTCCTGCTGGAGTGATTGAAAGGGTGAAGTGAATAGAATAGAACAAAGATTTACATTTCTGAAGTTTGTTAAAAATAAAGTCCTGATGACAAACTAAAGTGCATTACAAAAGAAAAATATTTTGATTATCAGTTTCCTGTGGCTACACCCTCCTGTTTTATGCTAGTGCACACACATGCTCTTCCTTTAAATCTCAGGTGGGGGAATATGGACTATGATGACAATTAAGGGTATAGTGCTGAAACTGCTATTGTGTGGATAAATGGAAACAAGGCAAAGTGGGCATCTAGTTTTATTTTCTCAGTTCCTCTCACTGTCTGATTTTCTTTTCTTTTCTTTTCTTTTTTTTTTTTCAGTGTCCAAAACCTGTATGGAGGTCATAGAAATAGTACTCATGTTCCAAAAGCCCAGTATTATTCTGCTACATCCTACTGAGAGTTAAGCTGTCCTGCCCGTGTCATGGGAACTGTACTCCTTGTGAGTGCATTGCGGTGAGGCTGCCAAATACCAATTAGGATTATAAAGCCTCGGTTCTGAAAGGAAAACTGCAGAGATGAGGAAGTATAGGTTGAGCAATCTTGAGCTCAGAGGCAGTAGGAAGATGCATTATGCTCCTCTCAGTGCTGTTTTGCCTTGTTTCTATTGACATCAGATTCTTCACTTGGATTTGAGACTCTTAATTGCTTTGCAGTTGAATTAAAGGACTTACTGTGTTAATAAAAACAAACAAATGAAAAAAAAAAACTGCACAAAAGTAGATCGTGGAACTGGGGAAAATGCTTCTGTGCATTATAGATGCATTTTTAATGTTTCATCCCATTTAAATGATTGTAGCAGAATGCAGACTTGTTTCTGGATGTACTGGAGATGCACCGTGTAGAAAGAAAACAGAAATATGTTTTGTTAACATACGATTGTACTGTTTACCTAGGCAATCTCTAGTTTATGACAAAAAAAGATCTGTTAGTGTTTGTTAGGATAAAAAAAAGTACTTTTCCTTATGTTATTAGAAAGGCACATGTCCCTGTTAGGGAAACAAAGTGACTACTAAGCGCTTATTCTGTTGTTGATGGAAATGTCATGTTCAGCTGTGATGTGTCAAGTATGAATGCAAAAGATCTGCTATTCCACAAGAACTGTCTACAGTATCTCCCAATGACAGTGAAGTCAAACCTATATGCTGTGTGTCAGTCAATATTTGCAATTGTTTAGTTTTCTTGATGGACATCTATATAAATAGTGGTTCATTGTCCCTTAAGTGGATGTCATCGTCTTGAGAGACGTAATCTCCCAGGGGGGAAAAAACAATCATGGCAAACCCATCATCACTTCATATACTGAGGGACTCTTGTTTTCTTTTTATTTCTCTGTGAAACTGTGTGTGACACTGATTTTTTTTTTTTTTAATGTATTTTTTCTTCTATTTTTTTCCCTCAGTGAAGTTTAGAGTGGTCACATTTTTCACATCAAATCCTTTATAGAAAGCAAAAATATGAACATGTATAGAGTATCTCTTCCAGTGCATAGTTATTAATAGAAATTAACAGTTCTCTTCCCTCTCAGTAAAATTAAAATTTTAAAATCAAAGCTATACAGTTAAAATGTGAAGATGCTAAACGTTCCAGTGAAATTCAAGAACTTGCATGGATTTGGACCAATTCTTAACTGTAGTTCACAATTTGGATATAGTATGAAAGGGCCGCCAGTGCATTCAGCTCATCTGTAGCAGCTCCCCTGACTTCTGAGATCTTTTGACAAACACTTGTCATGACAGGAGCCAGCTGTGCTCTTTGTAGCCTAGGCAGCTGGGAATCACTAGGCTATTTAGTATTGAAATTTGCTTACATAGCACAGCAGTAGGTGATGTATACTTGCGTGCCAGCAAGTATACATCTTTCTTTAGGAAAGAACGTTTGATCAACAGCGTCTTATGGTACACTTCAGCAAATGTATCTTTGCTTTGGTAGGTTACTGACAAGCCCTGTGCTTGTCAACTGTTGCGCTCTACCTAAAATAAGTTGTGGCTTCAGTAGTGTTCTTACCCAAGAAAATGCCTTTTCTCCTCAGTGGCTTTGTAAGACAAATTTTACTACTGTGTACTACTGTGAACTTTATTTATAGCGGTGTGGGGTAGGTCCATGAGCAGGAAGGATGCATTTCTTCTGTAAGAAACAAACAAGAAAATCAAAACAAAGAAAAGGTTTATTTTAGCTGTGCTTACTAATTAAAGGAGATTTAAAATACAAAAGATGGGAAGAGGACTGTTTAACTTCTGCTTGCAACTGTTTTTCTGGCTCAGTGCTAGGAAAATCTCTTCCTGTGCCTTTGCAGTCAAGAGAGCAGGATGGGGGGGAGGGGGGAGTGTGTTAATTTTGGGGTCATTGAGGTCTTTGAAAACATTAGCTTCAACCTGCAGAAAGCCAATTGCTCCCAGTGCCCAGGTGAGGAGCTGACCTTCCATTAATCTGAAAAAGGGAGAGGGAAGAACCAGTATGGCAGTGAGATGTTTTAAAATGTGTCCTGAAATAATCCTTTATATTTTTGCAATGGGCAGTTCTGGAGATAAGAGAATGAATTGTGTCCTGAGAAGCTTGCCTGCTGCCCTGTGACATGCAGCACCCCTCAGCCTTATGCTGCCCATGCCATGCTGCTGTGCCAGCCTCCTGGGGAAGACTTCCTGGCTGGCAGCTGGAAGTCTGTGGTTGTCCCACTCGACTTTCAGGACTTCAGAGATGTTGGACAATTTCATGTGCAGACTGTGTGAGGGGAGAAATGTTCGTGCTATCTTGTTTTTCAGGAAATTCAGTTCCAAAGTGGGTGTCTTCAGTGGCAGAGGAGTACAGTTTCCTCTATTTTGGCATTTCTTTTGTTGGAAAAAAAAAAAAAATTACACTGCATAATAATTGAACAGACCTTTGGAGGACCAAAATAACTAACACTTCCTTATGTGTATGTATCTGTGCATATGTGAAAATTCTCTGTATTTAAAACTAGTTAGGAGCCAATTATTAAACAAAATTTATAACAATGCAAAACATGTTTGTACCCTGATTACATACAAAAGCCTCTGCAACACAGTAGAAATTAGCAGAATAAATGGATAGAAATGGGACTAGTTGTTAAATAGTTGTAGTGATATTTGAAAGAAAGGCAGTTAGCAAATAATGCTGTGCACGCAGGACTGGGACATGCTGTGGTGGTAGCATGACATCTGTACTGTCAGGCTGGCCATGTGATGCTGTCAGTGTAGGGAAGAACACTAATGGATCCACACCATCACAGGCTGGAGATGTGCTGCCCTGGGCGGATAGCTGAGGGGCAGGAGAATTAAGCTTCTTCAAGGCTATCCAGGAAGTCTGGCTGTTAGTTCCAGTGCTTATGTTCCAATAATTCATCTCCTGTTGTGATGCTGGTAAATTCTTCTAAATGCTCAATGCCTAGACAGCTGATGTACAACTGAATAGCTTCGGATGTTTCCAGTTTTCAGTGAGTCAAACAGCATATTCAGAATAACTCCTGAAGAGTTTTGTTTCCAGCCCACAGTAGCAGGTGGGGTGGGAAGAGTAATTATCTATGATGCGCAGCAGCCAGGCTCTGGCATCTGGTTAGTAGTTTCAGTGTATAAATGCCCATTTCATGAATCTGTTCCTGGCTCATCTGCAAGAAATTGTATTGCCTTGAGGACTGTGCTGCAGTAGCAACAAGTCTTTGCAGCTGTATACTAAGGCCCTGTGGGCCTCATTTCAGAAGGCTCTCTTGTATAGAAGGTAAAATGTTAATGTTTTTGAAACAGCTAAGATTCAATGAAGGTGATATTAAAATGCTTTATAAACTACAGTAATAATTTAGATTTTCTCTTCCTATTCCATTTAGTTGAACTTCCTGTTAACAATGGGGAATCTGCGTTGTAGCATGTTGGTATGTGACAGTATATGATGCACCGGTTGCTGGATCAGGGCCCTAGGTGAGCCAGAGACAGATTTCTCAGTGGCTTTTATTAATAAATGCACTCAGTGGTAATATTCCTGCAGCTTAGTAATGTTTTTTCTGTTTGTTGCCCCCTTTTGCCCCCTCACCCCTAATATTATAGAGATTGTCCAAAATGAGTAATCTTGACCAATCCCCTTTGCTGGTGATGCTTAGATGTCAGTAGTATTTATCTGTGATGCAACCTCAGGGATTGCTGTATCCACTGCCCAAGGGCTTGCAAGGAATACATTAGATAATGACAAACTGCAGTGCACTGTGCTCAGAGAGCTAATGAGGTGCTTTGTTCTTCGGCATTATTGTCTTTCATTCACCTCTTTCATATACAGAAATGAGGAGTTTTACTGACAATGTGCATTTAAAAGGATGTGAATTTCTGATGCAAGTGTAGGTACTAATATCTGAACCGTAATGATTTCGTTATGTCCTCCAGTCTGAACATCAGGCTGTCTTTGGGGGAAATGGGCATTCTGAATGTAATGAGTGAAATTACTGGAGGGAATTAAGGATGCCTTTTTTTAAAGGGGTGTCATGATGATTCTATGACTAGTTGAAGGAGCAAAGGTGTTAAATTCATAAAGGCACATCTGAGAATGTGCCTCTGCTTGGTAGTAGGCACCTCTATGGAGCGCTAAGGCTGCATTTCTTCAAAGTGAATGTAACCATGTGGTAAATGTGCAGGAAATATAATTTTAATCTTATCCTTCTTTTTTTGTGCAGTAATAAAATCTCACTGTGCTACTTTAAAGGGCTGGTAATTTCAGCTCTGGGAATGAATGGGGAAAATGTGCATTTAAGAAAATGATGCTTCTAATATTACCAAAATGTGAGATCAGCTACTGGAAAGGTTGTATGTTGTTATCTGTGTTAAAGGATGCTATAAAGTGCTATAAAATGCACTGACATGCCCAAATTGTCCCTGCTGTTGTATAGACTCTTACTCTATGTTCATTCTTGCTGTGTCTGATCATCTTGCAGTAGTAAATGAAGCAAAATGGAAAAGTGTCCACCTGGTGCTCTGCTTCTCTTCTCTTAAAATGAGGTTTTTGTAGGTGTTATGTTTGGGATTTTTTTCAACAGTATATATATACAGGCTTGCGTATGTTGCTATGCAGTTGTGCTGAGAGGTTAGGAGCTAAAAACTGGCATGGTTTGTGACATTTCATGATCCAGCTGATTCTTGAGATTACTTAGTGTTGTGCCCGGCTAAGCCTGATGCATCTTATTGTTTTTGCCAGAAGAGCAACACTGTTTGTAGAGATCCTGAGCTTGGGGGCACTGCCAAGTACTACTTAATGACACCTGGGATTATTCTAACAATGATCTCAAACCCAAAAGAGAAATCTCTATAATGTAAGACTTACTTAATTCTTTGTGTGTCAGAGTCAAACTGGGGCTCTACTTCTCATCAGATTGCTATAGATGTTGTGGGTTTATTGATTTAAAGTAGTGTATGTCCTCACCAGCCTGTTCCTTCCCCACATGATAGAAATGAAGGTGAGTACTTGTGCACTTCACACAGTAGAGGTGTGGTAAAAGAAGAATTGCAGGTTGTCTGACGCAACTGCAGGAAATATTTTGTTTCCTCCTACTCTGCTGTCGCAGTGACATTGACAGTAGTCTTCTTTCAAAAGATAACTTAAATGCAGCATTAGTAATGCCAGCAGTACCAGTGCTAGGATGCAAGGGTGGGAGATAAGGTAAAGGATAGAGAGCAGGGGCATTTCTGCTTCTGGTAAATCTCTGCTCTGAAAATGAACTGCGAAAGGTTTTTAAGTACTTCTGTTGCACAGATTACCACAAGTGTATCTAGAAAGTATTCCTTTTGCAAAAAAACTCAATATGGATGCAGTAACAGGGAAGTAGGAGGAACAAGACTTCAAATTATTTGTCCTGCTGAGCTGTGGATGGCTTCCAGACCACGGGCTGATCACTGGTGTGAATAGTTACTTGAAGGTGTCAAATAGTACTATTTCTTTTTCCCCCGGTATTTGGAAACATAGCTATAAGATCTCTTGAGATAAGCACGGATTAGATTAGCCAAATGCAGAACTTCAGTCTGTGTATGCACTCCTTCCACAGCTGTATAAACTTTGAATGTGAGATACCTGACTTCCTATGTCAAAAGAAGTGCCAGAGCACAGCAATCAGGACAACCTTCAGCCTGTAGCTCTGAGCAGAAAATAGGTCTGATCAGTCGCAGGTCTGTGCTAACGTGCAAGTGGGTCTCTAAATGTTACAGCATAGCATTTTTCCAGCCACTCTTTCTGACAATTTCTAATCTGCTGAACTTTTTGATGATTTTTTACGCTTGGATGCCAGCTACACAGCACGGGGTTAATACACTGATTTTTTTGTTTGTTCATTTATGGCTAAATTGAATGTTCTCTTCCTCAGAGTGTGAGTTTAAATATCATCTTAATGCACAAAAGTGTCTACATAGTTTTTCCTCTATGCCTGTCTACTGCTACACTTGTGTGCTTAGTTGTTCATATTCTTTGAGCAGGAAACAAAGGGATGGATTAAGTCTTTGTTTTGTACAAAGTCAATCAACCAAAACCACTTCAGTCTTTGAGCTTCATGTTTTTTCACTGAGTTTTTTCAATACCAACTTAATCTTTAGAGATGATTTCCGCTTTACATACATATCTGCATGTTATTTAAAAGATTTATCCATCAATCTTAAATGGTATTCATAATCTGAGACAGGAAACTATGTAACTAACTCCTGTGGTTCTAACACACAAATGTGATGTGTAACTGATAGTTTTTGCATTGTTTTTTAAATTGTTTTTTGTGGGGCTGTTTGTTTGAAATCCGCTGATGAAGTTTATCTGAAAATGGATTAGCAGAGTTTCTAGGTAGCATACATAAATTTGGTTTTGCTGGTGTGATTAAGATGCTCTATCATGTCTAACTCTTCCGCTCCTTTTGCTCCCAGATGTGAGTTATTGTCATATCCCTTGCTTCTTCCATCTGCTGCCATTAGCTCAGCTAAAGTAAAGTTTCCAGAATCAACCATATTTTGTTTCATGGTTGTTCTAAAGAAAAATTGAGTCCCCTTTGTTGCATGTTTGGAGCACCTCAAATAAATGGCAGGTCAAATTTCTGATCTATTAGCTCTTTGTCTGCTGTGGTATGCACAGTAATCATGAAATATTCATGCAGTTCCAGAAAAAAATGTTTGGGGAGGGTTGGGAAGAAGGCAGCTCCTGAAATGTGACTGTAGTATTGTAAGGTCATTCAGCTTGCTGCTCCTAGATTCAAGTGCAGGGCAAGCCTTTCATCCTAGAAATTTTGCACAGGAATTTACTTTCAGCTGTCGGACTCGTTAAATGATTACCTAAGCAAACAGCGTGTGTTTTCCTTATTCTCCAGCAGATTTTCATAAATGACTTTTTCTGTAAAGGATTACGTTTTTGCAGTACATGGTTCTCTATGAAAGCTTTTCACGGAAGTCCTAATCCAGCTTTAAATTAAATCGATTGGCAACTCCTGTTGACTTCAGTCAGAACAGCATAGTGCCTGTCTGTCTTCCTACACTTGAGGAAAGTCTTCAGCTGGGCAGAGCACATTTAGTGGCATGTAGTTATTTCAGGGATTAAAATAATGCTAAGTTGCATTCAGATGCATTCTTGTTGTGGTTCTACTCAAATTTCTCATCCAGCCCCAGAGAACGAACAAATGTGTGATAAAGGAGGAGATGATCTGAATTTTAAATGCTAAGAAAAATAAGAACCTGTAATAAACATATGTGAATACTGTATTTGTTAGTATAATATCAGAATACCTTCTACGTGCTGGTGACACTTTCTATTCTTGTGCTTCCTTTTTGGTGTGAGAAGAAAAGAAAATCTTTTCACTTTTTGAGGGTGATTTCTTCACTTGAAGTGCATGTATTTATTAGGAAAGATGAGAAGTACCTAGCCTGTAATCTGGAGCAAAAAGTATCCAGGTTTGCTCCTATTTCCAAAAGGAATTTGTTTTGCACATTCAGGCTGATACTTGTAGAAGTTTGCATCTTTTTTCCATTGTGTCAGGTGAGCAAAGTATTGTGTATCATCCTTACTTCAGCACCTCATTTGTCTTTGTTAATCTGGTTCAAGGTTTTGGAAACTTTGCAAGTTAACTCCTGAGACCTTCACACTTTCTATTTTATTGAGCAGAGTGTTGAACTCTGAGGATACTTACTGCAATGTTTTGCAGCACTTGCAACTGTCTAAACATGTCTGGATCTTCTAGATCCAAGAAGAGAATGACTTTCTGATCTGACTTTCTGATTCTGGCTGGAGAATCAGACTAGTCAGAAGTATTGAGGATAAATAAAATTGTGGAGCCACAGCGTTCCAGTTTCTACTTGGAAAATTCCCCATGTAATACTTCTTGTTAGTAATGGAAGAGTTGAGCTCCATTGTCTTCATAATTGCCCTTAAAATAAGTGTATGCTGGTGTTAGATCCTCCTATATCCTCCAGCTAAGAAGCCTGCGCTAAACACGTTAGAATAAATGTTTCATAAGCAGATTTAGCAGAAAATATATTGTATGGCATATGCCATATTTAAACATTACCAGTGGCTGCTAAAGCTGATGAATCATGGTAGAGTAGCAGCCTGATGCATAAAAAATGAAATTTCCACTGGCTGCTAGCCAGTGTTTTTCTTGAACAATTTAATGCTCCACCCTGTAGCAGGATACCCTGCCCAGCAGCAGAGTCAGGAAGTGATACATCGGTTTGTTTTTTGAGTAAGAGCCTTCATGGGCATGAAAAGAAAATGCATCTAAATCCAACCACGCTTGTGCATCCTTTAGCAGATCTGACACATTCCGAAGAGCTAAGATTCTTTTTTTTTGTTAATCAGCATGTGGAGTCCTTTAGTCCAACACACTACCACCGGGATGGAGGAGTCACAGGGAAGTGCAGTCGGTCTTGGGTCTAGCTACAGCATACTGTTTCTAAGAAATCTAAGAAAGACACCTCCATGTTACTCGTTAGATAGCACCTGTAATGTTGCTCTAATAGTTGTAGAATCATAGAATTGTTTGAGTTGAAAGGGACCTTAAAGATCACCTAGTCCAACTCCCCTGCAATGAGCAGGAACAGCTGCAGCTCGATCAGGTTACTCAGAGCCCATCCAGTCTGACCTTGAATATCTCCAAGGAAGAGACTTCCACCGCATATATAGGCAACCTGTTCAAGTGCTTCACCACCCTTACAGCAAAGTATGAATTAGTCCATTAACATTTCTGTGACTGTCAAAAAAGACTTGCTGCATAACTGTAGTCAGCAGACGGGTGGCATTTTTTGTCTGACTCTAAGTCGTGAAGAAGTAAATACAGTGACAGTTCTGGTATTTTGTTTATCTCAAATTTCTTCATTGCACTGAAATACTAAAAAGAACTAAAGCCCATTTGCAATATGCACTGCTTTTAGGGACCCAGTGTTGGCTAAAGGAATGACTTCCAGGATGTTTAAGTGTTGCTTTTTTCTTGGGAAGAGAATTACCCCTTTCTTGTGCCATCCCAGTGACTGCATCTTGCATTAAAGCACCGAGAATTCTGTAATACAGAGGTTAGGATATTAATTGGAAATAACCTTTTCATTGCCCGGATATGGAAAAAATACACAGTACACCTTGAAAAGATGATTCCTTATGTAGTTATACAATAAGGATTTCCTTAATGAAAAAGTAGATTCAGGAGATTGTAAAAGAGCCTCTTTTGTATCTGTGACTCATGAACTGAGGTGCCACTAGCTGTGAAAGTGTCACGTATGTTGTTTCTCTGCACAGCCTTCTGCTATGAGTGCAAAATGGAGCTCAGGTGCTGTGCAGCCCACTAAGGTTGAAATGCCAAATGCTGCTCTGTGGCACAAGGCAGCACTGGTGGGACACTCACTGCACTGCAACGTAGGATGCTGCTGGCACTCTGTGGTACAGAGCTGGATGAATCCTTGTGCAAAACTGTCACTGTCTAGAAAGACTAGTCAGTGTGGTTAGGTAATGCAGTGAGTGCTAAGAAAAGGCATTGTCTGACAAATGTATCCCATAAAACCAAAATGAGGTGCAGCCTGCCTTCATGTGTTATAAGGAAGTGCTAAACCTCTAGACAGAGACAGGGGAACACAGGTAATGATTTTTCTAATTTGTGCTTAGAAAGTGCACAACTTGCACACTGTAGAAAATGGATTAAATACTTCTTACGTTTCCCTTCCTCATCTTAGGCTTTTTTTTCCCTATGTGTCTGAATTAAGGGATGAGAATAGATCAAATAATAAAATTGGGAATGTAAACATTTGATATTATTACTAAATACTTAAAATCAGGTCTTTGAGCTGTTTTCTGTTGTTCAGAAGTCAGGTTGGAAATCAAAACTCAGCCCTGGAACGGCAGAGAGATGAGTAGATTTCCCAGCTTTCCTGCTGAACTGCAAATGTCTGACAGCATTGAGATCTTCCCAGTTTTGCCATTTCTAAGGAAAGAGCAGTGACATTGATTTCCTTGGCAAGGTGTTGTAAGGATAATGAGTGGAAAGAGCTATTAAGAGCTGAGTTTTTATTTTCAGATAAATATCATATTCAAGTGATTTTTTTTTTTTGTCATGAAATTAACATATTTTACTTGTAAATTTTTTCTTTCTCCCCTGAAAGATTCCTTTTTCTCTGACAGTTTTAAAAGGTATTTAATTTCAGTCACAAGAATACTTCTTAGTTTTTGTGTTTTAATATTTTCCTGGTGAGTTCTAGTCAGTGCATGTTCTCCTGTGCTTATGTTTTTATTTAAGGAATAACAATGGAGACAGCAGGTGTGGTGATTGATTCTGATGATTGACTGACTAGTTAAGGGCTGATGTGTATAGGAGGAGTTGGGGCTGCTTTTTTGAAATTGAAAATGAAAGAAAATTATAAGGGAGTGAATTTTTGTTTAGTGATTAAGACAGCTTTCTCTATGTATTGTTAGAAAATGAATTTCCTGCATAGCAGCAATTAGATTTCTTGAATTATATTATCATTCCATTCAGTTTAATATTATAGCTGTCACTTACTTAATGAGCTTTCTGTATGCAGCTCTGATACACTGAGCCTTGCTATTTCACACTGGGAAGATGAAGGAAATAAGTATCTACATCTGGATTTCTCTGCATGTCCAATAGTCTGCACAGTAAGTTTTCAGGCCCAACTGCTGAAACCGGCATTATCTTTAAACAGTAACGACATCCCTTCTGCTGGCTACCAGCGAGCAGCACCAGTTCTCAGCAGACATGGTTTTAGTTTAGCTGCTTTTTACTACAGATCTATACTGAGGAACCTTTATTTTCTTCTTATTTGATCAGATGTAGATATGCGTATGTGTTTAACTTTTTAATGTTATGGCACACAATATAAAACAGGACATCTAATATAAAGATGTACGGGTGGAATAGGAACACTAGGCTGTGAGGCAGAGTATAACATGGTAAATGGTAGGGGAAGTTAAGCATCATCCTTTCAGTGTTATGCTACCTATGTTTTCTCTTAGAAAAATATTTGGCTACTGCTTCTTAGGGGAGGTCTCAGATTTGTTGCACTTGGAGTTGTGCAGCCTTCCAAGCTCTGCCATGCCATACTGAAGAGAGGTGGGTCAGTTCCTGTGGAGCTGGAGGGAAGAGAAACTGGTTGAGGACAGAGTGCCTACAGCTCAAACCCGGATGGAGCTGTGTGCCACAACATGTGGATTTACAAGATAGCTGGGATCAGGGAACCAATACCACGTTAGTAGGAGAGGAAACACTTTTGTAAAGGCTTTCTTAGTACAGAGCACGTCCAGGCCAGATGAATGCCAGTGACACTTGGAAAATTATGAACAACTGGTCAGTTTAAGTTGATTTGTTAATGAGACCAGTTCAAATCAGTACAGCTGCAGCTCCTAAACTGCAGCTGAGCAGGGAGTACTGTCAGTGAAATGATTCCTAGCTCCATTCTGCAGTCTCAAAAATTCCTCATAAGCATGAAAGCAAGTCTTTGGTCATTTTACAATGTAGTAGTTTGACAGAGGGCCACAAAAGATGTAAATATTAAGCTGAAGTGTCATTCTGTGTGAATTAAATTACAACACCTTCATCAAAGTATACAAACCCCTCTGTGAGATTTAAAACAGGTGCATCTAGAGATTATGTATTTATATGTATTTGTAAATGAATCTATCCTGTTACTGTTTTTATCCGCTTCAGTGGAACAACAGTGCATTGCAGGATTTGCACATTTAGGATTTTGACTCTTTCTGAGCTGCTTGCCTTGAAGTAAGCACCCTGTCTCCTTTTTTTATTTTATTTTTTCTTAAATTATTTTTGTTAATACACCAGCTTGCTGAAGTTAGCTAGGAATATCAGAGCATTTCAGCTCTGAGCTCCTGACAATAGCTTATTTCCCAGCCAACTCCAGTTCAGGCAGGATTTCGGTGTGTTTCCGGCTGTAGCAGTGCCTGGTTATTTCCTTTTTGTGCTTATTAGGTCTTGCGTGCTTAATAAAATTGTGTTCATTAAAGGCTCTAGTATGCACATCATGTCTCTTTCTGGCATTTTTTTGTACAATCCATGGAGTTTCTTTGTAGTCTGTACCAAAGCAGAGTTGTGCTGGTTCCTGCATGTGTCCAGTTGCGTGGGACTCTGCAGGATGCGAGCACCCTAAATGTGGGTAGGTCCCCTCCAGTACAGCAATGTACACAACAGGGCACAGCTGCAGTGGGAGAGATTTCAGGAAGACTAGGCACTAATTCAGAGGCTTGGCTTGGACACTAAAAACAACAGTGTACATACTTGAGGAAATGCACTAGCTGGCTTCAAAGGCAGCTGTTTAGTCACATTATCTGCAAAATGTTTTCTGTGTGTGAATGGAGGGCACATGATTGCTTGAAAAAGGAGCAAGTTGGGATATTTTTAATGAAGAGGGAGCTGTCAAATAAATGAAAGGAATAATTGAGTAGTACAAGGCTTCTCTGGCAAATCAAGTCAGACTTTACAGCTGTTGCTTAAGAGCTGTTGGTGTGTTATGTATGTTTGACAGAGGGATGTCATACTCCATAGAAATGAGGACTTGTGACCGCAGATCAAAACAAGAGGGAAATGCCCCTCTGTAAGTGGGGAAGGATGGTTTTCCAATCAAAAGGCATTTTGTTAAATTAGCTAGTCTGCATTTTGTGTTCCACAGTAACTCCTTGTTTAGCAGCAAATGTTCTTAATGGTGAAATTGTTGCCTCGTACATGGCTCCTAGCCTTATATGAATAGATCCTTTCCATTTCACCTTCTTGCCTTGCAGCAAAATCACTTAGTTTCAGGCTTCACATAAACGTGGATTGGAATGAGTGCTTAATTAAATAATAAGAACTTCAGTTACTCAGGCTTTATTTGGCTGCAAAATACTTTTCAGACATTGCTTAGCAAAACGTACCTTATTTTCATAAAGGCACCTGGTATTTCTGGATGCAACGTTCCCTGCTAACTCTATCTGCCAGTTTCTTTCAATGGTGTTTTTATTGTCTTTCTAGACTTGCTAAGCTACCTTCTTGCCTTGATTTCTGTCAGTCATGAAAACCAGTGCTTTGGAACAAGGTAATGGATCATATTTTTTGCACATCCTGAGTCTAGCTGTTGTCTGTTTTAACTTTTTCTCACCATTTATTTTTGAAAGAGTAAATCTTTCTTTTTTTTTGAGCAGATGTTGCTTTTTCAATTTTTATCCTTGTTAACTATTAATCATTTTTTGCAGTTCTCTCTGTAGGTAATAATAGGATACATGGCTTTCTCCAAGGAAGGCAAACAATCTTCAAGTTTTGAAATATGTTGTATGCTCCACATTAGCTTGTTATAAATGAGCAATCTCTTCTCTTTGCATGGGAGCAGCAATACAAAATAAGATTAAAATAACTTATTGTGTAGGTCATTGGTTAGTGATCTTTGCAAGCATAAGCATATTTCTTTTGAGAATAAGACTAATTTTTTTTCCTTTGACTTTTTTTTTTAATTAAAATTGCGACGATGAATTGGTGTTGTATACAGGAAATCATGTGATAGTAAATAACACAAAACTCATAGTATTTCAACGTCTACTTTTTCTACATGCTTGTGAAAATTAGCTCAAGTCTGCATTAATTATTCTAGATACTTAAAATCATTTGTATTAAGAAAGCATGGAAGTCTTCAAAACTTGTGTTTGTTCAGTTGCCTACACATGAAACGCTGCCAATTCCTGGCAAGTATATGAGTCAGGCTTTCAAATCACAAGGTCAGCTTTAAAAAACAAACTAACAAAAAAAAAAAAAAAAAAAAAAGCCAAAAAAAACCCCAAAACCTGTGTTTTATAGAGGCATTTCTTGGTCACAGCCCTCAAAGTACTTCTTGAGAGACCTATACCAGATCAGTGCATTGCTGGGTCTGTCTTAGGCTGCTAGGCTTTCCGGGGCTGCTGTTCCATTTCCTGTGCTTAAGGAACAGCCTTTCAAGGGAGCTTTCTGAATCCCGCTCCGCTATATCACCGCTTACAGGAGTGATGGTCCAGCTGCAGGTTACAATATCATCCAATGCCTTCCCCTTCAGCTCTGCCCTCTGTGTTCCATGGAACCTTGAGCTCTTCCTCTCACAGAAGTTCTGCTTTACTGTACGCCCTCTGGGGACTGTGTTAGCTGAAGTGCTTAGCGTGCAGCCTGAGACACTTGCAAAATCTGTTCTCTACAGTTACAACAAGAAACTGTGCTAGACAAAATCACTCATGCAGTTCTGTATTCCTTTCTTCAGCACTCTTGAGCTTTCTTAGTGCTAAGATCAGTTTGCTCCTATGACTTGGATTCTTTCTCTTTTTCTCTTATGGGTGTATGAGTCATGACACAAATCCATTAAGCTTACTTTCTTGATTAGGCTTCCTCTAAATTAGCGTATGAAACACTTTAGTGTGAGAGCTAAGTGCCTAGCATGCTTGTTAAATGGCTGAGGTACTACTTTGGGACACTGCTTGGCTATCTCTCACCTGGAATTCGTGCCAGACAACTTCACTGGCCCTGGGTGTCAGTAGATTTACTAATGGGTGATTTATATCAAGTGACAGATGATTTTTGCAGTACACCTGAATAAACAACTTCAGGTAGGCTCAAGCCTGTAGTAGAATCTCTGTGTGTCATGCACCTATGCTCACCCACTGCTCCTGCATGCTGTGTGTTAGATGTCAAGTACAGGTAAGGAAATAAGTGTTTTTAAACAGCTGGTAAAGGTAGTGTCATCTGAGCTCATCTTTCTGACTTCTCCCAGGAAGTGAACAGAAGTGAACTAGTAGGAGGAGTGATGGAGTAGTGCTGGTGGGCTGCCAGTGCAGAGCGGGGAGGCTGGGGTCACATACACACCGTGTGTGTAACTTGGTGTGTTAACAGGTACGTCAATTGGGGTCAGAGGGCTGAACTGCCTAGCAGCGAAGCTGCAAATTTACGTTCAGCAAAATGGTAGTTTTCAAACAAGGAAGAAACTCAGTGATGAACATTTATGATAAAGAACTTTATCCGTGCTTTGACATTCTTCTTTCTTTGTTAGATGACTCATTGCTCAGCTGAGTCATCTTTCAACTCTGCTGCTCATCAGCTTTCATCTCCCATAGGACTGTACCCTTGAATTACTTTACCAGCCACTTGTCTTGGCAGGCCAAATAAACTTCGAGTTTTTCTCTTGAACTGTATTTTGCCTATGTCTTGTCGTTTGAAATCTCATTCAAAGAGCACACATTTTTTTGTAGCTGAAGCTGAAAACCAAGCTAGGGGGAAAGGTAGTAACATTTTTCTTACCCTTCCCCTACCTATTCTACCCTTCAATTGCAGAAATAGGGCATGAGTGAAGAGGGGCAAATAATTTTCTAGATTTGATCAGTTAATGGACTGTGACAATAGAATATTTCTGCTATGTCTGTCCTCCTTGTCCTGATCTGCTAATGCTGTTATAAGTTTTCAGTACCACAATGGGAAAGAACAGCCAACTAAACATGGACCAGACAGCTTTGCTTGCTGAAATTCAGTACAGCCTTGAGATAAATAGCAGGGTATAAAAGTTACTTCTATTCTCAGTAAAGGTGAGTGGCAAGTGGCCTTGTATAAAATGCCTAATTTTTTAAAACCTAAAAGCACTTGATAAAGTGATCAGCAATTATGTATATCTTTGAACTGGAATTTGAACTCAAGTTCTTTTGAAACTGTCACTTCAGTGCATCAGAGAAGTAGATGTTATACAAAAAAAAGCCTGGTAGCTTTAAAACAAACACAGTGAGAATGTTGTGAAAGAAAACAAAAATGCAGCAGTGCTGCCAAAGTGTTGATGTACATAGTACACTCAGGTTGGACAGGCTGGTAACTGAGAAAGGGAAACCATATCTAGCTGAAAAGGAAGAGATTGTTAACACATGAAGAAATGACAGTTGACTCCAGAAGTGGTGTAGCTGGAATCTAATTGAGGAGAGTAATAGATTTTATTTCATCAAAATGTATTCCTCTGGTGTTAAAACAACAACAAAACATACTTTTGATCTTGACTCTTCTGGTTGGGCACTGTTTCAAGAGTGTGACATTGTAAATGCACATGGAGTGTACACAGGGTACACTGTTAGAGTGCTGTAACACAGACTTTTATATAAAAATAATCAGGAGATTTTTTTTTTAACTAAATACAAGCTGCTAGTAGGTACAAGAAACGAAGGTCATGGTTCTTTAAAGTCTTGCTTGACTTTCAAAGGGATTAAGTTGTTGCCCCTTGTTTGAGAATGTCTCTTGTCTCTTCCCATTTTCTGTTATTACAGACTGGTGTGCCTGTCACAGATTGAACTTCAACTCTTTTTGTTTCTTACAGCAGTGTATCTTTCTTGCAAGATAGCCTTGGTCTTGGTTTAATGTCAGAGTAAAAAATGGCATGTGTAGCTGGGAATTCTTGCTAACACTGAGTGCTAACATAGAACAACAGAAAATCAGTATCTTAACAGGATGGATTTTTATTTTTTTAATTTCAAATCAATAGAAGATTTCCTCCTTTCCACTTCTTCCCCAGAAATCTACCCATCTTTTACTGGTTAAGGAAGACTTCAGTGGTTTTGTACTGCATGTAAAACTAGTCACATCTCTTGCTATTTGTACTTCAGCTAATTCAGGTTGCTGCTCTTTATTAAAGAGATCCTCACTTAATTGTCTCTTAACATTTTTTTGGAGCTAACTACTTTCAGGTTTCTAACTTCAAGCTGCATGTATACATGGCAAAGGCAAATAGTTGTGATTTACTGATAGGGTAATTTGCTTTGAAAAAGTCTGTGTTGACTGTCTTCCCTTTTGATGCAATTAAAGGGATCACAGTTCCACACACAGCATGTTATTATCTAATAATTCTCATCTAGTTTCAGAGGGCAGAATAAGGATCCTTCTCTAACTGTGGAGTGGACTGTTTTCTTTTGAGCTTTTTTTCTTCTACCTGTAATGTATTCACCCACCAGAAGACTGTTGAGCCCATTTAGAAAAAAATCAAACAGAAGTTGAATTGCTCTTTAGAGAAACAGTAATATAGGTTTTTTTCAGTTGCTGTAAGTAAAAGGTGGTTTAATTATTCATCAAAACAGCCGTTTGTTGAACTCAAGATTCTGTTTCGTGGTGAATAGGAGAAAGCATAAAGCATGATAAGGGATGTATGTCTTTATTTTTAATTCAACCAGAGCTGTGCAGAAATGAATGAGGTATTGGAAAACGGTGGAGAAATATAGTTCTTGCCCTGATAAATGTTCACAAAGAACACTTACAAAGCTATGCTGGTTCCTGGGACACAAGGAACTTTTCATGTGTCTTCATCTCCAGGAACTGCATGGGTCAGTAAACACTTGAGAAATGTCACTTGCTGGTATCTCAGGCAACCTCAAGGATGGTTGTCAGTTAACAGTTCTTCTGAACCCAGGACAGTGCATGACTTTGCTATCAATGTGCTGCTCAATTGGGCTGTACACAAAGCACTCAGCTAGACATGGATGTGCTGCGAGTAATGACCTGCAGAGCTGCATGTTGCAGAAACTTTGGGGCTTGGCAGGGCTCCTGGTACCCGAACCTCTCATCTGGCTGTTCCTAAATGCTTACCTGTGTTGTTTATGGAACTGCTGAAATGTCACAACAAAAGCCTCTTGGAAAGGCGATGATGCAGTATGATCAAGATAAGCCCCAGAACTCAAGTGCACAAATGTGTGCTATCTTTAAAGAAATAGATTTTAATGCCTGTAAAGTAGTAAACCCCCTTTGGACAGCCACTCCTCTCTTAGTGCATGGATTTTTTTTGATGTGATATATCCTGACAGCTCTTGTAGAGGCATTATAGTCTAATACAAAACCAAATGCTTTGATTACAAAGGCTCATGGCACTGAAAGACTTGTGAAGGCTTTCTATTAAATATGGTTGTGGCACATGTAGTTTAGAAACGTGACACTTTCTTTGAAAATACTCTAATGCACATACATAAGCCATTGTCTTAAATGTGACTTTAAATTGTTTTAAATGTGATTTTATCCCAAGATGTCCAGTCTGCGTTCTGTAAAAAAAAAAAAAAAAAATGATGGTTGCTATGTAGACGCAATATTCTCAAACTGTCTTTCAAGTTTTTAAAATTTTTAAGTATTCTCAGATACTTTAGCATTCATTATTCCTGTTTTAAAGAGACAAAAGCTGAGATATAAACAGAATGATTTAAGATCACAGAATATGTCTCTGGTAAATTTAAGAGAAAAGCAACTGCTTCGCAGCTTTGTTTCCTAGTGTTTAATGCACATTCTCCTGTGTTGCTGTGCCTAGAGGTTAAAGTGTAGAAAATGGTCGTTCAGTTCAGAGACGCAGGACTACATGAGCAGAATTTCAAACTAATGTTCATTTTCACTGTTCTGGTATCAAGCCAAACTACTTGATTACTTCTGCGGGGCTGGAGGGGGGAGGGATGGAGAAGGAGGAGTTGAGCGTTATTGAGGTCAGTGAGAAGAGACTTAAGCTGTTTGGATATAGTGAAAAGTTGGAACTACTAATCCTTGATTTGCAGCGCTACATAAAAGCCCTGGTGAAGTGGAAAAGGACTGGGGGTGGGGGCTGGCAGGAAAGCAGCATTTCACAAAGCAGCTGTGCAGTAGTGTTTCTGCAGAGAAAGATTCTTGGGGGTGGGGAACTGCTTGATAAAGCATTCTTTCACTAGCACCATAAGTGTAAAACCAAGGTATTTCTGTCTGTATCATCCCTGCTCCCTTTGCTGGTCACCATTGTCTTTATGACATGTCAGCTGCTTTGTATGTGGCACTATGCAGGGTTATATTTATTAGAATAACATGCCTTCCAACAGTAAAGGTCACTTTCTATTCTTCAATATAGATCACCAGTTCTGGCACACTTGGATGAGTTTTTGTAGTACAAAAAGTGTACCCAGCTTGCTACCCAGGCAGGCTGCAGCAAGTTCACTAGAGGGTATGATGCAGCCCTGCAGATGTGGGCATGGGCAGCAAAACATGAGGGAAGTGCAGGTCATTGGGTGGTGGTCCTGCGAGACACTGCAGCTGGAACCAGCCCATGGCAGATGGAGCACTGATATGTGCTTTTACACTTGTGTCAAGAAACTGAGATGCTTCTATTGCGTTTTACGTACATAGTAGTTAGTGTTCAGCACAGGATGCTGCTGCATTGTTGTTCTGCTCAGACACATTACTTGGGTTTGCAGCAGTAAATCTCCTTGTGCGCATATACTCCTTGATGCTGACTTTATGCCTGTGAGGTAAGCGATAAACATGAGCGTGGGGCTGCTGCCCTCTTAATCTCCCAGTCTTCGTGTAATTAAATTATTGGCCCTGATATTGCATTAACTGTAGCAGGCAGGCAGAGCCTGGAATGCACAAGGATCTCTGATCAGATCACTGCATGTAGCAGGATGCGGCTATTCTAGCAGCATGTGTCATCAGCACGTAGGAATTGTTGGAGCTGTGACTGCTGCATGTCAGCTTGGTGACACAAATTCAGCAGACTATTTCCAGAGGGCTTCTTGAACACACATCCAAAAGACTGTGTATTCTAGAAATGTTATTACCCATGCCAAAGCTATGAAACTTGGGATCCGGGTGATGGTTTCTGTTCTTTCACTTCCATTTCCCCAGTGCTGGAACAGGCTGCCCAGAGAGATTGTGAATGCCCCGTCCCTGCAGGTGTTCAAGGCTGGATTGGATGGGGCCCCGGGCACCCTGGTCTAGTATTAAATGGGGATGTTGGTAGTCCTGCCTGTGGCAGGGGGGTTGGAGATTCATGATCCTTGAGGTCCCTTTCAACCCGGGCCATTCTGTGATTGTGTATTTAGGTATAATGTTCTTTTGGTGCCTGGAGGATAGGTTTCTGTTTTACAAAGCGTACATATAATGCATTATGGCATAGCCCAGTGTGGATAGCCCTTGGCTATTAAAAAATAAAACCAAAAACAAACAAACAACAACAACAAAAAAAAAACCACCCCGAACACAACCCCAACGAAAACACAAAATAGACTTAGAACTTTTGCTTGGCTTTAGTTATTATATACAATAGCATTTTTGGTGCTTGTAGCCTGAAGGGACTTTCCTGCTTCATGCTGTCTGCTGTCTCTATTTGGGAGGAATACAAACATCAACATGCTTTCTAATTTCCTCTGCTGTTTTTTTTTAATATAATTAGCTTACTAAGCAGTGAAAGACAGTCAAGGTCATTAGCAGCAATGCCATTCTTTGTCTTGACATGTTACCTGCCTACTTTTGCTTCAAAGTTCTCCTTAGAAATCCAAATACTTAAAGCTTAGCAACTGTAGGAACACATTCAGATTTGTTTCTCTTCCTGTTTTTTTGCTTAGGCAGCAACTGCTTCTGTGCAAGGAGCTGTCTTTAACAGAGCCGTGGTACTGCCCTTGCACTCAGAGATGGGGTAGGCTTTTGAAGAGGTCAGAGAAATAAGGGTGCTTGGCTCCAACTCTGACAGTGTCATTTAATGAGGTGAATGAGTAATTAGGTAATGGCAATATGAGAAACACCTGGAAGTGAACACCTATGTGATTTCACCGTCTGTTTTGTCAGACAGAATTTGTGCTTTACATGAAAACAAGCACGACTGTGGCTGAGGCTTGGCTATGTGCTGATTTGATCGATGGACCAAACAGTTGTGTTGTTTTTTTTTTTTCTTCAACCTGCTTACCTCCATAGGCCCTCCAAATGCAGGGGGATTTTGTTTCCAAGTAGGCTTCTTTCTGAATATACTCTTCTTTTTTTTTTTTCGCAGGGAGAAAGTAACTGAAAAGTTAGTGACTACCAGTTAGGGCTTGTCAAATACCTCTTCCATTCTGTCAGATGTTTCATGAGCTGAGTGAGCTATCTATGTAACTAAATTAATTTTCACTATAAACATAACAGTTGTGTTTATCTGAGAAACACTGGTTAAAATTGACTCATGTATACCTTACAGAACTATTCCACAATAAACATTTATTTTATGTATAAGATAAATCCCAAAGGCAAGGTTTTTCAGCTGTACTTCAGTGTCTGGCTACAATTTCAGATACATTGTCTATTTCAAAATCAAAACAAAACCTTTTGAGGCCTCTACATTTTTAGAATGTTTCTTTCCTGATAACAACAACCTTACAACTAAGCACCTGGACTCTCTGTCCAGATCTGTTTTGTGTAAGGTAGAAATGAACAACTCAAAATACATTTACTTATTTTTTTAAATCCAAATAACAGATGAAACGTTTGCATTTTTTGAACTACATTATAAACATTTTGTGAAAAACTGTCATTTTATGTAATGAAACTGAGGAGTTCCTTGGCATTGTTTATTATGGAACCTCTCTCATTACTTCAAGGTACTCTGTCTGTTAGTGTTGTCTGTGTGTCATAAAGGGAAGTTTGCCTGCTAGTCCCTTTTACAGAACTGAACTGCAAGTGTAGAACATAATTCCTCAGAAAAATACACATTGAAGTCATTCTAAATTAGAAGTTTGGTGTGTATCTGCTCAATAGAGAAGTCTAAAGTCTGAATAGCTATATGCATTTCTACTAGGGTCTAAGGCCTTCATCTGTTTTATGGAAGCATGTCTTGTCTTGCACTAACAATTGTGATTGTCATTAATTCGCTGCTCTAATTAGTGTTATACTGATTTCACTATTAAGGGCTATTATGTATAGGAAGTGCAACCAGACTTTTAGTAAATATTATGAGGTATGGTTTTCTTTTCAAGAACAAATATAGTACGGATCTACCAGTAGTATTTTACTGACAGGCAAATGCTTTCTCAGGAATTATCTTTTCCTGTCCTTGTAGCTGCTGCCTCTCTTCTTTAATCTCTTTTGACAAATGAAGGTAACGCTTGGGCTTCATTAGACAAGTAATTTAATCTACAAACCTCCAGAGTTAGAACCACATGAAACTGCTGAACTTCTGCAGTACCTTTCAGTTTGAGCAAGGTCAAGGTTGGGATTTCTGCAGGAGCTGCAACATGATGCTTAGGAAGGCTTTTTCAGAAACCATGTTAAGAATCTAAAACTTACAATGTGAGTGGGGAACAGATAGTCTGGAAATACTGTAAGTGTGCATGTCCGTATGTCTGCTTACTTAGCTGATGGTCAGATAAAAAACACTGATAAAAAGTTTTTGGAAGTCAAGTATGTACATGTAACTTGCTGTTGACGTTTAAGACATTAATGCAGAAATGATGGTAGTAATAGAATATCTAACCATATTTTCATTAGTCTTCTTAAGTTTCTTTCTGTCTCTCTTAAGCTGAACAGAGCAGTGAAGTTGGGAAGGAATGACAAGAAGCTGAGGACTGGCACTGCATGGTACGGAGAGGACTGTTCTCTGCCTTGGGGACAGGCAGTTTCTGATCTCCGCAGCTCTGCCTTGATCAAGAGCAGTGCAGCTCTTCATTCTGTGGGCCTAGTCAAGATGTCTGTGAGTGTCTTGCAGGGAAAGGATTAGGAATGATGGACTGCTCACCTCCTGTGACCTCGCAGATCCATGCAGTGTGCAGTAGCTCCTTGCCATTCTTACCATGTAGTGAGATGTAAGAAAGACTTACCTCTGTCATACCTCTCTTTTATTAGAGCAGCTTTCATGTTTTAACTTTTTCTATTTAAAAAAAAAAAAAAAAAGACTTTACTGGACCATCTGGATAAAAAGGCTTCTGAGGTTCCTCACGCATCCTCTAATGGAAACTTTTCTTCACAGATTGGTGAGTGCAAATTTCAGGCAGATGTATGGTAATGAGTTTCAGTGGGCTGATTCCAACATTGCTAGTTGATAGTTTGGTACAATTAAGTCAGACTTAATCTTAAAATAGGCCTAAATCCTGAATAAATATAGCATTAGTGTTTCAGCAAGTAATTCCTGCTTTTCAAAAACAGTAATTGAGTGCACAAATATTAAAGGTAAACCACATGGGGGCCCAGTACATCAGATTTCTAATCTACTTAAGAGGATCATTTTATATGGATAGATTCAATTAAAAAGATAAATACATTCAGAATTCTCAGTGGAGAACCTGTACATAGTTTATATTTAATCTAACCCATAGGATGCAATTTAAGCATTCACTGTGGCAGTGATTTAGATTTCTTTTTTTTTTAACCCTCCCCCAAAATGAAATTATTGCATTAATAAGGGTTCTGGAAGATCTGGTAAGTCTTGCTATGGCAGTTTGACATCTCTCTGTGGGTGCCTGCCCTCCTCTTTCTTTCCATTCTCTGGCAGGGCAGAAGGGGAGCATGTACTCCTTCCTGCCTTGCTCCTCCAGTCCTCAGGCTGTGCTATCCTGAGCTGTCAGTGGAGGCCTGTGAAGGCGGGGTGGCCAATGACTTCAAGTGCAGCTGCTGCAGGCTTCTCCTGAGCTTGTCTGTCAGTGTCCTCGAACTCTTCAGGAACACAGCCTGAATTGTGCTGTCTCTAAGAAATGGCACTTCAGTAAAGGAGATGGTCAGAAGCTCCTAAAACATTTATCACGTGGAATTAGACTGTGGGTTACTTGTTTGAGCTGGGCTGGTGCTCTCCCGAAACGAACCTTGTTTACAGAATTTCCGTAAGATTACCATTTGGCTGTAACATATTGGACGGAGTGAGACTATCGTCCAGAACTGCAACTATGAATGCAACAAGGAACTATTTCACATGACTGTATCACTGCACTGTAGCTGTTTGAAGTGTTTATTAGGATTGGATCAAAGGGTGCTATTGCTAGGTAACTGACTAAAATTGTGTAGCAAGATGATTTATCCAGGAAACTAACTTATCTCTTATATTACACTATTTTCTATCAGTGTGGAAAAGCATTCTGTAAATCTCAGCTTAAATTTTGTGCATGATTTATAAAGGTCATTGTGCCCAAGGCTCTTATTTTCCACTTAATCAGCTACTACTTCCATGGCCCAGTTGCATTTCAGCAAACATCCCTTCAGCGTAATGTGACACACCCAGTGAATTTGCACAATGTGCGTTTGAAGGAAGCCCTGATCTTTTTACATCTGGGGACAATGATTCAAGTGTTTAAAATTATCTGAATGTTCTGCATATCAATTCGGCATTGTTGTAATGCCTGGGTCTTTCTAAATGTGAAATTAGTAGATTTAGGACCCAAAGCTCCCCTGGAGTGTCCCCATAGATAGATTGTGGGTCACAATAACGTGAGGCAGCCTAATTACCATAGCCATTGAAAGGAATGAATGCACAGTAGGGACTGGATTATGAATGCTCAGTTCCAAGGAATCCATTCCCTAAATGCTTGCTGCTGGGTCCTTTGCAGGAATGTACAGTTTTTTATCTGTTTAGTCGCAAATTTGTTCTACAACCACTGTGACAGTATTATTAGTAAGAGTATTTGCAAAGCCGTGAGATGCATCACCGAATACACAATGTATTGATGAAGTTGCCTACTTCGTGTTTTTTTTTTTTTTAATGATGAAACTGTGGAAAAAAAAACAACCAAACAAAACCTGCTGATTCTATTTTCAGTTGTCATATGTATGACTCCTGTGTTCCTTTTATACTTGTTTCTTTTTCCATGTGACATTGCTTATGTGGAGATAGTTCCAGTCAGAAGCCCAGCAAAACTTGAGAAGCTCAGATTTAACTTCATGGCTAAAGGTTTTTGTTGTTGTTGTTTGTTTGTTTTCCTTTAGTAATGATAGTTGCCAAAGTACTGTCTTATCTCTAAGAAAACAGATCTTGCTTCAAGCTGGGGGGGGGGGGAGGGGAGGAAGGGGGAAAACGCCTTTTTTGTTGTTCTTGCTTTTAAAAATCTAGGCCACGTGTACATAGTAATGCTGTAGAGATAATGTATCGTCAGTATTCACAGATTTTAAAGATGCGAACAGGTACATAATAGGTTTCACGAAGTGCCTGTGTGTTTGAGCCTCTAGCTTTGATTTTAAGCTCAGCTTGCTAGAGAATAATTGAGTGCTTTCCCTGTTCCCCTGCGGAAGAAAGAGTTTATCTGCCTATTTAGACACTTAAGGATCCTTGAAAATACCTTTTGTCCTAAGAACCTATCTGTAAAAGGAAATGGAGCTGTTGCTGATAGTATCTTTAACCATGAGTCTCCTAGAAGTGATTTTTCAAATATAACTTCACTGGCTGTGGAAGGAGTACTGGGAATAGTTTTGTTCTATTACACAGCTACACTTGTCACGTCTGTGACTCAATAACACAACCTAGGGCCTAGCTTTTAAATAATCATAAAACATTTCAGATCTTAAAGAGGATTTATTTAATTCTGAGGTTGCAGAGCTACAATCCCTGTGTCTGGTCCACCAGCTCGGCAGGATCTATGTACAGGGAGTGGGGCAAGAATGCTTTGTCACAATGTCACTGCTTCGGCTCTTGCATGTGGGGCAGTCACTGATGCCCCCAGGCCAGCAGGTAAGGGCCCTGAGTTGGGTCCCCATGGACTCTGAAATGAGACAAAGCTCAGCCCCAGCCTCTGGGACAAGGCTGTCATTATTTGATGGGGGTTTAATGGCGCATTATGAAATGGAAGTTGTGTAGGCCTGCATGGCTATGGTCTTTGCTTTTACTGCTGCTTGCCACAGGATGAGTAATTGAACGTTCATTCATGTGTGAGCATCCATGCTGCTGCAGGGTCACTATCAGTGTGCTGAAGTCGCCCGAGCACCCATCATGGTGCTGCCTGCAGCCACACAAGAAATGTGACTGTCTTCATCCTTGTCCCAGAATGCCTGCCAGTGTTTCCCAATAGCTGTTGGAAAATGTCACTTTATACTAGAATCCAAATTCTGCCAAGGTTTTTCTCTATGCTTGCATGGCCAAGTGGCTGTGTGATTTCAGATGCTGCAGCTCCAGTATTTTAAAGTCTTATTTTAAAATAAATAAGTAAATTCTTAGCATGAGAGATGGGTGCAACTCAGTGAGTGTTGCATATATGAGGCTGTAGAGAGAACAGAGGAATAAAAAGCAGACTACTTGAAATGAGGTCTTAGGCCTGTGGAAAAGTAATGACTAGGGGCTTTGTGGTGTATTGTGATAACAGTAGGTGCTGTAGCTGCTTTGGTTTTTCTGCTTTGGCTCAATTCCTGCTACATTTTCCTCAGGGTTTTCTCTGCTGCTCCAAGGGCTGTATCTGCTTTGCTCATGGTGCAGAGTTGTGTAGATGGACAAACAGGCCTGGAATTAGCTGTTAAATCTAGTAGTGAGGACAAAGTAAAGATGTGGTAAGGTAAGGTTGCTGTGGGGATAGGTTGTGTGTGAGATAGCCTTGGGAGTTCAGGAAAACTTCGGCAGACATTTCACTCATATTCTTGATTTCTGCAAAAAGCAGGTGTGTCTGCTAAGGCACCGCTCTTGGAGATCAGTGGTCTCTGAGAAGAGAGACCAGAGAAGCGGCTCAGCTTCTTTCAAATGCTTCTGGCTCACTGCCTCTGAATGTCATGTTGGACATCCCACCACACCATTCCTGTAATGTAAGTTTCCTGCCAGTGGTATTTTTGTCCTTGTAGCCTAAGCCACTCCTCAGAGGCTATTCAGCTTGTGGAAGGGCCCATAAATATTCTGCTAATGCAGGAGGGAGTGACTTTATGGCTAGACCGTGACTTTAGATTCAAGACATGTCCCTTTCCCCAGAGGAGGGGAGTGCTGGCTGCCAAAAATGAATTCATCAGCATCAAAGGTGGATGAATGGATGGAGAAGGCTGACTTTTTTGCATCTTTCTTTGGGGAGGAGGGGAAAACAAATACTGACAACTGTTTCAGGCAGTTATCTTGAGTGAATGACGAATTATTTTGGTATGCAGGAAACAACTGCTTCCCATCGACAGTTTTTGGGCACTTGAAAGGAAACAAGGCAACTCCAAACTCTCTAAACAGTGAAACAATTATGAAGGGTCAGTGTTTTCTTTCTAATAGTTTTAAAGAGTTTCTCTTGTACCAAAAGATACAGTCCTTTGGTTTACAAGGTCCCATGCATTAGCTGCATGTTTAGTGCATCTCTGATATGCAGGTCCTTGCAGCTGAACTGCTGTGTCTATGCAAACCCTTGCTGACCTTAGAGGTGGTCTGGGTAAACTCAGAGAGAAAGTCTGCTGTCCTGTGCTTTGTAAGTCAGCAGGTCAGGTACTCTTCCTGAAGCAGAAAGTGGTCAGCTGATAACGACTATAAGGCCATATTTGTTCAGTTGGTTTGGCAGACAGATAGGTGCAAAAAAAGAGAAGTGTTTCAGTGTTTATGGTACTTCTCGATAACTCCCTTTTTGTGTTACGTGAATGCTTGAGCAGCAACCAAATTCACCCCATTAAATCCTCAGGCTGCCTAACTTTGCACCTTGCTGTGCCTGTATGACCTAGTTGCTAAACCGATAAGAACTGTATGCCTAGATTTGAGAGCTCCTGTGCTGCCACTGGGGGCTGGGTGGACAGCCGGAGACAGCCTCCCTTCGAAGGCTGTTTGGGCTTTGAGAGAAGCCCAAGCAGGGGCATTGGGTTTCACTCCTGTATGCATTAATTAATGGCCAGCTGGCGCTGCGCAGCCCTGCGTGCCTTTCCCACCTGTCAATGCAGCAGCTGTGGGATCTCGACCAGAGCAGCGGGTTCCTTCCCGCTGCCCGGCTGCTGTAGCTGGGGGGTCAGGAACAGCTGTTTCTGTGTTAAGACTGCCCTTGCCCCTTACCCACAGGCAGGGCCCCCAGCAGTGGGAAGGTGGGAACTGAGAAACAGTCTGTCTTAATTGTCCTTGATTTCTTAGGCATCCAGGCTGCTGGGTCGGGTCTGGTCTGGTCTGAATTGCTCTCCTTTCCTATAGCCCCCACTCCCATGATGACTTTGACTGTGAAGTTGCCCTTTGGACTGGTTCCTGTCCTCCTGCTCCTATCCTGTCCTCTGTACCTTGCAAGGTTTGCGGTGAACAGCTGCAGTGCTGACAGCCCTGGAGGTGCCCCCCTCACATCTCATGCGGGGGCAGGAGCAGAATATTGGTATTTTGGTTTTCCTGTGTGATGCTCTCTTTGCAGGAAGAGGCATGTACTGGGTGCCTGACCCAAAGGCACAGGCTGGGTGAGGCCAGCAACATGCTGTTGGTATGTGCTAATAGTGCCAAGATGGGGGCTGAGAGGAAAATGTGGTTGCTACTTGGGGGCTTCTGTACCTGTAGCCACGCAGAGCAGTCCCTACTCAGCCCCTAGGTCTAGCCTGTTCTTGAGTGGCTGAAGGAGGGTCCCTGTCCTGACTCCGTCACCCCCAGAGGCACAGGTGAGGAGAAAAAAACGCAATTGCCAGAGTGAAAGAAGGAAAAACAAGAGCTGGAGGGTCCCCTTTTGTATGGAGTGTTTGTGTGCAGGATGTGAAGGAGGCTTCTCATGAGAGACAGGGCATGGCTTGGTATAAGTGAGGTGAAAACACCTGGCAGCCCTGCTGTTTTCTCAATTTGCTGTGAAAAAGAGCAGTGTGGGAACCTCCTACTGACTGAGAGTAGGGGTGATGGCTGTAAGCCTGCTCTGACTGGAAGAGCATGAGAAAGGAGTGGCTGCATGTCATCTTCTGCCTTCTCCAGAGTGCCACAATGTTGTTTTTCATCTATCTCACTTTAATTTATTTCATGGGTTTTCTTAGCCACACCTGGGGAGTGTTCCTTTTTCAAGCATATTTATGCACAGACCTGAGGCTGGCTGTGTGTTTTTCATGGGCTGGTGGGGGTCGGTGTATTTTGTTTACCTTCTCTTCAATTTTCAGAGTCTTAAGTAAGTCTAAGAATAAACAGGACTGAGATCAACTCCGGTGCATTAAAATTACTTTCTGGAGGGTGAAAAAAGATGTGTAACTTAAACAATTTGTTGACCCAGCAAATATCTAAGGATTTCTGAGAAACCCTTAGGTGGTGACCAAGGAATCTAGGATTGCTACTCTAATACTTTTAGGACTAAAATGCAGAATGAAATAGAAGCAAGCATTCCAAGCTTTTGCAATACATGCAAGGACAGTTTTTAAAAGCCTTTTCATGCTGCTGTTTGAGATAGCTAGAAACAAAGTCCCTGTATGCTGCCTTAAGAATGGCACAGTCCCACTTTGCGGAAGATGATCTTTGGATGCTTCTAGCCAAATTTTTTTGTCAGTTTCAATGGGTTTGTGATCATGAGTATCTCCTTGCATGTTATTGAGGTCTGAAAGCTGTGACAAATTCTACTGAATAATTTCAGTTTACTTTTCTTTTCTTTTCTAGCACAGAATAGATATGTTCTCAAATGATACTGTAGCATAGCAACTTCTCATTCAAACTGAGAATTACAGGGAAAGCGGGTTGAAAACTGTACCATAATGAGTTTCTTTTCTTGGTAAACTGTAGAGCTCTCCTTTTCACATCGCGCTTCAGTTAAATCTTCAGGGGTGCTGTTCTCTTGGTTTCACTTAGTGAGGCTTTTAAATTAGATCACTGAAATGCCATATCCTTCATAAGAGTACTGCACATTCTCCACATATTTTCATTCAAAACTTGCCAATGTTCTCTAAGTCAGATGGGGGTGGGCATGATGAAACAAATCTTTCTTTCTGTTAATTCTTTTAATGGATCACATGATGGGGCTCAGAAATCAGACAAATCATGAGGTTATTTCTGCACTGCATGTGAAATTCAAAGCTTATAAAAGTGCCTAATAGCTAACGTAGTAGAATAGAAATACTGTAGAACTAAAGCCACATGTATCATTCTGAAACTATGGTTTCAGTTTCATTCCTTTATATAAAATTGTCTAAGGTTAAGTAGAAAATGAAAGCAATATTAGGCAGTAAATAAAGGTGGTAAAACTTACTAAGTATCTGCAACTACCACCTCAAAAGCTAAGTTACCAAAACAGTGAGAAGTAAATCAGGGCAATATGCAGAAGAAAACTTGTCCCCCCATAAAGAGTAAAACTGTAGATACAAAACTGTCTATGCATTTTAACATGCCCATAAGCAAAGCTCTAGTATGTCAAATACATCAGGAAAAAAAAAAAAGCTATTGCTGCTTGTCTTGAAGCTTGTTCTTTTGAGTAAATTCTTTCTGTAGTTCATGATGGGGCATGTTATCTGGGGGGAAGAAAAGTCCTTTTCAGTGTATTGTAGTCTCCTCTGCAGAGGTGGGTAGCTCCTATGGTGCTGCCAGCATCACCAGGCATGCAAACCAGGAGCTTCTACCTGCTGCAGATCTTAGTTGAAGTGGACTTGGTTTAATGTTATGGTGCGATGCTGTAGAGAACGTGAATTTGCACCGCAGGAGTTAGGCTACAATTAGGTTAGGAGATTGGCTACAATTTCCTTTCTGGCGTCCAGGTCATCACCATGCTGAGGGAGCCTATTACATAGTATCTGGGATTCTGGTTCACTGCTCTTGTCTTTCATCTAAGGTCTGGCTTCCCAGTGCAATCCTGCAGTGGCCTGAAAGACTTGAGCAGGTAAATGTCTGCCACTTTTTGTCACAGAAATATACAAGTGTCAGAGAGGAGTTGTTCTAGTATGACTAAAATACTGTCATCTCTTAGCACTAGCTTAATTTTTATTATTGTTATTCCTAAATTGAGGGGGTCACACTTGATTTCTACAAGCTAAAATCAGTTTGAATTCACATTTTTACTATGTAAAAATCAGTATGTTTGTGTTTTTAAGAAGTTGTCAGGAGCAAGCAATGGTGTAAGATTAACACTTCATGATGGTTCCCAGAGAGAAAATATGCCTTTGGGAAGGGACTAGAAAGCTTTGGTCAAAGGGTCAGTTTTTGACTCCCAATTCTGTGAGGGAAACCTTAATCTAACTTGATGTTTGTCTCTGGAGGCGAGGCACAACTGTATGTTTTCTGCATTGTTACATATTCTGCTAAGAAGATGCAATGGACACCGAGCATGAGTTGAGATTTCATCCATGTTATTCAACGTCTAATTATTTCTCTGCAAAGAACATTTTGGAACGTGTTGTCTAAAGTCGGTTGTCAGACATCCATGGGCCCTGTTGAGGGTTCTGCAGATCTCATCCTGATCATGTTTTAAATTACAAAGTGAGTAAATTCCTATATTTAGCAGCTGAATAGGCCCTCTGTTTTCCACATATTCATTCATGTGCCTAATTATATTCCAATGATTACTTCCTTTAACATTATTGGAAGCACTCACGTTAACAAAGTTAGCATATGTGCATCTTCAGGAATAGGGCTTAGATTTTGATAAAGTGTGTGCTTCTCTTCCCAACTATTTTCTCATTATTATAGCTAAATAACACGGATGAGTAGAAAACAATAATCAAGGAATAAAGTTGTATAACAAGAGTCATGTAAGTTCCTGCTTTGTACAGGAGGAAGAGGAAGGGGAGGGAAAGAAGGGGGAGAGAAATCTATCTGCTGGTTCAAAAACAGTGCTGTCACTGTCGGTTTAATTCTTTCCAAATTAACCTCCTTCTGATAAATACAAAGTACCTTTATATTCTGTCCTAGCTTATCCTACGATTAGTAGATCAGTGGTTAGTAGAACAGTGTTGTCTAGATAACAATGGACTGAAATGCTAATGGCTAAATGCCTTTTTGTGCAATGAAATATTTGTCTAGTCTTAAACACAGCGCAGGTGTAGAGCTACACTTGTTCATATAGAGGTTAACAAACCTGTATGAGAACCCTCTTTTGTGATGACAGTGGTTGATCTATTGGAAGGTTATTGCTTAACCAGGAGCATCTGTAGCCATCTATGTAGTTCCTAAGCATGATAATGTGGAACTGCAGAGAATTTTACAGCTGTGAATGTGCATTCATATAAATAACACCTGAGGTTATGTGTCTCTAATGAAGGCATGTAGAGACAAGGGCAGCACTTAGGCGTTGGCTTACTGTAGTTGTGCAGCTTTCTAAACATATAAGATTCATATATCTTTTCATAAAATATCTTACAGCTGCTTTTCTTGAGGTGCTTTATGAATAAGGAGGAAACAAGTGCACAGCAATAGTCCAAATGCTCACGAAATCCAGACAAGAAGTTGGTAACACTGAACAATAAAATAACATTGAGAATTCAGAAAGTGGTGTTGCTTCACGGTGATGTCATTGCTGGAAAATGAACAGGGGCCCAAGGAAATTAATGGGATAAAGGTTCCTGCTTTCAAAGAATTTTGATGGTGTCAGTCGAATTGTAAGGGCAAGGCAGTTGCCATCAGCACCCTGCTTCAAAAGAGAAGGTGCGTTTGGCATTATTTATACTAAGGAGGCATACAGCCTGGCTGGTAATTTGGGGCGTGATGTTGCTGGGGAGAAGATATTAGCAACCTTCTGAAGGACAGACGTGACTTCTGGGTTCATGATGCCTCTCTTCCTGAGGTCATAACTTGATCAGACTGAGGATCAGGAAGGGATAGCAACTTGCAGCTCTTAGGCTCTGGTTTGGCAATTGTTTGTGTTCCAACAGTGCATAAGTGCATAATTACAGAATCACAGAATTGTAGGGGTTGGAAGGGACCTCTAGAGATCATTGAGACCAACCCTCTTGCCAAAGCAGGTTCCCTACATCAGGTCGCACAGGTGGGCATCCAGGCGAGACTTGAATATCTCCAGAGAAGGAGATTCCACAACCTCCCTGGGCAGCCTGTTCCAGCATGATGCATTATGAGCATGAAAGTGTGGATTTTTGTGCTGCGTTCATCCTGTTTGCCCGGAACATTGTCAGTTTCTACAATATTAGCTGGATTTACTATTCTTGAGAGAATGGAAGGAGTGTGTGTATGAAATTGCTGAGCTCCCTGATATGGAGTTTTATCTGCCAGTTTTGTTATCATGGTACCGGAGGTATAAAAGTGCTCAAGTCTGAGAATGGTTTGAAATAGGTTGATCAGGTGAATTACAGAAATTAAGCTGGTGTCACGGTCACAACAGGATAGGATTAGCAATAAGATCAGTGTTGGTGAATACATGAAAAATAATGGTGCTTGCTAAGGGCCATCGTACTTCTTGGAATTCTTTCAAGCAGACAGTAAGCCTGTAGACTCAAAGATGAGTCAAGATCTTAGCCTTGCTATGGTGAGCTTGTTGTCATCTCCGTATTCAGCAGCAGTCACAAAGGGAATTAGAAAATGAGGAATTGTGAATGGAATACCATATTAAACAGAGCTCATAATTTCACTACTGCTATAAATCTGTCTATGCTGCATCTTGAAAAGTGTGCGGTGTTCTGATGGTTCTGTCTCAGAAAGGAGTAGAGTGAAATAATTGAAGCACAGAAAATGCCACAAGTGTTTGGGAACATACAGTGATTTCTGTTTGAGAAACTGATTTGACAAGAATTGCTCTGTGTGAAAACATGATTGAGATGGCATGTGACAAAACTTTTAAAATCATGAATAAGATGACTGAGGAATATTCATTCACTTATGATCTTATAATATACTGGGCAGTATATTATAAGAGAGAATGAGAGATAATGAGAGGATGGTGCAACAAAGGTTGTAAAAATCTCTTTGTCTCTTTCTTTCTCCTCCTCTCCTCACTGTTCCCTCTTTCTCCTCTCTCCGCTTCTCCCTCTCTCTCAAATTGATTGTGGAAGATGTGTGTGGGCATGTATCCCAGTCTTGATCTACTAATCACAGGGAAAATCACACTGCACCTTTGTTGAAACTTGTCTCACAAGATACTAAAAGCTGCTGTTGACTAACTAATAATAATGAGAAGAACAAAAGCAGAAGATTTGGCTAGTTATTAACCTCAAGCTAAGCAGGGCAAAAACCCTTAGTGCTGAGAATGGAAAGTCTGATGTATTATGATGCCAGAATAACAGAGGCTTGATAGCAAAATGTCATTGAAAACATTTATTTTGCTATTTCTATTAAAAATTATTAGGAAGAACTGAAATGCCTTTTGAAAGAGTCTTATGACTGTTCTACAATGGAGTCTTACTAGAGATGTTTATTCCTGTTGAATATATTCCCTCTATTTGTGTCCTGCTGATATACCTCTTAGCTTATGTTGGTCTGACAGAATAATGTTTTCAGTCTTCAAGAGTTTCTGCTCCATTACCTCAGTGTCGTTACAGCATTATAATATTATTGCAAACAGCTCTCCAGCAGCAATCCCACTGGCATAGCCCAATCTGGCTGCATTTTGGAGCTCAGGAGCTATGAGTCTCAATGTTTAGACTTCTGGCTTTTGCAGTGTTTGAAAATATGTCTCTTGCAAGTGCCCTGCTGCAAGCACTTCAGTGTGAGTCTATGGGATGCTCAGGTGTACACAGTCTGCAGGAATTCAGATGTTCCAGAAAGGAAGAGGAAGCTTTGGATATAGTAATAGGTCAGGAAATGGGGCAAAGGCTGTGGTAGCTGTCTCGGTCTTGTGCTGTCTGGGGCACACCAGCAACCTGCAGTTGCCTGTATGTTCCTGTGCTCCTTGTGCAAAAGCACCTTTGGCCAGTGGAATAGTTATTTCGGTGCTTTGTGTGATGTTATCCACAAAAGATGAAAGAGCTCAAATACTTTATAAATCAAGTGTATGTTAAAATAGCTCTCCCAGTGGACTGTGGCACGCCACTTTTTCTCCTTTGTACTTCAAATAGCAACAGGTTACATGGAGAAAGGGAACAGGACCTGGAAGTTAAAGGTAGCAGATGACTTGAAGATCATGTGCATTCAGCAATAATTACAAAATGGAATGCATGTGTTGAAACATGAATACACAGCATTCCATATCATAAGTAAAAAGATACTATTGAAATTGAAGTAAAGCACGAATGTCTTCTCTTACAATGGAAATGAAGTAGGAAATGAAATGCACCTACTAGTCGTGGAGAAGTTGCAGAACTGCTGCTAAGCAATGAGGTGACCTCATAAGGAGGGAAGACCACATAATGTGGTGGGACTAATCTCAAATGTATGTCAGCTTTTCATATCTACAGTAGGTTATTTTATCTTCATATTTCACAATGTTTTGGCTTCTATGTAGGGCCAATACGTAACCTATACATCTACATTTCTTAACTGACTTAAATATTGATTTCTGTGCTTATCCATCCCTGGTTCTGCATGCAGGTGAGTGGTTATAAATGCCTGTGAACTGACTATCTCCAATAATAGCTTCTTTTCTGATAGCAAACAGATTGTTGAATGATACAAACTTTTCCACCTAAGTTTGGTACCCCGATTCTTTCCTCCCAGAGCAGCTGTCATGTTGGCATCCTGAGGCTGAAGTAGACTTGGTGCACAGCCTTGGGATCCGAGGGCATGCAGCCAGTGCTGACAGGCATAGGCTTGCTTGTACCACATCGTGATCCCACTGCATGGTGATTGCCCTGCCGTGTGCAGCTGGTCAGCAAGTACTTGCAGCATATGCTGATTGCTATTTATTGTATGCAAGACACGCATCTGCACTTTTTTTTTTCTAGCAGCTGCACACCTGATGGATCGATCTGGTGGTTGTAGTTACCCAAATACAGACAGATCAGTTTCTACTTCCAACAATGGTCAGTCAGCTGCAGGGCTGACAGTGAAGGGCCTGAAATCGGCAGTTTGCAGTGGAACAGAGCAAACTGCTGGGCTCTTCAAATATAATGTGAAAACAAAGTGGTGTCAAGAAAAATCCTTCTGTTCCAAACTCTTACTCATTGATAAGTACGGCAGTAACCCATAAGGCACTGCAAGACTTCCTGAAGATGAGGAGATGGAATATCTTGAGGGTTGCTTACAATGTAATGTTGGGTAATGCCAGTCAAATGTGCATATGTTCTGGTACCTCAGCTCAGGTACCAGATAGCTGTACAAAATAGAGCTTGTTGATTTTCAGATTTATTCTTACATGAGGGCAGGGGAAGGAGAATCCAGAAATGGGGTCTGGGTGGGGGGTTCTGCTGCAGCCTTCCTCTGTGATACTGCGTCACTCTCTTGTCATTAAGTAGACTGTGAAATGGAGATTAAAATACTGCTATACCTCGTGACAGAGGAATGAAAATGCTTTGAGATGGTCCTCTTTTGTTCTGCACAAAAAGCACACCATTACTGCTAAATAACTGTATTTTACTTGGTTAATGTGAAGAACAAATCCACAGTGAAATGGGTCAGTGTATATCTATTTGCAGTCAAGTGTCAAATAATCATGCCTTGATCTAACTGCCAGTTAGGTTGCAGAATTACCTAAAAATGGACCTTGATCTTGGAGATGCTGTTAGATTTCAGAAAGAGTTGGGCAATAGCAATGATGCATGTATTTAACTGAATGTGGCCAGAAATTCAAAGAAATCAATATGATTTTATGCTGGAAAACGTACGTTTTGTGTGGTATGTACCAAAATCTCACGCCCACAAATAAAACTATCTACGTGTGTTATGTGAGAAATCCCAGGAACAGCCCTAGTGAAAATGAAGAGAACCTCCCTCTGACTGTAGCATCTTCCCTTCCTCAGCTGTTTATGAGCACTCATGCGTGGAATGAGCAATTCTACATTTCTGGTGTTCTCTTTGAGACTGCTGCTATTAGAAGCGTGTAAACAAACAGACGGAGAACTCCCACTGCCCTGCACAGGGACAGTTAATTGCAGGGTAAGAAAATGTGTAGTTACTACAGTGTGCATCTTAGAATGGTTCCTCTTACCATAAATCTGGGTTTGTTTAAATGAGATTGCCATTGGAAAGTTCAAAAACTAATTTTTAGAACTCGAAATTTCATGTGGAAAAATTAGTCTGGAGATATTGACCAAGAAAATGATGGTCTGAAAATGAGCATCACAGGAGTTTCTGTATAGGAATTTGGAATTATGTTTGTGCCATAATTTAGAAGAATAGGGAGAAAAAAAAGTGAGAAAATGAAGTATGTAAAGGTTTACTGAACACCATGCATTTGAAATCTTTTCAATACAACAAACTTTTGCACTGCCATACTTAATGACCTTCCCTTCCTCCTTGGCCCCGATTTTAGTTGTTTGCAGCAAACGAACTCGAATTCACTCGACACTAGTGAAACCAACACAGCAGCTTCCATCAGATCCTTCACAAAACTGATTAGACTTGCAATTTGCTTGCTCAGCCTGCCTGGTCATGGCTGTGTCATGCAATCAGTTTTTTCACTGAAAAAGATGAGAATTATTGAGGAACTTTATTTGGATGAGTACATCTGTAGTGCTTATTCAAACATGAAGTTGGTCCTGATTAACTCCATGTGAGCAGTCTTATTTTGGAATAAAGCTATTTTTTTTCTTAAGCTTAACAGCTTCTGTTTAGTTACTAAACAGTGATGTTAATTGGATGTTACTGCATACGTTGACAACTCAGTTCTTTCTATGGATGTACACATTTAGTAACTGGATAAAGAACTGGCATTTAAAAAAAACTCTTCTTTGATAACAGATTTCCTTGAATTTTTTTTTTCCTAATTTCTTAATTTGTTGAACTAAATGAGAAAGAATGTAAAAAAATACAGTACAGGTAGACTGGCACTTAGGTTAAAGAATCCTTTGTTTCTGTTTAATAACGTGAAGCTCTGGAAGCAGAAGGGTGCTTTGCTCAGCAGGAAGCTCAGGAGAACTACAGCGTGTTCTGGGCTCTCACAAGTGCTTCTCACACCCAAGTAAAGCAAGGAGACAGCAGGGAGATTGTCATTCAGTCAGTAGCCCAAATCCTAACAGGATTTACAGACTTTATTTTTGGGCTTTCTTGTCAGCCTTTGCGCGTGATTTAAATTCGTATTAGCGAGCTTGTTACCAAGCGAGACTTAAGGCAATTAAAGATGGAATTTGTTATGTATTGATTTAGAAGACTAAGATTAATACAATCTAGAAACTGTTCAGAGAAATATTTTACAATGGTGATCCAAAGGAAGTAAAAAAACAAAAAAAAAAACAAAAAACCACACACATACAAAAAAAAAAAAAAGCCACAGAAGGAAGTATTACAAGATGATGGTACTTAGCTCTAGCTTGTCCAGTTTGTTCTTCAGGATGTTAATCTCAAGAGGAAAGTGAATACATTTGTTAGATTTTATTTAAAATGAAATAAAAATACTTTTAGTAAGGAAAGTAGAGGCTGCTAGCTCCTGCCTTGACCAGAGAAGCAACCTTTGCTGGCTTTGCCTCCAGGGGTCTGAAAGCTGTGTTGGGATGTGTCCCGAACAGCTCCTGCTGAATCAGTGCTGGGCAGTTCGCTTGGCATGGGAGTGAGGTGGCTGTATAACCACAACTCAGAACTGTTAGAGCCTGTGGATATCCAAAAATTCACTTTTTGTTAGGAAGCAAAGATTTCTTATTATCCCTAACTGATGCGATTCAGCATTTTAAAAATTTATTATTTTCCATGGTTCTTATCAATCATGGAAACCTGTGTGCAAACTGCCCTTGCCTGGCCCCCCAGGTGGTTGCCTTCTCAGCTGGGTCTAATCCAGAACCATCGATGGCAGCAGGTGTAATAAGTGTGGTCAGTAGCGAGGAGCTGCTTCCACTTGTTTGTGGCTGGGGGTCCCAGCACCACTGTGTTAGTGCAGCAGGCGAGGTAGAGATCTGGAACAGATTCCTCCAGTGGCAATTTCTGGTCTTTTGTTTTGCAGACACTGGGCCCTATGCATGCAGCATATTGCAGCTCTTGGAGGTAAGTGCTGCCAAGGCTGCGGGGAGCTGTGCTATGGGGGCTGGCTGTGGGCTCTTTAGTCAGTCTGTGTAAGCTAGAAGAACACATGTTTTGTCCTATGTAGTGGACTTTTTTTTTTCTTTTTGGTTGTTTCTTGATGGAGTTGAAACACGTCCCATGAAGACTTAGTCTTCTTCCCAAGTTCCTGGGGAGAATTTCCAGGAAGGTCCTATGAATACCTTGTTTCTAAAGCTTCCCCTTTCCTCCTCAAAAGGACCTACTCTCTGTATAAAAAGGTCTGAGCTTAGGCTACTCTTACGGTGCTAGGTAAGTTACCCCCAGTATGTGACCAGCAAATTAGAATACAGGAATATGTTCACAATGACTGTGGTTTTATACCTCAGTTACCAGTAATTTTGAAGAAACATCTTTAATTCCTTCCCTAGCAATCCAAACTATGGTGTCTAGGTCACACCTGTCACCAGCATTCTCTGATCTCTTCCTAGTTACGTGCTGAAGGTTCCTCCTGGAATGCTTACAGAGATGTTTACACTCCAAACAGCCTGGGCTGGTCATTCTGAAACTGCTGAAGGAATGCACCTGACAGGTGGGGTGGGTGGGAAAAATACTCTCTTCTGGTAAAAAGCTTAAAGACCTGCTGTGTAAAGTGGGTTGCGGTGTCAGCCAAACTTCTGAATCTGGACAGAAATTTTTTCTTTCAGCTAAAATGTATTGCTATATTACCTATAAGTATAATGTTAAAAGCATGACACTAAATGCTGGAAGTCCAGCTTAATGACTCTAAGTGTGAAATATATCTAATTCTAAACAATTTATCTGCAGAGGCAAAGTTCTTACTTTTGCAAACGTATGCAATGGCGGAACTGTCAGTTTCAGGCTCTGAACAGAATAAAATAAGTTGTAAAAACTAACATCTTAATCAGGAACTGAAGTCCATCTGATTTTATTTATTTATTTATAAAGAGCTTTTTAAGAATCTTTCTGAAAAGGTGGTAAAAGAGATTGAGCAATCTTCATTTAGTTACAAATGATACTCAAGACTGATTCTTATAATTCAGAACAAGGAGTGTGTCAATGTAACTACTCAAACTCTCTGGTTTCTTGACTGCTGTAACTTTTTGTTTCTACTACACTGAGCAGTTTATCTCCTGCACCTCTGTTTGCTCATTCTATAACCTCCTCGTTGACACAGACCTGTAGTGGCTGTGAGGATATACTGGTGTGAATAACCCAGCAGCTTGGCTGCAAAAACATTCAACTGCTTGCTGTAGATGTTGGGACGCGTTCTTTCAGTAACAGTGTGGAGGATGGAGTGGTTCTGTGCTGTGTGCACTGCGTTCAGCAGGAACCATCCAGAAGGTTGGTGCAGGCTAATAACCTTTACAGCTAGCTTCAGTTTTGGGACTGGAACAAGTTTGTAGTGTGAGAGCATGCACAGTAAACCGACCTTTTTGGCCTGTGCCAATCTTCATCTGGAATGACATAATGATAAAACCAAGTGTTTTTTAATGATGGAGTTGTTTGCCTATTTTGGCTTTTCAGGACAATCTGATAAGCTGCATTAAGACTGCACAGCTGAGCACCACAAGTTCTATGTTCTGCTGTGTGTGGTGTGTTTGCTAATATAAATGATAAAAAAGTTCAGAAATGCAAAGCATTGTTCCTTGCCCTCTTCCTAGGGAAAGCCTAAAACATCTTGCCAAGCTGTAGCTTTTCCACCTCTTCTGTTTTCCAGGTTTTTATTTATTTCTTTTTAATCTTTTGTAATTAACTGTGCAATTGTATGCAGGAGAAAAGTATTGCTGGCACGAAGGCTTGCTCAATGCATGGATGCAGCAGGTGAACACTTCTGGCTGAGTACCAGCATGCCAGTAATAGGCAGCCAGCTTGAACTAGGCTACGGCAAAGTATTTGTGATTAAAAAGAAACTCTGCTTTGATCTGGCCACTGCCTTTCTTAGAGCAGCCAAGTTATGCATAGCAGAGGGGCTGCTTAACTGGCTGCTGTGCCTAGCCTTGGTGCCCCCTTACCTGTAGGTGGTGCGGAAGAGGAATTGCTGGGGTATGTGAGAGTTACTGATAACACACAGTGTGTGGGGTTTTTGGAGGAAGAGTGAAAGAAGGAAATGGACTTTTCTGTTTCAGACTTTTTTTTTTTTTTTTACCCTTTCCTCACATAGAACATGTTATAATAGTACAAAATGACAAGAGACCATCCAAGCTGTTTGTGTGCAGTCCATTCTTGTTCCTGCCGTGGTTGTTTGAGACAGTCTTTAGTGTAACCATGTGATGCCTCTGGAGAGGAGAACTGTTTTCCCTCAGCAAGGTCTGTGGGTAACGAAGCAGAGAAACGTGCCCGGGCAGTGCTGGTGGGGAGAGGGAGCAGTCAGCAGCTCCTGCCAGAATTGTTCACATGGTGTGTGGTGGTGCACGGGATGGCAGCACTTTGTGACTCCTAACAGCACAGGTTTCTGAGCACAAGTATTACTGAACAAGTAACTATAGCTACTGCACAAGTGTCAAGAGCATGCACGCTTAAGTGGTCCTGAAGGGCACGCTGCTCAGATCTCAGTACAGACATCAACAGCATTTTAAAAGACATGTTTTCAGATCTTTGCTAATGTCTGTGAAATGCACGGATTGCAGTAAGCCTGCTTTGTTGTAATTAGTCTGAGATCTTCCTTCTGTGTGCCTGCAGCTAAACCTGGAGCAGTGCTTCTGCCACAGCTGTCTGCACAGCAATGGGACATGGGATTAAGGCTGTGAGTGAGGCACCAGGAGTCTGCAGGGACGGTTCCTGTTAGCAGTAACTATCGGGGAGTCTGACTGAACAGCATGTTTTGTTTGCACGTTAGATGCACGTTTCTGGTGTGCTGCTCTTTTGATCAAGCGTGTTTTGGTCCTGAGCCAAAGACTTGTCTATACACGGAGTTACCCTACAGTAATTGCTCTGGAGAAAGTAGATGGATTAACTCCTAGGAGTGCAGTACTTTTCCAGCAGAAATTATTTGGAATACCAGCATGTGAGAGCATAATTGCTCTTTTACTCTTTTTTCTTTATCCCTCTTTTCTGGAACCTTTTGTGTGAAGAGAAGCTCTTCTGTTCCTGTCTCAGATACCACTGGAAAACGAGCATTGTTCTGCTGTTGGCACTTGTCAGGTGTTACAGCCCTGTGATCGCTTCCCAAGGCAGGGCGCTGTGCCGCACCTGGGTTACAGACTGACTCCTGCGTGCGGGGCTGTGCTAAGGTACGCTCGCAGCTCCGCTTTCCAGTTAGGGGTGAGAGCAGGAGGGAAAATATTGTTTTCAAACGAGGTGTAGGGATAAGAAATCTGTTTAACTCATTCCTGTGAAGGAATGAGTGCGCTGTCTGAAGCACCTCCATTGAGCACAGATCTCCCTTCCGTACGTGATGGGGGAGCGCAAGAGCGCAGCGCGTTCCGGCAAGGTGCGACGCACGTGGCCTTCGCCGGAACACGGCGCCGAGCCTCCCCGCGGACCGCCGCCGGCTGCCACCGCTCCCGCACCCCCGTGCTCGGGTTCCGCGGCCGCCCCGCCCGCCCGCAGGTTTTTCTGCAGAGCTCAAAGCGCGGGTCTGGGGCGTGGCGGGCCGTGCTTCCCGCAGGCCGGCGCTCCGCACCCGACCGACATTTTGCGCCGCCCCCGCTGCGGCGGCGCGGGGCGCTCGCCGCGAGCGCGGCTCGGGGGGCCGGGCCTCCCGCGGGGAGGAGGGCGGGGCGGGGCGGGATCCGGCGCGGCGCGACGGGCGCGCGGAGGGAGCGGCGGCGCTGGGCGGCAGGTTCTCGTGCCGGCCGGAGCAGATGGCGGCCGCGCTCCTCCTCTACCTGCCCCTGCTGCCGGCGCTGGCCGGCGCCTTCAACCTGGACGCGGAGAACGTGATCGGCCGGCGCGGGGAGCCGGGCAGCCTCTTCGGCTTCTCTCTGGCCATGCATCGGCAGCTGCAGCCGCAGGAGAAACGACTGTAAGTGCCGCCGCGCCCCGTCCCGGGCCCTCCTTCCGCCGCCGGGGCCGCCCCTCGCGGCGCGGCGCGTCGGGGCTATCACCTGGCGGCGGGGGAGGGCGGCACCTGCCGCGGGGCGCTCGGAGGCGGCGAGGTTCCGGCCGCCGGTACTCGCGGGAGCCCGGGGCGGAACGGGGGTGAACGAGCGGCGACCCCGGGCGGGAGGCTTCCGCGGCGGGCGGCGCCGCCGAGCGGTGGGGGCCCGCGGCCGTGCTCGCCGAGCCGGCGCTCCTGGGCGCCGCGGGCGCGTCCGGGCGCTCGAGCGGTCTCGTCCCGCCCGTGCCGCTAGGCGGTCTTGCGCGGGGTGGCACGGGGAGTACTGGGACAGTTGGCGGGACGTGGGAGAGGGCGAAGAGGTGCCTTCCCTACGTCTTGAGTGCGAAGGAAAGAAGGAAAGTCCTCTGTACGTCCTGAGGAGGGCTGGCTGGGGTTCCGTGCCCCAGCATTTCTTAATGGCTACACCTGAGCAGCCAGTTGCCCCGCCAGTGCTTGCTGCGCAGAGTGCGTCTCCTGTAAGGCATTGTTATGAAACAAATGTCTCTGAACATTTAGCTTTAATCTCAGGGAAGGTGAGTCTGCGGTCTGGATAGAGAGTGCAGGAGAATGACGCTGGGCAGCAATCATATCCACAATAAAGTTAGCTGGTAAACTTAGTTAAAAACTATTTGGACTGGCATCGTTCAGACTTGTGTTCTGTGTGATTTAATAGGAATTACAGCATATAAAGGAGCATGAATGACGGTTTCCACCTTCTGCCTGGTACTCAGGGACCCAAATGTAAATCAGGACTGAAATACAGTTCTGTAAGTTATTTCCCTGAGACTTATCTTAATTCTTGCTAGAATTACGCGTGTGCTGGTCTCATTTCATTCTGCTATGAATGTGGTGTCTGAAGCTTGTTAGTTTGCCATTGTGTTATCAAATACTGATAGAATGAGTGTGTCAGAACATATGGAGACAGAAGGCTAGTTAGCAGAAGTCATAGTGTTGGAGCTAGTCTGCAGTGTTTGACTGGAATGCCTCAGAGATGATGAGCATGAAAGTTGTGCTTTGTGTGCAGGCAGCCTGGGATGGGCAGAGCCAGATGCTGCTGGTGTTGGCACGGCATGCTGAATCCTGGCCTTCATGGATAGCAGAGGTCTTGGTAGAGACAAAACCTCAGTGGAGAACCTGTTTTGTGGTGAGGCACGGTTCTGAGCATGTGATGTTTTGGTTGGTTTTTAAAATCTTTGCACGAGTTTTAGCATAAAAAACTGGATTGCTCCCCAAGGAAGCTGCTTGGAAAACCCACGTTTGGTTCTTTTATGCAGGATGGGCGTATAATGGTTGCTTTGAGCAATGTTTTTGTCTGTTGGTGTGCTGAAATGTAACTGTCTTTCACAGAGGCTGAGGTATGCTAAGCTCACTTTGTTATGCCTTGTGGAACGCTAGGAATTGCAGTGGAGCAAAGGCTACAACGTTAGGCTGTATCTTTGTAAATGCTCAGATAAAAATGAGTAACATCGATATTGAGCAACTCATTTTGGCATGTTTTGTGGATGCCAGTTTGTAATAGTTTGGCTTTTTGTAGGTGGAGCAGACTGTCTGGTGTCCAGGTAACTGGTGAAGGTGAGAGGTGAAGGAATGGAGATTGCATTGAGGCCTGGTACTGGGAGACATGTCTGGTCCCTGCATGCTGCCCATTGCTCACAGCAGCAGGAGCTTTGTGTTGGTCTGCAGGGTGCAGTGCCTCCATTCCCAGCTGCGTCTTGGTCTGTCCTAGCTCTGCTGCAGAAGCGCTTTTATGTGGAGTTCTCTCTTGTGACAGATAGAAGTAATTGTTTCATCCTATCTTCTCCATCAGGTGCTACCTTTAAAATTCAGTTATAGTTAGTTGTTACCAAAATACACAAACCCTATGTCATCAGTGGAACTTGCTTGGATTCTTATCTCGAAGGGAACCCTTATCCCAAAATCCCCCACCAATCCCCTCCACTCCAAACAGCTTTATGATGTTATAACACAGTTACAACTGTTGTAGGCTTTAAGTCCTTGAGAAAACAAATGAGAAATGGTGAAATATGTGAGCTCTGTTGAAGGAGTGTTTTAGTCTGTAAAACAAGCTACAGATCTTTAGTTTTTCCTCTCAGCTCACTTTAAGTGATTTGCTTTCTCTTCTGCCTTGGCTAGATGATTCCTCATTAAGCATTATGAAATGCCTTGGTAAAAAGGGGAGTGGGAAATGTCTTTAAGTGTGATACGTGAAGGTACAGCTGAAATAATCTGCTTTTAAACATAGTGTTTGCCTTTGGTCACTTTTTTCCTAGTTACAGAAGATCGTGGCTTACATATTACCTTTGAATGGCAATTACTGTGTTTGTCAATGTTAGATACTAATGCTGTGTTTGCTAATTGGTAATTACTTAACTTCTAATGGCACAGGTAGGTGACTGTTCAAGAAATGCATCAAATTTATTTGTAAAGGGTACTTTATAGAAGACTGGGGACTGGAAACAGCTTTTTGTTATTCTATGTGAGTATTTTCAAGTGAGAAAAGTTTGAGAGTTCATCAGATGAAGAGTAGAAAAACTATTCACAATAACTGAAAGTGGACTGCTAATGGCATGTGGGTGTGAAAGAGAGCTGAATGCAGTCTTAATATGAATTAGGGAAGCATTACTGTTACTGTTAGATGGAGTGAGGGCAGCCTGCCTGAATTTCTGTGTGCAGTTCTGGTCCGTTGTCAAGCACAATGAGTCAGGAGCAGAAAACGTTAATGGAGTTCTCAGGGAGCTGGGCTTCTTGCCCTGTGTGAGATTGGTCTGTTCTTAATCTGTCAGTGTGACAAAGGTATGGGAGCTGTACTTCTGAGAGGTGGTGAAGGTACAACAGCTGTGCCCTACGATCTGTGACTTGGGGGCAGTGTAGCTATTGGAGTTAAAGTTTCTTTAGTTTGTGATGGAGAATGCGGGGGTCTGTAGCTGTATGTAGGGGATATATTAGCTACTTAACGCTATATGTTGTTATTATAAAGATTATTAGCTACTTAGTACTAATTTGCTCATAGTCTTATATATAACGTATGTATACACACTGATATTTTATATAATGAGATATATGTATACAGCATGTGAGATGGTCCTTTTCAGAATGGTTTAAGCTGATCTCTTGAATTAGAACACAGGTCCTAAGAATATCTACATTTGCGTATAACTTGCAATCAGTTCTGATTATTATTTTTTTTTAATACAGAAATGAAGCTGAATTTATGTAGGCTTCTTATTGCTTAAGGCAAAAAAAAAAAAAAAAAAAAAAAAGGATGAGGCTATGGCAACATTCAGGATCTCCTCTTCAGAAGAAAAGCAGCGGGTAAGCATTTTGTGCCAAGTCTGCGCTGCCCGTTTGGAACTGTACAGCCTAAAAGATTGCTTACTGGAATTTTTACTTGTGGCAGTTTCTGCTGATGCTGCATATCTCTGCTGTGAGCCATTCTATCAATATAAAACAGAGTTGCCTTTGATCAGCAGGCTGCTGACATTGCTGTACTGCTGCTGTAGTGCATCCTCAGTGGCATTTTGCCAGTATTTCTGTGTTGTCGGGGCGCCTGTGCTCACTGCTCTAGCAACAGAAGAGGGCTGGATTGTGATCATCTGCATTGGAAAGTACAAATTTCTGCTTGCAGAGCTGTTACCAAGTAATTCAGAGTTCAGGTGGGCTGAATTCATAGTAGTGTGTGTTTGCATTTTCAGGATTTAAAGACCTTAACAATGCTCATCTTTTAGAGCTTCCATCAATGCAAAAGAAATTGCTTGCTATTAAGTGTCCTTGTTTTCTTACCATGTCCTTGATGTCTTGTTGCCCTGAGGATTTTTTTTAATGTGTTCCTGTTTTTGTCTATGAAAGCTGTTCTTGGATAACCTACTTAGCAAGCTTGATTACTTTATTTGTGATAGTAAAAGTTTCATGTCATGTTCAAGATGGATGTTTTATGGGAAAAGTCAGGATCAAGTAAATTTGGGAAGGAAGAAGGAGAACTCTTAAAGTTCCCATGTAGTAGTAAGGGCAAGATTTTAAAAGAGATATATTGTACTTATACAATGAGTAAAAGAAACAAGGAGATAATTTTGCTGCTTACGTTACATAAGGGGGAAGAAAGTGGAATTGAGTCATAGAATTACAGAATGGTCTGGGTTGGAAGAGACCGTAAAGGCTATCCAGCTCTCCAAGCCCTTGCTGTGGGTTGCCCCCGCTAGAGCAGGCTGCTGTAGGTGGAATAAAAGTGCAGAAAGTTTGTCCTTCTCCTGTGCTAAGTTTGAGTTAGTCTGCGTTGCCTCTGGCAGAAATACAGCTGATAGGTTTTGTGGTCAGGTTTACAAATATTGGAGACTCTGTTGCATAGTTGTCACTATCTGACTCCCGTTCCTGCAGGCAAAAAAGAAGAGGTCATTATCTTTAATTCATTTTTTGTATTCCACACAGGACCAGAGAGGAACTATGCGCTCAGTTCTGCCAAATGCTGCTGAGGAAAGGAGAATGAAGTTAGCATTGACCTTTTCTGCACACCAGAAAGCTGCGCTGGTTTAACCACTGTGTCAGTGTAGAGAAACAGCAATGCTTTAGGTGCATAGATTTGCGCTTTTTTTTTTTTTTTTTTTTTTTTTGCCTTAAGCCAGATGTATTTTAGTTTGGTTTAAATTTGCTATAAGCTTGGTTTTATAAATAACAGAAATAAGACTTCTAACAGTCTTTTCAGCTCAGGAGCTCCCAGCCAAGCCCTGCCTGCCCAGCACAGTCCCCAGAACAGGAGGAGTTCTTTGCTGCAGTGGCAAAACACGTTTCCTGAGCAGCAAAAATGAGCTTGTTGCGAGTTGTGTCTGCAGCACCTGGTTTCTGGTCATAGCATGTTTGTGTTTGTTTGCTGGCTTCCTGTTGTCACCAGGGTGTGCTGCAGGTGGAGGTGGAGCTGTGCCAGCACAGGGTGTGTGAGGGACATGCGTTCAGGTAGCTGCACTGGTGTGTCTGCTCCCAGGCGTGGGCCACGCAGTAACGGCGAGCTTCTGGGAGGACAGCTTTGGGCAGTTCTACAAAGGCTGTGCCAGGAGGACACACCGCAGCACAGTCCTTTTCTATTGGCTGTGTGCACTGCAGGCTCAGCCTCACCACGGCGGGTGCTGGGCGTTCCAGGCGCTGATAGCACAGAGCTGAGCCTCCTGCGTGGGGATGGCAGTCCTCATCCTCAGTCCTCCCACCCCTGGAAGTTGTTTGTCAAGAGGTCACATACCTCTTGGGGAAGAGTAACCTTTTTTTTTTTTTTTTTTTTTTTTTTTTTTTTTTTTTATGATCACCTGGAAGTGCTCAAGAATCTTACACTTACGATGTTATTAAGCATTAGTAAAATGGTAATTCGTTGCTGCACTAGCAGAAGCCTTCCATGAGTGAGGACTGTATCACAGAGCTTTGATCTGTACTGATGATAGGTGGTTCAGTTCAGACTGCAGCTTTGAGGAACCACCTACCTTGTCAGCTTCAATGAAAGGCCCTTATGTTGTTATGCTCTTACTGCTAGGTGAACATATCTGATGCAGCTCCTAGCTTGAGGTTTATGCCTGTGCTGAGCCTGATCAGTTTATCAGTTTGTAACATAAGAGGTATCATCTCTTTGGCTTGGGCATTAAAATGCGTGGGATATAGGTTATGCAGGCTTAGAAGTGGTTTGGCTTATGCTTTCTTGTTTTTGCATGTCTCCATAAATGTGAATGGTATTTGAGGAGGCACAAATCTCTCTCTCCTTAGACTGTGGATTTGGAAAGAGAAGAGTGTTTTGTGTCAAATGCAGCCCTGTCAAGCCCTTGGAAGGATATTAAAATAGAAGTAATGGCTAAGTTACCCGAAATTGCTTTAAGTTCTTCTCGTCCAAGTCTGTTGTATTTATTCTTTCTCAAAGGATTGAATATATACCAGGTAGTTCTTATTAAATAATACCATGTTATGAATCAACCCTGACAGACACAATATATGCTGGCCCAGAGGGCTCTGTTGCTGCTGTAGTCTGCCGAAGTATCTGACACATCTCAGGAACAAGAAGAACAGGATCAGAAAGCTAAACTTGCATCCTCTGAAACCAACAGGGTCAGGCTGGTGAAATGGGAACAAAGCAGCACAGGACGAGGGCAGGCCTTGGTCTCAGGAAGGAGGAGAGGGTTTTTCACTTCGCTAAACAGAGTGGAAGCTAATGAGCTGCACAACATGGGAGCTAGGGGCAAAGGAATAGCATTGCCCTTGACAAGTTGTTTTGTTCTTGGGCAGAGAGGCTGAGGGAGTGCTGCTGAAGTTAGTCCTGGAGCTGGGCAGGGGAGTGCTGGGTGGCTCCCAGCTGGGAGACCCCACTGCTGTGCCGGCTGTGCTTCTCAAGCCAGCTGATAGAAGCACAGAGATGGGCAAAGTAGACATACCTGTGTGTGCATGTCTGACTGACAGTCTTCAGTGAAACCATCCATGAAATATTCTGTCACGAATGGAACTATGTCATATTGTTAAAAATACTGGGAGATGTTTAGGATGAGAAGTCATTTTTGTACCCCTTTTTGACATTCGCTCCCATTTGGAAATAGTGTCAGATGGGCAGCAGTGAGTACTTGTGCCAGTAGCCTGAGGCAGGAGGGAGCTGGGCAGCATTTTTCTGCAGCCCCTCCTCGTGACCAAGGCTGCAGCCAGGGGTGGGCTGTCTGGCCATACTGCCTGCCTGGTGCACGCCTGCCTCCTACTGCGGGCACCCTGAGATCTTCAGCTGGCAGACAGCTGCTTGGGGCCAGCGGCTGGCCTGCTCCTACTGGCTGAGCAGCACTGGAAGGTTCAGGGTGTTCTTCAGACCTAAAATGTAACCCCACCTGCCACAGAAGGATGGAAGACAAAGGAGACTGTTATGGCCAAGATGCAGGGAGAACGTGCCATTCAAGCTTGAAGAATGCAACGTGCATGACACAAGGCTTGCATTTGTGTGCTGCTGTGTTTCCAAGCACCAGGGTTGGGACAGGCTTCCCAGGTCTTTTCTCAACAGGGAGAGGAGCCCTGTATAGTTAAACTATCTGTTAACTGGAATCTTACAATTTAGCATTTTTATTTGGGAGCGTGGTTTCCTTTGGTTTCTGCTTTCATTTTCCAAATTTCCCAACCTGGAGAGCAGTGCAGATGTGTGTGTACCAGTAGTGCCAGGCAGAGAGATAGCCCCACCAGAGTCACTGTCAGGAGCTGTGCGACAGGCTCTGCAGCAGTTTCACTCTTGTACTGCCTACCTTGATGGTGAGGAGGACTCCTTACGCTGGCATATGCTTTAAGGATGAGCCATAGGGCAGCCCTTCCATCAGATCAGGGCTATCTTCACCCAGGTGTGAGTGCATTGTAACTGCATTGTCTGCTGTTAGAACTAATTCACATCCGTAGTCCTAATTCATGCCTTTTTTGTTGTGGTCCACCAGACACACATCTTGCATCTTGGCAGGAGGTAATGAATACTCTGTGCTTGTCACCTCTTTGGAAGTATTGGCCAACCATGTCAGTCTGTACCTGGGCTATTTGATGGAGCTGGTCTGTAACAGTACAAGGCTTATGTAGGTCTTTGTAATGGAACTATCAAATAAAGCATTTAAATGTAACAGTTTTTAATATGTAAGCTTCCTGGGAGACTCTTTACGGTTGAGTTTACCCTTCACTAAATATGCTGCAGTTATATTGGCTCTTTCATAAAAAATATAGATTTAATTAAAGTGTTATTTATTGTTTCTTCCTCTATAACTTTAAAAATAGGAGGAGAAAATCTCTGTTATGGTGCTAGCTGAAATAAGCTGTTTTCTGTGTGGTACAGGTTACTAATGCTGCTGATGTTAATTTACAAATAACAAAGATAAACTTGTGCAGAAGTGAGACAGTTAACTTGGCTTCTCATAAATGTTTTTTTCTTGAAGGATAACAAGCAGAAAAGAGTGGTTTCACCAGTCTAGTTTGTTGCTGTCTGGATTATCTACACAATAAAAGAGAACATTTCCCATATTGGTTTATTGGGTTGCCTGACATATTGCAGCAGCAAATTGTCAGCAGTCAGAATGGCCATTCTGTTGTGTGAAACTCTACCCCAAACCTTCTCCCTACGTACCAGAGCAGCTGTCAGTTTTGTGAGGAATGTAAGCTCCTACATTTTCATAGAAGATACCTTATTTGTTTTGAAGAGTTTCTGTTCATAATCAGTGTTTGACTCTTCAGAGTTTGCCCAGGATGGTTGGCTCAGTCCAGCCATAACTGTAAGAATGACATGTCTTGGGGACATGCTCTGCAGAAAGGACGCAATTGAGATGAGGCTGTCAGGCAAACAGCTATTTAAAACAAGCAAAAATCCATGTTATTGAATAAGTGATTTGTACTAGGAAATGTTCCCTAGAAAATCAGCATCTCATCCTGGTATAAAACAGGGTAGGTTACAGTAAAAGGAATGTCTGAAGGAACTGATATACAGAATGGTCTGGAAGCACTGAATAATTCATTTATTAATATTGTTGATTGAGATATGTAAAAGCAAGATGCTGCTTTGAAAGTAATATCAGGAGAGTATAACCTAGAGAAGCAAACTTGAATGTAGGGAAGAAAATTTCTCATTCATTTTTGAGTGAATCATTCAGTATTTTAAAAAGAAGTGGACAGAGCCACAGCTAATAAAGCTCCCTTTTTGATATTAGCATCAAACTTATCCTTACTGAGATGGACTTCCCTTGGTTCTGAGGTAGAGAGCATGATGTGTTTTAGACTATTTTGTGAATTCAGGAACTACTGCTTGGAAAAAAGAGAACTGTAGCTACCTTGTTTTAGTTTAAAGAGCAGTCCAGGTATATTCCTCTGTGAAGTGAGATGAAATTTTTATGGCTTTGAAATGACAGTAGAAAGTATGAAGTACTGGTTCATTTAGAATTTTTTGTGATTTTTTTTTTTTGAGGGTGGGAAGAATGTTTGCTTGTATGGACTGGCCAGCTTTGGCTTTGCTGGAGCATTGGCTGTTTTTCTCGTTTCCTGATTCAGAACTGCATCTAAAAATATGTCATTTCCTAATACTGATTTCCTTTAAGCAGCAGTAATAGTGTGTGTGCGGATGTTATGTCTGCATTGGGAAGGGAGAAGTTGCCCAGGGTTATGGATAGCAGTGAGGCACTCACGGGATGCTCCCTGTCTGAACGTGCTCTGCAGCATCAAAACAGGCTAAGGCCTCTCCAGGGTCACATGTATGGATTTCGCTGTCAGCTGTTGAGTTCATAGGTTGCTGTTCAGCTGTGTTCTTCACGTTTGTTTTTCCCTTTCAGAGATCTTTGGGGATCCTGGAGATGCAAGGAACAGCAAATAGGAACCATCAGCATTTTGTTGAGTGAAACGAGCAACTTACGCTGATGGTGTCCATAGGAATGGCAGAATTTCTGACAGCAGTTCCTTTTTAGTGAAGATGGCCAAGGAGATTTTTCAGATGGAGGTAAATGCATTTAACTTCTGCCTAATTTGGCTGGCATTGATACCCTCCTTATAAGTAGCCCTATAAAATACATCTCTAACATATAAAGTAGAACAAGATTGAAAATGTTCTGGCAACAACTCATGCCTGTAACACCAGAGGTTGTTTGGTCAGCAGTACATGCATGGGTCAAAGGTCTGAGGGAAAGGAATATTTGTCCTGGAAGTGCTTGGAGGTGGCAGCCAGCTGTTGCTGATAGCAAGCATGTGCCTCCTATGTGTGATTGATTTATCTGGGTCCCTCTGTTCTCGTAGCTCTTTTCATATGGTGTGTGTAAGGGAATCACGAAGACTGGTCAGCCTGCCACTGGTGCTGCTGAAACCGCATGGCGGTTCGATATGCTGCTCTTGGCTGTATCCAGCAGTGTGTCTGAGAACAGAACACGGCTCAGACATGATTGCTTAGTGTGAAGCGAGTCTTAAGTGAGAAACACATTGTTTTCTTGGCTGAGATGCTACAATACTATGTTTTCCTTATTTCATACACAGCCTACTGCTGTAGCAGATACTGACAATGTGTGTAAGACCTGTAAATGTTTCATTCAGCTTGTTTTTTCTGCTAGAGAAATGTTTAGGAACTATATGGGATATCTCCTGAACGTAGCTAAAGAGTTGGTTTTTTAGTTAGCCCCACATCCCGTAAGAATGTGTTTTTGATGCCAAGTCAGATCCAGTCCGAGTCCCAGCTGAAGTACTTGTTGCACTACTTGCTGCCTGCAGGAAAACAGAGTGCTAAAGGTTCCTGATAGAAATAATTCCAGATTTTGCACTGGTGAGAATATAGGGAGTGATGGGAGATGAAAAAAAAAAAGTATGAGAGGAGGCTGTAAAATGGGGCGTGTGCCTGCTGGGATGTGTGCCAAGCTGCAGAGAATGCAGGGGGGTTTCTTGGCATGGCTCAGGTGTGAGCTACACTGCAAACAGAAAATCTTGTTCTCAGCTTTTGAAAGCTTGTTGGAATTCTCAGAGTTTGTATGTTCCTACTTATATTAAAATGTAATGTCTTCTGCAGATCTGTATAGGGAGAAGTTTGTTGTGTATTTGATCATTGTTTCAATAACTGTGAGTACCATTAGAAAAGGCTCTGTAAGAGCCCCTCTGACTGTTAGGGCATTTCCTTGGTTCTACACATGACCTTGTTGGAGTGACATTCTTCAAAGTGCTGCGAAAGTCTGTGCTTCTGGTTAATGTTGGAAGGATGTGTCAGTACATGTACCTAAGGCTGCATCTGCTTTTGTGATCAAGTTCTTGGCTTGAAGAAAAGCCCTGCAAAACCATTGACGCTGTTGCACTTGTTTAACACAGGGCTATGATGGTTCTGAGACTGAAGGAGTGATTTCAAAGCTGTGTGTTAGTGTGCTAGTGACTGACCATGCTCTGGCCACAGGGATGGCTCCATGCAGCCTCCTGTCCTGGGCTCATGTGAATGAGCTGCTGTGTGTCATCAGAATGGGGGGAGCTTGTGCTGTGTGTCCCATGTGAGGGTCTTGTCCTGCCTTGTTTCTCCCTGTAGTTAAGAGGGAATAGGAGAAGGTGGTGGCTCAGGAGGAGGGGGAGCAGCGAGTGTCTCAGAGCAGTTGGGCATCTGCTGCAGGAGATGGCTCTGGTTAGTACAGGGGTGGCTGCTCCTGTAGGGGTGACAAGGTGTCTATCCTTTGTGCTGAGCTTCTTTCTTAGTCTCATATGAAAATGATTTACTTCACCCAGTGAAAGAAATAGAAGAATGACATCTCAACCTTATTAAAACTCCTGCGGGTTTTTTTATAATGGCTTTGGCATGCTCATGAACAGTGTGTGCCTGTTCTGGTTGTTAGTCCTTCACGCAAAGGCTGCAGTGCTGCTCTGCCAAGGTGCTCCTTGGAAAAAGAACTCTGAGCAGCTGCTTCTGTACTTTGATTAATTCAGTGTTTGTTGTCTAAAACATGGAGCTAGATTCCCTTCATTTTTTATGAGTCCAAATGGAGCTGGCATGCATTGCTCTGCAAGTAAGATAGATGACATTTAAATCTGTATTCTGAAATTGTTTGTTACAGAAGACAGCAATTACTTACCTGTCGGTCACTGGAGCCTGTAGAGCGAGCATGTCCAGTGTGGGGAAGGCAAAAGTGTTTGGAACAGCAGCAGCCAGCTGGGATGGGAAATTAACTCTTTTTGTGCTTGCATTTGGCTGGGACTGCTTGCAGCCACATCCCCAGCTGGTCCTGCTGGTGCCACAGCTCAGCGCCTCACAGCTGCCCACAGATGAAGTGGCTGATGGCAGCAGGGTTGGCATGGATTTCCAGTGAAGTCCAACAGGGTGGCTGAGAGCAGGGTGCCATGGCCTCGGCTCCTGAGCTTGTTTCTTTGAGCACACGTTATTTGTCACTTTTTGAGTTAAACCTCTTGTTACTGTAAGAGGATTTTATGCAGTAACAAAGACTGCCACTGTGAGAGAAAATCTGATTGAAAATCCCTTTAACGCTGTGTCTTTAATAATTTTATCACAGTTTAATTATAACACAGTCTAGTAAATGTTTTATGGTATCACTTCATTCTCAGGTCTATTCCTGAGCCAGTGCTCTTTCTTTTAAATCTGGGGGAGATGTACAGTTTGTAAGAAATTAAAACTACTGAATACACAGTTTTCATGTGCTGTTTGACTGTTAAAAAAAACAAAAAACAACAACAACAAAAAAACAACCACCAAGCAGTGCAACTCCTAGTTACAGCAAGAGAATGCTGGGCAAAATGGAAAGCTGTGTTTTGAAATAGGACTTTGGAAAAATGCTTTCTGCCAGTGAAAATGAGGTCTGTAAAACCTGTTTTAAATCCATACAGACTGAGCTCTTGGCTGTGAGGGGAAAACATTGGAAAGTGTTTGCTTTTCCACGCGACTTTCAGAAAGTCAATAATTAGTGGCCTTTGCAGAACAACAGGTAGCTTTGTAGTTCATTTTGCTTTGTAGCTTGCTCTGGCCCTTTTGCTGCTTTTGGCTTCTTTTCCCAGCCCCTATCGTAATCTGCTTCCTGAAAAAGGCTGAGCTAATAAAATGAAAATCACACTCCTCTAAATGCCAGGCCTCCAGGCAACAGAGATTAATGGTGTACTTGGCCATGGCTCTGCGATGGTAGTAGGAAAATGTAGCAGTGCAGTAGCAGATTAGGAGAATCATCTGTCACTTAAAATAGCTGTTCATAACAGCCTGGAAACAGTGGGTATCTCCAAAAAGCACTGTGAACAATTTCCCCACTGACATCGTTTCTGGCTGCGTTTTTCTGGGAGCGGCTGCTTTTTCAGAAGCCCATTCCCTTGGTTGAGCTCCAATTCCCATTACTGCCTGAGTAGGAAGGACTCTGTGCTTGGATGTCTGTGGCGTTGCTGTCCTTGTGCTGGCTCTGGCTGGGATGGAGTTCACCCACAGCAGCCTATACTGTGCTGTGCTCTGCACTTGTAGCTGGAACAGCCTTGGTACCTCCCCAGTGTTTGTCCATGGATAAGCAGTGCTGGCACAGCATGAAGACTTTCCAAACCCCAAGCCCAGCATGCTGGGAGTGGGTAGGAGAGAGGAAGGGACATGACCAGAGCAGCTGTTCTAAGGTGACCAAAGGGACTTTATATGTCACAGCAATACAAGCTGAGAAAAGTGAAGGAGAAGTTCCTATTGAGAACACGTCCATTCTCCCAAACAACTGCCAAGCTTATTGAGGCTTTGCTTCCTGAGGTATGGCTGAACATTACATGATGATGGGATCTAAAGAATAATTGTTTTCTCTTTTTGCTTCCATATGGCCTTTGCTAGAAGCCAGATCCTTGCACAGCAGAGGTGGTACTGCTTAGGATTAAATACCGTCTATCCCATTAACCAACATCACTTATGTTGAGATGCCTTATTGTTTGATGTTCCTATCCTAAAGTTTGGATACTTGACACACTTGTCCCCTAATGAGGAAGTTCTCCATGACCACAGTTTGTTGAGGGAGGGTAGAAGCAGTGCCCCTGGTGATGCCATGCTCTCCTAGAGTGGCTTCACGCCTGCTGTTTCTACCTTGAGAGTAGAGCAAAGCTGAAGAGGTGGTATGGGGTCTCTGAACCAGGTAGTGCAGGCAGACAAAGCTGCACAGGTGGCTGAGGGTCCATTGTTGTGGAATGCTCTGGGCAGATGTCCGCATGGAGATCAGCTGTCCCTACTGGGAGCTGCTGGACACATGGTGTGCGTATGGGTACTGTGACTGGGGACTTGGGAGTAAAAGTTTAATCAGTCGGCGGTTGTTAGTTTCATTTCTTCATCAGTGGAATGGAATGCTTTGAGGCAGAGTGCAGGAGGAAAGGATTTGGGAAATCTCTCTGTCTAGCCAGGAGTGGGAGAAGTTGTACAGTATTTAGCTTCATCGCTTCCCAGCTTTGCTCCTCTCGTGCTGATGGAGTCCTTCTGAAAACACAGTGAAGTGCAAAGTGTGCAGTGACACCATTGTTACTGAGAAAGGCAACATTAAAGTGGACATTTGTGCTCAATGAAGGTTGCAAAATTGGAAATTACGTACACCACTGACTATTTTATTCTGCCTATTTGTGGAAATGGCTAATGGTTGGTTACCCAGGAAACGCTTCCAGTGATTTCTACTCAAGTCTGTTAAAGCACAGTGCTGGCACTAGTAATGTATTGCTGTTACTTTTAAGCAAAAGATGGCAAAGGCTGGTGCCTTGTTTGGGGTAGAAGATAGTGTGGGAAAGACAGGAATTCAAGGAATGAAGACATAGTGTCTGAGCTCAGTGCAGACCACAGTATTTTTGTAGTTGTTTAAATCACAATGTAGCTTACACAATGGAAGCTTCTTCCTACAATGAACAAGAGTTTCCTGCCAAAAATGTTAAAGGTGTTCTCCCTCCTTTAGACTTATCTTTCAAGTTAGTGTCTGTTCCTGAGATACTGCAATGAATTGCTGACAACTGTTCTTCTTTGAAGTATGTTGTGAAAACTGTATGTTGTCCTCAGAAAATTTCAGGCTGTGAGTGAGGAAAGGAATTTACCACAGAGTGAGAGGAATACTTGCAGGAGCTTGGAAATTTTCTGTTTCTGATGCTCTTGTCTCATCTGAACTGCAGCTGTCTTGTTGGAAGCAGCCAGGGAGTTCTTCTGTGGACAGTACTGAAGGGGGTTCAGGTGGCTGTGAGCAGAACTTCTCCTAGTTCCCGCTGCCATTTTCATTCCCCAAGAGGGATGTTACAGCCACTGCTGCACTTCTCACAAATCACCGATGAGAGCAGAGAGGACCTCAGAACTGAACCCTGCTGCTTAATATTCTCTGGTGCTTGCTGAAATGAAAAGCTAATTCTGGTGTGTTTTGCTTTGGATTCAACAAGTCTGTTGGACTAAATTGAGTTAGGAAACAGCCCTTCTTCTTGCTGTTATCTGACTTGTGGAATGCTTGCTGAGCACTGAGGCCCCAGAGAGAGAGTTGCCACTGCCTTCTCCCTGGTTGGAGTTCTGTGGCTGTGTGAAGCACACTTTACACATATGGTTACCCGAAGGTCTGATCTGTCATTGGGGAAGTCAGTAAGATGCTTTGATGCCTTTTCTGAGGCTGAAGTGGCACTTAGCACAACTGAAGAGATGAAGTTTTTGTTGGCTGGGCTGTTCTCCCAGGGGCATGGCAGCGAGGTGCAGTGGCTGCTGGGACCCTCTCCAAGAGGTAATTAATATAAAGCAATAATTTAATTCTAACCAATAGAGCATCAAGACTCATGTATTTGCTCCGAGACTAGAATTTTAGCTTAAAATTGGTAGGAGTGTGTTTCAATAATGGGGTATAATTGGACCAAGTTTTGAAGAAGTAGAAACAAAAATTTCTGAGAGTTAGGAAATTGGAGCCTACACTTTCTATAATTTCTGGTTGCCAGTGTTAACAACAATAAACTTTATGTTGTCTCTTTCCAAGGGGGATAACAGAACTGAGGGGAAAATGCAGCTATTCCTACATTAGGAGCAGCTCAGAAGCCACTGCTTTGTAAAAGAGTTAGAGATGAGAGTTAAGTACTATTGCCACAATTAGAGAAAGACGCTCTTAGTGGCCTTTCTAAAAGCATGGTTGTTTGGATTAAAGACTCTTGTGACAACAGCTGTGTTTCTGGAAAAAAAGTCTTTGAAAAAGATGCCAGACGTATGTAGAGGGAAATGAAAAGTTCTGTAAACTAAAACCCACCCAAGCTGCCTGCCCTGTTTTTATGTGTATCAGTCAAAAGCAAATATTTTACCTGAAGTTTGACCATTCAGGGGGTTACCTTTGGGAGCACAAATTATTGAAAATTCTTGTGTGTAGAAGTGATGAAGAGATGACTGTTTCACAATACACATGTAACTTTCTGTTCTGAATATATGTTTTCTTATGAGACGTCAATTTTGTCTTACTACTTTACTGACATTGAGTGAATGTTTCCTTAATAACAAAAATGTGTATGATCTTAAATGATCAGACTGGTGTATGTTAGATAGAAATAAACGTCATGTTTTTAATGAAAAAACAAACAAACAAAAACACCAAAAAAACCCATTTCTGAGGTACAGTGGCTTGCTTTGCTCCACAGCCATTATAAAACATGTGGAAAAATTTGTCTCAACAGAAAAACTCTAACTGAAGCCTTAAACTCTATTCTCTTCGATAATGTAATAGCAGATCTTTCAGATTTATTTATTTATTTATCTGATTGGTGTCTGGAAGCACAGGAAGGTTGCACCCACTGTATTGTACCCATCTACACACAGTTTTCTCAATCTTGGTTTTCTTCAGCGGAATTTGTTGTTTCTTATTTCTTCTGCAAACCGTGGTGCTGTTACTGTACGCTGGTTTCAGTTAGGAAGTTGAGGTGGCTGTGCTTTGCATATGTGCGACTCAAAAATACCTGAAGAAAAAACTGTTTTGACTGAGAACTCTCATTTAGCAAATAAATATGTCTGTGGTTATTTTGTGGTAATACTCATGGGGGGTGATGGCACAGGAGTGGTGCAAGTGCAGAGAGAGTCTGAAAGCAGTTGTATTGACTGATGAAAATCCCCCCCCAAATGTTTGCACATCAAACCTCTAACAACATGGTGAAAGCATTTCCTGACTCTGCTGCCTTCCTCTTTTCTAATACTGCCTCTGCAGATCCCTTGAAGTTATTTCTGTTTCCCTATAGATTGCTGGTTGGAGCTCCTCGGGAAAAGGCCTTTCCATCCCAACAAGCCAACAGAACAGGAGGGCTGTACAGCTGTGACATCACATCTTCAGACACACGCTGCACACGTGTTGTGTTTGATGAAGACAGTAAGTTCCTCAGTGCTTTTGTTTAAGATTATGCAGTTGTCTGATTTTTTCTGATCTGATGCAGTCCCTTCCATTGACTGTACACAGTTGCTTCTCTAGGTTTGTACGTACCTTACTTGCATTGGAATGTGATAGAATGTGCAGACACTGCCATCTGTAGACTATCTCATGTACTGTAAAGTTCTTACAGAGACAAAAAAAAGTTAACTGCTTTATTTGAATCTCCATTGTGATGCTTTACAGCTGACCCAAAGATGGAGAGCAAAGAAGACCAATGGATGGGTGTAACTGTCCAAAGTCAGGGGCCAGGAGGAAACGTGGTGGTAAGTCTACAGGTCTAGCTTGCTGTAGACCCAAAACTTCTTTGTAAATGTTCTGAATGATCTGTGTTTCTGTGCAGCTTCCTGAAAGGTAATTTCCATTGCTGTGTTATTGTAATTTCTTAGGATTAAGGACTTAAACGTCTGCTTAGCATACTAAAATTCTTGAGATTGTAGATGTTTTAAATTATTTTTCTAACTCTGAGTTAGCCCTTATTTGTAATCTTGGCAACAGGATGGATCTTGGATATGGAGCAGGCAATTTATTTTCAGGTTGTGTACTCCTTCTTTCATGATACATTGTTTTTTAAAAAAAACCTCTTACTACAGAAACAAGGAAAAATGGTTTGATAAAGTTTAAAAAAGGACCTCTTTCATCAGCCTGTTGCCTAGGATGATCGGCCTTACCTTAACTTTACTGAGGGCCATCAGCTGAATTGCTCCTATGTATTCGTGTAGCTCTGGATGTTGCAGCTGTGACTTAGGAGTGAGAGCGTGCTGCAGTGAGAGCTTGTACTAATAATGATGATGCAAGTATTCTTTCATACACTACTGAGAGAAAAAGCTTTTGAGATTCAGCAGATAATGTTATTTTTGTAGCTTCATAGCTCTTTCTCAAATTCACCTCTCACGGTGCTGCAGGACACCAGCTATATCATAAAATGGGGGTGCAGTGAGGCTCCTCCATCAAATTATATTCTTGCAGCTTAACCTCACTTATTCAAAGACAAGACTAAAGCAACTTCAGGGTACAACTCTGGGTTATTTATGGCTATAGGGACAGTACTAGCTGCTCCAGTCTGACTCGGAACCCAAGGGAGGAAAAGTAGATGGAACCAGTCCTGTAGAGTTAATTCCTCCCCAGCTAGCATCATCTCGCCTGTAACGCAGCTTATGTGCTTCTTAGATGGGCCGAAGATCACAGCGCAGTTGAGCAGCACGTAGTACTTCTTAGCACGGCTTGGAGTAGGGCAGTGCCCTAAATGAGTATTGGCTATGTATCTGCTTAATGTTTCAGCCTTAGTAGGAGCCACAAGGAGGGAATTTTTCTGTCAGATGAGAAGCTTGTCTTGCTTGTGCTTGTCTTGCACTTCCTCCCTCTGAATCTGCAAAAAACACTGCTGTCAAGGGGGACTGATTGGTCCACCTCTTTTTACAGTGGTTTGGTGGTTACTACTTATCCTGGTGGCTCATCATCGTTTGTATTTGAATTCTCTTCCTAGGTGAAAAGTCTAACAGTTAGGTTAAAGAACAGCTTGTACTTGTAGTAGCTTATGCTGCTTTTCTCCATCCCAGTGATGGTTATCCCATAAATGAAACACCCACCATAAGAAGTAGGAACAACAATCTTTCTTCCCTTGCTCTCACTGGAAAAGCTTTCACCCTCCTGCCTGTGGCACTTTTCTGAAAGAGGTGACTTTGGAAAAGGGGGATGGTAGTTGAACCAGCTCCTTGTGTCTTATACAAGCATGTTGATTATTTAACTGTTACATCTGGGCGGGAAACAGCTAGGTTTTTTTGTTTTTGTTTTTTTGTTTGTTTTTTTTTAACAAGAGATAGGGTTATTGTCTACTCTGTTTTTGAAAGAGAAGGATTAGGTATCAGTGAGAGCTTTAGGGCTAAAACCCCTGAGTCCCAAAGCGAAGAGGGATTTAACTATGCTGCCTTCCCTGATCAGGAAGGTAATTGCTCTGCCTTGGGCCTGTAGATGCTCATAGGAAACTATGCTGCAATGCAGAGAGCGCCCAAATGTGTCCACAAGGAGAGCTTTGCTCGCATGAAGTATGGCTTATTGAGACCAGCCTTCTTTGATAACTTGCATACAAACATACAAAAAGAATTACTTACTGTCTTCTATCTTGCAGACATGTGCACATCGCTATGAGAAAAGGCAGTATGTAAACACAGTGCAGGAAACCCGGGATATCATTGGAAGGTGCTACGTGCTGAGCCAGGATCTCACTATTAAGGATGATATGGATAATGGAGTATGGAGTTTTTGTGATGGTCGCTTAAGAGGCCATGAGAAGTTTGGTTCCTGTCAGCAAGGTGTTGCTGCTACTTTTACTAGAGACTATCATTACATTGTGTTTGGCGCTCCAGGCACTTACAATTGGAAAGGTATGACCTAGCTTCCTTCCTGCTAAATCTAGACTGACCCCCTTCCCATTTCCTCGTAGATTTTTTGCAAATGTGCATTCCGAGGTTCTTACTTGCCTTTTTGATGGGTGGGAAGGGGCAATAAACCTTACAGGGTTCTTATGATTTTACCTGATTTTCACTCCTCTCTAAAAAATATTCACTGAAGGTGCTTTAAATATTTATAAAGGATTACTTACGAATGGATAATTGAACTTCTCATGTATGTACAGCAGTATTCTTCCTTCTTAGTACTTAAGATTTTTCTTCATACATTTATACTGAGAAACATCTAAGAGGCTAGCCCTGTCTTTTTTCTTAGTCTCTTTTCCCCTTGCACATAGTTACACCAACAGCTGTAAGTGCTTCCCTCCTTTAGAACGCTGATCCTTAAGTCATTAAAATTTCTCCCCTTGTACACCTGTGCCTGCTGCATGAACCATGCCAAGTCCTTGAGTTAAGCTCTGACACAAGGAGTACTTGTGTGAAGGTTTAATCTTCCACATATCTGTTCCTGTCAACACAGTCTGACCAACTACTCAGTTTAGAGCTTTACCTTAACTGCAGAGAAGTGCTCTTCACTACCAGCCATAAGTACTCTTTTATGCCATGGAAAAACATGTATGTACTTGGCAAAATGGTAAATGTTCTTGTCAATAAAAGGGAAGCACATATTTTATTGAACAATAAATATTATCAGTATAAGCAATAAATACATATTTTCTAAATATATTCCCAGTGTTTGCCACAGTTGAACACTATTTTTTGTTTTATTTTGTTGTGTTCATGTGTACTTACCTCCCTTTTAAGAGAGACTTAGTCAAATTAAGCACAGTGGGATGAGGGTGGTCCATGACCAAGTCAGTCTCATATTTTTGTTGAGAATTCTCTTAGTATCTCATGTTTTCCAGATCACTGCATGACATCTCCATGGAATAGCAAGAAGCTCTGTCACACAGGTTGAGCTTAGAAATTCTTGGCCTGTTGAAAGGCCGATGTGCTAGTCTATGTTTGTCCCATTTAAATGGCAGTCGCTGTCTCATTCATGGTAATTAGTACTAGCTGGGAACCATTTATCATTTTTCTCCCTTATCATTCATTTGCTTTTATTTTATCATTTCACTTCTTCAGGGGTGGTTCGTGCAGAGCAAAAGAATCAAACATTTTATGATCTGGGTATCTTTGATGATGGGCCTTACGAAGTTGGTGATGAGAGCCGCCAAGATAAGAATCTAGTTCCTGTTCCAGCTAACAGTTATTTAGGTAGGACAAAGTATATATGGTAAATCTCTTTAGGCTTCTTAAACATTTGTGATCTGGTCTGATGCAATAATGGGAGGAATGGGAGGAGAAAGCTGTTCACGTGAGGACCCCGTGAAATGTGAATTGTTTGGGATAATGCTCATCTTCCTCCACTTTTATGTGTAATTTGGTACCTGCTGAGGTACCTGGAAGTGCTGCTAAAGGAATAAGATATTTAAGAGTGATAATGAAGACCTACACATTGTCAGGGAGTGATTATAATCACTTTCTAATGGTAAGTACTGTATTTAGATCTGTAATCCTTAGTCACAAGGTCAATGCTATGTGGTATCAAAAAGTTCACTAACATTTGAGTTCCTGAATGTAATTTTCTGGCCTGAGTGCTTTTTTAAAAAACAAACAAACGAACAAATTGAAGACTTTAAAACCATGGTGGCCTTTTTCAGGCTGTAACGTGAGTATGTTTATGTTTTAAGTGTGTGTGTGTGTGTGTGTGTGTGTGTGTGTGTGTACATGTTGCAGAGGAGAGTCTTGAGCTTTGTGCAAACAAAAGCAAAACTATGTCTTTAGGGTAATGAATATTCCTGTACATTCGTGAGATAAATTGGTAAAGAGAGTAGGTTACTCTCCATTTTTTAGAATGCCTGCTATACTAATCTAGTGCTTTTGGCTTTGACAGCAGATACAATTTTGGTAACTCATAGCTGGAATTTCTGTGTTAGTAATGAGAAGTTGAACAAATAGGAAAGATGTTAATATGAAAGCAAGCTGAGTAAAGAGCCAACTTAGAGCTGCATGTCTATTAGAAGAAATAATCTTGAGCTAAATGTGAGTAGTGGTTACTGGGTGTAAAAAATTCTAAGAGCTTATTTCAGGAAGGCAAGCTGATAGGCTTTTTATGTGGAAGAGTAGCACTAGTGGTGTCTTTTGCTGTAAACAGTTTACTCTGTGTGTCTTACTAAACTGAACTTTTGCAATTTCATAATAAATGCAATGTTGCATTTATCTAACTATAAATGCTGCTTTGATTTGTCATAATCAAAACTACTTGAAGGCAAGGCCAGCATTCCCTAGCATAGCCGTTCCCTATATTTAGACAGTAAATATATGTCGTTATAGCTGCTGTGCTCAACTATTTTGTCTTTTCAATCTTTCACTCATATGTTTACAGGTCTTCTATTTTTGACAGCAGTATCTGATACTCATCCAGATCAGTTTGTGTACAAAACGTTGCCTCCCAGCATACAGGTGGACAAATCAGTGGATGTAATGATGAATAGCTACTTAGGTTTGTGACCACCTGAGGTGGCAGCATCTGGTCACACAATCTTCAGACCTTTAACATGATATTCTCCTTTCCATTCTCATTACAAATACATTGCAAGTAAAAGCATGTGACAGCAGGGATTCAGACAAAGAGTAACTTGTAAAATAAGCTGGCTTCAGAGAAGCACTGATTTGTGATGCATTTCTCCAAACCCTCTCATTTCTCCCACAAAGTGGACTCCTCTTCCTGATTTTTTTGAAACTGTCTCATTGTGAATTGCTGTAATTGAGAATTTCAATAGTAGTGGTGAAGTGTTTGAAAAGGGAGATTACTATCTGCTGGCTGCTATTTTCTTCCTTGCAGTGTGCATCATCTTATTTTGAGCTTTATTGGCTATGTCAGTATATGCATTATATTGTTTTTGTTCCATTTTAAATGTACTTTTAAATCTTATTAACTTTTATAAAGATACTTGAGACTAAATTTATTCAGACGTGTCCTTTAGAGCTGCATTAAATTAAAATTGCCAATTTTGCCACTACTGGATAAAGTGATTCTCAAATACTGTATTACATCATTTAATGTAGAATATTAAGCATGGACAGTACATCTTGCATGTAACAGAGTTTATTGACTTGTATGTAGAAGTTTTATAATGATTTTGTCGAAGGTGAAATACTCAAGCTATATTCAAGTGGTAATGTTTAGTCCTTTCTAAGCCAATATGTTTAAAAAAAATTATCTTGTACTTACTGTCTGCAAAATGGAGACCTGAGTGAGCAATGAAATAGTACATTTTGTGGGGGAGATAACTTAAACAGAATATATTGAAAGAGTATAAACTTATAAACATGCATTCACCAGTTCAAAGAGAAACATAGAATTGCCAGTGTATCATACTGTGTTTTAGAAAACTTCTATTCAATATGCCACTTTAATATAGTAGAGTTATTTAGTTTTCCTGTTAACAATATGAGCACTAAGTTGTTTGTTTCTTTCTCTGTTAAAGGTTTCTCTTTGGACTCTGGTAAAGGAATCGTCTCCCAAGATGAGATGACTTTTGTGTCTGGTGCACCAAGAGCCAACCATAGTGGAGCAGTTGTTTTACTGAAAAAAGAGAAAAATCAGAGAGCACTTACGCTGGAGCACATGTTTGAAGGAGAAGGGCTGGCCTCTTCTTTTGGTTATGATGTGGCTGTTGTGGATCTCAACAGTGATGGGTATGGCCTTGGTTAACTTACGCTGCCTATATAGGATAGCAGACTGACTCATTTCTGCTTTGGTTTTTACATTTGAAGTGTAAAGAACAATCTTACATGTTTTGCTGGAGGAAATGGTGAGTGTGTCAGAAAGTCACGCAGAACACAGTCCATGTTTTTAACTACAGAAATGAGTTGTACTTAAATTCATGAGATTAGTGTAAACGAAGAAATAATACCAAAGGAAGACCCAAGAAGTTTCTTGTATGTGGTGTAGGGAATGTAATTGGCTTGCAGTCTTAGTGGATCCTCTGCCAGCTGTTTTTGCATGACTAGTTGAAAGTACTTTTTAATCACCTCTGTTCAGCAGCAGGTTGATTGATGACCTTGAGACTGCAGTCTCTATGAGTTCTTTTTAGAGTTCTTCAGTACAAGCACTGAAGGGGTTTTTTTCCCCTTCTTTAAGATGGCAAGACATTGTTGTTGGAGCCCCACAGTACTTTGACAGAAGTGGAGATATTGGTGGTGCTGTGTACATCTACATTAACCAGCAAGGCAAATGGGAAGGAATAAAACCTGTTCGCTTAAATGGGACCACTGACTCGATGTTTGGTCTTGCAGTTGAAAATGTTGGGGACATTAATCAGGATGGATATCCAGGTGAGTGAAAAATGACTAACTGGGGAACGTGCATGATTTTTGTGCTAATGCCACACTTTGAACAGTTGTCTTTATCACAACTGAAAGCTGCAGAAAGAATAAGAATTATTTATATATTGCAACTTATTTTCAACAGATATTGCAGTAGGGGCTCCATATGATGGTTTTGGCAAAGTATATATTTATCATGGATCCAAGAATGGAATAAATACAAAACCAGCACAGGTAATGTTAACTTCTACTGTATATAATTACTCTTGCACAAAATTAAGCGAATGATGGAGCTCTCTATCTTTTGTCTTTCCGTTACTGTAATTGGGCGGTGGATATGCATAGTTATTTACAGGAACCTTCAAAGATTGTAATGCTGACAAAGGAATTAGGTGTTCTTTATTTTTTAATGTGCATTTTCCTCCCTAGGGACAGTCCATTGGTACCAATAATACAAAGAGAAGTGAAAGAATTAGTAGATGCATAAGTTTTTCTTTTTGAGAAATTCTGGGATTTCTGAAATTGTTCCTTGCCCTTGATTCAGATAAAATGCTCGCATTAATGGAGAGTTTTCGCTTTGGAAATAACTATATATATATTTTTTTTTCTCTTCTTCTGGAGATATTGTTTTCTTCATTTTTATCTTCCATGACTTCCTTCTTTCCTTTTTTCACAAACAATTGTTTGTGCCTTTTTTTTTCTTTCCTTGAGGACCATTATGTTCAGTTAGCAAGGTGAGAAGGGAATTTAATTATACTTTCTAGAATACTGTTAGAATATTTTCTAGAGTATGTTTTTAAGTTTCAAGTGCCTAAACTGCCTAAATATTACAAGTGAAGAATGGATGGGCAAAATTTCTATACAAAGGACATCATATTCAGTGTTATTTATCTGAAGATACAAGTTTTCTTTTTTGTTCCATAAGGTAATTATCACTTAAGTATTTCACTTTTATAGCTTTCAGTGTCTGAATTCCCTCAATCTGTTTGCTCTTTAGATTCTTGATGGTGAAAAAACAGGCACCAATTTCTTTGGTTACTCTATTGCTGGAAACATGGACCTGGATAAAAATTCCTACCCTGATATTGCTGTTGGTTCCCTTTCAGATTCTGTATCTGTGTTCAGGTATTACGTTACAGGACTGTAATTATACCAAGATTTTCAGTTTTCTAAAAACAAACTGCTTAGAAATAACAAAATAGATGTTTGGCCTGGAGTGTATTTTTGCTGTTAGAAGTTGGAAATTCTGAGAAAAAATATCCATGAATTGATTTGTTACTTTATTCCCTGTTCCTTATTGAGAAGCTACCTTCCGATTAGTGCAGGCTAAGAGGGTGAGTGTGTGCAATTGCTGTGGGATGCTGATGTGCATTGCTGCTGTTATATAACAGTAATCCTACTTTATTTAAGATAGAACAAAATAAAGGAAAACCTCACTTCCATAGCTGAGACATAAAAGTGCTGAGGCTGTGATGGGGTCTACGAAACAGCACTGAAGAAGCACTGCAGCCAGGATCCTGTTTGATTTCTCTAGCACAGGCCTTAATTAAGGATGTACTAGGATGACCTTATGGTCTTTTACAGACCAGTTTTTCTTTTAATGTTACTGTTAAGCTGAATTCACTAGTAATGAGCAGGAAGAGGACTCTCTTCCTCAGAGCAGTGAATCCTGTATGAAGTTTGAGGCTTTGGTGGTGATTATTAGGTCTCCAAAAGGGAGGGATGGAACTGCCAAACTGGTTATCCTAATTTTGGTGGTGAAAAGAAGTCTGCCCTTCAGGGAGAATTGCCTTTCCTACAATCTTTTGATGATTCTGTCTCTAACGTGTATGGAATCTGTGTGTGTAATTGGAATGCCTTTAAATACACTGAAACAGTGTGTAACAAAAGCACATTGCTTGTGGAAGGGAATAAACTAGCTGGAATAGACGCTCAGTAGATTATTAAATGCTCTACTTAGTCAAAAGAAGCATTAATTATAAGGGCATTACAAAAAAAAAACAACTTGTAGAAGTGAGAACTGAACTTTTATGCTTATGAACAGCAAAGTTAAATGTGATGAAAAGGGTGAGGTGGCTTGTTTGGACTCTGGTTTAAACAGCTGCCTTTTCTTATCCCCCATCCAAAAAGGGAAAGAAAGGAAAAGTTGCAAGGCTGAATCATGATTGCAGTCTGCATGCAGAGGAATCAGGATATAAAAGCATTGTTTCCCGTAGCCATCCAGGCTCCACATTAAAGCTGTTTTGGACATTAATCTGAATGAACTGTAGTACCTACAGTTGCTCACAAGGGCTGAATTACCACTGGTATGGGAATCATCGCTTTGAATTTCCTGTGTGTATAAAATAACAACCATAACATTGCATTAATGTACCCTGCTCCCTCATTAGGCATTTCCTACTCACTGTTGTAGTCACTTATTCTGACTTGCTTAGCTTAGCTTTAAATTGTTTTGTTTCTTACTATTATGAAAGCCAAATCCCATGTTTCTTGGGGTGTCTTTGCTGTAAATCAGTGCAGGCATAGAGACATCTGGATTCATATGAACTGTTGCATTAATTCTAACTGAAACTCTTCCTTATTTTACCCTTTCTTTTCATTCCTTGTTTTTTTTTTTTTTCCCCCAAATAAAGATCTCGACCTGTCATAAGCATTACAAAAAGCATTACAGTACAGCCTGACAAACTTGACCTAAAGAAAAAGAACTCTGAAGACCCCAGTGAAATATGGTAATGTTTGAGTTGTTCTGTCAGAAGTTGTGGTGTATTGACATTTGTTAGATTCGTTCAGTCAGTTATTGTTAGAGTGGGGGGGAATATGACGGCCAATCAGTGTCGCTTTGCAACTTAGGACTGTTAACATTTCGGTATATTAACATTAAGGTATCTTAACTTGAACAGCTTTCTCATTAATAGAGATGTGAAAGCAAATTCCAGAAGTTTTTTTTTCTAATTGCTCATTAAACATTTTTTACTAGCTTTGTTAATTCAGTTTAGTAAGCAGCAAATGATTGTTCTAGCATGAAAAGCAGAGTCATAAGACTCATAACATAATTCAGTGGACTATTAAAACTTTCCAGTCCATTGGACCATGTCTTATTAATTTTAATTTCTCTGCACTTTTTACAGGATGGATGTGAAAGCATGTTTTCAGTATACTGCAAACCCTCGTAATTTAAATCCAAGAATAAGTAAGTTTTAAAGAGAAATAATTTTAATCTTTGTTGTGTGTGTGTGTGCATGTGCATATATATATATATGTATGTATATATATAAAACTTAAGGTGGTATCATGGAAGAATTGTACTTAAAACATAATGACTCATCTCAAACTATGACAGTAATAAATCTCCGTATTAATAGGAGGCTGGGGGTCTGTATCATAAATGTAGTTAAAAATGTAAAGCATCAGTTTCTTATATATCCTGTTTTTTTTTTTTCCTCTTAAGTTGTTACAATGCTGCTGTTATTACACTTCTGAAAACTCTGTAGTATTTTGAGAGGAAATAAGAAGAATTTTAAGTCCTAACCTCCTCTTCTTCTTGTGGTGTTTGGGTTTTTGAGTTACGTGTAAAATCCATAGAGGTACTTGAATAGGGTGTTGGTCCCTTGAGCAGCTCAAGTGCTTTCAGCATTCGGAAGCCACTCACATGCATGCTCCTAAAGACTGGCAAATCAGCTTGCTGAGCACAGAGATGGTTAAAAAATTGACATGTCAAACATGGTATTCCCTGCCTCAACAGACATAGCTAGAAAGCTTGAGAATACCGCTTTCGGTATTCAAATATTGACCTCAAAATCCTGCTGACTACTTAGCTTAGGTGCTACCTGGTACAAGACAGAAAGCAAGGAATCATGTCAGAGCATTTATGGTTTCTTATCTTAGCCCTCTACTGGCTCTACAGAATCAATTACAACTGCTCCAGCCAGCTCTAAATAATAGTTAAGTAAAGGAGGATTTTGTTTAGAAGTTTCCATTGGATACATGTCCCCTCAGATAGAGAGGGGTAAACAACAGATGGAGAATGTTTTGTAAATACTGAGAATTTGTGAAAGTTAGCACTGAGTGAAACTATTCTAGAATGTTGCTGTTAAATCATACTTAAATAGTTTTTCTTTGTAACCATGGCAAGGTTTCTTCCTTGTAGCAAACTACTTTATTTCTTCATATAGAGATCAACTATACATTTGAAGCGGAAAATGAGAGGAGACAATTAGGCCTGCCATCTAGGGTACGGTTTAAGGACTATCTATCTGATCAGTTCACTGCAAGTACCACCCTCATGGGGCAGAACTCCAAACAGTGCGTGACAGCCAAACTTGTTCTGCAGGTAAGGCAGAGTATTTAATTTTTATTTCATTTATAACAAAACATGCTCTTTCAGCCTCCTGGTATCTTTGTATGCAACTTAAAAATCACGTGCAATGTAAGGCTTAGAAATGAGAAAAACAGTAGTACTTTACTATTCCTTGCAAACATGGTGCTTCCTCCTCCTGCCTTTCTTTCAAAGAGTGAATAAAAGTTGCAGCCAGTGCAGTGTGCTGTGGAAGTTAAGAGAGCCGAACCAATTTAGAACAATAGACAGTCAAAAAATGCCAAAAATTGAGAGCTATTGGAAAACACAGAATTAGTGGTAGAATTTAATGGTGTGACTGACTAGGAAAAGGATTTCAAGCCATGGGTTTTAGATGGTTTGAATGGGCACAACAGGAAAACTTGGTCTGCACTCTCTTCTCACTTTGCTACTATGTTGACCCCTAAAGGCAACACTGTTCTAGTGTGTTATTTTATTGTTATAGCATGTTTCATTTGCCTGAGCTACCATTATTCCTAGTAATTCCTAACTCTAAGAGAAGTAATCAGATCAGGAAGCCAGAAAAAAAGATACAGTAAGGCTGGGATTTGTTGTGTTCATGCATATTTTTAGAAAATTACGTGTTTCTAAATAGTGAATAGTTGTAATACTGCGAAATGTAGCAAAGCTTTACTACTTGTTCTAAAATGTGTATCAAAAGGTAGTTTTGAGGTTGTTTTTCTTCTCTACACTGTGTGCTAACTGTGCCATTTGAAATTTTTATCAGGAAAAAATTAAAGATAAGCTGCGCCCAATTCCTATAGCAGTCAGTGTTAATATTGCTGGCCTGGAGTCTGGCTCATCATCCACCAGAAAAGAGAGAGCACTTCCGGACCTTATACCAATACTAAATTCAAATGAATCTCAAACAAAGATCACAAAAGTAAGCCTTTAATATCATATTTTCCTAGAAATCTGTACCATGAAAGTCACCGAATGCTAAAGTCTGTAGAAAACTAAATTGTGACCAAAGGAAATAAGTGGTGTGGCTCTGGACTGGCTTATGTTCTGTGCTTTGTTATGAATGTGTCAAAATGTTCTGAATTTAGTCCTGCATTTCTTTTGTGATATAAGAGAAAATAATATGGCTGTTAGGCTTTTACTATTCCCCTCTCCTTCCCAGCATGTCTAGGAGGAAGTATGCTTTTAGATAAGAATGGGAATCTTTCATCTTCTGCAGTGCAGACTTATCCCACATAACAACAAGAAAAAAACCGTGCAGCCTAATTCCTTCGTGGATAGGATGCTGTAACAGCATTAGAGCTCTGCATCAGTGACATATCTGGGAAAGTTACTGAGCTCCCTGTAGCTGCTTTATGCGCTGAACATCAGAAATCAGATTTTAAGCTAATACCACGTGGCATGCAATAAAAATGCTTTGGTTTTATTTAGGTGGAGTTCTTGAAAGAAGGATGTGGCGAAGACAATGAATGTCACAGCAATCTGAAACTTCAGTACCGGTTTTGCACTAGAGAAGGAAATGAAGACAGATTTACCTATTTACCAATGTAAGACTTGATTTAGCAGTGACTACTAAAATTCAAATTATTGACAAGTGCTGAAAATAAAACAACTTTTTAGACTATTCTGGGAGATGGAACAGCTTTGTTGTGTTGGCCTGGCAAATAGAGTCCTGTGTAGTTGTAGGTGTCAGGGTGACAATCATGGGGGAGTGGGGCTGAGCTTTAGAAGAAGAGTGATGGTACAGAGTCAAACGGTGGATGTAAAGCGGCTGCAACCATGGAGATTTGGTCTGAAATTTAGAAGGTTTCTAGCTGCTGGAGAAATGATGACCAGCTTTGCAGTAGATCTGTGTGGTACTATTAAATGTATAGTTACAGTATGCTCTTGTCCACTAGCCTAAGGAGCAGTTAAGAGAAGTTAATGGCAAAATTGTTACACTGTAACAGAAAGCCAGCATCCCATTGCACCCCTCCTCCTTGGAGGGCCAGTGGTACTAGAAAGGAGATGTAAAAAAGAAAACACAGAAGGAAGTATGTTTACTTACTGTGAACAGTCAGCCTTTAGCAGAGGGTGCCACAGAAATACTATGACCATTCCTATGTTTATGTTCTTTACAGTAATTCTTCACTAAGAGAGAGAATTATGTTTGGGTAAACCATAGTAAGAAACAAACTTTGAAACACATTTGTTTCCTTTATGCACAGCTCTGTGTATTCTGTTTCTGCAGTGAAAATGGCATTCCAGTGCTCCTTTTAAAAGATCAGAAAGATATTGCCCTGGAAATAACAGTGACAAATAATCCATCTGATGCAAGAAATCCACAGAAAGATGGAGAAGATGCATACGAAGCTAAACTAATTGCAACTTTTCCAGATAGTCTGACTTATTCTGCATTCAGGGAGATGAGAGGATATCCTGTAAGTGTTTTTAAGAGAAAGGGTATTCAAATTTTAAAATGTTTTAAGCGTAAATTGAATTACAAATGTGTTCTATTTATTCAGGAAAAACAGCTCACGTGTGGTGCTAACCAAAATGGCTCTCAAGCAGAGTGTGAACTTGGAAATCCGTTCAAGAGAAATTCCAATGTGAGTTGTACTTACTTTATTCAAGCTATACAATTTGATTCCTGACTGCAGTCTTTCAAAGTTTCTATGTCATAACTGGAAATTTGGCCTAGATCTGTCTTTTAACTTTAGAATTTGATGGTGTGTTACTATAATATTGCACATATTAATATCTTTTTGAAAACATTCACGTTTCCTCGATGTTCTTTCTCACCTAGGTAACCTTTTATCTGATCTTAAGTACCACTAAAGTGAATGTTGATACAACAGACTTGGACATTAACCTAAAGCTGGAGACGTAAGCTTTCTTTGTGTGTGTGTGTTTGTGCGCATTATATTTTGACATATGGCCGTAAACATTTTGAATTAGTGGTTTGATTCATAAATGCAATTATGAAATGTAAAATGAAAAACTTCTAAACTTGTAAAATCAGCAGCGCTGTTTCCTTTCCGTTGTAGAACAAGTACTCAAGTAAATTCAACTGCAATTACAGCCAGTGCTAAAGTGGTTCTTGAATTGCTTTTGTCGCTCACTGGGTAAGTTTGATAGCAGAACAAATAGGGTTGCAGGCTGGGGGGGAGCACCTCTGCCGCAGACTTCATTACAACCTGATTTGTTTCCTTGTACCTGAACAGAGTGGCTAAGCCTTCTCAGGTATATTTTGGAGGTAACATCGTTGGTGAGAGTGCTATGAAATCTGAAGATAATATTGGAAACCTCATAGAGTATGAATTCAGAGTGAGTAATTTAGAACAGTTTCTCCTTTTGTGTGTGTTAATTCTCAAAAACGTTGCTGGATTTAAAAATAGATTTTTCCAAACTGCGGGAGCAGGATCTGTTTCTTTCTGTGTCAAAAGTTTGTCGTAAACTTGGATTTTGCTACAGTTGTGTAGACAAATGATTTGTTAAGTCTAAACAGTGGGTGTTTCATATGAAGACAGACTTCTAAACATCAGCAGCTTAATGTTATGAATTTTTGATCTTATAAGCTTGACATTTAGTTGCCTTCCAGCTGTGCTAGTTTTCATATACATTTTGTCTTTAAGGTGCTTTCATTGTCTTTTAGTGGCTTTCTAATTTCCTGTTATCTGCATGACTCCAAGTCAGTAATGGTGATAAATCTCTTTGGAACAGATTGCACAACGTAAAGAAAGTTTATTTTCACAGGTAACCAACTTGGGCAGGCCACTGAAAACATTTGGTACAGCTTCCCTGGACATCCAGTGGCCAAAAGAAGTTAGCAATGGTAAATGGCTGCTGTATTTGATGAAAATAGACTCCAAGGGCTTGGAAAAGATTTCCTGTCAACCACAGAATGAAATCAATTTTTTGCATGTTGCGGTACGTTATCCTATCTTCCTGTATTCACTAATGGCTTCACCATTAAAACACCACAGCATGTGATAACAGAGTGTAAGAGCTTACCTCCAGAAGGAATTTTTTTGTCTTAGGAAAGTTGTAAGCATGATAGATAAACAATATGTTAGGGGCTAAGATTGTTAAGAGAATTGGTAAAATAGATAATGAAGTAAACTGAAGGACAGATGCTATGTCTCGGTGATTATATCTGCACTGGTACCTTTGGCTCTCAAAGGATGAAACTGTTCTTAGCTTTAATGCATTTCATCAACATTACTGAAATCTGTTTATTTTCCTACATGGAAAAAATAAAAAGTAACCACTGGCCCAGCATGAGGGGGAATTCCCTGTACTTTTTTGAAGGAGAAAAAGCTTGCGCTTACTTGTAGTGTATTTCTTGCAAATAAACACATTTATCAAACAGGAGTTTCATTATGCCAATCTAGCAAGCTTTTCTAAGCCCCATGAGCCCTCATTTTCATTGTTTTTCATATAATCTCAAGGTCATCTGAAAGAACTTGTAATTGTAGCTACTAAAACTGCACGCACTTAAACCTGTTCTCATCCGTTGACCGTTACTAAACTTTCTGTGATTATATATTTCAAAAAAAAACCAAGCCAGTGTGTACTGACCATATCATCTGTAAATCTATTAACACAGTAACATTAATGCCATATACACAGAACAAAAACAGAAACAGCATGAAAAGCCTTTTCTAAAAACTCATTGACGTGTCAAAAGAAAGTAAGCAGTTGCTTTTTAGTGGTTAATCTCAAATTTTCATGATTCTGTTATTAGCAATGAATGTAGAAAAAGGGGGATGTATAACAATAATCATACTGATCTAGGAACAAGAATTGTTTTTGTCCTATACGAAGAGACAGAATTAAGACAGAATTGTGACAAAAACACTTTATTTTAAAGGAATCCCATAACTCAAGAAGAAAGCGTGAGATTGCAGAGAAGCAGATTACAGACAGCAAGACATTTTCTTTGTTTTCAGAAAGAAAATATAAGACCTTGGTAAGCATAATGCATCAACTAGTCTTGTTGGACATTTCCCTTTCCACTCTTAACAGGGCTTTTTGGAGTTTGGCAGTGTGAAAAATGATAGGGCTTTGATTTGTTTCTATCTTAAATCCAAGCATTGATGCTTTTAGAATTTGTTAATTCTTATTTACCTGCTGAGGTGAGAAAACTAGGAAAGAATTTCTCCATAGTTATCTATGCTAAAATAAACACTAATTGCACCTTCATCATATTTTCCCATTGCTGTTGGTACAGATTTTGGTTCTTGTGCCTAAATACCATGTTTAGAGTCCAATTTTAAATCCTGATGCAGAATTGTGAAGATGCTTTTACGTGTAAAATTTGTAACTGCAGGACTGCAAGGTGAATGCACGGTGTGTGGACATAAAATGTCCTCTGAAAGGTTTTGACAGCAAGGCATCGATTTTGCTGCGTTCCAGACTGTGGAACAGTACTTTCTTGGAAGTAAGTCCTCTTGCCATTTCTGAAAGTTTAGAGTTCTCTCCTGTCATATGTCTAGTAACTGATTTTATTTTGGAACAGGAATACTCCAAAATGAACTACCTGGACATTCTTGTTAGAGCCTCAATCAGTGTTCCTGCTGCAGCTAAGAACGTCAAACTCACAAATGAAGCTGCTCAGGTAGGTTCAGCACTTAATGCTAGCCACAGATCATGTTATGTTTCCAACTTATCTCAAAGACTGGAAAAGATAAACTGTTCTAAGCAAAAGGAGCTAATATATTGGATTTTTAAAATCAAATTTTGAATTTGTGATCTTTTACACATTCTATTTGGTTGAAAAACTTGCTGCTGTATTGAAATGATACCCATAGGAACTTTTTCTTCAAAGACATTTGGTAATGAGAGAAGTAGGGAAAAAAAAAAAACCTATAAATTACAGTTTTATATTAAACATGAATGCTTTTGAAATGCTTTTTCAATCTGTTCATGTTTTCTTTTCCCCTAGGTGCGTGTTACAGTCTTTCCTGCAAAGCCAGTAGCCCTTTATACAGGAGTGCCTTGGTGGATCATCGCAGTGGCTATTTTTGCGGGAGTACTGATGCTTGCGCTCCTAGTGTTCTTGTTATGGAAAGTAAGTTTTTACTTATTTGATTATTTCATGTTTCCTGGCATACAGGTGACAAGAAAAAAATTAAGCAAACAGTTAATTATTTTTTGTTTGCATTTGGGACTCAAAACACAGCAAAACAGCCCAAAATGTACATAACCTGTATCAGTTTCTCAATTTTTGAACATTTGGCATGAGAATGGTCATATAAGAAAATTCATTTCTATCCTTGGTAGGAAATAATTCTGTTTCTAGATCCTCAAAAGGAAATGTCTAAAACTTTGGCCAGACTTCAAAACACCTGGCCAGAGAGACTGTAGGTACTTCAATACAGATGGATAATAACTGGGGCTGCTGGGTTAGGTGTAAAACTTTGTGAACTTTCCACAGATGTTTTAGGAGGGCTTTTTTCTCATGGTATTTCTAATGCTATTCAACTCAAGAGTAGACAGGGGAAAAAAAATACAACAACAAAAGATACAAAAATAGCACATTACCTGTGTGTTCAATTTCTTTTGTATGGACTCCTTATCTTAGAAACCCAGAAGGAGTAAATTTGTATTTAAAAGGAAAAATTAAGAATTTGCAAAGGAAAAAATACAAGTACTTTTTAAACCCCCTTTGGCATTTTTACAACTAACTGTGTCTCCAAGTAAAATGGGGTAATTACTTTATTCTTATTACTTACTGGCTTCGGCAGTTAATATAAGTTGATGGGAAAGAAGACACTCATTTAGAAAGAGTGGGTGAAGAGGAATATCTTGTCACTTTCCTTTGGAGAAACTGGAGCAGGTGGCATTGTTGGACTTACTGCTTGCTAAAGATGACTTCTCACAGAGTACTTTTGATTTCTTCCTTCTCAAAGAAATGGACAGTCTGTTGCAAATCTAATAAATAATCATTAATGTTTTGGATGGGCTGTTAGGTACAATTACTAGTTTTCTACTGCACATGAAAATGCTCTCATACACACTGTGAACTCTTTCTCTTGATGACAAAAAATCATCTTATGAAGAACAAACACTGTACATCATAGGCAATTATGTGGCTGGGGATGAGACACATGCTCCTGTTGAACAAGTCAAAGCATTTACCCTGTGCATAAATTGGTTTTTATATAGAGATCTTGCTGTCTTTACACACAGCTTTAGTTGCTACAGACATGCTGTATGATTAGTTTTTCTTCAAAAAATAATGCATTAAAAGTTTAAAATTAAGCCTCTAAAATAATATTCCTTACACCTCAGGTTATTTTGCTTTTGTATAGAGTAAGTTAGTCCCAGAAGTTCTCAAAACAGCAGCTGACTTTTCTTGTGAAAACTTCCTAAAACAGGTCAGGCAACCAGCCTGTGAAGGGATTATGGAAAGGTTGTTCTAGTCAGTTCTAATAGGTTTAACTCTTCTTCTGGTCCACTGAAATTGACTAAATACCTTGCTTCCTTGTAGTGTGGTTTCTTCAAAAGAAGTAAGAAAGATCATTACGATGCCACATATCACAAGGCTGAGATCCATGCTCAGCCATCTGATAAAGAGAGGCTTACTTCTGATGCGTAGTATTGATCTACTTCTGTAATTGGTAATTGATGATATTTTTTAATTTTAGCTGTGGTGGCACATGCTGTGGGTGTGGTGGCTAACGATGAAGCTTTTGCTGCATATTTTCTATTAACTTTTGAATTTCAGACTGTTAGTACTTGCTTGCTTATTTTCAGCTTTTAGTGTACATAAACACAGGTCATTACCCTGGTCTAAGAAGCTTTTAGTTCTCTAGAAAACATATTGATCTGTTGCAGTGGTTTTTAGCTTTTTTAACTGATGTTTTAACAAGTTTTGTTTTTTTTTTTTTTTTTTTTTTAAGTTTTAGAGATGGTAATCAGCAATGCAGAGATAATATTTACAGCTAAAACTACCTAGAAAACAAACTTGCTTTATTAACCTTTTACTGCATGCTTATAAATAAAGTTGCTAATACTGAAAGGAATTTTCTGAAATAAAAGGTAGTTGCTGTGGAAACACCTATTTTCATTCAGTTTGGAAAATACTTTTCTAGAAGAAACTTCTCTGCTGAAGCTACAAGGATGCATGACAACTTATGTTTCTTTACTCAACTTTTACTCAAGATAATACATGCCCGTACAGGATATTAATTAGAGATGCTTTGAGATGAGAGGTTGGGAAGGAATTCTTATCTAAAATCTGTTGAAACTACATGTAATTAAATCTGCATTACAAGATGGACTAAATTTTTATCTATGCTTTGTTGTTTTTTTTTTCCTCTTAAAAGACAGGTCTATTGAAAATTTATTTTTAAACAAGTCACAAATGAAACCCTACCTCTTTTGTTTTTTTTGCTAGTAGTATGTAATCACAATTTGGCACAATGTCTTGTACTTTCGGTCTTGACTTCAGAAACCTATCAACATGTCAAATGTTTGCCAGTCATCATCTCTGTACCGTTGTGGGCAAAGCTCATTTTATTTTGAATCTTCATTTCAATCTTAAGCAGTTAAAAAAAAAAAAAAAAAAATCAGGTTTTATAGTTGTTTTGATTAACAAGAAAACTTTCAGGGCACAAACAAGGTTTACTGTATTTCATTGAGGGAGGTGTTCAGCAGAGAATTTACAAAATTTAAATTTAAATAGTGTAATTTTTCACTTTGTGGCAAATTAAGCAAGACTTGTGCTCTAGTACTGTACATGTATGGTTAGTTAAGGTAGTATAGTAGTGATGGTGCTTTGAAAAGACGACCACTAGTGTAAGCTTTCCTTGAAAGCCCTGGAAATCTTTCTACAAGTTTAATGGTAAATTACGTCAACGTACAGGAAGGTAATGAAGTACATACCTTCCTTTGATTCAGGAGAAGTAAGTGCTCCTGAACTGCATGTACACCTTTGTTTAGCATGGCGTTTTCTCGATTATATGACAGAACAACTTTAGAGGAAGACTCATATGGTCCGTTCTAAGTCTATATCTTTTTGTATTCAGTTTTCTTACCTTTATGAAGAATGCGTTGCCTCTGTAATTGTAGTACTTCTACAGCAACTTCAGTCTAAACTCTTCTTTTTCTCCTCGCCCCAGTGTGGGTTCTTCCAGCGTTCCAGGTACGATGACAGTGTCCCCCGCTATCATGCTGTAAGAATTCGAAAAGAAGAACGAGAGATCAAAGACGGGAAATGCAAAGATCTTGAGACAAAACAGTGGTTCACAAAATGGAATGACAATGAAAGTTATTCTTAGGAAAAAGCTGTTTCCCTCCTCAAAGTTCAGATAGACGATAATGCTTTCGTTAATGGTAAACTCATGGACTTAGACCTATGAACACTATGGACATCTTCACTGTTTGTATGTAGATATTACTACTTATACTGCAGCTTCTGTTTGCACAGTTAAAATTGCTTTGTCAGTTCTTATTGGCACTATTTAATTTCTACTCCGCCTCTTTTTTCCCCCTTCAAATCTAACTCAGGGTTTAGAAGACACTGTGTTGATTTGGGCTCTCTTCTGCAGAACATGCAAACCCACTCTGGCAGGCTTTTTCCTGTGCTCCTCATGTTCCTGGGAATGCTAGCAATGCATGATTGAGATCAGCATAAATTCTCCAGCCTTCCCTTGATGCGTGGTCCCTTACAAACACACTGGCCTTAACATACGTAGCTCAAGTATCGTCTGAAGACCTGCAAATCTATTTTAGTCATAAGCTTTGCTGCCACAATAGCTAGGGCTTACAAAAAGCATCATCTTCAGTTGTATGCACAATAGGTCATGTTGCTCAATTTATAAAATCAGATTATGTAAATCTTGCCCACAACAAATATACACAGGTTGTTTTTTTGTTAGTTTTTTAAAAAGAGGCTTGAATATTAGATGTACTTTTTGTATATATATATTTTAGTCATTTTTGTATTTATTTTTGTTATCAGTTGTTGTCTTTGACTGACTGTTAGGCCAAAGACTTACCTGAATCTTGAAACCACTGTGCTTATGAACTTCAGAAGGTGAGACCTGAGGCTTTCGTTGCATTTTAATAAATCACTGAAGGTGCCAATGCTTTCTAAAACTGTAAATATTTATTCCAGTGACGTACATGGGATTTTTTTTTTCATGATATTTGTAACTTGATCTAATAGGAACTACCAGGTTTTGTAATATGACTTTGTACATTACTTCAGACTATTAAGCAGTTCAGACACCAAGCATAGGTAGGGTTTTTAAGATAGTTTTATACTTTACTAGAAGTGAGAAGTTCTCTGGAAACAGCTTTCCAGCTTCATAAGGACTTCCTGTCTGGCAAAGGGTGTTGACTACTACAACTGTTACAAAGCACTTGACGAGGCTGTATATGCCTAACTTAACTATGAGGATCTGAGCTGATCCACTTTGAGACTACTGAACCCTCTTGAAAACCCGAGCGCTCTTAAGACAACAGCCACAATGCTGTGCTTATCAGCAATCTAACCATTGATTAAAACTACATAAAGAGTTTACCCTTTTTCTTTTATCCTTCTAAAGCACTGGTACTCCTTAAGAATGAAGATTATTTTGGAGTTGTTTATTCCATATAGAACAAAGTTCTGCTCAAGAAGCACGTGTGTTAGTTGTTAGCAGTTTGAACTATGCAAAAACCTTTTGGTACTTTTTCCTCTCAGAGGTGAAAACCTGCAATGAGGGCAGTTGTCAGGTGGCTGATTTCTGCTACTAACTATTAAGATACCTTTTTAGAAGCTATGCTCACCTAAAATACTATCCTTATAGAAAGGGCAGTAATTTAGTAGACTCTTCTTCCTCCCATTAAGTAATCTCAGTACATGACCCTGACAAACGCATTTAGCTGCTCAGTTTTTGAGCTTTCTTAAAAACAGCTTATTCACTGAAAGGCTCAGCAGCATAAGAAGCCAGGCTAACGAGGTGCTAAGATGCTTGACAACCAACTACTCCCAGCCTCTGATTTCAAAGCAGATTGTGGCCCTCCCCTGTCAAGACCATGAATGTCTTTGCAGTGCTAAACTGAAAATTATTTTCAATAAGTCACATCACTGGTATACCTTTATTTCAAACTATTTTTTTTTAAATATCAGCTAACAATGCTACATCATTCCATTATTAGAAATTACCTGTGGATATTTGTATAGAAGTGTGAAATAAATTTTTTAAAATTAAACATTGTTCTGATAATTGTGGTTTCTTATCATAATTACATGAGATAGTCACAGCTAGGCTCACTGGTACTTCAGAAATGCAAACATCAACATTCACGCTGTAAATATTGCCATTCCCCCTAAGAGACCTGCTCATTGCCAGGGGGCAGATAACTCAGTCTCACACCTGCAGGCCAGCTGCCACAGTTCCTAGCACTCCAACAGCTGGGCCACAGCACTGCTAGGCTTAGAAAAACCAGTCAAGGGTCTGACCCACCTCTGTACCTAGCAGTGAAATATGCTACTGACCAACAACTACTTGGCCACAGGATCCAGTTTCAACTCAAAAAAGACAAAAAACAAAACGACACAGGAAAAAAAGAAAATCTCAAAAGAAACCCTCTGGCTTATCTCTAAATTTAAGACATCAAGTCTTCAAGTTGCTTTGCTAAAAGGAAATCGTAGAATCCAGAAAGTTAGAAAATACTACTGAGATCATCTAGTCCAACCATCACTGCCATACCCACTAACCCACGTTCCCAAGTGCAACATTTGCTCTTCTTGAACACCTCCAGGGATGATGACTGCACTGCCTGCCTGGGCAGCCTGTTCCAGTACCTCACCACTCTTCCAAGAGAAGAAATTTTTCTTAATATTCCCCTGACACAACTTAAGGCAATGACAATCCCTCTTGTCCTATCGCTATTAGCTGGGAGAAGAGGCCAACCACAACCTCCTCTCAGGTCACTGTAGAGAGTGACAAGTTTCCCCTGAGCCTCCTCCAGCCTGAACAATTTCAGTTCCCTTGCTGCCCCTTTCAAGTCTTATGCTCCAGACCCTTCACCAGCTTCATTTTGAAGCAGAGCCCTGAAGATCAGAAGGATTCATACTAGACAAAAACAAAAAAACAAACAACAACAACAAAAAAAAATACCAAATAAACTAACAACACCCCAAAACAGTATTTGTTGTTACAGAGATAGCTCTGCAGCTACAGTTAGAAGTTGCTGCTCTTGGATCACATCAAAGATACAATATTACTACAGGCAGGCTGCTTCCACAACGAAATCCACAAACATTTGTCCACAACAAGAAACAACAGACTTGAAGGAACAGTTAAATGATCTCTTAACAACTCTGCTGGATGGCAGAAGAAAGGCAGGACAGTGATCATCACCACCACAGGCTGTGCCAGCACCACAGCACCAGGCAGGGGCTGAGGGCAGCATGGGTGTGCCCAGATCCCCTATGCAGATCTTCTTCCTGTAACACTGAAATGTGCCATGGAAAACGAATGAAGCCAAATTCTTTTGTGAATAGCTGACCTAATTACTGATACACTTAAGTATAGTATAAAAAAAAAGTACTGTATATACACACACAACATATGTTTTAACATAAATGAAAGCATCATAGTTTAACCAGCATTCTATATGTTCATATTATGCACACAGATACTAGGTAATAAATATATACACTGGAGTGCCACAGATGGTGGCGTATGTATGGTAGCACAAGTGTATAGAATCTGTACTCGTACATACGTATTTGCATCTGTATATGTAATGCATCTATATGAATATATATACATACACAAGGCCTAACGTGTGCACACTGTGGAGCCTGAGGTACACGACTGAAATTCTAGCAAACCACAGCACTTCACTCATGGTTAACCCACAGCACGGCAGACGCAGCTTACATCAGATGCTTTCAAAGGACGGGGCCATGCTGACACATGTTGCGGAGAGCAGCTGATAGGTGGGAGAAGGGCAGGCGCAGGGCACTCCTACAAACACCTCAGGCATCACAATGTAAGCTGAGGTGAAAGCTTTTAAAGATGACCCTAGAACACCTCCCCCATTCTGACCTCACACTGCAGCGCTGTCCCTGCACCAGTGCGTCTGAACAAACAAACAAAAATCCATAATGCAAAGGGCCCGAAAGCTGCTGGCCCACAAACACGGGGCACGTTGGGGAAAGGGGCTCAGGAGCCTGGACCGGCAGCACGAGGCCGGAGATCCCCTGCAGAGACCCTGCCCAGTCCAAGCCCTGCTCAGCGCGGGTCCAAACCGGAGCAGGTTGCTCAGACCCAGGCCAGCTCTTTAACAGCTACTTCTGCAGCCTCTCTAAATGAGCAACCTACACCAGTGGCTGACCAGCCTCACAGCAGAAGTCTTCCTATATTTAAGGAGGATTTCCTCCGTACAGTGGCCCTGTTGCCGGTCAGTGCTCTTATGTGGCTTGGCCTCCATGGTGCCCACTCCAGCAGGAACTTGCATGCTCTCAGGATCAATCCCAATCCTGCTCTCCTTGGGCTGAGTACGCCTGCTCCAGCTGCTTCTAGCACGCATATTACTCCCAACCACTCACCCCTCACAGCCCTCACTGCCCTGTGCAGGGAGCCTCCAGTGCCCCATCTCCTCCTCTCAGCATGAAGCAGCTGCTTACTGCCAGCTCACTTCTAAGGAGCACAAAGCACCACACTGCCCACATTGCATTACTATACCCCATGCACAGCCAACTGTGATCCTCACAAGAAGAAAGCAGCAGTGCTTCACCCCTCCTCATCCCACAAAAACAAGGGTGCAACTGCAGTATAAGCTTTGTTTTTCCGACAGAGACACCCACCATCATCAATTCCAATTTCTGCTTTCTGACCCTGACTCACAGGGATGTGGCAAAAATTCACAAACTCAAATTTAATTGCATACTGGATAAAGAGATACAAAGACATCCCTATGCTCTTCTTGAACCATTGGTAATTTGATACAAATTCATACAGATGACACTCCACATTTTAGATCAACCTTGTTGCTATTTTTTATACACTTTTAATTCTACTTGTGTAAAAAAGTAAGGGATGAAAGCCACAACAAACCAGCAGAACTCCGTGAAATGTTCCTAGCATAGCAAAAGCAAGGAAAGTTATTGATAAAAATGTGAGAGCAAAGACAAGCCTTTGTACAGAGGAAGTGCACCAGCTGAAAAACCATGGGGGCACACCAGAGAGCATCAAAGGAAAGACTATAAGTTGTTGAAAAAAAGAGAGACCAATATATTCTACCTGTGCCCAGAAGCGGGACAATTTGGGATTTGAATCTACAACGTAGCTAGTCTGGAAAAGGGAGAAAAAGAAAAAAAACACAAAACCAGCAGTATGTGCAGCAGCCGGGCACAGTGACTTCCACTAAGTGTTGTTTACAGTCTGACCATAACAAAACAAAACTCTTCCTATGAAACACTCTACAAGAATGATATGCCCTCAATTATCTTTTTAAACCTTAAATGCTGTTAAATTTTAGATTGAAATTGAAAAGATGCAATTGGTTAGGTTAAAACAAAAGCTTACGCTTCAACTATCTTAAAACCGACTTCGCTCTATCCTCTTTAAATCATGAAACCAGGTGTATTACATGCAGGCATACCAATAAGCAGGAGCAGGAGACTAGAGAAATGCCAACTAACAGAAATAACACCTTTGCATAAGAACTCACAGAAATTAGCACATCAGAAATCCAGTTAGCATCACACTGGAATAGGTTAGAGGAAGTAGCACTCCTTTGAACAGCCTCTCATACTTTCATGCCCTTCTTCTACTAAGGCATCCCAACCTGCACCAGGAGGCCACAGCAGGCAGAGCAGAGCAGGACAACCCCTTCCCTTGCCCAGCGCCAGTGCTGGCTCTGATGCAGCCCCAGGTGCGGTTGGCTCCTCTGGCTGCCAGGGCACACTGCTGACTCAGATGCAACTTTTGCCAACCAGAACACCCAGATCCCTTCCCGCAGGCCTGCTGTCCAGCCCCTGCTCTCCCAGCCTGTACACAGAGCCCCAGGGCTGCCCCATCCCACAGGCAGAATCCAGCACTTGCTCTTCTTCATGCACATGGTGCATGAAGGCGTCGGCTGATGGATGTCAGTCCACCTGCAGGCGACACCATTGAGCCCATGGAGGTGGACCCACCTTCAGAGGATGAGCCAATGGAGGTGGATCCACCTCGCTCAGGGCGGAGCAGGCACCACAACATCGTGCATGTTTGGAGACGGTGCTACATCTATTGGTGTGCATGGGGCTCTCGATTTCCATCTTGGTGTTGAAATGTGACCATCCACCAGAGAGCCCCTGCGCCAGCAGCTGCTCCCCATCACTCTTCCTTCCCGTCCTCCCTCCTCATCCTTCCCCAGGACCTCTCTCCTCTTCTTTCCCGAGCTCTGAGGAAATGGGAAAGCCTGAGCCTGGGTCCTCTGAGCACAAGAAGAAACCAGTGGACAGCTGTGAGCTGTGAGGAAGGTGAGCCCTGAGGAAGAAGGCAGCACTGGAACTGGGTCCTCTGAGCTCTGCCTGGACAAGAGGAGTCCAGCAGATGGCCCTGAGTTCCCTGCAGCCTCTAGGTGAGCTCTGAGGAAGAGGGCAGGACTGGGACTGTTATCCTCTGAGCTGCTGCACTGGGACAATGGGAAGAGTCCAGCGGTCAGCCCTGAGCTCCATGAGGCCTCCAAGTGAGCTCTAAGGAAGTAGGCAGGACTGGGACTGGCGTGCACTGAGCTGTGCCAGGACAAGAGCAAAAGGCCATCTGATGGCCCTGAGTGCCCCGTGGCACTCCAGTTAGAGACAGAGAAACTCCAAATGCAGCTGTTCTTATGTAGAAGCAAGGACCGTGATTTGCATGGGAAGAAGGGTTGGCAGTCAGCATGAAGGCTCATTCCAGTTGTTCCTTCAAGACTTTTTTTTACAAGTTTGGACCATAAACCATTTAAAAGGACAATACAAAATCATAATTGTAATAAAAAAGCTAAATCAGTAAGTGTGTCTCCATTTTTGGTACAATAGTGTGCACTGGGACTACTGTGACCCCTCTCGTTCTTCCCAGCACCAAATGACTTTGCTCTCTGGGGTGACAGCCCAGCCAGCAGCCCAGGACACACAGCAGCCCAGGGGAGACTGCAGGCTTGGCCTTTGCTGAGTCCTGGCCACACAAGGCTAGGGGGGAGCTGTAGGGCAGCAGAGGTGCCCCCTCCACATCCCCAGGAGTTTCCGTAGCTGCAGGAACTGTGATGGCTGCCAAGACAGAATTCCCAGCCCACCTGTGGCAGGCATCACTCCAGCTGCTGGATGGGCTCAGCACTCTGTCAGTGCCCAGCACCGCTGCAGGAAATGTGCCCAGGCAGCAGCAATAGGCATGAGTAGCCACAGAAGGAGATGGCTTGGAGCAGCACAGAATCCAGCATTTGTTTAGATGCGGCTGGCAACCCCAAGCTCTGCAATTTCCTAAGAAGGTCTCTCTGCCCTGGAGGGAGGTGATGGCTCCTCCTGATACAGAATACATACGCGCAATTTTGAAATAGGACAGTTATCTAAGGACAAGGGGTTTAAAGCTCATGGTTTTGTTTTTTTTTTTCCTCCCCTTAACACAATCTTTCCATTATGATAACCTGACTACAAACAGCAGATGTGTTTGAGTTACAAAGCAAGAAACTCAATGATGGATTTCAAATATAGGCCAGAGACCACAACACAAGAACACAGCTCCTGGGAGACTGTACTGTTCTATTTTCTCAGGCTTATAGTCTTAAAATGTGGAATTTTCCAGTCCAGTGGGGTAGGATTGTGGCAGTGGGCATGGGAAGTGATCGCAAAAACAAGAAGGATCATGTCTGCAATTGTACTCAAGCTCAAAACTGACATTATAGAATATTCTGAGCTGGAAGGAATCCTTAAGGATCACTGAGCCCAAATCCTGGCTCCACACAGGAACATCCAAGATTCAAACCCTAGGTCTGAAAGCAGCGTTCAAATGCTCCTTGAATTCCAGCAGCTCACGGCTGTGCCCACTGCCCTGGGCTGCCTGTTCTGTGCTCACTGAACTATGGTGAAGAACCTTCTCCTAACACTCACTGATCCCTCTGACAGCTCCATGTCATTCCCTCGTGCCCTGTTGCTATCACTCTGCTCCCCTGTAAGGAGATGTAGGCCTCCATAAGACCTTCCCTCAGCTCCTCTGCTCTGGGCTGAACAAACCCAGGGAATTCTCTGATATTTAACAAAACATGTTTTCATGGATTGGTATGCAGTCAGCAGTTCCAAAGTGACCAAGAAAAAGCTGACACCTGGGCACTAGCATGCAGGTGGAAAAGATGAAACCAGCCCAGAATTATTTTGAGCAGCTGCAACAAATTACAAACACCCAATTTACTGCCTGTGGGTACTGCTTTAAACTGCTACTAGCTCACAGCTGAGACCATTATAAACCAGTCTTTAGAACAGCAGTATGGAAGCCAAGAAGGAGCCTCAAACTGCTCTAAGACTGAGAAGCGGATGATCTCCTGTAAGCAGCCCACAAGCAGCACTGCAGCACAGTGTCATTAACCTGTGTTTGTACAGAGACAGAAGTGTTGTTGGCTTGCCCCGTTAGCCACTGCTGCTAGTCAGAGTAGAGCCAGGCACCCAGATTTCAAGAAAAGACAGAAGTACAAGTCTGCCTACAAACAAATCAGTTTAATCCTGAACCAGCTCCGTCCTTCCTCCTAATGTTACTGCTCAGAAAATTGCCTTTGGAGGTGGAGCAAATCAGCATGCGTTTTACACTTCAGTGCTACATCCAAAACGAAAAGAAACACCACCATCACATAAGTAACGATGCCATCCTCAGCACTCTTGCAGGACCAGCGACGCGCTGAGCAGGGTAACGTGGCAGAAGCAGCAGAGCGACTGCCGGGCTGGCACGGGACTTCGGCCGCCTGTTCCCAGCACAGCCAAAGGGACGTTCAGGGGAGAACAGGCCGCGTCTGGCGGTTAATTTCATGAGGAACAACCACAAGCATCCATATAAAAGCAAGCAGCGCGGGGCCAGACCCACCACAGCACCGCTCCGAGCGCCGTGCGGAACGGCAGGGTTCAACACCCCCATCACAGAAAACGCGTCAGAACGCCCACGATCACTCCTAATGACTTTTTCATCGATGTTCCGAGGTTTTCGCTTGAGTAGAGTAAGAACCTACCAAACACATCTCGTTGCCTCACACGCGCCGGCACGAGAGCCCTCACAGCCGTCGGCAGACCCACTGCGCGTACCTCCCGATTACACGTGCATCGCCGCCCGACCACACGTACCTCGCCGCCGCAGCATCCCGGCTTCGTTTCTGCCCCATCGGAGCACAGCACCTCCAGAGCTCACTTTCCCTCAGCGCCGCTCCGCTCCTTGCCTCCCCGCGCCGTGGGGTCCGAGGAGGTGCCCCTCAGCCCTGCCGCCATTTCCCGCTTCTCCCCCCTCGCCGTTCCCCCGGCCCCGCCCGCAGCCCCTCAGCCCTCCCGAGCGCAGCCGCCGTACCTTGCCGAGGTCGGGCTTTTCCTGGAGCGAGCGTCGCCTCTCGCCGGGACGGAGATCGGCGGCCGCCTCGGTAGCGCCGGGCGGGGTCTCCTCTCCTCGGAGCCGCCCTCTCCTCCGCCCCGCCGCCGCTGCGTGGGGCCGGGCCGGGAGGACGCGCGCCGCCTCGGGCACCTCCCCCGGCCGCGCGGCGGAGGAGGCCGCGGTGCGGGCAGGGGCCGGGGGAGCGGCGGGAAATGGCGGCCGGGCCGGGCTGAGCCGAGCGGGGCCGCACGGGAGGAACCATGAGGCTGCTGCGCGCCCTGCTGCGCTGCGCCTCCCCGGGCAGCATCCCGCAGCAGGTAGACTTCTACTCGCGCTTCTCCCCCTCGCCGCTCTCCATGAAGCAGTTCCTGGACTTCGGTGAGTCCCGCCAGGTGTCCCTGAGGGGCCGAAGCTCGAGACGGCCTCGCGCGGCCGACTGCCGCCTCTCGCGCGCGTGGAGGAGCCGCGGGCCTCGCGCCTGCGGCCCCGGGGCGGGAGGTGCTCGGCACGGGACGGCGGGCCCGGCCAGCTCCTGCGCTCCGTGCCGCTGCTTAACGCCGGCCTCGTGGCAGAACCGGCTTCGGCTTCTGCTTCCTTCCTCCAGAACAGAGCCCAGACGGCTCCTTACCCAGAGACAAAAGTGAGGCAAGGTTTAAATTCAGCTGGAAACTCGAGATCCGGCTGTCACAGAGGTGGTTTGGTGTTCCGCCAAGCTGCAGCGCTGGGGAGGAGCTGGGGACAGCTGGTACCGATGACAGCTGGTACTTGCTAACGCGGCGACCGAAAAGACACGCTGGTGAAGCCTGCTGAAAGCTGGCGGCACGCGGGCTTTACGGAGCGCAGGAAACTGGAACGCTGGCGGAGCGGGCGGCTGGAACCATTGCGGCTGCTCTGCAGTCACGTGCCTGTCCCCGGCATAAACACCAAGGGCTGCGTGCTTGGGAATGTGTGCGAGAGGGAGCAGAAAGCAAACGCCAAGAGCCAGGCTGGGAATCTGGCCTTGAAAATGAATAAATTGGCAGCGGGATGCTCAGTCTGACTGATGCTCCATGCTAAAACTGCAAATATCGCTCCCAGGGTTGAGGAGTACTTGGAATGAAAAGGAATCTATTGTAGGCGCTGCTCTGCTTCCAAGGCCGTGCAGAGGAAGATCTGCAAGTGATACTGGAAGGCCTTCATCAGTCCTCAGTGTTGAGCCATACTGCAGTAGGTCCTGTTTCTGTAAGCAGAGCAGCGTCATAAGCTGTATGTTAACGTATAACTAGTAAACAGCTGTACTGATCTTTATATTTCTGTAAGTAAAACATAACCGAGAACTAACTCTGGAACCCCAGACTTCCTACATAGGAAGATTTAAACAGATTCTTTTAAGTATCCTCTTGCTGTATCTGGCCATTCAATGTTCATACATTACAATAAAATGGACCCATGTTTACCGTTCCAGATTTTTACAGGAACCTCGCTGTAGTCTTTGCTGCTATTCTATTAAGCAAAGAACCTTGCAATTCGAAGTGAGTTTTGACCTCTATTGTTTTACTACTAGAATACCAACAAGATCATTTTTGCCTTAATATCATTATTTATTTTCAAGGTGTGGTATTTACCATGTCAAAAGGGAGGCCACTTTCTTGCTATTATTACCTTGACATAAGGTAATCTTGAAGACTGTTGTTTTAAAAATCTGCTTTTCTCGTTTTTGTTTCAATCAGTCTAGTAAATGAAGTATTCTGTAAGCAAATTTTGGTCTTAATTTTACACGTCAGTTGTATCTTGGGTTGTATCTGCGCAGTGTTTTCTGTAGGGGCCTCATCAGTTCTTTGCATAGATAGATTGTAACTGCATGGGGAAACAAAGCCATTTGCCCATTCACTGAAATCTTGTTTACCTTAAGCTGTCTTCTAATTTTGACCCAGGACTGTGATGTGACCTCTAGAGGCAAAGCTACTTTGCAGAATGTCATTTGCCAAGTGCGTGGGGGCAATTAAAGATTTTGGTTTCATTCTTATACTTTCAATTGCACTAGTTCATGGAATTTTTACCTGAGAATAGGGAAAGGCCAGTAACAGTCATGTCAGAAATGCAACCTGTCTAGGGAAAAGAATGAGGCTTCTGGGCAGAGCTTGTATGTAAACACTGTGTAGTACTAGTAAGCGCCATCTTCTTCTCCAACTTCCCCTTATCATATTGAAGGACTGAACTGAGCAAAAACACCAAAGAGATAATTCTTAGGAGTTCCCCGTTGTGACACACCAAAACTGAGGTAGGTACTTCACAGCAGTACACAACCTAGTTAAGCTTAGATACCATTGATGCGGCATTGCTGAAATGTCAGCATTTCTTACCCTCTTTGCCTCCCCCCTCCTCCTTTCTGACTTAGTAAAACAAGCGTTGTGGAAGTGAATTTATGCCTTGACTTAATAACTGTATATAAGTGACATGTAGACAGACTCCAGCAAGTAGCCTCCCATGCTGGTTTCATTTGCTTTTCATGAATGACGTATCGTTTCATCAGTGGTAGTTAGTCAATGTTCGCTACACATGAAACAAGCAATTTAATTAGATAGAAGTCTTATTTAAAGTTGAATGATACGGGGCCAGCAGTTCTTGCTGTAGTTACTCTTAAATATTCAAGATTGTCCTTATCTTTACAGAGCTGGTAGATTTCATTATGAGTTAATAGTTTTAAATCCAAGTGTACTGCTGCCTTGAAAGAAACATTGGCATACCAGACTGTCTGAGTCAACTTTAAAACCTAACTAGAGGCCTCTTAGGCAAGAACATAAGGGTATGTGTAGCACTTTACCATAAATGCTGACTTTAATGTTGTCAAACTCTTTTTTTTTTTTTTGGTCCCAGGATCTGAAAATGCCTGTGAAAAGACTTCATTTATGTTTCTGCGACAAGAGCTGCCTGTAAGATTAGCAAACATAATGAAGGAAATAAGCCTGCTTCCAGACAATCTTCTCAGAACACCTTCAGTTCAGCTGGTGCAGAGTTGGTAAGAGGTGTTACTTAATTCCTTCAAGGGTAACTTTCTTTATATACACAGCTGGAGAAGCAACTCATTAAATTCTACAGAAAGAAGTACTTAATGTGCTCTTCACATGAACATTATATAGAATGAGTAAATATCCCAATGGGACAGAAACTAAATTTGAAGACTTGGGAAAAAACAAACAAAAAAAAACCCTGCAGGAGCAATTAGATAACTGACAAGGGAATTAAAAATCATTAACTATTCATACTGTCGTGTATGAGAATTCAGTAATAACAAAAATCCACCAGAGCAGTGCTTAATAGAGAACTTACCTAAAATGAAGAAGCTAGCTGGAGAAACCAACAGAAGTGTCTAAATGCACAAAATGCTTGCAAAAGGGAATAGAAACTTGTCTAAAAGACAGGTTATTGCAGACTGAGAGTAAGGATGGAGAAAATAAAAACAATAGAAAGCTCCCGAAACCAGAGCACAGCAGGATCAATACAAGGCTATTAAAATTAAAAAACTGTCCTTTGAAAAGTAAAATTTGCTTTTAAGTAAGGAGTTTAAGCATCAATTTTTGCTAGATGGAAGTAAAACAAAGGGATTGCTTGGCAACTGCTAATGGCACGTAGTGTTCTGGAAAAGGATTTTAACATTAGGAGAACGGTCTGCCATTGAATGAGTAGGGTTGATTTGGTGACTGAGTATAAAAAGAGATGTCAGTGTAGATGAAGGCTCTCAAAGAAACATGAAAGCTTAAATTCTTGTGGTACTAAATTATATTGACAAAATGGAGAATTAATTCCACTTGGACAAATACAAAGCAGAGAGCAACCTCCTCCCCTTCTATGCTTACTCACAATCAAAAATTTTGGTGCAGCTGTGGATATTTTTCTGAATGTCAGTTTATGGACAAGAAGGCAAATAGTGTTAGGAGCTAAGTAACCAGTGTGGTAGAGGAGAATGTAACTGCACCACTATGTTAGTTCATTATTTCTCTGAATCACATGCAGTTTTCGTCACTCCATCCTGAACAGAAAAGTCCAGCAGGGATAATCAAAGGGCTGGAACAGTTTCTGTGCATGGGGAAATTCTTTGGCTTGGAGATGGCAGAAATATTTAAATCATGAAAAGGATAAATTGGATAAATTTTCTAATAACAGGAGCCAACTAGGGCTGCAAATAGGTGATCAGACAGTGGGTTTAAAATGGAAGGAAGATTGATTATGCATTTTAATTAAATTGTGGAATTCATTGCTCTGGAAATTTTGGAAGAAAACATCAGGAATGCATTCAGAAATATCTAACAAAATTCACAGGTGATAGATCTGTGGGATATATCAAACAAAATTACTTAGATGTGGCCAGTCTTAGAGTATTGCTAACCAGAGGGAACCAAGGAGGTATATTAGCACTGGTCTGTGTCATGTTTCTTTCATTTAAAGGTATGTCCAAAGTCTTCAGGAGATCCTTGACTTTAAAGACAAAAGTTCAGAAGATTTGGGGGCTATTCACAGGTAAGGACCTGTCATATATATCAATTCTAATGTTATATATAAAGACTGGCAGGAAAAAAAGTGGCTTAAAGAAATTTCAGCTATCTTCAGTTATCTAGGTAAGAATCACAGTAACGTTATCCCTTACCCCCTGGAAGGATGGAACACTCAAACATGGAACAAAGCACTTTTATGCCATATCATTCTGCTCTTGGGGCTTTTTTTGTTACACTGAGGAAGCTATGAATACATTAAATTTAACCAAATTTTTACCAGTTCTTTGCAACATTGTCAGTGCTGTATGGAACTTTTCATCTGTGGATTGGATTTCATGATTATTGGCTGACCATAGCTACCATTTGACAGGCATGGGATGATTTGCATGAACATGGTTGGCACAGTTTTCTCTGCTTTTGGCATTAATCAATAAAATAATGGTAAGTAAACAGTAAGTGTTTAAATCATCACCACTGGTGGCACCATTATTGACTGAGTGCAAGTTGCATGGAATTATTTATATGCTATAAGGACTGGGCTGTCTTCTCACTGCAGTAGGCAGACCCGTGGTACTTCTGTACACAACCGTCTTCATTTTCACGGGCAGATACTTAGTTTGCCAGAGGATTAAATTCACTTGAAAATGAACACCTAACAACGTATTAATTTTAGTTTTACAGATACCGTGATAAAAATACGCAATCGGCACAATGATGTAATTCCTACTATGGCTCAAGGAGTAATAGAATACAAGGAAAGCTTTGGCATTGATCCAGTGACCTCACAGAATGTGCAGTATTTTTTAGACCGTTTCTACATGAGTCGCATTTCAATTAGAATGCTCCTTAATCAACACTGTAAGTGCTGTTGTTGAAGGGAGGGGGACACAGTACCTGTAGTACATCAGTATTTTCCCTTCATTTTTAAGTGCTTAATACTTCTTCAACACTTCTTAAAAATATTTATTAATGAGTCTTTTAAATACAGTAAATATTAGAATTACAGATTGTCTTTAAATTTGTGTTTAGCAAAAATGAAGATATAAACTAGAATTGTAGAAATTATGTTGGATATTAAAAAATACTGTCTTTTTTTGGCAGCTTTACTGTTTGGTGGAAAAATTAATCCAGCTCATCCAAAACACATTGGAAGCATTGATCCTAGCTGCAATGTTGTTGGAGTTATTAGAGGTAAATCCAGAGAAGAACAAGAATTCTGAAAACTTGCATGAACAGAGTCTGAGAGCCAATATGCATCTTGGAACAAAAATTTAAATTAAAGGGTTTTCTCCTAGAAAACATTTTTGTGAGAAGATACAAAGTCTCACTGGCAGTGCACAGTGTTTTCAATTATGGTTTTCTTCTTTGCAAACTGTAAAGGGGAAAGGAAAAACCAGAGGGGGAAATGTAACTTTCTGTGTATTTATTTCTTACAGACGGCTATGAAAGTGCCAAGAGTCTTTGTGATTTATATTACATGAGCTCTCCAGAACTTGTCCTTGAAGAGTTGAATAGTAAGTGAATGTGGGATGAGACACTTTCCTGAATGTAATGATAGCTGCTTCTGAATTAGCTGGTAAAATGTTCTCTTTTCACTTTTTATATAGTTAATATGTAGAAATCTAATATACATTTGGATATTATGTCCTCTACTGCATACTTTTTAAAAAAAAAAACCTGACAGAAGGCTTCCCCTTTTCCATATTACACACTTATACTTGCAGTCAGATACAACATAGTCAAGTCACTTTAAAAAATTACTTGAGCCCCTTGTTTGTGACTTGAAAACATTTGCAACTGTATACCTGTGACCTCAGAGGTCTGCTGCCCTTCCCATAGTCCTGCTGAATGCTAAAGAGCCTTTCTAACACTGCTTCCCAGAGTGCTTCTCAAGTTAGTACAAGTTCAGACAGACCTACGAAAACAATCTAAGTTGCTTCTACAAGTAAATGAAAAAGCCAGTGTACTCTGGGCATTCCCATCTAGTGGAAGGTGTCCCTGCACGTGGCAGTGGGGTTGAAACTAGATGGCCTTCAAGGTCCCATCTAACCCAAGCCATTCTATTAAATTTTCTTTCTCTTGCAAATTCTCTTAACAGTACATGTATACATGCTGAATTACTACATAGAGGTTGCCCAGTTTTCCTTTTAAATATTCAGACTTTTTTTTTCTGCAGTTAAATCACCAGGACAGCCCATGCAAGTGGTGTATGTACCATCCCACCTCTATCACATGGTTTTCGAACTTTTCAAGGTCTGTTGAATTACCATTACACAATTCTTTTACACAATTTGTTTGTTTAGTAAGATTGTATTTGTTTGACTTTCTGAACCAATTCTAGATAGCAGAGTATTTTTGCAAATGCAAGCTTTTAACATTTTAATGGTGGGAAAATAATTAAAAGCTGTACTATTTAGACAAATAATAACTGCATAGGAAGTGACTATCTTTCTCCTTTGCCTAACAACTGAAAACTGACATCTCGAGTAGACAAAAAAAAAGGTCTTAAAGTGTATAGAGTTAATAAAGCAAGTGAGAATAATATTCGTAACTTTGGGGACACTTCTAACATTTGTAGCAGGCCCTATATAAATTTCTTCTAGGAGATACTTCTATCCTAGACATTTCTTGGATCTTTGTGTCCTATTGCATATAGAACGCATTATAAAGATTTCTACAAATTTAACATTTAGATGTTTATTCTAAACAGTTTTAATAACTCTAACCTGCGTAATTCTAATAAATTATACAAATCTTGATACTGAATAAACCAGAAGTATTCAAAAAATTATTTTAAAACTATATTTTTTGTCCCAATTCTGAAATACATAATAAAATTAACTTACTTTCCTAAATTGATCTTTGTCTTAAAATAATAAACTAAGAGGTAAGAATAGCCTTTAAGTTCTCATACTTGAAAATTGCAGAACGCAATGAGAGCCACCATGGAACATAACGCTGATCGATGCATTTATCCTCCAATTCATGTACATGTCACCTTGGGAAACGAGGATTTAACTGTTAAGGTACTTACTTCTTGTTACTATTATATCAAAGGTTATTTTGATTATTGTTTTGCTCGTGCCTAGCTTATACATGACCATGACTGAAAACAAAGCGGCATCTTTCTGTAGCTGTCATGGCAGCATTCTGTAAGCCAAAATGCTCTACTGAAGGTGTGAAACAACTCAAAAAAGAGAAATAAGCATTGTATATTCCATGCCGACTAAATCTGCCTGAAGTACGGTTTTGCAGACTAATATATTTTTCATATGTACGACATTGATTTGGATTTCAAAGATCAGTAGCAAGCACTGGCTTAGGTTTAACAAGCCTCTAGTAAAACAACTCTTTGGACTTGCTCCTTCAGCAATGAGTTTTAATATATTGTCTTTCATTGGAAGTAGTTCTAAATAATAAAGATGAAAAGTGATGACAGTACCTGTCACTTGTTGAAATCAGTAGATATAAATATTAATTTCAGACGAAAGAGTTATGAACAAGATAAAAGCAACGCAAAATTTAAGTAGAACTTTCAAGAGATTCTGGATATTTTTAATGATGGTGTTTTATTCAGTTGGTTTACATAAGGAATGATAGGGAAGAATTCATCTGTTTCTTGCTATAGCTGAGAGGTGGGAATTTAAGAAGACCATCATTTTCTAGGGACAACTTTGTATTATATTTTACCTGAATTTTCTCTGGATCATTGTTTGAGAGATGCTGTCTTTTATAAAACTCATTGAAGAACATAATGCTACGTGTTTCTTCTTGTTCCAGATGAGTGATCGTGGTGGAGGTGTTCCTATGAGGAAAATTGACAGACTATTCAACTATATGTATTCAACAGCACCGCGTCCACGTGTTGAGACATCTCGAGCTACACCTTTGGTATATGAATCTTTTATACCTTGTCATTTTGAATGTGAGTAATAATCACAAAAGAAACCATTCAGCCAAAGTCACGAAGTACTGGTTTTATACAATGTGTATGACCATTTGGATGTTACAGCTTAATTCAAATATTTTCTTGAAAAATCTGGTAATTTTATGAAATCCTAAATCACTAACAACTATTTAAATGTAAATACTCTGTTCTTCTGTATCAAACATAGAGACTAACTACATCAAGCAGAACAACTAGCTATACTGCATACAAATGCAAGACTCTGAATTCTTCTAATGATCACTGGAAGAAAGGGGGAAAAAACACTATAGCATCAGTTTTGAATCAAATCCATAGTTTCAGCTGTGCCATGTAGTCAGTGGTACCATTCCCCAGTAAGAATGACAGTACACAGATATGATGGGGTAGATGAAGAATCTACTTCAGCCTCATGGTCTCATGTGAACTTAACATATGCATGTGAAATACAGTAAGAAGCTCTGAACAGCTTTCTTGAATTTGTTCTCTCTGATAGTAGCACTGAAAATGTAGCACTTGTTAAGGAGTTTTAACAGTTTTCTGCGCTTAGATGACTGTGCAACTCACTAGATAACAGATCTTGACATAAAACCAGGGTAGTATTCTTAGAGAAATTCTTTCTCAAATACAGTAGATTAAATACATATATGCTTAACAATTCAGGCTGCATCCTACTGCTACAGACAGGGCTTGACAGAATTGTAGCACAAGCTATAAATTCTCATTAGTTTCTTCTTGAACCTTCTTCTGTATACTGATGATGAAACATACCTGACTTAAGAAACACTTAAGATCAGCAGCGCTGTAAGGCACTCAATACAGTTTATTCTTGAAAAAAGCTACTAAAATACAAGAACTGTTATCTAGCAGCTCTGTCTGTCTAAGGAATAAAACAGTTTTCTCCTCGTACTCACAGGTTAACAGTGTTTTTTTCCTCTTTCTGGGGTGAATTTCTTACTGTCAAACATTACTCTTAGACCCTCTGTTTACCTTTTAAATTAAAAGCTACCAAAACCAACCACTGACTGATACTGTTAATAAAAATATACTTTTTCTCCTGAATCAGGCTGGATTTGGTTATGGCTTGCCCATATCACGCCTGTATGCACAATACTTCCAAGGAGACCTGAAACTGTATTCTTTAGAAGGTTATGGCACAGATGCAGTTATTTACATAAAGGTATGATATATCATTTCACTTTACCATTCTAATTTTATCATCAATACTATTAGTGAATCTTTGTTCTGTTATTTTTTCATTAAAAAAAAAAAAAAGTTTGTTGTGGTCTTACCTATTTACAGGCCTTATCAACAGAATCAGTCGAAAGACTTCCTGTGTACAATAAAGCAGCCTGGAAACATTATAAAGCAAACCATGAAGCAGATGACTGGTGTGTGCCAAGCAGTGAGCCAAAGGACATGACTACTTTTCGCAGTACATAGCTTTTTGCTCAACAGTTCCTAAGGTGTATGTATGTCACGTGAAGGGAATTTAAAAGTCCCTGGTTTATATCAAGATGCTGAGCCACGTTTGATCTGTGAAAATCATTCTAAAGGGAATAACAAAGCTTAAATCTACTACTTTCTTTCCTGGAATTTAAGAAAAAAAGTAATAAGCTGTTCATACTTTTTACAAAGGTCATGCTTAATTTGTTCCACCTTCTATTAATGACTACGTTCTGTAGTTAAATCAAGGGAGCATTACTTTCAAGTTTTATAGAGACCAATGTAACCTATTTCATATCTACTGAGAAATGTATTAGGTCATATGATTACAACATTTTTTTTAGTGGAACTATTGAAAAAGCTTGCCAGAGTATTTTTCCATTATGCAGTGTTAGAAGATTAATGAATCATTCATTTAATAAACATTAAGGAGCTTGTTGCTGTACCTTTGCACCTGTATGGAGCTTTCTGTTTCTTGATTTTAAATATGCTGAAGCCTAATTTTGCAAAGTTAGAAATGTTATCTATACACTAAACATTTTTTTCCACAGCTTTAGAAACCACACATAGGTCTTTAGGAATAATAGTTTAAAAAAAAAGTCAGTTCTAGCTGCTACCACTGGTATAATGTATCTCAGGTCAGTGGTATCAGTAGTATTTCTTTGGTGGTAATGTGAATATTTAATGTGTGATAAACTTACCTTTCCTTGATTATTGTGAATTAGTAAGTAGCGTTTGCTTGTGTACAGTAAAGGTTTGCTGTCTTACATTTGCTTATATTTCTATAGGTAATATCAAACCACAGTATCAGTGTTCTAGCCCTAGTGAGATCTCAGACTCTGAGGTATGTCAGGTTACAGCTGTAAATTAAAAATATTTTTTAATAAACATTTTTTAAACGTTACTGTTAGTAGGGAATCTCTATTAATTGGATAATAGAAACTACTTTCTCAGGAGTATTTTAAAATATGTGGAATTAGCAGGTTTTGAAAATACCTTTGTAGTTGTGGTGGGCTTCTGGCTTCATTTATCTAGTAGCTCGAGGTCATACTATAATGCAAATAAGCTAAGCAGAACATGTTCATCAGGCAAAGGCAAACTGTCAGAACACTGGGGATTGACCAACCATTACATTTCAGGTACACAGTCTTTCAGTAAGGGATTCAGCTTCTCTTAATGGCTAGTATTCCAGCTTTGTTGAAGTCAAACTCATCTGTATTGTATTTTTATATCATTCCTGAGCATTTTAGGAGTGAAACAGTTAAAGACCTTTAGAATTAAGCCTTTTCCCTCAGGTAACTCATTGCATATACTCTTGTAATTTAGTCATGCAGCAGACATGCATAATTGCTCTCAGAAAGTGTGAGCCTAAATTTTACTAGGTTACTTGTGCCGTGCAGAGCACAAGGTGAGATACCACAAGTGAAGGGCATAGCTGGTACATGAGAACTTGCAGTCACGCTGTTCTAGCTGTAGCTGAGCCGGGCTAAAGATTATCACCTGCTACTCCCTAGTGTCAATTTGCAAAACAATAAAATGCTTTTATACTCTTTTCAAGCTAACATGGGTCACTTTAACAGGAGGAAGTTACAAAATGGCTACATATGTAGTTAAACTAACACTCGGAGGGAGGATTAAATAATCCTAACTAGAACAGTACAGTTAGCTGCTCTCCACTCAAGCTTGGGGACACTTACGTCCCTGTTTTATTTTCTGACACGGACATGAGTTCATGACTGAAATCTCTTTCAGTCTGCATGGCTAAAACGAGGGGAAGATAGAGCTGCTCTCTTCAACCCTGTAAGAGGATGAATGTGAGAAATTCTACATATTGTAGAATGGGCCTTGTACAAAAGTTAGAGGGAGTGTTTGCAGCTATTTGCTGAACTAAAGCTTAAGGTTACAGCAACAGTTTTTAAAAACAGCTCTGAAGCTGAACATTCTTCTAGCTCTCTTGCAGTTTTAAATATTTAAATAACTAAATTGAGCAATTTTAGTAATATCTGGGAATCAAAAACAAAATCACTTTTTCCCTGTGAAGTTCTTTAAACATTGGTATTGAATGGTGGTATTGAAATAAAAGCTCTTTCATGCTCTCAGCTAGCTACCTATTGAATTCTGATTATTAGAAAGATTTGCCCTGTAATTATACTCCTCTCTCCTTACCCAACACCCAAGTGATTGTGGTAAAAACACAAATGTAGCAGTGTATTGCTTTACAGCATTTAACCCTACTCATGAGTTTGATCAATTAGTTTTGATTTATATAGAAGTTCAGAAGGTGATATTTTTGTTTAACATTTTCATTGCTGTAACTGCAGTCATCATTACCACAGTTTACAGTGAAGTGGTGTGCTAGCTCAGCAATCAAAGTGCTGAGATTAATAGTTTTGTATGAAAATGAGCTCAGTCTTGCACTGTAAAATTAATCTTTCTTTGTGTTAATTTTTCTGAAAGAATCACTACACTTATTCATTAAAAATGTTTTTAAAATTACACTTTTGGTTGGGTGATTTTGTTCATAACTAAACAAGTTCTGTAGAAACAGACTTCCTATTCAGCATCTCACAGATGTTGAAATCCGTGGTCTGCGATAAGCTGTTCTTATGCTCGGGTGCCAGGTGAATTTAGCATCTCTGCTATAGCCCCGAGTTGGCTGCAACAGCCCTGTATGCAAGCAAGTCATCATTTCCACTAGTCTTCCTGAGAAACAAGCTCTTCACTGAGTGCAGCACTGAACTCAGAAGACTTAAAGAAAAGAGATAACACACAGATGTATTCCCTGCTCTGGCTGAAAGCACTGAATTGAGAAATAGACATCCTTGACGGGACAACAGAAAGCACAGTTTCAGTTGTGCAATTCTAAGCATTTGATAATTCCGTACTTCTAGTTCCCTTTATCAGTAGGGCAGCGATCCTCCCTGGTTCAAGGTCTGAATTTGGAGTACAAACTCAAAGCTACAAGAGACAAAGTAAATAAGTTAATTACATTCTCAAGATTTCTTAATGAACACAACTGAAAATAGAGCCTTTCTTTAGAAGTAATTATTACCAAGATTCTTAAACTTTATTTTGGAAATGTATAGTGTGCAGAAGCATTTTCACACCATCCCTTTGCTGGAGTTCCCAAGACAGTTATACAAAAAAAGGAAAATAAAGACTTGTGAAACACCAACAGTGAAGTTCATACATTTAATTACAATGAAAAACAGTCCATAGATTTAAAGGAGAACTTGGTCCACATACACAAATGATATAAGTTTTGTTCTAGTCCATTTTATGGTGGAATTGATACTTTGTTTCTGAAATAATCTAATTAAAGAAGTGCTGTTACAGTATCTATAAAACAGTATGTAAATATACAAAACACCCAATTCATGTTCTAAACTACATGGCGTATCAAATCCTCCTTTAAAGAGAAATAATCTGTAGTCTACAATTGAACATATTTAAATACAATGCAGAAACCCAGTGCTTCAGTGATAGTTTTTCTACCGTTCTTCCCTTGATATTTTAAGTTTGAAAAACAGTAAAGTTTAAAATTAGCAAATATATAAATTTGGTCCGCAAAAAACTTGTAGCAAGTAGAAAAGAGAAATACATGTATTGCAAATCGATCTTATTTGTAGCATAAATCTATAAAACTATGTATTATTTAGGAAAAAATAGGTTAAAAAAGATCTTATTTATAGGTTTAACCCTTGTCCCAATATCATAAAGGTAGTGTACAGAGAAATTAATATTATGATTAGTGTATGTAGTTTGTGAAAACTACTTCATACTTCTTGTTATTTTCTCAGTAAATTGCAACACATGGAATTCAAGAACAATGTGCTACTTCAGTGGACTTAGTGTGAAAATGAATCATCCCAGAAATACAGGAATTTAAAGAAAATACTCCATAAATTTGAAATACATGCTTTCTTAAATTAATTTGACATTACTGTTTTTTTTTTGTTTGGTTGGTTTGTTTTGTTTTTGTTTTTAAACACTTTTCTCTATACATCTTTAGTGGCAACAGATCAACAGACTGTCACAAACTGAATTTGTTGGCAGGATTTTTCTATTGTCCCTCTACCAGATTCAACTCTATTAAATGCTAGTTGAGTAATATTGGAATGATTTTAAATATAGTATTCTACTTTCCACAAATGTGTAGAAACTTCAATTAAGAAGGCTTATGAGATCTTAGAAGCACAAATATTACTTAAGGCGGGAAGTTAAATTACTATTAGTACAGGCAGTCAACTAGAAATGAAAATACTGAAAATATTTCATTTTATTGGGTTGTAATGGGGAGGGACTATAATTAAAAAGTAAAAAACAAAAACAACAACAACAAAAAAAAACCCAACAAAACAAACCTAACATATTAAACTGTTGCACTTTCCCTTCTCCCCTTAATTGTACAATTATATACAAACCTGCTGGATTTCCTCAGAATGATACAAGTATGAACTAAGATTAAAGGCAGGGTCACATTAGCAGCTGGATTCAAGAGTGGTTACCACTCTGGCAGTCTTGCGTACTTCTCTCTCTTTCTTCTGAACTTTTTCCTTCTGTTTTTCCAGTTTTTCTTGTGTTTTCCTAATATCCTTAATTTTTTTCTTTATTGTTGATCGGTCATTTTGACTGGAAACTCCCAAAGCCTTTAAGGGTTAAAAGAAAAAGAGCACTTTGTTATTAGTTTTTCCAACAGCACTATCAACAGTACTTAATCAAGAACAGTTTAAGGAGGGTTTTTTTTGTTTTTTTTTTTTAAATATATACTGCAGAAATTTATATTCAGTTACTACTCTTAAACTTCTGTTAAACACTTTTATTTTTTTTTTTAATTAGGAATGCTGTTGAACTCAGTCCAGCCAGCAGTGTTTTTTAAATACTTGAGAAAAATCCAGTCCATGAAAGCTCATTCTAGGAAGTTCATGTTTCTTTTAAGGTTGCATCATGTAGATTAAAAGAAATAAGTAAAGCAGCTTAGTAACTAAAGACATCTTCACTACCGATGGTGAAGACTTTAAGAGTGTTAAAAATGAAGACCAAACCAAGTATTCACATAAAAGGAAGATGGGTCAGCTCTTTAAAATCTGAAATCTTTGGAATCTTTGTGTCATTCCTGAGAAGAAAAATTTGGAGGGGAAAAAAAAAAAAAAAAAAAGGGCAACCACAACAGCGGTTGAAAGTCTTTTCTGGCATATAATTCATTCCTTTATGATAACAAAGATCCAGTGAGGGCTAGTGGTAAATAGAAAATAATTGCAACAAATTTCCACCTTTCCTAGACATTTCTTGTTTTGATGATGTAATACTGGAATTGTGTCTGTTAACACCAGTGAAACATGTCTATAAATGTTTGGTACGCTAACACTGCACTCCATACCATGGCAATGCTTTTCTTTAGCTCAACCTTCATTCAGAGATTTCTCTTCTGTTTACTTGTTTGCGTATTCTATTGTCTGCCAAACTTGATCACTTACAAGTACTGAAGATTTTAAGGTGTATTATAAAAAGCATAGTCAAGTGCATGGCCAGTAATAGTGCACTTTGATATTTGATCAGCAGATGGCAGCATCTGATTCCAAGTTATAGGTAGCAGTATTGCACCTTTTTGGAACTCCTAATAACATGAATTGTAAACTGAGTTACAAGCATTACCATCCCAAATTCCTCAGTCAGACATTCATTTGACAGGCCAGTAACGGTATTTCTTCTCTGTCCGAGGAAATATTTGATTACAAGATACAGGACATTGAGTGTTGAAAGTCTATTCTAAAAATACAGGTGCATTTTAGAGACTGAAGTTGGACACAACTTTTCCTCCCTAAAACACTCAAAGCCTGTTACTACTACTGATCATTAACAATACTTTGCCTTATGCTAGGATAGGCAAATAAACCTCATTTTAGTTGCACATCTTGCCTGTCAGTAAGACAGGTAATCTACTGAGAAATAAAAGCTTAAAGTATTTTCTAGCATTGTAAGGGACTCAAACCATGCAGCTTCCACAGGCAAAACAACTAGAAAAGGCTTAAAGGAACGATTTAATGTTTTAATTTTTACTTTTTTTTTTTTTTTCCCCAGCAGAAGTAAAAAATTAAAAGCAGTTAAAATGTCATCACATGCAGTTTTTGTTTTCGCGTTTGAAGAACAGATATGAAAGAAATTTAGATTTCTAAAATTGCATCCTGCAATTCTATCCATTTTACTTGGCTTGATCTTGTTTTGATGACCTTATACTGAGATTGATTGTACACGTATCAAGCTCTCCCTTGGGGATATTTGCTGATTTTTATTTCCTTAAGATGAAGCCAGGAAGATATACCTTGTAAAAAGTCAAGCTCTTATTTATCAGAAAAATACTATCAATTATTAAATTCTCATCTAACTATAGTCTCAAAGTATTTAAAAACCAAAACTCTGTCCCTTAAAACAAGAGTCATGAAAACAGTCACAAGAACAGCTGAATAAGCAATGAAAATCATACAGTTACAAAACTATCCTGAGATATTCACATACCTTTAACTTATCACTGTCGAGTTGCATTAACTGCTGTCCATCTACGTTCATAGCTGTAAACTCTGTAATGTACTGCTCCATGTTCATTCCCATTAGCCAGTGGCAAACTTGCTGTGTGGTCCATTCAGAGATCGGTCTACTGTGCCACTGGTTCTGCTTCCCTGTTGTTGTGAATTCATCATCTAACGCCTAGTCAATTGAAAAAAAGCCACTGTAAGCAGTATTTTACTTATGCTGGTTTCTAGTTGTCAATTGAATCTGGGTAACAAAGTATATTTTTAAACATACTGTAGCTTCAAAGGGACATAAACTGTTGAGGTCACAGCTTATAGTCAGCTTGCCTAGGAGTTTGTTATAGACAAAAGGACAATGCAACAACATTCAACACAAAGTAAGTGAGAAACAGAGAACACAAATGGTTTTCTCTAAGAAACCACATTTTCATGAAAACCATTCTCAACAAATAGCAAAGCATTTGCTAAACTCAGTGTATGCAAACAACCAACACGTTCTATTAGTCAGTCAAAGTGGCTCAGTCCCAATACTAGATACTGGCCTATACAGTGTCAAGAAGAATCAGTCAAGTAGCACTCAATTGTATTACTGACTGTTTTTAAGGAAATCCAGAATACAATTCTAGCAGTCAAGAAATCTGACAACAATTCTAAGTACAGTTTTACTAAATGTGGAGCACTTCTAAGGAGCAAGAACAGTTTGTTCTTTCATCTGATCCCATCATGTCATCAGTGTAAAGGGTCTGCCTAGTAGGCCATCTGTGAAGAGCCTATAGCATTCCACCGATACTACATGTCTCCAGCACACAGAACAGCTCACAGCCTCCCTTTCAAATTGGCTTCTGAGGGGGAAAAAGGTACTGCTGCTAGTCCTGAAGCACTCTTTCACTACATCACAAGAGAAAAGCTACATAAAACAGAGCTTAATATCTCTACAGCAGGAATTCTAGTGTGACACTTGAATGAGATCTCTCACTAGCTTTTTATTGAGTATGGGCTGCATTTAGAATTGAAGATGGCTCTGTTAGGTAGCTTCCATAACTTATCAAGGATGTTTGTAAAAGCATCTCAAAGCACACCTACTTTGGACATGTAGGTCAAAACACATCACACAACATTCGTAAATGTGAAACATGACAAAAAGCATCTTTCTACAAATGAATTTGAGACGTGACCCTGTATGTTTCAGGTGAGCAGCTAACTACAGCTTCAAAATTGGAAGCTCCTTGGAGAGCTAACTGCATGAACCTAAATGATTCCAGCAATCACATGAAAGGTAGTAAGTCTTAGGCCCATCACACGGTCTGACACACAGTCAAAACTGGACCTGAGAGATCAGAAAGGCATAATTGATGTACAAGCACAACTTAAAACTTCAGAGGACTTCACGCAATTAGAAATGCTTTCGCTTTGTCTGGCCTATGAAACAAAGGAGAGTGGTAACTTTAGGAGCTAGTGCAGATGCACAGGAACAGAGTTGTAGAGCAGAACAGTTTAGCAGAGGTCCTAATTTCTATAGTACAAGCATTTCAAAGGATTTTTTCTTTTTTTAACCTCAGAATAGCTCGAATCTGGTCACAGACTCAATGGCCACTAGCAGTTGGAGCACACTGGGAACATTCAAAGTGTGTGCTGATTTCCAAGGTGAATCAACGTAAGACAAATGGGACAATCCAGAAATTTGCTTCAAAATGGAACAGCTAATCAAAATGCTAATGCAGACATAACAAATATGGATACATTGGCCCTCCTGATGTTCAGAAGAACAGTAATTTTCACAAAATCAAAAGGCTTTAGGGAAGGCTTTGCTTGAAGTGCTCTGTGCAGCACTTCTATCAGGAGAACTGGAGAACGGTGTTTTCTTTGCAGGCTACCAAGATTGGGGTGCTTAGCACAGAAAAAGAAGATAGAAATTACAACAGGAATTTGAAAATGCCCATTTCTTTTTAAAATCATTTTAGATAACAGTACTCCTCAACCTATAGCTGTAATACAAAATATATAGTGGTAACTTCTTTTGTCTTATACTAGCGAGTATTTATGAATAACATACAAAAAATACAAAATTTTTACACTTCATGTTTGACCTTTATCTCAGTACTGTGTGGTCTATCAGCAGTAAGAAAGAACAAAAAAAATATACTGCCAAAGTTTTTTTCTACAAAGGCTAAAAATTATACACATTATATTTACTATTTTATTCCAGTTGGAACTTATTAATTTTACTAGAGCTATGCTAGCCATTAAGCTTCAGTTACGTACTTTCAGAGTACTGCAGATTCATTCCTTTCTCCAGCTGAATGCAGTCCCCTACAGAATGCCAAACAGTTCTCGGCACCAGCTCCTCCATGCAGCATGGATTGCATCAGCTAGCAGTCTGCACCACAGAAGTCCTCCAGATGGTGCTAATAATTCCAACCATACTTTCAACATACTAGCAAACCCTGTATTTCATATTAGTAAGGACACAAGCTAACATCATAAAAAAAATTGTAGCAAAAAGACAATCTGCCTTAAAAAACACATAATCATCTCCTCAGATAAGTGAGGGAAAAAAGGAAAACTTATACAGTATAAATAAGACTTTTTCCTACTGCACAAAAGCACAATCATAACTTTTCTAGGTGTATAAACAGGAATGAGAGAAGTGTGGCGGAACAAGATTCAGAATATTGATTTTTGAGTAATGCCTACTGGTCATTAACTAACACTCTCCCCCCTAGAACTGTTTACCTTCCAAAGGTAGTACTGTCCCAAGCTATTTGTACATCAGTGAGTTTCCAAAACAGTCACTGCTGCAGCTGCCACTACACATGAATAACTTCAAATTCAGAAAGCAGAACTAGACCTACTTATGAAGAGTGGAAGCATGAAAGAGCAATGTGCTCTCCTGCATGAAAACGTTAGTGATTCAGTAGGCAAGTATGGATGGACACCCTGAAGGTATTTAAGACAAAAAACACAACCTGAGGAAAAATAAATGCCATCACACAATTTAAGAAGTTAAAATCTTTGAAAGAATAAGACAGGTTACCACTAGCTCGCTGGACAACCAAACTGAGGTGCCATTGCTCTGCCTAGCTGACTGCTGACCTGTCACCACCAGGTCACTTTCCCAAACTGTACGAGAGAGTCTGCCCAGAAGAGGCTGATTCTTCAGTGCTGTTCTCTTCTCCACTTCAAAGAGGTGTGTCCATCTCTAGTCCTTTAACGATTTCAGGATTTGTAGGGCAGAATGCAGTGCTGCTTATTTATAGCCTTGTTTTAAGACTGTTTTGACTTCTACACATTACCAGATTATTTTCACCAAAGCCTACTTTAATATAGCTAGTAGCAAACTCATTTATTAATTACTATTTTTTTTCTTTCAAACATTGTCACTATCAGTTTGGCTAGCCCTCCAGCTCATTTCTGGCTGCATTCAGATTTAACAACTCCTAGTCTATAAAGCATTTAATTGATAAAGACGTCTATCAGTCAAACACCAAATGAGACAATAAATGAAAACTGTTATTATATTAGTAGATTTCAGGTTTCATCTGTACAAAAGAGGTCTCCACAAACCTGCGCTGAGGTGAGGGTACAGTCAAAAATGTAGTTTTCGTTCATCCAGAAAGTGACTTCAAATTAGTGGAACAGAAACGTGTTATATTGTAAATTAAAAACTGCAACTTGATCATACAGGGTTCATTCCAGTTTTTGTGATACAATGGGGATCAAAACACAAAGGCCAATATGGGGCATTCCAGTACATGTTCAATAATGACTCAGGATTTTTTACAGCATTCTTCAACATTAAAATATGGAAAGAGTCATCCAGTTTCATGTTAAAAAAACAAAAAAACAAAAAAACGGGATTCTATTAAACATGCTGTAGTATGAACAACATCAACAAGACACAGATACACACTTTGAAACTCACCTCATTTGAAGAGAAGGTTAAAGTGTGTGAACGACCTGACAGATTTGGTTCTGTCACTAACCCTGAAAGTTCACAACTTGGCTTGCTATGGTATGTATCATCTATGACAATTCTACTCTGCAAACAAGTGGAAATAATGTTTTATTAACTCACTCCTTGAAATAGCAGATCATAAGATGATATTCTAGTTATTTTGATTTTTGTAAAAAAAATATAAAATAAAATACTGTGAGTATTATTTTTAGATCACATGTGAAAAGCATTCACTGGAACATGCTTCAGATCGTTTTTTGTTTAACTTCTGAATTCAAAACCACCACAACAAAATAAAAGCAACATCCCCGATAAGAGGACCTTGTGTGGAGAATCAGTCATAAACTGAAGTTATATAGAAGTATATAAGGAAATACACACAGTTACTCTGTCAGTAGGCACAACACTCTTGGGGAGAAGCAATCTAAGATTCAGGTAGTGGAACTGCTTGTGGTGGGTTTGTATTCATGTGAAAGCACTACAGATGTGCTTAAGATGTTGTTCTATCAATGAGATAAAAACTGAAGTTCTAATTGTTTATGGTCATGAAGACTTACATATCGTATTTGCCCACATCCAAACTACTGTCGTAGGCAGTGGAACAAACTGGCTGTCTTTGCCGAGTGTGCAATGAGAAGAGGAGTAGCAATGAGCTTTCAGCAGTTTACAGATCAAGGTTTAAATTAGTTCATGGATACAGAATGCAAAGCTTGCCTAAGGACAGAATCTATAGGACTCCCCTGCTCTGTGTTGCTGTTTATTATAACAGCTTCAGTTTTGGGGTGGCTACATTTGAGACACAGAATCATGCCATTTGAAAATCACCTTGCTATGCAAACCTCCTATATAGATATGAAATATCTTTAGAAGCGTTTTTTTCTTAAGTAATACACTGTGTCACAAGCTATATTAAATCTTCTTCATAATTAAAATACAAATTGTAAAAACATCATTAAACTCCAATCACTAAGATGTGTTTACAAAAAAATGGTTCAACTCTAACTATAATTATGCAGTTCAGCAATCTGAAAAAGTTACTTTCAAAAGAGCAAGTTCTTCTGAAATAAAAGATTTTGACAAATATAATCTTTTTACAAAGGAATAAATTTCCAGTTTCAAGAATACTACATTGCATGTAATCAAGTTAGAAATATAACTAATTTAAGAAGTATCATATTGAAAGAATGTAAAATCTTCATAGCATTTACTGTTTACATTCAGTGATTACTCTTGGTCTTTCTTGAAAATCTGGATCTCCCTGTCTCGGCAATAGCGGCAGGATCTGGGTTCAAACTGAGTCATTAACAGCCACGAGCTGTTCAATGGCCCCAGGTTACCTGGCCAGCCTGGGACTCCAGCTGAAATCTATGAAAAAAGCCAGATGCTAACCTGAAGACTTCACATCACCTTGGTAAGAAAATCCTTCTAAAAGAAAACAAACGTGTTTTGCAGGATATTTTCTAATTTCACTACCTCAATCTCTATTTCTCAGATCCCAATTTCTACCTTATTTTTCCTTTACTGAGTGAAAAATAAATCTGTTGGAAGCACGTTTCATATTTCTAGCTTTTAAAAATCTTTAGCACTCAGTTTCACTGCCTACAAACCATAAGCAATTATTTACCTTTATTTCTGAAGTCTCTACTCAACTATCTAAACTTTGTAAGGATGCCATACCATATATATGTGTAAATAATCTGAAAACCCAGATTAAGTTGATTTTAAATATACTTTTCAAACATAATTTATGCATCTATAAAATAACTTTTTTGAAGTTTTCTTTATTGAGCACCTTCATACTTGTTTTCTCATTTCAGTTTAACCTGAACTCTGAATTTTCTAGATTATTCTATCTTTGGGAGTGGTAACTCAATATTTTCCCTAAAGTATTGATACACACTTCCCACTCTTCACACAAACAACGACCACAAACAAAACAAACCACAATTTGACTCTTTTTACTATTCCATCATGCAGTGTGACATTCTACATGATTAGTAGATGTTTAACTTGCCATGTAGATTATTATAATAACTAATTACATTAGTTAGTTTAGGTGATTTAAATCTAATAATATAATTAAAATCTAATTGTACTCGATGTTAGGAGCTTCTTCTGTCTTTTACATGCAAAAATTATTACCAGAAACAAGATTATCTTTTGTCCATCAGTCTAATCTGAGCTACTCTCAACTCATAGAGAAGTGTATTGAGGAGCTCTTATTTTAACCTCCCTTTTTTCATTCCTTGCAGAGAAATTGTGAACAATTCAGAAACAAAGTTGTATTATGGGAAAAAAATAAAATAAAATTGAAGAGAACAGGATAACAGTCAAGCCTCAATGTTTAACGAGAAAAAAAAAATAAAAAGAAGAAAACATAACCAAAATAAAAGTATTTCAGTGTGTCAGCACCAGTTGTAAAGCATTCTCTCTTCTCTTCTTCCTGCCCCAGCTCAGGCTTAGATTTCCTTTTAAAGACTTAGAGCCAGTTGCAAAGACTTTTCATTTCTGAAGAGAACTTGAATAGAAGAGATTTTGTGGGTACACTTCTCAAGATTTAAGGTACAGATATATAAGTATATATATCTTATATATACTTATATACAGATATATAAGTAATTTACTCCACAGCATTCTTCATTGCAAATAAAAATAAAACACTGCATACAACTTTACAGAAGATAATCTGGAAGAGTGAAGAATGCAAACAGTATATACATGTTTGTACTGTATTAGAGAACAGGCTGAAATCAATGGGCAGATTACGTGAAAGGATTTCTTCAAGAACTCTAATTTAGTTTTCTGAAGCTAAACTGTCTGCAAACAGATCACAGGATTTTTGTTTCCTGTGTTCCTACTTTTCATAAGTAACAAGAATTTGATTCAAAGCTTTGAGGGCAAAGTTTAGTATTATTTTAAGAGAACAAGATCTTCCAAGATGCAGTAATTCCAAGAAGTAAATTTCACAGAAACAGGAAACAGTTTAAGTATAACTACAGTTCTTACACCATCAATCTTAAAACACAAATACACAAATGAAACAATGCCAAAGACTCAATGGCTTTAGAGTCTTACATGACTTCTACTTTCTACTTCTACCTCCTCATTAAGAAGTGTTTTCACCTTATATATGATACCACAGGCATAAGAGCAGAAAATACTACCACCATGAAAAGGAATGTTCTTTCCTTAAATTCTACTAAGGTAATTTTGTCCCTACCACTACATTGTTTTAGTAAGAAAACTCACTGCTGAATGATCAGGCACATTTCCTTCTCAGTTTTCAAGTCTTTTCACCACCAATTAAAGATTTCTTATTTATAGCAGAAACATAACAGGTAGGTTAGAAACTATGAAGCTAAGTCTTTCCAAGCAGTGTTTACTGTTACATGTTAAGGAAAAAAAAAACAAACAAAAACAAACAAACAAACAAACAAAAAACCCACAGCAACAAAAAAACAACCACCCAAATGTTGCAAAGTGAAAACAGCTTGACTTTGGAGAGGCTGTACACGATTTTAGGATCATGCATGATAATCTGTTCTTTGACAGGGTCAGCTTTCTGTTTTACAAAGCAGACACATAGCTAAAGACTACTATATGATTCCAGCTGCTGATTTGTAACTGGCACTAAGGAAAAGAGCAGAGCAGCTATTACATACTGGAGCACAAGACAAAAGCTAAAAATAAAACAGTAGGCAAGAAACTAGCAGGAAGGTTAAAGTGATAAAAAGCCTGGAAAAGCAAACAGATGAGAAAGAGATGGTATTAATTCAGAGGAATGTGAAAGGGAAGAGAGAGGACTTAATTTGGTAAGATCTATGCATTTTTAATTGTTAACTAAAGTACATATAGAAACACACTAAGGGGTGCTTGTAGCAGAAATGCAACAGGGGGATTTTTACTATGTTTTGAATAGTTACTTGTATCAAGCAGAAAGGAGGAATTAAGAGGTGAAGAACCGGTTCTTCTGAGACAGTGACTCTTTGAAAGCTAAGCCACTGAATGTTTATCTACACAGAAAGTATCTTGATAACTTTGCTACAGCCTATTAAGACATTCTCTTCAATGTTGCTCTGGCAATTCTGCTATCTTTGGCTTATTTATGAAAATGTCTTAGCTTCAATAGAAACACAACACAGGAAAGTATAAATATACAAGTCACATGCACACACTGAACAGTATTCTGTAAAGGACAGCTCTACTTAAGGAATTAAAGGGTTCCTACTCCTATTAAGTTTTTATAATAATGCGTGGTTCTAAACCCACTGTTTGTATTTTTTGCAAGCTCATACACCATATATGTGCAAAGCTTAATCATATGACAGCCACTGTAAATTCACACTAAGAAATCAGACAGTAGTTTAAAAACTGTTTCATGATAGGATTTTAGTGCACTTTATATCTTCAGACATGGAAAGCCAACTTGTTATCTGGCAGTTATGCAAAACATCAGCAAACTCCACAAACTACAGCCCAGCATGTTTTTCTCTCTAATAACATTTAGGAAGAGAAGAAAGTGAAATAATTTTTTAGAAAATCAGAGTGAAGAAGTGTGAAACTTAAGAACAAACTTAGTTTGTGAGGTTACTTAAAATACTACAGTTTTGATTCTGACAAAATCCAAGGGAAACAAGAATAAAGGTAACTTGTTAAGAATATCAGTAACAGTCTCAATACTGAAAAAAGTTTTAATGAAACATTTAGACAGCAAACATATTGTTTGTGGGCATCTCTTTCATGTAATTTTAATCCCACTACTGCCAATGTGTAAACAAAGCTACAAAACTGGGACATTACTGAAGGTTTCACTAAACTTTTTTACTTTTCACAGCCATTTCTTCCACATAATTTAAACAGTACAGATGGGATTTCTATGGTTATATACTGAACCATGTAATCTCACTGTTAAAGTTTGGTTAAAGTGCTTTAACTTATTAGAATAGTTACTCAGAAGCAATTTTCTGGAAGAGAGTTCTATAGATGTTTCTCTCAGCTTTAAATACTTCTCTTAAATGGAATACTTGCACAGACTCAAGCTTCTGCAGACAAGTTTACAAGAGGTGATATCATCCAGGTCTGCCAACAAGATTCCACATACTAAGCACTATACATTTTACTTTGTCAAGATGCAGCACTTAAATATTCGAAGCAAAAATTAGTCGTCTTTACCTTGCTTCTGTTCTTGTCTTGACCATGTTCACAACTGTCCTGTCCACTCTGCGTAAAGTGCAGACTACTACTAGAAACCTGAGGCTCTTTGTGACTGTCTCCAAACCACGAGAAAGGCATGCAAGTGGGAACAGGAGAATCCGAATCTGATGCAGACAGATTGTTGCCAGAATCATCCAACAGTTCTCGAGAACCTCTAAAATAAGTTAAGTTGTTTTTAAATAAAGCAAAAATGAAAGCCCACAAGAAACAAGTGAACAAAAATATACACCACTCATTTGCACCTGTTTCATAGCACAGTTGTTATTAAGAATGAAAACTGAGACTTGCCTTTGAATATCCATGCAAAATAATTTGGGTTATTGGTTAATTTAAGATCCTTTTCAATATTTCACAAAATAACTGAACAGTTTCAAATATTTGATAATTCACACAACATTCTTTTCCTTTCTAAGTAAAATACAGTTTTAGTATTTAAGATAGGTTTTAAGACTAACTTGTTATGAGCCACTTTACTATGTAACCTTGATTTACTGTTTCCTATGCTACCCTTTTTACTTTAAATACTTTAAAAATTTAGTTCCACTTTTTCTTATGTTGTGAGATCAGAAGCTCATCTCCATTTTCCTATAATAATCTTTACAGAATTTTGCCACTGCTCTATTTGAATATACTTTAAGGTCAAATATTAATGATGAAATGAAATGATTTCAAATAAATTCTTAGTTAAAAACGCTAGGAATTCAGCACATATTACTGAAACAAAAAGAACAAATACCTGCTATCCAGAGAACCTCTTACACTTTCTTTCTCTTGTTTCTTGCCCTTGCCTCCGGATTTCCGTAATCCACTGAAGTGAGAAACACAATTTTCATGTAGCGTTTACATTTACACAGTGCAAAACTTTTTTCAGTCAGTTTCAACAGTTATAAATTTGTATTGTTACACAGAGCATGATTTTGTAGATTATGCATGCAATTAATATTGTCATTTATATTTAACAAACCATGACCAAATCCTGAAAATTCCTTTCAAAAAGTCACATATAACCAAGATAAATACAGAAAACACCCAAAGAAACTTAATATTCAGTGACTCAACAAAGAGAAAGAACATAATTTTACTGCTATATAAACGTCCATGAATCAGCACTACAAGATTTTCTGAACGTTTTCTTTTCAGAGAATATGATGCTACCCAAAAGCAACACTGAAAGCCATTGATTTCCAAACTAACACAAATCAATCTTACCCAAAATCTGGAAATCGCCTTTTGGACTTCCCTGATGATGTTCCTTCATTTGCCTCTACTGTTTTGTCTTCATTTTTTTTCTCTTCTGTTTTCCATAGGGGGGTGAAAAATAAAAACTTTCTAAAAATACTTGGAAGTTTCAAGTATTCATGATGAAAATGCTTCTAAATAAATAAGATCCTAAAACCTGAGTAACAGTATTTACAACATTTAGTTGTCCTTCTACACTTCTCTCCCTCCTCCTGGGTCAGCAGCTAGTCCAGGCTAGCTATTTGGAACTTGGGCTAATGTATGCCTGCTGCTAGCTACAGAAAGCACATCTGACCAGCACACTAGCCAAAACATGGAGAGTAGCATTATGAAGATTTTTAAGCATAAGCTAGGACAGAGACAATTTCTAACGACGATTATATCCTAGAGATATGAAATAAGGAAAGTAGGACGTATCTTGTATCCAGGGTATTAAAAGAAAACTTTTGTCTGAGCTGTACAGTAAAGACAGCAATTATAATCCAATGATTCTAAAAGATACATTAAGAAGCTTACATTTGTTATCTGATCCCTTTTTCTTGTAATTTATGAGAAAAAAAACAGCCAAATAGTTCTATCAAACAATGATTAGTAGTGAGTACAGTGATCATAGTCCCTTTAATCTCTTCCTAGTGAGAAACAAGACAGATGAACATTACGGGGATTGCTGCATTGTTCAAGATCTGTATGTTGTTTAAACATCCGCATCACATCTGGAAAAAAGGCCAATGTTAAGTTTTGCTGAGAACTGTATATCAGTCAAACATATATTACGTTGCTTATGGTGCCAGTGTTCTGCAGAAATATTTGAGGACCTTTAGTGACTGTAAATAATCTGTGATGTAGCTCTCCTCTATCTTATGTCAAGGCAACTATTTAGACTCTTTAGGTTTGTAGTTTGAGCTGTTATCAACTGCATAATTGCTTACATTTATTCTGTAAATGCCTTTTAGATCGGACTTCAAAAATGTAAAGTTGTCCAGCTTTTTGAAATATCAACATATACTTAGAAAGGAACTTTTACTTAGTCTTTGTTAAATACTCTGCCTTCTTTTGTTCATTTAATACCACAGGCATATGCTGTGCAATCACTATTGCTCATGCTAGATGAAGATTAGACTTTTTTTTCTTATAACAATTTACATAAAAATTTATGTTTACAGATTGTTCAAATTTGGAATTTAGTTTGAGCAATCCTAATATTTGAAAATTTCATGTAGTGATAAACTGAAAACAACATAAATAATAGTCAAGATCCTTGATTAGTCAAGATCTTTTAAGAATGGAAGCTTAAAGTAAGTATTCTAAGATTAAGACCTAGATGAAGAACGTAAGTAGCAAAAGCAATGCAGTGCTCCCATGAAAAAAAAAAAAAAAGACATTTATTTAAACTGGAAGAGTTTATGAATATCAGCTTAATATTTTCAGGAAATTTAAATATTCAAATATTTTTTACATTCTATTTACACAAAAAATACTACACAGATATTATTGTTTGATACTACTCTGATAAACATGTACATGAAAATAGAGTAAAAAATAAATTCTAGTCCTTAGCAGAATGCCTTGAAACGTCTGGCTGACATCCATTCAGATCTCAAAACATCTTACAAGTGTGATTTAAATGAATTTTAAATTTTTCAGACATTTAAGGGAGCCCGATCCCAGCATATTTAATGGACATACACAAGTGATTTTGCAGGTCTATTGACTATTCTCAAAAGCAACTCTTTTAACACAGACTACATTAGTTCAGTAGTGTCTTGGCAAAGGCCAAGAATTTGGCTCCGCTTCCAAAGCTGCTGTTTGTCATCAACAGACACTCTTCTCAAAGAAGAGGAACTGACTTGCTATATATAAAATGCAAGCAACAATAAACAAATTCATATCTCAGGTAGAGCTGACAAGAGAAAGTTACCATCTTGATGTCCATGCTGGAGGGCTTAAACGTGACATTATGTGGACAAACATTCAGTTTTAACTTCCTTTAAATCCTTAAAAACTTGCAAATTGCTGTGTTTTTTATTTGTTTTGTTCTTACTAATCATCAGGTTTTGAATACTATGAATGGCAGTCTCTCCATAACAGTATAATAACAGTTGTTAGTACTTCCTCCTCTTTTGATCCATTTAAAGAACTATGTTCACTTCAGTATATCTAATGGAAACTCAAATAAAAGAGAATAAAATGGTCTTACATACATTCTTGCTAACTTTAGACTTTCCTGAAGAGTTAAGAAATGGGTTTAGAACAAGTAATTAGTAGTCAGTTCCTTTTCTTACTAAATAGTTTATTGCTCAATAATAATTTATCTCTAAAACTATAGCTATTCCAAAGTATTAAAATAACAATAAAATCTTAGGTCTTACCCTTGGCCTCTTTTCCTTTCCCTTTTATTTCTCTTTGCTTAACGTTCTTGGTAGACCCTTGAGGAGAATTTGGAGCCATCTCTTCAGGAGTAGGTGAATGAGTGGTGGTTGTGCTGTTTTCACTATTTGGTTTGTGTACTGGAGAAGAATGTGTGGAAGCAGAAGGACTTGACTCTAAAGGACTTTCTGTACTTTGTGTTTGTTCAGGCTTATCACTCTTTCGCTCTATGTCATCCAAATGAGGCAGAGTTAATTTTTCACTTATTTCTGAGATCTTCGTTAGACACAGAGTAGAAACTTCTCTGCTGATAATAGCATCTTCTGAATCCTCATCCTTCAAGAAATTCAGAAGTCACTTTAAAAATGTGATATGTAATCATTTAATTTTATAATTTTTCATTTAATCTTTTACCATGATTTAAGGATATTATATGTTATGCACAAACTTGCTCAGTTCAGAAAATTACAAATACTTACAATTTTAGCTTGATGAGTTGCATCTAAATGACATAAAGCTAGTTTTATAGGCTTCTATAAGCTTTTGCACATTCCAGATCACCTTTATCTATACAATTTAGAAAGATTCTAGTATATCTTGCCTATTCCAAATTGGTTTTAAAACCCTTTCAAATCAAGTAATGCTCCTTCTGTGACAGGTTCTCTCATGTACCAGTTATGTACCTTTGTATCTACAACTGTTTTCCCCCCTTCACATCCTGCACTCGTGCTTATTCTCACATTAAAAACTCTTCAAGACTCTGTAAACTCATGAACCAGTTGTTTTTGGTTTTTTTTTCCCCCTCTTCTCTTTTACTTGCTCCATTAAAGGAGACTAACAGTTGATGCCTGGAATCTACTTCAATTAGAATTTTATTGGCTATGACACCAATGTGTGGATAAGTACTTAATCATGATACCAGCCAAGATGGTAGGCTTGTCATGGAAAAGAGCCATCTTCAGAGAGAACATAAATACAGACCATATGATTATCTTCTGTCAAAGAAAACTAGAATAGAATCACACTACAGGCAAACTTTTCTGGTTTTCTGTACTGCTAGCAGATGAATGAGAAGAAATAAAAATACAGATAGAGACTTTAAGAGCTATCAGTGTTACACTGCTATTTCATAACACTGAATTACATCCTTGAAAAAAAATTTATAACGTCTAACTTTCAGCTTTCTCAAATAGAATGAGAATGCTGCTATATATTTTTATGAAAACACAAAGTCAGTAAAATCAAATACAGAATTCATGAAATTGCAAAACCAAAGTCCCCAAGTTTAAATTCAACCAAGACGCCTGAAAAAGGGAAGGCTGAAAGTTAAGGGGACACACAAAAAGGAGCACAACACCAAGAGAAGTCCTAGATTGATACAATTATTATGAATGAAAAACCACGCTAAGAAAAAGTAACCATTGTATAAGTAGAAATAGAAACAGAGGAGAGAAGTAGGTATTGTTAGATGCACCATTGGGAATCTAAGTCCAGACAGAAGGACAAAAGTTAGATAGGGCCACAAATTGTGGTAGAACATTTTACTGCTACATTTTGTTATAGACTTAAGTGATTACATACAGAATAAAATATTTCAGGAAAAGTTTAGTTTTTGAAGAATATTTCTAATTATTGATAGCTTGTTTCAGATGAAGGGATTGCAGCACAAATAAGCACGTTCCCCAACATATCACTGGTACTATGTCAGAATTTTTCAGTAAAAACAGCATACAGTAAACTTGAATACCTCTTTGCTAACTTCAAACTAACTATGCGACAACAAACTTGCTAGAGATCACATACATGAATCTGAATAAGGCTTTTCCACTTGACACACAGCATAAAAATCTCATGCTTTGGCACAGTCTGAATGAAGCTTAGACATCACTTCAAATTGAGAAGACGAGTAAAACTGAATATATGTTCAGGCTTTTGAATGCCCAGTTTTCTACTCATATTGGTACCTGTATATTTGCAGTCTGTTGTCCAGCCCCAAGAGATTCTTTCAGCTTTGATCGAGAAGGTGGCTGGCGTTTTACTTTCAAAGCAAGCTGAGCTTTTGCTTTGTGGGCACTGGTGTCTAATCTGGGAGTATCCCCAACAAAAGCATCAAAATCTGTAACAAATACGTACTTCTTTAAAAGAGTATTAGCATGCAAGTTCTCCAACCTACAGTTCAGAAAAATATTCAGAAGCTAATCAGCAGATGGAATAATTCTGATTTACTAATATATGACAATACCATCTTTTATAGTGCTGTAATATTTTATCATTGTGGTTAAAAATAACTAATTTGAATTTCAACCAGATTTCTTCAATTTTTTTTTCTTAAAATAAAATCAATCAGGATACCATTGTATTTATGTCTTGAATACTTAATTTTATTCTCAAACTGATGAGAATTTATGCCCCAAATATACTTTCTTTTGAGATAAAGATCCTTTAAAAAGTACATAAGCACCAACCAAATCTTGTTAAAATATACGTCTCATTTGAAACACTGTCTGATATTTGATAAAATTCTGGGAATAAAATTACTACAAAACTTAAATCATGAACTATGGTTTATATAAAAACTTTCTACAACCAGCAGAACTGGACTTAAACTGAAGTATGTCAACAATTTAGCCTTGCTAATATTATTGGTTTCACTACTAGAGAATATGAGGAAAAGTAAAGGTAGTCATTTCCCCCCTCTCCCCCCCCTCCATATTCTACATAGCATTTAGGAAATTCTGAAAATGTTGGAGGACCTCTTATCCAGCAAGATTATGGTGTTTTTTAAATAAAGAAATCACCACACACATATTAACACCCCCTAAGTTCTGTTAAGTGCAAATCAAAGATCTAACACCTGCTTACCAGAAATTAACATCTCTGAAGAATTTAGTCTTTCCTGTACTGATTCTGTTTCTTTTTCACTCTCTTCTCTCATCTTAGACTGCTCATTATGCTGGCTTGGATTTTGACAACCGTCTTCCAATAAACTCCCACTTCCAAACATATATGGCATCTTCTCATAAACTATTAGTTTATTTTCAAGCTCTGAAATCTGTAAGAATTGAAGTGTAGAGGTGAGACAAATCCTCAAGAATGCAGATATTTGTTTTTAAATATAACACTGCGTTACCTTTTCCTGATACATTTTCAGCTGTTCTGCATATTTCTGGTCTCTCTCTTCAAGTACCCTTAAATGATCCTCCTCTTTTTTCATAAACTCTATTTCTCTGGTGAAAGAGAACATACATATATATGAAACAATAGTATGTAGAAAAGTAGAAAAATACAGAAAATAAATATGCCCAGTTGCATTTATTAAAAATCTTTCTGCTAGTAAGTACATTGAAAAAAAAAAATCAATCTGTACTGTGTCATAGATTCATTAATTTCAGTGTCACAAAGTGATGCATATATTTGTGTATATAATATTTACTTTATTCACAGAATAAATCATTTATGACACTAATTCACTCTGGGCTGAAAGAGAAATACTTTGCCTCAAAAACTGGCAACCAAGTTGCACATCAAATATATGCAGAACTCTAATAACTGGACCTTACTTCTACAAACATATGCACCTGCAGTGTACTACAGCATCTTCCTTCCAAAAGCTATGGTAGATTTTTTTTTTTTGTAGAGAAGTAAATAATATTTTAATTTTCTACTTGGTTTCTCCTAAAGAAATTGCAATGATAGGCTATACTAAAAACGAATAATGATTGCCATAACGAAATAGAAATAAAAGCTACTTTTTCCTGCAAGGTAGAGTCAAAAGCAGCAGCAAAACTTCTGAAAAACCTTTTCAGAAGTTGACTGAAGGTATGGAAGAATTGTGCATGTAAAGCCCACTGCCAAATGACAAAAAGCGTGTTAAGCAAACCACATCTTTACATATTTTTATTAGTTTTTCCTCATGATGCACAAAATACACAAGAAAGGAAGAGAGACCTACTTACTTTTGTTGGTAATCTTTGAGCAGTTTCTTGGCCTTGTTGTATTTCTTTTCAAGGGCATCACATTGTTCTTGAGTTTCTTTAAGATGCTCATTTACTGTTTTGCACAAACTCTGTGCTTCTAACCAGTATGTCTCCAACTTCTTAATTTTCTCTTTGCTTTCCTCTAAGTTTTGCTGAAGTTGGGCTCTATTTAATTTCCATTCATTTTTTTCTGCTTCAACAACTTCTAACTAAAAAGATTAAGAATTAATAAAGTAATCTAAACTAAAAGATGAAACAAAAAGTACATGTTTAGTAGAGAACAGTTAATAACAATATCAATAATATCAAAACAACACAGAACTTATAAAGAAATCATATCAACTCCTCCAAACCCTGCTACTCCAAGTAAGTTTTAGAACTCAACTCTCAGGTGTCTTTTACTACTTTCTCATTAGCATTGCTTCCTTTTAAAAGAGTTAAAATTAGTAAAATCTTTACTGTTATTTATGTTGACTTCTTAAATAACTTGCCATCTCCTACCATCCCTGGACAACATATTTTGACATAGTTGCAATCCAGCATTTACTTACTGCTAAATTTTCAACTTGCCTTAGATTACATAACTATAAATGGTATTGAAGGAAGTATCTTACCTAACAAATTCCTTAAACAATTAGCTATCCAATTAATTTTTATGGCATTTAGTACTAAACATCACCGATTTCTTACTCTTTGTAGCAATCAATATGGCACTCTCAATGGTTGGAGTTACAATTTCCCCTCCAAAATGCTTTTTGGCAGTGAATGTTCTTGTATGTATTTGAAACAGTATAAAGACAAGCTCCCCTTGGTACTACTTTGTTACCAACAGCTTGTTTAATATAGCTAATGAGAACAGTAGATCTTCCCCGCAAGTTTGATAAGACAAGGGCACCTTAACAAAGTATTATATACCCCTGGATTGATAACTAACAAGAAAAGTAAGCAATCCCTCAACAAAGGAAAGAAAAAAGCCCCCTTCAACTTAACAGCAGTCATGTTATAGAACTGAATAACTGAATGATAATCCATGTGAAGTTCTCTGGGCCTGGCCACCTATCTTGGGGATACTATTTGCACTAGGGAAACTGCTGCTTGTGAAATCAGATCACCTCCTGATGGAATAGAGATGTTGAAAGGATGAAACATACAGTGAATTTAAAAAAACAATGAGGCAAAAGAGTTATACTAATACCAACTTTTTTTTTTTTTTTTTTTTTTTTTTTTTTTTTTAACCAAACCATCAGGAATACTGCAACAAGAAATACCATCAGAAAGTTAAATCAGAACTATCATAAGAACACAAAGTTTCAGCTGCTGTGATTCTCTACATTCAGAGCTCTAAACTTTTGCAAAGTGCAGGAAAAACTCCAGTAGATACTGTTATTCAAATTATTGCAATCTGAAGCTTTATCTTTGCCCTATCTCCTGCCACCCTCCAATGGCATAGTGTGACTCATCCTAGAGCACACATTCCTTGTTAAGAAAACACTGAAGGGTAATGGAATAAAAGCAGCTGCTCATCTACAGCAAATATTTCTAGAAACAGACTCCATCAATGGAAAAAGTGGCAAAAAGAACAAGAAACCTTTTCTCAGATAACTCAGAAGTGTTGAATCAATCCTCACTGGGAAAAACAACAACAACAACAACAACAACAACCACCCTACTGGAAAAATCTCTTTCCTCAAAGGTGGTCAGAAATGTTGGAGAGGTTAAGATGGGAAAGAAGGTAACAGAAATAACTTTCTGGTAACAGGAAGTCAGGCACTAACCACTACCTACAAACACCAAATCTATACTCAAAAAAACAGGTTCTCTGCACTGAAAATATTCTCTCACTTGGTTGCAATCTTGCTTTATAGAGTGCCAGCTAAGTTCAGTTTGATGGTAAGCAGTAATACTGAAGCATTCATCTTAAAATGGCACTTTTCCCAGCCTCTATTTGAGGATAGGTCTTCAGAAATACCTGTCTTGCTGAACACAGTACACACAGCCTCAGTCCTAAAACAGATTGCTGTCCCTTGCATTCAGCTTATTCTTGGTAAAATTTGCTATTAGAAACAGTAATTAAAAAACAAACAAAAAAAGTTGCTCAGTCACAATTCTTTGAAAACTTACCTTCTCCTTCAGTTGATTCACTTCAGCAACTGTTACTGCATGTTTTAACTGCAGCTGAAACAAACAAATAGAAATTTGCAGGAGCACACAGGAAATGATACTTGAAATGCAAGTTTTAAGTATTTGTCTGATCTCCCTCAGAAGTCAGATAATTTCTTTGTCAACTATAGAAGAAGTAATCATGAACTTAAAAAAAGAAGTAAAAATTCATCATCACCTATAGTATAGAAAAAATGTTGAGTTTTTAACATTTAGATAAGTGAGGAGGTTAAGATAACATTTCAGTGTTCTAGGAAAATGAGAAGGCAATAATGCAGTTATGACAACAACTTGTACATAGAATCAAGTAAAAACGTAACAGTATCTTTTTTTATTTTTACCTTATCAGCACCGACAAATAAATACACAAGATTTGATTTGAAAGTAAGCTTTGTACTTGAGAACAGAAATCTTCATAGGATAGTTACAGATGGATAAAGGCTACACCTGAACCAAATGTAAAAATTACTTTTAACGTGACAAGGAAACAGCATGCATATGAGTGTAAAGGTTTTTCTGACAATTGTCAGTTATTTCTTATATTTAATTTTCCATCTATTACCCTGAGGGACCTTTTTACTTTTTAGTAAGGCATAATATACTGAATGTTAAAATAGATATATCTTAAAATGTTAAGATGTAACTTAAAATCCATAACTGAAATTATGTTAATAACAGTGTGGTAATGATTCTAGCTGGGAATTCAATAGGACCCCAAGTAAATATGACACTTTTAAAGATGCCATACATAGCAGCTGTGTCTCTCACAGAGAAGATGTAAATGCTCTCTATTTGAATTTTCAAACTGCTGATCACTTTCTCAACATCAGTATTATCCAGAAAACAAACTTGAGAAGGTCTGCAAATATTGATCTTTTATAAAAATAAGTATGTACAAACAGCTTCTGAAAGTGCCAAGCTGAGACCAGATAGCTTCTTTGCAGTGTATTTTTCTTCTCGAGTGAAAGTCACAAGTACTTAAAGCTACCAAAAAGACCACAGACCCCTACATGGCAAACAGTGCACCGCTTAAATCCCAGAATATAATCCACAGGCCTGAATAAGCCCAATAAGCTCTTTAATAAACCCACTGGGAAAACGGAAACCAGTTTTCCAATTGTGTCAAGTAGGGAATCATATAATGGAACATCCTACTGGTTCATAAGTAAGTTCTTTATTTCCAACCTTTCCCCTTCTCACCAAAATGCAACAAAAACAACAACAACAAGCAACAGAGGGAACAACTTGGAAAAACCCTCTGAACCAAAATCAGATCTATCTCCAGAATCAGCTACTTAGAAGTTGGTGACTCATCAACTTCAGCAACCCTCGCGATGTGGGAAGTCTATGTTTAAAGGGACATTTGTAAGAGAAATTTACTGCTGCCAGTGGGAAAACAAACTCAAAACCACAATGATAGGGACATGAAAATCTCATAATATTCAGATTCTCCCTAGTACATCATGAAGAATAGTTAAAAAAAACTGCTACTACTATACCTCTTTAAATTTAAGAAGAGATTGTGCTGAATCCATATCCAGTGGTAAACTGATATCTTCGTTTTCAGGAAGATCAAAAACTTCCACAGATTTTTCATGTAAATGTGATTCATACGTATCATCATCATCATCATACTCATCATCCTGGAAAAAAAAAAAAATAGAAAAACATGACATCCAATAACATACACAGTTTATAACACAAAGACAGGGATTTTCTAGGAAGAATCAGAGGAGGATGACAAAGATGATTAAGAGCCTGAGAGCAACTCCCACATGAGGAAAGGGTGAGAAACCTGGGTCTGCTCTGTTCAATAAGCACATGGCACCTAGGCTTCCCCCCAAACAAGGGTTGATGGGCAGAAACCAGAAAACAGGATGTTCACACTAACACAAGGAAGACCTTCTTTACTGTCAGAGGGATGGAGCTCTGGAGCAGGCTGCTCGGAGTAGTTGTGGAGTCTCCTTCTCTGGAGATATAAAGGATCCATCTGGATTCCTACCTGTGGACCTGCTGTAGGGAACCAGCTTTAGCAGGAGATTGGACTTGATCTCCAGAGGTCCCTTTCAACTCCTACAGTTCTGTGATTAATGCAAAGAACTGCAAAACTTCTTAACTAGTTACTAATCCTATTTACTTTCCTCTATCTGTGATAACTTTTAAAGGAGATTTGCAAATATTTTCATCAAAATTCCTCAAAAGAGAGTTAAGTAAGCCACGGACAACAAAATCCACAGCTTGTGTTTAAAAATATCTTTTGGATTATTGGTGAATATAGCAAGTAGTTATAACTGCATACTTTGATAAAGGTTGTGTATTAATTCTGTATTTTCTCTTTTAATAAGCTTGCCTGTTTTATCTTTTTTTTTTTTTTTTTTTGCTTCAACTTGATTCAAAAAACATTCAACCCATTTGCAGAAGTAATCGTATGCTTTAAACATATGTGTGTGTATATGATGTTTTACCTGCTCTGTATCATCATGAGCATAGTGCTGCTCATACAGACATCTCTCCTGCTCTAAAGTCTCACTAATGAGGCGGGCTACTTCACTCTGAGTCCCTGGCTTCTCTCTGCCAATCAGAAACCTACAAAAGAAAAACAAATTACTTTGCAGCAAAAACTTAAGAGATATTTAAGTGGTTAGTTTGTCATACTACTGCCCTCAGGAACTTTCCTGTAAAATTTTCAAGCTATAGTTTTGTAGTCCCCATTAATGAAAAACTACAATTAAACAGAAGGTATGACCTGTTAGAAAACAACACATACCTCACTGTGCCTTTGGTGTTTTTGAGTACAGTGGCTGCAAAGAACTGAGTAACTCCCACTAGACTTATGCCATCAACTTCCACAATCTGATCATTTACTTGAATTCTGCAAAAATAAATACTTTAGATATCAGTTCAACAAAAATATTTGACTAGATATATTTATCATGTCAGTAATCTCACTTAAAACTCCCTACTACCTATAATAAGAAACTTTGAGTACTAAGCATTCCATTGCTTAAAACTAATCTCCTGATCCTTAATTACTATGCCTATCAGCAATTAAAAATTATATATAGTGTTTGCCTTGATATTTTTATACTATCCACACACTGAATTGATTCTAAATCGCAAGCTTGATTTTGTAGCACTTCTACACGTGGACATTTTCTAAAATTTTCTCAGACATGCTGTAAGAAAACCTCTTGAAAAATGTCCTATATTAAGTAAAATAATTGCATTTTTAAAATTTAACATAAACCAGCAATGTAATATTTATTCACTTGAAGTCAGCTTTTGTAGCCTTATTCGCAGTATTTGGCATATCAGATGAAAATGACTGGAATCAGTCAGAAATGTGCAGAAAACCGTAATCAATTCAGTGGAAAACTCACCGTCCATCTCTCTGAGCAGCTCCACCATCTGTTATTGTTTTTACAAAAATGCCCAGTTTTTCCAGCCCCTGATCAGCACCGACTCCCATTCCAATAATACTGATGCCCAAACCACAGTCACCTAAGGGATTAAAATATTTAATATTAGCCACATAATAGATGATACAACACTAAGCAGTAGTGAGGGGTTTTGAAGTGTTTCAAGTCATTCCATGCAAAAGATAAAAATATGCACACATTTTAGGAATAAATATTTAACGCATAAATATATAACACATTAGATTTTTTTTCAAGTCCAGATATTACTGAAAGCTTTTATGTTTTGTAGTTATGACTTCCTATTAGATTCAAAGTTTCATGGAACCTGAAAGAGAATTTGAGTTCAAAGATTTATGAATTGCATATACTCTGGTGCAGACCAGCTGCTCATTAATGTATCCTTCCTAACTTCAATTAGGTATGACAGTTTGTCTTTAATGGAGGACTGTTCAATTAAAAGTCATTACATTCAACAGAATAGCTATGGATGAAAGCTGCAGCCTACATTCAAAAATTCAAGAACCAATTGCAGCAAAAATACAGTTTACAATTGCTTTATCTTTTCTTCCCATAGTATCTCTAATATTCAAGGTCTGATTCACACCTTTTTCAATTTCCACAGGAAATACTTCCATTTTTTCCACCCTTTTCTCAAGTTCATATTCAGCTGAGGCTGCCACAGGGTCAACTTCTTCGTTACGTCTATCATAATCTTCATTTGAGTAAGTACTGAAAACCTAAGAAAGGTGACAAAAAAAACTAGCTTAGTACTTTCTCAGTCCCTTCCAAACATGATGTAATGAAAGAAAAATCATAAGGAAATTAAAGTGGTATTTCTAGAGATCCCATTTTCTAAACAATCATCAATTTAATGGATACTGCTGCAATATAGTTTCCAGTTACATAACAACATTTCAGAAGTTTCAAAACAATCACTTAAACACTTTTTGCTTTGTAAATATAACAACTATATAAAAGAAGTCAAGGAAATCATAATCTCTTTTTGCTACAGAGTTAATTTTTAGGACTACATTCCCCCAAATCCTTTGTTTCTCCCTTCCCCCAAACCATCTGCCAATTACAGAGCCTCCACCAGATGTAAATTTCTGATTTTGCAGGGAATCATATGGATACCCAAGCAAAGGAAATGCCTTGTTACATACATTACTATTTTTAGTAGTCACTCCAACTGAATTTCTGAATTGTTAAAAGATAAATAAACAACAAAATGAATAATGAGTATTAAGACAAATCAAGGAAAGAAGAAGGAGCTACACGCAACATGCTTAATTTCAGTTATCAGCATGTTCATTAATCACACACAAAACCATACGTTAGAGGTAAGTCATATTCCCCCTCTTCAGCTATGGGAAAAACAAGGTTTATCTGCTCAAGTTTTTTGCAGGCACTGAGTGTTGTCCTCAGTATCCCTGCGAGACAAAACCAGTTACAAACTGCAGCTGCAATCTCCCTAATCATGAACGCATAGTGCTGACACAAAGTTCATTTACACTGGCCTACTAAGGTTTTGCAACTTTGCATTTTCACACTCGATAGCTACCTAAAATCATGTAAATATGACAGGATTAACTGTAATTAGATAGTAATAACATTTTGCCAGTGAATTTATATGCGGTAGTATACAGTGTTATGTCTTCAGACATAGAAAAAGAGATTACCAAAAAGTAAAACCAAAAGACTGATAATAACTCAGAAATAGCACAGGCAACCTTCCTGATGCACCTCCAGATTACAGCTGGAGAATTGTTCACAAACTGCTGTGTGCCACAAAATATGACTATGGATTTAATGGAGTAGTTCAGCAAGCAAGAGTAGATCCACTTGGTAGACAGCAGGAGAAACTCATTCTCAGAAGTCTCGTTTCTTGGAAGGCTCTCGTAAACAGGGAAATGAATCTTCCTAGGTCTTGTATACAGGTAAATAAACCAACAAACTCTTCCAGACTACCATCCAGACACTAGAGGGCAACAACTGGCAACAGATAGACAATGGTTACACTGAGGGTCTCCCTATTCTATAATCTTTACAGAAAAAAATGCAACGTAGACAAAGAAAGCCATCCAAGAAGCTTTATTTTACCACTACCAGAAAGAAGTTGATAGACTTCTTTGAATTAGTTTACCCCTAGCTCTCCAGAACAGTAAACAGTAGAAGAATTTGAGTTTCATGGAGTACAGTTTTCCTTTGGAGCAAGACCTGTCTACTTTGGTTCCTTTACATCCCTCCCCCTCCCCAATAAATAAATACATAAATAAAAATCAATGTCTCCAAAGTAGTAAGAGAGATTCTACAGTAATCATGAAAAATGAATAGTAAAAACAAAAATGAAGATGACTAATTATTTGGGAGACACTGACCATCTTTTTTTTTTTTTTTTTTTTAATTATTTTCTCACACACAGAGCACAAGATGGTGTGTGCAGTCACCAGCAAAGGGAGGACCACCACCTGCAGCAACAGCCTGGAGGCTGCTGGAGATTCAGGGGGAATAAAGTTACACTACTTAAAAAGACTGAATGACATACAGTTCATGCTTTAGGCTGCCCATCTGGAAGTTTTAAAAATTATGAAATATTTTTCCAACTCAAAAGTAATAGCTTTGTACTTGAGTGTCTCATGGAATTTGCCCAAGTTGATGCAAAGCTGATGCACTGTAACAATTCGTCACCTGATTGGAACAGATCATAGAATTTAAAAGCAGGTTTGAGTTATATTTGCTATTGTTATACATAGTATAAAAATGACACAGACATGTGAATGCAGATGAAGAACTACTAACACATCCTCAAAACAGCTCCTTGAGGAAAAACCTATCTGAAATCAATTGTGACTAATCTATTAAGAGAGAAAATCGTACTTGTCTCTTAAAATGACAGATGGGAACTATGCATGACCACTTAAATAACATTCTAAAAATCATAATCCCACAATAAAGAGAAGACAGAGCTGTTTTTAAAAAGTAATGAAAACTGAAAAACATTTTGAGGGAAAACATGAATTTATAAATAGAAGAATAGCAATACCAGTGACATACAACTGGAAGACAAATGTCGCAGTGACAAGAAGAAAAGCAAGAGCACAGTAAAAACCCCATAGTCAAGGGCAAAAGGCAGACGTTTTTACTGTGTACATGAGGAATCATAACACGGGATTTACCTTTTAGCAGACCAAATGGTTAAGTTGTTGACATTAACATAAAAAACACAGAACTGTTTGGTGAGTGTTTTCTGCCAAGCAGCAGAAGCAGTATTAAACACAGTTAAAATGTGGTTAATAAATAACATAAATTACAAGTTACAGAGTTTAGAAGATTGATGAGAAAGCTAAACACAGTTCATCCCTGCACTGTGTCTGGCAGGCTTTAGTCACTGAATCAAACACATTAGGAACAAAAGAAATTCTAATCTTACTATTTTAAAGGCACTGCGAGCTAGAGACAAAAAAAATTATGAGTGAGAAAGAAAATAACAACAAGACAAAAAAAAATCCCACAACAGTATTTCTTTTAAATATTTTTTTTTCTTTTAGAAGTCAGGATGATGATAATTGTGTCACTAGGCTATTAATAAGCTAACCATTATAAAAAAAAACACCCCAAAACACTACTGAAAACAAGTATTTAACAAAGTGTAGATAGCTTGTGTTTACCTTCCTTAGTGCTGCTGGACTGTATAAATATTTAACTTCCAACATACCTTCAAATAGCATGGCAATTCCCAAGAACAAGTTCATTTTTAAAAATGAGCAGCACTGAGGACTCTGACATTAAGCTGTCTGACCAAGCTGGTATTAAGCATTATTATTAAAGAACAAAAGGCAGGAATTACATAAAACTCAATCAAGATTTTAACAGAAGTTAATCAAACAATTCTGATCTACATTTTACAACGTTACAGGTTATAACAATAATCATAGGTTGGTAAGCTGGTTGTTTGTAACACACTGCCCCAGGCTGCTTTGATGATGTTACCCAGCTCTGGCTGGCAGCAACACCAGCATGTACTTACTGACAGATACCTGCAGACTGCATGAACCTCCATTTCTTGAGGTTGACAGGATGAGTTGGAACCTCCAGAGGTTATACTGGCCAACCTCCCAGCTCTGGCATGGCCAACTGATCTTGGGCTCAACTCATTTCTAACAGAGATGCTTAAGCAAATACAAGTTATTGTCTCAACACCATAGAAAACCAAGTGAATTTGAAAGTCTTTTATCTTGTTACATCTCCAGAAGGTTAACTGGTTAACCTACCATTGATACCTTCTGGACCCAGTAAAGCTAATGAATAGTGGAAAGAAAGCTGATCTGAAAGAAATAATTTCTTTTACACTCAAGTCCTCTTTTCTTCAGAATGAATAAAAAAATAATTTGAATCCAAATAAGTTCTCACAAAGTGCTGAATTTTTAAGGACTACTTTAATTCAACTGCAAAGATACATACCTGGAAATTTTCAAATATACACTTAGTCCTTGAAGAACAAATATATATATATATTTGGAGACAGAACAAATTGCATTTATTACGCCAAGAAAATGAATCACTTCTGGAATGCAAAACTCAGCTAATCTCTGGCTAAAAGATGTTACCATTCAGTTACTGCTACCATACAGAACTGAAAATTTCCATCGTAACACTTCAGTGCTGTCACAGAAAACAGCATTATCACAGAATAACAACAATAATCTCACAATTCAAAGTCTTAGAAGTGCTTAAGAAGTCCTCCTCATAAACTACACACATATTAGCAGGATGGTATTTCTTTAAGAAGGAAAACTCATGAGGAAGATTTGCTTGCACAAATCTCTGCTGTCAAGTCACAGAACACAGCCCAAAGACTTCCACACCTATATTCATTTCTAGTAGAAAGATTTGTTTCTGCACAATCAAAAGCATAATGTTACAAACACAATTAAACAGTAAAAATCAACAACTGCCTCAAAGGGTTCCCAACTCATTAGAATAGAAGCAATTTCAACATCACTTTTAAATTCTAATGCAATAATATCTGTGGAGAAGCATAACCTATGACAGCAGTTAAAGTAACTCGTAATGAATTGGGAGAGAGGCACTGTAGTGTTACTGACACCTGCACCTTGAAATCTTGCCAAGCAAAGACTCAAGCAGTTGGTTCATATGTCCTCTGAAATTCAATTCTTACATTGACCATTCAAGTTTATTGACACTCAATAAAGCCACACAATCAAAATTCAAGTTATGGTTTCAGGAAAATTGCCTAATGATGAACTGTTTCAGCTTTTTCACAGGATGGCCTTTGGGATGCCCGGTAAGACCTGAAGTAGCCAGGCAAGCATGAATAATCATTTGAAACAGTAGCACTCAAGCAGGCTGAAGTATACCTACACTTAGCAGTTTACTCTTACAATCTCCCTCTCCATTTGGAATAGACATCACATTACCACTACATTATTCCCTCTGTTTCTAAAAGCTACAAGGTTACCTTTTTTTGGCTGTTATTTAAGTGATGAGTGACTATCTGTTTTAAATCACTTCATGCTATCAGATGTTTTGACCAGAAAACAGAGATACCTGGTCTGTTTTCTGGTTTTATTGAAAAATAAGTAACAAACCAAATTCAGGTTTGACTCAGAACAGTTGGTACCCGTTACATGGGCTGACACTACAAATCATTCCATTCAATGTAGCATTTCCTGTTACCAAACAGGTGGACTGGAGGGCTGTGCGCTTACCTGCTTAATCCTGTGGCTCTGCTAAACTAATTTAACAAAGCAAACACACCAAACCAACACCACCACCAAGTTAGTTTGCATAAAGGTGTAAGGGCAGCCTTGCTCCAGATCCAAACAACATTTCTCAGCCAGCATATTCAGCCAGCATCATCCATCCTGGTTAGCATTTCCATCCCCTGCCTGTGCTGTCTCCTCAGCCCCACTGAATGCCCAGGCTGGCACGTCTGCCCCACAGCACCTCCACCTCAGTTCTCCCGAGGTCATACACTTCACAGTTGCATGTTAGAAAATGGTCAACTACTCATTTCAACCTGTTCCTAAATAAAACACATGGAACAAATAACAAGTACGGAACATACTTCCAGTTTATCAAATTAAGTAAATCAGCCCTTCAGCTGATGTTCCTCTATGCCATGGAATGCTTTTCCAACCACATTTTGGAGAAGTAAATCCAGAAATTTTCTGCCTAAAGAAGAACAAGTATGGCAATTACAGACTGTATTTCCCAGCCAATCTTTCCAGCAATTCCCAATCTTTTAATGAGGGAGAAGGGGAATCAACCCACCAAATCCAAAGTAAGCTGTTTCATCTGTTGTTGGCTAGAGAATAGACATCCCAGTCCATATCAAACATACAAAAAATATTCAGTTAAGTGACAAAATATTTTGTCATTCCAACTTGAAACTCAATTCTGCAAGCATCTCAAATTCACAAATAAACCCAAGATACTCACAGTACAAGGACTCCTATTTATGAAACCTTATAGCAAAGGGAACATCTGAATCAACTTATCTGAGATAATCAAAACTACAGTAATGAAATTTTCCCACTCTTAAAATGAATTCTAATGATGCTGAAAGCAGAACGTCAATTAAAATGTATCTGAAAGCAAGTCTATTAAGCAAAGATTTAACCACAACTACTTTGCTCTCTGCTATCAAGCCTAAGTATAAAAACTAACCTAATAATTATTGTTCTGCCGTTGGTCACATTGTATTCAGTTCCTGCTCAGATGATTAAAACCCACAAATACTGAGAATTTCTGAACAGCACTAACATGTCAAGAACTGTGACAAGCTTAATGAGTTCCCTCATGACTCCACTGACATGGAGTCACTGACATGACACCTACTACACTGTTTTGTCTCACTCTCTTCCTCCTTCCAATCTTATGTTCCCACTGTCCCATCCCACACCTAGCACTGGTCTCTCTTCCAAAGATACTTGAAACGTCAAGTCAATTTGTGTTCTATTTAGAATGATACAAAAGGTACAATTTATTTTTTTCCATTTCTCAAGTAAATTATGAACAAGTTTCAGCTATTGCCTGCTTGTGCTTTCACATCAGTCTAGGTTGAGTAGTCTCAGCTGCTAATAGCAGCAGTCATCACAAAGATGCTTAACTGTTGAGCTAATGAACTTGTCTCCTACAAGTCTGCCTATCTGCCCACACTCTGCATAATCGCCTTACCTCCCCTGCGACTCCTGCATCCTCCTGTGTCACCACCTCACGTTTGGCTGGACTACATCTCCAGTGAAACCCACAAGTGACTCCACCTCAGCCGTTCCTCCCTTCTCTAACCCATCGCTGCTCTCCCAACAAGACACGGCATGCACAGCACTGCTAGCTACCAAAGCCAGATAGAATGGCAAATAAAGCTGCAGCCCTGCCACCACTGAGGACATCAATCCACAACACTCTTTTAGAGGTGCCAATTTTTCTCAAGATCAGGCAATACTTAAAAAATACTTTTAAAGATCTCTCTCTCTCTTCCATCAAATCCAGATGAAACTGCTAGAAAGTTAAAAGGTGGAAGGACTGAAAACTCATAACCTCACGTCCTCTTATTTGTCTGCTACATCCAATTGGACAGCTAGTGTGCCATTTAACTGCATTCAGTGAATAGTTTGGTCAAAAATACACTGAGATATAAATAGAAAGAGACAAGCTGCTTCAGCAATGAGGCAAGATAGAAAAAGAATTTATTTCCTTTTTCTGCTCAGATTTGGATTTTTATGTACAGTCCCATACCTCGGCACCAGCCTCTCTCCCAAAGACTCCTGAAATGCCAAATCCACCATTGTAAAACACACATATCAAGTATTTCCTGGAATCTAAATAGAAAAACACTTCTGATAAAAAAAAAAAAAAGCCAAAGAAAGGCATACTTCTTTATGGAAAGCTGAAATGTCATAGAAACAAAAGGTCTCAATAAAGACCACAAATGCATAAGAAATACTGGATGTAGAATTTTCTTAAACCAGATGAATCTATATGCAGAATTGAATGCACTTGTGCTTCAGAAATATTTTCTGACTTCCAAGATGACTGAAATTTCAATAAAAGTTTAAAAGTTACCTTTCAAAAAATAAACAAAACTCGCCCCCCAAAACCCAACAAAAACAAAACAAAGAATTAAAAAAACCATCATATTTTCACAGGTAACTTCTTCCTCCAGTTCATACCATGCTTTTGGTTTTTTAACCTCTTACACTGCTAAATCTGTCAAAGAGAAATGCAGCACTCCCAGATGCAAGCAAAACACAACCAAACCATGCTCAAAGCCAGGGGTATTTTTTGAAGAAATTGACTGAACGTTACTGTGGAGAGTACAGTAAGTTTGAGATAAAAATACAAAGTAAAGTTGTTGTAGGACAAGATTGTTCAAATATAAGTGCTGGAACACCGATGCAAGCAATAAACAGAGCTTCAAAACACTTAAAATTTGTAAATTGTTTCATCCTTAAAAAGATCTTTAACAAAGCCTGATGGAAATACACTGCCGCTGCCAAGAAAAAGTAGATGACTTCCCACATGCCAGACAATTCTGTTCGTCTACTCTCAAGTTCAATTTCTATTTTCCTAAATCAACCTACTTCCATGTAATATACCAATCTCTTAATGCCACACAAGCATCTTACTGAAGTGCTTCAATGGCTGACAAACAGTCGACCATTCATGCAGTCATCAATTACTCTCTAATTACAATGACAACTGAAGACTATCCAGGGTCTGGGCATTTTCCACCAGTTAATGGATTTTGCATTCTTTTCTGCGTACAAAATCCAGAAGCGTAGAAGTTACAGTTCAAAAGCCAAGGGATGTATGATGTTGAAGCACTACTCCACAACATTTTGTTAAAACAATGATTGGGAGAGCACAAGTTGATTTAGAAAAATTGTGTATCTCCTAAAAATGGTAGCATTTATAGATAGGCTGTTACACATTAAATCTAGCTCAAGCCTATCTTCATTTACTGCTTCATTAACTTCCACAGTAAGCAGTTCTGTAGTAAAAAGATCGAACAGTGTGCCAGGCTGAACAAGACTGCTATTTGTATCCCAGCTAAACACAGAACAGCTCTATTTTGATGTGTGAGACAAATGGCAATATTATGAAGGATTTGCAGATTCCCTCAAGAGCAGCTGATACTTGGCTGGTTAGAACCACACACAAAGTATGAGACTGCTTTTAATTTCTTCACATAAGAAAAAAAAAATAACGCTCAACCGTAGCAAAATATAAAAGCCTTTATGAAGTTTGGTTTTATTTTTAATTTAATTGGTTCTTCACTTACTCTTGAAATAAAGTATTATTCATAGAGCTGGGGACAAACACCACCATGCAACTTAAACTGGTTAACGCTGCAAATCAAACAGACCTACGGAAGTGAATAGTAGCTGTATTATCTTTTTGGGTTATCAGAGCTACAGAACTTCTAAGGATCATAAATCATTACAGAACTTAGTCACAGTGCTATTCAAGGTTTTGAGGACAAAGTTTGATATGGTCAGAGGTAAAGACAGCTGAAGAAGCCAATTTGGAAATGAGTGTTTGTTTTACCAATGGAAAGTTTCAGGATTACAAATGTCAAACTGCACTCTGTCATTACATCTGTGTTAATTAAAGCCTTTCAAGGTGATCACATAATTGAGAGTGAGCTTAATCTCTACATATACAAGTATAAAGGGATGACAGCACAGTTACCTGACGTTATTTGCACTGTTCGTATTGCTGATCAGTTGTGTGGCTTATTTAGAAAACTTTAGGACAAATACAGCACGCTTGTGGATACCTTGGACAGCTGAGTGTACTTTACATTCCTTATTGGCTTCAGATGTGGCAACAAGGGGCTAAAAAAGCCCATGTACCACAACACAAACCCAATCTGGCAGTGTAGTTCTGCTAGTAACTGCACAGCATCACTTTCTTCACAACTGCAGGAAAAACAAATCACTGAGCCACAGTGCTCCTTAAGGGCTGCAGAGATCACACAGCAGCACTCATGTCACCTATGTCAAGTAAGAAACCTTTCCCAACATTTATCATCAGCTTCTACAGAACTGAAGCTTTTATTTTAAAAATCTCATCTCCACTCATTTTCACAGGCACAGAGCGACTCCAAATAACATAGTATTTATGTAAGTGTTCCATCATTCCTGAAATTATCAGTTCAAAATTACGTGTTCTTAAGGCCCACTACAGCTGTCAACAATTGCAGCTCCGGCACAGGTCAGACACAGGGCTAACAGTATTAGCTTCATTCCACATCCTCTGGGAGCTCCCATCTCTTTCTTATACTCAAAGGCCCTGTCAATATCACAGCTGAGAAGAAACTTCTCAATACAGATATTACTCTCTCCATTACCTACACCATATCCCACATTTGTGTTGAGACTATCAAATGCAACGGTCACAGATCCATCATTGCAGAGAACTCAACTATTTTAAAACACACTTTTTCTCCCCCAGACATCTTCTGAATGTTTTGAATTTTCCACCTCAAGCGGCTGCTGCATAGCAGCTGTAAAACACAGAGCTGGCTGCTTTATAGCTGCTACACAGCTACACTGGGAAGAGCAGCAGGATGGGCCAGACCACAGCACCAAAGGAAAACAGCCAAAAAGCCAACTCCAGCTTGGCCCCATGCAGGAAGGTCTAGGAAGGGGAGAAACACAGCCTTCTCTTCCAGGGCCATGGATAGCTGGAACAACACTCACATTTCAGTCACGCTTACTTGTCTAAATAAAGCTGAAGGAAGTTAGCTGGATACAGTTCTCACTATGGCACTGCTGGGAGCTGTGGCAGGGGGCCAGAAATCATCTTTTTTTTTTTTTAAAACCACTTGGGATTTTTCTCTTTCAACTTAAGATGCACTAAAATCTATCCATAAAGCCAAACAAGAAACCTATTGTACAAAAAGAGATCTAAAGAGAAATTTCACTGCTCATACTGCTATTAAGTATAATTTATTCTGTCAATCCCAAAGTCAGGCATTATGGCAATAACCATGTTATCTTAACACAAAAATACTAACAGTTGCTACTAAATCCATATTTTGGCTGTGCAATTGATAACCTGGCAGAGGCTGGTTCTGAAGGCCTTCATAGAAGCAGCTACAGTCAAAGGGCACTGGTTACCAAAACCTGAGATTTGTCTACAGGAGAGCTCCCATCACAGCTGGCAGATTCCTATTAATGCTTTGAACTAAACCTGACACTGACATAACAGAGAATGCAGGAAAAGCCTGTCACAATCACTGCTTCTGTAGGACTTCAGCAACAACAGACGCAGCCTACAGCAAGACAGCATGCACCAGCAAACCAAAGAGCACTTCTAGCAGATGACTTGCTGCACTCCTCTCGGACACTGATGCACAGAAGCACACAGAGAATGGATTGGTGCCCTCTGGCTTTCCAGCAGCCTTCACCCCATTCCTTATGCAGCTCCCAGTAGCAGCACTGTCCCCCCTTCAGAGCTCCAGGTCACCACTGAGACAGCGTCAGCCACAAGAAAGCCATATAAAGCCATCCTGCCTACAGGACTATAAGAAACCACAAGTAACAAAACTTGGATTTTGCTATACACAAACATCTTCTGGGACAGCACTGGTCTATCTTTATCAAACTGGGAGCTTCATGCTGCAAGAAGTACAGGAGTCAAAGTTTTTACGTCATTCTCATCAGTACAGAGAAAGCATAAAAACTGCTTTATTGAAGATGATGTTTTTTCTTCTACTATTACATGAATGAAAAAATACAGTTGAGAAAGCCTGGACAGCTTCCCACTCCATCTTGTTCCTCATCTCCCAGTCCTCTCAAACTTCAGGTGGGATGAGAATAACCACAGTCAGCAACAAGACTACAGGTACACAGGATTTGCACTACAGAATGACTTCATTCATTCTGTGGGTGTTTTTGGTGACTGAAGAACAGAACCCTCCATCTTCTCAATTTGTTACCACTCTAACTCGCAGAGCTTCTCATTATTAAGTCATTATATTATTAACACTGACTTCCACAATTTAGTGACTCGAAAATATTCATCACACTAGTACTCCTAGAGAACATTCACCCTGCCAATATAAATATTATAGACATTACTTGTATTTTAATAAATATTCTATATATAGGTAATATTGCAAAAAAGTCTATAATCTTAAATAATAGGAACAAGTAATTTGATATTTTCCCACACCAAAGTCAAAAAACATTTGAAATTGTATCTGAAGATTATTTTTAAAAATTCTGTACAAAAAGTAAAACTAAAACAGTTCTTTCCAGAGCAACACCACAATTTTAAGCAAATGAAATCAAGCATTAAGGGCCACGTGTCTGAATTTTTTTCTAAAAGTTAGTGTTCCTAAAGATATTCATTAAGCAATAAATCTCATGTGCTTTACTATGCTACCTCATGAAACTGCTGTGATTTAGAAATCACTTGTGACAACTTCCACTTCTGTCTTTTTCAGAAAACCAAGCAGTTTAGAGTAAAAGCCACGTAGTTACATTATCCAAAGGGCTTTTACAGGTTTGAAAACAAAACAAAACACATCCAAAATATATTTCCTGGGTATTTTGGATTGCAAAACAGAAAAACAAAACAAACCTATAAAGAAAATTCAAATGTACATACCTTGATAGGAGCTGTTGAGAACTTGACTTTTCGGTCTGGCGCAGGATCTTCCTCTTCAGAAAGTCCAGGAAACTCCTCGTACTCACTGTCATACATATATTCCTCCTCTTCCTCCAAAATTTCGTTGTCTTCAGGGTCTTGGTTCTCTGTATCCCTATAATCATCAAAAGCTGCATTTTCTATTCCAAAAGCACAGAAGCCGTCCCTCTCCTTTTCTACTACTTGCTCCTCTTCTTCAGTATCCCCCTCTTGCTGTAGAACATCCTGAACTGGACCATCTTTCACAGACATCCCATCTCTCACTTCTTCCTGATTGGTTCCGTTTCTTTCTGTAAACTCTTCTACTACATCCAAGGAATAGCTGCTCCTCTTCCCTTCTTGTATTTGATATTTGAGTGGTTGATCCTCATTAACAACATGACCTTTATCCAAACCCTCTTTTCCATGCCCTGAGGTTTCATCTTGCACAGACAACTCCACAGAAGTCTCCTCAACAGGGGAAACCTGGGAAAAAATAGTCTCTGTTCTCCACTTTGCCTCTTGACTGGATATACTGCTCATATCCTGTAGGCTTCTCTCCAGTACCACTTTCTCTCTCTTGTCTTTTTCAAATACTTCACTCAGCCCACCTCTGTCTATCACAGGCACTTTGGTGGATGCAATCTTCTCTGGACTTCTTTCAGCAGTAGTAGATGAATCCAAACTGCAGTGGCTTCTCAAAGAGCCCTGATTCAGGTCATCATTTTTGGAAATTTCTTTGGAATCTTCAGTATCACTGTCACCTAGAAAGCTTTCCAGCCTCCTAGAAATGGGCCCAGCATTCAAGAAGGAGGTTTTGGAACCATTATTGGGATGCTGCTGCTTCAGCTCACTACCTTGATTTTCAACCTTATCCAGCGCAACTGAAGGACTCACATCTGTATTAAAATTGAAGTGGTCTACCACACCGCTACAATCAGAAGCTGAACCATGTCTCCTCTTATCTTCACTTCTTTCACATTTGCTGGGAGAATATCTGTCCACAGAGCTTCGTTGTTTTATATTTCTCTCAAACAGCTTCCTGGTCTCCGAAAACTTTTCTGCCAGGGCAACTTTGTCCAAGTCTGCCTCATCATTGCTACGTAGGATTTTATCAGCAGTAGAAGGCACAGACGACGAATCCACAGGACTGCTGCTGGGGCCAGTATTTGTATTAAGAAGATTGTTCTTTTGGATCATGAGGAAAGATGTGCTACCTGGAGAAGGCCCATGTTCTGCTGCTGTGGCCCGGCTGATTAATTTCGTCTCAGCAGGTGGACTACTTTCACAAGAGGGTGTGGAAGCAGAGCCTCCCATTTGCAGAAACATACTTTTGATCTTGTGAACTCTATTGCCATAAGTGGCAGCTCTACCTCGACTGTGCGGATCATTTCCCCCCCCATTGGAAGAGGTGCTCAGCTTCTGCTGCAAACCCGTTTTGTTGGAAATGTTTTCGGTACTGTTCACTCCATCAAAAGAGCATTTGATAGCGTGGAAGTCAGACTTGTAGGCATTTCGGTGAGGAGAAGCACTTCTTAAAGTTCTTTCCCCTTTGCCTTCAGTTTTCATCATCGTCAGAGAGCAGCTCCCTCAGCTACCGAGGAGCGGAAAGGAAAACTCAGAGGCACCAAGCTGCCACCCTTCAACGCCGTGCAGAGCGGATCCCGCAGAAGAGCCTTTTCCTCCTCAGCCGGCCTCCACGCTCACACTCAGACGGGCTGCGCCGGTGCATACACGGAGAGAAAGAAATCACAGCGCGCGTACGGCCACATCGGATGTTATCTCCGCTGCGGATCACAGTATCCAGAAGGCCATCTGCAAGGGGACGCAGAGTTTTAATTAACTCGGGACCTCGCCAGCGTGTGACACGAATCCCGAACTCGCGTTGCCGGGCGGGAGAGAGGCGCGAGCCCGGATAAAGCCCATTGTGTCCGCCGGGACGCACGGCCACGGCTGGCGGCGGCCGCCCGGGCATTAGCCCCGAGGGCTCCGCGGGGCGGCGGCCGTCCCCCGCGGCGGCCCCGGCGCCGGTTGCCCGGGCCGCGGGACCGCAGCACGGGGAGGGGGATGAGGCCGCCGGCCCTTCCTGCCGCCCGAGGAGGCCGGGCCGAGGCGAGGCGGAGGGACCCGGGTGTCCGCGGGCCGCCCGGAAGCGAGGGAGCCGCGAGTTTCGGCGGCGAGTCGGGACTCCCCCTGCCACGCCAGCGCCTCCGCACCTCGGGGGCCGCCCCGGCACCTCGCCCCGAACTTTCCGAGCCGGCCTACCTGGGGGCGGGGGTCCCGCCGGCTCCTTCCCCTCAGCGCTCCCAGCCGCCCGGCGGCCGCGCGCACCACGCCATCGTTACCCGCCGCCCTGCGCTCCCCACGCCGCCTTCCGCCCGCCCCCGCGGCCCCGCTCCAAACCGCCTGCCCGCCCCGCGCCGCCTCTCACGCCGCTCAACGCTCTCCTCGGCTCGGCTCGGGCCCGCCCGCGCGCCGCCTCGCTCCGCTCGCACACAAAGAGAGGGAGCGGCGGGCGCGCCCTCGTTCCTCTCTGCGCGAGGGAAAAGATGGGCTGGGGGGGGCGAGGGCAGCCCGGGATCTACCACGCCGCGCGGGTTGCGGGTGATACCAAGTCGGCGGGACCGGCGGCCGTTAGCACGGGGCGGGGCGGCCCGAGGCCGCGAGGGCGTCGAGGCGAGGGGTGGCGGGGAGCGGCCCGGGCCCGGCCCGCCGCACCCTCACCGAAGAACGCGGCCGAGGCGCCGTCCGGGCCGCCCCCGGGGAAGGGCCGCGCGGGATTTTCAAAGCCCGGCGCAGCGGCCGCGGTGCTGACGCCGCTCCCGACTGAGGGCGTCCCGGCGCGGATAGCCGGAAGTAAAGGGGACGCAGCATCCACAGACTTTTCTCCCTCCTTTTTCAAATCCACACCGTTTCAGCGGAAAACCCCCTGACAAGCACGTGGCGCCGGGCAGAAATTCTCCCCGCCGGTGCCGAGCGAGAGCCCTGCGGGCAGCGGCGTGTCGGGCACGGCTCTGCGGGGCCGCCGGGAGCCACGGAGCGCCTCTGGCAGCGGGACTGCGCGAGCACGACTGCCTCAGTCCATATTACGGCGCGGGCTGTGAGCCATCCCGCGGGGTGCGCGGCTCGGGTTACTGGCCAGAAGCTGCTTCCACGTAGCGTATGTACAAATCGCACACAACGATCAAGAGAGCGCCCAAAGAAACCGACAGAATGCCTGGAATCGGGAACTGACACTAAGCATTAAGAAGAAGAAATGCAAGCAGATTCTGTATTTTTGCCCTGTGGGAATGTCCAAAATTTGATGGTTTTTCATTCCAAATTCGAATAACTGAGTTTCCAGAGGAACAAACACTTGAGAAGAGCCAAAGTGGATTTCATTTGTAGTTACCAGACCAGTTGTGAAATTTAGACATTCTTACAGACATCCACACTGGCTTTTTCTAGCACTTCGTTTTTCTAAAACAAAGGGGGTATGAAATTCTTGAGACTTTCTTCCGTGTTTTCAAATGTTTTTGGGACATCAGTGTTCACCAAGACCTGCCTCTAGCAGCCTAAGGTGCACCCTGAAGCACTGCTTTAAGTAACGTTTTACAATAAGTAGTTTCAATCCAAGAGTGACAAATGTTTCACATGTTGAGAATAATATATAGTTCTTACCTAGAACAAAGTAGCAGTGACCTTCCTCCCACATGTCCTGAGATAGTTCTTCCTGGCGCTCCCAGGCTGGGCTGAAGCTGCAAAGCTTCTGCACCATTTCCAATGCACTGTGCCGTAAGAGAACACAAAGAAAACCTCCTTGTACAAAATAAAGTAAATACAGGGTTGTTCTGCAGTTTGAACGCTGGGCAAAGACCATTCTGTGCACTGTTTCGGGAGCTTGCCAGCACGTAGGAGGCAGTTCAAAGGAAAACAAAGGCAGAGCTCAGGAACAACATAATAACAGAGTTCAGCTCCAACCTGCACCCAGGAAAGTGAGAGGCCTTTGCACAAGGTGCCTAAATGAGGCTGCAGCAGGAACATACTCTTCTGTTTTGGATTCCCTGTGCTTCAGGAAGGTGGGATTACAGAACATAAACGTAAACGTAAGCACACCAAAGATACCTTTATAAGGGGAAAAAAAAAAAAAAAAAAAAAAAAGGTCTTATTCTACCTAGGATAAGGTATGTAGGTTATTTAGGCTAACTATGCTGGCTAGAAGGGACAACATTATCAGGACGGACTGGTTTCTAGTGAGGAAAGACTGAACTGTACTGTAGGTGAACTGATATGAAGGAAATAACAGAACTATTTACAGAAACAATGACTAACAAGATAGATGAATTCAAGATAAGTACATCTGGAATTTGAGCAAGAAATTTGGGAAGGTGAAGTAGCTTGGGATTTCACCATAGCTAAAACTGCAGTGAAACCCAGGAAGAGCAACCTAGAGATTCAGTCTGTGGAGGTAAAACAATGGTGAGTAAGCAAATGGTTTGCACGGAGAATTTTGTCAGTGGAGTGTATTCAGGAAGGGCCTCGGCTGCTCAAAATCTTGGGGAAAAGGAACGTATTGTAGTATATGAACTCATGAACCCAATGAAAACAGACAAAAAGGAAATGGTTTCCAAGAAAAAGAAGATTCTGTAAACTTGGTTGCTCAAACTGCACTGAGGTGAGATTTGTTTCAGCATTCACTCACAGACCACCACTAGTACAAGAATTACAGTATGTGATGGTAAAGTAGACCAGATTTTGGAATGGGATTCCCCTAGCAGCTTGCATTTTCTGTAGAACATTACAATTGCACAGCAGGACCCCAAAGATTACAAGTGTTGTGGATGAAGAAACGCTTGAAAGACAGGAGCTAATTAAGTTTCACTCAGTTCCATTCAAATTGTGCTGGATAACTTGGTAATTACTCTGCTGCGTGCCAGCAGCACCACAGAGAAAGCCTGAAACATCACTGTGTTTGTCTTTGCTATTGTATATGATGATACATATGTTCAATATTTCTTTTCATTTCTAAGACTGCAGCCCCAGTATTTGGGGTAAGTCACTGCCTGTTCTGTGTTTTGCTTCTTCTTCCTCAAGTTGAAATGGAGCTGAAATGGCAAACAGCAGTGCTGTAATCTGGGTGGTTTATTCTTGTTTTCTCCTGCTATTGTCACCTCTGAGCCTTCCCCATTCTCCCATTTCCTTTGTTTTCAGCTGTCACTTGAGCCAAATTATAAAGAAAAAGCCTTTCTTCAGTAAGCACAATCGTGCTTACTGAAGAATGGCATATTTTATAGGTCTGAAAGAAAAAAAGAAAAAAATGGGCCATTAATACAGGCCCTAATAAGAGTTTTATTTTTTAAATTTGCAAGTACATTAAAAAAAACAAACAAACCTTGTTGCAAGCAAACTTCAGTTAGAAAGCTATTATGGTGATTTCTGAGTACTGACACTATGATCTAAGTGTCAGTGCTTAACACTCAAGTCCTCAGCTTTCATGTTGTCATTTCTGCCTTATAGCAGGACTGACCTCTCTAATTCCCAAACACGTCTGTTGTGCAAAGCTCCAGGGAGGGGCAATTCTGTTTGATAATATACATCAATGCCTATCTAATGTATTAATTTTCATAAATCAGTACTTCATTTCCCACTTGCTGACTAAGAGCTGGGCCCTTTAGGGACGGGGTTGTCTGCAGAATGGTAAATCCAGCTAGTAACTAGTTCCTCCTACAGCCCACCCAGCGTGTTGTTTCTCAGAAATCCTGTGAATTAATACCCTGACTAATATTCTGGCCACAGAACCACAAACGGTAAATGAAGGTTGATGGAACAGCACTGAAACCTGCATTGAGTGCTACTGGCCTGCCAGCACGTTACCAATGATTTCTGCAAGCTAACATTACTTTACATCACAGCTCCAAAGCACACTGGCGAAAACACTGGAAGAATCTCTTGAGTCCCGAGTCTACAGAGCCTCCTACTCCCTTAAGCTGCTAAAAAAAAAAAAAAAAAAAAAAAAAGCCTGACTAGAAAATGCTTGTGATTTTGTGATTTTCCTCAACTTACAAGCCCCATTCCTGAGGCATCCAAACCCCCAGAGTCACTTGCCACACTGGCAAACTCATGAAAAAGAAAAAGAAAAAAAAAGCAGCAGGGATATGAAGAAAGATGCCATTGTAGAATTCTGTGAACACTGGTTTGAGAACATACCAGGTTTCTCAAGCATAGTAAGCAGATGTTAGCGTGACAAGGAGGCAGGGGGTCTTAATAAGAGCCATCCCACTGAATGCTTTTCGAGCAGAAAAATCTCTCAGTGCATTTTTTGGCTTGATAACTGGAGCGCTGATGACATGGTTTAATTGAATTCACAGGAATTTAGCAAATAAAGTTCATGACTATTGTCTATTTCACCAATTTCCAAAGCAACAAAGCACATGCTGTCACACTGCCTGCATGTTTCTGAGTATCTCCTACTCTGTGGAGACTTTTGAAAACTGGCCAGCTGGTTCAACCAGATTTGACACTGGCTAAGACTTTCCAATAATAATTATGTTCTAACAAGTTTTGTAAAAACAGGCAGCCAGAGAGAGGAGGAAGAGAGACCTGATAAGATCAGTCAAGGGAAAGGTAAGAGATTGCTCCTTACAAGCCCCTGCAGAATCCTGCACAAGTCACACAGGAGGAAAATGATGAATGTGTATCAGTCATAAGAAAAGCCTCATTTTGAAGTTGTACCTTTTTAAAAGTGGAAGTCAGTCAACCAAGAGACACACAGTGGGAGGATAACTGACATCTTTAATTCTGGATTTCACAGCACAATTTCTTATTCAGAAGCATTAGTTTCTGTTTGGCCAAGCAGTTTTTATACAAAACCCAAAGTGTTTCCGTAAAATCTCTTAATAATAATCAAGAAAGCTCTGAGAATGATTTGAAATAAGTCCTGGTCACACTGTTACGTGCATTTAAAAAAGAATAAAGAACATCTATGTTGTTTCATAGCATGACTAGGAACTCGTTCTGTTAAAATGCCTACCCAGAAGACATATATGCTTATGTACACCTAAAAAGGCACTTAAAAATGTATTTTTGAGTTATAAGATAACCTCATAACCTTTGACAGACTTTGACTCCTTACAAAGTATCTTAATTTTAACCTTCACATTTCCCAGTCCATCTGAAAAACAGACACATGTATGCAGAGATTACATTTAGATTATAATTTAAAGCCAAACCAACGTAGTTTGAAAGCAAACTAGAAACTTTATAACTGCTTAGTTTTTAAATTGAACTAGCACTTATGTCAGAAAGTGAAAAAGGAAGAAGTACGATCTCACAGATGAGTAAGTTGTTTCCTTGAGTTACTTACAATTTCAAATAAATAAGGCAGTATTTTGAAATTCTGACAGTACAGGAACTCCTTAACATTTCCAAGACTCAGAATATTAAAAAAAAACCAAACCAACTAACCATCAACTAATAATGTCACAAAAGCAGGAGAAAAGTATAAAGCGAATTCAGGTTCAAAAATTCAGTTAGCTTCTTTAATAAGTAAGGTTGATTTATGTGAGCGATAATTGTGGAAAATAACACAAAAATGAAAGGTGGAGATAAAAACAGAAGGTACAATGTAGGTATATACTATACATAACAAAACAAAAACAAAATAATTAAGATCTGTTACGTACCAGGAAAATTTTTTAGTATGATGTAAGGAACTATCAAGAAAACATGCCATTTCCAAGCTTTCTCTAGACAGAAAAGAGGAACCAGATGCCCACTGCAAGATGTACCTGCAATTATGGTAGATGAGTAAGCAAATGGCATTATAAGAAAAAAAGAAAGAGAAGCATTTTATGTAAATGCTAAATTCTCATCAACATTTTCAGAGAAATTATTATCAGTGGATCTGTAAAATAGCTTTAAGGGTGTATATATATGTGCGTGTCTATACAAACAACAGTAGTTAGAGCTAATTTTGGAAAGTTCAACTAAAAACATTCAGTTTTTCCTTGGAAAATAAGTCCTCATTTAAAAAAAAGATTAGAGTACAAAATAACTGTAAAGAAAATTCTTAACATTAAGACAGATTTTTTTTTAAAGAAAAATGTGAGAAAACCTATTTCACTTAAGCTATTTTTTTTTTCATTTCTAAATTAGGTTTTGAATCCAATCACACATTGTCCAGATCTAGCAAGAACTAACTACCTTATGACTGAAGTCTTTCCTACCATAACCCCTAGAGTAAGAGGCAAAAAGAAACCCACACCCTCCAAATCCAAGCAAAAAAGTAATCTCTCAGAAGCAATCACCAAGCTTTGCACTACCGTTATGAACTATGACTGAAAAAATACATTGTGGGAGAGCAATTTCCTCTTCAGTGCCTGGTGAATAGCAGGCACTACCGCTTTCTGAACTGCGGAGAGATGTGCCAGCCACCTGTTCGAAGGTATTATCTAATTTGAAAATGTCTGTCAGATGTTTGTATTCAACTGTCACTCAGAATAGTTCAAAGAACTTCATTATCTGCTGATGGGTTATCACTGTTTCAATGCTGCTACTAAGGGACTCATCTTGACAGCTGATTGACTGATTCAATTAGACACATTTAAGATGTATATCAGTACCCTGTGGAAAGATAAACAAAGTGCCCATTCCTTTTATTGGTAGGTGGAAGTTCCTAGTTTAAGGGGAGCTGAAACCAGCCTGGCTGATTTCCTAGATTTCACAGCTGGAGCTACTTCAGAATTACATTCCTAGGCTTTCTGACTGCAAAGCTGCTGGCTTATTTTGTACTTATTTTTGGAGCAGAAGAATGAGAGGCTATTCACGATGGCTTTTTAATTTAGGAAATACCATTAACAGGCTACTACACTAAGGGACTCTCAAACAAATGCACTCTGGAAACAAACTTAAAAGATTACTCCTGTAACATTGTTTACATTATTTTCTAAATACACAGGCCATATTCTTGTAGTAAAAGTCAGTGTAGACATACCCATGTAAGGGATGAAACATTTGTTTCTGTATCTTTATTTAAGAAGAAATGTAGTACTACTAGTAGCCATAAAAAAAATTATCCCTCCAAAAGCTTCTGTCCTGGCCTTCAACGCCCCCTTACATCCCTATCCTTAATATTTCCCATTATCATTTTTAATAAGGAAAGCATCTCAGGGATTAATCTGAAGCACGCTCAAATCACAGAAAAATCACTTTCCTCTTGAAATAAGTGTGCTTTTGGTGAGGTTTGGGTCTGTTTAATAACAACTGCATACTCAGATGGCATATCTTTGCCTCCAAGCCAGCACTGGACAAGTGGTTATCCATCACTGATGCAATCTAGAACAATGAGCTGGAGAAGTAGCAGCAGTCCGCTGGCACTCAGAGGGCAAGTCCCAAATGTAACAGCATGGGAAGAAAAGCTGGGTGACTGTCAAGCATGCTGAATCACAGGAAATTAAAGAGAGCTTCAATTTTGTTATAGACTTTCCCCACACTGGAGTTTAAGCCTCTAATCATGGAGCTAAATAAGTCTGAGCCTGGAAAGTAATACTTTAATATGTTCACAACAACTACAGTTAAGGTTACAGAAAAGCTGATTACAGCAACTTGTTTTAAACATGAAAATAAAACCACAGAGCTGCTCACATGGATGTCTTATGGGACGAATATGTGACTACAGAAAACATCAAACAAAAAACAAGATGTAACTGGAAGGACAGTAGAATCGACTAGAATCAATTGTGCCTCGAGGCACAATCTAGCTCTGATGTTTTTGTTAAACCTCTAGCTCTGGGTATGTATTCACAGCCCAAACACCAGACAGCTGGTGATCACAGCCCTGTGGTGAAGCATGCTAGCAAAATAAATTATCCTGTGTTTGTAATGACATCTTTCCAAGGAGTGGTATTTAATGAGATTTTGGAGGTGTCTGTCTCAAAACTTAGACCTACCAGTAAAGAGCAAGTCCTAGTGTGCTACTCATCTGTCCTATTTCCATGTCAAAGAACAACCTGGTGTGCCTTTGCAAAGGCTGCTTTAACGATACGGATGTGCACTGGAGGATTTTGGCAGTGAATCTTTCCAAAGAGTCTTTCCCCAGTTCTTGGGCTGACATACCATACTACTGAGCTTATTTAAGCATCTGCCAATTTCTTAGTATCAGAAATAGAAAAAAATTCCTCATTCCAAAGCCTGTAAGTTTTTTTTCCCCAAATTTCCTCTGTCTGAGATGTTAACCAGGCAACATTCAGCTTTGCAGTAATAACAGCTCAATAACTTGTCTACTCATGCTTTAATTCTTTGAGAAATAAGAAACTTTTTTTTGTTACTGTTTTCAACATTTATTTTCTGTCCTGAAAAGCTTTTGAATACAGCCTAAAATTAGAACTTTAAATGAATAAAAAGTATATTGGGAAATGCATGGATCATTTAACATTCATTGGTTTGACTTTTTTTTTCCTGCATTGTGAAAGCTTTGCATAAGCAAGGATCTAAGTCCCAGGTTGTCAGGAAGGATAAAAAAATCAGTTCCATAAAACTAGCATAATCCTTAAAAACTATTCCAAAAACAGTATCTTTGAAGCCTGTGGAAAAGAAGTTGCATTGGAATAAATAGAAACATACCATACTCTATAACTAATGAAGCTGCTTTCACTTAACATTCAGTTCATGTTAGACTTTACAGATGTTCAAAATGTTAACTCTGCTAGAATTAGACTCTCCACATTTGGCCTCACTGTGTAATTGGGCTCCTCTGTGAGCCACTAAGACTTAGTTCTCATTCTGCAAAGTGTTTACGTTCTGAAACTAAAAAAATTGCACAGAAATTCTTTAAGTCACTGCCTCTTCAAAATAAGATACCGTGACTCAAAACTCCTTCAAATCAGTGCAAATATACTTAGTCACATATTTGTGGTGAGGAAAGTCATGAGAAGAAACTATAATCAACCATGGCTGTGGTCCTTGCTGTATTTCCTGCATCTTGTAGTCTGTTCACTAACCTTGCCTTTCTGTAAGTTGCTTCTGGTGCTTCTAACACTGACCAAAGCATCAGGATAAAAAAATAATCAGATCACTCTTTTCTTCTCACTTTAAAATTAATTGAATTAGATACACAAAAGAAGAAAATCTCAATTCAGAACCAGATGATTTTTTTTTTAATGGTTAATTGTTAAGGAAAACTTCAATCACTGAAAAACTATCAGCTTCCCATGGCAGTTATTTCTGGGTTGTCTTTCTTGGGTTTACAGAGTCCCTGGTCTAAGGAGCAAACTTTCATATAGATACTAAGCCTGAAAATCTACTCAAACACTATTTTACCCAGCGGGTGCAGCCACTGAAGTTGCCTCATCACATCTCAATGAAAACTGTCATTCCATGGAACACATTTCAATATACTTTCTAAATTTTCTATGTGTCACATAGCTTCATTTTTTATCTTCATCAAAACCTGTATTTTACCCAATTTTGGAGGTTTCTTTCTGTTATGCAGTCATTTCATTAGCCTGTCTAGACAACAATGTGAGGTCATCATCATACCATCTGTTAAACTTGTTTGACTTTGTGTGTTCACAACTCATTTCAGTTCAGATGTTACTATAACATCCTTACAAATGAGGGCAAACCAGACTAAATCATACTTCCCAAGCAAACTACAGGTAATAGATCTACTATCACAGGGAACAGTACTATTTAATGGCATACTGTTTAATCATAGGTTTATTACAGATGTATTTAGAAACCCTTTCAAGCTGATCTTACAATATATTCGTTTTCATCAAATCAACATACTATGAATGAAATGAAAAATGATCTTCCTCTTTCTATATTGCTCCTGTACTAAATTTTGCAACCTTAATACTTTTAAAGTAAGACGGATTACTTTGCACAAAGTATCAAATATGTAGTCACCTCTCTTTGATCTGATTAGTGCCAAGATAGTCTCATCCCACGTATTAGAAATAAGATTATCTAGATAGAAATTTAAGAATGCTGGCATTCTATTTCTTGACCTTCTGAGCTAAGTTGCAACAATAACAACAACAACAAAAAAAAAGCAACTAAAATTTGAAGAGTTCTAAGTGCAATAAGGAGACCAATAGGTATTTCCTGTTTATGACTTCATCCAGATTCTCCCTTCTGCAGGTACGTTTGAAATATTTAGTCATCCACCACTGGCAGATAATTCAGCAACAGAAGTGGAAGCTTCTTCTGCACTTGTTACTCCTGCTCTATTCTGGAATGACAATTTGCAAAATGGGTTCATTTCCCATTTTCATTTGGGCTTTTTTTTAATCTCTTAAAAATCTGATCCAATATCACAGAGCATGAGGGAAGACGGTTTTTGGATAATGCAATGAAATGTACTCACTAGTCTCTTAGAAGTACATTAGTGGTGCACTGAGACCACTGAAGTATTTTCAAGGCTAGACATGAGCCAAATAATAACAACTTCAACTTTTCAGAGGAATGTCCTGGGCCGAGAGATGAGAAGACTTTATTATGTATAAAGATGTATTTAGCACTACTCTTCACAGAGAACAAAAAAGCCACTGCTGTTTTCTCCATTCTCTGTAACATTTGTAATTTGTAACCACCAGTGACACAAGAATCTGTCTTATGATCTATGGAGTACTAATTCCTCTTGCATTTGCATAGAAGGATGCAGAAATAGCCTTCGCAGTGACATACCTATTGCTACATGCCCACTTTCCTCTTACACTATTCCCTAGGCATCTGCTGTTGGCTATGGTCAGAAACAGGATACAGATCATCTGCTACTGGCTATTGTTGGAGTCAGGATCCTGGGATGATCTCATGAAGTTATTCTGGTGTTTCGCCATTCCCTGGGTTTTTGAAAGGTTGTTCTTCAAATATAATATATATGCTGGGTTAGCAAAACAAGCTGGCATGAGAGGGAACGACTTAAGGAAGAACTTACCCTATGCTGATTTTGAGTGAACACTTAAGCAAAGTTTTTAAGACCTACAACTAGAAGTGCACGAAGGTGCAAGTACAGAGCCAGACCAACACACAGGAGTCAAATAATTTATAGGTGAATAGTTTTAGCTAAACTAAGTGAATCCATGAACATACACTCCAACAGGAAATAATTGTTCAGATCGTAGACTGTTCAGATAGAGATTAAGATGAGAAAAAGGAGCGAATTCACATAAAAGTCAGCATGTTTGAGTGAAAGAGAATTATTTAATTTATAGTACTGGTACAAATAAGGAGAAATGCTTGTAATCTGAGAACAGATTACAGAAGAAAAAGATTTTGACGTTCTTATTGACTTTGAATTGTAACTTGCATATGCCAGTCCATAATCTCACTCAGACGAAGTGAGAGGGAAGGCATTGCTTAGTGCATGTTGTAAAGGCGTCAGTTCTGAGGGCCACTCTGTTCTCAGGGCCAGTATGAACTGATACCATTTTTAGGAGACTGTGATTTTCAACTGGCAGGAAATGAATGAAATGAGGGGGGAAAAAAAATTGATTTTATGCCAGTGTCTGGGATATCAGTTCTGCCAACTGACTGTCATCTACTAGTAGCAGATGTGCTATAAAAAGAGATGAAATTTATTGTTAGCATGTTGCTTGACAGCCAAAGCCAATTACAGAATGAAGAATTGAGCCTCTTTAATAAAAGAATTTGCATATGGAAATTACATTTATTTCCATATAGTGATCAGTATTTTCAAGCTGCTTAAAAAAAGGCTTAACTACACTCATTTTATGTTAGTATGCATTAGCATAACTCCCTACTTCATGCACTGTATAGAATTTTTCAGTATAATGTTTGAGTCTGATAGTTTATTTCTCACTGGCCATACATTACGCTTCACAAGCGTTTTCCAAAGAGAAAATACATTTTTATACCTCATATAAAAGCGTGCAATTATTGTCAGAGAGAGATTTTTTAACCCTACAAAAAGTGCTGGTATTTCTTGTTTGAAAAATACCCAACATCTTGTTTGAAAAACAGGCCTTGAAAATATGAGTAAAAAAAACCCAACAAACAAACACAACAAACTGAAATGAATCCTTAAGTCTGGTGAAAAGAAGACTGAAGGAAGGCGTAATAACTATTTTCAAGGATAGCATTGCACTACTTATTTCTTGTTCTCCTCTTAGTGGGCATCATAATATGCTAAAAGCAGCAAGGGAGACTTGGATTATATGCCATGGAAAGCTTTCCAGTAGACAGAAATTGTGGAGCACATGAGCAGATTGTCAAGGGAAATGATGGCAACTTCACCGCTGAAGTTTTTTTTAAGAACTTGCAATACAAGCATATCTTAGAGTGCTTTAGGGAAAACCAATTCTATCTGGGACAGGAGATCAAATATGTGACTTCTCTTGGTCTCTCCAGTATTAATTTCCTGGAACCCTTTGAGGAGTCCCAGTGTTCCCCACCAGAATAACTGTGAACTGCTAACTGTAAACAAAACACAGAGTATACTTTGGCTGTTTTGTTGCATCCTCCCAGGCAAAACACTCCTATGTCTGACCTAACCAGGCAGGTGAGCCAAAATCAGTGCAGCTGCAGTACATTCTTTTTTCCCAAACAAGTCTAAGATACCCTAAAGTCATTGCTAAAAGCCACTGACCCAGTCTGATCATCTCACTCTCCAGTTACTGCCAAATCCTGTACTCCAGCTTCACAAATGCAGGTTTGCCACACTCAACGCATTCTGAAAGCTGCTGCAAGGGCCATTTTCCCAGCCTGCTGCTTTGACTGTGGCCCTCAGCGACTGCTTCTCCATGATGACCCTGTTTGTTTCAGCCAGCAAAGTAACCATAAACCCCAAGGCAGGGGTGATACGTTTTCAGATAATAACTATTCAATATTGGCACATTGTTTCAACTATTTGCTCAATAATGAGAAATTCACTACAAACTGATGAAAAAAAAATAAGAAACGAAAAGGAAAATATTTGTTAGATAACCTCTGCCTTTAGGCAGGTTCTTGTGATGCATTTTCAACCAGAACTAATTTCTAACAAAGGTTTCTATTTGTTAATAATTCCTAAGACTGGCTAGGGAGTGGTACAAGAGGAGAGGAGTAGGCATGAACAAAAGAGGCTTTTATTTTCAGAGAAAATTTTGGATGTTTTTCAACTTTTACTTAAAACCTTTTTTGTCTGTAAGGGATTTTTCTTTTTCTTTCTTTTTTTTTTTTCTCTTAAATAATGAAAACTCAGCTCTCAAAAGATGAGACATACATTTTAGAAAAAAAAAAATAAAATACTAATGAGAGTAGACTGCCACTTAGAGCAAAGTTTATAGTAAATATTGGATCCCGCATTTCAGGACAATCTCTGAGGAAATTTTTTCCATTTTCAACACACATTGCTACTTCTTTTGCCTTTGCCCACTAGCATGGACTAGAAACAACACAGGACTTGCGTCTTCCCCAAGGTGCCCAGCCCATAGTGTGCTTTGAATAGCTGAAATATGGCAGCACTGCACTGAAACGGCAGTCACATGAGACTTTTTGAATTTCCAAAATATAATTGTGCTTTTGCTCCCTAACATAAGTATTGTAACAGTAAAATAATATGTTGCAAAAAGAGACTTCAGAAAAAGCTACTCTGCCGAATAGAACTCTGTGAGATTATTTTTTCCAGGGTAACATCATTCTTTGCAGGTCTATGAGACCTATGCTTATCACTTGGAGAGTATCATTCAACTGTCTCCCCTGCTATCTCTACGTAGTAACCCCTCCTATGGAAAAATATAATTTTACTACCTCTCTGACTTACTACTGATTTAGCTGGATACAGCTTCAAAACGAATTGCAGGCTGACTGTAACACTCAGTTCCAGCTGATTCATTCTGTTTTGCATGAAAAGCACTGGGAAGATCACTAACACTGTGAAGCCTTCATGTAGTAGGTAGACATTTGTTCATGTCACAAATTTGATATAAAGTGGAAGCAAATGAAAAGCCAGGAAAAGGGGGGGACATGTAGGTTAGAGCAAACAAAACAGTCACAAACTGACTGCAGTTGATAGTCTGTCTTACCACTCCATTCACATTGACTTTTAGGGTGTAAATGAGTGCAATATTTGGTCCAATTTGAGAAGGTTGGGCTTCCAACCTCCTGTGTATGTGTATGTGGATACTAACAAGCTGCCATTACTTTTTACATTTGAAAAGAAATAGTGAATAATACCTGGAAGGTGGGAGTTGGAGAGGAAGTATTCCATTATTCAGGTTGCCCTTAGTAGCTGCTGTAAAAATGCTAGGTTAAAGAACAACGGGAAAAATATACTCTCTTATTAAATGCCAAACAAGCTCTCAAATTAAGAGGTATGTGAACTTAATTGATGAGAAGGCTCAGTGGGTGCCTTGGGAAGAAAATGCACTAAAACACCCAATTGCTAGGTGTTTTGAACAAAGTGCTGAAAGTTTCTGGGGTGACTTGCACCCTTTCTGACTTGAGTAAACTTATCTTGCTTTCTGGGATACTTTATGTTACTAAACAACAGTAAATTGCGTAATATAAAAGAAGAGTTCTGTTGCAGTTGTTGGAAAAGTGAGCATTTGTGGGTTTTGTTTTGTTTTACTAGCAAGTCAGCATAATACACAGTCAAGGGGAGATCCCCCTCCCCAGTCCAGAGCAAGTTGTCATAGCATACTCCTTATGTGGCAATGGATTTTAAAATCAATTATTTGTGTTAATAATTAAAAAGAATTTAAGATGGCTACAGTTTAACGTAGATTTAAGCAGGCCTTTGTGGCTAACGAACAATGTGAGTATTCAACACATACAGAACACAAGTATGCATGCCCAATTACAGAAGAACTAACGTTGAATAGAAATTTCCAAACATAAAACACATTAGCAAAATTATACAATTTTATAACCAATTTCTGACTGTGACATAAATGTTCATAATGAAAAGGAAAAGAGGGGGGGAAAAAGTACAAGACTCAGAAGAATGAGTCAGAATCTGATTTGGTGCTGGCAAATATCCAGAATGTTATAACTGATTTTGGTATAACTGAGATTAGAAACTCTCCCACGTAGTACAATAAATTGGCCCAGGAGATGAGAAATAGAATTCCAACTCATTTTGTGATGGCTATGTGATAACACTGGTGAGCTGTGCAAAAAGCTTGGTAAGCATTATGCAGTGCACAACCATATAAAAATAAATCCTCAGAGCAGCTGACATTTGATGAAGGAGATGAATTCAACAAAGTATCTTTACATCTGAGTAGGAGGCAACAGGCACAATCTTTTTCCCAAACAGCTCCAGGATGCTAAATAACACTGATGGGATGCAAAGACGCTGAGCATGGAAGAAAGATTTCTGTGTTCTTTTTATGGAATGTGAAGTGTCATTTCATTTTGTATTATCTTAAGTCAATGTGTTAATTTCTTTTGAGACACCCACCCACTGGCAGTGAAAAATACACAGTGGATGTCTGAGTTGGGTGGTAGGAAGAGTGAGGCTTATTAACATTTAAATAGATCTATCTGAGCAGTAAAATGGATATGCTAAGTAAATGGGTGTGCCAAGGAAACTGATTCTACCAAGTGGACTAAGACGACAAAGGATCACTCGATGAAGATGATGAGAGTCAGCTTTCAAAAACAATTAGAGCTTATAGAAGGAAGTGTCACCCATTATTTTGGGTAAAAGATGCAGCACTAGTAATTTATATGATAGACAGCAATTGTAGCTGTCAAAAAACAAAACAAAAACACAACACAACAGAATGAGGAGATAAAAAGCAAAATCAGGAAGGAGGAATTCCAACAAAGTTAAAAAAAAAAAAAAAGAATGCTCAAGAGTAACAAGAAAATGGGAACATGAAAATTTGCTTTCAGTTGTTTCACCAAGGTCTGCAGACCTGCACTAGCTGAAATGTCTGGAATCTGCACAGGTTTTGCAGCTACCATGTCCCTGAGGACGGCAACTGAGAGAAGAGCATGTAAAGAGACGAAGATCTGAAAAACCTTTGCTTGCTGCAATCATGAAGAAGGAATAGCACGTACATCCTATCCTGTGGCTCTGAGTCAGCTCCCGTTTGGTTCCCTTTCTGCAGAAAGAGTTGTGAGAAAGTTGATGACACTGGAGTCCTCTGAGATCCAGGTGCAACAGCTGAGGAGCCTCTGTAGGGTGCATCAACAGCGATGGGAACAGATGCTCCAGTGAATTTGGAACTGATTATCTTCCTATCATATAAGAGCCATCTAGAAGTCTAGCATCATACTGGTTAAAGCAAGGACATGCTAAAGTAAAAGTCCTTACTTATAAAGGGGTATTTTCCCCTTTAAAGCAGATACAGCAGATGCTTATGGTCACAGTTAGCGACAGGGTACAGTAAAACTAGGAAGCCTCAGGGAAAGTCTTAAACTAGAAACAAAGGGAAGGAAACACTTCCAATGAAGAGAGAAGAGACAACTATTCTAGCAGGCATGGAAGATTGCCAAGCAGAGATCTGCCACAACAGGCATTGGAAGTCTTCAAATGAAAAGGCCTGGGAAGCACTGCAATTACTGTGCCTTGGTTCACCTCACATGCTGCAAAGTTCAGAAAGCTATCACGTGTTTCTTGAATAGCACGACTCATCAGACTTCCAGAATTGTTTCTAATAAGAAAGCTCAGAAATAGACTCATAAGTATTAGCGAATCATCAACTCTGCTTTATTGCAAGCAAAACAAAAACCCGACACTTCTAACATACGAGTTTTAGTTCATAAAAATACTGCATACGGTCTTCACAATTCAGAAATTAAGTCTCATTTTAGCTTTTTTTAGGTCAATATTTTAAGAGCTTTACTTTAGTAAGCTAGTGGCATTTAACGGTATTAACATTTTTCTGTTCTGACTTTTAGATTCACTTAATAATGAACTTACAGCAATATCAGAAGTTTAACTGCTGAAGACTCAACAACTGATACCAGTAGTATAAGGATACACAACAAAAAGTAATTTACAAACTACAACTTCAAAAGTAGAAAGCAACACTCAATTAGAACATCCTATAAGGAGACCTTCCTGAAAACTCCTTTATCAAAAATTGCCCATAGAATTGCTCAGAAAATTTGGGTGACTTTCCTTTTTAAACTTATCACTCAGTATTCAATTACAGTGTATACAAGGGCTGCTCTGAAAGTAATGCCTCCTATTTTCTTATTTTGGCCCATGATGTCAGAGGCAGATGTATGACAGTAAAGGCTGAACCTGTCTGTGAATACTCCATTACATGGTGTTGCCATGTGACAGATGGCAGCAGAGGGGCACACTGACAAAATAGCATCTGACATGGAAGTGCATATGGATAAAAGCGTGCAACTGAATTCCTCCATGTGGAAAAATTGGCATCCACTGACATTCATTGATGCTTGCTGAATGTTTATGAAGACCAAATAGTGGTTGTGAATGCAGTGAGGCAGTGGGTGGTGTGCTTCAGTAGTGGAAACAGTGATGTGGATGACAGGCTACATTCTGGACAGACATGAGACCTTTACAAGCGTGGCATGGAGGCTCTTATTAATCATTGACAAAAACACATCACTAATGGTGGTGACTGTATTGAAAAATAGTGTTTTGTAGCTGAGAATTTGTTCTGTCAGCTAATATTATTGTGCTCTTTGTATCTGTTGAAGTTTCTGCAGAAGTAAGAGGCCTTACTTTTGTAGTGACCTACATATTCAGACGCTTATACTATGAAAACTATTTTTTAATCTTCCAAAATTATATTTGTTCTTTGGAAGACAATGTTTCGTGAACTAGAGAATACTTGAACGCTTCTGTAAGGAAAGATGAGAAGGATTTAAGACATTTTGATCATTTTTACCATGCAAAGTTCTGATACAATATGAATGCTTTCTTCCTTGAACAATGAATATATTAAACTATTATCTATTCTAGTGATGTTTAACAGAAGATTTCAAAATATTTCTCACCAAGAGGAAACAGTTTAAGACGAGAGTGTATTAAGATAACTGGACTCTCATATGAAACCTATCTGTTTCCCTAGGAATCACAACCAAAAGGAAGACTAGCTTTGAGTACAGTTTTAGAACAGCTCATAATCATTGTGCGGACTGCCAGCATTTCACTTGCTAAATAAACAAAGTTCACAGTTGAATTATTGTACTATACCATATGCTTGTTGATCCTTTGGAAAGGTTGAAGGATCTAGATATTTCAGTATCAGTCACCTATCATTATGAAATCTTTCTGGTATTTCTCAGTGTCTTTCTGGATTTATCTATGCTAAACAATGTTAGTTTTTGTCACTTTTCTCTTCTGAATCTTGAGTGCACAAAAAAGTATTGGCCTTGCCCCATACTGCTATCTGGAGCATCAACATATACATACTCTGCTTATTATGCTATTAATATTCATAAATGGGCAAAACATTCCCAGATCCTGACAGATATTTGTCAAAAGATTACTGTTTTCATACATAACCCATAAGCTAATTTCTGCATAGCCTCTACTTTTAAAGGCAGATGAGAGACAAAACACGTCATCTGTGGTTTGTGGTTGGAAGAATGCTAACAATTCTGTTAGTTCATTACAGCTACAGATGTCAAACACCGAGGTGCTTACAGGTTATTTCCAACTTAAAGTGTACAGTGAGTGATTTAAAATACTGCTATACTTAAAACTACAAGCAGTTTGACTATGATCTGTATCACAGAAAAATGCCATTCTACAGTTTTCCGTTTGCAGAAAGATCTAATTATACTTGTGAGGCTCAGATGTTTTCAGAAACCAAAAACATTTCCAGCTATGTTTCTGGATTCTTGGCTGTGCTGCATCTGTTTACACAGCTCCACTGTTGCATACCCAGAAGCCAATAGTGCTAAACATGGAGAAACTATCTGTGACCAATACTGGTGCAGGGCTGACTTTCTAAATGAGTCAGCCTTGCTTTTACTCTACACTCTTTAGATTCTGAGATATGGAGTGTCTGTCCTGCTCTAGAGACATTACAGGACCCTGCAACATCTTGCATAGCTGCTTTGAGAAGGCTTAGAGGAAACTGCTCAGAAAGGTCTCAGGACTCCTTCTTGGTCAGTGGGACTGACAAACATTTGTTTGGTTCTACCTGCTGCATACAGGTACTGCCAAGAAAGAAGCATAACAATAAGATCATGGCATACCTTTTTAAGGAAGGAAAAACAAAACAACAAAAAAAAAAAACCCACACCAACACAAGACACAACAGCACTGTTAGTAGTCATCAGGCCTAGCTATACAGAATCACTTTAGAAATGCCTGGAATATAGAATAATCATTTTCCCCTATTTGTATCACTCATTGTCTATTTTGTGAAAGAGTTGATAATGAAAGTAAAATGTTAACATTTAAGTAGAGATAACTATCTTTTCCCTTTATAATATAACAAAATATGGCTGGAAAATGTGTTTATTCTTGCAGAAATTAAGTAACCTCCACCTGGAAAAAGTGTAAAATGGAATACATTTTTTACAGTTCACGTGGCATAGCCAGTGCCCGGACGGCTTGCTTCATGTCATATCCAAGCACGGTACAGCAACACGTTAGTTTTATATGTCAACAGGACTCTGAAAGAAATCCAGGTTGATTCCTGAGACTAAACTAAACTTTTATTCTTGTGGTTTGCAGTTCTAGAAACAAAAATCACTGTTTTCTGTTGTCTCCGGTTCAGCAGAGTAGGGATTGATGTGGTTTTGTGGTTTCCTTAATTGTAGTAGGAACTAACCAAAATACCCAGTTGGTCCTCTTGCTGTGTCATACTCACCATTACTTTTGTTGAGTCATTACTGCACATTACAATGTTAAAAGGAGATCCCCTAGACACCCTTTTTTGTTGTTCTTCTTACTTTCATTATAGCTAACTTCTCTTTTACAGCAGACTTCAAGCTTGCATTGTATATTCAAATGTCATTATTAAGTCTGAACATATCATAGAACTATAAAAATGTTGAAGATTAATCTCAGTGCACAGTTTGACAAGAAAGAAAGCATCAGTTCTTAAACATTCTTACCTCTATACATGTTGCTTTGAATTTATTGGTGATTATGCCTCTTCACAGCATCCTCCTCATGCAAGCTGGACATCTGAAACAAAAGAAAGGAAACTAAATTAAATGTTACTCCCAAAACTCAGTTAAATAGAACATATGTTTTCAGATATTTCATCAAAATGAAAAAGCAAACTGAAAGTAAATGGGAAATTACTAAATCTTTAAAATACTCCTGATTCATAGAAGGGTATTCTAGTAAAGCACCATTGCTTTATTTTCCCCGGGCATTTGCTACTCCCAACAAACAGTGACAGGATAATAGGCTAAGAAACTTTTGATCTGAACTCATATGGCTTTTGGAAAGGTGAAAGAAAACTCTAGTGCTAAGCCAGAAGAAACAGAAGCCTTATGAAGGGGTGTTTGAGTTAAAAGCAATTCAAACACAACTGACTTTGGAAGAAAAATCTCAGACGTTCCAGAAAGAAACACTCTGTGAATCAGTCCAATACTAAAAGAATTTGAGACAAGAGGAAGCCAAGGCACTGTATCTATGATGATCTCACAGACATAGACAAACATCATATGGATAACATTTCTGGCTAGGGCTAAGGTTCTGCAGATTGGACGTTCTTAAAAATACTGAGTATGAGTTCGCCATGGATGTAGCCAGTCAGCAATACCAAATGCACGCTGCAAAACCTAAGACAACCTGCTGTTGGAAGATAGATATATTGCCGTGTGAGATTAAGAGCAAAATTTCCAATAACACAGGAAAGAGAACACAACGGAAACTTTAAGATTCCCACTTGTTCTCAGTTCAAAGTTAATATAATTCTACTTATAGCAGACAGAAACACATACCTTGTATCACTGGAGTAAAACTTATGTCAATATCTGTACTAGCTACTGACTATTAATATCACATTAGCAATCAAATAATTATCACTGCAGCGTGGACGTGATTTAATATGTTCTGACAACTCACAAGTGGCCCATTCTCGCCCTTTGATTTCAAGCCCACCATTTCACAGTTGATTATGAAGAGTTAATGGAAGAGGACATACCAATGACAAATAGTTGATATAAGCTATACAAGATTAAATGAAGTCATACTGAACATTGAAGAAAACAGTCAAATAAACTTCAGAAAGCTACAGTAGTATAATCTGTTCAGAAGTTCTGTGGTATGAAAGATAAAAACCTTAATTTTAGATGCTCTGTGAACTGAAGAAAACGATCTCTGACAACTTTAGGTGAAGCAAACAGAGAAAAAGCTACAAGAATGCCAAAAGACTGGTTTCATAGCAAGTGGAAAGGAAAACTTCCCAACAAAAAGTAGCCAGCAGTCTCTAAGGTACAAGATCATGCTAACGTAATTTGTCACACCCAGTCCTAGAACTTTAGGAAGAAAAGCTATTGAACAAAACCACATATGACCTTAATTCTCTTTAAGGGAGATGGATGCAGAATGTGTTATGACACATCATGACAAACAACAGGTGCAACAGGTTCCAGCTCATCAATCCATCTCAGTGATGAAAGAAATACCTTTCCCCCAAAATTTCCTTCTGCACACATTAGACATCAAAGTTCTAGAGAGCACAGCTGTTGAGGAAAAGTAATTTCCAAGATAAAGTTAGGGGAAAATATTTAATCTTGCTTGTAGTAAATTCTTGCCATTCTGTTGAGATGCTCCAGCCATCTATATTTTGAAGCAAGCTTGGAAAGAAGGCAAGAAGCTCTGCCACCTCGGACAAGAAGTGACCACTGTTGTTCTTGTATGGATCTGCCTACTTGCAATACAGCTGGAGGGTGTTGAAGCTCTGTGACAACTCCGGCTTTTGTCAGGAGGGTAAGGCCCCGCAGTGCTGGGCCAGAAGCTGTACGTTTTCCAACTTTTGATGCCCAGGCAGCATAAAAGAAGTGGTAGGCAACCTGACCTGAAAACAACAACAAAAAAAAATGAAGCAGCGGGAGAAAGGAGTGGGTAGGACTTGATGGGACAGGCTGTAGACAGGAGGCATCTTGCATGATATGAACAAGGAAATAATACTGCACAAAGCAGGAGTAGGATGTGACTCAAAGAAACCTCACTTCCCAAAATTCACAGGAGAACCCAGCACATCTGTGCACGGGTTTACAGACGCAGCAAACATCTTTGAAACCCTCTGGCAAAGGAGGTGGTCCAAACTAGAGAAAATTAGACTTCTCTAGTTTTCTGCTGTTCTTTGCACTCAACTAATAAAAGCTTAAAGTAGATCTAAAGGCCTGGTATTCCTGATGATCCTTTGCAAGCACATAAGCCACAATCATACTTCCAAAAGTTAAAAATCTATCTTCATCTAGCAGATTTTGTTTTTGTAAGTGCAGGAAGTTTCATGTGAATGTTATATTTCATGTGAATGTTAAAGTGAAATTAAATTGATTGTAAAATCAAGCACTTAAAAATTATAAATAGTCAGAATTAGAGCTGTCTATGCAATATTAATGCATTTAATTTTAGCATTACCTGGATTATAATGTAATTTATAATTGCAGGATCATATATTTTCCCCTTAATTTAATTCCCTTGGGATGGATTAATTCAGGAAAAAAAAAAAAAATCTGTTTGTGAACTCCAACATGAACCACATATTTACTAAACCCATGAGTCAGCTGTGCAGATAGAGCCAGGATTAAGCATAATAAAATCTTAGAAGATTATGAATTTTGCTTAGGAAGAGGTTGCTGTTTCCTTAAGGATCAGAATCTAGTCTTAGACACACATACATAATTTCTTATTATTATTCTGGGATAAGGAACAACCATTCAAACTTCTTTCTGTGTCCTCCACAGGGATTTGTTAGGTTGCAATACCAACTCATATCAGTATGAAAGATCATGTTTCTAAAGTTCTTATTTTGCTCCTTCTACCAATAGTGTGACTAAGTTTGATCCAGTGTAAATTTTGTAATTGCAGTAATACACATCTGTCCCCAGTACCATCTCCTAAATCACTTGCTCCACTATCAGACTCGGCCCTTCTTTGTGGGTCCCACACAGTCGTGCCAAGTGCTGTGACTGCACTGCTGTCTCTGTCCTCTCTGCCACCAAGAGAGGTAGTAGAGACATAACTTCATTAACTCAGCTTTCATCAGAAACAAACCAGGACTGCAGGTGCCTTTAATAGCATATGGAAAATGGCTATCAGCACTGCTCCTCCAACGAAGGAGCAGCTGTGTGGCTGTGGAGATGGCTTTCTTGGCCAAAGCTGGATCCTGCTCTGCCCTCCCAAGAGCAGTATCCTCTTTGAGTGACAAAGATGTGGTGAGTTTGCAGTAGTAGAACATTTCCATGAAAACAATTATCCTTTTTATAGTCTAGTCAGCACTTAACAGCTCAGGCAGAGTACTAGGCTAGAGCTGCTGCACTCTTCTGAACAGCAGATTTGCACCTCGCCAGCCTGGACCAGAAGCTGAACAAAACACGTCTGTCTGAAAGTGCTGCTTCTCACCAACCTGCTGCAACTCCTGCTGCATCAGCAGTGCTGAGCACTGATTTCTGTGCATGTCACTGTGTGTGGTGAAATGTCCTGGCTGCAACCAACACAAACTCTAATTTGTGTTTTTGCTCCTGAGGAAGTTTCTATCTCCCCTTCAAAGGGTGAAACAAACAGTACCTTTTGGCAGCAAGGTACTTCTTCCAGTAATGTATAAAAAAAATATTTTTCTCCCTTCCACTGAATTCAATATCAAATTCCCAGTATTGAAGTATCAACTCCCTCTCACCTGAGTTAATTTGTATTTTAAGTTCTGCTTTGCCTTTTCAGCCTTTTAAAGCTGTCATTAGGATGTTTACCCAGTTCTCCAATTTATGTTTGCTCATTTGTATTTGCCTATATAAAACATTGAGGCAGCTTTAATAAACGAGCAACAAATGAAATTCATAAATGAACCTCTTTTGTGAAGTTAATATAAGTTCTTACGCCATTGTCCAATACAAAATCTGACTGACTCAAGTGGGAAACATTTTCCACTTACCTTTCTTCATATATCCATACTCTTTACTTACTATTTAAAACTAGATCCTTCACAACTTTATCAGGTTCATAAACTTTTATTTGTAAAATTAAGGGACTATATCGGATTTTTTTAATCCTTTCATGTGGCTTTCTCCACCCTGAAAATGTACAAAACCTTCCTTTTTTTAATGTTTGTCCTTTCATCCACTAAAACAATTTTTTTTAAAGCTAATTTCAGCCCCACCTCTGTTTTCACCTGCTTCTCAGCAATGCCTGGTTCTTGTAATTGCCTGTTTCCATCCCAGATGCACCACCATGTGCCTGCCTGGCTCAGACATGTGTGGGTAATTGGCCATGCAGGTGTCCTTGTTCAGTTACCCACTGTTCCCACTTAGCAGCCTTGTATAAAGGTCACACAAATCAGTTCAAAGGGAAAATATATTTCAGAAGCAGCCGTTATAGAAGTATGTTTGGGATACAACGCTTTGACGGAATTGTTCAAGTACTAGTTTTAAACAACCACGTGCAGGTTTTGTGACCTGACTCCTGGTCCTTCAAATGCTGAAGCATTCCAAGTGCTCTGTAGCACATAGTGAAATATGTGAACAAATTTCATTTAATTCCAGTTGTGAATGTTTCTATCAGCTGGTATGCAGATGTTTCAGACTGGCTAACATGAAGCAAAATAACTGCCATTAAAGTTTCCACATCCACGTGACAAGAAGTTTGCAGTAGAAATCTACTGCCTGCTCTAGATGGTTAGGCCACACGAAAACTTTATTTGCATAATCCTTTGTTCTGAACTTCATATCTTAATTCCTAAAGACAAAAAAAAAAAAATTATTTCAAGCTAAACAAAACTGGCAAGTAGTGTACGCGCACATCCCTGTTCCTTGCTGCTTTCTCAGTTGTTTTTCTTTTCTTTGTAAAACAAGCAGGAGAGGAGCTGAAGCACTATCAAGTCAGGGTGGCGATGTAAACAAATCAGAAGAGCAATTTATTGTTTTGCTTTGCATGGGTACAATGCCCCATACACATGCAAGAAAGGAAAGTCTGCCTTTGATGCTTTACATAAGAGTTTGACATGTCAATACATGCCAAGACAGCTGTATAATATACACAGCATAAGGGTAAACAGCAAGTTAAAAAAAAAAAAAAAGCAGGTAAACTTGCTTGTTTGGTATGTGTGTGAAAAGCATAAATACCACATTGCTCACATTAGACATGCTTATACTCTGCTTATTTGCATTTGTTTTCAGCTAGATCACTCCACACAGATGTGGCTGCAAACAGTAGAGTTAATAATGCCTAACCAGTATAATTCAAACAACCCCCCTGTAGACAAACATCTAAAAAGGCACTTATCAAATAACACACTGCTGTTTCCTAGGATTATTCCTGTAACTGAATATATCTGCAGAAGTCCAAAGACTAGCAAAATGTTAAGAAAGTTGGATAATGAAATCAATCAACTGCTGCCCTCCCTTCTGAATCACAAACCTCTGGCTTAAGTCAGAACAAATGCATAGAACTGATTACACTAATGATAACCTGTGAAAAGTTTGGGGCTTGTCCCTCTTGAACACAAATGTGAGTACTTCAACAGTGGGGCTAAGGAGGGATGCTGTCAGCCCTTCTCAGAGACAGGGCCAATCAGTCAGCCAGCTGCTGCTCAGTATTGTCACAGGAGTGGCTGGGAACAGGGCCTCTAACCACCCACAGGGACAGCCCTGCTCTGGAGTGTTTATGTGCATGCATTTTAAGATAACGGCAGGCTTAGGTAAATAGCAAAATATATGTTCTAACTTACATTAGTATTCACTATATAACAAAAAAAAATTATCCTTATTCAGTCTGGTCTGTAGCAATTGGACAGAAATGAGAAAGATGTTACAACAGAGGTGTGACGATGGATGGACCAACACGACAGAAAGGTGCTATAAAATAATGGAAAAAGATTGCTCACCCATATCAGAAGATTCTAGGTTTGCAGGGAAAAGACCAAAAAGAGATCTCCAGAAAAAGATCATTCCCTGACTGCCCCAGTCAGCCCTTAAATTAGGTCTAAGAGAGTTGCAGTCAGGTTCTACTGGTGGCACACCTGAATTGCCTTCACCTGTGCTCCCAGGGCTGACCGGGTCCTTTCCCCAGGTGCTCAATCAGTGTTCAGACTGTGACTCAACTGTTCCCATGCACTGGTTGTTGTCTACTAGTATTTTCTGTCTTGATGATCTGTTCTCTTAAGCATTGTTAAAACTGCTCACTTTGGTACACACACACACACACACACACACACACACACAGAGACATCACTTTGGTACACACACACACACACACACACACAGAGACATCTGGCAGGACTTGGCAAGTGGGATACCTGTAAGTTCCTCACCTATGCTGAGGTGGTACTTGTGCTTCTGGTACTTGTTCTGTGTCACTGGGCACACTGGAATGTGCTTTTTTTTCAATTGAAAAAAGTAGGATAACTACAAGAGATGTCTTTTTTTTTCCTTCAACTAGGAGGAAAAAATTAAGTGCTGGATTGTAAACCATCTCCCTTTGACCTCCTTCTGTGACTGTGTTTCTGACCTTGACAGGCACTTTATCACTGCACTGCAATAATGAAAGAATGAGAGATATCAACATGACACGTAGTGGGTAAATGGTGTCCAGCCACCTCACACCGATTCTTTCAGTGTTCTGCTCTTGTCTCCTCTGCAGGAGTTGAAAGATTAACCAAGTGCCTACGTCACTAGTGGGGAAAAAAAAAAAAAGTATTCTCATTAAATAAACAAGGAAAGGAAAATGTTGAGCCCATTATCCTGAAAGGTGCATACTACAGAAATTGTCTTAGTCAATGCAGTTCTCAGTTTCAATGTTTTGTGTGTAAAATCTGTGTGCCTGCCTGAAGCACGGTGATTGAAACTGAAGGAGGAATTTAACCACTCTCATCTTCTGTTCTTGTGACACTGAGACTGGACGAGTGTGTTCTTCTCTGCAGCCTTAGTGAAGCCCAATAGTTCAGATAGAAGAAAATGCAAAGCTTCTACACAGATATTTGAGGATTGTGGGACATGGCCTCTCATTGCATTTTAAGAGGTACCTAATATTTGATGAAAATTCAGACATTTTCTGTTGTGTGGTATGCATGAGTCCAGTAACAGGACAGCACACACAAAGCAGTCTTGATGAGTGATCCAGAATGCTTATGAGTTCTAACATTAACAGCCCTTGTTACTGGCCTAGAGACTTGTTTTAATCATGAGACTGATGCTTATCACATTATATGATACGAAGGGCTGTGGCTTCCTCAGGAAATGGAGGTAGGCAAGGAAATAAGCAATAAGCCCTGAGTCATCACCTGTCTGTCTTTGAGAAGGACAACAAGGGCATGGTGCAAGCTGGTTGTGTATGGATTCAGGACTCCCTTCTTAACTCCATTAGTGATAATTGCTGAAGACAGGAAACTAGATGTGCTTTGAAGAAGTGTTCCAAGGTTAGTTCTATCAATAGTATTTTAATTTTTTTTTCTGGTATATATTTGTATATCAGAATTTATAAACAGTGTATTTGTAAATGGAATAATACTTTGTTCCAGTTTTTTTGCAAAGTTGCTGCTGGGTAACAGATGATGCATTCTTTTGGAAGTTGAAGATCAGTGGTATTTCTTTTCTGAATAAGGAGTTGGACTGGAATTTTGTAAGAGAAAGGTACTTAGCCTAGAAAGACATTGAAGCAAACTCCTTGTTAATCTTCACTGTACACATTTTTCAAAAAAGATTTGCTGTGAGAAGACTCAGAAGTAAGCATTTTAGAAAATGATTAAAAGCAAACTCCACTTCTCAACATCCAGTTTATAATTCTTCTGTGATTCATAGGTTCTATTCATATTACTAGTTTGATTTCCTTACCAGCTTTTCTGACTCAATTGTTCTTTATTTTCCAGTCTTCCTGTTCTCACCTTAATTTGCAAATCTGTGGTGCACTTCCTTATAGAAGGCTCAAGGGAGATGAAACAAAAAGTAAAAGTAAAAGCCCAAATCCTGTTCCGTGGCTTACAGTAACTCATGTATAATATAAACAGTGGTCACTCCTATAAAAGATTTCAGAAGAAGGGCACGCATCTTTGTTAATGAGTAACATATTGGAGGGCAGGAATTGTGTACCACACTGGCATGTGATATTTTTGTTGCATATTATATTTGTCTTGTATGTTACTCAGGGGAGATAACAATAAGTGTAGCAGGAAGACATGCTTCCTGACAAGGAACTCGACACAGTGAGGCCAGACAGTACCAAATGGAGAAGAAAGGGATCTGTTGTCCCAGATGTCCCCTTGAGACTAAATAATTCCCATGGTTCTTATGTGTGACCTCCGAAACCACTTGGTTTTATGGAATCCAATCTGTGATTAAAATTCATGTATTGTAGTTAAATATATGTAACTAATGTAAAGAAAAACGTTATTCTTAGATAAATTAGTCAATTTGGAGTTATGAATTTAAATTAGAAGGCACAGAATTAGGGAGTGTATGTTTTGATTCAGCAGTGTTTGAGAGGTTTGAAAAATTCTTGTTTCTGGAAACAATGAGATAGAAAACCTGCTTGCAGGTTTCACAGTCGATCTCCGGCCAGAAAGGATTCCTGTCAAGTGAAATATTAACCGAAAGGAATGCAGTTTTCTTAGGGCAGTGAGCTCTTGGCTTCAAGAGAACTTTAATGCAGAGTTAAAGTGACCATTTAAAAACATACATGCATCCAGAGGATTGGATGGCTGTCAGAGCAGAACAGGATCCTTCTATCTTTCAGCTGTAGTTTACGTGTTTGCAACTAGTCTGGTTCTGCAGTGCTGAAAGGTAGTTTCCAGCTGTACAGTGGCCAAATGTCTATGGCTTTGCTTGTGTCATTGCAGCAGGCAGGTGTTTATATTACGCAAACTATCACAGCAGTTGATAGCTTTATCAGTAATCTGAACATTTCAGGATAGAAAGAGCTCAAGGAATATTTCCTTCAATTTTCTTCTCCTGGAGAGTGGAATCTCTTCTGCAAGTTATGTTCTTCATAAGCAGGCTCAGATTTACACTGGGTCCACAACAGAAAAGGCAGCCTGCTGGATGATAGGTATATGGTCCCAAGTCCCATTTCTTCAAAGCACGTGCTAGATCTGCCAGCAAGTGCCAAGTTCAAGCTACATCCATTGAACCAACCCTTCAGATACTTGTTACTACAGGAAATGGTTTTTAGGCCCCAAGAGGCATTTGTGTTAGAATGCCAAAAAACCAGCAGAACAACTCATTCCTCCCGACAAGTGAGAAAGGCTAAGCCTCTTAACTACAATCCAAACCATTATGTTCAAGCAAATCTGGGTGTTTCCCTGATTTATTTATTTATTTTTTTTGTTCACACGGAGATCCGTATACCAAATATAACATTCTGTCCTTGGGCTCCGATCAACTCTGAAGTGTTTTGCAGGTGTTCCTATGTACAAATGGAGGAGACTTGTGTGCTGGAAGTCACAACTATGGACAATTAAAAAAAAAGAAAAGAAAAGAAAACTTTTTTTGTCTGCAGACTATGTTTCTTTGTCTTAGCACCCTTTCCTCCCCAGTAGCTCGATAACACAGCCTAAGTATAGCTGCACAATACTGTTTGAAGTGTCTCTCTCTTACCCAATCAAATCCATTCTTGGATCTAATCTGGACCTTAAAACCAAACAGTCTTCAAATAAAGTCGAATAAACAAACAAATGAATTCCTCTCCAGGGAGCCCTGCTGTAGTTCCAGATCCTCTTCAGAAAAAAAAGGAAATCAAATCAAACAAGCAAGTGGGGATATCTCAGGCTTCTGGCACAGCCAGCAGACCCAACTTCTTGTAGAAGTTTTCTTGGCTTGAGGAAAGGCATTGAGATTCTTTTCCCTTCTCTACTGTGCCTTTTCTGGAGGTAATGGGCTAAAATGCAACAGCACTGAGGCTCCTTCTCAGAGAGCGTATTTGAACGCAGTGTTGCTTACTCTGAACTTTTCCACAGTAATATCCTCTCTCTTTGTCAGCTCAAAACAAAACATTGTCCTCCTGAACATCTTGTTTCATGAATACATCAGTATTCTTTTTTTCTTTTAATTTTATTTTAGTAAGTATACTTTTAAAGAAGTATAGCTATAGAAACACTCAGGACCTTTTGTCTTTCATTCCAGTAGACCAGCACGCCACTGATAGAAGCTGATATGAAGAAGCATATTCCTTGTTGCAGTATTCCTTGTCAGGAGGAAACTGCCTGTGTTTTCTTTGAAGTAATTGCACTTTCAGAACCCTTGTGAAAGCACACTGAATCCTTCATCAGAGAATAACAATTCCACTTAAAGATTCTTGTCTTTGTATACAAACATAATAAATAGAGGAGAGAAACTTTCAGGAATGCCTTAGAGGAGAAGGTGGTGCTTTAAAGCTCTTTGGACACATGAGTTTTTGGCTTTGGAACAGCTAAACTTGGGCACACTTCACAGTTAACTATGGAGATACTAACAGTAGATGGATTCGCTGCTTTTTGTGGTGGGTTTCTGTCCACTCATAGGCTCCTACAGATTTGTTAAGACTAGTATCTTCTTGACTAGGAAGTTAAGCAGAGGGAGATGGGAGGAGGTAAGCATTACATCCCAAATCCTATCCACTTGTGGCGCTGAAATGCCTTTCCAGCCTAAATGATTCTATGTCTGAATATCTGAATAACCAATCTTCTTTTTTTTTTTTTTTTTCCTCCTAGTTCCTGCCTAGCTAGTTCTGCTTTGATGTTGGTGTAAAAACACACACAGACACACCCCAAAAAACAACACAGTGGAGGTGATTGATGGATAAATTAATTAATTGGACTTTGCTTTGCTTAGATATAGGAGATAACCCAGAACTTGTAACTGGGAGCAGTAAATATATGTGCAATAAACAAATAAGAGAATCTAAATTTCAAAGAGATTCTGTCACCTCCAAATTTATGGAAATGCATCCTGTTGTTTTGTCTTCATGATGAACTGTTTATCTTTTATCATATTTTTTGTGATCTGAATAGAAACACATTCTGGCATCTGTTCTATGCCAAGTTACTCTTGCTATGAAGACACTTACATTTTATTGCATTGGGCTATTTGCCACTTTATGTAAGCTACACCAGCTGCTCTTTCTATTGCACAACAGATTACTGTATGCAGCATTCTGCTTTCCTCTAAAGCATATAATGCTTTGTGAAATCCAGATAACTAAGTCTCTAGGAAGCGATTGTAAGTTATATTAAAACTATGATAACTGAGAACAGAAACAGCCTTGAAGAATATACTGAAAAGCTGCTACTCTAAGGGAAGATTGTGGTTGTGGGCAGCTATTTTTTTTGCAGTGAGCGATCTATATTCTTACCTTCTTTTCCTACTACATTTTCCTAGCATTTGCTGGTTTCCTTAAAATTCGACCTACAGCAAACCATGGCGAGAAATAATAATAGTAAGCTTAAACACAAAGCAAATTTCTATTTTGATTTTTATGGCACTGAAATACTCTGAAATCAGTTCAAATCTACTTGACAATAAATCCCCTGAATCCTCTTTGTTGCATTTCTGTGGCAGGCTTCATTCTCTGTTTTCTTGGCAATCTTCTGACAGGAAAGAAGCACTATGCAAATAAAAATTCCAAATGATACTCATAGTGGGAAATTGTAACACAATTTTTCATGATATCTTGGGTGGTATAGGTCAGATCATGCTATCAAAGAACTAAAATGTGTTCCTTTCCAAAGGTGGAAACTTTTTCTCAGCTACATTTAAAAAAAAAAAAAAAATTGTCAACAGTAGTTGATCTTTGCTATTTTTGACAAGATATTGGTTGTTAGCATAGTCATGGGTATAAGGCTGTATAGGCAATGATGCTGCTGCTGCAGGGAAAAAGTCAAAGTATAATTGGTCTGATGGTGTGCAGAGAAGTAGCAGGGATTGCTGGTAGGGATAGTGAAAACTCAACAGTGTTACAGAAACCTGCCAAATCTCCATTCTCACTGCAGGGAGCTCCTGTGGCTGCCAGTGAGTAAGGAAAACAGATGGCTGTTGCTTTTGAAGCCACTAACACATTCAATTCTCCGCCTTTTGTGTATTTCTTTCTCATTCCCCTCAAGTTTCCAACTCCTGCAGTAGCTCCGGGAGCAACCAGGCATTGGTAGACACATTGGAAGGCAGCCACACAGGCGGGTGAGTTTCAGCTGAAGATGAGGGCTGCCTTGTTTTGTTTTTCCTTTTCCCCAAACTGCCTCTACAATTTGGCAAAGGGACATCAGGATTAGAAATAGTGGGACTGGAGAATCTGCCAGAATCTATTAGAGGGAAAGAGGCAGAGCTATAATAAATGGGAGATGGAGCAGTGCCAGCAGGATTGTGGGCGTTGGGGTTTGGCTGCAATTAGCATGGCTGGCCAAACATACCCTAGCATGGACGCTCACAGTTACATGCTGAACAATGTTCTGTGCTTATTTTCAGTGGGGTATAGCTCTTACCTGTAGGTGGAGGCCTTGAATTTTCCTCAAAATCAGGAATGATGTGGATCCTGGTATGCATATAGCATGCGTCAGGTAAAAGTGGGTGCCCAGCATGCTCTAAATCAAATCTCCGAATCTAAAATAGAAGAGCATGGATGGAAAATAAATTAATGTTTGTTTTAAGTTTATGTTTCCATTGGATTTCAGCTACTCCAAAGGACTGCAGGCCTTTTTTTTTCCCTTAACTTTCTGCAGCTTCTATTATGTTTGTGTGCTGGTAAGAAGGACAAAACACCAGTTTGAAGGATGACAGAAATGTGTAGGATGTTTAATTTTACTTTTAAAACAAGCTTACTATGGGAGCTTGAAAAAAGATCCAGGCTTGGACCGAGTTAGCAGTTGAATGAAATATGTATGCATGTTGACATGCAGAGTAATAATGGCATATGACTGATTTGCCACCCATGTGAGGAGAAAAAATCTGCCACTGTGCAGGTTTTTCTGACTGTTGATCTCAATCAATGACTGATTCATGCTCCTGACAGATGTTTCTGATTTAGGCCAATGAAAGCTTATGGGAGCTTTTTCTGAGGCTTTGAGGGAAGTATGCCAAGCCAATCAAACCAGCAAATTTGGAGTTCAGCTTCAAAATTGACTGGCAAAGCTGGATGATTTCCTCTTGCAAAAGTTGTGTGCCATCATGATTCTACGACAAGCTAGAAATTTGATAATAAGTATTGACTTGCTATTTTCACCATCTCCTGCATTTAATCGTTTAGTCACTGTTGCTATCTACCGAGTAAGATACTAAAGCCACTTAATCAAAAGGCCTCTCTGGCTTGCCCAAAATATCATACAATTCCCAAACCAGCAAAATAAGATGGGCTAGCTGCCCCAGCTACGTGAGTAATTGTAGCAAATATTTCTAGACACAGACACTAAACAAACTCAAAATGACTGTGCTAGTGTGTTTGTCGTCAGAAACTAGACCCTCCTTTTTGTCAGCAATGTCGCTGCCAACACTGCATACTCACTGCAAATTTTCATCAAATTTCATCTGCTCGATGCTCAAGTCCAGTATTTGTCACATTTTTAGATAGGCAAAAGCATAATATCTAATTTGTTTAACTTCTTCCTTGTAAAATAGTAAAATTTCAGAAAGATGCAAAGTTTTGCAATTTCAAAAAATGTATCGAGGAACCAACATTCTTCTTTTGTTACAATCCTCAAAAATGATTTGACAGCAAATGTTTGGCATAGAGCTAGTGGGAGTCCAAAGGGGTTTGGTGCATCTCTCCACCACACTGCACGACAGTGTTCCCAGCTGATGGGATGGGAAAGCGGCCTGCTCCATTTCTTCCACCCTGCAGTTGCATCTAGCCTTGAATTTATCAATTCAGGATTTCAGAAACAACTTTTAAGAAGCTAAGTGAAAAATGTAGAAAATATTTCATGAATTTCACCAATGCATCCATGAACAATGCTCTGGGTATATGAGTATGTGGAACTCAAACTTTAAGTTGGATTGCCAAATTAAGAGAGTGGATTAATGAGGAGACTGTGGAGAACAGTTGCTGCTATGGAGTCACAGATCTTCAAAAGAAGCAACTAGATCTTTGAGAAAGATGGGTCTTTTTCATTTATTCCTGATGGCACGGTTTTTCATCATTCTTTTGTACGCTCTCTGGTTAATGGGAGTCATGTGGGAAAGATAAATTTAGCATAAAATAGACATAATGCATTAAATCACAGAAAGAAAAAAATCACATTAATACATCCCACTGAAGTGGTATTTATGACTCAGTGTTAAGGTAATTTAGAGCTATACATCAATATTTTTTATTAGTTCTGTAGATCATGGTCCATCAAAGTATCACTACGTATATACCAAGACAATTGGAACATCTGTAGACAGTGATAAAGTCCACTTAGAATTGAAATTATCATTCTGTAAAACACATAACATTTCTCAAGAAAGGTTGTAGTACAGATGTAGATGTTTAATTCATAGCTTCCACCTAGGGATGGTCTGTGATTAAAGCACTATGTTATTTCCTTGCTAGCAGCTCCAATTACTGACACTCCTTTGGAGTCTTTGAACCTTCAGGTTGCTGAAGGATCTGATGCAGGGTGCAAAACATAAATGAACATTTGAAAATGAGTGGCAAGGGTTTTCTTGGCTCATTAACAATACCATTGCCTAGTGGAATTTGAAATAAGAGAGGCGTTGTTTTGTTTCTCTTGGCTCTCAACAGCCTTGAAACTTTATTTTTTATGTTCTATGTTAGTCGACACTAGCTTTATTCCCTTGCATAGAGAAATGACATTCTCTCCAAGCCCTCTGCTTACACTACTGCAGAGTGCTATGTGCCATAAGAGATACCGGACCTCCTAAAGCACCTCTGGACCTTTCTCATGCTGCTGCTAATTATTTTGATCTCTCACAGCCTCTGTTTTGAGAGATGAGCTCATGTTTCAGATCCCATTTTGTGCAAGCACATTTGCAAATGTGTTCAGTTTCTTTTTGGTGGAATGAGATATACAACCTTGTTGCTCTCATGTGGTTGCAGTACTTGGTGATGTTTCTGTGCAAGAACATTATCATTTGTTTGTGTGACTGCTCCTTTAACTTCCTCATGCGTCCAAGTGTAATTTTTATATGAATTAATATCTTGCAGAGGGTGAAAAATTCTGTCAAGAAGTGCTGTCCCTGCAAAGCATTATTAGCTGGATCGACAGTAAGGCATAAAAAAATTCAGGAACATTGAAATGGGGTGAAAAGCCTCATCTTTTTTTTTTTTTAATTTTTTTTTCCATAGTCTCCCACTGTCTTTTACTCAGCATCTGAGGAATGCTGAGTAAAACCTCGTGGTGGTGGGCTTGGGGTGTGACAGGAAGTCATTTTGCCAATCTGAGAGTGTGGGGTAAGTTATCTGACACCAACATAAAATAGAAGGTAGAGGAGCTGATTGTTTCCTCACTGGTTTGACTTTGGGATGGGAGGATTTCTCACAGCTGGGGGATTTGGTAATCTCCCAGATGCAGGCTTTGAACAGAAAATGCACACCACTGTCAGAGCGAAGTTTCTCAGGTCTAATATGGGATTATGGTGATAACTGCATGCTTTAATGAAATCTCATAGCTGGGATTTGAGAAGGAGCTGCTCAGAGCATGCCAGTAATGGCTGCAATGATGAGATGTGCAGCTCTCAGCACTGCTCAGAGCAGAAGGCAGAAGGCCAGCAAGCAGGCAAAGCTTCTAAGCACTGCAGAGATCTTACAGCTTGGAGATGTTCGTAACTAGATCATTATAAATGCTGACGTGGTAAGGTCATCTGGATCTATCTCACAAGCTGCATTGCATACAGTAGCGAGGCACTTTGTGTAGACACAGAAACCTATTTCAGTGCCTGGAGGGGAAATAAAAGTCAAATGCTTAATAGAGGCAGTGTTCAAATTCACAGTGAGTGTGAAGGAAGGAAACTTGTTTGAAAATACTTCTAGAGATAATGAGTGGAAATCTGCAACAGTTACTTTGAGGGAATGAGAAACATTCAGTCATCTCCCATGATTTCTTCGCTTTCATTTCCCATTCAGAGTTAGAAATGGAGGAGATAAATACATCTCATGGATTTCCCCTGTCACTCAAGTTGTGATCTAACATAACTCTACTCAGAAAGTCCAAAAAGCTTTTGTTTGTTTTGATCACAAAGAAAACCTTTGAACTGTGACATCTTCAGGGAGAAATGTGTTCAAACGATGCCAGGAAACAGCCTGCACTGTCTGTCCTCTTTCCTGCACTGCAGCCCACCTCTAGGCTGGACTTGGCTACCAAAGCAATCCCTGCATACTTGCCTCTGAGTGCTGCCAAAGTGAAATGTTTTCAAGATAATGTGCTAAAATCCAAGAATGTACTAGTTTTCCCAGTGAACAAACACCCCTGTGCTCAACCAAGTGTTGTTTGGAAATGTTTCTTCTGAAATGTTGGAAATGTCTTTTTGCTATAACAGGAAGCTACTAGCGTGCTTCTGATGTATCCCTCTTCAGTTTTAGTGTATGTTTATTATTAAAAACAAGCTGTTGAGATTCAGAGTCATCCCAACAATCCTCCCTTCCGTGATGCCCTGAAAGGTCTGCTTATGTAGTGTAATTCTAACCAACACAAATTCTTTCTTCCCGAGGAACATATAGATAAAGGACTGAAGTCATCACGTGTACACAGGACTGCATGAGATTCTTAGCTGAATATCCGCTAGTTGCTACTCTTTTTGGATAAATTCCAACAGAAAGATGATTGACCCTTGTACCTTTTCATAAATCTCACTTCAGTCATTCTGTACAACATGTATTTAAAGAATGAACATAGACATAATTAGAATATAAACATCAACACTAAAACTATTTTTTTCTATAGCATTCATTAAACAACTCCTTCTTGGTTACTTCTGTAGTACTGCCTCATATTTCTACACAGCATCTGGGAATATAATTGCACTGGTTGCTTTCTATGACTGATAAATACCATGAACATTAACATATAATCAGTAGAAATCATAATCATATAGTTCTGTTGTTTTTGGCCAGTGTCTTTTTCATGCACATAATCTTATTTTTTGGAGTGCACAGCCCTTACACAAAGTGAATGGTCTATTTTCTTTTGCCCTGCGTTTCATTGCTTAGGCTACAGTAATTATGCCTTACTGGTCTTCTTTTACTTACATTACAATTACTGTTGTCACCATAAAAATATGACCACGTACGGGTTCTTAAATGTCATTATTCGAAAGATCCATTCTTAGGCAGCAGCCAAGCTTGCAATGAAAGGACTATTTTGATTACAGCATTTTAGCATCTGGCTCAGCTCATCAGGTCTTTTGGGATGGTTCAACCTAGCTGCTTAAATCTACAACTGGTAGCACAGCTGTTGCAGACTCCAGCAGTAGATACACAAAGTGACCACAAAGATGGTACTCCCCGAGAATTTTTTCTTTGAAAATAAAGCAGAGGAATGTCTTTTAAAGAGCACACTTTATATTGATATTATCTATCTTGTTGCCTACTGAAGAATTGTTTAAACTGGTGCTTGCAGGAGCTTAGCAATTGCTTGTAGCTGATGTGGAATTCCTGGTCAGTCAGGATAAGGGCCACCTTTCACTTTATTATGGTTTTGAAATCCCATATAATGATATATGTCTTTAAAGTACAGATTTAACACTGCTAGACAATAATACCTTGCAGAGATTTGTAACAATTTCCACAACACCCCTGAAGAAATGTTTACAGAGATTATGCTTTGTACTAGCTGAAATCATGCTGATGAGGGTTTGGTGACAGAACATTAAGAGAACTATTAAGTGATAAATATCATACAGGCTTTGTTGTCTGTCTAGCTGGTGAACAGTGAAGAAAGAGGAGGAGGAGGAGTGTGTGGATGAGGATGGCTACTTTGCCCAGTAGCCAAGCTGACAGTGGTTTCAGAAAGAACATATCTGTTTTTCTCTGAGGGGCCTCCCTGAATTTGCACTTGTGGTTCATGTAGAAAGAATGTCTTGAATCCAAAATGCTAAAAATTGTAATGGAGTTCCTAGATTTTCCATACATTTTTGTGTGGACTGCACCTTTCCATTTTAACAGGCACGGGGTTCTCAGAAGTGGCAGAAATGCTGCTAGAAGTGAAGCTCCAGATGAGCTATTGACTTTATTTTTGCAGAGTTCTGAGTTTCAAGAAAATTAAGCGATGGATAAATGGGTCACATCCTTGCCTGGCCTTGGGGCCAGCTGCCACTCTGCATACATGAATGCATGAGTCATCTCAATGCCTAGGGGAGGAGGTAGCTCCATCAGTGAGGGTAATGCGACAGCTTGCTGGAAATTAGAATGGAGAGAGGGGCTCTGCAGAAGTTTATGAGCAGAACAGGTGGCAGAAAATAAGGGGTAATCACACATTTTAAATTAAAAAGAGAAAATACTCTCCTGGGGCTGCAAAGCCCCAAAATCTTCTGCTAGGTGCAGGAAGGCTCCTGTGAGATACAACGCATTGGCCACCTAGCAGCCGTCTTCTGGCAGTCTGCCTCTGTAACTAGGAATACTACTTATTTAGGTTACCACGGGGCAATATATGCTTCACTGAATGTCCACCTGCTGCAAGTGTATGTCAGCAGTCAGATCCAGAGAAGCCATTGCAGGTGAAGTGGATTTCGGTTTTTGTTGTTGTTGTTAATCTTTGTGATAGGCTTTTGGAATATACGCTCTATTTTCTTGGCTGCATATACAAAACAAGCTGCACAGTCTTGCTTCTTCTGATAAGAAGGGATTTAAGAATGCAGGATCTCAACGACATGATGCAATGTTCTCAGATCTTTTTTCATAGAATTACAGAATGGTTTGGATTGTAAAAGACCTTAAAGATCATTTAGTTTCAACTCCACTGTGATGGGCAGGGACAATTTCCACTAGGTGCCCAGGGCCCCTTTTAACCTGCCCTTGAATGCCTCCAGAGACGGGACATCCACAGCTTCTCTGGGCAGCCTCTTCCAGTGCTTCATCACCCTCTACAGTGAAGAATTTCTTCCTAGTATTTTCTTCCTAATATCTAATCTAAATTAATCTTTCAGTTTAGAATCATTACCCCTTGTCCTATCACTGTGCTACCTGACCTTGCTCTCCAGCTTTCTTATAGAACCCCTTTAAGTACTGGAAGGCCACTGTAAGGTCTTCCCAGAGCCATCTCATCTACTGACTGAACAAGTCCAGCTCCCTCAGCCTTTCTTCATAGGAGAGGTACTCCAGCCCTCTGAACATCATCATGACCTCCTCTGAACCCCCTTCAGCAGGTCCAGGTTCTTATGCTGGGGAAGCCAGGGCTGGCTGCAGTTCTTCAGGTGGAGCCTCATGAGAGTTTCCAAAAATATTCACCTTTAAACTTTTGCTACTAGATGGATTAATTGGCCTAGGGAAACAGATTAGCACGCTATTTATTAAAATAGCAGTGATCACGAGCAGCTGTGCTAAGTCTAGAAAGCAACAGAACTTCTATTTCTTACATGCATATTATTTGTATAAGGGAAAAAGAATGAAAATATGGGAAAGGAAAAAAATCATTTTCCTGCATCATAAAAGTCTCTTCAGGTCTCACCTACAGGATGTCTATGTGGTAGACCCCATTGTTGCAGAGAAGATTTTATCCTTTCAGGCAACTTATTTAGGTGCTAAATAGAAAGGCAAAGAAAGGAATTTGTCAAGATCCTTGATTTCATTTATAGTATTTCATCATTTGTCTTTGCTTCCAATTTGCCCTGCAATTGTGCTCTTTCTACTTGCCTTATACGAACCGTTGCAAGAATCTTTTCTGTACTTTTCCATTTTTCTTTGTTTTTTTCACTTTCTTTTATTTTCCCTGCTTGCTGTTCATAGTGACTGACCACTCAACTTTTGAAATATTACTGACATTCTTATTCTCCTTTTCACTATGTGCCTCCAGCACTCCAGCGCTGAAAGTCAAAAAGCCAAGGCTCATGTGGCAGGTGGGCAAGTGCTTATTTTGCAAATATATTAATTTGCATGTGAATGTGCTCATTTACACACAAATGCTTTCATTCATACCAATAAAAAGATACTCTCCCTGTGCACCATTTGTGCAAACAAAAACTAGATTCATAAAAGCATCCAGAAAAGTAGGGGAGAGGTCAGGTCTTTTGTCATTTTGGGTTTGGTAGTAAGGCTCACTTTTAGATACAACGTTCACTTCTAGTAAGTGAACACCTCTGATAATATAACCAAAATCCTATTTTCAAGTACCGTAGATTTTAAAACTAATTACTGCACAAGATAAGAGTTTTCTTTCCATGAAGTACTACCTAGTGTAGATCTAAAATAGTTCTGATGCAAACTGTGACCACTGAGAACTACTATAAATTAATGAAACAATAACTAGATATTCAGAAGGTCAAGTACAATTTTCTCCTAAAAATGTTTTAACATAGACCAGAAACTCTGAAGGCCTTTTACTATGTTTATAAAGGTAGATTAAGGAAGCATAATGTAACAATGAGCTTTTCTGAAAAAATACTTTTTTTTTTTAAATCTGGAGCCAGCAAACATTTTTTACACTTATGGTAGGTAAATTGATGTATGTTGTGTCATTGTAATAGCCTTTTCTCAAGATAATCTGTAGCATATACACCCTCCTTCCTTACTTATATCAGGAATTACAGGTCAAATGCAGGAAACCCAAACAGTATTATGTATCTGTAGAATTTGGGTGTTGCCATCATCAAATAAGAGGGTAACCTAAGAGATGAGGTCAGCCAACGCTTGATAACAGACTACCGGCAACTTATTTTTAAAGTGGTTTGTATTTTTTGAAGTGGTTTTTGGGTGTGAGGGAATGGGAGGAAGAATTATTGGAGGAGAATATTTGCTTAAGTTTTGGAAGCTTCCTCTATGAAATAAGTGCTGAGACATTCAAAAATCTTTCAGATAATCTAGTGTGACTGCCACTGATCTTTGTCATAAGAAATCCCAGGGCCTGGGATCTGTCACAGGAGATCTTCTCTGGATGCTTAAAGGCTTCCTTTTAAATTGTTTGTCACGGTTCTGCTTGTCCCAAGATGACCTGCTTCGAAGAAGATCTTGAGACATTTTTGGTGGCTCTTATAACATTTCATACAAGATCTTAATTTTGTTCCTGGGTTGTTTCAGAAGAAAGAAAAGATAATGGTGGGACAATGTAATTCTGCAGCACCAGTTTACTCCTGTCATGTAGCACCTCAGGGCATTCAGTTACATTCCTCAAGACAGGAGCAAAAGATGAGTACCAAAGATGAAGATATGGAAATGTTTGTTAATTGACTTCTTGTACTTTGCACTATGTCTGCATGCAATGACCCATTCTTCAAACTTCTACTGGTTCAAAAGTTATGGTGGTTTTAGGGTAGTCAGTACACTACAAATGACCATAAATATGCTACAGTTGGTTCCTTCACAGCAGAAGATTGTAATAGAATTCAGTAAAACCCTGTCTCAAACTTAAAAGCCCTCATTAGGGAAGATTAGCAACCAGAAGTTGAGTATCAGGATGGTGACAATAGGGAGATCTCGCAGCATCAATGTAGGTTAGCAATCTACTATTACTTCTGATAAAGACAGAGCTAACAGCACATCAAGTAGAGAGTGATGTCATAAGATTGTACTAAAATCCACTTAACTTACATAATTTTCAGCAGTTAAATATTTGAAGTGGTCTAAAGTAGAAGCAGGCATGGAAAAAGTAAGATCCTGCCTAATGCTTTGCACCTTCTCAGAGACCCCTGGTAGCAGCGTAGTGGAGCTCTAACACTTCTATAAATCTAGCACATTAGCCAGATAATTTAAAGTCATTACAGTCAATATGCGTTTCAAAAATTCAAGGAAAGAATAGGATGGGGTTACTCCTGGCCAGTGTTTGGAAAGATGAAAAAGAAATAACAGGAAGATGTTTCAGAGCTTTTTCAGAACCACAACTCAAAGGAATCATTATAAAGTGAAGAAGTAAAGGCCAGTGTCGCCGCCTTGCACAGAAGGATCTAAAAAGTTTTTGTATTTTCTATCTCTGATTTCATTACTCCTAATAACTCGTTTCCTGATGGAAGGTAAAGAGACACCTGAAATACAGATTTGAGTCCTTTTACTTAAACCTTTATCCCTTTGTCATGGTAGTTTTTTTTCTTCTGTAGCCCCATTCATCTGCTCTACTGGAACTTTCAGTCGCGCGGTGTTAAAATATGGCTGTTCTAAGATAATATGCATTAACTTTTAAAAACCTGTTATATACATAACCTATTGTATTAATATAAAACGTTAAGGCCATTTTTTCATTTTCTGGGAATGGCCCATTACATTGTGAGCAATCTACTCTTGCTTTTTTAGAAAAGACTTTGAACTCAACACAAAAGGAAAATATAATCATGTACAACTATAAAGACTGCTTTTTTCCCTTTTGTGCAGCGTAACAGAGGTGGATAAGTAGCATGGTAATGAAGAGATGGACCGTCTTTATTAGCACACTCGGTGAAAGGGTTCTTTTCAGAACTTCAACTTTTCTTATCTTCTTAGTTTTCATGACGTCTATTTGGACTCTTTCCTTTTCTTGACTTTCTTTTAAATATGTCTAACAGACTGGCAAAGCCAAGCCAGTTCATCCTTCTTTCCAAAGAACACTAGATACAAAGTCTAGTGGTTTAGATGCTTCCATAAAAGTTTTTCATATATTTAGAGAAGTACTGCTGCTTGCATTTTTAGAAACTAGTCACATGCATATCTCAAAGTCATTCTTCAATTTCTCTATAAACAAACAATTAAACCTTTGCTATGTTTTAATACTGTAGTTAAAGGAAGCTAATGAGATAGGAAGTTTCTTTGAGTAACAAAATGGAACTAGAAATACCACTTAACCCTCTGCCCTAGAAATTGGTTAATATAGTAGATTTGTAGAAGACTGTTTGATGATCCCTTGCCCTCTTCTACAATGTGATCTACAACCCCTTTTTTTTTTTATGTTTCTGTGTTCCTCCTCCATGCTCCCTATTTTCTGATGTTCCTCCTACCCCTTCTAGCTTCAGTGTTCTTTGTTATATAGGCAGCTCACTTTTAATCTGGCCCAAGCTAAAAAATATCAATAGACTAAAACAAAATGGCTGTATGATTACAAAAAGAAAAACACACACCCCTGTAGGCAGTACATGAAAACTACCTTTCCTACTGCCATTCTGATGTAGGGGCAAGTATTTCACCACATTGAGCTCTTTGCACAGATTTGATGTTGAAAAATATTTCTCCAAAACAGAATTACAAAGTAGATATTTTTGCCAAGTCTTACAATTTTTTAAGAAGTTTTCTTCATTGTTTAAAAGTGCTCCTTAGATACAAGCACTACATATAGTTAAAATAGCCTTTTCCCCATAAATTTGAAAAAAAAAAAAGAGGAAAATGTTTTCTTTCAAACATATTGTATTGATTTTTTGGACATTTGAATTCAGGACACTCATTCCAGAGGTGCTCTATAGTTCCTTTGGAGTCTTCAGCTATATTTGACTGGTCAGAGAAGTGAAACTGTTCTACACTTGATAGTGGGTGGGAAACAACAAGCTGTAACTTGTACACAACACATGTTCAGAACAGTGTAACAAGTCCTGACATGTTTATTTCAAACTGCCTGCAAGATGCATAAAATCTTTCGTTAGCTGTCAATTCCTACTGTACTCTTACTAATTAAGCATAGGAAGTACATTACTGTATTGAAGGAATTCACTTACTGATACAAGTACTTACCTGGTATGAGGCTTTACAAATTATTGTGAAAGTTTTAAAAATAATTTATTATATTGTTAAGACCACGTCATTTAAAAATAACATACATATATGGTTTGCTTTTTCAAAGTTCCAAATTATCAGACTCTCAATGATGTGCAGGTGTATTGATTAAAAATTATTCTGAAGGTAAAGCAAAACCTTGTAAATTCTCTGCACAGAATCCCTGTTGCTCTCCCTGTTTTCACTTATTGGCTGCAGCCTATGCCAAACCTTTTTTTGTTAATATTTCAGTTGGTAGGAGGTAAGGCATAAAAGTTAGCATCACTTCTCCACAGGCTGTAGTATCTTTTCCAAGGGTTCAATGAAAAGAAAATTTTCTCAGACTTACTGCATGCACTACATCTTTTCTGTGTCAAGTGGTAGGAATTTCTTCCTACAGAAATGAATTTGAAACTGGCAGTTGAGCAAGAAATGTTGCAACCGTAACAATGTTGATTTATTACAGTGCATACAAAGCTATCTTGTTTTTGTCTTGTGTTCTGGTGAATTGAGCCTGCGCTATCTAAAATTAAACATGTCAATACACTGTGCATTACATCTATTCACTTGCATTTAGAACCAGTAACCCTCTCAATTCAAATGAACTTCAGTACTTGCTGCTCAGTCCTTGGCAGCTCATTGGGTCAACAATATCGGTTTCTGCAGCAATCAGCCAGCTTCAGATCCATCTGTCTTTTGTTCCTTATAGAAAGCTTGGCTAACCCAATAAGAAAGCGCCGCATACTTTACACTAGTCTAAGCAAGACCTATGACAAGTATACTGAACATTCAGGAAGTAAGGTGATTGAAAGCAAAGCACATGGGTATGTTCCCTTTGCTCAGAAGTTTCCGGGAATATGCAATTAGCATGCTACAAAATATTTAGTGTAGCCACACCCATTGTAACACTGCAATACACATCCCAGCAACAGCAGAGATAAGATACGAACTTTTACAAAATCACTTCAGTCATCATACTCCACAGTGTCTGTCTTTGAAATCTCATGTCCAATTACTTGTCAGAGGAAAATTCCTATTGAAGCACAGTACGTATGGACTTTCTATGTTTTAATTTTTATAGCGAAGAAAACAAATTTTCCTGTGTCTTCAATGCAATAAAAGCACTCCATGTTTGAACAATGGGACAAGGTTGAGTGCATCACTAGACCTGAGCTCACAGATTTTCTCACTGAGTTTCTAGTTCTTGCCTATGATTGACTGCACAGGTCCTTTCTGGCTAGCCTGAGAAAACAGCAAGGATAAAGCAACTAACCCCTAAACCCATTGCTAAACAGACTGAATGAAGCTGCCACAATATTTTGTGCATTACTTATACAGATAGCTCAATACCTATCTGATTCAGGCACCAGTTCAACACCAATGCTTTCTGAATGCATCTGACCTCAGTGCTCAGGGTCTTGACTGACAGGTGAGAGATCCTGGGACAGTAGGTTCTCATCTGCCATTGAGCACACCTTGCATACTGCTCAGGTGCTGTGCAGCTGATTTGTTTTGCTAAATTGCTCATGTGCAAAAACTTCAGATTTTCCTTCTCTCTGAAACATTTCATATACATTTTGAGTTCCTATTCACAAAGATACAGAACAGTAAGAAAAGGGATCAAATACAAAGCAAATCACAGATTTCCAAATGAGAAGGGCTGAAAACCTATAGCTATGTTCCTTTATGAAGAACAGGAAATAGATAATATAGAACTACAAAAAGTAGGTAGACAGATTTGCTACTTTCTATTACTAGTTCCCACAATTTAAGAGCAGAGATGAAACAGATAAGCACTATATATTTAAAGGCTAAGTTAAAAACTCACGAAATGTATTTTAGATGCAGTATGTAGATAAAATGAAACAATCACTAGGAGATATCTGTAAGACCAATGGATTAGCAGAACTGAGGAAAAAAATAAATCATTTGTAAAGGATAATAAGAATACTCACAAGTACCAAACCAACCATCAATGCAAGTATTAACTGACTGAGCTATAAATCAAAACCCACCTATGTCCACTTTAAGGTTCCTTTGTATTTTCTCAGAACTACCTAGTACTTGCCAGTTTTAGAGGCTGAATAATGGGTTGGACAAAGCAACGATTTGATGAAGACTGACAAATGCAATATTTCTGTTCCAGAAGAGTCACTAAACAGGCTGATTTCTGCATTCATGCTACTTTAGCATTTCCCCTGAGACTACTGACAAAGGTTATTCCTTCTGGCAAATTTATTTACTTATTGTGCAGCTTTCAAGATCTTACAGAAAGATGGGCTGACTACATGTATTTCTCTTCAACCACGAATGGTGACTCTCATAGACTACGAATGGAAATGGCTACTATCCAGGCTACTTTAGGCTTTGTAACACTGATATAGAGTGAAAAGAGATGAATCAGACTAAATTGTACAGATAGCTGAACTGCCAAATTCACGCACTGTGCCTCATATTTTTGTAGACGAGAAAAACACCAAGACTTCTCTCATAGTGATTTGTTTAATTTTCTTTATCTCAGTTACAGTGGTAAGTATCCAAATAGGGAAATGAGGTTAAATTTGGCTCAGCTTCTGAAAATTTGAGTTTGAATTTATGCTTCAAAGTGCAGCTGCAGTGTTGCTGTGAAATATGCTGCTATAACTGTACATCCTCAAAGACAGAAAAAAACATTTTAGATTTTAGTGAAAGATAAAGCTGCTGGCTGAAAGATGACAGGCTGCTATAGCAATGTTGTTTTCTATTGTGCTAAGTATTTGCTGTAGTAGTCTGTTCACAGCATTTAAATACAGAAATATTTCATTTGAAATATAAGCTTAGGTAAGCCTTGGGTTTAATCATTATAATGACAGAATTTTGCAACTGATTTGGATTTTCATTTTCAGCTGAATGTAATACTATCTTATGAATGTATATTTTATGCAGATTCCCACAGATACTTGGGATATATATTTACACCTACTTGTTTCTATACAACAAATAATCTACTTGCTTATTTCTGTGGAGACTATATACAAATTTTGTAACACTGAACAATGGCAACAGATTTTTTAAAAAGCAACTGAAAAAGTGGATGCGATCTATTATTATTCCCTTTCTTAAACCTTGTTCTAATTGTCAAGTTATTTAAGTTCATGTAGAATATAAGTAAAGTCTGGATGAACGCACTAGACTCAATGCTTGTTTAATATGAAGCCTACTGCAGACAGGATTACATTATAAATACAGAGGTAACTTTTTTTTTCCTTAAACATTTCAATCCTTTGACCAAAAATAATGTGAGGCAGTATGCTCAGCTTGAAAAGTTTTAGATCCCCGAAGTTCTGGATAACCAGAAATCCTGTTTTTACCACTGACACAGTTAAATATTCTACATCACATATGTAAACTAAAACAGACAGGAGTATAACTGCAGGTTAATAGTACAGTTTTTGCTTACTGCAGTGATGACTTTTAGCTGATCCTGGTTGAAATGAAGAAACTGTGCAATAATTTACTAAGCGTAAAAATAGTTTTGTTACTGCTTCTTCTTGTAAAGAAGATGAAAAAACATCTGGATTTCAAAACAGATAAGTGTGTTAATTTGATATTCTATACCTACTTGTATGTCAGTAGTTTTCTATGAGTGGGGAGATAAGTATATGAGGCTTAACTTAGTATTTGGAGTTCTTCCTATCTTTTACACACCCACAGAACTGGAAGTATTCCATAACTTTAAAAGCAAATCTGAGGTTAAGAAAATAGCAGTATTATTATTAATATGTTCTGGTTCCAACAGCTCTATATCATCACTGCTTGCTTTAAAATTGTATACTTGCAGAGGGCATGTACTATTCTTGAATTCTTTGTTGTTCACTTCGAAATCAAGCTTAAGTCTGGAGGTGAGGGAAAAGTCTAGAGAAAGGATTAAAGAAAAAAAGAATAGGGAAAGAAAAGGGAAATAGCTACAGGCCATACTGATAACATGAACCCACTGGTGACCATCAACTTGTGCACATACTGTCAGTGAATGACAAAGTAGAACAATCAATACAAAATACCTCTATAACAAAACTTATAATAATATTATAATAAAATATAATATGTTAAACTCTAAACTCAATATCTGATCCAACTTCCAACCCTAAGTTATTAATTCACAATAAAATAGTTTTTAGTACGTCGAAAGATCTATATGAAAAACTTTGTACATGATTATCAGAAACAGACGCCTACCTAAACTGAAAACTTGTGCCGAAAGGAAAGAATAGAAACTGAACACGAACAGAATCAGAATCTATCCTTTCAGACACTGTATACCCAGGAAATTTCACAACTTACAAGAAAGTTCATATCTTGGCAAGTTAGGACTCTTCTCAATGAATCACAGAACTGCAGATCTGGAAAAAACCTCCAGAAGCAATTTAGACCATCCTTCATCCCAGTAGTGGGTTCAGTTTCATCTCTGGCAATACTGACAAGCACTTCCTAAAACACTTTGATTACAAACAACCCACAATCTTTCCAGGCAATCTATTGCAGTCTTGCAGTACATATACTATTAGATTTTCTACCTCTTAATATCCAATTTTAAACTTTGTTCCAGTTTATTATTTCTTGCCTTGTGCAAAGTAAATAGGAAAAAAAAAATACAATTCTCCTCTTTACAATGGCTTTTTATATCTTCAAAGATTGTTATCATGTTGCCCCTGGTCCTCTCATGTTGAAACCTTCCCAAAATACAGTGCCCAAAATCAGACTGGTGCTTTAGCTGCGGCCTACACAAAGAGAAAGCAGAAGCAGTATTATTTCTTGTGCCCTGCAGCTTACTCTCCTGTTTGTATCTTGCAATTATTTGGCCTTTTTGCTTCTTCCACCCCCCCCCCCTTGTTAAAAGCTTTTCTGTTTTGCCAGAGAACTTAAATGTAGACTTTCACTAATGTGTTCTAGATACTCCCAGGACATAGTTATTTTTAAAATGTTAAAAACAAGTTCTGACTCTAATTTTAACTTTCTACATTCTGTTTGTTAGCAGCATCACACATGTTGCCAAAGACTCCAGCTGCCTTCTTTTAGTCATTTTCCAAAGCAATACATACACTCAAAATGTTCTGATTTGGCAGCCAGAGCCTGAATGCTAATGTGTAGAACAAAGTGTATTATATATTTATTGTAAATAACTGTGTTCACACATCTTTGCATCTAGGCTTCTGCATGGATGCACATACACAAACAAATTTTATATTCCATCCTGCTGGAAAGTAGAACATACTACATTGTAGAGAATAGTAGAGTAGATACACAAGGGTTGGAACTTGGCTAGCCCGCCTTACAAAGCCTGCAAATAGGGTCCATTTTGCATTTGTTTTGGTGGAATCTCCTTAGCACATTTTAAGCAGCTGGATGTCAACACTGCAGATTTTGTTCAGCTAGAAGCAAATCTGAATTTTTAAGTCTTTGAACTCTAACCTCTTACTTGGATGGTTCTAAAAATACCTCACAGTGCTATTTGTATATGGGTCCACATGTTTCTCTTTGTATAAATGAAACAGCTTTACACGTTTTCATACCATGTTCCCTTAAAAATCTTACTTGACCTGTAACTCAGAAGAAAGAGGTACTGCTTCATTTAAAAATATCATAAATTTGTTACTGAATTTAAATTACAAAGCGATGTTTATAACTTAAACTGTTAAGTTCTGAGAGCACTGTCAATAGATTTAAATGACTCCTTTTCCCTTGAGTATGACAATGGATGGATGTGACTCAAATGTTGGTCCAGACTCAAAGAGAAGTGTATTACAGGCAGCTGAGTCCTACATTTGATGGAAGAACTTTTCAAATTCACAGAGGCTTACAAATGCCTGTATGATATATGTAGATATTAATATCTAAACTCTTGAAATCGATTTCCTTCTGGAGAAGGAAAAACCATACTTGCTTGGAACAGACTGGTGTCGTAGAGATGAATCAATTTATCTAAACATAACCTTCCATTAGGTGCTATAAAAGTAGACATGACTTCTCCAAGTATTTTCTAAAAATGTCTGTATACAAATGTTCTGACAGACCAGCATTCACTTGTGATCAACTGTCACATCTTTAACATTAGATGCATTCTTGAATATTTCTGGAAGCAGAGAATGGATAGCAATGTGTTTTAGGCCTCTAGAAGTCACCTGGAGCTATACAATGGGAGTACGTTACCTTATAAGAAATCCAGATACTCTCTTACAAAAACATTCTGCCAGGATGCAAATCAAAGACAACTATAAGAGGGTTTAGAAATCTATTAGCCTTGTCTGCTGGGAAACTTGGCTACTCGTCAGTCTCTCTTTTATACTTCTGGTTCTGAGTAATGCTTTCACTTCTGGTCGTGTGAAAACAAATACCCCTGTATATTTCCATGAGATCAGTACAGATGCATTCTCATAGTTCAGTGCAGATTGCCTGACATTCTGCTGAAAGTGTAATTGCTGAATCATCACTGCCTGTTCATTGTGACTAAATCCCTATTACCTTTTGAAAAACATGACTCATTTTGAAGGACACAAAAGGTATTTATTATTGTTACAGCTTCTTGGCCTACATGGTTATCTCATGAGATTCTGCAGATTGTTTCTGTTGGAAAAGAAGTTAATGATAAGAGCAGAGGATCTCTGAAGAGAATGTATGAAGATCTGATTTTGAGCTTCTGTATCTGAACAATGACACTGATTACTTTTGTTTGTAGCTTCACTAGGTTTCAGTTCTAAATGTGTGGATTTTTCTTCTAGCTATCATTCTGCTGTTGCTATTTCAGGCTGTATTTCATGTTTTCTTACTCTTTTTTCCCCCCTCATTTCTTATGTTTCTCTTGTTCCTCCCTTACACAAAGATATTTCCAGAAATCATTTCTTCCAGGTGTTTAAAATCACTGCTCACATGCAACTTTGAGTGATTACACAAGTTTGCACTGTTAATTCAAGTCTCTCTTTTTTAATTTACCTAGAAGATATTTGTTTCAGTAGCCTAATTTAACTTGACAAATGTATGCTACGTATTCTGTTGCAGGTTGGAAGAAAAAAGCATGATGCCTTTAAGTACCATCTGGACCACCAACTCAAATTTAACATCACAAAAATTCAGTCTTCTGTTTCAGGTATTATGCCTTATCCCTCTGTCCAGACCAGAAAGCTTGCTATAAACATCAGATTTTTTTTTATCTTATATGCAGGTTTCAGAACTGTCTGACAAGTCTATAAATAATCTCTTTTCTGTGCACTGACCACCCATCTGCATAAAACCTTACAAGATATACTTTCAAAAGCATATCAGTTCTGGACTCCAAAAGAAAGTGTGGAAATGAGAAAAATTATGCTTGGGACGTCTCAAGTTACATGACTGAAGAGGTTTTGTGTGAGGCCAAAAATTAGAAGCAATATCTGCAAACCAAAGAGGTTATGCAGATCTAACATAGGCAAGCTCTCTGCTTTATGTCTATTCTGACCTTTACATTGGCTTAGGTGTTTCATTGTCATACTGCTTGCTGATGAGTACATTCACAAGGAGTTAAGATGTTTCTTTGGTATTCTAGATAAGAAACGTTAGATATGTTCGAGTCCCTTGAGTGAACACCTGAAAGTCCCAAGAGACAACTTCCAGGCAGCTTTCCCTTATTTCCCTAGCCATCTCACAAAGATTTTTCCCTCCATGTTTTTGCTTACACCACTATTCACCTCTTTTTCTTCTTCTCTATTCCCTTTGCTTAGATCTCACCTGAATTGGAAACAAATGCTTCAACTCCAACTGTAGTCTGGCCTATTTCCTTCCCAAGCTCCCACTAAGCTCTAATTACCAGTTTAGTCTCTGACTCTACTATTCTTAAATAATCTATAAAGCATCCAAAGCATCTCTTGATCTTTTCTTCTTACCCTGCTTTACACAAATGCCACACTAGCATATGCATGCTTCAACACTCTGCCTCACTTGCTGTCTGTGCCTTTGTTTCACTTACAAGGAGGTAGGAAGTTGTTCCAAAGATGACCATGCTTTTGTTCCCTAGTGGGCTGAGAGGCTAGGACTTGACTGTGGGAATCACAAAGCAGAAAAATGCACAGTACTAATATTTTAAAATGAGACAGTTCAGCCAGACAGTGGCAGTTTACTCTTTTTTCTGGCCATGACTCAGACTAAGCCAGAATTGCAGAATGTGCAATGGAAATTGCAAATTCAATGGCTACAGGCCAGTTAAATTTATAACATGGTCAGTGAGAACATCCCACTTGTCTAAGGCAGATCTATTCCTTGCAAAGCCTGTGTTTTGTATGATAATAAGAATAAAAACCAGACAAATAAAAAAAAGCTTTTCTAAATGACTTCCAAACCACAACTTCCCAGCATAGTTGAGATCCTGCTAGACAGTGGTAATATTTTTGGGCAACGTAATATTGAAGCTAACACAATGTTGTTGATTGCTCTCTTCCTCCCCCCTTCATATCCCCAGTTCAGCAGCCTGTAATTCTAGCACAGGTAAATCCCATTCTCAGTGGGATTTTCACCTGAGGATTTCGTAACAGTGGTTTTGCAAGGCACATTTGTAGCAAACAAGTGCCAACCATTCCTCCCTTCCACTGCAGGGTAGTTGTGTTACAGTGAAAAGCTTTTAACTATGAATCTGACTGGATTGCTCAACCCCCCTAGGAGACATTCCTGAAACATGAATTTCAGTCTGGCATGCTGAACACTCTGTTCCTGCAGCTGCTGCAACTGCTGACCAGAGCCTCTGTAGTAAGAGAGGACTTTAAGACAGCAACAGCAAGGTAAGCCTGAGAGGGTATGGGAGAAAACAGTGATGCTAAATGGCATTGGTTAAAACCTACAGCATAGATTTAAGAAGTGCTAAGATGTAGCAATCCTATATACAAAAACATCATTTACTGACCGTAATTCTGCTGACTACAATTTCCTAACTGCATCGCCATTCTGTTAATCAGAAAAATAGAATAAAAAGGACACATTTTACTTTTTCAGGTTAATTTAAAAAATATTTATATAAAATCAATTAAGTTCCATCCCGTCCTATAACATTTTCAGTGATGATCAACTTGGCATTAAAGATTGCCTTTTCTGAACTGTCTGGTTCATACATTTACTTAATGAATGTAAGTATGACAAGCTGCTTATTATGGAGTTGCTGTCATAGTTTTTATTCATTCTCATAGAATCACAGTGTTGGCACTAAGCTCCTGAAATCTTTTACTTTTGTCTCAACTCCCTGTCCAATTGAATTGAAAAGTCCTTACTGCAAGTGCTAGTTTTCTTCTGGAAAATAACATCATTCTCTAATTTGAGTGTATAAGGAAAGGACACAAAACTCAGTTTCTTTTGATGGATATTGATTCCTATCAGTTTTTTATCTGATGCCAATTATTAAGTTCCCATTGTTCTTTCCTAAACTGAATATACCATCTGGAAATTAGCATTTTAAATACTGTTAGCACAAGTTATGATGCCCTGTGTTCAGAACTCTTCCCTCCCTGCCTTTCTAAGAAAGCAGTTCTAGCAAACCACAGCAAACTTTCTTATTCTATCACATGTGTACCAGAACATCTGTATGATCAACTTTTACTTCTCTTCAGAAAGAGGTAGGTGCAAATCTAAACAAGCTAATGGGAGACAGGATACATAATAAGGTGATTCATCTCTCTTTGCTCAGCAGACTGAAAAGAAAAACCAAATGTTTCCAAAGCCTTGTGACACACACAGTCCATACCCTTCACTTCTGAGAATATTTCAAGGAACAGCAATGCTTGAGAAAATCCCTAGAACTGTTTAGCAGCATCTTTCACGTAATCAATTATAAGGACACTCAGGACAGAATACTGTTCAGACAAGCAAAACATTCTAAAGCACAGGATTTTTAAGCTGTACTGGAAATTAATGGATAGATAGGAACAGTTCCAAGGCACTTACCCATCACTGTAAAGTCACAGACTACTAGAAAGTGTTCATCCAAGCTCATAGGAACACAGGAGTCCCAACAAGCTGAAAGAAAAAAATGGGGAAAATGACAATTTGAAACTGGAGTCTACAAAAACAGTAACTGAAATAGATTATAATAAAAGATCAAGTAATGGAGTCAAAAGCATGGGAAATACTGTGAAATAAAATCCCATGTGAAAGAAAAATATTCTTTATAGCTAGACTGGAATCAACTTAGATCGCTATAGCTTTAGGAAGCTATTAAAAGCATGCTGGGTTTTGCCTTGGTACTGTAACTCAAGGAGTACTCCCACCTATCATCCTTGCAAAAAAGCATTAACGTTGCACGCATTTAGAAATGCACATAGTCTACCATGGCATTTTTATTTCTCTGAGAATAAAAATCACACTTTATTTGCTATTTATTTCAAAAGACCTTCCAAGAATATAGTGTAGGTCCTGTGACAGGCCCATTTTGCACTGTTTGTTTTGCATGGTCCTAAACAGCTGTCATCTCTGGGGTACTGAATGTGATCTGAAGGTGTTTAACTGCATCCTCATCCAACTCAGCTGGGAGATTGGGCAGCACTTCTCCTCAGAACTCTAACATCCATGAGCAAGACATTCTTCACATGTGGGCCAAGAAGTAGCACACAGTGCTCCAAATCTAGATGGCAGGCTATGCGAGGTGTTGCAGTATATAAGTGCCAGGGGCTGTATTTCTTCAGAAACCACTTAGGGCATGAAAGTGTATGTCAACAAAGCAAGAGCTCCAGAAATCAAAAAAGAATCTCTTTAAAGCTTTACGCATAAAAGACAATTGGCTTTAGAAGTTAGATTATTATTATTATTTTTTAAGAAATATGAACTTACAAAACTTCTTACTGAATGATCTGAAAGACATGAGAAATTGAAAAATGTGTGTCTCCACCTCTCTCCCTCTCTTTTCAAATAGGCTTAGGATATCAAGTACCCAAGTTCCAGGCTATATCAGGAAATCTGCCAGATCTCATGTTTCTGCTGTTTTCAAGCCTAGCAGGAGAGCCACCCACTTTCCCTTAAGACTGTCAATGGTCACAGGTACAGGCTGAGGGACACAAGCACACCCTGTCGGGTGCAACTGCTGCTGACCAGAAACATGATTTCTGGTTGAATTAGGAAGAGAACTTTCACTGGCCTGAAAATAAGTCACTAAAAAACTGCTGGACTGCAACCAAAGGGCAGGGATGAGAGCTTGAGGAGAACACTAGGCTTATAATTCTTGTATTTCTCATTTGCACAGTTTACAGTTCTGAAAGTTCTGTGTCCTGCTGGCAGGCCTCTCTGCACACTCAGCCAAGAAGCAGCCCATTTACTTCATTTTTTTTTTTAAGCCCTTTTTGCCTATGGGAACATTTAGCTAATGAAGGTAGCTGTTTCTAGTAACCATCACATTTTGTGCCTATACGATGTCATAGACAAGAAGTAGAAAGAGTTGTCCTCACCCACGTGTAAAAAAAACAACACTGTGAATGGGGAAAGTTATGGTGATTAACTGTGCCCTCCATACAAATGTAATTAATACACAATAAGGGAAAGACCTGTGTAAGGTTAATTACAATGCCTCAGGAACATGCATTATTCCAAAACAAAACAGAATAATCAAATGCCACTGGGTGAGAGCTGATCAAAATACATGTAGGTCAGCACTAATGCTGTGAGATTGTTCCCAGAACCCAGGCTAGATCAGGTATCTCATTCTACTGTCCAGTCTCTTAATTAGGTACTTAAAATATTAAATATTTAAATCCCTTTTTAACCAATAGTTGTAACAATTTTTTTTTTTTTTTTTTAGTGAAGCATAGAATGATACCTTCGTGTGATGGATTCAAGTGACTCATTCAAGTGATGGGTTACGAGTCAGCACAGATATAAGCCTGTATTTCTGGGATAGTGGTATTGCTTATGAAGGTGTCCTTCTAAACGTCTAAGTAAAAAAACACTCTCAATTTTATAAGCAAAAAAATATAATCACAAAACTTTTCTTTTTTTAAAGTTGTTCCTTATCTTGCTCTCCAAATGAAACTATGAAAATCTTGTGCCTTCTCATACAGCTATCAAACAGTTCTACTAGTTTTTGTTGCAGAGATGAGTCAATATGAAATTGGTTCATTTTGATATATAACATACTGCAGGTCAGTGAAATAAAGCAATTTCACTGGACAATTAAAGTGGTGGGTGAGGGAGAGGCAGATACCAGGTAAATTGTAATTCCAAGTCATGAATAACTGACACGCCATTTCTGTGTTGCTTGGATACAGTTTGTTTAGTTGGTAATAGAATTCACTGAAAATATTTTAACTTCTACTCCTGACAGCTACAAATGTGTGTTCACATGTGATCTTACAAACTCAAATAGCATTAAATGCATACCTGATATACCTCTTCACAAGTGAGCAAAAAATAGCAATGCCAAGTTGCAAAGTCAACACTGAACAATGCAATCGTGTACAACTAATTGCAAGAAATTCTCACTGGTTGGCCCATTTCTTCCTGTTAGCACTGCTCTGCCATACACAGAAAACACAGCCAATTTGCTCATCAGGCTGGCAGTCAGTCAGGTGGTACTAATGGCCTCACAAGGCTGGTGCTGACTTGAGACCAGTTCTAAATCTCTGCTCAGCCATCCCAGCTTACCAAAAAAGCAACTTTTCCTTCCAGCCATACCAATAAGGGCAACATGCAGAAGCCTGGCAGATGACTAGTGCTGACCAAGTGTTGCAAGGTCTGAACTGAAGGAAATATGAAACCCTGTGACCCTTACTCAGAATAGTCAAACTGCATCTGCTCTGGAGCCCTGTATGGTAAGAATGTCTCCATTTTGTGCTGTGAACATGTCTGGAGGAAAGGCATGGGGTAGAGATGACTTCAGTCTTGTTCATCTTGAGCTGCAAAACTGCCATGGAAAGATATCTATTCTTAATTCTACTGAGAAGAATTAAGATATGAAGATAATATTGGATTTAGATTGAGTTAAAGTAGCTGGTACACAGAAGGTTTGTTTATTTATACTGCCTGCTGAAGTAACTTACTAATTCAGAGTATTTGCAAGAACTCAAAATCCAAATGGAATGAACAGATCCATTGACAGCACACAGGCAAAAATGTATTATCAAAAGGGGTTGAATGACATATCATGTATCACATGTTGGTAGTACTCAAATATCTCTGGCATATTAAAGTTCTGATACTATTTCACAATTCAAAGAGTTGCATTCAGCACAGCAGAATTCTGCGAGATCATATTTTGAAAATCATAAAGGGGCCTAACCATCATGTTTAAAATTAGTTGTAGTTTATCTTCAAAGGTCACATTCACATTTTTATCTTTAAGCAGAAACAGTGAGATTTACTTAGTGAACTTGTGACTTAAACAAACAATTGCAAAAACATTCTCAAGCCTTCTTAGACTATGAGTCAAATTTCACATAGTTTTGCATAACGAAATTATGAGCTTACAAGCCATGATAAATTCAGTATATTTACTTAAAAATATTTTAGGCAGCAGTGGAAGCTCAGAAACTGCAACCACCACTATAGGTAACTGCAGATAAATCAGTAGCTGATAGAGTCTTCTAGAGCTAGATCTGTTATATTCAGCATGGGAAACCATTATTAAAAACATCAGTGAAGATCACCACCAATTGCTCCTTTCACAAAATGAGTCTTTCCTAATCAGAGTCAGTACTCCCAAAGCCACGTCTTTATACCCACAATGCAGGATGCATGAAATCTCACATTTCTCATCCTGAAATATCAGTGTTTCTTCTACTATTCTGAATACACAAGTAGTGCTATAAAGAAAATTGTTAAAGGGCAAGTATGCAGCCTAGAGATACCAAGAATTCACCATGATTTTTCAGTTTTAGTAGTTTTGCCATTTCTTAACCTGATAGTTGACAATTTATTTTTTTTTGTTGGCTTCCTTAGAACTACCAACCATGGAAGTGATAATCATTGCCTGCCACCTTTTCAAGAAGGGTGCTTTTGGCTGTAGTTAGAGATGACTGGTTCTTTTGTTAAGCAGTTTTTTTGGGGGAAATAATTTTGATTTCTACTAATATGCTTGCAATAATTGAGGAGAAATTAGTTTACTGTCTCTACCCTTTAGGTTTAGCTCTTTTAAACTGGATAATAGCAACAGACTTCTCATTGCTATTTTTATAGTGATAATGCAATACCACCTAAAAATGAATTACAGAAAGAATAAAGGAAAATCCATGATCACAAAGATTACAGCATATGCACACTTGATTATCCTATTCCACTGAAATCCAAGGAATTCTACAAGACTCTAATGCTACAGATGTGTAAGAATTTTCAGAAATAAACACTAAATGTAAACTGGTTTGTGTTATTTTAAATTGGTGTTAGATCTTCCTTGACACTTTAAAATAATAAAGTAACAGTGTTTCGCTTTCAATAATCTATGTTTCTCCATTTTTCTTGTTTTCCTCTTATTTGCAGAAGTGTAGTCTTGTATCGAAAGACTTTCTAATCCTGCTTCTGGAGGTGGGAGGGAGGGTTGTTATTTATTTTTTCCTCTGGTAATTACCAACTCGTATTTTCCCAGTGACAGCCAAATCTCCCTTACCTCCAGCAAGCTATTGTTCAGTGACTTGTGAGCCAATAGCTGTATTTGTCTTCAAAAAAGTCTGATTTTATTTTGCCTAATTTTTCCAGTCTAAGAAGATTTGCTATTTTTGTTAGAAACTGAAAAAGCCTGGTTTCACAAACGAAAGGAGCTGTTTTCAGATACTTTGTTTTGAAGAGGATTTCTGGAATTCTCAACATAAGCTTTCCAACACATTTCCCAGTCAGATAGCCTTTTCATTTCTGTTTTGATACATAGCTGTGCAGTTCACTTGGAAGTATTTATTCATCTGTCTAAAGCCAAATTTAATTATATTCATAGAGTGAAGAATAAAGGCCTGGACCATGTGCACCGGTGAATTCAATTCACTTTGCAAATTGTTTTTATGGTAATGTTGGAGAAGGTAGTACATACTTTGCAGTAGTAGAGACAGGGCGAACAATTCTATCCCTTGCAGTGGAATGTTAAATAGCAAAAACATTCAGAAAAATAATATGATATTTCTATAAAGCAGCACTAGGGTCACTTAGCTGATAGGGTCACTTGGATGATAAGGTCACTTGGCTACAGTCCTGAACTAATTCACATTCAGATCCCTTTTTACTTGAGTTATGAGAAACCTGAAAAGCTGTTTTTAAGACTGCACATAAACCCTACTTTGTGTACCATGACGAAATGAGAGGTTTCACTTAAAACTGAAATTAGAACAATAAGAATGCCTAAAACAAAAGACGATAGCTTAAATTTCTAAACCAAAACACAGTTAAGATTTAAAGAAATCAGAAAAGTATTAGAAAACATACAAATTTCATAAGCTTCTTGCACTACAAATGAATCATAAAAACAGTACTTCCAAATCCCTTTTATACAGCATTTTATAATTGAGGTGTCTGCTATGGCATAAAATATTTTTCTGCCAGAAAATAAGCATAATTTTCATAAATTGTGCTTTCAAAATAATTGAAAGTGTGGAGTACATTAGAGCATAATACTAGTTAAACTGATTTCATGTTTTAGCAGTTGCAAGTGCAAAAGCTTTGTGCAACTTTACAAAAGTGCTGGCAGCTTCTGTACCTGCAAAGTAAATGTGTTCATATTTCTTGTATTTAGCACCCTCAGGGTGCTGATTTACAGATTCCATTTCACTTTCTCCAAAGCCTTTAAATAATATCCTATGATTAAACTTACTTGATCAAAATTAAGAATTTTGTACTTGTGTCTGCTAGGAATATATAACAGGTATGTGAATGTAAAAATTCCAAGGCTGATTGCTGGCTGGAGATTTTTTTTTTAATACCGAGTCTACTGTGCTAGTAGAGTACACAGCTTATAGAGGTGGAAGTTTCTCAATAACTGTATCTGAGAAATACTGTCTTTTAGACTCACTATCTTGTAAGTAATTAACGTCACTACTCCATACCCGAGACTGGAATTCATACGTGCTTGAAGCATTAATACCGGAACTCCAACATCTCTCCAAAATAATCCCCCAACTATCATAACATCTATGGAGGAGTACATCTTGATCAGTTGTGATATTAACCATTTTCTTTGTAAAAAACAAAAAAAAAGCTAATGTTTGAAAACACATAGGTGCGAAATAAGCACAGCACTGCAGCATTTTTGTACAGGTTTCATCCTGCATTATAGTGTGCCTCCTTTCCTTCTTGCTCAGCAACTTTAAGCAACATTCAGCAATTTAAAAAGTTCAGGTAAGAAATCCAGGACTAGGATTCTAATTCCATAGCACTCTCAAAATGGCAGCTGTAGGGCAAATGAGAAATGTCAAGTTATCACAAGCAATGCTTTTTTCCCCTACTGAAAAGACTCCTTCCATCTTCTCATACAGTAAACTTTAAGGAAAGGCACATAAAAGAATTTTTTTTTTTTTACAGTATTCCTTTGGCATGGCTAAGAAGTACTTAAAGTACAGCACATGTGCTTCTGCCGTACAGTGGAAATGAAATCTTATATAACATCTGTTTAAATATTTTTATTTCAATACATCTACTGCTGTAATTGGATTGTGGTATGTTATCCTTAGTCTTTTCTCCCAGAGAAAAAGTAGCCCTATGTGAATTTCAAATGCTGAAATGTTTTACAAGATTATAATTAGATTACGTGCTATTTCTTGGCTTATGGAGAGCAAAACCAAAAAAGTCTTCAAAAAATAAAAGTTGTTACAATTCACATACTTCACTAGTTTGTCTGCTAGGAAATAGCTCAGTGTTTTTGGTGGATTTGCATAATGCATTTGTACTAGAAGGATACTATAACCTCATCTCTTTGAGAGAGGCTAGAGTAAATCCATTCCTCTGCCAAGTTAAAATGAGAAAGGTTAGCGAGAGGCAGTGCACACTTATGCAGTGTACATCCCTCACTTCTGAGAAACCTTACCTTAAAATCTAAAATATTTTACAAGAGCTGCTCCAAAAGTAATGCCTGCTATTTTATTACATTGGCCTGTGAAGGCAGAGACAGATGTTAGTGGCATGGCAGTAAAGGTTGAAGCTTTCTGCCAATATTCCGTTGCATTTTGTTGCTGTGTGACAGATTGCAGCAGAGTAGCACTCTGACAAACCAGTGACTGACGTGGAAAGAAAAACATGTAATACCTGTACTCTTACCCACACAGGATTCACCCTAGAAAAGACTTATTACACTGTGTCAAAGGCACCAAGACTAAAAGTCTCCAAACTTTTTAAAGACACTGTTCAGGAACCATGGTTTGGCAAAGGCTGGCTAACAGACTAGTAAGAATTTGAGGGTCTAACTTGCTAAGGAAATGCAGCTTTAGTCAATGAAAGCAGAACAAGAAAGCTAAAAATCAAAGTGTCAGAAAATGTTAGAATGGAAAAAAAACCCTGACATTTCGGAGTTAAGTTGTGGATGTGGAAGGATAATAAAGGCTGTCAGTAACTGTATAATTTTATCACATCTTTCCCTCTATAGGAACAACTACAAATACCTTACTATTGATGAGTCATTAGGTCAATGAGAAGGTGCTTCCTCACTGTGTTTCTTGGGTACTCCTGGAAGCCTTACTTCTACTTAATGTCTAAGACAACTTTGTCCATTACTTCCCCAATAGTAACTTCATTTTTCTTTATCTGCATGGAATTTTCTAAATGAGATTCTGCTCTATCATCCTTGAGAAATTCAGATCCTGTATAAACTTGGATTCAGTGAACTTCTGACCCAGCAATCTCTCTTCCTTCCAGTCTAGTGCTCATCTCTTACTCTTTTTGTGTAGTCTCTCATTTGCTTTCTGTCTTAGCTTTTGTTTGTCTACTCTTTCCATCTTTCCCCTATGAAAGCAGCATTAGAAAAATAGGCACTTCAAGATGATTTAAAAGCTGCTGTCAAGCATGAATGTTGCTTATTTCAGGAGACAAGGCAGAATCTGAAAAGGGGAGTCTTTCTCCGATCAGGAAAATCAGAGAAAACTGAAGACAACAGAAAACTCCTATAAAGATTTGCTCTATGTTATCCACTTAAAGCTTTCGGATTTTTGTAATTTTTCTTTAGAGCCAATATGATTTACATGTGGAATAAAACATCTTCAAAATATTTGTTATATCTTTGCTTGTGCAGTGTAATCATTATTTCTCATCTACTCAGGTTCTTTGCACACAGGTGGCACCTCATGATTGCTGTTTGACCACAGGGCTGCTATGTCTGGGATTCCTGTTACACAGCTCACCATTACATTTTTTAGCTACCAAATGCCAACTGTTTGTACCAGCTAGAACTCAGCTCACAGCCACGGTAGTTTCTCTTGCTATTTACTAAATGGCTCACTTTTGTTTCTTAGCCAGAATACATTATTAGGTCTGTCTATGATGTATTCAGCCCACTCTTCAGCCATTTGTTCTGACTTATTTGCAACCAGATTTATTGTAAGGCACATTTAGGAAACTCTGAAAAGACAACTCTAAACATTACATAAATCTGAGGAGTACTGTGTCACTTATACCACATAAATAATTGTATTTGTCTTTCTTTTATTTGCCTAATCTCATCGTTTATTTTCATGGATGTGTGCTGGTGCCCCCATCTGGATCTTAGAAAAACTAAGTCCACAGCTGTGAGAGCCAAACCTTGCAGAAACATGTTTACTGTAAGGAACAGTACAGATGCATGGAAGTGACTCAAAGAATAATTTATACACATGTACTGTCACATCCAGAGACTAAGCTCTTTACCTACAACAGGTTACACTGCACTGTACAAGAAAATACAGAGCACTGAATGCTTTCATTAGAGTAGTCATGTGACACTAATTACACTCCTGTCCTTAGAGTTGTGAAGAACACTGATGCAAATGAAAAAGCTTAGACAGCAATTACCTGAGAAGTACAGCCTCAGACTTACAGAATGTTCTTAACTTTCACTGAAAGAACTTATGAAATTACTATTTGCACCAAAATAACTGGCAAGTTTTATCTGAGCTCACTTTACAGAACTGGACCCACACTCATCTTCTTGACTGAAAGAATTTGTAGAAAACTCACAAAACATATTAAAGATTTATTTATTTTAAAACACAGCAGATCATGTCATTATTTCACGTGAAGGCTAGTTCAGCACTCCCATTTTGTAGAGCTTTTCAGTAAAGCTTGTTAGGAGTGTTTATTTCATAATGCTGATAACATTTTACACATCTTGATTTCACAAGCAAGGAATCAATAGGACATGGAGGACTGCTTCTGTCTAAAAAACAGCAGGCATTGAAAGAAATACAGCTAGAGAGGGAAGATTATACAAATCCTCTGTAAAACACAAGATAGGAGATTTATTAGCTAAGAATTTTAGTACTGTATCTCTCCTTCCCTTGAAAAGCTCTTAATTCTAAGGAGAGGTGTGGCAGATTTTCTGTGTGGCTGCTCAGCTAAATAGAATCTCTATTGCTGAGATTTTGTCTAAAAATTATCATGGAGGAACCCATGGAGACTGCAGTCAACTAATTTTTATATCACATCTTATGATTAAGACAGAAATAAACAGACAAATCTGAACACTGCATCTAATAATGCTTAAGTACCTCTGCTTTAATTTAACTAATTTAATTTAGCTACAGTTGTGAAAAGAATATTTTTAATTTCTGGAACTGATTGCTAAGAGAAATGATGAATAGATTTCAGGTAAAATAGATTTCCTACAGTTATCAAGTAAGGCAAGGTTAAATTTAAATCTAATTAATTTAGCCTGGAAAGAACAATATTATTAAAATAAAGCAACTAAGGATCATCTATACATTAGAAATTTTTTTTGAGCTGTCATCTGTAAGACAGTAAGCACCAAGAAGTTAAATGTACTACTTTGCTCTTAGGAATTCTCAGGCTCTCTCTCAAATTCAACCCAGTAAAACGATAAAAACTAGTTACTCAAAACAACAACTCATAACAGCTTAATGACTGTAGCAGCAGTTGCAGTAAATTTAGGGGCAGGCTATGAGTTAGTGCCCTCCTTGCTCAGGCATATATTCATGCCTTTCTAGCTAAGAGCACTGGCATTAAATTGTGAAGAGAGAACTCAGACCAAATACTTATAATTGCATTCCCCTGGGCAACAGGGAAGTATCTTCCTGATACTTATCTTGAAATTCCTTATGTTGTCCTGAGCTGTGCATACAAAGTTCTGGTTAAAGCCACTGTGTTGATATGCCTGTAATCTAAACACTAATAAATTAAAGGAACATTTTTGTGAAGCATTGCATCTTCAAAGCACTGTTCTTCATCAGCTAATTAATCTTTGCAGTACTTCTGTGAGGAAGTTAGAATTTCAGTAGGCTTTTTTCTCCTGTGAAATAAGAGCATCAGATTCTGCCTTGCATTCTCAGCCCAACTATCCAGATCTTACCATAAACAGGGAAGTGTACTAAGCAGTACAGATCCATTAATTCCCCTGCTTATCCAGTTTTATAAGATTAGAACAATTCAATAAAAAAAAAAAAACAGAAAATCTCTATTCAAAAAAGTAGTAAAGTAAAAAATAGAAAAGCTATACATATCCATTATCTTGTCAACGTTAATAATTTGAAGCACATTTCTTACTGTGTGGTTTCTACAAATCTTTTTGGTGGTGTTCATCTCAGGATATGCTCTCAAATTTCAAGCACCAAATCGAATGAGCATCTGTTCAAAATGCCATTCCACAAAACAGGCCTTAATACCAGCCATCAAACAGAAGAAAGTTTATACCATTTCTGCTCAACACGCTGGTAAAGATATGCAAAGCAGTGATACAGTGACTGCTACATCACAAGCTCTGTGTAATACATACTACAAGTTTTAGCAAGTGTTACTTAAAGGGGTATAAATCTAATGCAGTCTTCCCTGTGCTGGACCTTACTGTACTACAAATAACACTTATCTTACAATCACTTGGAAGAACAATATCAAATTAGCACGTGCATATGTGCATAGCAATATGCATCAAATGATGCATAAGCATCACTGATTTAGCAATCTTTTATTTAAGAAGGTATCTACAAACTTGTACACATACCATAAGCCCAGCAACATCTTTTGACTTTAAAGAAATTAGAAAACAGTTCTGGCCCTGCTAAAGACAACTGCAAACTGTCAATCAGCTTTGAATAGCCATGAATACGTACTTCATCATTCCACTTAAACATCATCTCAGCTCTGCTTTCTCTACCTTGAACCTGTGTGTGAGCACTGCCTCTGATACAGGATATTGTTTTCTTCCTGATACGTATATATCTCACATGTTTTTTTTTTTTTTTTTTTTTTTTTTGCTGCCACACTGAGACCTTTCCTGGAATACCATGATAGAGCTATTATGAGAAGCATGGCAACGGGGGCTCCTGAATGATAGGTGAAGGAGAAATGTGCCATGGTATTTATGAAGAAGGAAACTGAATAACTGTCCATGAATAACTGTCCAAGTCAGTGAAGAAGATAGATGCAAGAGAGACAGAGAATAACACAGGAAATTTGTTTGGAAACAAAGTCCTTACTCATGGGGAAAAAAGGCCTTTGCTCTATCATTGTGTGGTTTATTAAAGGATAGGCACAGTAGAAAAGAAACAGTATGTTGACTGTTGACAGGACAACTTTGATATGTGTCAGTTTTGATTTTGTACATCATGTCTTACACAGCATCATAGGATATAAATACCAGAAGAAATCATACACAGGTACTTCTGTTTTTAGCCCACTAAACGCTGATTACTTCTTTGAAGTCAGTACATGTAGTATTTTTACAAGTGAGAAAATATTTTTGTTCTCACAACCTTAACTATACAGAACATAGCACTATTGGATTCTAAATCCAGATGTAGTTCTGTTAACTACATGAGTTTTACATCCTGGACATATTTGATTATTTAACTTAAACACTGTTTGATGTAAGATGTACATGCTTACTCTAGGCTTATACTAATTAATACAGCTTCTGTAGAAAAACAAAACATGCTTACAATAAACTTTGGTAACCAATTTGATATTCCTCTAGAGAAAGCAATACTTGACTATTTTAAAAGTGGTAGAGCCAGCTTTATCTTCCCATTTCCCAGCTGTGTTTTAAAAAACAGAAGATAGTAGCCAATACCTCATACTATCAGTTAATATTAGTTAAATTCACTCTACTGAATTAGAAGGACCAATTAGAAAAGCCCTAAAGTCAATCATATTTTGTCAGGCATCAGAATCAGAAGAGTATATTAGTAGGAATTAGTTAGTAGGAAACCTGTTCTTTCCCATAGATTCTTTCTCTTCTAAGCGTATAGAAAAAGACAATGCTGATAACCTGTTCTAATTAATCCCCTCCCCCCCAGAAAAACAGACATCACAATCAATTCAAACAAAAAAAGATTTGCTTACCTAACACAAGGAACACAGCTTCCTGAATACTCCAAAAGAAGGGATCTCCAAGCAAAGATCCTTCCTTTGTGGCAGCCAGCCCTTAAATGAAGCTTAGGAAGGTTGCTCCATGCCTTCCAGTTGAATTGCTTTCACCTGTGATCCCAGGGATGGCTCTGCCCCTTCACCAGGTGCTCAGTGACTGGTTCAGGCCATGACTTATTAATTCCCATACAAAAGACAAATGGCCAGAACTAAGGATTGAGCTTTGGGGGATTCAGAGTTTCCTCTGAAATGAAATTGTTCTGGTTTGCTAGTTCTATGATGCTAATGGGGAGCTTATGGATTCTGATTGTATTAAAACAATAGTTTCATTAGTACACAGTACTATACATATAATCCCAAGCTACTATAGAAAATGTGGTAAATCTTACTGTTCTTAGTTTTAACAGTATTACTGCAGTTGCTTGAAACTTCCTAGCTTACAAAGTTCAATCCTCAATTTTAGTCCTTTTCTGTACTGTTACTGTGTAATGCAGGTCTTAATAATTAAATACATTTAGCTGTTTATTTTGTTTTATTTTTCCAAATTCTAATGACTATCACTTAATCTTTTGGATCAGGTTTTTCATAGAAGGTTCCTGTTTAGTTAAGATTTTAACATGAGCTCTTTGGCCATATTCAAGTAAAAAAGAAAAAAAGTAAGAGAATGAGTATTTGTACTGGTGAGTAAGAGCAAAGAAATAGTCAAGGTACAAAACTGCCTTATGTATCGTAATGCACAACACAGTTTGAACCCTATGTTTTCTGATTCTCGGTATTGAAGATAACTTGAAGGCTGGCTGATTTCTGGTTTTCTGCATGGTTCCTTGTAAAATGTGGAAAGTTAAGAAGTTAAAAGGCCATTTCATCTTTCAGATGGCAAATTTCCATTTCTCTGCAGCAATCTGCTTCAGAAGCAGCTGCCATCCCAAATATTTGGCTACATAATCAAGGCCTAAAAATCAGGTTGCATAAAGTCCCATTAGCCTTCTGTTCCATCAGGATAAATTAAATCTGAAACATTATTGTGAAGTTCCATTACTGCTAAAAAGAAGGATCTATTTCTGAGAAATGTATTTTCATATCACCAGTCATTTTAATGATGTACAGTCCTTCATGTTTTCTGGAGTGAAACTTTGCATAACACGTAAGGAGATATAGGGTGAGACTGAGCATGAGTGCATTTTTGGATATTAACAATATTGGGTCTCAAATATTTTTGGGGCAATAATTTCTATTTCCTGTGAATGTGTAGCTTAGAAATGTAAGGAAGAATGGGCACTATGAAGCACCCAGAGGAGTTATGGGCCTTAAACTAATGAACCACGCTTCAGCATTTTACTTCTAGCATGTGCTCTTATTCACAGGTGAATGGGCACTTGACCTTATTAACCTCAGGCCAGTACACTCAGATATGTCTCCTAGGCTTGTTATGGTCTGAGTTTTTCAAAGTCACAGAATATTCTGCACTGCTTGACTTGTCATTATATATATATATATATATATATACACATACATACATATATATATATATATATACACATACATATATATATATACACATATATATATACATACACTGCTTATTTGGTACTTTTTGTTTCAGAACATGTACTGAGCTAGGGTCAGGTTTCAGTAGTAAGGAGGTCCTAATGTTTCTGTGCAGATGGTTTGATCAGCAAAGGCTAATGCTTGAATCAATCAAATATTTATTCCCCGTTTCATAAATTTCTGTCATCTTAAACAGAAAACCACATGATTATTCATAATCCAAGTAGCAGAGGTATATTTGGGCTGTCCTGCTCTAACTGCTCTCCAACTGAAACACTTCCAAATGGTGTATGGATATACTCAAAATTCCTTGCTAACTCTGAGCCTGTCTACCTTGCACAATTCACAAAACACTAGTGTCTTCTATGACAATTATTCCACAAAATGGTAGATATCTGAGCAGTATCTGCTCACTGCATAATGCCTGCCCATTCAGGTAGACAGCTGAGCAGTACCTTCTTCCTATCTACATACACTGCATTCTTGATCCCAAAGAATTGGCAACTGCAGGGGACTATCCCAGGGTAGGGAGATTGCTTGGTCAAAGGTACATTCGTGAGCACAGATTCTACTGGTTTCAACCTAGGAGAATATTCCAAAGGACTTGCCTTGCCATACTCACACTATTTTCATCCAGTCACATGCTTACCTAGGAAATACCTCTCCTTGATGTTTTTATGGAGGCCTAGCCTGTCCTCTAGCGGTTGGGTCATTAAACATTATGCACATCTGAGAGGACTTTACAGAGGTGGCTTGAAGGAACACTAAATAGTTGCAGCATCTGAAGTGAGCTTGCTGTTGCCATGAACAAAACTGCTGGTACTGGTATGTGTAATGCTGTTTGTGTCAGTGAAACATTATCCATGAGAAGGGATAAAAAGGCCTTTAGCTAGGAGTGATTGCTGGGCTCTTTCAAAGGCCTGATGTCATTTAAGAGAACTGAGCATCTACGGCAGCTTAAGCTGGGTTGAGGAGGAGAAGAGCAGTAAGAGCTGCCCTGCATGATTGTTCTGGAAGGAAAACTGTAATTATATGGAATAATGTGATGAATATTTTATAATGGAAGTACAAAACTAGTGAGCTTTATTGATTCACCTGTAATGTACACAATATGCTATAAATCATTAATTTGAGAATTAAAAGGTTTTTATATTTGAAGCTCTTGTTCTGTTGGTTCCCAAATACATGCTGAAAAATGAAAGTATCAATTTTCCACCAGTAGATTGATTGCTCAGATGCAAGAATTTCTCATATTTTCCCCAGGGACTATAGCAAACTAAGAGCTACAGCTTTGATCTCAGGGACTGGCAGTCTCCTCTATTCCTCTGGCATGCATTCACATTAATTATTTTAAGACAAAATTGGCTTTTGTGGTATTCTCTGTGCTCTGCCAATTTCTTAGCCATCTCCTTTCAGCACAAGAGATTTCTAGGTATGTTTCCACAAATTTTTTTCATCATTTTGTTCAGTTTCCTGACCGTAACATTTATTCCTTTTAAAGTGCTGAAGGAGCTATGGCAGAAATGAGATCATTAAAGGCAGATGTGAAATGTAAAGTAGTGCATATATGCAAGAAAATGACACTTGGTCCAGCAGAACAGAGGGCAGAGAAGATAGCCCATGGAGAACTGTGGAAATCACTAATATCAGCATCTGAATTAATCATTTGTGTCCCCACTGTACAACAGAGAGGAGTTATAAGCCTGCAGGAGGGCACTGTTCAAGTGTTACTTTCCCGTCATCTGCATGTAACTCAAAACATCCTGCTGAGATTCACGTGGCTTCCTATCCTTCTCCCACGCTGCTCAAGGCAGGTTGTGTTGACTGTAAGCTCAAGCTTATGGTTATAGAAAATTACATGGGAAGATACAATCTATATCCTGAAATATTTTGCAGAAAATACTTCACATAGAGCTTTGCAAAACCTGGCAGCCAGGGAGACCTGCAGCTCTGCATTCCTTCCTCTGCTCATCATTCTTTAAATCACATGTGCGCTTCACCAGCCACAAAACACCTGCGTCATGGAGGCCACAGGAACACAACAGAAGGGAGTGGATGGCTTTCACTGTACGCTACACTCACCTTTCTCCTGCCACGTTTCTTCTAGCTGTTAAATCTTATTTGGATTGTGTTCACCCTGCTCCTTTTTCACCTGCAATAAACCAGAGCCTTTATTTTCACGGCAAATGACTGGATGAGCACCACAGGCTGGAAGAAGGCTTCAAGAGAAAAAAAAGCCCTGAAGCGTGCACCTTCTTTCCAGCTGGTGTGGGTTTACCACTGGGGAGAAGTCTGCAGAGCATCTGAAATATGCTTGAGCTGCTTATTTTAACTAAATGCTGTATATTTTCCCATAACCCTGTCAAGGACACCTCTGGTGAGGCAAAGGCGGGTGCCGGTAAATCGGGCTCAAGCCTGCCTACCGGGAAGCTCATAGAGGCTCCTTCGTTCAAACCTGGCTTTCCACCTCCAGCCCCGTTTCGAGGGTCCCGCCGGGGGCCGCTGCCTGGCCCGCTACCTGCCGCGCTGAGGCGGCGGGGCCCTGGGCGAGCCCATCGCGCGGAGGAAGGGAGGGAGGGAGCTTGGGAGCGGCGGAGGACGGACCGAGCGACCGGCGGGCGGCAGGGAGGGGGGAGCCGCCGCCGCCACCAGCCGGGTGTGCGGTGACCTGATCCCTGTCCAACATGGTCGCCGCTCACACCTCCCATTCCGCGTCCTCTGGCGAGTGGATCGCATGCCTGGATAAAAGGTATCGGGCGCGTTCACAGGAGCGGCTGCAGGGGGATGCTGCGCGCGTGTAACCTCTCCCTGCGTGCATGTATGTATGTATGTACGTGCGCGTGACGGTCCTCTCTGCTCCCCATCAGGAGCTGCCTTACATAAGGAACGGGCAGGTGGGAAGCAAAATGCCCGGAGGAAGCCGAGCCGTGTAGGAGGGGAAGGCAGAATGAAGGGCTCGGAACGCTCCCGGCAGCGGAGGAGACTGGCAGCCCCCGGGGGAGCCGCTCCGCGCCACTGCCCGGAAAATGGTGCACGTGGCGGAGGAGAGGGAGCGCCAGGGCGGGGAAGGGGCGCCGGGAACTGAGGCTGCCGGGCGGAGATGTGCCGTGCCCGCCATAGCGGGCCCGCCGTGCTCACTCACGGCTCCGCGCAGCGCCTCACCTCATAGCCCCGAACTGCCCCTCGCATCACCTCACAGCCCCGCGCTGCCCCTCGCATCATCGCACGGCTCGGTACTGCCCCTCATATCACCTCACAGCCCCGCGCTGCCCCTTGCATCATCGCACAGCTCCGTACTGCCCCTCGCATCACCTCATAGCCCCGCGCTGCCACTCGCCTTACCGCACAGCCCCGCACCTCAGCGCTCCGCGCCTCCCCTCAGCGCAGTGCCTGCCCCAGGCGCCTCAGGATCGGGCGGGAAGGGCTGGTGCGGGGCTGCTGGCCGTAGGAGAATGTGAGGGGAACATGTTTATCCCGAAGGCTCCCGCAGGGGCTCTGGTAAAGAGGCCAGTGCACGGCTGAGCCAGCTCCAGGCTGGCAGCCACCACCACCACCAGGTGCATGCAATTTAAAAATACTGGTAAATAATTCATTTTATTTTTAAGAGCAATCCTTGCTTTCCGTGAGTGCTGGGGAAGAAAGTGGCTCTCACAGCACACAGGTGTACAGTGGGTGGCTTGAGCATCCTATGCTTTGTTGTTACCATTAACGCTTACTGGATGAGTTCAGAATGAAGCCATTGCATTTGCAGACACTCGCTGCATAGCCTCAGGAAACATTTAGGAGAAATGCAGTTCACAGCCACACAGTGCAGCTCAGAGCTCCAGAGCTAGCTGGGTGCCGAGGCAGCCAACCTCTGGCACCAGGTGTGAACGGCCCCTATGTGCACAGAAAGAAACATCCTTGCATCAGTTCTGCATTTTCCAGGTGACTTCCTGGTGTTCTCAGGACTGCACCACCAGGAATGTTCTCCTTACTCCTAGCAGCAAGCTGTGAGGGGCTGAAACTTGCTGTCTACTGAAACACTGTCCAGTCAGCCTCCCCATGCACCTTTGATGCATAACTTAAAAAAAAAAAAAAAAACAACAACCAACCAAACAAACCCAAACCTCTTAGAGCTTAAGCAATGCGTGTAAGTGTTGAAAGCACTCCAGATGTCAATACAAACAGAAGTGGTGATGGTAGCCCAGCCATAAATAAACAGTGAAGTGGAGGGCCTGATTCTTCATTCTAAACTGACACTGCTCAGGTGCGAAGAAGAAGAGTGTAAGCACCAGCACTTTGGTCACATTTCTCAGGATACTCAAATGCAACACATGGTGACTCAAGTTGTAAAATGAAATTCAGGGGCTCATGCTTAATGAAAAGTGTAGCCTTGGGTTGCGAGTGTTATTTCTAGGAAGTATAAATGAGGAATTTCATTTAGGAATCTGCCAATTTGATGATGTTGAGAATCTTTTTCAACCTAAATGATTCTGTGATTCTCTATATGTGTATACATAAAATTGACATACGGACTTTTGTTATAACGTCACTGGAGCTGTTAAGATCAAATTTCTTCCCTTTCTGTGAGTTTATATAATCCAGTAGCACCTGACAAGTAGAAAGAATCAAATCTAATCGCCCTGAAGGATTATTTATTATGAACCATCTTTCCAGAAGGCAATCTGGATGTAGGAGAAACCCAGAGTGGGAGAGACTGCAGGATTTTTCCTAGGCCTTCCTGTGCTTTGTTTTGTAATCGTAAATTACATATGCATACTTTCTTCTGTTTTTCCATTTAAAAAATATTGTTAAAATTATGTTGGAAAAGTACTGTAGGAGTCCAAGCACTATTAGATAAAGCACTTTAAATTCACACATCTGTATTTTTTTCCTATAGATGGTCTATCAACTTACTCATTTGAGTTGTACAATTTCTACCTCTTTAAAAAAAATCTTGAAACTTCTCTAAGCTAGGTGTGGATTCTGAAAATACAGGATAATTTAATGAGTCAATTCTCTGCAGGAAACCACATGTTTTTATTTAATATTTAGGGTACTTTTAATATATTTCAGTTAATGAATTTATACAAACGTGTTTCAAAAACTGAGGTATTTTAGAATTTTATGAGAGCCTCAGCAAATACATGTAATGTATTTGTATATGTCATGTAATGTGGATTATCCAAATTCATTCTTTAAAAAAAGGAGAATTAAACTATAAATGGAAATAGCAAAATGCATAATGAATGGTTATGATGCAGTAAGTTTTTCATGTACAGTACTGATGTATTTTGTATACATTCTTCATATTTTTCCCAAAGTCACATACAGAACTTGACCTACTATCATCTAAAATGAGAGCACATGCGTAACAAATCAAGAACTTCCAAAACATTTCAGGCAGAGTGTTATTACTGTGTGGGGTACTGTATATAGGCTGGGAACTCTGGTGCTTCAACCATGCAACTTCCGTACGTTATTACTGACATCAAAGCCAAAGATCAGCACTTAAGCATCAAATACATTGCACAGGATGAAGTCACAAGTGCAGACATAAGGAAATACCAAAAGGTCAGAAAACTGTCCACTGTCTATATTTGCAAGACAAAGAGATTATTTGCAATGAGCAACCATGTATCTCGCTTGTACCTGGAGATGTAAGTAATATTTATTTTCAGGAAACCAGTCCTTGTATCTTTGAAGTGAAAGTTGCCTTGTCACTGATTTCCTAGGGAGCAGAAGCATACCTACTGTCTTCAAATCCTTCTTTATGTCCAAACTGCACATACATAAAAGGTGGTTGCTGATTTATGCAAGTGCTTATATTTAGCTTAGGAACAACGCCAAACCTACTCTCATGGTTTCTTTCGCACTAAAGACTGCCTAACCAGAACATTTCAATGTCAACATATAATTACTGTATGTTAAATAAAGTGTTTGTTACATAGCTCTTATTTCTCTAAGCCTGATCAGAGTTTTGAATTCAAACAAGGGTTTTAATTTGATTCAGATACAAACTTTTTAAACGATGCACAGCATTCACAAGTCAGATTCCAGGATCTCATAGTTACCTGAAACATCCTGTTTTCATCTTATTAAATACAACCTTCAGTGCCTTAGCAGACTGGAGGAGCAGATCACAGAGCAAAGCATGCAGCTGTTGTGCTATGAATGTTATGATCTTTGCTCAGTTGCTTATAAATTATTTAAATATGAATAGGTGTTTCAAAGACATGTTATACCCACTGAGCTTTTGTGTCTAAGGTAGACCTCAGGCTTGTATGGATTTACTTTTAACAAAACCATAATAATACAGGATAATAGCTGAGATTTGTATCTTAAGCCAAGTTCCCATAGATTTGAATGTAGGTTCAGACTAAAACTATGTAACAGGAACAGATTTGAATTTGAGTTTATCTCGTAGCTCATCATAACATATCTTTGAGTTGTAAGTTACACGCTTAACAGTCGGTATTTTCTTCTACATGTGCAGATGGACTAGAATACAAAACTAATATTCTGAAAGAATTGTAAAAATATAAGGACAATTATTTTGTCCACAACTTGTAATTGTCTCAGAGATAACAGTATATAAACTTACAATCAGGCAATACAGTGACTATTTTAGACTTATGGACAATGTTTTAATTTACTCTTAAAATATATGTTTTTAGGACTGATAAAAATGCACTGTTTGTATACACTTTAAATTGTATACATTTCAAATGTGCACATTTAAGTTGTGTGAGTTTTTAAATAATGTTTAAAGTTTAAATAATGAGCCCATAGAAACACCACCACAATTTTTCTTAGTCTGGGACAAAATCATAGGCATACACTGCAGCTCCTGTTGGCTTACGCACTGTGCATTTTCTCTGTGTATGTGCCACGTGGCTGAGCAGGTGCATGTTTAGCTCATGCCTGCCTTACAGTATATCTACAGTCAGGATGTAGAAACCAAGAAAAAGAACAGTCTAAGTGTAGCCTAAGTGCTTGCTAGCACTCACACAAAGGTGCAAACTTCTGAGAATGATGAATAATAACAAGTTTGTATTTCCACATCACACAGCTCAGTTTCTAGTCCAGTACAAAGGTACAGCCTTTGATGAATAAAGAAGTGCTTTTTCTTCCCAAAACTCCTGAAGGAGACCAAAATAATTATTAATATGGTCTGCCATAAACCTGTTGGTCTCTACATTTTCACGAATATGCAGTGTTAAAATAGCTCATAATGAAAGCAGAAGTTGTATTTTGTCTGAACAAATTCTGGCTGTTTCATTCTCTTCCATCAGAGGTTTAGTACCTGTAATACCAGCTTCTATTTCTTACAATTAGTTGTACTAACTTACTTATTTGTTCTATGCATGTATGTTATGACACAGAAAAAGCAGTAACCCTAACTAATGAACACAAACATTGTCATGACTCACTAGAGCAGACTAGTATGTACATAGATCCATTAGAACATTATATCTGCAGCTTTAGTTGGCCTTTTAGAACAAGGTAGTAATTAGATTGGTAAAACAGGAAAGACATTACAACAAAGGTGCGATGACAAAAGGACTGGCACAACAGAGAGATAACATAAAGGAAAAAGATTGCTCACCGTATCAGAAGATTCTAGACTCACAGGAAAAACCTTCAACCAAGGATGGATCCCCGGAAAGAAATCCTTTCCCCATTGGCAGTCAGCCCTTAAATGCCATCTGAGAGAGGTGCAGCCAGGCTCCACCCCTTTTGGTCACACAGCTGAATTGCCTTCACCTGTGCTCCCAGGGCTGACCGGGTCCTTTCCCCAGGTGTTCAATCAGTGCTTCAGGCCGTGACTCAGCAGTTCCCATAGAAATGGCTACATGATTGGTGTGCTACTCTTGCAACTGCAGATGTTGTCTGCTACAGGTCGAAACTGAAAAACTATATGAACTGTCTTTGCTGGAATTATTTGCTGTTAGGATTTCATCTCTAGAATCTTGATTTTGAGCAGAATACTGTATAGCATTAATTATATTGCATGTTACTTGTCTGTTTTCATTGAAAGTCTCTTTGTTTTTTGTTAGTAAAAGTGGGATGGTTGTTGATGAAAAAAAATATTCACAAATGGACTGGTTTTGATGTTTTTACATATTCTATAAATAAATATTTTGCAGGTTAAGTGTCTTTTATAAAAAAAGCTCATATTCCAGTGGAGGAATAAAGCATCAACAAACCTGCTAGCTGAAACTGTGTTTTCTAAGTCAGGCAACCACTAGATATTTATCAAATATCAGTGTATGGGAACTGCTGAGTCACGGCCTGAAGCACTGATTGAACACCTGGGGAAAGGACCCGGTCAGCCCTGGGAGCACAGGTGAAGGCAATTCAGCTGTGTGACCAAAAGGGGTGGAGCCTGGCTGCACCTCTCTCAGATGGCATTTAAGGGCTGACTGCCACTGGGGAAGGATTTCTTCCTAGGGATTTCTCCTCGGTGAAGTTTTTTCCTGTGAGCCTAGAATCTTCTGATATGGGTGAGCAACCTTGTTTTCCTTTATGTTATTTCTCTGTTGTGCTAGTCCTTTTGTCATTACTCCTTTATTGTATTGTACTTTTCCCAGTGTATTTATCTGTTGAATTGCTGTAGTTAGTATTTCTTTCATCCAGTGTTGTGCTGTTTTTGTCTGTGTTTTATGTTTTCCTACACTGTCATGGTATTGTTCTCTGTTAGTATTTTCTGTGCTATATTTAAATATGCCTCTTATTGCTCCTGCTGGTTTATCCTGTCCTCAGTGAATGTTTCCTGAATTGACTTGTCACTTCATGTTTGAATTCAGCAGCTCTCAAAATGTATGCAGGTCAATTTAAACATGTTGATGTTATTTCTTAGTTGTTAAATATCTGTTTTCTTTAATAATGCAGGCCAAAATGAACCAAGGTGCATTTAATGTAGTGTATTTTGCAAACGATAGTGGCCAGCAGAGTTCAGATTAAAGTGTATCATCACTTGTGTGTGTTGTTCAGTTCTGAATTACATTTGCAGTGCATCCCAGAATTTGTCTTCATCTTAAAGTACTTTTACTGGCTATTATGAAGCTGTAGTCCTGATCAATGTAATTTCATCCATCGCTACTCCCAACAAATGGTATGTTATCAGTGCTGAGCTATGAAAGTTGAAGGCTTAATTCAATCAAAGTTAGTAGTACCTTAGTTGCAAAGAATGTATCATACATAACACTTCTTAAGAAATGAAAGGTGAAAACTTCCTTGCAGTTTCTTTTTCCCTTGAAATATTTTACCCTTTTTAACAAGGGTGCAAAGGTGGAAAAAATGCTATTCTTGCTTCCTATTATCAGTGTATTGTTCAAACAATTCATTTTTAACTTTAAATCTTTTTTAATATAATTGCTTAATAAATACATTGTTTGCTATTGTACTGCTTATCCAGTTTTCAAAACTGATCTGTTGGAAGGATGCATAATTTGTAGAGCAGGAAAGAAATAAAACATACTTGATTGCTTTGTCTTTCTAATAGTTATTCAGTGCTTTGGCCAAACAGAATTGAATGTGCAAGTATGATTAAATGAGTGGTACAATACTATGAAATGAGTGTATAGGTGAATGGGAAAAGCCTGTATTTGCACTGCCTGTCATTGAGGAAGACAGAAGAAATTCAGTCTGACAGAAGCTGATGGGTAGTCAGTCTGCATTTAATGGACTAGTCAATCAGTGCCCACATAGGTCAGGATTATCTATGGCATTTCTTGGACTCTGCATAGCAGAACATCAGGAATTTATTCTGATTTGTTGGAAACCAAGTTTTGCTTGTGTTGTTTTGTTAGTTTAGATTTTATCTCTGGAAGGATGTGTATATGTCAGAATCCTAGGGAAAAGGGTTTTTAACTAAATTTTGAGTACATGTGTTTCAGAGGAAATAAAAAAAAGGAATCCTGAAGTCACACAAAATGGCAAGTGAAGGAAATGAACTGTCACTTGATTTTCTGAAAGCCTTGTTATGAGAGAGCAAGGGAATGTTGAAGTGAAAGTCGAAATCGTGAAATTCTTCTGTCTTCCTCAATTGGTAGTATTACCATCAGATGTGCTAAGTGCCTCTTGAGAAGTTAATTGCTTTCTGCTCATGGAAGTAAGCCCCTGTGTGGACATTGCTTCATGTTAAAAGTGCCTTTGTTTATAGTTAAGACCTCAGTCTACCAGAAGTCGGAAGTATTTTGATAGTTCACTGGTAGCCCTCTTAGACTTCTCTTTCTCAATGAGAATTTAGAAGTCATAAAGCCCTACAGCCCTGCGCGGAGGATAGGGGTGCTGTAGTGTTGAGAAGCAATTGATTGACACTACAGTATTTTATTATTGCTGTTCTGTTCCCTCACTGAGTAGAACTATCCTGTTGAAACAAGTCTCATTGTTACTGATTATAAGCTCAAATGAGTTTGAGTATTACTATTGCACTGCAATCTGAAGTTTTTACACCTGCAAAATTCCATGTTCTAGTAAAGACTAAGGGCTACCTCAACTTAGGACACCTAGTGTAAGGTAATTCCTTACTCCTGAGTGCTGAGGATTTCTCCAAGGAAAATTCTGATAGTAATGACCATTTAATGGAGAGTGTGCAGATATGCTCTGGACAGAAAGAGGAATCCAGATTTTTGAAGTAATAAGCATAGTTGCAATCCAAGTGAAAGTAACATCTGCAATCACAAAGCACTGTGGCTCAACTGCTTGCTGAAGTTAGCCACTAAGAACATGTTACTTTATCTCTCTCAGTAAATATGGAATTTAGTTTCTCTGCTGGGCTGGTATTGAAAATCCTGGCTAAGCTATGCTTCTCAATGTGAGAATGATAATCCTCCTGTGATGGCTCATGTTAACAGAGCCAAGAAGCAGTTTTGTCAAAAGAGCAAGTTTTTCTTACACTTGATCTGTTTAAGATGTGATCATCTTAAACAGCCCTACTGTCACCTTATTCTGAACTGCATGGAAACCCTGTCCCTTCAGCAACTCTCAGTATAAAAAAGCTGTATGTTCTGTGGTGTATGATAAACCTCCCAATCTTGTCCTTCTGGCAGTCCCAAAAGTAGAAGGGATTCCTGCACTCATATTTCAGGAAGAACATGGATGATGTTGATTAAGTTTATAAAACCTGATGTTTCTAATTCTGTTTGACTCTCCCTCCATCCAATGGCATCAAGCAATTAAGGAATGCTAAATGCTAAGATCGTACACTCAATTTTATGCAAACAAACTGGTGAACTTAATCTTCTAAGAACAGTTGTATGAGTGAAACAGCCTCAAGGGGTTTTCTAGGAAAAGAGGATATATGGAGAATGATTTCCTTTTTTCCCTTCTGGGTTTTGCTATTCATTTTGAGAGTCCAAAAAGGATTATGGTGTTCCAAGTGCTACTGTAGTTTGGGTAGGGATCTTGTAAAAATGGATTTTAATTCTATTTGCTGGCTGCACCTTCTTATCTTCTTAAAAGGGTTTTGACAAGAGAATTATGTTTATTAGTACCTGTCAGCAAAAAAAGATAAAGGTGAATATCTTCCTGGAGCGATTTCAAAAAGGAGCTGCTGTAGTTTGAAGTGGTAAGAGGATATCACTGTGCTGTAGAAGCAACTGTATACACTAGAGAGTTATTATTCAGATCTGTAGTTAATAAGGGTAAGTCACAGTATAAATGAAGATAGACATTTAATCCCTGCTAGACTTAATTTAATAAGAGAGGTAAGAGTCAGAGACTTAATGTGAAGAAGATCTGGGATTCTTTCATGAGACAAAGATTTGGATTCCTAAAATCATTCCAAAAAGAAGTCACTAAATTCCAGCTGGAATGAGTGCTTGGACTGAACTTGAATCCTAAAGATTTTATTTTACCCAGTGTATAATCAATGGATATACAGATGGTATAGTATATCCAGGAGCTTGGCTGATGTAATTGTTATATTGGAGTAAGGAAAGAAAGACACCCTATCCTGGGCTCGTGAAATGGATGCTGGTGGAGCAGATCTCCAGAGAGATCCTTCCCCACTGGCAGTCAGCTCTTAAATGGGTCTAGGAGAGGTGGAGCCAGGCTCCACCCCTTCCTCCAGCACAGGTGAATTGCCTTCACCTGTGCTCCTGTGGCTGACTCATTGCTTGCCTCAGGTGATTAATCAGAGGTTCAGGCTGTGATTCAGCAGCCCCATACACCCAAATAGAAAGCATGAGTTTTTGGTACCGGTTCTGGAGGCTTCTTATGTGTTTGTACCTCTATGCATCTGTTCCCTTATAGATTTTACTGTGTATCTATATTATATAGTATATATATTTCACTATATATAATTCTAAGCTCATCAGGATGTAGACTGTACCATCAGATGGACTTTCATAGATACTGCTACAGCATGATTTTGTGCTCAATGGGACTTCTATGTTGAGATAATAACAATCATGCTTAAGTTGATAACTGAAAGTAGGATGTCTTGGAAGGATTTCCTTATGTACCTGTAAAATGATTTTAGTTGATTTATATTATTGTGTGACTTTTAATGTCAATATTTGTGAATTTAGTATGTGCAGATGGATGTGTTTCTCTGATACAGCCATTGAGAACTGTTTCCTTCTGTTGTCTTGCAGACCTTTGGAACGTTCCAGTGAAGATGTAGACATAATATTCACACGACTGAAAGAAGTGAAAGCCTTTGAGAAATTTCATCCAAACCTTCTCCAGCAGATATGTCTGTGTGGATATTATGAAAATCTTGAAAAGGGGATCACATGTAAGAAAGCTTCATGTAATGATTTATTTTAAGTAGGTAAAGTTGATGTTTAGGTAAGAATTGTTTCTAGGAGATTGTTGAGGGAGCACAATCAGTGGAATGGCTGTAAAAATGTTTACAGTCTTAGTGATGGGAGAAGGCAGGACTAAGTGCTGCTTGCTCTGCAAATACAATATGTGGTGAATCTATGGTAACAAGACACACGTTATTGGATTTAGGACTCTGCCACCATTTTGTTGAAAGATTAGAAGCAGTTGTTGCTTTTAAGCCTCCTTCTTCCCCTGTAAATGTATCATTGATCTCCTTAATATAGGTACTTTGTGGTGTCAGGAACACTTATATCAGTCAGGTATATCACTAATTGCATATGCTTTCCAATCACAATACGTTTGCAGAACTACATAGTGCTGTAGGGTGCAAGAGCTCTGTGCTTGCTTGGGTGATCAAAGTGCCAGATAAAGCTGGACAGTTGTGCTCAGTCTGTGAAGCTGAAGTGGAAGTAAGTGATTGCCCTTTCATAGAAATGTAAGAATTGCCGGAGTTACACCAGGGGTGTAGCTAGTAGAGAACTTCTGTAAGCAATGTTTGGTAAATTCTGAGACCCCCCCAGATAAATCTGACATTGTTTAGGTACACAGCACTGAGGTTTGTGTAGAGTAATAGGAATTCTGATGCTCTGTAATCACACTGATGGAATATCTGAGTATTAAAGTTCTGCAGTTGTTTCTCAGGCAGAATTCTTAATGAGGGCAGTTCAGTGCAGATGAAATTTAGAATCTTCAAATGCTGAGGGTACGTTTTTCAGAAAGTCTTTTTGTTATTGTTTGTTTGTTAACTAAATAACAACAACAAAAAAAAGCAAACTGGGAAAGAACAAAGTTCTGTGTGATTTCACTGGTTCAGTAGTCTTTTGATCAGTTTACTGAAATGTGTACTTTCCAGTGTCATTGGAAATACAATTGGACAAGTAAATAGTTTGATATGGCAAATATTTTACTGCCAGCAGTGACTATAACAGTACAGTAACATGAGGGAAAATATTTGATAATGTTGCTATGCTTAAGGTGATACCTCTTATTAACAATATTTCTTCTTTCCAGTATTCCGTCAAGGTGATATTGGGTCGAACTGGTATGCTGTTCTGACAGGATCACTGGATGTGAAGGTTTCTGATACAAGCAACCACCAGGTAAAGCATTGTTCATTAAAACCATCCAATTGATAGTACAACAAAAGCTTAGGAGTTATATCAAGGTAGATAACGATGGGATGTATTGTACAGATATTTTTTCTCAGTGGTCCTTTTCTCTGTGTAGGCAAATCATGCCATTGATTTCAAGAAAACTGAAATGAAATGCTCTGAAAAGGGATCTGCATATGAATATGAAACAGGAGTCCTAGTATTTTCTCATAGTACTGTATTCAGTTAAACTAAAGATGTGTGAGTTGTTAATTGATTCCCAAGAAACATAATTCAGTTCTTGTTTGAAGTTAAAAACAAACCCACCAACAGTGCAGTCTGATAACAGCATACTGCTGTCTCTCCTGAAGGAAGGGAAAGATGTGATAGTAATAATAGAGTATCAGAATTGCTATGTTAAACCTGGAGAAAATATATATTCAGTGTAAAGAAACACAAGCACAAGTAAAATACCAGCAATTTGCAAATGATTACTCAATATCTTGACACTCCTGTTTTTACAGAACTTGGAGTTTTGAATAGTTACCAATAAAAGGATGACAATTTAAAAAATCAATTACCCAAATTATATTATTATATCCCAGAATGTGTTGTGAGGAATTATAGTTAGGGTTTAGACCTATTTTGATTGAAGGGGATTTGATCAATGTAGCTACAGAATAAAGATTTATTCACATAAGTGTGTGTGTGCTTTCTTCCAAGTAGCTTGATATGCCACATCACTTTTTAACTTTGGATAAAGCAGTAAAATGTTTTCTCAAAGAAACAGCTGTATGAAGGATATCTGCAGTAACTCAGTGGTGACTGCTGGTCCCCTTATGTTTGTACCACTGGATCAGTGTGGCTTAGGAGTTGGTGCTTCTCCCAGCAATAAAATATCTCCCCTCAACTGTTCAGGGAGCTCTTGGATAGGTAGTGGTGCCTATCTTAGAGTTGCCATAGGGTTCAGAGCTTGGGAGAGGCTTAGAAACCTTAGAAATTGATTGTTGCATCATATGACATGACTCAATGTGCCTTCACATTAGTGGTATTGCTTAGCTACCAGGCACACTAGTACTACACAGTGTAACACTACCTCCTCAAATATAGTTTGCACCTGTCTGTACATACGGTTGTAATTCTTTGCCTGAAGTTCAACAGACTGGGGAAGGCTCTTTCTGATGGTAGACTGGTGGAAACTGGAGTTCTCACTTAGCTGAGTGCAGCATTACTAGTGAATTTGGATTAGAATGCAAATCAGGGCACTGGGTGAATGCTGGGTCTTTAAACTTCCTGCAGTAAAATGATATAAAAAAGGAGCTTCTTTCATATCACTTTTTTAGCAACCTCTTCATTATAGTACCTAGAGACTAGTAGAGAGTAACTAGCCCAGTTTGACCAATTCTCCACATTGCCTGGTTGTCATTGATATTTGGACTTTATGAGACACTTCTGTGCAAGTCAGAAGCAATAAGGAATATTTTCTGATCTTTGCCGAGAGATGGCACTGCACCATTGTTAAGACAAATACTCTTTACTAAATGAGAAATAAATGTATCCCCATGAGCATTCTGAATGTGAAAGTTAAGAATCTGGAGTGTTGATTTGTTGCATTAGGCAGAGGATTGAGCAGTTCAGCCTCTTAAGAAATGTAAATATTTTTTCTGCTCATTCAGGTTCACTGCATTTTCCTGCCAACAGGGAACTACAGAAATACAGTTCATATAGTTCTACTTAGGGAAATTATATTGTGCAGTAATTTCTAAACTGTTCATTTCCTTCTCACAGGAACAATGAACTGAATTCTACCACTATCTAGTTGCCATAGGATACAGCCTCACTGTTAGAAGGAGCAGCTCATATGTTTACCATTCTAATGCTGGAGAGGTTTTATGGATGGGGACCCCTGAATAATATCTGAGCCCAGTATTTTCTCTGGCTTAGCTGCCATTTTCTGTTTATGCCATGTCCTCCTCGTTCCTTGCTTTTCTGCTCCGTGTCCTGACTTCTGCTCCAGTGTGTCCTGTTCTGGTGATACCTTAGCTCCCTTGCTGGGATAGTGCTATGGTCCTTCTTGAGTTTGAAATACTAACACTCCTTCCTACTGTGCTTACTGCAAACCCAGATGATGGAGGAAATACTCTGCAGCTCCATGGGCTCAGCACTGACAGATGGAGTTGCTTGCGTTGTCCTTCTAGCTAGGAATGGATGACCAGTGCTCAAATGCCTCTAATCTGTCCTGGAGCGCACTTTCTAATAGCAGTTCCAAGGAGCCAAAGCTACCTTGGCCAAGTCGTGTTTGTTATTAATTGCTCTGTTTTTTTTTTACTCTTGTGACATAAATAGCACTAATGCTGATGGAAAATAATTCCTAATATTTGAAGGGAATTCATTTATTAATGACACCATTCCTCACTTTGTTCTTTTGACCTGTGGTGCACATACCTAGACAGGCTGATACCACTATGAAGAAAATGTTCTTGGGAAGCAGCTGCTTGTGATAAAGGCTGTTTGCTGCTTTGTGTCAATGGAATCGGTGATTGGTGGTACTGCAAAACAAATAATTTCATCCTGTTTTTGGAATATACAGCAGAGCCAATAATCAACTCTCCCAGCAAGTTCCATCTTCTGTTCCACACCTGTTGAAGATGAGCTAAATCTACAATTTGTCAGAACCAGAAATGATACCTCACCAGTCACACACGGTTTATGAACTGTGTGTATTGATTCTAGAGATCTGAATAGTCCCACTGACAGTCTTGGCCAAGAAATAAGAGGTTTCAACTTTGCTCACAGGTTGGGTTCTCAATCATCTTGTGTTCAAAAGTACACCTTCCAAGTAGAGGTTTAAAGCTGCCTATAGGAATTGTTTTGTTCTAGTTCATACATGCTGTTTTCTTGCTAGAAAATAAATAGCTGTCCTCACAGAAGCATTCTGGGAAAGAAAACTCAAATCTGCTTTACTTCCATTATTGTTTCATTAGTCTGGCTATGGTCTCAGCTGGCAACAATTAACCAAATTTCAACAGGAGGTTTTTAGTTGTTATGCCTGTTTATCATACTGGCTTGTAGCTGCAGAAGTGGCTGAGTGCCTCCTGGAAATTCTTAATTTCACTACCAGAACAAGAAACTTGGATCCACAACTTTGGCTCTTGTCTCTTCATAGTTGTAGCGGACAGTCTTTCTGAGATTGAGCTCTTCTACTTCAGGGTTTATTAAGTCTTGAAAATTCTCTTTAACCTGGGTACCTGTAGGACTTAGAAGCTTCATTCTGCTATTTCCCAGGACATGGAAATGTTGTTTCCATGAGCCTAGAAATCCAGGCCCTATGCTTTTCCTGTGGTGTTTGTTTGCATTTAGCAATGCTCTGACCCAGAAACAAGGTCTTATTATTTTTAAATATTTTCTTCAGTGGGTATCTTACTCGTAACAACAAAATGTCCTTGTTCAAGGCTAGCCTCTGTTTAGTGCATGTCTTGCTCTGTCTCTTAAACCTTAATCTGCCTTTGTTGCTTGCTAGTAAGTTTCCTCTGCATCTTCTTCAACTTCTTGGGCCGTTTTTACTTCAGTTTTCTGCACATGTTATGTTACAGAAATCTGTCTAGCCTTATGTGTTTGTGAACTAGAATTGTAGAAATACTGTTTTGTATCCCTGAGAGAGAAGCTATTCTTATTAGTTAGCTTAACTTCTTAATAGTTAATAGCTTTTATTCTTACCAAGGCATGTAGTTATATATCTTGCACAGCAAAATGTATCTAAATGTGTGAACGTATCAAATCTTTGGTGAAGCTAATGAAGTATATCTTCATGGAAGTTCTTGGTGCATGTCAGCTCATTCAGACACCTGTGATTATTTGTAGGAAATGTTAGTAATACTGCTGAGGATCAACTTGAAAAATCATGTAAACAGTGTTAATGTTTACATTACCTAGGATTTATTACCTAGGATTTTCTAATATAATAGGAGACATTTTTCCATCTACTAATTCAAGTGTCAGAATAAACGTTTGGAATATCATAGACAAACTCGGAATTTCATTTCACTTTGGAAAACTTTTTGACTCCTTGCAGAGCTGTGTTACGTCACAAGAGGGCAGTGTTAGAATATATAACGAACAGTACAGGTGCTGTTTAGTGCTGAAACGGCTGGTTTGAAAATCATATCGAACTATTTACTGAATGCATTAAAGAATTTGACTAGTTCAGATTTCTTTATTACTGTTATTTCTGTTCCACTGAGGCAGTAAAACATGCTAGCTGTTGATGACTGTGGCAGTAATTTCATTTGTCATTAAAATGGGGTGATACTATATATTTACTATATATGATATTATAATAGATTTGACAATCGCTCACGCAGTATATCCTGAGTGGTGGTTGGTCTGCTTTCTGTACAAACTATTTTTGAATTTTCTGGCTATTGAATAGTCAAAAAGAGACTGAAGAGGATGTGGGTTCTTGATTTTCAAGGTAGTATCATGCTACCAGGTGTAGAGGTAAGTGTAATGAACTGCTTGGTCTTACCTCATTTTACTTGTAACAAATAACCGGATAGGTACTAAATCTTTATGAAACTTTTAAATATAGTAAGTATCCTTCAAAATAAACAGAATTGGCAGCCTGTTTCTGTTTAGAGATACTGCCCTCAGTTATGAACAGATTATGAATGTAGTTCTTACTTGGCACCGTTATCTACCAAAATATATAGCAGTATAAGTTCCTTTTAGAGGTATTTCTAGTTTAGTGTTGTCTTAAATGCTGTCAACTGCCTCATCTTTGCTTAGGTTTTGAAGTCTATTTTGAAAATGAACAAATTATGAAGGATGACTGAGTAATGTCTCAGAACTAGGCTGCGAACAAAAGCATGACAAAAGGATCTGTATGACATCTCTGCCATATTCCTCAGTGTTGTTTCACTGGATTAGATTCAGAGACTTTTACCCTAAATGATAAAGATATGTTTGTTTGATACTAGAGGAAATTTCTTCTGGGAAGAAAAGGACAAAGATCAAACAGCATTTTAATCTGTGGTTTTGCTGTAGTCTGCCAGCTGATTCAGTGCATGCTGAGGGCCATGGATAATTTGTCTGTGTTTGGTGGAGGTTTTTTTTTTTTAAAATGACAAGATTTTAGATTTTAGAAACAGACCAAATTGCTAAACGCAGTGTACTGACTTCACAAACAATTAGCCTTCTTTAGCAAAGCTTTGAAGGAGGAGCTTGGGTAGTACAGCACTGTGAGCTGTAGGAAAATGCAGACGGCTGAGGACCAAAAGTCAAACAAGTTAATGGTGTCACTGGAAAAAATGACCATGAAGAAAGAGATACAAGTGTCTGTGTAAGAAAGGGAAGAATTTCCTGCGTGTCTGAAGCTGAGAATAAAGGAGGTATGTGATAAGATGTGGAAATGAGGGAAGGGATTTCAAGATGACAGTCCTTGCAATACTGTGTTGTGAATGTAAATGTAAAATGCCATTGTGAATTTTGGGGATAACCTACAAGAAGCTGAGACATAGGTTTTTACTGCAGTCTGTAGTGAAGTGTAAGTATGCTGGAGCAGACTTAAGTTACTTGTTTAAGCATGATAAATGCTCTACCCTCTGTAATACAGGGATTGGGTAGACAGACAGACTTAGGTGAAAAGCCAGGTGTTTTAGTCTGCACTGAGTTCCACAGCATTGTGGTTATCTTGATTTAACTTAGCTTATGTAAAGAAAATATAGAAAAATAATTTTGATTCTGTCTCCAGACACAGTAGAAAGTATGGGAAAATGATGAAATTAAAAAAAAACAAAAACAAAAAAAAAACAAAAAAACCAAAACCACAAAAACAGCACAAGTGTAGTGGAAATGCTAAGTCACAGCTTGAATCAGTGATTGAGCACCTGGTGGGAAGGCAGGGCCAACCCAGGGGAGTTCAGGTGTGTGCGATGCCTCTGAGTGACTGGGAGGGGTGGAGCCAGGATCCACCCTTTCCCAGACCTCATCTGAAAGTTGGATGGAGGCAAGGGAATCTTGATGGAGATTCTTGTGTACCTGTGGCCTTCCTAAGGTAGTTTATTTATTTCTGTGCCCACAATGGCTGCACTTGAGTAAATCCTAACTTGCTGCAGTCTGGGATCTTGCTGGCCTGCTGTCACTGCTATGCTGTCCATCTCATTACAACCAGATCCATCAGTTTCCTTTTAAATGCAAAATATTATTAATATTAAATTTCATTTTAAAAATCCCACTGCAGCAAAAGCCCTCACCCTGTTTCTTTCTTCCTAACATCAGTCAATTTTTTTAATTTTCTTTGTTTCTGTCTTATACCATGACTTTGCTCAGAATGCAAAAGCTTTGTATGTCAGGTTGGAAAGTAGAGTCATGAGTCAGGAGAAGGGTATGCAGGGATGTGTCTTATGACTGGGGAGGGAATCGTGCAGAACCTTAAATTACTAATTCATAGCTGTAGAATGCTTGGACAATCTTTAATGTTTTAGATTGGTTTGGGGTGAGATGGGGAGATGGCTGACATGAACTCTTTCACCATGCATCTTATCTGCTAGTGATAATGAAACTGAATGTACAATCAGCCTGTGCTTTGAATGGTACCATTTCTACAGTGTGTTCAGAGAACAGAAAGCAATGGAAATAATCTCATCTTTTTAAGTCTTTAATACTGCCTTTTAAAGAACTGTATGAATTTTAGCTGGCTACCAGCAGCTAGAACTCCCTGCTGCTTCTAGGATTGCAGAGGGGAACAGCAAACTGAGTTCTGAGCTGCCCGAAATCCTCCTAAAGTCTACACTGAACAGCAGGAGATTCTTGAGTGTAATGTTAACAGATGTAGTAGGAAATACACACCTGATTCTCTAGGGGGCTGGAGATGTATAAGTTGAGGGCAGAGAGAAGATGGATCTCTGAAGCCTTCAGGAAGGCAGATGGGCTTGCTCCTTAGCTGGTTGAGGAACTGCATCTCTGTGGAAAGGGATGATGGGTGGAGGAGGAAAAAAAACAAAAAAAACTTTCACTTGATAGAAGCCTGAATTTTCTTTAATGAAGATAGGCAGGACTGTTCCAACTCCTTCACCTAATGCTTCTCAATGTTAATTTATTTCTAAGGCTGAACTAAGGCTGCCTAATCAAATGTTCTTTTAGAAAGTGGTTCCTTAACCAGTGTATCTCCTTTTTCTCTATTCTGTATGTATATTCTCTAAAGTTGTAAGGAAACAAAAAAAGTGAAGGTTTTCTATGGAGTTACTTGGGGAGTGGAGGCAGGGGAAAAGAAGAGTGAAAAGGAAGTTTAGAGATGTAAACATGACTTACAATCCACCTAATAGAAACTGATTGTTATTCTGCCCCGAACAAATATCTTCTATCTGAACTGTCTCAATAAAGTTGAGCATAATTTTAGTGCTCCACCTTTATGGTAGGCTATATTTGTAGGGGCACCCTTTTCTTATGTACTCCTTTCTTTGCAAATATTCTTTCTTCAGACAGTGCCTGTTCGTTTTTGCCTTCCTTGAAAGTGTGTTTCTGATGGCCAGTAAATTCTCCCGGGATCTTCTCTAAGACAGACTTGATTTTGTTTTGTTGAACAGATAATTTTACATGGTAATATCTGTGCAAAAGCAATTTGATGTGGTTCAGGGAACTGGACTATTACGGACATTTGTCTTAGTAATGCAATTATAAAGCTACAAACTTGATCTTAATAACATTTGCCTATTACCACTTCTTAGATACTTGAAAGGAAAACAATGCCATTCTTAAACACAGAAAATGATGCTGAAATATGCTTAGTATCTCTCCTGAATTATCATCCAAGATGAAGGAGTAGATGAAATGATGTTTTCTGCTTCTCTTTTCATAGCCATTATGTGAATCTTACACTTTAGAATTAATCTACATTTTTAATGATGTATCAAGTAAAATTAGCATATTTTTGTTTATGTATTTGTCTAAACACGTACTATTTCCTTAGAAAACTGCAGCTTACATCTGTTTAGATATTTAACACTGCTTCTAGTTTTGTTCTTAAATTACTGAGAAGGCAGTCAGTTAGGGTCCATCTTAGAAAGAGATTTGTGCTCATCTACGCTGTGGTGCTCAGGAGCAAAGCCACTTGTAAGCACAGAATAGGGTGTGTAACTAAAGACCTTTATTCAGTAAGGTATTTAATTTCTAGTGGTCTAATGCTTTTGCCTGCAGGACCTTTTGATTTATACTGGAACAGTCACAGGATTTCCTGGCCGATAGATTTGAACTAGATATTTTTCCATCACATGAATGGTGTGTGCTCTTAGATCTTTTGAAGTGTCCTTTACTGTGTGCTTAGGATCATCCCAATTACTCTAGACTTACTCCAGGACGTTTTCAAGCTTAATAGTTTTCTTGAAATACCTGAATTATGTGAAATTGACTTTTGTTTTTAATCAATAGGCAAATCATTATGAATGGAAGAGTGCATTGTAATAAAAATTATTACTAAGAAAATGTAAGTCAAATTTTCTTTTTGATGAAGGTAAACTGTATAGGGCAGGAATTTTTGTTCCAAAATTGCCTTACTGATACTGATCACTCTGATATTTCTAAAGGATTTTGTCATCACAGCAGTCTTTAGAGAATATTTAAAGATAGATAAACAGAGATCATAACTTTCTTCCAGAGGTGAAGGGTTATTGCTTGCAGCCAGATATTTCATAGTGGTCATAGAAAACAGAAGTTCTTGCTTCCATGCTGAAACTTTGTGTGCTACCGATCAGCATATTGTGAGCTTTCTCAGTTTGTTTGGTATTCCTAATTTTTTTAAAAGAAAATTGCTAAGAAATGTTAAGGTGGTGCTGTTAGCAAATGTGATGTTAATTTTCCAGGATTTAAGAGTCTTTAACATGTCCTTTTCTTTTTAATTCAAAGGATGCTGTAACGATATGCACTCTGGGAATAGGAACTGCTTTTGGAGAGTCCATTCTGGACAACACTCCTCGCCATGCTACCATCGTTACCAGAGAATATAGTGAGCTCCTTCGAATTGAGCAGAAGGACTTCAAAGCACTCTGGGAGGTAAGTTCAGATTTATTTGCAGTTTATGCAGAACAGGGATTTAATGTTTTAAGTGTTTATGATGAAATAGAAGCACACTTGTAGACTAAGCATAGGAATAATGCTTTAAAGTTAGTTTGGACAAAAAGGAAAGCTTTCTATTTTGACTGCATGACTACACACTACTGTATTGATTTCTTATGGGCTTTGAAATTCATTTCTTATTTCATCTAATGAAGTAACTTAAGTGCAGTTTCCACTGGAATTTGTATACATGCTGCAGGTGTTGCTGTCTTACACTCAAACTTGCTGTTATGGCCTGCATTTGCAAAGAGTGTACCCATACTGTTTTAAATTATTCTGCTTTACTCTGGTCTCTTTAGCAGTTAAAATGAGTTTAAAATAGGCAGATGGATAAAATCACTAATTGATTGTCTGAGTTCCCTTAAACTTTTCCTTCTAGAGAATATACAGCTGAAGTTCTTTGTTCTTTACTCTGTGTGTACTTTGGTATTCATGCTGAGAAAACTCAATTAACACGTTGTGCTAAGATTTCAATATGTTTGTGTTTTTGTAAGCATAACTGGAAAAATATTCTGGGGATTTCAAGGTATGCTGTTGGCTTGGCCTGTGCTGTACTGCACTTGTATTGCCCATTTTAAATGGCAACTGCGCAAGTTTAGGTGTTCCATAGAACTGTCAGATGGTAAAAGGCTGTCCGGAAGGTGCAGCTCTAGTGGCACTAATAAAATTTAAGAAATAGATACTGATTTTGGCACTTCCTCTGCAGAAACTGAGTTATAGTTCTGGGCCCTGACTTTATGAGTTTAAATGCTATTTTATTTATTCATCTATTTTAACATATGTTATAGAATATGTAGGTGCTTTACAAAGTCCTGGTGTAGTAATAAATCCAATCAGATTTCTTAAGGAAAAAAAAGGCTTTTTTTCTTTAAATTCACTTTTAAGTGATAAAAGCAAAGTTCTTTCTCTATATAATTTTCCTGCGAAGCGTTTAGGGCTGGTTAGTGTCCTATCAGAAATAATGGGGGAGTAGAGGATAAGTTCCTGTGTTTAAAATGTTGAATTTAAAAGTATGCATAAAGCTGTTTAAAAATAAAAATGCCTAAAAAATCATTTGCTCTTTGATCACTGATATAATGTTTCTAATAATTTTTCTGATTTGATGAGTTCTTGATGCTCTTGAAAAGGCCACATGTTGAAAACATGGGGAGCTTTAGCAAAAAATTTTTAAATGTCAAATTTGATGAAATTTTAGACTGTCACAGATACTGCAGGTGTCAGTCAGACCACAGTAAAGCTTTATGGTGCTTTTTGTTTGCAGTGAAATGTTCCGTGTTTGGTGTGGTTTATTTCAGGGAGACTGGAACTTTGCTTTTAGTGAGAATGCAAAATTATGCACACAAAATAACTCTACTGGTTAGTCTGAGGTAGAGAACAGTGTAATTCACTTCTTTTGTTTTCAAGGTAATATTACCTTGGCAACTACTAATCCCAAAGCCTCCCTAAAGTGCAGTTCAGGTATGATGAACAGTGTATTCTAAACAGACAAAATTATTTGAGAAAATTCCTCCAAAAACACATTAGCAATGAAAGTAGTAGCAATAGTATGTTCTTATCCCATTGTATTATCTCTAAAGCAAACACTTTTTCCCTAGGGAAGCTTTCATGTTATGTATTTTTGTGTTGTATTGTTCAATGTGACTTACCCTGAAATTCATATATCTTTGATTTGTTAAAGCCCGTATGGGGAAATGATTAGTGATACCATTCTGATAACTTAAAATATATTGTAATGAAAATCCTTACACAGTGAAGAATGGACCGCAGACACTTATTATCAGTGGTACAATGGAAAAAATGGGACAAGGTAACAATGTCAGTATCATTACAGTATAGATAAAGCAGAAACTGAAGTCTTGTAACATGTTTCAGCTCTCGTATGATGAGAATTTAATTCCAGAAAAAGTAGTTTCTCTATAACCAAAATAATGTAGTACTGCAGTTTAAGAACAACCTAAATTGTTGGTCTGTAATTCTTACCATTGTTACAACTTTATGAACGTAGGATTTCTATAATTAATAATAAAAAGTGCAAAAATTGTGATTGAGGATGGTTATTTTTCATGTTTGTTTTGTTCCATGATACTTCCTTTTACTTAGAGAACGAAAATGATTTGCTGACTACAGACTTATGGCAAACCATAACTGCATGTGAGTTATGAGGCTGCAATTAAAATATATGTATTAGACAGTGAATATAAGCTTGGAAAATGAACAAATATATACTGACGTTCAGCTATTGTGCAGGACTAGGAGCTATGAGCTACTTTCCTTTACAGTAAAAATATCTTAATGCTGAAGCCTATTGAATCCCACTTGCAAAGGAATGAGTTTTTGCTATCACAAATCTAGGCAGCTCCGTGGAAGATAAATTTACGTTCATACTGCTTATGAGGCTTTTGGCATAAGTTCTAAAGCTATATTGCAAGAGGGAGAGAGATCTATTTTAATTTTTATACATTTAAAAATTTCCAGCATCTCTACGATGTTGTTTTATGAATTTACAAACTTTTCTGCTTTTTGCTTAAGTAGAAGCTTAAGTAGAAGTAGCTTTTTGCTTTTTCTGTATTAGCTGTACTGCTTTTGGAAACGGTACTTATATTCATGTGTTTAATAGACCAGATGTGGCTTATTAACATATTTAATGTACAAAATGTGGCAGGATGTAGTGATTTCTTACTTTGAGTGCAACTACAATTGAGTTTTATTTGAAAGATTGCTGAAAGATTTCTGGGTGACTTTTCTTTGTTTTCCTCTTGCCAATTTTACAAATTTAAATACTCTGTGGAAAAGATAGAATATTCCTTATCAAAAACATGATTAGCTGCCTTCTGTGATACACAGAGCCACATACTCGGCTCTTTACAGAAAGGTTTTTCTACAATCTCCATCTTAAACATTCAGGGAATGCCAGTCTAAACAAATAATACTGTACCATTAACAGCAGTTACCACTTAAAATGGCCTAGTCTTGATTCTGGTGGCTATATCCATTTAAGTAGCATCCTGTTCAGGAAAATCTGCTGAACTTCTGAGCTTACTCATGCTTGGAGACTTATTTTTCTATCCACAATGCTAGAACAGATTTGAGATGATGAAATCTGTGGTTAGGTTTTCACACAGCCAAACACTGTTCTGAGGAAAGCAGCGCTAGGAGACTGTGGGAATCAGACCTTGGTGTGTCACCTGCCCCTGGTGTTCATTTCTGAGGATCTGTAGCAACTGCTGTAAGCACTGTAGACTTCAGTGGTCCTTCATGAATGTGTAAGGATAATATACTCTCTAGTTATAAGAATGTGCTTTCCCTCTTTAGCATCGCTGAGTGCAGTATTAACTACCTTGTCCCAAAAAGCAGCTCTGGTCCGCACACCCTGATGGGTCAGTGGCTTGCTCTACCCTCTAGTAGCTTTAATATTTTAAACAGAGTGGGAGCAAAATGTTGTATTTGAACAGTGTTATTGTTGCAGAAGTTCTCTGTAGTTCATCCTCAAGCTTTGTCCTTCCACACAATTGCAAAGTGATTCAAGTCCAGACAGGAAGGGAGTGAATCTGCTGAGAGGTGGCTTATTTTTAGAGGTCTTTCCTACCACAGTGAATTACTCAAGCTTCCTTGAATAACATACAAATAACCAATTTCCTTTTGTGTGGAATAAGATTCAGTTAAAAGTTACTGAACGTGCTCTGAGAAACACTTGATCTTGAGTAAATGAAGAGCAACTACTACCTCGGTATGCCATAACTTTGGAGAGAGGGAGTCTTGGCCCCTGGAAGGTCAGAATGAATATTTATGAATATTTTAATTTTTTTCTTTGCAACCATCAACACTTACGCATCTCGTTGTCTGGTTAACAGTAGTGTCATTCGCTTCCTCCTTTTGTCTGTCTGATCATTTGGTAGCCCTCAACAGGCTTCAGTGGTCTGAAACAGCAGCTTTGGAAGAAACCGCTTTCTAAACTTCATATTCTGAACATTATAAATGTTAGTGTTTAATTAACTCTTTTAAAATGGGTTGCCTGTCAAAAACAAAAAAATAAAATTTTAAAATAGCTTGAATGGAACACTGTTTAGGAAATAGCTGGTCACTTGATACATGTGATTTAAATGCAGCATGCAGTGATACTTCTGAGTAAGTTCTGTTTATTAAAGGCAACAGAATTGAGGGTGTAGCATTTCTATACAGTATCAGTTTGTCTTTTGAAATTGTATCTAAATATTACAGTAGGAATGATGAAGGCACTGTAAAGATATGTTAATGAAAATAAACATAGACAAATTTTTCATTTTTTAAAATCAATTTGTGCCATGAGTGCATTTATCAATGTATATTACTGAGTCACAGGGAAAGCAATACAGTTGGCAGCATTTCAGAGAGGTAGCCTTTTTTTGCCTTAAGCTACTGAGAATATGTCACATTGTTACAGGAGGGAATTCTTGCTTCTCTCTGATAGACTTCTGTTTACTTGGACATTTTTAAAGAGTACGAGGAATCTCATGTAAGTATCAATACTTCCTGATGCAGTCTTCTGGATCAGAAATTATTTCCATCTCATAAAGTGAGAGAATTGTTAGGATGTGAGAAATTAGATACTGGAGAAGAGGGGTGGTGGAGTGGCTGGGAGTGAATCAAAGAAATGATTGGATTAATACTGAGCAAAACAAACTCCCAGATTGATTTTACTGTACTACTCTGTCAGTATGCTGTCTAGCAATCAGTTGCAGAAGTCTTCACAGCAATTTACTGATTTCCTGTAGGTAAGTATAGCAGGGACATAAAACTGTAGTTAATAAAATGAAGGCAGTTTAGCTTTACAGAATGGATGATTGTGTTATTTAAAATAGTGAAGAGCTTGGAGACTCACAGAAGTATAAGAAGATAGTAGTGGAACATCTGGCTTTCTTTACCTGCTTCATGTCACACTCTCTGTTGACTACTCAAACTATATCTTGATTATTCATGTCTCTCACGCAGCTTTATTTGAGAAATGTGAAAGATGAGGTTGTAGTAGCTTGTCTTTGGACTGTAGCTGGAATACTGTGTTCATTGAACTCTCAAATAACCATCTTGTCAGAATAAGGAAGAACTTTTCCATGGTATTGGACAGGGAAACAACATGGAATTTAGATGTGGAAGGAGTGAGGTGTGTAAAATTTGTTGCCTTGTGCTGTCTGCAAATCTTCAGCTGCTGAGATTGAAATTTGTATGCAAAGAAATAGAGCCAGTGTGTTAGACACTGAAATATGAAGTGATGATAGGCCATCAGATAGTTTTCCTAGACTAACACATGGAAGGGGGGGAGGAATATGAAAAATCCTTCCTCCTGGCTTTAGAATATAACAGCAAACACAGAATTGGCAAGATACAGCAAAGATTTGTAAGTGACTGACATTCCACCTTCATACCTTCTGTGTGAATACTGGTAAAAACATGAAGTGAGTAGTAAGGAAAGATTCCAAAGTTGTCAGTTTACAAAGATAACTTGTGAGATTGCACCCCTAGTTTTACTGGTGCAAAGTGAGTATATTTCAAATGAAGACACTACAATTGCTTTGATATATGTGAAGCTAAGTAGGAGCAGCGCCTTGCCTTTAATACTGCTGTTTTGTTGCCTTTCATTATTGTTGTACAAAACTCCTTGGATCTTTGCTTTTGTTCTCCTTTGTCAAACATAATATTAAAAAACTATTGTCTGGAAGAGTAGATTTAGATGATTATGGAATGGTATTCTATCCTCAGTAGCCAGATTTACAACAAAAGTAGTGTTCACATATCAAAGTAGTGACTTTGGTACAATAATGTATATACAAAAAAATGCAGGTTTTTGTGATCACTTCTCATGACTGTATCTTATAAGATAGCTTTCTGGATTGTTGATGCTGCAGTTTCCGCAAAAGATAAAGGGGATCCAGTCTGAAGTTTGTAAATTTCCCTCTCCTTGTTCTTTGTTTATGGTGGCTTATGGTTTATGGAGGCACTCAGGATATTCCTTAAACAACAGAAAATTCTGAAAAAAACAAGTTAATTGGGAAGACCCTGAGGCCTACCTCATGTTTCTCTGCAACATGCCTTCCTGGTTCTTCTTCAGTGTCATTTGTTTGCACCTCAGTGTCCCTCTTTTTTCCTATTTCTGTTTTATTGCAACACTTCGTGGCTGTCATTTATTAACCATTTGGAGACAAAAGCTTTGTAGAGCGCTGTTTTCTTAAGCTTAATTAGTGTGGCATTTCTCATAGATACGATTCTGTCTCCCTGTAGTAATGCCCATCAGCTTGAAGCCCGTGATGCCAGATAGTGTGCAAATATATGGTTACTCTTGCTTGCATCCCTTGTGAATGTTTATCTATATTAGCACTTCAAAAGAGTCTTAAATCATATGGCGGAGAGCTTGACTTTTTAGAGATTCCTCACTGGGAAAAGAGCAAATAGACTAACATGCTTGCTGGATTTCTCTTCCTGCTAAGTAATTCATTTATTGGTTTTCTCATGTTTTTTCAATAAAATATGGACTCATCCAGTTTTCAAAAAAAAGGAAGTATTTTGATTAATTCCTAAAATATTTAAACTTCAAAAGGGCAAGGTACAATGTATACACTTAAGCTCTGCAGATGCTTTGAGACTGATTTTTTTTTTTCTCCCTTGGAAGCATTACTGCCAAACTTGCATTTTCTATAACCAGTTTATTAGTAAAGCAACTGCTTTTCATCCTCAGCAGATTGTATTATTTAATGTGGTATCTCTAAGCTTGATATGCTAAACAGGGAAAAGTTGTATATTGCAACACAACTGGAAGCCTATGAATATTATTTCAGGGAGCAAACTTAGGTACTTTCATTAGTCCTTTTTTAGTATGTAACTCTGTCTTTCAGAAGAATCAGATTTGATGCTTATAAAATAGCTCTTCCATTGTTTTTTGGTCAAATATACACTTTTACTATTGATCTTGTTCTCATCTTTCAGAGGAAAAAGAGGTACGTAGCTATGTGTATATAATATATTATCCATCTCTATCTTGTGTGTGTGTATATATATATATATCTAATACTGCAAAAGGCTTTGTTCATTTCTTAACTTTTGGGTTTGACGCTGTTCCTTTTCTCAACCATGAGGGCGATGTGGATGAGTTGGTTTTGGAGACTGATGCTTTCTGATCTTCTAGTCAGCCTTATCTCAGTCCTTCATTTCTTTACTTCCTCATACAAAACATAAATCTATTGTCTGTCCTGAGGCAGTTTGGTTCCTGCATGTTCTTGAAAACAGGAATCCCTTAGCAGCTTCTTTTTAGCAAGGAATTTAGTCATTTATGGTTGCTTTACAGCAATGGATTTGATTATGTGTTTCTCCAAGACATTTCTTTAGAATGTATGCTTGCATGCTGCATTTGAATAGATGCTTTCTGCTTGTACTATATAGTGGGTAGGGTGAATAACATAATGCCATTTATTAGATCAATGAATGTGTTTTAACATTGATGTTTTTAAAATCCATTTGCTTAAAGGTGCTGGCACTTATTAAAAGAAAGACAATAAGATCTGTAGTGGTAGAAGATACTTTGCTTTCGATGTGCTCATCTGCAATACAGTTATATTTTAGTCTTTTTTTCTGACACTTCAATTTATAAAATACCTTGTACAGCAAGAACAGTATAACCTGCAAGACCTGCTTATTACAATGTGAATTCATCTTCCTTTAAGGAAGCACTTGCTTGAATGAGCATTCAGCACCTTAAAAGTCAAAGCAAGCCATAACACTAAAGCATATTTATTGATTAGTTTTAGGGTTTAATAAATGGACTCAAAAAGAAACAGACTTTTATTTGCCTTAGAATAGTTCTAATAGATGTTTTTCATTTTATTGGATGTGATCAGAGCTGTAAAGTTAAGCATTTGCCTTGCATTTAGACTGTATCCTCCCCTCTCTTCATCCATGGTAAAAATAGTACCATACTGAAGTCAATGAACATTATGGGACTTCAGCCCAGGTAATTACTAATTTCTTCCTTCTCCTTGTGTAGGATGCGTCGCAGGCTGGTTAAATAGTCTTTATCCTTTTTCTGTTCTGTGATTGCTTTTATCCAGTGATGTATCTGGTGTGATGTGAGAGCTTGGCATCACTGAAATGATTTGATGGCTTGGTAGTTTGGGGTGCTTAACAAAATTGTCAACTCAATAGTTGTACTGGGGTAAGCTGTATCAAAGCGTTGAAACTCTTGGCATCTTGGAGATGCACTTAAAAGTGAAAATATAAAGCACTATTGACTGAGTGTGGAATATCTCCTTTGGCAGGAAATCGCAATTAGAGGACCCAGCCTTTCATTTGTGCCGGTTATGGCTGGTACCAGGTGAGGGGAAAGAGGAAATAAAAAGGTCTACTCTGAAATCAATCCTTGTTTCAGTCTGAACACTGGAACTCGAGCAATTAGAGTTCACAGGGTTTGTGTGTTGCTGTAATTCCATCATTTTTTCCTGAGATCTCCAAAATTCCTGGAAATATATCCAGTAGAAGTGTCAGCTCTGAAACATGCTCTGATGGGGCCAGAGGTCCCCTTAAATGCTTAAATCTCATGGGGAATTTATGGAACAATCTGCTTGTGTGGATGTATTTATATAGTGTTTTGGTGAGTGGTCGTTTGTATAACAAATGTTCATGAACAGCACACAAGGGATAGGGGCTCTGTAAAACATACACCCTGTATTGTTAGAATCTGTAAAGAAGTGGATGTTCACAGAAGGTTTATATGTATTATTGCTGTTTTGTGCTGTTGTTGAATTCAGGGGTTTATAAGAATGTGTAAATTTGTACCATACTGTGAGTGATGTGGCACTGAAAACTGTTCCTTTTTCCTTCATTTCATCTTGATTACATAATGCCACTAATGTGTATTTTCCCTGAACTCTTCTTAAAATAGTTTCTTGGTTGCATTTCAAAAGCAAAAATTAAAAAATCTGAAGTTTCCAAATAAAATCTTACATTCCAAGTATCTTCTGATTTTTATTTGTTCATTTTAGATTACATTAGTAAAATTCTCTTGTCTTTTTACACATAGTACTTGGCTCTAAACCAGGCTTGTATGCCATGCATACAAGGGTGATGAATAATCAGCATTTAAAATTAAACCTTGCCATCTTGTATTTAGTACTGAGGTAATTAAACTTACATTCTAACCTCTGACCGTTTTTCCTAAGTAATTTCTACTTAATTTTGCATTCCACCTCTCTCATGACCTTTGAGAAATACCTTTTTTTCTTTTTTGACAACCAGCACAAAATAATTTATTGTGGTATTAACCACTTCATTTTCCAAAAACACGCAGAGAAGCTTTATTCTGTAAGTTTCCCTAGAACCTTATTCAGACACTCCCAAATACTGGTTAGTGAAAAACAGGCGGAATATCATGGTTCTGTTCTAGCATCATAAAAATACGCCATGCAGTACTATTTTTGTATGACCCAGTCTTTCAGAAACTGAGTCATTCAAAGAACCCATGCTGTTCTGAAAGGGCTGAGTTGTAAGGGAACTTGCTTGAGTTACTTTGTCTTTTATGCTTAATTCTCTCTGGGGATAATGCTGGAGACTCTCAGTACAATTAAGGGAAGATTAAAAGCTTGGTACAGGCTTATTTTCTCTCATCTTCCCTTCTGCCAATACCCTTCAAGCCTGTCTCCTCTGTAAAAGCATGAAACCCTTTCCAAAGGTCCCTCTTTTAAATTTTACCATCATTTTTCAGGCAGTTTTGATATGCTTCCTTTCTATGCATCTATCCATGTGGTTTCTCTTTCTGCACTTGTCACTGTTTTTCCTGCTCGCATTTTATGCCGCAATAGTTGATCTTTGAGGAAGAGTTCATTGAGTATTTCTTCCTAGGTTTGTCTGGGTGGTTAGATAATCAGAGATCAACAAGTGGTTAGGAAATAACTCTTGCACCATTGGCGAGAATTATACCACAACTGTGTATTTCTTAGTACATTCTCTCTACAGAGCTAGAAAGAGTAAAATGTAGTAAAAGTATGGACAATTAAGCAGTCGTGTCTGAATACACTGATTCGGTTGTGAAGAAGGTACCATTTTATATAATGCTTAGTTCTCCTTCAAAAAGAAGCTTAATCTGAGCAAGTAATAGCTGGAGCATTTACCTATGCTGTTGATGTGATAATGGTCAAAAGTCTATGTACTTTGAGGCTGCAAGAGAAGTTAACAACCAAACTGATTTAGCAGGTTGTCTGATGTGTTTACATACATCTGCCATATGGAATTTCCTTAAAGAGTGTGTTACTTCCATCTGATCTCATAAACAAAATGTACTCTGTGCTATTTTATTCTGAGACAGGCTTTTCCTGTTATAACAACGGGGAGGATTTTTCAGTCTTCAAAGGTTTTTAAATTATTATTTATATTTCATCAGAAAATGATGCATGCTACCAACCAGCCCACAAGCACTGATCTTTCAGTGAACTGCTGTCAACTTTGTTTTTTCACGTTATATAATGCTGCAAGGAACAGGAAATTGTGGAAACGCATGCTCCAAGCCATAGGAATGGTAGTAATGCACATTTTATTACCATAGGAGTTCTAGGAAGAATGGATGTTACAAAGGCATCCAAACTGTTAATCCAAGTATCATTACAGAATGGTAGGGGAATTGCCTTTCCTGGTACTGGTGTTGTTGGGTGAGAACTGAATTTATCTATGATGACTAAAACATACTAACTGTTGTTATCCAGAAGCAGAACATGAGTTATATTTCCCCCCATTTTTTTAACAAAATAATTCCTACAGTGAATAGTGTGATTGTGCTTTTTAATGTGTGAGAAAACAGCAGACTCACAAAATACAATTCTTGTGAGGCTCCTCTGTTGCAAGTAGCCTTCACAGAGTTGGAGAGGTTCTTTATACATGCCTATTCCCCTTATTAAATATATATAGAATTATAGAATAAAGACATAGCTCACCCTTTATGTAATTGTGTGTATATATATATATATATTAAAATACTGAAATAGTATACGGGAAGTTGACTGAAATACATTCTTGACCATGATTGACTATCGCGTTTGCCCAGCTATTGCAAAGCGTTAGTATGCTTATATCCTTGCCAATTAATGGTTCTGTTGATTTTTTTCCTTTCAAGTATGTCTTCATTGCTGGAACTTCATCCTTATTTCAGTCTATGCATTCGTAACTTTATTATCTGATGAAAGTGTTGCTATGTATACAAATGAATATGTTAATTTAATATGCTAATGAGATTTTATGGAAGGAAAAAGCAACTCTTACTTTCAAATCTGTTAAAATAATAATGAATGCTATCTTTTATATTTTTTTAAGTGATCACTTTTGAATTGTTTTCTGTGCAAGCAGAGTTTGCTATATGAGATGCCCACGTAACTCCCCAGAATCATATTCCTCAACATGATAAAAATAAATAAGAATGTGTGATGACATAGAAAGGCAAATCTCTTAAGAAAGGGAAAATTTCTTAATCTTAAAATTTTAATTGTCAAATTGTAAGTAGGGCATGCACTGTCCTCCTGGTTGTGAATGCGCTGCCTTTCAGCAGTTCCATGAGAGCAGCACTCTCTTGGCATTTTTACTTCTCCAACAGTGCTCATCTCTTTGTAGTACGTATCAGCCACAGACTGCTCCAAAAGAGAGTTGAGGGAAATTATTCTTGTTAGATTCTCTGCATGGTGAGAGAGCAGTAGCACACATCAAGTATTTGGAGTCTTAAAACAAGATGGTGAACTTCCATTAAGTTGTACTTTTAATAGGATGTAGAAAGGCACAATGTTTTAAGTGTCCGGTTCCAGTAATTTAAGTGCAATAAAGGACAGTAGAATTTGTCACACTTGGGGCAAAGGGCTCCACATCCTCTGGCTTCTGTCTCTTGCTGTTGTCTATGTATTTTTAGAAATTGAGTTTAACAATATAGCGAACTGTGTAAATGAAACCTGTCATGCTTTCTCCTGCTTGGTTTTAAAGAGTAGCACGAGCTCTGTCCCTTCTTTTGAAGCTAGGATGTCTTTATGTAATAAGAGCTTTATTTCCATTTCTATTCTTCCGTTCACTGTTTATCTCCCTTCCAGGCAGGTTATTCTGTTCTGTGTATTCTCTAAAGTTTTGTCTGTTCACATGTAAAGAAGCCATCTTGAGTGATTTGTGAATGGCACAAGTTATAGAGAAATATGCCGTGGTTAAGTGCATAGAGTGCTACAGACAAAGTTACTCTCATTTCCCTTCCCAATTTTAAGACTTTATTCTTCAGTTCTTCTATGTACTGCTTTCATCTATATGAGAATTTCTGCCTTCAGTACTTACATTCTTATCATGTTTGCACACAGTTGTCGTATCTACGTATACGTATTGGCACTACATAAAAGGAAAATTTTATACATGACTATTCATAATTTTTCTGGAATTCCATCATATTGCTATGAATTTTCTGACCCTGTGTTACATCTCTACCTGGACCATATCAAATTAGCAGTATTTTATGCTAGAATTTGATAATTGTTACAGTAACAGCTTTTTGTTTGTGTTGAGACTATTGTAGTTAATCTTTTATAAGTATCTACACAGAAATGGGAATGATAGTGATAAGTAACGTGCCATGTACTTGAACTATGTTCAGGATTGTTTCCACTCACTAGCTCTACTTAAATGTCTCCCTTGGATTTTTTCCAAAATGACTTTTTCCTAAGCATTTCTAATTCTTCAGAGACCTATGCATCACTTTAATATTTTGACTACTGTTTCTACCTTTTCCTTCTCTAGTATTTTTATAACACTATGAAGTAGTTTATTCTCTTTCTGAGACTTCATATTAAAAAAAAAAAAACAAACCCTGCCCTTTAGTACATCCTCAGACTCCTCCTTTTTTGTGTTGCCATGTTTCATTACCTTTGGTTTGCAGTCATGTAACTGTTTTTTTTTTTTAATTTGCATGACAATGTTTCCACCCAAGGCATTTTTTTTTTGAGCTATCACTGATTGGTGTTATACTGATATCCAAGTATGTGACAGCTACTGCAGCTCCTTCTACCACTTCAGCAATTTAAAAAATAAAAAATAAAGCTTATGATTGTTGCTGTTAATATGAGGAGTGAGCTCTGTAATCCAGTGGGAGCCATGTTTCTTCCCTTGCTTATGCAATATATTTTCCAAGCATTTTTGATTTTGTACAAGTTGTAAAGTGCCCCAGTATGCTAGATAAGTTCTGAACCTAAGTGAAGTTAGTAGTGTAAATTACACTACCTATGTGCACTGGATGATAAATAGTGAAGAAATAACCACAGTTCTGCTATTGGAAAGGTATCCAGAATCTCTTGTGAAGTTCACTCTCAAAAGAACGAAGCGTTAGAAAATAAGGCATTAAAGAATGCAAAACTCAAATTATTTTCTCCCCAAAGTTTTATTCCTCCCCTGAGTTATTCCTAGCTGTCAAGGACAAAATTCACCAGTGTAACCTGGTGTAACCTTGATTGCATTATTCTTTGGCACATCTCCTAACACTTAGAGCAACTAAAGCTTTTTGACCTTTTGTCATGATTATTGCTTTGCTAAATTTACCCTTCTCAGTATGTGTGTTGTTACAGAAATAAATTAACAAATCATATAGAATCTCTCAACAGTAAATTCCATTGGTTACTCTAAGATAACCAATATTTTTCCATATGTTGAAGGTGTATCCCAGTGTTTGTGCAGTATTCCTTTCTGTTAATGTTAAGAAAGGAGAGGAGGGAAGAAATGACCCTGTACCTTTTTGCTTCATGAAGGTTTTTTTTTCTCCAGTCAAAAACTGTGTGGCTAACTGCATACTGGCAGCTGATTTTAAGGGAGAAACAAAGTAGAAATAAAATAATTAAATGTTTTATCTTGCAGAACCTGTACCATTCAAAGCATGTGCTGTTGACTTCACTGACTATCAGAAGTTATGAATCCACTTCTGTGGATTCTGTAAATAGTCATGTGAAAGTATAATAAGCAACTTTGTTCTATTTTCAACTCCTGCAGATGAACTTGCTCATCTAAAGCTTGGTTATAAGTGTTGGGCTTGTCCTTCTGAAAAGTCAGAAACAACACTTGTTTCTTTGTCTGCTCCAACCTGATGGTTGTTGGCTTCCTTACTCATTTATGTTCTCTAAATGGCTTTGATTTTCAAAATGCAGTAATGTTTAAGCAATCATTACTCATTTTCCAGTAACTCTTTATTTCTCTATCTTTCTCTTCTTTGGACTCTTGGATTTTTTACCAGTGTGTGTAACTGTTTTGCCTTTCGCAGCATGCTTTTCTTCGAGAACACTACCTTATTCAGGCCTTTCTGATTGAGATGAGAGGGATGTTGCTAGTAACCAGAAACCTTTGGAAGTTTTTCTGTATGGAAAAGTGAAAGTATCTTCATCAAAATTGATAGAAAAATATAAAAAAAAGAATCCCCTATGGGAGAAAAACCATACACTTAGCATATCAGGATTTACTTATTCCAAGGTAAGTTGCAGGAAGAGAGATTTATCTACATGATATTAAAAAAAAAAAAAAAAAATTGAGAGGAATTGATTTCTAGACACTGTACGTAATGTTATTCCTTTATCTAGGGGTAGCTGTTTACCTTTCCAGAAACTGTTTTTTTCTCTTCACTCAGATTGGATGTTAACCATCTCTAATGTATTTCAACTGTGATTTAAAATGTCTTACAATGGCCTTTACTCATGAGCTACCTGAAGCTAAATGTCGATTAATGAGGGCTAGTCTGTCCATTGAACAAATGCAGCATTCCCATTCTCAGATGAGGAATCAATTTCATCAGACCAGGTTGAAGTTTTTAAAGCTATTGAATATACATAATGATGTATATGAATTAATGAAAGATTCAGCATGTCAAAGATTCCATAAGGGAAATCCAGGGATAAAACAACTGCAATGCTTTGCAGTCACTTTATAGCTGTCATCCTTTATTGTCCTCAACCTGTAGTTTGTTGTCACGTGGTAAGTGGAAAAGAACATTTAACAACACTGCCACTAAAATGCAAGCAGAGTTCTTAAGAAAGGAATAAGGGAAACTGAACTTCATTGCAACATTTGTTGTAGGGAGAAAAGAAACGAGGCTGCCTGTTAGCTGTTCAGAAGGATTAAACAATGGTTTGTGTTTCCCATTAATTTGGCTTGTTCCAGTGATTCTCAGTACGTGTTTGGCAAATGCATTCGGTAGTCCATGAGATAGCTCTTTTGTTGTGTTCTCACTCATTGCTGCAGATATAGACCGTTACTTGCATGTTTTCAGTCATAGATTATAATTTGTTTGACTTTGCACTTTTAATTGCCTTGAGAAATTTCCTGTAGAAATGCATACAATCTGTCTGCATGTTTGAAATATTAGTGAATTTTACATATCTTGTGTGCAACACTTAAGCAAACCACTGGAGCTTACAAAGAGCAGTTGATTCTTTTCAGTGATAGTGATGGCTGTTTTTTCTAGTCCCTGGTGGGGGGAAAAAAGTGTAGTCTTGAATGTTTGGGGAATTCACGTGTTGCCAGTTCATGGACTGCTGTTTTGACTCTATCTTGTGATGGTGATAGTATATCTTGTCACTGGTAATGACATGATCCACAAAACTGCCACCTTCACCCTTGTATTGGTTCAGTGGGTCCTAGCAAACCTGCATATGGTGTTCTTTCCGTTCCCGAGTGAGCATTCATAGAACCTACCTGGCTCAAACTTTGCACTATTCTAATGCTACCGCCATTGTTTCCAACACTTTGAAGCACATACACAGTTCTCTGGTTGTAATCTCTGATTCTCATGAATGAGCTCATAAGACAATCTCTGCTTTGTGGCATGACAGCTGTGCATAGCCCTCCAGACTGTGGCTTATCATTCATGTTGCTGTTGCTGCTGCCAAAATGCATCACTTAGTCCCTGATAGTGCTCACACCTGCTGTTTGGTCCCCCACAAGGGTTCAGCAAGTGTCAGTGAATGTCAGTGGGTGCAATTTTTTCTACATGGAGGAATTCCGTACAAATCTTTGCTTCATACACAGATCCAGGTCAGATACCTTTTTGTCAGACGACTACTCTACTGCCATCTGTCATGCAACAACAAAATGTAATGGAATATTGGTGGAAAGGTTCAGCCTCTACTGCCATACCACCGACATCTGCCTCTGTCATCATGGAGCAATGTAGTAAAATAGGAGGCATTACTTTTGGAGCAGCCCTTGTAGATTTAGATTTGCTGTTAGGGTGAAATTTTTGACTCAGACGGTGATGAGGTGCTGGCAACATGTTGCCCAGAGAAGCTGTGGATGCTGCATTCCTGGAGGTGTTTGAGGCCAGGTTGGATGAGGCCCTGGGCAGCCTGAGCTGGTGCCTGATTTAGTGGCTGATGAGAGTCTGGCTGGGATTTAGAGCTAGATGATATTTAAGTTCCCTTCCAACCCAAGCCATTCTTTGATTCTGTATTTTGCCTTAACCATGTTTAGAAGAGACAAACTCAAACTGGAGTAGATATGGCGAAGGGCTGCCATGGTAAGAGGAGATGGAGTGTCTATTTGACATCATGAGACTAAAAGAGCATATCTTTTCTGTTGATGTGAAAGCTGATAGGAAATGAGGTTGCCTTCTATAAATACATAAAACCACCATTCAGGGGAAAGAAGCTGTTAAACAGTGCTGCTCAGGGACAAGTTGGCACTAATGCAGCTTGGCTATGTATTAGAAGCATCTCTCTGACCATTAAGAATGAGGCTCTGAAACAACCTTCTAGTGGGATTTTGGGGGTAAAGAAAGTCCCTGATTGGGTCTTTTTAAAGTGGAGTTGAGCATTTTTAGGCTCACTTTCTACCTACTTGGAATAGTTGTGCTGATGCTATGCTTATACACTGAATTTCAGTATTTTGGCAACATGCTTTTTTCCCTAGTACAGCAAAGACCTATCTGAAACCATGGAGTTCAGATCCTGTATCAATTCTTAGTGGAAAAAATATCCATATGACTGACCTTGACTTTCAAGTTGACAGTACGTTTCACTTTTGTTTGCCACATCAGTGTTATGCTCTGCTTTGCAGATAGAAGCCTGTCAGGAAGGTCACCATCATTTCCTCTCTTTGATAGGGAGAATCGTGAATTTTTTTTACTGTTGTTGTAGCACACTTTTCCACAGAGGGTGCACGGATTGGAGCGCAGCTAGCAGAATAGATATATTTAGGACGTTGTCCTGAGATGAGAAAGTTGGGCACTTGAATCACAGTACCAAGAGAACGCAGTGCAGAACTACTGCTCATTGGGTGAGCGCAGTCCTGAGAAAGATTCAAAATGAAAGAGAGGAGCAGCACCCTCCTCTGTATTTCTTTTAAACAGACTCCTTCAGTTGTTTGAATGTGTGGTGGTAGGTACTTATCCATAGACTTCCCAAACTCAAAATTGTAGGATGATTACTCAGCGTCTGTGAGGAGCTTGGACTTGGAGGTACATGATCTCCTCAGTGTTCATTTCACCAGCTGCTGGCAGCTCAGCACTGGGTGTGCTTTGAAACACTTTTGGAGCTTCAGCTCTTTCCTGAGGAGATTCTCGTGCTGGCTTCTGAGTGCCCTTCTGCAGTCACCCATTTCATTCCTTATCAACAATGCACAAAAAGTGGAAGAAATCTGGGGAGGCTTGAAGGAGTCATGTGAAATCCAGCAACTAGATCTAAAAATGCCTTTATTACTCTCACAAAATTGTTTTTCTGTGATAATGAGCATGGATAAGTCTGAGATTCTGTAGCCAAGGTATTGTGCTCCTGTGGTAAGTATAAGTGTATGTAAAATGCAGAAAGCACTTTGAAATGATATTACCACATTTTGCCACAGAAGACTTTCACATTAGAACAAAAATAGCCCCTCTTTGTTTTAGGGTTTATTGTAAAGCAGTAAACTAATTCTATTTCCCTCTTTCCTGGTTTTCTGTTTAGGGTGAGATATTCCGTGTACCATTTGTTTAAAATGGATGCTGATAATAAACAGAGGGTAGATCTTTGAGTAGGTGGAATTTGTGTGCTATTTAAATATTGCCAGTGTTTGAGTGGTATGTATTTCTTGGTTAACATTCATCTATGGCATTTGATTTTTAGAGGATTACTTATCCTCTATGATCAGAAAGAGTAGCAGTTAAGAACAGCAGTGATATGAATCATTTTGACAGTGAGCAAACTTGTCAGAATGTTCACATTTTCAAGACTAGATAGCCTAAGACATCCATTTTTTCCTAAATATTTTTCAAAGTCCTAATGAAAATTTAAATAGCTGTGTCTTGTGGTTTCTTGAATTGAAAAGATCATGAATTAACAATTGCTTTTTACTGCTAAAATACTTCTTGTTTACTGGAAAGTCACAATAATAATAAGGTTCAGTGAAGTTCTTTGTAACACTTTTAATAGCTAAATTTGACAGTCCCATAGTGTAAAATATGTCAGTTGTAGAGAGAAAAGAGAGAATTCATAATGAAAACATACACTGTAAGGCAGTGAAATATTTTTTTTAGCTGAATTAATTAATATGGTAAGTACCTTTAGGCCCAAGCTTTTTTTTTTTTCTTTCTCTCTGTAAGCCCTGTTTATATTAATTGCTCATTGACCACTTTGGTATAAATCAGAGTTCTACTGCGTGCATATGATACCTTTGTGTTAGAAAGTGAAAACTTCATGTTTTTGGCTGAAATATTTGTGTATTACAGCTGTTTCTTGCCTAGGGCCTTCTGCATAGGAGAATTTTCTTTTAACAGTAAATCATAAAAAGATTATAGCAGAATTACTGGAACCATTCTTCTATATCCCTGACTAGTTAATACTAAAGCTATTAAAAACAGAGGCTCAGTAGATCAAAACATGGTATTTGTGAGAGAATACCTTCTTTGCAGTTGTTTCAGAGAGAAAAAAAATCTGTGCTGTGTTCACTGGCTCTTTAATTCAGATTGCCAATGATAATGCAGAGTCTACTGCTAAAGAAAGGTAGGATGCAGAGGCAGAAACATTAGTGCTAATCTGCTGCAGAAGGACTAGATAAATCAGCACAGCTCTCGTACATCACTAAGAGAGAAGCTGATTGCAACTTGACCATGTGCCTAAGTGGTCACATCAGCAACAAGAACGCAGCATGGATAAAAAAACTAAAATGTACCCTTAGGGCTACTTGCTGTGCAGGACACATAATAACACATCAATGTAAGTTTAAGATTTCTTTATTTTTTGTTGCCTTCTGTAAATATTGATGCTTACAAGATTATATTTTTTTATTTTGCATAGATTTAGAGGGAATATAATGGAGTGAAGTATAATGCTAAACAGCTATTAGTTTGATAACGTTTGTCTGTGAATAATAACGGGCTTTACTGCTGTGTCAACATAGCTCTTTTTTTTTTGTGGATGTTTTAATATTTAATCTTAACAGTTGTATCTCAGAAAATGAATAAGCTTTTGGGAGAGATGATAGTGAGATCTTTTCTTCATCTCTGTTGTCTTACGTTTCGAAAGGATTTGATAGACAGAATGACACAAATATATATTACTTCTCCTGGGAGATTTTTTGCGTTGTTTTCCTATTTCTGTTAAGAAAAGTACTTACAAGGAGTGATTTCTGTGGACCTTTTTGTATTCCTGAATTATGTGCAAATGGTAATTTTCCTACAGTTTTAAAAACCTGTGCAATTGTTTAATTTAATGTCACTTGAGCATCTGCAAAAAGGGAAGGCAGGGATAACATGGAAAGTGAATAAGCATTGATTGCTAGTCTGAAAATTAAATTTTAAAAGTTTTAGCATTAAATCTGATTCCAATTTTGTTTTTTACTAAATTAAATTATCAAATTTAAATTCAGACTATAATATAGCAAACAAATGTGTGAGTATTCTGGGTAGCCCACATTTCTAGCTCTGTTAGACTGTAAAAAATATTGTTGATTGTTGCTACCAGGAATCTTTCTGTAGAAATCAGAGCAGCATGTTTAAGTAATACATGGAAAAACAGAATATCATGGTTCAGGTGTTAAGGTGATGCTTTGTTCAAAGACAAAATTGTACAATAAAAAATACCGAGGTGGAATCCTATGCTTTCTCTTATGACTTTAGGAAAAGAGACAGGAAAATCCAATATAGCTTTTGCTGTGCACTTGGAAAATGGGGAAGTTTGGAAGCACTTTCAAATGCAAAACAACAACAGAGACACTTTAAAGACTTAGGATGCATCAGTGAAAAGACACAGAAGAATACCTGTTTATTTTGTATTTTGCAGTTGTGGACAAATATAACGAGGCTTAGAAACACACGTAGCTTGCATTTAATCTACTAATGAGTTGTTTCTGTGGCAGTTTTAAACTGTAGGTATAGTTGTATGCTTTTTTTTCCCCCACTTCATAGAGCTAAAATACTCAAAGTGAGCCAATTTCAAGTCTTGGGGTGCAGATGCTTTTGTTTTGACTAATACATGTTCTTCTAGTTAGCTTACACGTATTAGTAGATAAGAGATGAGATTGGATAAAGGGTGAGGCTTTATGAAAAAACATCGTTCTTCTCAGCAAAATATATAGCCAACCTGGCAAACTCACAGATGAAATGTGGACCAAGTGGAGAGTTGATTTGTGTGCAGAAAATGCATATGTGTGATCAAACAGGCTCTCAGCTACATTCATTCCCTGAAGCTGCTAAGTTTCTATTGGGAATCCATAAGCTTAACATTCTTGCTGAAAAAATAATGGAAAATAAGAAAAGAGGAAAGCTGTATGGCAACAGGAAACATGGAGGATAGGAGGTTTCTTGGACATGGTTTCTTGTGTTCTCATGTGTTCTCATGTACCCAGTGTGGTATTAAGATGTAAACTCCATGACAGATTCCTGTATTTTCCACATATGACAACAGTGTAATCAGTCTGTTCCTGGGAGTAAAATCTACTTCTGTTAGTGAAATAGAGGCATCTCTTTTTTTTTTTTTAACTGAGTTCATGGCAACAGCAGCAGATTACTCTGGTTTACAAACATAATGAGACAAATGTGTGGTCTTCCTTCATTTGTACCTGGACAAAGTTATTAAAGATTCCTTTCCAAGTTATAGCGAACAGTTCAAAAGTGCTACATAGTCTGTAGTTGTGTTTATAGTGTGATCTTAATGCAAACATTTGCTTCTGTGTATTTCTATAAGGTTTACTGTGTAGTTGCACTTAAATTATGTGCTAAATGAATTGCAGTGTATATGACAAAACTGGACTTGGATCATGTTTACTATTGTTTTGTTTTTAGCTGAAGAGACAAAAGTCAGTGCATTTTGGAGGCTGAATTTGGCTTTCTATGTAGTTGAGGTTAGTCAAGAGAAGGCATGGTCTTTTGCTCTATAGTGAAACTCTAAGTTTGTTTATTATGCTGTAGTTCACCGTTATCTTTTCAGATCTTTCACTGGACTCCAATCTGGTCTTCATTTTCACTTTCAGTTTTAATCAAATTTATGCTAATTATATTTTCTTGTGCTTAAGGGAAAAGTATGCTAATAGATATCATAACCTACACTTTCAGAGCAGCAGGGGATTCACTGATGCTGACTTCAGGATATTGAATTTGCTTAGACCTATGATGTTCAGGTAAAAATATTCACAATATTCTTGTTTATGTTGAGTTCAGTGGAAAAGCTTTTATTCACCAATATTACTAATGCAGTGCCTGAATCCTTAAAGCTTTGTGTGTCCTATGTGGTATCTTATGCAAACAAAAAGATATCTCATGAAGAATACCTGAGTATAATAACAGGGATTCAAACTGTTTCACTTAAATAACATTTTAGTTTTCTGTCTATAAAATAGTACAACTTTGTTTTGAAGCTGAAAGTCTGGCCTCTTGTCTCAGTGCTGATCTCTTAAGAAAGCTATATTGCTCCAGGGAGGGGCCCTTCAAGCTCTGTGACAGCAAGGGAGAGAATGTGCTCCTTTTTTGTACAACTTCTTTGTTGTGTTCCTGTCCCAAATCTTGCTAGTTGTGCTGCCAAGGCCAAGGTGTGACCTGGCTGTCCTTCTTGGGCTATAGTCACCTCTGTGAAGAGACACTGTTTCCCAGATAGCCTAAGAACCTTAAGAAAAGCTCCTGTCTTACTTTATCCACACAGACCTAAGAGCTCACTGATTTCTTCCACATGTTCAATAATCACAAATCCATTCACTGGACTATGTTTGGATACTCCTTATCACCACCAACTTCCTGTGTGTCAACTCACAATCTGTAGTATATGAAGTAACTGCAGATCAACTCGTACTTGCACATCAGTTACCACCTGAAGTACACCTGGAAAATTGTGTTAAACTTTGCCCTCAGACAGAATTGAACATTCTGTGAAGGGGACGTAAATGATAACTGTCTCAACATAGTGAATTATAATCCAATGAATCTCTGGAAGAAGCAAGAGAGTTTTTGTGTGATTTGACTAAAGTGTAAGTAGTACCAGTTTCAGTTGACAGGAAAACTGCGTTATTTTACACCCTGATTAGATCCTCCAACCCAATCTTGAATCTTGCATTGAGAATCATTGAATATTTCTAAACTATTATGGAAGATGATCACACATGGAAAGGAATTATTATCTCTCCTACTTTTCACATTGTCTTCCTAATCTTGCTAAATGCTACCTCTGAAGTGGATTTCTTCCAGAACATTGTGCACTGCATGATAACAGACTGCTGGGACACATAGCAGTGATGACAAACAGGTAACCCCTAAGGACAAACAAGTAACCCCTAAGGACAACCACGCAGCTGGTCTTTGAGGCTTGTTTAATGGTGGCTTATAATGAAAATACATTCAAAGAGGGAATCATGCAGACCGATGTTTATAATGCTCTTATTCAGTGAAAATCCTGATTAGGGTGATGGCGACTTGTGAAGTTTTATGAAGCTTTCAGTAGTTTTTGTTACCTCCTCTGTTATCCTGGAAAGTAAATAGTTACATATTGGGTAACCATATGGATGATGTGTTGGTGTATTTTAAGAAGATTGCTCAGATGGCTCAGAGCCCATAGTGACAATGCCAGGATTTTCGTGTGCTGAAAAATCTAAGCAAATAACTAAAAGATAGAGGGGGCAATCACTGAAAGGAAGAAGGAGCAATAAAATGTAGAGTTCACCATCAGCATTGGTGATAGGGATCAAGGCTGTGGGAGAAGTATCCTGTGGCTTCTTGTACTACAGGTGGGCTGCCTTCCAGTTAGCTTCCTGCACGAGCTGTGGGGTACAGATGGATGACTGTTCCTTATTTCCAGCCACAGCGTGAGACTGCCAGTGCTCTTCCTTGCCTGCTTCTGCCTGTCTTGTGTTCCCTCAGTGACAGTAGCTGAACTTTGCAGGAGAAGGGAAGGAGGTTGAACTTCTCACTTCAGGTCAATACAAACCCCATTTTTCAATTTACCAACTTAGCCTGACAACTTTGTATAATAAGAGGGCCACTGAATAATCTATTGTTTATTTCTCTGGAGAAATGGTGACTGGTGGAAGACAGGAGACAAAGGGAGGCGTGACAAAAAATACAAAATTCTTGAGATACTGAGTAATTCTGTAAGGACAATATCTATCACCATTTTTGTTCAGTGCTTGAATACTGCTTATATGTATTAGTGATCTGCCAAGTGAGGAAGGACCTTGTCTACCTACTCCACTCACTGACTGTAAATGTAACCCTGCTGAAGGAGAGGAACTGTTTGAAACACTGTCACTTTCATCTTTTAGTCAGGATTTATCGTGATCTGTAAATCACATAATTCTTGTAACAAGAAAGTTTTAGATGTTTTAAATCTTGGCAGTTCTTGATCCAGCAAGGAGATTTGAGAAACACCCAGGCAATGATCCTTCTCTCAGACTAGACAGAGTGGGCTGTTTTATATCAGGAGCTGTGTTTCCTAGTTTGCTTCCCCTGACAGAAATACTTTTGCCTGCAACTCTGTCATTTGAGCTTTTATCTGTTTTTGTGGGGAGGAAACTTAACCATCCTAGTTACACTGCCATCGCTGCAAGAATAGTTCTGCAGACTGCAAAAGGCTATGGGAAACTGGTCGTTGCACACAAATGCATAATTTTCCCAGACCATAATGAATAACTATAGAATTGCCAACTCCATTTCACAGAGGGGGATACTTCAGTACAGATCTATGCTTTTAATACTAAAGCAACCTGTGGACAATTCTGAACAAACAGGGTGGCAAGTATAATTTTTTTTAATGCCTGTTAATACTTTTGCTTCTAGACATGCTATTAACTGTCACAACTAAATCTGTTTTCTATTACTGGATCTGCATTTTTGAGGGATTACTTAAGCACAAGTTGGATTTTTTCCAGGAGCAAAAAAATATCATGTAGTCATAAAGTTTCTTAATGAGTTTCATTATGACCATCAGAACTCTGCCGCCTTTAATCTCAGTAGATATACGCAAACCACATAGGCTTCAGAGGAAAAGCTCCTGTGTGTATTTGAGTGGAGAATTTGACCAGGAGTGGTTTGCAACATACAAAGCAAGCTAGAAGTTTCAATATACACGAGATGGCTTATCTCTTATACCATGTGATAACTGTTTCTATTTGCTGAGTTCTTTATGGGTAGGCTATATGTTCGTAGGGAATACTTGAATGTCACTGTGGAGCTCAGTTTGCTGAGCAATGTGCAGTGCTCAACAGTCAGAGATATGTTTCATTTGCTGCTTCTCGTATGAAGAATTGCTACTGTGGTAAATGGCAATATTCCAGATTGCATCTAGTCACATGGATTATTCCCTGGAGCAATGCTTTACTGGAAAATAGAATATAGAGGGTTTGGATTTTAAGTAGGTTTTTTTTTTTTTTGCAGTTTTGGTGTGTTCACCCAAGAACAGTAAATACTTTGTGCAGGTGTAGCTGCTGAAAGTCTGTTGCATGTTAGCTATCCGAGGAGAGACTGTGCCAGAGATCAAAGTAAAGAATTATGTATCATCTTTTTTCTCCCCCCCTTCCCCACTGAGATGTGTAATGTGCTAAGAACTGCATCACAGTGATGACTGAAATGCTTGTTGTATTTGACGTACATGTACTGTGGTCAATTTTGAAAGAGCCTAGCACCTATCCAGAAGATCTGGTGACATCTAGAGAGGAGTGGTGATAGTAGTGGCATGGGATGTTGTAAAAACAAGAAGGTTCAGCAGGAGTGAAGCAGACATTTCCTGAAGGAGCTGGAGCATGAAAGACAAACAGAAGGCTGCTAAAGCAATATGGCTTTCACTTCAAATGTATGGAGAGCAACTGGTCAAATGTATCAGCCTGTATGTATTCTTTGTTGTTTTGAGGACATCTATTCCCACTGAGCAGTCTTGAGGGCACTGATGATGGTTTTCAGCCACCTAATTCACTTTATTTTCATTCACGTATGCATATAATCCAAACAATCTAAGCACAAAAATCCTATGCAGAAAGGATTTTATAAAAAGCCTTGGATGTTAATGCTCCAAAGGAGACTCAGTATCTCCTGGGATTAATGAGTAGGTGGGAGGAGTTCATTGCCTCAGGCAGAGCCCAGGGCCATTAATTCCAGCTAGTCATTAATCCCTGTATAATGCCCTATGCTGATGCCACAGTTCCTGTTATAACACAGAAATAGAACTGACTGACCTATGGATTTTGATGGGTTATGTTATTCTTACAATGATTGCTTATACTTCTAAATGCTCATCGCTAGAGTGTTGAGCAGAGTTCTCATAAGCTGCATGTCTTTCCAGAGATAATGCATTGTACATTACTCATGCGGAAGCCTGAAATGGTGTTATTAGAATTCCATTATGCCCTAGTCTTTAAATAAACATTGAAGTAGTCTTCAGAAAAGAGAAATTGATATCAATACTTTCTAAAGTGTGTTAACATATGTATTTTCATATCTAAAGTAAATGAAAATTGAACATAAAGTTCTTTTACTTTGTGGTTGCCAAGTAAGGTGAAGTGCAGTTTAAGTTGCATTCAGTTTGTTTAAAAGAAACACACAAAAAAGTTCCTGAACTACTGAAATGTTAATAAAGTTGCTTCCATACCCAAATATATGTAATGATAAAGGACAGAAAAATATAAGCTATTTAGAAGCAACTGACATCATGTGCCCTTTACATATGTGCTTGTGTACTCAGCAGTATACAGCAAACATATTGCTGGACAGATCTTAAAGCAAAGGAGAAAAAAGTTCAAGAGCAAAACAGCCTCCAGCTTAGCAGATCATGTGAATGCACATGACTCTAAGCAGGCGTGGTGTTTAGCTAGGAAACAGCAGCTGTAAGAAATGCCAGCAAGCTAAAATTGCACCTCTGTTTAAATTCTCCTTAAAATACTTCTTTGCAAGAAAAATTATTAATCTGACCTTTACATAGATCCCTTCGTTGTCAGGAATCCCAAAGCATTTTACAGATGCAGATATTTGGTATTGACATGCGTGTGTCAGAAGGAAAACTAACTGCACAGTGATTGCACAGAGCTTTGGAAACGTAGCAGTGTCACCACAGCTGGGTCTGACTACTCTATTCTCTGAAAAACCATGCAGTACTGCAGAGCAGCTCAGGTCAGGAAGTGTGGGATACTTTGCTGAAAATATAGGTGAGTTAACAAAGTTAGTCTGTATGGGAAGAGTGGTAGACAGCTTTAAAAAGAGAACTGGCTGAGCTATCTGTAATTAGTGCTTGTGGTGAAGATGTAGATTACTGAAATGTGGAATTCCCGTACTGCATTGGTTCCAAGAAATAGGGTATGAGTTGTATGGGGCTGATTTAGAATAAATAAATAACCACTTCCTAAAGAGAGCTGTCTGAGCTCATTATTTAGCCAGCTGGGCCTTGTTTAGTATATAAATTCAAACTTGCTTGCAGCAAAGCATGTTGGGGCATAGTAGTGCAAGAAAAGAAGCTTAGGATAGACTGTCTCTTGGTATATTGAAGATGTCTGAAATGTATAGCATATATTCATAGGAGAATTGTATTTAAACTTTAGAAAATGTACTGTGAAAAAAAGACTGGTATATAATATATATTTCTTCCTCATTGTGAAATTTTGTTGACCCTTGTGCTCATTTCATGCACTGAGTCTAGAGGCAACGTTCTTTTGTTTTACAAAGACTAGTTGGAATTCTGTTCCATTCAGTTATGATTGCCAGTTCTAATGCTTATAGCACCTTTCTGTGAAAACCAGTGTTTTGAAAACAATTGAGTTTGGTGATCTGTGTCACTTCTTTTCCTGCTTTAGCTTTCTTTTCTGTTACAGTTCGGCTTGCTGCTGTGCAAGTGGAGGAGAGATGGATAGAGAAAGAGGCAGCAGCCCTCTTTGCTCTGTTCGCTGCCCATTCTCCCACTTTCCACTGGTTGTATGCTGTACTGTTTACAGGGCTGTTAGAGGAAAAAGTAGGGTGGGAGGAAGGAAGAGGAGGGGAGGACAAATTGAGACAAGGAGGAAACCTTTGCCCTCTGGGTCATTGTAAGGCAATCATACATCCATTCACTCCTTTGAGAATCACTGTTATGTAAATTAGATCATTTTAGGGCATGATGAGGATTTCTGCTTTGATGAACAGAGATTAATAACATAATGATTTTATTCCTAAGAATTTGTGAAGACTTAAGAAGATAGAAATAAACTGATAAGTAGTCCATTGGAGACAGCATTTGTGTGCTGGATGGGAAGCTGAGATGATCCTGATGTTCCTCAAAGATGTGAGTGAGGCTTTATCAAATACTCAGCATTGACCTTAGCAAAACCAGATGAGGATGGTTCTAGCAGGCAGCACGTGCAAGGTTCTGCAAACTTCATATGGAAATAAGGGACCATGCCTTTATCCCAGGAACCTGAAAGCAGTTTGCTTCATGTTCTCTTAGCAAGTTCAATGCCTTTTAGCTTCTATCATTCCCAGTCTTCTGTTTCAAAGGTTGTCTTATGGATGGGAATGTTTTAAACTAAAGGGACGATATATTGGAACTCTGTGCAGATGTGATTTGGAGTTTAATTTGTGTTGGATGCAAATAGTTGGAGAGCTAAGTATCAGCATATACAGGAACAACTGGAAACCCCTGAGTTGAACCCTTCCAAAGATAACAATGACTTCCTGATATGTCTGAAGTGTTCCAGAGAGGCACCAGCAGGACTGGTGTGCTGTTTCCAAGGAGATGTATTATTGCAATTTGGGGCTGACTTATTTTAATATATCTAGTCTGTTTCCTTTTTCTTTGAAATGACTTTTTTCCCGAATATTTTTAAACTGCCTTCCTGAAATTTGTCTTTTTTTCCAGATTCCAAAATTAGATCGTCACATTTCCTCATGAAGCTTCTGGTGCAAGGAGGCATTTGAGGTTTTGCAGTCTGAAGGTGCCTGTTCCAGTAGATGACCCGTGCTGTCATGCACACTATCCCAAACCAGTTGGACAGTGGCAAACTTTAAAAAGTCAATGCATGTCTTAACTACTGTCCTGTGCCCCTCAGTTTGTGCATTCTGACACTTGCTTGATGTTGCTGAGTACTACTGGCTTAAGATACCATTTAATCCATGACTTGCGCGCTGCATTCTTGTTTGAACTAATAGCTGTTAAACTAAAAAAGTTATTTTAAGAATGGGCTTGTCAAAGAGAGTGTATCTTCTCTCTTCAAAGACCTCTGAGATTTTTTTTGATTAAAATGTGACTGCAGCATTAAAATGGATGCCCTATGTCTTTTCATAAATGGATGACTAATGAAGTTGTGGACTGTCTAGGTTTTAATTGGCAGATTGAGTGCTTCATGGGGAATTGTAGGAGAGGTGAGGAGTTAGTTGATTTTTAGATAAATTTGTTACTGCTTTTATTTCTAGTGATGGCTTGAAGTTGATTAAATCCCCGAATAGATCCACAGATGCATTTTTAAATTCTCTTCTGCGAAATGTGAAAGATGGTATGCTTAAAAACATGTAGTAAAACCCCGGGCTTGAGGTGGGCGGCCCCACATGAAAAACAGGATGTTAGGCTTGTGGTTATCTCAGCTGTGGCTATGCTCATGACCTGTACAGCTGCTGCACCAGCCTTTTCCTCTATTTGTCTGCTTATTTCTTCATGAGCTCCAGTGAATGACTGCTAATAAAATCTGATCTCAAAAGGGCTTGGAGTCCAAATGCCTGCCTGTTTTTATATTCTGATGGATCATAAGTACAGCCAAATCTATAGATGTGCTTATATTCTCTATGGAAGATTCTAGGACAGTGCAGGGAGGAAAAAGAGTGGATAGACATACTGTGAACTTACCCTAATGCACTACTGGAACTCTTCAGTGCTGTATCAGTCTACGGGAAAAGACCGTGGCATCAGGGCATTAGAACAGAGAAAGAAGCATTGTGTGAGTTGATGAAATTTTATTTTGAGTTTCAAAGTTGTGATAGTGCTTAATGGACTACCCCATTTGGTGCTTATGAGTTTGGTGTTGCTGTTTTTGTTTGTCTAAGTAATGTAATCTAATGTTACAGTGTATGACTAGGCTATGATTCTAAGGCCTCTGGAAATACACCTGCATGAGTATGTCTGATCCTTGGTCATTTTGGGGCTCCTCCTAAGGTCTTTGACTGATATTCTTTTTCAGTAATTGTCTGCCATCCACTTGTTTATAGAAACAGAATGACTCATAACTAAACAACAAAGACAAAAGTATATTTTCAAATCAGGTGTTGGTAAAAGTGTGATATGTGGATAACTTTCAGGACTTAGGTGCTCCTTGCCCTATGAACAAGCCAAAGGGTAGCAACGATGGCTCATCAGGGATTCTTTAACTTGCTTTGTTATTTGGAAGACAAACAATTGGAAGTGTCTGACCAATCTGGGTATTCATCTTCGTACAGTCAGAGACAATGAGGTGGGGTGTGCAAGTTCAGGGCAGACAGGAGAATTAACTATTGTTTTAGTTTTTCTTTTGGTGGTAAAATTGACATTATTTTAATGAGAAGATTATACAACTAGATTGTGAATCACCATTGTGCTAGATAAATAATTTTTTCTTGTGTTAATTAAATTGCTTCAATAAGATACTCTAAATGCAGTATGGAGGAGTAATGTAGGCAGTATGTACATGTGTGTACATCGTCTTTTGCACTGAAATATTACTGAAATTTTACAAGATGAATAAATAGATATTAACATTGGAAAGTCAAACCAAGTGATCTGTTCTAATGTTAGTGTTTTGCATTGCTTTGATTTCTTTTGCAAATGCAAAACTGGACATGGTATTGTGCAGGAAAAAATGTGGTTATTTTCTTAGTTTTCGAAAGGATTGATTGCAATGCTGTCTCAAGATTTGAGTCGCCCCTTTTTGGCTATTCTTTTTCTGTCTGCAGCAATGTCCAAAATTTATTTATTTATCCCCGTTCACGGTAGAAGCCCCTCACATCTTTGCAGACCTGGCCAGTAAGTTGACATGTTCGGCACGGGAGCAGGAAGCAAAAGCTGGCAAACTGTTGGTTGCTGTTGTGTTTAATGCTTTCTGTTGTAGAACAAATGGAAATACGTGAAAAGTTGAACGTAATCTGCGTCTACACAGGTTATTCAGAAAAGGAATTTGAAGAAATGAGATTTATAGACAGTAACATCATGTTGCCACTCAGTTCCATCAGTGTCTACAAAGTTTAAAAGCTGGATGTGTAGACAATCATATACCAATGTATGTGCAAAAGTTTCAAGAAGATGATGTTGAATGGTTGCATCTGTTACTGGCATGAACTACTTGAAGTGTGAACTAGATACAGTTATACCTGAATGAAAGCTTAGCATTTGTGGTCGTAGGCACAAGCCTTACTATGTTAGGGGAAGAAGAACTTTTTAGAAAATACTTTGTTAAAAAGTTTTGTGTTGTGGTGGGTTTTTTTTTTGTGTGTGTGGATCTCAACTCTGACAACTGTGATGATTTCTGTGGCTAAAGTAACAGTCCTTGATTTTAGCATGCTGCTTTGGCTTCACTAAATTAATGATTTCTGTCACCTCTTAAAAGGTGACAGAAGAGCCAGGAAGCAGTTTCCAGCAATGTGAAAGATGTATTTTTAAACCCAGCACAGGGTTGTCAGAAGTTTTGGATCTTGGCTGACCTCATCATTGGATAGCAGTGCCCCAGCCACGGCAGTCTGGCTGTCATCATCACTATAGGTCTGCTCCCTGTGGAAATTCCTAGGATTGGCCATACGACCTGGTAATGAGACATGCCATGGTACTTCACTCACTTAAACAATTCGTAGTCAGTGTCAGCTGTTTGTATCATGTACGTTTGTAACTTAAATTAAAATGGCCTGCAACAACAGCAATAGCTAAGTAAAAAAAAATTTCGAAATGCATGTGATAGATTAAATTATTGGTCTAACCTAAATATCTGAGCTGCAGGTATGTTATATTGAATTCAGGCAGAGTGGAGGCCTGGGAGGAATATACAGTCTCCACTGCTGGACAGAAATTATTTCAGTCATAAGGAAATTGTAATTAAAATTCCTACTGATGTCTCACTGACATCCTTGACCTTCCTTCTGAAATGTAGTTTATCATAAGAGTTTCTCTTGCTTCTCTCTAGCTTGATCACACCAGGAAAATATTTTCCAGTTAGCTGGGATAGTCTTGTAATTTGCAAGTTGCCTTTGTGCCCAGGCTCAGATTTCTGAGCCACCTTAGCTCTATTCGTCCTCAGGCACTTGGTGCTGACTTGCCAGACTGGACCCATCCTCAACAGCCAGCGTAATGATTCACATTAGGGCTGCTCTTTTCAGAAGCTGCCTTTGAGATTAACGGAAACAGAACTGGCCTAGTGCTTACCATGCTGGAAAAGCCATCCTATTTAGAAAAAGCATTTTAATTCTGAATAAAACATTGGGCTGGCTTTTAGCTCATGAATAGTGCTTTATTCCACTTCAATAAATATCAGAAATGACAAGTAACCACATCATGTCATGACCTTACGTAAGTGTATGGCAGAGTTCCAAGTTCTTTCCACACATGCACAGTGCAGGTTGCTGTGGGTGTCTGAGTTAGACAGTACTCTCTGCAGACAGGGCACATAAAATAATCTGGGAAATATCCAAGATCTGTGGACTAGTCCTGGCTTGGCAGATACTGCAGTATCTCAGGTACTTCATTCCCAGGCTCCTTAGCATGGTTGAAAGTTAGCAGAAAACTGAAGAGGATTTTGTACAAAGATTTGGAAAGCAACGTTGCTTTGTTAACAGGGAAAGTTCAAGAGGCTACAGGTCACTGGAAGACTCATGCCCACTCATCCTACTTGTCTGCCTGTGTGCAATGATGAGTCTGCTCTGTGTTTGGACAGCCTAAATCAAACACAATGTCTCCTGCAGCTTTGAAAGCTTCTAGTGCTACTGAGAGATCACTCCCTGCACAGTCTCACCCAGCAACTGCATGCCTTGTCATATGCTGTCATTGTGAAGGTGAACTTCATGGTTCCCTTGTATTATATTTTAATAGGTGATTATTTTTGTTTATTAAGCCTTTTTTGATTTGGTAGCTCGATAAAGATGAGAGTTCTTCATGTGGAAACCCCAACATGTTATTTGCTACTTGTGAGAATATTAAAAGAGTCAGTGCTTAGGTAACTGTTTCTGAATGCTTAAATATATTTAAATTGTCCCTTGTGTCATTGAATGTCAGTGCTGTATAACTTCTAATATGTCTAAGTCATTGCTGTAAGTGGAGGTGGTTAAGTCATTCTGGTGTTTTGGCAAATTTTGTAGCCACAGTTTGTTTGTGAGTTAGGTAGGGAAGGTTATTTTGTTGCAGATGCTTTGTGTAGGCTGTCACTCAAAATATTAACATTAAGAAGTATGGACTCCTGCCAGATTTCTCTTGATGTTTTTTATTTAGAGCAGAGAAAATCAGATTGAAGTTCTGTCATTTAGTGTCGGGTGGAAGGCTCGCTCTCTTTCAGTGCTCTGTTTCTATACAGCAATCAAATCCCACATACTGTACTATGCCAGGAAATCTGCTAACCTTTCATATAATGTGTAATAGATTTTATAGCTGGTGCTGCAGAGCCATTTTCCATGCAGGAGGATTTTCAGCTATTTTTTTCTGCTGCCTCGGTAAGATACGCAGTGGTTCTTTCTACAGTGCCAGATGCTGTATATAAAACAGGAAATTATATACTGTTCTCTTGCTTGTTGAGCAGGAGAGAAGAATCTAGTTTCAAACCTTTCTGGGAGAGGTTGCTAGAAATGCTGAGTTTAAAAAGGCAGATAAAGTGTGGGAGATGAGAGAGCAAGGCAAAACTTGCCAGAATGTGATGACAAATGCTGAAACTCAATAGAATCACGGTTGATGTACTGACATTAAAGGGAATATACTGAATATATAATCATTCTGGATATATGCATAGGGTTTTGCATTGTAAGATAATCAAATGAGTAGCTCTTTGTACATACATTTACTGACACTGAGGAGAATCACACTGGAACTCTAATGATCTGTATTTGAAGAGAATCAGCCCAATTACATTGTATAGCACACATTGTATACACAGATTTATTCCTGAAGGAATGCAGTGTCAGAATAATATTATTTTGGCTGGCACATCTGTGGTATCCTTAATTTACGTATCTTGAAGCATTTTACAAATACTAAGCACTTCATTCAGCAGCATCTCAGTGGGCTGTGTGTTCATCAGGTTGGTGATGAATTGATACAGACTGGGAATTAAAGAGTCCCTCATGAATAGCCTTGGTGCCCAATGGGTCGTGCTTGGCCTGTAGGTTCCTTTACTTGTCCTGCTGCTTTCTTTCCTGTCAGGTACTAGGTTAGCAGATGTTAGACCAGTGTGTTCACCTAGTTGGCAAGTGTCCCTTGCTGTCCCTTCTGCTGATGCAGTGCCAGCAAGCTGAATTCTACCACAGTCCATGAAGAGGGGATATGGCCTGGGCTGTGTTGCAAGGAGCCATCTCAAATTGGGACTCTGGATGTTGTAGGTGCAGAGGTTTGGCTGTCCTGCTGCAAGGCTTGAGAGAAGAACCATAAAGGAACACATCAAACACAGGACAGAATCTCATTAGTGAGCAAAGCCTAACTTGTGACACTGAGAATTATAGTTCTAAATAGATACATCTTTTATCTTTCAGTGACTTTAAAAACATAATGATAAATTCAGAGATTATTTGGCTCAGTCTTTTTGAAGACTTTTCTTCCAGAAAGAGCCACTTGAGGTTTTTTTTTGTATGCGTGTGTGCTACTGTTCTTTGTACTGTTTGGAGTGATAATGATAGATCTAAGTAAAATGTAGTTTTGCAAGTTAGAGAAAAGGCAGTCTTTTTTTCTCTAGTGAAACTGCTGCTACAGTAAAGAAAGTGACAGTTGAATCCAGAGTCTTGTCACATCAACCTTGCATCTTCTGGTAGTTTGAAACTGCTTTTCTGGCCCTCATCATCTCTTTCTGCTACTTATACACTGCTTAATCACATCTCTCACTCTAAGGGACCTATATGAGCATTATTTAAATTTTTAGTCCCTTTAGAAAAATGTTAAACAGGTATGTAATTGAGTAATGATGTACCAGGTGCTTAACTTCTGTCTTAAGGCAGAGCGAAGCAACAGACCCATGCAGGCAGTGTTGACTGCTTGGCAACTTTATATAGGCCCTTCTTTACTTGCTTCTTTATTGAAGTGGTACATTTGGGCACTTGGAGAAGTGCTAAGCTAGCAGGAAGGATTAGCTCCATCTGAAGCTAGCACTACTGGCCCTCACCGGGGAGTGCAGTCATTCAATAGTAGGTCTGCAAGCCTACTTACACTACTCTTTCTAATCATGTCAGATCTGTTATACCTGTTAAGTTTCCTAAACGTGATACTGATGATATGAAAAATTTGTGCTTCTGCCATGAGAAATCACCACCAGATGTTTTCAAGATTGTGCCAAGAGTATGTAATAGTCATTTCATTATGTTTTTTGTTTACTACTTTTAGGAAGTAACAGTAGATTCTAAGTTTTGGATATAAAAACAATTTCTGAAATGGATTCTTTAGCATAAAGACCATGGTGAGAACCTTTTAAGTTCTGTGCTCATCCATGTGTCAGTTGGTAAGGCAGTGCAGAGCTTGTGACTGAAAAAGGGCCCAGATCTGAAGCATAGGCTGTCTGTATGTGTCCTTTCCCAGAGAGAAAATTTCTTAGTGATCCAGGAGTAATCAGCAAATCTCCTTAAGGCTGCGGTGTGGTCAAACATATTACTTCTCAGCTGTCTGTCTCTAATAGATTTAGGTCAAGTATCAGTCATGATGACTTGGGAATACAGCAGAGATCTCCTGAGTTCTTGTCAGTACATAACCAGACATAATGCCTTCCTACAAGACGACTGATGATCTTTAGTGTCATTGGAACAAATCAGTTAACGTAAACTTGTTTTACTGCAGCTAGTGAAACTGTTAGTTTTTTGTCATCTGAGTATCCATTCCAACACAGTTGTATGCAATGGACTCCCTAGGAATTATACAGATATAAGCTCGTAAAGAGAAAAGAGGAGTCATCTTACCTAGAAGCTATCAATTTATAATGAATTAAGTTCATTAAATTGAAGGGACAGAATAATGCTAATAAAATTGCATTCTCTGATGTGCCCTAAACATGTCAGGCATATGTGTACAGCTTCCTTATTTAGGAAACTGAATTTCCTTCAGTATTATCAAAGGAAGACAGACCAGACAAACAGCAATTATCACATTTTAATAATTATATGGAAAAAGAAAGTTTCTGTATTTCTAATGTTTGATTTTTATTGTATTATACTTGTAAATACTTTTTTATAATATGATTTTAGAGTTGCAAAGTTAACAAAAATACATGAAATGGAGTTAGATATGAAGGCATCTTTTTCTCTCAGTTAACAAAACCTTCCTTCAGTGCTGTTTTGTAATTATTCTTGTGGTTTGGAGAATGTCTCTTTTTCATATGTAAGGCATTTGATTCCTCTGGTACCTAGTGATGCTTTAGTATAGACTCATGAAATGTAGCTCAAGCTGTAGTATGTTGTGTGTTATTACTGCAGTGCAGAGCCACCTGCTTCAAACACTTTTAATACTGGTATCCCACAAAACTAAAAAGTTGCAACTTCAGTATATTGGTGCATAGCCATAAGTGATAACACTTATGGCAATTGCAAATAATAGGAACTGAAATTGAGAAATGAATTTGGAATATAGAAATAATCATAGCCAATGAAAATAATGGAAGTTTTCTGCAGGTGGAATTAATGAAAAAGCTTTTCCTTTCCATTTGGACTCTCTCCTATTACAGATAGCGTAAGTCTCATGATGCACCTATTTGATGAGAGACAGCGTGTGGTGCCTTGTCTGGGGTAATACCCATGGCCATTAGCCAGCCAGAGTGTGCACAGGCTGCTCAGCTGGCTGCCACCCAGTGAAGTAGATGAGAGAGAGAACTCAAACTGATTTGCTCTGCTCTCTGTGTAAAACCAGTGTGTTTATTTTCTAGCGTTGCTGCTTGCTTTGTGGAAATTTTAGCCCTTGTAGTGCCTTTCTTCTAGTGGGATTGGAGCAAGAATGGCCAGGGCTCATGAGAATTAGATGTTGTGATATACTTATTATTACTACCTTTTTGTCATATTTTAAACAAAATACGATTCCATTTAAAAGGATCAAGATACAAAGATATTTAAGAGTTAAACAACTGAATGAAGGACTAGGAAGATGTTTTACTTTGGCAATGATAACCCTCTCTATCTTGGCTATTTTAATTTATCTGTCTAAATGGGATAGGTTGAGATTTCGGTATGCTACTGAAATTATTTTAACTGTGTGCAGTATGGGTACAAAGAAGAAATGGTTGTTTGCTCAAGTGGAATGGCTACATAAAGTTCAGAAAACCAGTTTGCTGCCCAGTGAGTTTGCCATCAAGTATATCATTTTTGTAACCAAACAAGTGTTAGAGTATCCTTTTAAATGCCAGGTCTTCTAAAATGACAAACAATATGCTACAAATGTTTCACAGAGAGCTCTTTTAGTCAGTTTAATACAAGTGCTCTTTCTCCTGACATGCCAGTCCTTGGGATGACTCATCTGTTCAATGAACTGTGGAGGGCTCCTCCAGAGAGCCATCCTCAATTTTCTGCATTTTTCAGAAGCAACAGAAAACCTTAAGATACAATGGTGTTTAATTATTTTGAAACAAGTCTTACGTTCATTGCCATGACTTCTGAATTTTCTCCTTTCTAATTAAACGAGTTCTCTTTTGGCTATGTGGCACTTTGCTCCTACCCATAACTCATTCATACTCCTCCTTCTTACTAACTTTTTTCTTTTTATGATTCAACTTCCAGTATTTGTCCTTCTTTTCTACCCCCAAGTACTTCACATTCTTACTGTCCTCTCTTGTCATGGGGTTTGAAAATGGTCCTTGTTATCAGTGATTTTCTGTCCGTGAGGAAGATTATCCTCTCCTTCTATTCTGCCTTGGTGAGGTCAAATCTGGACTACAGTGTCCAGTTTTGGGCTTCCCAGTTCAAGAAAGGCAGGAAATTTTCTAGATAGACAGTCCAGTAGAGGGCTACAAAGATAATTAGGGCCCTGGAGTATATCCTTTATGAGGAAAGGCTGGGAGACTTAGGACTGGAGAAGACTAGGGAGGGATCTTATCAGTGCTTAAAAAAGGCAGTTGTCTAGTGGATGGGGTCACGTTGGTGCACCCGGTGACAGGACAAGGGGCAAGAGGCACAAACTGGAACACAGGAAGACATGAGGAAAAGCTTCTTTACTTTGAAGAGCCCTGGAACAAACTGCCCAGAGAGGTTGTGGAGTCTCCTTCGAATCACAGAAGCACAGAATAGCTTGGATTGGAAGAGACCCAAAGGATCACCAAGTTTCAGCCTCTCTGCCACCAACATACAGATCTGGTATTCTCCTATGGAGGTACTCAAAACCCACCTGAATACTCTCCTGTGTAACCGTGCTTCAGCAGGAGGGTTGGACTCCAGAGATCCCTTCCAACCCTTATGATTCTGTGATTCTTTGCTGGAATATGCTTGTTTCCATGCACTAGAAAAAGTAGGCTATGTTCAGTCATACTCTCTGAATTATAATTATGGAGTTTGCCTTCAGATTTTTCCCCCTAATTATTTAGTATTATACATGTTTTGATTTCACAGCAGTGTTGCTGAGAGAGCTGCACAAGCTGCTTTTAAAGCAACTCACACTGTAATCAAAGTAATATTTTTTTAAAGCATTGAAGTAAGACTGCTATAAAGAAAAATTCCCTGTATGTTTATTTATTTGCATTTATGAAATATCGTCACTATTGTTAGGCACAACTGTAGTGGAAACAGGCACGTTGGAAGTTGATGTTTGCTTGTTTCTGTGAGAAGCAAAGGCGGAGAAGGTGGAGCATTAGGCTGATCCCACTGAACTCATTAAGAGCTTTATATTGGTTCAAGAGGAATTAATATTTAACCCAGAGTTTCTTTCCAGATTAGAACAAATTTCTAGACCAATGTGTTTCTGTGCTTGGAGGTTGTAAACATGAAAGCAGAATTAAAAATCAGCTCACCAGTTTGCTTTTTTTTTGTTTCAAATCTTGTGAAATCTGTGAGAGTAGAGAAGAAAATGTACTGTTGATGTGCAATGGATAAAGCCACTGCTGCGCAGTGTCAGTTCCAGGCCATTTAAGTGTCATTTAAGTTGTACTTAAAACCTATTTTTAGACTTAAGTACTGTACAGACCTTGTGCTGACCTTACAGAATTTCACTAGAGGAGTGTCACTTCAGCCTGCTGTTGGAGCCTCGCCTGCCCTGGAAGCTTTGCAGTTTTCCTGTCTCAGTGGTACATAGCTAGTTCCACATACTCTTCTTCAGATACAGCCTTTATCGTAGTTAACATAGCATTCTTGCAAAGTTGCATTGGTTGTGTGCATTGGAACTTGATAATTTGGGAGGTGGTGATCACAGGCTGGAGCAATAATTTGGTTTAGAGGCTCTTGCTAATTTTGACTTCTCTAGCACATAAATTTGCTATGCAGCTTACTGTATGTGATCAGATAAAAGGTATGCACATTATGCAATTAAACAGAATTTACTGTTAAAGCTATTTAAAAACAAAAGCCTCTTTCTGGTGTGACCTTTTGGCTGAGCTGAAGCTCTGCTCCAGAAGAATGGAAGGGATCAGTTCAGATAGAAGCATTATATGGAGGATATGATAAAGAAAGCAACCCATAGCTGCTCAGACAATGAGCTGAGCATTACCAGCCTTTTCTTCTTCTTGTAAGTCTGTTATTACCTGTATCCAGTATCTCTTTCAGGCTGTCGTCTTGCATGGTGTACCCAGACTGAGTACTCCAGAAAGAACATCTTTGGTTCTCCTCCCATTGAAGGAGTATGTCTGAAAATAGAAAATGTCGCTGAAAATGAAAGGAAGTATTATGCTTCCATAACTTTCAGAAATGATTCTTGGAGAAGGTTTGCCCTGTACACAACTCATGAGATGACACCAGACTTAATTTATTGTAAGTGTTGTAGGTTTAAAGGTTGGCTGTAGTGGTAGGAAAACTTATATTAAAATAGTGTCTTTCTCACTGTAGCTCAGCACTTTGTTTTCAAGTGTTTTCTGTTAGTTTTGCTAATCAAGATGCAGATTTACAATTCTTAACTTTGCAGAACATTTTCAAGAGGAGTAAGATTATATTCTGCATCATTCAGAAAATTCAAGCTAAGGTGTGATTTGCTCCATCTCTCCTACTGGTGATAATGAAAAAGGAAGAAAGGAGAGCACAGCTTGATTTTTCTGATCTTGTATTGAGTTTGAAGCACTACCACTGACAGATATCGTCATCTCATTTTAATGTGAACAAATAACACTGATGTAATTGTAAAAAAAAGTAAATACAGAATTGCATGATGCTCTTTTTCAGGTGCATTTGAAAACATGGACTTCATGTTGAGGGCAGTTGAATTGTTATATAGATTTTTTTTTTGCATAAGTGCATTATTCCATGGTTACACAAATGCAGTAAAAGACAATGTGTAACTCAGATCGTCTCTTTTTTTCTTCATGTATTTCCTTCGTCCTTTTTATATGTTACGTTACCTTCCCACCACTCCCAAACAAGTCCTATCTCCACCCAATTGCATTTCCTGAGTGGATTCCTCTAGGAGACAGAATCGGAGGGCTGCATGATGTCATTTCTATCTTTAAATTAGATGGAGCAGAATAGGCTGTGTAATTTGTTTAATGATTGCTCATGCTCTAATTTCCTTGGATTTGATTTTTTGCAGTGCAGTCTTATCTTTGGATTTCTATCTGGTAGCCAAGTCTGCTATTTGGCATGATTTCAGTGAGCTGGGTACATTTTTCTGTTCAACTAAAACTCAGGGGGATTCTGCGATCAAGCAAATTCTGCATACAGAGCTTTTCAAGCATGATAAATTGATTTAAGCAGGAATGTGACGGAAAAATATATATCTCCAAAACAAAGAGATCAAATAAAGACAAGAGCATAGTTGATTAGAGCTATATAGAAACATTCAGAAGATGGTAAGTAGGCAAATAGAAAAGATGCAGATTCATCTGCTCTTGCATAATCTGTACTAATTCTGGTTCAGCAAGAACAGGCATTTCCTGTATTTATTTTATCTCAATACAACTAAATGGTACTTCAGTTCTGATATTTCAAGTCTTGTGTACCTTGTTTTAATGACTTGAGTAGACTGACATACATAGAAGAGTCTTTGTTCAGTGAATCATGTGGTAGAATCTTCTTTTTCTATTTTTCCACTATACATCAATATATGTTTTTCTCTATTGCGATGTTTGTTTTCTTATTTTCTGATGTCTTTACCCTTTCCTTTAGAAATATTTCAGTTCTGTTGCATTACCTCTGACTTGGGTGATATCTTGGGAATTACAAATGCTAATATTTAGCAATATTCAGGATTCTTGGTATTCTCCATTCTAATATGGAGAGTTAGACAGTTTCCACATGCAATTCCCCTTTGTATTGAGATAAACACCCCTCAATATCCTATTGTGCTGTGTATGTGCCTAATGAACTGAAACTGATTTCAAGTGCAAAGATACACAGTGAGGTGCATGCAAACTGTGCAACATTACTCATGAAGCACATCTTAGCGCACAGAAGGAGGTGGATGACTGACTACCCCTGCTAGAGGTGAGGAAGATGCATTTGCTGTAGCCACCCTGCTGGTCAGCAGAGCTGAGGATGCCAGCAAAAACCTGTATGAAGAGCTCAAGGCTACAGCCCAGAGAGGGAGGGAGCCTTGAGTTCTGCAAGCTCTCTCAGCCCAAATGGATCTCACTTGTAGATTGGGCCAGAGCTATTATTACATGCAGCCCAAACTTGGAGCACATTGTGTGAGAGTCCAGTTGTTTGAGAAGCTGCCAGAGCCCTGTCACACTGTTCAGCAGTTTTCTACTTCTATACAAACATTTTTCCTTTGTTCTGATTACCTGAGACTTTACCTGTCAGTTCAGTTATTTCATTTAAGTGTGATGTTTGGAGGAGGGAGCACTGGATCTAAAGACAAAGATCTAGACTTTGAGATGCCAATATGCGCTTGTTTTGGGAAATGAAAAGGGGAGCTAGAGATCTTTTGGACTCTCTCACATCTCTTCTTGTTGTTCTGGAGGAGAAAAGAGAGGGCACCATGCTGAGCTCACAAGGGAGTTAGTTTATTTCCAAAATGATATAACTGGCACAACCATCTCAGAGGAAGAACAGAACTGCACTGAGAGCATCAGTGATCAATTATTTATTATTAAAAGAAAATAGAGAAGCTGGCCAATTGTGAATAGCTACATGTCATACCCCTAGGAAGAACAGTAGCAGGAGTTCTGGCAGACAGCAGAGAGGATTACATAACTCAGGTAACAGTCAAAGGAACATCATCTTAAAGAATAGTTACACGAGGTTTTGAAGAATGTGTGGAAAGGTCACCTTGATGTTTAAGATTTCTAGAACTAAAATGAATTACAATGTATTTTGTCTCACTGACAAGTCTGCAAGTAATGCATACTCTGCCTTATCTTCTGTGCATCTGGCAGTAGGAAGAGTTGGAGACAGCAGGAGAGCACCTGATAATACAGGGTCTTGAGGTTACATTGATCCAGAAGCTTCAGAAGAGGATTTACCACCCACCATTAAACGGCCATTGGATAGGGCAATGCATAGTGGCATTGTGTTTTGAGGCTGAGAGAGGGGACGTTAAGGAGTGCGTGTTGTGGTCTGTGTAACCTCCTTCATGTTAGAAGACTGTCACTTCCAGTTGTGTGTGTTCGTCTGGGCATGGGGAACCTTTAGAAGCTGGGCTTGGCTCCCTAGTGCTTTGCAAGTGAAGCGCTTACTGAACAGCCCATTAGTTACTCCTTCCTGACCAGAGGACTGCTGGACTTAGGAGTATATCTGGAGTGGAGCTTGCCCAGGTGGGCATAGATCTGTGAGCTGGTTCTGTTAATATTGATGCTTTGCTATGCAACGCATGTGGAAGACGACAGACACACCTGAATTTTCTTCGCATCTTCCTGACTTGTTTTGGAATGTTTGTATTAGATGTCTTCTTTTGGTCTTTCTTTCCCTTTAAACAGAGATTAGATCTTCAATACTTGCAATAGATGAGACTAATACTAAGATGTTTTATACACCTTGTGTACAATAGGAGAATGCATAAGGGGTTCAGACAGTTTGCGCTGGAATTGTAGTAACAGCCTTTCTAAACATTATCATATAAAAAATTTACCAAAGAGCTTTTGTGGTGTAGAAGAAAATCCAGTGAAGTCATGAAGGCAGCTGAGACTCATCAACAGCCAATCAAGAGGTGCCTTTTAAAAACTGTTAGCATGAAAATTCACCTCCAGCAGCTCCCCAGTGAGGAAAGTGTGCTACTTGTTTTTTCTCTTTTCCTCCTTTCCTCCCGTCCCCTACTGCTCCTCACCAGTGCTCTTCTGTGCTTTAGGCTATAGCAGTGACTGGAAAGGTCATGTTAATTTTTACTACTGTGTGGATGTGGGATAGTCACTAACTGGAAGAAAAAAATATGATCGTTATTACTTGTGCTGTCAGATTAGATGCAAGAAGTGTCTGATCTTTAAGCTATTGCGTGATAGAGTTTGTAAATTGGTAGAAATCTGAAGATGGAGTGAATAGGTCAGTGAGTGTAGTTCTAAAACCTGCTGTCACGTTGGATTTACTGAATGTGATGACTTCTGATAATAAACGAGCTTGTATGATAGCTGTTCGTGTTTTTCACAATTAAACCCTTTCCAGAGGACACTCCAACAGTGGAATACATTTTCAGAAGCCTTTTGTAAATATTTAGTCTGTTAATCTTCAGGATCGCTTTGAATGTCATCTACCATGAAAAATTTTACTGATTGCATTTTCTTTTCATTTACAGACATTATGCACTCAATATTGTGTTCTCCTGATTGTCTCAGCTTTGAGAGAGATCAGCCTAATACTGTGAATTTTTATGCAGTTATTTTCATTTTTGCATATTTGTTTCCCAGTGGACAGCATTTACCATACTTCTTGACTAGTGTCCTTTGACATTTAACTTGGCTGATAAGCTGGCAAAATTTTAGGTGCCTCCCTCCCCCCACCAAAGTATCTTATGGACTTCATGTATACGCAGTCCTGTCAACCTTCCCTCAAGGTACCTAGGTATAGAAGGTAGTTTAATTTATACTGAAATCTGCTGGAGGAGTCTGAACAGATGAGCCTTCTGAGGTCATGTCCTGAACTGGTGCCTCTTCTGGTATGTTGCCTGACTTCCTTCACAGGCAGCACTATGCTGTGCTTGCTCCTTCGATCTCCTCAGTAGACTCACCCAGGACAGGTTAGGGCCTTGGTGTGGAAGATGGCAAATTGCAGGTCCTTCACAGCCTATGCTTATGTTCTTTTTGGGCTTTGCCATCCTGAGTGTCAGGTGAGGCTCAGTGTGGTTAGGGGTCTCCATACGCAAGAAGTCTTTCAGTGTTCCTAAAACTTACACTGTGTGTAAATAATGCAGCCAATAATACAGCAGAGTGCAAAACTGCATCTGTCTTCCCTGCCTATTTGGTGAAAATCAGATCTCCACCCAAAGACAGATGCTTTTTATTGTTTTTTTTCTCTGAAAGATGCATTGTGTTCCAAAACCTGTGAAGTGACAGCTTCTTAAAATATATTTGGATACCACTGCTTCATAGCAAACAACTGCGTGGTTTTTTTTTCCCTAGCTTATGTTGTACAGGGCAGTTGCATAAGAAAGTCAGAGGAATTATCCCTAAGCAGAAATTATGCATATTTTGGTACTCGATAGCAAGAGATTCTATCCTCTTAATGTGTTATATGCAATTCTGGCTTATTCTACCTGCAAGACTTGTGCAGGTAGCTAGGCTTCAAAATTTCGTGGAAATTTCATGGTGTGTTCTGTGTTTTATTTCATAAGAAGAACAAGCAGGAGAAATATTAGAGAATTAATGAAAGAAAAGTGCTCTGCAGTGTATGATGATTGCAAATGTGGTTTAGGGAATGCATACATTTGAAAAGTAAAAAGAGAAAATTACTGTTGGTCCTACTCCAGTTCCTTAGCAAGGTGCTTTAAATGTGGACTAATGATGTATTTCTGGAAATACATCTGCTATCTTGGATAAAGCAAAACAAAGAACTGAATATCATCTGAATGGAAGAACAGGAAAAATACTGCGTAAACTTGATTTTATCTTATTTCCAATGAAACATTTCAGCTTTCCATTTTTAAGCCGAATTCCAAGTTGAAATTAAGTAGAAAAATAGAACAAAACGTTTATCTACTCTGTGAATAAAATGTGATTTCAGCCCCTTGTAACATGTTCTCCTTTCTTTCATTTTGTCAACCAAAATTAGTTTTTTCCCTTGTTTCACATGTATGGCTTACTTACTGAACTGAAAATATAGTTACTTCTTAGGTTATTCCTCTTGCTGAGTTTCAGGCATAGGACTGGAAACAAAGCATGGGGACGTGAATGGCTTGGAAAAGAAAATAGTTTTATCCTCAAATTAAATAGTAGCTTTTATTTTGTGTGACTGACCTGAAATAAAACATAATTTAACTCCTATGAGTTTTCAGCTGGATTACGGGTGAGATTTAAATATGTTACTAAGCTTTAGGATGTAATCACACATCTAAAAATAGGATTGGATTATTAAGATTAATGTAATCTTTGTAGCTTTTGTTATTATTTAGAATGCAAGACATTCGTTCTTCAGTATTAGAACAGATGAGATTTTCATATGCATCTCTAGGAAAAAACATCGTTAAAAGAATAATTCAAGCATCTGTTAAACTCTAGCAGACAGCATTTGGAAAGTGAATACATACATCCCAACAGCTCCATAATGCAAAGGATAAATCTTTCTCATTAAAATTGGTTTATCAGGAAAGCTTTCTAACTCAATTGTTATGTGTGTTTACTTGAAACCTAATGTGTATTTCTACTGACTGTTTGTTCATGTTCAGCTCACTGCACAACCTATGGACCACATGATACGTTTTGTTCATGCTGATCAGCAGCATCCCTGTTGCACAAGCTTGCGTTGTAACTGTTCCAAAAAAGGGAATTATAATGTTTATCCATAACTATGACAGTAGCATGGCATGATTGAAAACCAAAATGTAGCAGTCATTCTTTGAATGATTTGTATGTGACAAGGAAGTTTTGGGGTTTTTTTCCCCTTGGTGTTATAGTTGTGGATTTCTTAAGCCCCAGACAGAGCTTTGAACCTTTTTTTATCTTGTCACTGACATTCACTGAAGAAAAATATCAGTTACTGATATCAATTACAATTATGTAGTTTACAGTTGTACAAAGGACATCATTTTTACTGTTACAAAATTTTATTTGACTGTCCGGTTTATGTGAACGTATACATAGAATTGGTACTGTGTTTGTGTGTTGCAGTTTTGAAAACCAAACTTTTGCTTCCCTAATGTGTTAGAAGTACATGTTTGGAATCTTAGCAGTAAATCCTGTTTGTTTCAAATCTGCTACCAAATTTATAGTGGTACATGAGTCTTATAAATTCTTATTTCACAGCTTTGTCTCCATCCTTACAATAAAGTAGCTTTGTAGCTAAAGTTTAGCAGAGCAGTGTAGTTTCAAACAAGCTTTTAAGCAGTTTATATGGGAAATCACACAACTAAGGATGATGTTAATTTATTAGAACCCTCCAAGCCATGCTTTGGGGAAATCAAGGAGGGAACAGTCTTAGCGCAGCTTTTGGTAAAATAAAGGCAGCGTGCTCTTAGTGCTAGCCTTGTAGCACTGAGAGTAAAGACATGTCTGACTGTCTCTGCCACAGACTGCTTGTGGATATGTGAAACACAAAGCAACAGGCACACAGATATAAATACTACAGCATCCATCTGTACTCATACATCTGTACTGACTTATACATCTGTAACTGACTGAATTTGCCATTGCTGTCTTTCAGAAATACCGACAGTATATGTCTGAACTTCTTACTCCTCCTTATGGTGTTATGGAAACTGGCTCCAACAATGACAGTAAGTATGAGAAAATACAAATCAAATGTTATGGAAATTAGAGGGAAGAAGAAAAAGGTCGATGAATGTCCTCTGGCTTGTGATGTGAGAATTTAAATGTTAAATTCAGTTCAGATGTTCAACGATGTTCAAAGATATTTCTGCTCTGCATAGGAGGAAATAGTTTGGAACTTTCTTGATTGCATTCTTAATTGTATACGACTGCATACAGAACTGTGCACAACTCTGTACACTGATCGTGTTATGTCACGTAGCATTTAACTAGTTGTAGATACTACATAAATTCTGTGGAATGCAACTATGAGTCCTGCTAGTAAAAAACTTTACAGACTGGCTGACTTATTATTATTATTATTATTATTATTATTATTATTATTATTATTCTCTAGTTATGGCATGCTACACAACTTATTTGATAACATGGTTTGTTTTTGGACACGGAGCCTGCAGCAGACATGCTGCTCTCTGACCCTAGTTATACAGGTAAATAAGTTTCGGTATGGTTTAGCCTTGTGAGAATCTGTCAAACTGTGGGATAACGGTTTAAACATGAATCCAAGGGCAGCCTTTGGAATGTACCACTTCTGTAATTCAAGGTACTTGCGCAGAATTGCCAGAGGATTACTTAGATGCCAACCTGGATGATATCTGATGACCTATATTTGCATCAGTAAATTTTGGGCAATATATTTTGTGATCAGTATATTGCACAGTGTAGCATAACTGTCCTAGATAATACAAACACAGAGCTGCACCTGACTTCCAGATGTTAAAACACAGATAACATTAAATGAAAAAATATAACTAATTTCTGTATATGTACTTCAAATACAAGTTGTGAGAAAGTACAATTTCTAGCAACTTTATACTCAGGAGCTAACTTTTTGTCTTTTTCTTTTTTGTAATGGAAGAATTTTGCCTGAACGTTTTTTTTTAAATCTAAAAATCATAGATGAATATTTATGTTATCAAAGTTTTAAAGATGTCAAATTCCTTATTAATCTCTTTTGTTACATAAAGAACATGCAGTATTTATTTATTGTGTTCTTTTTTCAGGAATGCCAGATAAGGACAGTATGTCAAGCGGTGCTCTTTGCCAAGTTTCTAAAAACTGTAATAAGGTAAACAGATCTTTTTTTTGCCTTTGGATTTTGATGTGAGGCTTTTGGTAATGGCATTGAGAAGTCCAAGGTAAAAATGCAAAGCATGTGGCTGATGCATGTGATTACAATATACAACTTATAAGGATGTTTTAGATGTATTATAAAACTGGAGAAAGCAAAAGGAACATCTGTGGAAGTTTGTGTCACATTCTGATTGTCATCTGCCTGTAAAGAAGGTAGGTGCTGAAGGCAAGGAAGAAAGACATCTTGGTGATAAGACCAGAACATAGCTATGATATTTTATTATGATAATAAAATTCATAGTTAAGTTCTGTTTTGAGGCTATACTGAGTCTAACATGGACACAGTTCAAGCCCTTTGCACAGGGTGAATCTTCTACTGTATTAGGAGTGCAGCTGTATTTCCCAGTTCCCCTTTATAAACAGTTCTGTGCCTTTGGTCTCACCAGATCAGGACTCCCATGAAAGAACTTGTGAATATTACTGTGCTGACATTCTGTAATTATACTAGTGGGAAGAAACAGTATTGGACATTGCTGTGAAGATTGTTAACTTTTAGGGTTTATTTTATAGAGAGAGTAGGAAGGTTATAGTAATACACAGTTCCTTGGATGCCTCCTTTCTGGATAAAAGGAGTTTAATTGGATGCATTTGTGTGATGTCTATAAAAGGTAAAAGGATTTTTTTTGTCATATAAAACGTCTCTCTTGACAGCAGATAAAGACAATATTTTATCATGTTTCCCTCATGTGAAAATAACTACTTCCACCTCTGTCTGTCTGTCCTACTTCCTTGAGGGTACTGACCTTTCTTGTCATATTTAGCCTTTAATAAATGTATAAATGAAACAGTATGCAGTTCCTTTTGCTTGTCTTATTCACTAATGTTCTACTGCTTCCTGACACAACCTTACCCTTTATGAAAATAAGTATTCTTCCATGTTTTAAGTAATAATTCATAGATACTTTTGTATCTCTTACTCTGTAAGCATCTTACAAAGATTTGAAATGTCAGTGTCGTATAGGAGTACTTGCAACGCTGTACATGAGAGTTAAGACCCCTCAACAAAAGCATCAAGTGTAGTATCCAAACTGAAAGATGTGTTATTTTCTGAAGCAGGTAGAGCTAACAAGTTAAATACATCCTAGTCCTTCCTAGGTGGTATTCCCCAAGTAATGGGCAGTAATATTTGGCTAAGGAGCATATGGACTTTCAGGGTCAGAATATTTTAGAAACTGAGCAAAGTATTGTGATTATCACTGCTGCTGATAGCTGTGCTTTTCAGGCAGAAGTGGACTCTTCGCGTACAAAGTAATGCTCAATTGTATTGGAGACAGAACTTGACTGGGGCACCTTAAATTGTTCAATCTCTTTTACAGGAATAAGGTAGCTTCTCTTCCCAGACACATAAAACAGCCATCCTTCTCCCTCCCACGCTCTGTAGACATTTCAGTGGAGAGAAGCTGAGAGAGTGAATATGTGACAGATGCTTGTCACCTTGTTTTGTCCTGGAGGAGCTCAGACAGTCCCATGACAAATGTAGCAGTACCTACACAGCATAGAAATAGTTTGTGAATCCTAGTTCTGTGTTTTTGCCATATGTCCCTAGTTCTCTCTAATTCTGTTAAATGAAAGGCAAGTACAACAGAAGTAAATACTTAAGTATTTTCTGCATGCAAGCTTCTTTCCTGCAATTTAAAATAGTATAACTGTTACAGCATTACACGTGTAGATCATTGTGTCCTGCTGTCAGTTTTGAATGATCAGAGAAAAACTATGATTGCAGAGCCAAATTCCCAGAAGTGTTACCAGCTATTTGAAATACAAAGCAACAAGCTACCAGAACACAGTCTGTGTTCATATGTTTTATGTTTTGTACATTCTACTGTGATACGTGGCTGCAGAAATTGCTAATGCGTCAGGGACAGACATTCAGTCAGGGAAGTGGTAGTGTTTGCAGAATATCTTTGAATTCCTTTGTCTTATTATTGCTGGAATGATGCTTGTAGGACTGGTAGCCAAGGGTGAGGCCTGCAAGCTGCTCCGTAATGGCCTGACAGACTGAGCAAGGGACTTTCTGAAATTCAGAGAAAGTTTCTCAAAGTCTTTTATGTGGCAAGAAGACATTACAGGCTTAGAAGGAGATAACATCACTTGTTCAGTAGTTCTAATCTTAATGATACATTTATATCTGTTTCTCTGGTTTAGTTTTGCAGGGAAATAAGTAACTATAAATAATTTAATTCAAATAAAATCAAATGTATTCCACTCTTGATATAGAAAAATGCATGCTTTTCTGTTTTAGCTTCTGCTGAGCCATTTTTAAGGACTATTATAGTTTATTTTCCATGTTTGCTAATTATTTGGGTTTCATCTTCATAGCTTTATTTTTTTCTCTTAACACATCTCTTATTTTTTGATGAGTAACACAAGATTTTTCTTTTAATGTATGCCTTGAAATTTTCTCACCATATGGGGATGTTTGCTTTCTCTAGTTCATTAAAATCTATTAAAAAGAATTCTGTTTGGAGAAGGCAGCAAAGAGATTTTCTAACACCAAACAAGAATTAATTTGCATTTAGGATTACATTATTGAGCATCACTTAATACAATGTAGCAGTTAAATTGAGCATAAAATACATGGAATATGTTATACTCTCCAGTTACATTTTGAGAAATGGAAACAAAATCAAATTTAAGCCATCTTAAATAAGGAAAAACAATACAGCATCTGTCTTTTTAACTAGTCAGTCTGATATCAGTGCAATGGTCTCACTAGCTCCAGTTTTTGAACCTTCTGATGAAATAGATTGGGATGTAACTGGATCTACCAGGTGATTATAACCATAAAGCCAAAATGACAAAATCAATAATAATTTCAAATACATCTTTGGAAAAGATACAGAAGAGTACTTAAAAGACAGGGGAGGTCGGGCTCCAGTGAGCAGACAGAATAGGTAGTGGTTCTGTCTCCATATATTACCAGCAGAGCTGGCAGCAGGGTTGCATGGTGGTTCCCACTACGAGATCTTGTTTTTACAATTTGGCCAGTTTCTCACTGCTTAGGCTGAATTTTTTCATGCTGAGAGTTTGCTCTGGCTGATTTTTAAGTGGAAATATATCAAACCTCTCTGACATTGAGGTTGGGGGGAAATGCATACTGCAGGTTAAATAGCTTTTCCCAGTGATACTCTGACAATCCTGTCCTGTTGACTAAGAGCTTGACATTTAGGGCTTGTTCTGACAGGAAGGAGTGCTATTGGTGACTCTACAAAATAAGCCATCTTATTATGCCTTGAAAAACATCTTTTGAAACGGACTAATTAGGGGCACATGAAAGTTTTTGCATGGAGGCTGTGTGCCTTGCATGCAGAATTCCCGAACTACGCCTTTGGTCCTGCACTGCTTGGGAATTACTGTGTCCATGATGAACAGTATGTTTTTTGTTGCAGTGGCTGATTCTAGTTGCTAGAGTAACATTTTGAGTTACAACCAGAGACTTAACTAAGAATGATCCTTGTCTCCCCTGTACTTTTACACTCTTTACTGATGCCCAGCTTGGAAAGGAGTAGAGAAACAGCCCATTCTTCTCTGGAGACATGAGATATACGATGGTTTTAAAGTAGAAAACAGCATGTCACGAAACAGAGCTGTGCAGACCAGGAATGAATGTGGATAAGAAGAGAGGACAGTCCAACTGAGAGCATGAATCTTCACTCTACTCTGGTGCTTGGTGCTGTGTGTTTCTGCTGTCAGAAAATGTCTAAAACTCCTTTGTATACCTACCCCAAGAGAGATGGGAACAATCTACAAGAAGGATAGAACTCTGTGATTAATGGTAATTATTCTATTTAATCAAGTAGTTGATATTCAGAAAGTTCTAACCAGGCTAATACTCCCAGTTGAAATTTTATGTTCTTTTCTGTAATGTGCAGTTCTTTTCTCCGTAGAGCAGTTTGCTGAAAGAGCCCCCAAATTCTCAAGAAATGATGCCAAAAAGAAACAAAAAGCCCAACAACAACAAAAAAAAAATGTGCATGAAAGGGAGGCTGAAAACTCAAGTGCTTGAAAGCAGAGCTTCAAGAGTGAAGGTTGACTGAGCAGTGTTAATGAAGTCCTCTTATCCGTGTTTGTTATGGTGCAGACTTAATTTCTTCATGTTTATTATGGTACAGACTTTGATTACCTACTCATATACGTTTTTCCTGTGGCACACTCAATTAAAACAACATCTCTCTTCAAAAAATCATGCCAGTTTTCTTTTTAATACAACTTAATCTCTATGATTACTTTGAATAAATAACCTGCAGAAATTTGTATCCTTTGTGTTAAAGCCTACATCCTTAAAGAAAACGCTTCTTCGTATCCTGAAGAAGGCATACTAAACACATAAGATATAAGGAGATTAATTGTATGAATTAGCACAACTTAGTCTTGATCTCAGGCGAGGAATATATATATATTTTTCTGAATTTTCTTATTTTTGTTGCTATTACCTCCCCTGTGCTGTCTTTACGTTTCTATTGTGATAAAGAATTGCAGGAGCTCCCTCTAGTGCATGAAGTAATATTCAGACAATATTTAACACACAAACCAAGTCTGCTAAGTTTACAGGCTGGAAAGTCTCCTTTGTGTTTTTGATGTAATTGCTTGAAATCCTTTAGACTGGAAGCTTATTGAAAATGATTTCTTTGAAGATATTTTGTAAAGCAAACCTTCTTTCTGTAGGATCTGCAGTAACTCATCTGGAAGTTACCTTTTTACCCATCTTCTTCCCTGATTAATTTTGACATCAAAAAATGTAGATCAGTTTTCCTTACTGAACTTTCAATAAGGCTTAGATGCCACACTGATTGTTATGCATTTAAATAACTGGAGTGATTGTGAAAGTATAATTTAGTATTTTACAAACTCTAACTGCATTTTATAAAAGCATACTTAAGAGATCTTTCAGCTGACAGAGAAGGACATAATCTAAGTGTTAATTCCCAAAATACTGACATTTTCAACATTACCAGGCAAATGAATATTTGCTTATTTCAATTTTCAAGCACTTAAATGTATCTCCGGGCATTTTGAAGTATATTGTTTGTGAAGATGACAACACAATTCACAATGCAGCCTTGAAGAGCCCATGCAAGATACAAGTAATAACCATGTTCACCCACCTAATTAGCTACTCTAGCAAAAACCACAATAATTTCACTTCTGATTTCCCTATAGTTCAATTTTCTTTTCCCAGATGACTGAGAAGAAAGCTTATCTTTTAACATGTTCAGTAGACTATCAGATGTGAAGTTTGATAGCAGAATACTAAGGGAAATTTTTCACATGCTAATGAAATTCAGAGCCTACGAGGAAATTAAGGAAAGAGAAAGCAGAAAAGCTAGCGGTGAGTTTTTAGATAGAGAAGTTACCACTTCCAAATGAATATCCTGTCATTCTAACATTTACATAAAACCTGTTGTAGAAGAGTTGTTTTCTGTGTGAATGTTTTATATAACTGTCCAGTAATAAGCATACATTAATTCCTAACCTCGTCTGGGTTCTATGCCAGAGTCTGTTGTCCAGTAAAATGGATTTAAAAAAAAAAATCCCTTTCATTTTCTGTTCTAAAGTGGTTGCATAAAAGCACTCTACGCAACTATTTCTAAATAATGTCTTCATGGAGTCCTAACTACTGGTTACTTTTATGTGAAGTTAATATGCTTAGAGGTCTGTTCTTAATTTTGCGTTGAGTAGAGTAGAGGTGCTTAGGGTTCAATCATCATCACAGCCTGTAACAATTTGGCTAGTGCAGAGGCTGTGCATATAGTTCCTGGCCATGAGTCACATGGTGACAGCATATGGCAGGAGATATAACAAAGACAGAAGTGTGATGTGAGTAGGAGTCTGTGACAAATATACTTTTCATATGTTAGTGATGAACTTCATCATGAAAAATGTGAAGGTCTATATGTCATCAGAGCTCTTTAATGTAAACAGAATTGTTAGGAGGGCTGCAGGTTTACAAAAGTAAGTTTTGCATAAGATAAATTTTGCAGAACAAAAAGGGAAATTTTGGGGACGTCATTGTCCCTAGTTCTAGCCATGTGAAGATGATGTACAGCTGTAGGCCTTCCTTCCAGACAACAGTGTGAATAGCAATGACTCAAAGAAATGCTTGCACCACTTAATCTTCTTATATCCAATGCAGCTGTCTGATGATCTGTAAATATCTGTGGTCTGTGATTTCATTGTCTCTCCTGAATTCTGGAGACCATAAGAGCAGTTTCTATTGGAACCTACTTACTCTAATCATATAATTAATAATCATATAATAAAACTTCAGTCTGACCAAGAGAGAGCTAGCCAGAGTCATCTCAAAATGGAATTTGTAGTTGTGATCAGTGATTCTCCTTTGATCTTTTATCATACCAGAAGGAATAATATCGTAGGGGGAAATATAACCAAAAAGGGAGTCCTTGGTTCAAACTGCTGCTTATCTACCAATGTATACATCAAAATAACTTAATTTCACTACATAACATTCTTGATCCTGTTCAAGGATCCCTGTTCCTTGAAGCCTTCCATGAATTTGAAAGAAACAAAATATGATCCCTACTTCTGAAAGGAGGACTTCTCATTGTTGTGACTCAGGACAGTATGAGGGACAAATAGAGTGTTCTACAACGATAGTGAGATTGATGAGAAAGGCAAGACTTAGCTTTTACAGCAAAGGGTAGAATTTTTCAACCTTCAGGTCCTGAAGAAATAGTTTTTTCTTGAATGTAGTTTTATCTTGAATGCAGAGATGTACTCTGCGTTTGTCTGAGACAAGAGTCCCCTCAAGCAACTGTTATTTTTGTGCTCCCACTCCTCTTATTGTTTGTTTTCCACGTCAGTCTTTGTAGCAATTTGTTTGTATCCTAATCCCATTTAATTCTTATCTGTACTGGCTGCTGTGATACAAAGCGGCACTGCTCCAAGCTGCTTGCAGCCACAGAAAAGATGGACTGACTGTCAGGCAGAGAGGTGCTGGTTGCTTCAGAACCTTGTAAAGCACGCAACTTTCACGTGTACCTACATTTTAACTGATTTTTATTATTTCTGATTTTTTTTCTTCTGTTATCAGTCCTTGATGTGATCGTCCTGGAACACACTGGGAGTGGGAGGAAGAAGTTTGGAAATCAACAGACAAATGAAAAACTAAGTGATACATATTTCTTTATTGATTTTGTTACTTGAAAGGAATCTGCTTCAGAGTTTCCATTTGTTAGACTAGGAATGCTGAGTAAGAGCAGTAAGCAAATACTTGACTGCTCCCTGTGTAACCTCCCCAGAACTAGATTGCAGAGGTGCTTGGGGCGATCTAGGGAAAGCAGTTTGGATACTGAGATGTTTCCTCTTTGTGGGAATAAAGTGCATTTTCCCACTGTTGCCTAATTGAATGAGTACTGTTGTCGTAGTTTAGATAAATATAATGAATAAAAGAAAAATAAGAAATTTCAAGAAGATGCTAGAAATTGTAGAACATTCATTTGAGTGAAGCAGCTGTGGAAAATTATTTGGATATGAAAATCAGTCTTACTTTAAGTTGTGTGCAGCAACATAGCATATAGCTTTACCTGCCAGTGCTGGCAAGGGCAGTCTGACAATATGTACTGTGGAGTCACATTTAATGACTCTTGTTCTTTGGCTGTGTCTTTTCTGTGATTCTGTCCCAACCCGTAAAAACATGCACATATGCTCCATTTATCTCTTGCAGTTGAAAGGCAGAAAGAGTGGGTAATTACAGTGGAAAAAAAAAAAAGGTCCTTTTCAAGGTTCATGTCTTCAGGCAAGTCAAGCGTATACAAGTAGCATTTGGCACTTATATTTGAAACAGCAAAGTGAATTTTTTTGAATCTTATAATTATTTTTTCAAGTTTGGCAGACGAATTAGGTCAAGGATCTTAAAATCAGATTCCATTTAGTTACTCATTTCATCTCTGAGAGCACTTTGACTACTTGTCCTACAGTGCATGCAGGAAATTGGAATTCCACAAAGTCGAATATAGTTCTGAAGTAATCAATGTGTCTGACTTAGCAACATCTTTTCTTTAGCTATGTACAGATGACAAAAATTTGAGAGGTTAATAAACAGTGTGGAAAAGCAAGCTGTCCAGTGAGTTTTGTTTTTTCTTAGTGTGGCCTAGATGTAAGCCAGGAACCTCCTGTTGTTCTGACAACACCACCAAAACTATGGAGCTCAATTACAGCCATTTGGAATGGGAAAAGCTGAGGCAAAAATGTCAGATAGCTACAAAAGAGATGAAAATGTAATTGGACTGGAATTTCCAGTGACGTTAGAGGCAAGTGCAGTTTGGGTTTTTAAAGATCTATGATTTTTCATTATTTATTCTTTTTGTAAATTTCCTTCTGGAAGAAAACTTGGCACAAGAGTGTGAATGTTTGATCTCTGTGTGCTTTATCTGCAGCTGTCTTAAAATTAAAGATCGCAGTTATTGAGGAAATACAAATACATATTGCTGAGTTGGCTAACAGAGAAATGAAAAGAATACATAATTTAGGTTCTGAAGTAAAAATGAGGAGGGGGGGAAAAAGCATACTTCATTACAAGTTATTACATTGGTGCTAATTAGGGTTACCCAGTCACATTTCTTTTCATCTTAGGAAATAAGCACATATAAATGATTTGTATAATAACCTTAAATATAAACTGGATGGAGAAGGAGCCAGTAACTTAATGGGGGAGCACTATGGTTAAGTCTTTGTAAACTTCTCAGTACTGCTTTGTTCATTCTCACTGTTTAAGGTGACTGACTTCAAATGCCTAAATCTGAGGGGCCTTAAAGGAATATCTCTCTTGCCACACTCTTACTATAGCATTTTGCACAGTGGTTCAGCTGGTTACTTCTCATCTGAATCCATTAATTAATTCAGTCCACCTGAGGGCCCCACAGTGTTCTCAGGCAAAGAAGCAGAAATGGGTGACTGGGCAGTAAGCCATGGTGGGAGCAGACCTTATGGTAAGAGAGCAGAACTGTCAGAAGAACATTAACCTTATTTTCTGAGCTTAATTTTCTGCTTTTCTAGCTGAAATTTAACTTCCTGACCAGGGGTGAAACACAGCAGTCTTGCTTCAGGCTGCTGTGAACTATCTGGGGTGTTAAATATCTAACCTCTGCACGAAGCATTGCTGGGCTTGTCAGCTGTGGGCTGTGAGAATCTCTCCAGCCCAAACCTGCAGCCACCTTCAGCTGCTGGAGGGGGCAGAGGAGTAGCAGACCGGGCAACTTTTCATCAGACCTTCTTGCAGTGCTGTTGCAGCTCACTGCAGAGTCACCCACAAATCTGTATGATTTCAGTCTCAAGCACCTAAACATACATTTGTATGATGTATTCCTGTTACAGCTGTAATACTCGTGCAGAAACAGGCAAACAGTTGTTCCTCTCTCCTTCCTCTCCCTCTTCTTGGGTTGTCTTAATTGTATTCAGGGACTGTGGTCTGCTAACTGCTGGATTCTGGCACCTGTTCCAAATGAGTGTGGGAAATGGGCCCAGGAAAAGCCTTTTGTCACTAGCTGCACGAGGTTCCTCATCTAGCCTGGCAAAACTCTAGGGGTCCACAAGATAAAGCAGACTCATCCTTCCTTCTTTATTTTTCCTTTGTCGTCTTTTTTTTTTTTCCCCTTTCTCTGTCTCCTCCCCTTGATTCCCCCCTCCATTTCAGTTCGCACTCATCAAATCATAGAATCACAAGGTTGGAAACTAGACCTATAAGTCTAGTCCAACCGTCTTCTCATTACCACTGCTACCACAAGCTACTAAACCATATCTCACAGCTCCTCATCCAGACGCCTCTTGAACGCTTATGGTAGTGCGCTTCTGCAGATTATAGTGAAATGTTACAAAAAATGTCTGTTAAAAAAAAAAATAAAAAATCTGTAGAAGTAAGTTTTGATACATTTCTTCTGCTGTAAATGTCCATCTGCTGCTCCACAGTGGTCCTGGGCCTCTCTGGATAGCAGAGTGACTCTCCTGTCTTCCTGGGATAGCCAGTCCAAGCTGGGAAGTGAGGAGGGAGAAGGAAACCAGGAGGCTGCCTTAATGCTACTCCCTCTGTTTGATTTCTTCAGTGTTACAGTCAGTGTTCTTGAAAGACCGCCTTTTGTTTGGCTTTTCTGCTGTGAAGTTTGGGGTGGAGAGCATGGACTACTGCCTGGAAAGTGCTGCATCACCTTGTGGCACTACAGATACAAAGCAATCTGCAACAATATCTATTGGCCTTTACTGTTCCAGAAGTTCTTCTGGGGAGGATGTACTATCCTTTCCCCAAGGTAGTCTCTTAGACTGATGGTAATGGAGAAGCTGCATATTTATACATTTTTTCAGAAATGTTTGGTATTTTAGACAAACAAATCAGCTGTGAGTATTCTGTGTGATCAGTGTCTCCAGGCTGGTTTGGATTACAGTAATTAAACTTCTTTGCAGCAGTAAGCATTAACTGTTCATCTCCATGCTGTGATTTACTTAACCTAATGCAGAAGTAGCTATCTTTTATACAGCCTACGGAGGTCCTCTCTAAGGAGTCGGTTAAGCCAAAGAAGATTTAGAGTTTATGTTTAAAAAGGAGGTGAGCAGTTGAGAGGTGGCAGGGACAGAATTTCAGTTGATGGAAGCAATGTTTTTAGTACTGATGTGAAAATTAACAGTAACATTAAGGAGAAATAGGAGAAAGGAAATAAATTACAAAACACACACAATAGGTCCCTTTCCATTTCACGAGGACAGGGTTGGTTCTGCGATATCCCTAAAATTACAGAATTTAAAGAACTTGAGCTACATACTGTGAGAGGTAAAAAGGGGGTCACTTCTTTCAGAAACATACTGTGGTGAATTGGGATGTAAAGAGATGTGGCTAGGTATGGAAAATGTCAGGTAGAGTAATTTTACCTCTCTGTATCAGTCCCAAATTAATTATTCCATTGTTCTGTGAGCATTTCTGGAGCTCTCCCTCCCCCCTTTCCCCTCCCCCAGCACACACGTTGCAGTAGAGATCCATTTAGCAACAGAAGATGCTCACATTATGCATATAAGTGTCTGAGCCCAACTGGTTATTGGGGAAGGTGACCTGAAATTCAAAACAATAAAAACAAATGTGAACAAGTTGATTTAAATGGCAACAAGCTGGGCAGTTGCTCTCTTTGCTGAATAATTGGATCCTCATGTCTCTTGATGTTGGAAGGGGGATTTGATGCTCCTGAGTTGTCCTCAGAAGATGCATGTTGCCTCCTGTGACTTGGTTCTGAGCTGTGAGGGCTGGTGTGTCCCAGGCAGGAACAGAAGCTGTCTGATGTCAAAACCGCTAGGAAGAAGGGTGTTAGCATAAGGAGATAAAATCCAGTATTCAGATGAAAGCACCCAATAAACTGCACAGTGTTTGATATAGATGGGGCAGGACAGTTAACAGGTTCAGCATATCAGCGCTGTAGACTTTGACAAGGTTTTTGAAGTCAGGGAGGAAGAGAAGTTTTGAGGAAGATAAGAAGATTGTTTTGTGGATATTTGCCAAGTGCAGAATGCTTGTCTTTTTCACTGATGCACAAATAGGTAAATTAAATAGAAGTGCTTGAATTGAATGGTTTTTATGTTTATGACAGAAGACTGCAAGCTGTTGAAGTAATACTGGGCTGAAAGAAAAATGTTTGTGCTTTTTAAAAATGTGTTCTGGCATAGCATTTATTGTGAGATTTCTTCTATTTACTTTCATATGCTACACAAACAGCCATTTACTTGTATTATAAAGTATATTCTATGTAGATGGAAAAGATCTATGTAGATGATTAAAAATCATGTGATTCCCTTCTGTGAAGTAGCATAATGGATGATGTTGCATTGGATATTGTTAGATTATTCCTTCTCAGTTTCATTTTTATAAATAATTCATTTCTGAAAAGCATGACAGGAAGAAGGAGGAGTAGATAGAGCAGTTGGAATCTGACACAGCTGTGCTTCCCTCCTTCAATATTTCATATATGTTCACACAGTACGTTGTCCTGAACTGAGAGACGAAGGAACCTGGAATCACCAGAAGAGACACAAAATAGGTTTAAATTAACATACCTTCTCCTCTTGCCAGAGATGTTATCCTGATGCTGCCCTCCCCAGGGAATTCAGGATGTAACCTTCAAACCCCATGAGCCCCATGTCACTTCAATGACTTCCCTTTTTTGTTAAAAATCATTGTAAAATACTCAGGATGAAATTGTAGTCACTTGACTTCCAGGATTTTCCTTGCAACATTCATTAGTGTTTTCAGTTGCTCATTCTCATTACTTGTCAGTGATGTGAATAGACTCTGCTATCCCCATTTTACAGATGGAGAAGTTGAAACACTTGGAGGCAGAACAACTATCTGCGGTCACATGATAAACTGGTATCACTCAGATGACAGTAGGGCTCTTGGCTCACTTGGGTGTTGTTTTCACTACACCGAAAGTTTTAACTGGGTCGCAATTTCACCCCTTAATTCACACTCTATCCAATTTTGCACCTAAGACTTCATCACATATTTCTCATAGGGCAGTTCTGATAACGGGTTTGCTCAAAGCACAGGTGAGTCCATATAGCCACATTTGTCTACAGGCATTGCTCCTGGGAGCTCTGGAGCTTGCGTGTGCAGAAGTCACAAAGGAGTCTGGAAACAAGTGAAATAAATTCTCCAGAGCTCGTCAATCTTTAGCTTCTCTTTGGTTTACTTTTGAATTGCTTATCTAAAGAATGTATTAGTGGCAAGTCTTAATTTTGCTGTCTAATATTTATTTTTTCATCTTCAGCATTATAGTTTTGTTTTTCAATATGTATTTCAAGTAAACATACTGTTAAAGCCATAGATAATAAGAAAACAGTAGTTCTCAGATGATAAAAATTATTTATTCTTCTATAGATTAATAAAATGGAGCAGCAGAGCAACCTGTAACAATACTGGATTGAGATTCCTTATGACAACTGTAGCCACACCTCTACCAGAATATCAGGAATGCTCGCAGTGGTGTTAACATTTTCTGACATTTTATTGAATGCATGCAGTGTAGTTGTAACAGCTGTTTCATTGTAGTAGGAAAGTAGAAAAATGACAGGAAAATAAGAGATCATTAGGCATGTTCTGGTTGTTTGTTTTTTTTTTTTTTTGTGCACTGGTCATAGTCTGTTTCAATATTCTTTTTCTCTTTGACATTCACAGTGAGGTATCATTTTTGGTAATGGCTGAATCATTTTGTGCTAAGAGGATAGACATTTATGGTTTGTCAAAGAAACATTGTAGAAGTGCTAAATAATGCAATTTTAATTTAACTTTCTAAAGTAAATTTACTGCACTAATAGTGTTTGAGAATATAAAGGGACACATTTTCCTGTTTATGCTATTAATACATTTAGATTGCTAAAGAAAAGCAAATTTGGAATGGATTTTAAAATATAGCTTAATCTTTAGATTGGATTACATTTAAACAATGTAGATTTTAAAACTTAATATTACTCTGAATATTTTGAGAGTAGACTGTTTACTGATAGTATGCAAAGCATTTTACAAAGAAATTACTAGCATTCATTTCTGTGAGACACAGTGCAATTATGTGACTTGCTCGAGGTCATACAGTCAATTAATTCTAAAAATGAATAAAACTGAGCTGTCTTAACTAATATTCTTGACAATTTATACTAGTCTGTTTAGTTTAGTTAGCTTGTACTTAGTTAAATCTCTGGGTGTTTAGATTACAGTTGCTGTCATTTTTTGAAGCTCATATGATGTGAAACAATTTTCCTGTTTCTGTGGAGGTTCCATGGTTTTATAGACATCTTTGTGTCTGTTTTCCTCCATCCATACTTTGTTCTGCTTTCCACTTTTACTGTTATATATGTTTCTTAAGAAAGTATGATCATCTTTTGTGAGCATAGGTAACTTGAAGATGCTTCAGTAATACTGATTTAGAGTGTTTAGAAACTACTGACAGGTCAATTGAATTCTCACAGTGTTAGATATACATAAATGAAGGGAAGAAACAAGTGCTTTTTCTGTGTAATTTGTCCTTTGCTAATCGCAAAGCATTGCTGAGTCAATGACAGAGATGGCAGGAGGTTGTCAGGTTTGGATTTTTCCAGTTATGAGACCTGAGGAAGCACTTTGTCCTTTGATTAAGGATGCTGTTTTGTGGAGAGTAGGTAGCGGAGGGCTCAGGTTGGTTTTCCAGCTGCTACATGCCTTTGTGGAGAGATACTATAGTGTCCAAAATGTTTCCAGCCTGGTAATAGTTCTCCAGGGCTGAGGAGGATCTGTCAGAAATGTCCAGAGCTGGGCACATGTGCCAAGGCTTATCACTGATCAGGGTATCAGCAGGTTATACATAGGTTTGCTCACAAGATCCAGAAGAGGCTGACTCCAAGAATTCCTACAATGTTAGTTATATATTCTGTAAGACTGAGACAAAAATGCTTTTCCAACAACCTTTTTACCACTGAATCTTTCACCCGCTCCTTCTCTGATATTTTTCAGCAAGCTGCATTCTCCACATGGATTGTTTTACCAAAAACGTATTAGCAGACATTGATGCAGTCTGCGCAGATGCACTATTTCTGCAGATAAGACAGCTGACTTAGGGTGCTGTATCCAAGATTACTTTCCTTCTGCGAATGTACTCTCATTGCTATGTTATTGTATGCTCAGTTGTATACCTGATATATAGACTGTTTACTCTCTACTGGTGGAAATACTGGTTTGTTTTAGAAAAGAGCCATATTTGGATTTCTTATCTATACTCTGGGTGTGAAGTAGCTCACATAGATAACGTTACCAAATAGGCAACTTTTTGAAAAGGATTATACGGACTTGAGAAAGATTGAAAAGAATAAAAGGGGAAACTGTTGCATAGGAGTTCTGTGGGGATTTCTATTAGCTTTCAGCTCTGTCATACTGACTGTCTGTACTTTCATCACTGTTGTGGGAATGGTTTTCGTATATTTTATTTCTTCACTGGTAAATCAGGAGGGGCATTGTTAGCCTTTCAGGATGCTCATACAGCCATAGTCAAGCACCATTCTAAATTACAGGCACCAGAGGACAGTTGGGACCGGTAAGAGCTAAAGATGCTCTGCTTCCTGAAGTAAGCCAAAAGAGAATCAAATGCTGTGGGCCTGACTTGAAACCCATTAAGTTACTTCCCAATGATTTCAATGGGTTTGGGTTGGACTCTAAATCACCAAGAGCATTAACTTCCAGTGGTGTAAAACAAGGAAACGTCTTAGTGATGCTGCTGTTGCTGTTCCTGCTGTCACCTTTCAACTTGTGTGGCTTTTGTCCTTTGTTTTCTCTGGAACCTGCGCCAGCCAGCAGTAAAACAGATGTCACTTGCAGTTCTTTTCAATGCCCCAGTTGGAAATAAGGGATCAACGGTCCTGTGCAGGTTTATCTGATCACCCTAGTAACCTCACACACTCCAGTAAATACAGAAACTTGTTGTCTGCTTAAGATGATCTATTCTGAGGTCATGGGAAAGAAACATGATTCACTGACTTTTATTTTCTTTCTTCTTTGTTCTTTGCAATACGCATTTCCTACCTTAGCATTTGAGAGTAATAAGATCCATGTTGCTGCAAATGTAAGGTATTAATTCATATGTAAAGTCTCAGAAGAAACATCTCTTTACAGGTATTTAAAGGGAATGGAAAAAGGTATTTTTATATGAGATGTCCTTGGATTTTATTCAGCAGATATAAACAACAATACAGATGTCATGTTAGGTCTCTATTGTTGTTATTCACTGTATTATTTATTTGTTTACATGTGATTTGCTCATTGATGTAAGAAGCACAGAAATAAAGGTAACTCATGCCTTATAGTTTGCAATCTAAGGCTCATTTCTCCAGAGGTTAAATGTGTGCATAATGTTAAACATTGGAATAGTGCTATTTAGATCTATGATATTGCCCTCATGCATAAATATTTGAATCTTCAGAGGACTGCAAGCTAAGATTTTTACTTCCTCTGCTCAACCCAATTTAAAGAGAGTTTCTATGATTGGCTTCATGAATGGTTTGCTTGAATGTGAATTCATAAATGTACAGATTGTCTGTCAGCATTAAACTGAAAAGCATTTTGCTTTCTCTTTCTGTTTCCCCCTTGTGACACCTGTAGCCCCCTGTTCTCTACCCTCCAGATCCATCTACATCATCTTTACAGTGGCAACAGCAGATCATAGTAAACTGTCTAGGGCACTAATTGGAAAAGGGCATGAAGTAGCTAAAGCTTGTCACTACTGTGGCCAAAATATGGGCAGTAATTTGTTAAACTATTGTAACTGGCTTGCAAATTAGAAGTCTTCGCCTGATAACTTTTCCCCTGATTCAGAAGTCCTGGAAAATGTGATCAAGCAGATACATGTGCTTCACTCACATTATTTCTTCAAGAATCCAAGAATGTGTGAAGAAGGTAATTAAACACATTATACTCTGCTGTTATATGGGGAGAGCTCCCTCATTATTTCTTAGTGCTTTCTAATTATCCCTTAATGGACGATCCAAAATTGTAAAAACTTGTAAAACTTGGACTTCAACCAAGTTGTGATAATTATTATATGATTCCTTGCAAAATCCAATTTTTCTGATGGTAAGTTTTTATAGGAGCATTGTATCTGCTATTAATTAATTGATAATATGCTTCTCTTTGTTTACAGTATGACTTGCCTTTCTATTCCAAACCCAGTCCAAACCATATGGTTCCATTTATTGCATTTCATCCTGTAGTTGATGCAACCAAAGCTCAATGCAGTATCTTTGGGAAGCTGCAGCTTGGGCAGCCAAGTGGTTCCTCAGTGGCTGCCTTGCTTTCTTGAGACCAGTGTAGTTGCTTGGGGGTTGCGTTATTGATCATCTCTTTCAGCATCACCTTGCAGCTGAAGTACTTTTAGACATGTAAAGGTATGCTTAAAAACTACATAGTGCCACAGTGTGTAAAAGATTTTTAGGAAATCATCTAGTCCATCCATGAGTCACATGCACAACTGTACCTCTCACTCCTGGCAGGCACCCTGTGTATTATCTCAAGCCTCCAAAGGTGGAGGAACCATACCTCCCTGCCAGCGTGTGCCAGTATCGCTGTTAGAAAAGCTTCACTGATGTCTAATCTGAATTCTTTCTCACAGCAATTTGAACTCTATTTTCTGATCTCTATGCAATGGACTAGGTCAGTTCTTTTTTCTTTTTAAAGACCTTTTAAATCTGAAGGGTTTTTTTTTTTTTTTTATCACACTCTAAGACTTGTCTTTTCTGTAGCTGAAAAACTTTGATTGTTTTTGTTTATGTTGTTCTTTCTCATTATTCTTATTGCTGTTCTCTAAATTCAGTTGGTTTAGTTGCTTTTGAAGTTACGTATCCAGACAAGACACAGTGCTTTAGCTTAGGTCTTATCTAGATTGACTAAAGCAGAACTGCATTATGTATCTAATCAGCCACTGCATCCTCATACTGTATTTGTCACTTTCAGAGTAGTATGGCATTGGTTAATCAGCCCTGTTTAATATCTGTTATTAACCTTTTTTTTTCTTTGAAATTACTGCAAAGACACTTGTTCCCTACTCTGTCTTTCTATAGCAGGTTATGCCTACTTCAGAAAAGTGGTCAGTACTATCTGTGTTGCATAATAACATCATATATTTTCAGGCCAGTATCAAAACTGTAACAAATTTATAAACTTGTTCTCCAGTGAGTGTGCAGTCCACTCCATCCTGAAGTTCCCTGCAAAATCAATCAGTGTACATTCTGCTTCATCCCACGCTAGTAGTATCAGATATATGATATGTTTTTGAGAACACTTTTCAGAACAGACTTTTAGTGTGACTGTCTGCTGGGAAGTGCTTCAGTGGGAATTGCTTTTAAAATGGAATTTTCCAACTGGCTTTGCACCTATTTTGTAAGAATTTAATCTGCTCTTGTAGAAGGAAGATCATATGAGCTGACACCAGAAGTTTTGCTAAAGTAATAGAGCTGAAAATCTACTGGTTCTTTCCAATCCATTAACATTGCTGGATGGAAATTAGATCAGTTTGGCATGATTTGTCCTTGATTAATGTATACCACATGTTATTCAGCTCCCCATTCTTTTCCAACTGTTTACAAATTGACTTTTTTTCTGGGAAGACAAGTTAGACTGACGTGTCTATAATGCTTCAGTTCTTCTCCCAGTTTTCTATCTTCTGCTGCTTAGTCTGCGAGAACTCTCAGAGATGAGTGCTGATAGTTCTGAGATGGCTGCAGCTGTCTTTGGTTCATCAAACTTTTCAGATTTCCTGCATGTAATTCTCCAAAGGCAGCCAATTTGAAATTACCTAGTTGACATAAATTTTCTCATCCATTCTTTTCATTTTTTCAGGCTGAAATTTTACACTATAACTGTGCCACTAGGGATTCTATCCATCTCTCTGCTGCTTATCTGTTTAATGAAGACTGCAATAAATAAATAAATAAATAAAAAATCAACTGCTTTTGGACTTATGTGTTATCTGACAACAGATTTCCTTCTATTGAGCAAGCAGATCAATACTTTTCCTTTACTATTAGTGTACTTCTGGAACATGTTTTGTAACTCCTTAAGTCCTTTTGGTTTACACTTTCTCCCCACCCCCCCAGCATCCACTGCAGGCATTTTTTCTTCCCAACCCATTCTTTCTATTTTGATGTTTTTATTTCCTTCATAAAGGTGTTGACACTGGATCGTTTCATGAAATCAACTTCATCCAAGACACTGTGCTTTTTCAGTTGGTCCTTCTGAATTAGTCAGAATCTAATGCAGGAGAACAACATTCCTGCTGCAGATTCTTGTGTTCTGACTTAGCTTTTACCTTGGTTTTTACCTTGTTTTCTTTTACTTCTTTTTTCATGTTGCATGCTTTCACCTTGAATCTGATTTCTTCAAAAGTTCTCTCATATTCTGTTTTAATTAGAATAGAAGGTTTATTGACAGTTCTTCATTAATCATTGATTTTGTTCAATGACTGGTTTTATGCATTTTTGTTGTAACTTAATGAAAACTCTCTACAGAGTAAAAAAAGTGCATTCATGTTCACTAGTGAAAGAATCTTTTATATAATCACTATTCTAGAAAGTCTTGTATTTTTTATGATACGTATTTTATCTCTCCTCTGAAGTATATTCATATCTGGAAGCTAGATTTTAATATATTGTGCTTTGTTGATTAAAAAAAATATCTTTTAAGTATATAGAGTTTAAAAATAATTTTTAAATGACTTCAATGCCATTTTAACCAGCTTATTAAGCATGTATTTCCTTCAGTCTCATTGAAATTGATCAGAATATAAAATCATTTTAAAATAAAATGGAAGCAAAAATTATTAATGCTCAGAGTGATGTCTCTAAATTTGTCATTCTTATCTGCATGTTTGAAACCTTTACTTGATGGTAACCTTTACTTGATCAGAGGCAAATTACAAAAGATTCTTGCTTATTTTAGTATGTTTTAACCCTAAATGTAGACTGACTAAAGAATGCTCTGCACAGGTTCAGAACAAATACCAATGTTCCACCCCCTTTCTGGCGGCAGAAATGTTTATAACTTAACTGAATCTTTGAAAAAATCTTTAGATTTATTATTAAGAAAAAACAGTAGTCCTAATTTGTTTATATTGACCTGTCTTTTCATGGTCTTCTTGTAAGGCGTGAGTAGAAAGGAAAACCGTTTGCCTAATTTTTCAACTATAGGCCTCCCCATTCCATGCCTCTTATCTTTATTGATTTCTGTCACGTGCTTCCCTCATCTTCCCCTTCTCAGCTGACCTCTAATCTCCTGCTGCACTCCTAGCTCTAGCACTATCTGATTTCCACAAGGCCTTTGTTACAGCATTAAAATCCTGTGGGAGTTAGCAACAGATGCCCATCTTATGGACACCAGTTCCTGGCAGTTCAGCAGTGCTTAGATTGTGTTCTGCTTGGCTTTGGGCCACCCATCCCACTTTTGCTGCAGAGGTGCAAGGTGTGCTGGCACAGCTCCTCTGTGCCACTGTGCACAGTCCTGCTCTGGTGGGAGACTTCCGTGTTTGGTGCAGACTGATGTTGGCGAACCCAGGGCACCAAATTCAGTCCTTGTATTGTGTCACACTGGAAACGTATTTGGTCCTGTTAACTACTATTTGCAACATAGCTAAACATTTTCCCAACAAGTCTGAGGTGGCTGCTGAAATTCAGTTTTGTTTTCTCTCCGTTTCTAGAGTCATTTCAACGTCTGCTTTCCTTTTCCATCTATCCTGAGACATGCTTTCTCTCTCCCTCTTTTTCACCTTCTTATCTTGACCCTTCTAGAGGCCTGGCCCTTCACTCCTCCTCTTGCAGATTTAAGTCATCTGCTCTGCCCTTACTTTTCCTTCCCCAGCTCCATTGTGAAAGTCACTACCCAGGCCTCTGAGAGTGGTCTGTGGGCTCTTGCATTTCAGAGGGCTCTGGTAAGCAGCTGTGAAAGTGTTGCTGACAATGTGTGACAGTTTAGGAAAGACATAGTGGGAGCAGAGCTTTTCCTTGATTCCTGTTCATGTGTTATGCCAGGAGAAGAGAACTAAATAGAAATATGTGCTATAGGAGGTAAGTGTTTCTGAGGTGGGGGGACTGACGGTAGAGACAGTCACCTGCAGAGAAATGCTGTTGTGCCCACAGGGGACTGAGAGCAGCAAGCAGAGGAGCTAGCCATGCCTTCATAGCCTCAGCTCTGGTGCGGTGTTTGGCCACTGAAACATTCATTAGCATTTTGGAAAGCTTAGAGTTTGTTTATTCATCTTTACTCCTATCTTTGGTTTTACAGCTTTTTTTTGGTTCATTTTGTGGTGGATTTTTTTTTTTTTTAATATCTTTATTTTACCTTACTCTTCAACCTTTAAAATTTATTTAACTTAATTTTATTTTTCAGACACCTCTCATTGACTCTCACATCCCACATCGTCCCTCTAAAACCATTACACAGGTAATAGGAAATAGATGTGCTGTAGAGACAGGCTGCTAGATAGATGGAATCAGCTGACCTCATGCCTTTCTTAACGTGTTAAGTATGAGAGACTTAATATATGCAATATATTGCATTGCTATGCGTAAGTAAGCATTTACAGAAGAGCTTGTAATTTAGCGGGAAGAGAATTTGTATTTTGTTTTGCAGAAGTCAGTAGAGAGACTGTGGAAAGATTTAAATGTATGTGTCTTGGTCCCTTTTTTTCCTCCATGATCACCAAGGTTCCTTCAGAAAAGATCCTCAGAGCTGGAAAGATTTTGCGGAATACAATTCTGTCCCGAGCCCCTCACATGATAAGAGATCGTAAATATCATCTGAAGACTTACAGGTGTGTGAGCTGATTGTATAGAGGTCTCTGAATTTTTATGCCTGCCATCCTCTGATTTATGATTTAAGCCTTAGCATACTCTCAGGTCTCAAAGGTCTGAAATTATCCTGTGATGCTATTTGAACTTGTATGTTATGAGTCTTTAATGAGCCTGGTAAATCCTTTCTGAAGTGATTTGACTGGAAATTGAGTCCACAATTCTGAACAGATTATTCACTTAAAAAAGCTCTTCCAAAGTTAATAGCATAGTTAGCTGGGATATTCTGTGCAAAATGTAGATTCTGTTTTCTTTGTATGTTGGTGAGATGTAATAGGAAAGCTCAATTCGATTGTTACCGTACTGATTGCTCCAACGAAGTTGCTCATTGTGGAACCTGAAAATTCACCTAGTGAGAATCCTTCCTTATGCAGATTTTCTGCCCTATTCAGACACCTTTTTCAGTGTATCGTCAGGCTTTCTTATCTTCCTGCTGGTGGCAGCACTGTCTTGTTGAAGTGGGATGACAATGGCACTTTCAGAACAGCAACCTGACTTTAGGGTGTCAGGTTTTATCTACATTTGCCTTAAGAAATAATCGGTTCATTTTAGCATCTAAGGTTTGAATCAATTACCTTATGCATTATTTGGTGAATATTTAAATAAAAATTGGTTTAAAACCTCTGCATATGACCTTTTCTAAATAGTAAATCAATATGTTGCTGATTCACTTTTAAAATAAGTGCATTGATTTTCCATATTATTGTCCAAAATGTATATAATATTATATAAGGTATTTGGATCTTGTGTGGTGATCTGTCATGACATGGCATTGGCTCATTGTTTTAGGACAACAAAAGAGCAAGTATGATATATGAAGACCAATGCTGATATAAACAACTGCAGCATTTTATCTTGCACAGAACTGGGGAAAACTCCTACACTGTTATCCTTGTTTTTTTTTTTTAGTATGGAATTTCAAAGGTTAGATTGTATCCAGCTGAGGAAAAGTTTTGTCATCAAAATGGGATGTTAATTGCAAGAGCGTTATTTAAGCTACATTACAGTAGTTTCAGTAATATGTACTTCATTGGTCTCAGAAAGTGAAGCATGAACTGCAGAACCGCACTGTTCTACATGTCATCAGTTATAGATTTGTACAGTTTTGATCACTTTGCACATTTGCTTCTGTTCTGCTGCGTTAGGGTGTGTTAAGACAGAATTTTACATGTGGCAACAGAGCCCCCCCCTTTTTTTTTCTTCCTCTCCAACTCCACTTTGGGCACTCTGCAGAACTTGAGGCCTGCTGTTGTTCACCTTCAGGTCAGTAAGGAGCTGCAAGGTGACCAGAACCTGGCATGAGAGAGTCTCAGAAACACTGTAGACATACAAACAAGTGCCCTTAAGTACAGTCTAACCAGGTTACAAATTGAGGGAAATCCATATAATACTCACTCTCCCTGTAATAGGCAAAGCTATTATAATGTTAAATGTTTTCATGCAGAAAAATTTGAGGCTTTCGCTATCCCATTGGATACGTGGCAGATTTCCTCTGAAATATGGGTTGAAGGTTGTGGCACCAATGCTATGGGTTTTGACCAGTTGTTAGAGGCTCACTGATTCTCTGAATGCTGCATTTCCCTAAACACTTGCTGGTCTCTGGAGCAGATTCTCTCAAAACTTAAGTGCCTTCACTGGTATTTCAGACATATAGGCAGAGACAGTGTAATTGTCTTCTACAATGAGATCTGACTAAAACAGAGTTTGAGATATCACTGTTATTGGTAGATACTGTTTGTGATCTCTCTCTCATTTGTTCTTCAGGCAATGCTGTGTGGGGACAGAACTTGTTGACTGGATGATGCAGCAAAGTACTTGTGTCCATTCACGAAGTCAGGCTGTTGGCATGTGGCAAGTATTGCTGGAAGAAGGCGTCCTTAACCATGGTAAGTTAAAGAAATTCAGAGCCTTGACTAAAATTTTGTGAATGTGTCCCATCAGTGTTTCTGTGGATTTCTTTCATGAAAAATAAAGGGATCATGAGCCCAAATGAAAAATTACAAATAAACCTCTTCAGAAGTTTGATTTGTATGCAATATACAGATGATGATAATTGAATCTTGCTACCAACATATCTTTATAATTTATGAAAATATTGAACAGTCAGTGAAATTGCAGTATAAGAGTTGCAACTCTAATTAGACTTATTATTACACTAATCTGTGATTATGTTCCAAAAGTTGGATACCACCTGAACCAAAACCAAGATATGTATTGCCATACGTAAAACTGATCTTCACTTCCAAATGCTGCAAATTTTTGACTTGACTGTAAGCATTTCAGTTTGCTCATACCCACAATTTTGGGATGATTTTCTGTGGTTTTCGAATGGTTCCCAAATTCAGCACTCCAAATATCCCAGTGCAGAGATCTGGGAATTTGTTAGTTTTCTGATTGTATTTTACATTACCTTGTGGGTTCCACTCGGCAGGATTTACTAGGTAGCAGAATGTTATAGACCTCCAAAATGCAGCTTTCTAAAGCAGCATTCATATCTGAATCACACAGAATCACAGAATTGTAGGGGTTGGAAGGGACCTCTAGAGATCATCGAGACCAACCCCCTTGCCAAAGCAGGTTCCCTACACCAGGTCGCACAGGTAGGCGTCCAGGCGAGACTTGAATATCTCCAGAGAAGGAGACTCCACAACCTCCCTGGGCAGCCTGTTCCAGTGTTCCGTCACCCTCACCGTGAAGAAGTTCTTACGCACATTCGTGCGAAACTTCCTATGCTGCAGCTTATGTCCGTTTCCCCTCGTCCTGTCTCCACGTACCACTGAAAAGAGACTGGCTTCACCACTATGGCCACTACACCTCAGATATTTATAAACCTGGATCAGGTCCCCTCTCAGTCGTCTTTTCTCAAGGCTAAACAGACCCAGTTCACTTAGCCTTTCTTCATAGAGGAGATGCTCCAGGCCCTTCACCATCTTTGTGGCCCTCCGCTGGTCTCTTTCCAAGAGATCCCTGTCTTTTTTGTACTGGGGAGCCCAGAACTGGGCACAGTAGCTGTGCTTGTACAGTTTTATGACGTTCAGTACAGCAGCATATGCTTCTAGCCATTGTCTGTTGTGCTTCCCACATCTCAGGGAGAGCTTTCCATTCTGAGAAGACAGGTTGTTTCCACCGTTTCCTTTCATAAAAGGCTGTAGCTTACATTCCTGCTTAATACTGTCTTGAATTCCTAGGGTCAAACTGCTAGAAGTGCATCACACTATCCAGCTCAACACACCATTATGACTTGCTTGGAAGACCAAGAGTTTGTCTTTTGCTGTGTCACAGCCTCTCTTTAGCAGTCTTCCAAGAGAAGACTTACTATTACACTCTCCGCTAAGATACAGGCCAATAATCTTCACTCTGGTATTACATACTGACGATACATTTTACTGGAACATGATTTTAGCTCCTTCTTGGTTTGTTACTTTTCAGCCCCGTCTGAAACAGTTAGAGTAAGATGTTCATGCTAGAGTACAACCCTTAGAAATTCTTGATGCAACTATTCTCCAAGTATGAATTGTTTGCTTAAATGAAATGGTTTGAAACAATAAGAACTGAAAGAAGTCTAATAAGAAAAATGTGTGCATGCACGTAAATATACACCCACAGTGCACATATATAGAAGTATTTTGGGAAGTATTTGTTGTGCACAGTTTAGAAATGTACCATCCAAATTATATAATTTAGACATGTGAGAAATAAAGGTTTTTCATGCTCTTCAAGTTTCTAGTAGTTTTCTTTCCCTTCTTCACAAATATATCTGCAGCACATGCAGTGCAATCTAGATTTCTACAAGGTTAATTTTAGAGAGTAGAGTGAAGTGTCTGATGTTGTTCTGTTGTTTTCAGTGGACCAGGAACACCACTTTCAGGACAAATACTTATTTTATCGATTTTTGGATGATGAGCGTGAAGATGCCCCTTTGCCAACAGAGGAAGAGAAAAAGGAGTGTGATGAGGAGCTACAGGACACTATGCTGCTTCTGTCTCAGATTGGGCCGGATGCTCATATGAGGATGATTCTCAGAAAGCCGTAAGCAGATTAGTGAATTAACACTGAACATAGCCTTTCTTGTTACACAGGAAGATGGGAAGGCTCCGCATATTACCAGGCATCCTTTAGCTAGTTATTTCATTTCAGTGCAAGTTTACTCAGCTTCTTAAGTTTGTTAGTCAATGCTACGTAATTTCCAGTCCTTATTTATAAATTAGAATGTGTATTTAGAATAGTCATCAAAGGCTATGAATATTATCATACCCTGTAGAAAATGCAGCACGTGAGTTTTTATTTCATTTCTAAGTATCCCTAAAAGTAAGGTGCAAGTTCCATTAATACTTTCAGTGCTGGTATGCCATTCAGTTAACTACACCACACTTTCAGTTGTTACCAGTGCTTGAATGGAAAGGTTGTCAGCACAGTAGGTGCCTTTCAATTAGTCATCAGTGGGAGCCCTTAATTAATTTGATGTTTGGTAGAAATTTATTGAATTGAGAAAGTCTGGACTTTGTCTGTTGTACTTCACTAGCAAGGTGTGAAATATGGCTCTGTGGGTTTATTTTCATTGCTTGTTTTTTTTTTTTTTTCCTTTTTAAATATATAAATATTTGCTATACCTAGGCCACAAAGGATGTCTGTCTAACCTTTTCATAGCTATCAGATTATGTCTTCTCAGTCATCGGTTGGCTAACCATCCTTTCAGCAGTAAATTCTGGTCACACTGAACTCTCTGCAAAGCCCCTTCTTTACAGGCAGCTTTATAGTGACTTCAAAGCAACCAATATAATCTCTGTTTGACCTTCCATTGAAAGCAATCTCCTTATTATGCAGGTAGTGTTTAGGGGCCACTAAAGACATACTTTACTGCTAATTAAGTGCACTGAGAATAATGATTTACTTAATGTCATCCTCACAAATGATTTATTTGTAAGGGTCAGATCAAGAAAGGTAAGTATATAAAGCTTGATCCTACTACTTTTGAGGTCAGGGGCAAAGTTTGTCTTTGTTTTGGGACTGGCTTGGGCCATGGCTACTGTGTAGGAGAAATCTTATGCTAAAAATGTCTTGAATCTATCTAACGCAACTGCTTGTTCTTGTTCTGTTTCTATCTGTATCCTTTCCCTGCTCTATTCTTGTCCCAGTGTTGTCTATTTAGATCATAATCTTATTTTCACAGTGAAAATAACATACTCCAGGAATACAGGTTAGGTGGCACCTTGAATTTCAGGAAGTCCAACCATATATTTGTGCTCATAAAAGTGGATAACACTATTGTGCCAGAATAGTTTCCTCCATTTGGTAAAAATCTAGTCCATGGTGTATATGTAAACTATTATAGTATCAGCAAAATGAAGTATTTTTTCCTAACAAAAATATCCTGTGCACTCTCCACTGAGGAGTAAAAGAGGTCTGAGTGTAGATGTTGGTCATCAGGAGACTATGAGCAGCATCCTGCATGCTGTGACCCTGCATCTCTGCACCATCTCCTTTGCCTCAGGCAGAGTGCAGGTTGGATCTTAGAGAATTGCCCCCTTAGGTCACTGTGCTTTCAGCTGCCATTCTCTTTCCATCATTACTTTCTGATCAGCCAGTGTAAGTTTACACTGGCAAGATCAGTGTTGATAATCATCCACACTCCTTGCAGAGTTGAAAGGTTGATATGATGCTGTGAAAAGTATCGCTCTCCCCCCTGTGTTGTTACTTGCACAGCATCACCTGAAAGAATATTCATAGGAGATTTTTCATGCAATATACTGAGGGGAATTGCGTTTTCCCAAGACTGACAGTCATCTGACATTTTTCCCTTTCTCTGTCCCTGTAAGTGCTTATTTTTGCTGCCCTTTGCTCACAGGAGCAAGTTTGTACTGTCAGGCACCATATTAACTACTCTTCTGGTATTCAGTTTACATACGTTATGACCCTGTTGAGAATCTAGTCTGTGCTTAGGTGCATCAAAGCTGCTGAAATCTCTGTGAATCCTCAAAGTCCTGCTAGTTTTGATTAGACACCATTACAGCTGCCAAAAGTTCAAGGAATGGTCAGGTCTTCAGAGATTCTAGCTGCAGGTGACCTGAACAGGACCACAGTTTTTAAACTGACACAGCTGTCTTTTGTAGCAGTTACCATTTCCGGAGAGGTTGCAGAACTTCGATAATTACCATGAAGGAAATAAGACAATATTCTTTGATGAGAAGATTACTTTGAGAATTTGATTGTATAATGAAGCTGTTGCTTTGAAAGGAACTTTCTATTGTTCAAAATCTGAAAATCTCTAGAAAAAAGTGTCACTTGTTTTGACAGCCAACTTAAAAAATTCTCTGTTTATTACATTAACTGCAGCATTTTAACTGTCAAAGAATGTGAAAGAATGTTCTATAGTTTAAGAAACAGAATAGAGCTCAGGGAATTTTTTTTGGCAGGCTCTTGTTGCTACTGAGGGATTTTTTTTTTCCTTTTTTTGAAACACATACTGTGAATGTGAAAACAGCTTTTTGTGAAGCAGCAAACACAGCTCTGTTCCCTTGAGCGAGGTGCAGACCTCGCGCAAGTCATTGCAGAATTAACACAGCTCTTCCTCACAAGCTTTTCAATCCTCCAGTGTGAAAATACAGGCTGAAAATACATCTTAGTTGATTTTAATAACATTTAGGTATAGCTAACCATGTGGTTACTCCTAATTAAATAGCATACTATCGTACAAAGCTGAACATGGCGATAACAGAAGTCTTTAAGGAGAGTGTGATGTTCATTAGAAAATGATATTTAACTAAGATTGATTATATGTTGTGTTTTAATACAGTCTACAGTAAATTAACAGTGTGGCAGAACAGTAATTCTCTGTCATACGTTCTTGGTGATTTCACTCAGCAAATTTTATCCTCAGTACAAAGACTTTGATTCCACATTTGATTTGCAAATTTTAGTGTCACTTGCAGAGTAAAACTGAACAAGATGCTAGGGAGATCTGAACTTAGTAATGAATGACATAAACACATATATAGTAACAACTTAATTACTGTTAGTAATATGTAGTTTTTTGAAGATGCTCTTAAAAATAAACAAGATCTATTCTCCTGTCTTGAAGAATTTTTATTTAGATGTCATTTTACACAGCTGTCAGTAATAACCATACTGAATTTCACCATAACAACTGTATTATGTTCCATAGTCCTTCATGGGGTTTTCTGACAATGACATTTAATAAACCAAATGTTATTTGTGGTGCAGGTAATACAATCTTTCCACACAGTTCAGTGATATTTCCAGATATTATTTGTGACAAGTGGTATTTATGGAATTAATCAAAGGGTACTGATTCAAGTACAAAGATTATGTAATTAGCTTTCATGCTAGAGTAAGTGAACATGCATTCACTTCCGCGTTCAGATGAGGTAGTGGGCAAAATTATCCTTTTCTCCTATATAGACTTTGTAGTACTTGCAGGCAAAACTTGTACTCTGAAAATATATGCTTATTTGACATACAATATTATGAGGCCTCTGATCTTTTCTATTGTTCTTATAATCTGAGAATTTTCTGGTTAACAGTGTAATAAGAAATAATCAATGGTATTTTTTGTATGTGCATAGTTTATCAATGGCAAAGTGCTATGTTGTTGTCAACATCCTAGTCACAGAGAAGCTCAGTGTCTCTGACCTTGATAAATTCTCCAAACACTGAACTGTTTTTATTGATCACTTAATACCACCTGTGTTCTCCTGTCCGTTAACGTGTAGCCTTGTTCTCTATCTATGCCGTTTATTATCCTGTCTATAACCAGCTATTGCTGTTGAAATATGTCCCCTGCTGAAACTAGGCCTTTACACAGCAGGATCTTACAAATCAACATCAGTGGGTCACCACACAGGTTTTACAGAAGCAATGATGCCTAATATCTCTCCATGTGACATCTGCAAAGAATGGGTACATCCAGTATAGATTGTCGGTCTTCCCAATGTGCTAACATAGGGCACAAGTGGACATACTGAAAGAAGAACGTACTCTTTTGTCTTGATAGAGATCTGATGTAGTTAGACATCATCCATTCGTATGCTAATCTCATGCCGGAATTTGTTAATTCAACACACTATCTTTTCTGTTTTTCAAGACATGCTGGTTTTGCAAGGATGCAATAAAATTCATGTTGTTACTTCCTGTGGAGAGAACTTTTTATTAAAATCTTTATCTTCAGTTTCTTACATTTCCAAGGAAAAGTGAATGGTGCTAACTTATCTTTCTTTATTTTGTACTTAATTAAGCTGTTACTGCCCCCATAAATCACTAGGAGTGGCGGCCTTGTAATTTCAAGCCAGATTTAGAAATAGAAAAGAATAATATGAGTCACTAGAGGGCATAGCAGTACTGGATCAGATTCTATTTCTCCCTAAACATATTCCATTCTGTATGAAGAAAGGATAACGTGAATTTGATCCAAGGCATTTTGTTACAAATTGGTCTTTCATCTGGCAATAATAAGTGTGTGTCATTGGTAAATAAAGAATAGATAAAAAATGCAGCTTGCTTGGCAGAGAAGAGGTCAGTTGTCCTTATATTTTCTATGACTTGTCAGTATTTCTTCCTTCCAAAATAAGTGTCTGTCAAACTTATTTTGTAAAAAAAATGAAATACAGCTGCAAAGTGGCGTGACTGCCAGATGCTCTCTCTACTTCTCACATGATTTAGACAGACTGTTGAACCAAGCGGTGTTTACACAGAAAAACTGTAGACCACTATATCGAGGATGATTCTCCTGATCCTTTAGGTGTTGGACTCTCCTGTAATATTCTGTGAGGAAGATTTTTTGTTTCAGATCCTTTAGGACTGTCCAGAGATTCATCTGTCCTATTAATTCGTTGCAGTCTTCAGAGCATTTGTTCTTTCTTTTTTTAGCAGTAAATCTGCTAGTGTATGGCTCTGCAGAAATGCAGTTACTTAAAAACCACACTGAGAGCCTTATTCCTTGTAATCCTATGGGAGGAATATTCCTTTGTTGATGCACACATTTTATTCATGGCAGCATCTTGTGTTTTTCAGTGAAAGAAGGTGGAAAAACTGAGTGGTCCTTACTTACCTATGTGACTGAACAACAGCACTCAGCATTAACTCTGGAGCAGTCATTTGATGTCCACTGGGATGCACTGCTTACTCCTGGAATTTGTGCAGCAGAAATTCAGACACTCCTTTACAAAGCACTACAATTATACATTTGCTACCCCTAATTAGTGCCTCGTGAAAAATACAGGTCTCATCTAGGGCTTTGGAGTCCTTTTGAAAGGAACAGATCTTTATATATGATTTCTGATTTATCTGACCATTTTACATACAGAACACTTGATTTCATCAAGAGAGCTGCCAAATCAGGTCTCTGTAAGGTGGTTGCCATGGCTCCTGCTTGGTGTCATTCAGGGTTTTCTTAGTGCTTCTTTTCTCTTTGAGTTTCAGTCCTCCATCCAGAACCATCACCTGTTCCTGCAACTAAGTGAATGAAGTAAAGGTGCTTAGGGTCTGTATTGTTTTCTATAGCCACATGGTGCACAACATGTTTGTGACAGAAATGGATGTCGTGTCCTGGTGAGGAGTAGGCAGCAGTCAGGGTCACGTGATGGCAGCGCTCTAGTGCTCAGTGGCAGTGAGCTTCAACAGCCCTGCTGCTGCAGCAAAGGAACGTGTGCTTCAGTGACATGGTACAACTGGTAAAGCTGCTTGCTCTTTAGACCTAGTAAAAGGATACTAGGTTGCCTAACAGAGGCTGGGCACACACCCCTGCGGAGCAGAGTGCTGGAGGTGGCTCCGGACTCAGAATGGCCTATACATACTCCTGCGTAGCCTTTTTTTCCTATCCTGAAATAAGATGAGTTCAGTGTTACTCTACACCAGTTTGGGCAGTAGTATTAAAACTCAATGTATTTTTATTTTTTAGCAAAAAATCTGCCTTTTATGAAGATGTAGAAATGTCTAAACAAGTTCCTGTTCTTATCTTGGCTTGATGTGATACTTATTCTTTTTCTCTGCTTCTGCAAAATGCATGATTTAATTGAGTCATATCCAGCATACAATTATGCTTTACCTAAAAACATAACCGACATATTCAATAGACTATACAGTAGCATTATTATTATTTTGTACTTCTCGGAAGATTTTATTTTGGGCATTTATTGCATTTTTATGTTCTTTTATCTTCTGTCTATAGGCCTGGCCAGAGAAGTATAGATGATTTAGAAATTATATATGAAGAACTTCTTCACATTAAAGCCTTATCTCATCTTTCTACCACAGTAAGTGATTTTAAACACATAGCTTATTTCCAATAGGAAGTTTGAATTTGGGGATTCAAATAGGAGCTTCTACCACCCTTCCCATTTATATTTTTTCCATGCAGTGATGGCATTCCCACCTGTGAGTACCACAGATCTAGACTGTGTTTGGTTATTAGCTAAAATGATCTTTGTATGTTTCTGCACACCCCAGAGCTCACTCACCTGTCACAGGTGCCTCTGTTTGGGTCCATACGTGAGTTTAAATTGACATGTGTGGTATCTGACTTCACGCCTGGGGTTGTGATTGCTACTGAATTTCAGCAGAACAGATGTCTGATTTTTGAACTTTAAGAAGTCTTGTCTTGAACTGATTGGGAGAAGGAATTACATGGTACAGAATGGTATTCTGTGAAGTGCTGGCTGTTGGAGTCTGGTCCTAGATTGAAGGAAAACTCATCACATGCATTCCTTCTGAGTGGGCAAGAACAGTACAGAGAAGCAAGAATGAATAACATGCAGAAAATACCTGGAGGAGAGAATGCAACTGTTGAAAGTCTCACCAGCAGTCATTCACTGTGTAGGCAACTGAAACAAGCTAAACAACACTTGGTAGCAACAAGCTTTGAGTGCTTTCAGAAAAAGAAAGCCAGTCAAAAAGTAGATTTATTTTTGATAATAGCTTCTTTGGAAGCTCTCCATGATTCTTATAAATTTCTGCTAACTTGGACTGATGGAGATAATTATTGAACTGCATTATAGATAGTACTCTGCAAAAATATAACATATGGGCAATGTTTTTCAAACAGAATATACACCCAGAATTGGTAACTGAGCTAAGAGGGAACAGCCAGCCAAAATCCTTAAGCATCTTTGGGATGTTGAAGAAAAGGTAATTAAAGAAAGATTTCAGTAAGAGCTAAAAATGTCTCATTTTAAATCAAACAAAAGAAGCTGTCCTAGACAGGATACAGGGAGTGGAGAACACTATTGATGCTACAGATATAACCAAGACAAAAAAAAATCCTAAACAACATATTTTCCTACATCAGAAGAAACTCAGATTTGAGGTTAGAATTCAAAGAAGGAAATATGGCAAATGATATGGACCTCAAGAAATACTTGGCATTTTGAGGAAATGCAAAAAATGTGGTTCTTGTATGTCTCTATTAAGAATTTGGAAATGGTGGCTTGTTTTTTTGTCTCATGAAGTAAAGCAGAAGACGGAAATCACTTATAGCTTGGAGAAATTCTTTAGAGGATCAATAGGCAACATTGCTTCCATGAACAGAAAGATTACTGACCAATCAGCTTGAAAGCAAATTAAATGCTTATTCATTTTAAGCAAGGCATAATTCCTAAAATAATAACTTTTCTAGGTAAGCTACGGGCAGCAGGAAGTAAAATGGATAAAACTCAAGTTGCGTGGTAGTGAACTAATCTCTGCTAGAGAAGTCTGTGAACGTGTATGAATGAAAAGCAATTATGTAACACAGTGTTAAAAACAAATCAAATTCTTGGCTTCATCAAGAGGATTCATTCTCTGCAGAGACAAATGACTGAAACAACTAAGACATCTGGGGATATATATGGGATGTGAAAGCTCTCTACAATGTACAGAACAGTGCTAATGGTGGCATACTTCCTGACCTTATTAAAGCTTCTTTGCCTTCGGGCGCAGGATATAGGAGAGTTGTTGGCTTAATTGTTATAGAAATAACAGGTCTGCAGGTCTGTTCATTTGCCAGTGCTCTAGTAAGGAATGTCCAAAGTCTCTCTATCCCTCTTTTTACACATAGTGCAAACAAGGAGTGCTCTGCACAGTCTATCGGGAAGGAGCTCTGGGAGAGACAGCTGATGTGGAATGTTTCTGCTAGGCACCCAAGCAAGGGTTTGGTGCATGCTGTTCAGATATCAGACCCTGAATTTGTCTACTCATTTTAAGAGGCACAGCCACCATCTAGTTGTCTGCATTGTGTCCAGAATTTGAGGGTTTCTGCCCAAATCTTACTCAATGGCCTAAAGATTATCCATCTTGAAATACAGCTTTTCTCAGATTAAACGTATGGGAGAATGGTGTGAAAACACTGCTACTTAAATAGATGTTGGAGCCAGCTTTTGAGTTGCATTTGGCACTTTCAAGTTACCTAGTAGTCCCTCTGAAATAGTTTATCACCAGCTGATATTCTCTGAAAATAAGAATCCCTCTGCCTGGTTATTGGTCTCAAAGTCAGTGGAGACTTGTGGTTGTGTGGGGAGAGAGATTAAGCACACAAAAACACTCAAGATAATGTGAGCTTTGCAGTGCTGTTGTTACTTTGTGAAAATAATGCCAATGGTGTTTACGGTGAGAAAAAGCAGTTTCAAACAGCAGCTTTCTCACTAGAAATAACTTCTCTGTTAATCAGAGTCAATCACACCAGAGCAATAAAAACCCACAGAAGAACAGGTGGATGTCAAGTGCAGTCTCACGTTCTGCAGTTCTTGGAGGAGGTGGTGAACTGGACATTTTGTCTGTTTGGGTCAGAGAGGGATCTCAGCACGTCCCGAATGGCTGTGCCTCAGAGCTTGACACAGCAGAAGTGGCCAAATTAAATCTGTAGGGGGAAGATATTGATTTCTCAGGGAAGAACAGGTGTACCACAGAGCCCCATGGAGTACCTGGCAATTGCTAGCAATCTTCTTTAATAGATTAGCTATTAGTGGTTACATTTTTCCATCATGTTAATTGTTAATATGGTTTCATTTGTATTTATATGAAGAAAGATATGGATAACTGTCTGAAAGGTGCCCTTTCCTGAGTCATTTGCAGGGGGTATACACAGAGTTTGTGAAATGAAGCCAATCAGTTGGGAACAGGAGCCTGAGAGAAGCTGAGGTCACCATCTGACTGTGTGACTGTATAAGTGCTGAACGGCCCAGAGGAAAGAGGAAGAGTGGTTGGGTTATACTATATAAAAAATGGAAGGATAAAATACATCTGAAAGCTATAATTTCTCTCTATTTCAAGGTAAAGCGAGAATTAGCAGGTGTCCTCATTTTTGAGTCGCATCCCAAAGCTGGAACAGTCTGTAAGTAAAAAGAGTCCTGTCAGATCTTCTTTCTTATCTGTGGCAGAAGCGTTTGCGTTCTTAATGTTTAAATAACAAGAGAATAAACTTACATGCACTCCTCAAACTTGACTGGCAGTCGATGTTGAAAACCTGGGTATTAGGTGCTAATTTCGTCTGCTACCCATTGCAGGGATAGTAGCAAAATTAAGTCTGTATTCATGGTTGGATGTATACAACACCTATGATTTGGATGAGTTTGTATCTGGAATTTTGGTTTGGTCCAATCTTTATTTAAAATGTAATTTAATATTTTCTTTGTATTAAGAAGCCATCTTACTGCCCAAAATAAAGGACTTAAAATGTATGCTATTTATATTAAAAGGCTTTACCAAATGAATGTCAAATTCACAGCTGCTAGACAATTGGGTTAGAACACTGTTCTTCTAGTGGGATCCAAGACTGTATGTTGACTAGAAATTGATAGTCTGATATATTATGGCAGAATAGTTGTTGCAATTGTCATACAAAATGAAAGTAATTTTCGCATCAGTGCAATAAAATAATTACTATATGGGTGTGGTTTTTTTCCATAAAATCTGAAGGCAGTAGCATTTTCAATCACAATATGACCTTTTTCAAAATAATCACGAATATGACTGCAATAGTTACCTTGAATTTTATTGAATGCAGAATCTGGCCCATTTGTGTTTTGAATAACTATATTCTCACCTTAAAACTTTTCTCTCTTTTCTAGTATTTAATCAGGGAGAAGAAGGTACTTCTTGGTACATTATCCTAAAGGGATCTGTAAACGTAGTCATTTATGGCAAGGTACTTCTTTCAGAATTCTTTTTTATATAATTCTTATTATTGAAATTGTAAGAATAAACTATGAAGGAATGCACTTTAATTTAGAGTAGAATTACTTACCTGAGGAAACAAATCAAACGTAGTTTTGTTAAGAAATGATCCAGTGGTTTCATTGATTATACTTTCAGTTGATTGCTATGTGATTTTGGTATATATTACATACATTCTGAGTATAATTCAAGACAGTCACATCAGTATCTTTAGAACAGCGTCATTTGCTGGAATTTGGGGAATTGGCAGATTTGCATCTCATGAGGGTTTTTGTCCTGTAACTTTTACCACCATCTCCTCTTACATTTGTACCACTGATTCTTACCGCAGATGTCAGGTATGTCTGATAAGAGCTGCTCTGTGGTTCTCAAACTGAATGTGACCCCGTCAAATTTATGTCACCTCTTCATTTTGATTAAGTTTCAGTCTGAAAAGTATCTCTACTGAACTTCCTGTTTATGAGAGTTTTATCAAGGACTTTGGTACTCAGCAATCCCTTGAGTCTTTAAAAATTCCTGTTTCTCTACTGATTTCTTATTCTGTGAATGAGAGTCTGCACCAAGCATTTCACCAAAATCTTGCACAAGGACCAGTGAATTTCACAGAGGGTGAGCCAGATCGTCCATTACCATAAATTCAAGTAAATGGCTTTGCAGTATCTGAAGATATGATGTTATGTGCTGCAAATTTGATTTTTTCAGCCCCTCGTTAGACAAAGCAAAGAACATCTTTCTGTCTTGAGAAGGGCTAGAAGAGTCCTTCATGCTGAACAAGCCAATTCTTTTCTATTCTTGTCTTTCTTTAGTAATAGTAATAACCAGTTATCAAGTATTGTTTCCTAGTCATTATTTTGGCTGTTGATTTCCTGCCAAATACATTTGTTTTGGTATTTGATTGTAAAGTCCGGTGTTTGTATAAGGTTTTTCAATAGAATCCACAGTAATGATGGGTTTCTGCATATAAATGTTTTGCTCTGTGCAGGGTGTGGTATGTACTCTACATGAAGGAGATGATTTTGGCAAGCTAGCACTTGTGAATGATGCTCCCAGAGCAGCATCTATTGTTTTACGTGAAGACAACTGCCACTTCTTGAGAGTAGACAAAGAGGACTTCAACAGGATCCTTAGGGTGGGTGTGGGAAGATCTGCTCTGGCAGCGTGATGTCAGAACTTGTAAATCTTTCTCGATTTTATCTTATTTGCGTGGATATATTCATATCAACAACCATGTTTGAAGTGTTCTCTGATTACAGAACAGAGATGAGATAACCTAGAAGATCAAGTAAAGAATAATAATTTTGTCTGCTTTTCGGTTCCTACCTCAGCCATGAAAACAGAAGCAATTGGACTCTTTGTCTCTCACATGCCTGTATTCTAGAATTTGCTTAGTGCTCAGTTTGTCCTTGATTCCAAAGTGATCTCCCATCCAATAGTGAATAGTGAATAAAACAAGATCTTATCTCCCAGATAGGTCAGTGGTATGTGCCTTAAACTCTATAGGTTCAAGGCAGAATCAAGTGGTAAATGTACTAACTTCCACGTAGATGTACAGATGTTTTTACCATAGGTCTCTAAAAAATTATTCCCAGCTTAATTTTACAGTTATTAAAGTCAGAGCAAATATATTCCAAAATTCAGCTGTAATTCTGTAACTCAAACCTGCAACCAAATACAAGCTGTTTTATGATCATTCATAGTATATAAAGTAAAATACGCTATCATCATGTATTGGAATTAAAGCATGCCTAATAATTCAGCAATTAAATCAGCCCAAACAGAGTACTGTGCTAGAAAAATGATACGTTATTTTGTTTGAGTCGTGCACTTTTTCAGAGTAACTAATCAGCCAAATTGGTGTCATTGCTTTCTTAATATTAACTTATCTTGCAGGATGTGGAAGCAAATACTGTAAGGCTCAAAGAACATGACCAGGATGTCTTGGTGTTGGAGAAGATCCCAGCAGGAAACAGAGTTTCTAATCAAGGAAATTCACAGCCTCAGCACAAGTATGTTAGCATTCACTATTTCAGACAACGATTCACTTTTTCTTCTGTATTATTAACCAAACAATAGCATATTCTCCCTATCTGTGGAAGAGTGCAGAATATATAATATTTTCTTTTATTTTTTTAATCATAAGCTGATCACTTGTCCCACAGTGCATAATACATCCATTTCCAGCTGCACACCAATTCTATGACTTTACGCAATAATTCTGTGAGGATCTCACTGTAAATACTTATCTCATGTAATAGCATTTAAATGGACTGCACATGGAGAATGCTGAAACCCTATTAAGCAGAGCTATTGTGTAAAAGACATGAGGAAATACATTGTTTTATTGTTAAGTGCAGGTATTTTCATTCTGGATTTTAAATTCTGGATTATAAGGAGTGCTTTATACATACTGTTTATAAACAAACGATGATTTCATGCAATGAAAATCGCACAGCTTATCTTACAAAATAGGCTTGCGCTGTAATAACAATACTCCTTATAGTTTCTTTACTTTCTTACTGAAAGGGGAAAAGTACATTTGTGCTTGGATGCTACTGTGATAAGAATGGATCAAGGCTATTATGCTTCCAAATGTTGGTTAAACCCCCAAAGGTTTTGTAAATGCCTTATTTACAAGTGGATGGAACAATTTCCTATCATATAATCGTTTTCTTTAGAAAAGAAATTTGAATCTTTTACTTTTTTCTCAAAAAAAAAAAAAAAAAGCTAATTTACTGGGGGATGTTTTGGATACAGATTTTATCTGATCTGGGTTTTCAAGTAAGTATTTTGTGTGCAAAATTGAATATAAAGTTCTGTAAAGACTTTTGAACAGTTAAATAAACCATTCTTCATATTTCACATCTTTCATGTATTTCAGAAACTACTATTTCATCTTTCACTTGATCTATTAGAAAAAAGATCAAAGAAATTATATGCTCTTAGGGCTAATTTTTCCTCTGTCTAAACTAGGGAAACTTGACTGCAGTCAATGGATTTGCTTCTGCAGCTGATGTGCACAGTAACTTGATCATGAACTTAAATTCATTTTCTTCGATCAAATACATTTTTTTAATACTTTCAAAAGTGACATTTTTATTTAAACATATTTTAAATGGAACTTTCTTTGCAAACTCTTTGCACCAGCATTACTTCTATTACTTAACATTTTCTTGTTCAGCATTTGACAAAAATAGCTGGGGACAGTTATGGTGCCAAGTTATTTTACAACTTATATTTCAGGAGTATTTGTAGGTAAGTAAGAAGAATTTACTTCTATAGATATTTTATGTGCTTGGTCAGCATTTGGGTCCCATCAGTGTGCCAGCTGATAACTATGACAATGGACACAAGCAACACCAGAGAGGAAGTTACTTTGAAAGTTCACTGGCTGCTTTTCAGCAGTCATATTACTTTGTTAACTGTGCACAACATCTTTTTGTTTAAAATCTTTCAAAGTGACTTAACTGGACTTGAAGATGATTTTTCTTTTTTTTCTTAATAGGTAGAGTAAATGGCTACTCTTATGCTTGAGGGTCCAAATCAAAGTTACTGCTGTATTCGGATTTCTAGAATGTATTACTGGAGTGTGTTTGTTGAGTGCTCAGTACTTTGGAAAATCACTGGGCCTCAAAGAGAAGCTTCTTAAAGGCTTGCTGTTTTGCCTTTAAGCGGATAGTTCACGTCTCTGGTGACGTCTCTAAAGATGAACTGCCCTTTGGGTTTGTTCACTAAACAGATACATAGCATTTGAACGGAGAAATGTTCTACAATCCAGAATTGTTCCCCAACATATCCAGTCAAGCAAGAGACTCATTTTCTCCATCTCAATCTTGGTGAAAACTTCATTTTGTGAGCAAATCCTCTGAGCTATAGTTTGGATTCTACTGCCTCCTCTCCTGAGGAGATGTAGCTCCCGGAGCCATGGTTTCATACAGTGACAATTTTGCTTCAAAGCTCTGAAGTTCTCACTCCCAAGATCTAACTTCTCTCTTTATGGGTGATCACACTCATGCAGGATAAATCCAGCAGCCCTGCAAGTCACTTCACTGTTCATTTTCGCTTTCATATTCAGAGTACAGCAACCTGTGATTTCTCTGCTTCACTCACTTAGATACTTGGTTAGTATCTCTGTGAGAATGTGCACTGGCTTAACAAGTGTTTGTGTTCTTGGGACATCAATACAGTTCTTCCAAAGGGGTTGGCAGGTAAAAGAACTGTGACGGTCAGCGCTCAAAGTGAGGAGGAGCTCCCAGGAGCTCAGCTCCACCACTTATTTCTCAGCAGGAGCAGAGTATCTTCACTTCTCGGGGTTTTTTCTTTCTTTCTTTCTTTCATTTTTTTTTAAAGTTTCATACTTTATCATTTGGATTCCAAAAAAAAAAAAAAAAAAAAGGAAAAAAAAGAGATGCAAAGATTGGAAGAGTGGAGGGAAAGATTAAAAAAAATAAAATCTGATCTTCAAGGAGAGTCAAAAAAAAAAAGATGGCAGGACAAGTGTGGCAATATCCTGTGGCATTCTGCTGGTTCTTAAAATGTTGCCTGTATTCCTGCATTGGACAGGGTAACCCAACTACTGCACTAGTCTAATCACTTCCTTCATTTTAGTCCTGGAAATGATACAATAATAAGTTTATCCTCTTGCAAAAGCTTACTTTCCTCAGCTATCTAAGGTGTTACACAAATCTGAAGGTTCAGCGTGGTATTTCATTATCTGCTCCCATCTTCTCATACCAGACCCTATCAATGATACTGGAGAAAATTGTTTGCTTGCTCTGACAGTGATACAAACCAGTTCTCATTTCATGCCCATAGTAAGTCTGTTAAGACCCTCTAATGACTATGAATTGCTGTCATTACTGAGATATTCATTCTCTGTGGAGAAGCATTTCTGATTGCACTTCCCTGGGTTTGCACCAGTGCAGTTCTGTTGATTGCAGCATAACTGTGGTGATGTTATAGCAGAGTACTTGTGCAGGAAGGGGGCTGTCTGTCATCTCACGCTCCCTGGGTAGGGTAGAGACCGTTACTGTATGCATTACACAGAGGGCAACAAAGACTGTGTGTGGTCTCATCCTATGACACTCAGAAATTCTGGTCAGAGCAGGTTTTTGTACTTAGCACTCTTTATTTTCTCGCTTAGCGTGCAAATGTTTCTTGATTTGTTGTTTTGCCTATGAGACACTAACTGCTCCTTTCTCTCTCTCAGATATATTGTGATGTCAGGAACTCCAGAGAAAATTTTAGAGCACTTTCTAGAAACTATGCGCCTTGAAGCAACTTTAAATGAAGCAACAGGTGCGTGACAAAAACTGTCTTGTTATTACTGCATAAATTCTTGCTGGCAGTGTGCTGTAACACGATGTTTTGAAAAGCAGCTAGCAGAAGTTTTTCCCAGAATAAAAACTATGCAATGAAACAACCTCAAGAAAACATAAGAAATCCAGGATTAAAGACAGCAATTGAATCTTTCTGCTCTATTGTATTTATACTTTCAGTTCTGAGTAGAACAGCAGAATCTCAAAAGATGCCAGACCACTAGTCAGAACTTTAAATAAGCACAGCTATAATGCCAAAAAAGAGCATGCATTACCACCGGAAGGTAGTGGTACTCAAACTTATTATTTCGGTTGTCACCTGATACTGTGAACTAGCTTGATCCCTCCAGCCATTTTGTTGCATACGAGGATAAGTTTACTCACACTTTTATATCCTTAACACATTACTTTTAAATTGCTTGTTTGTGATACTTTCCCATGTGCAGGGAAAGAAGAATTTTTATGTAAAGAAGAACTCAGCACACCATGGGCTGAGTCCCAAGAATGCAGGTTGCTGTAGCTGCACTTACTAGGATGCTTTTCATTAATGTAAAAAGAATAGCAAATTTACATCTAAGGATAGAAATATTTACTGCTTTACTATCGGTAAGTACTCTAATTTTAGGAGAAAAAAAGAGATTCAGGCACAAAAATAATCCTTATTATGATGAAGTGATGCAGAGACTTTTATGTTAAGCTACAGGATATTGCTTTAGCAAGTTTTTTGACATTGCGGATGTCTAAAAAGTATATATTCAAAGCTGTTAATCCTCAACTAGTCTGTTACTGACCTCAGAGCACTGGAGAGATGTGTACAGTGGGCCATAAGTAGTGGAAGAATTGAAAGATTACAGAAATCCTTCTACACTGTATGTTTTAATCACTTCTAAGAATAAAAATGATACTTCTCATAGATACCTAATTATTAGGATTACAAGCAGAATGTTCCTCTTTAAACCCGAAAGTATATAATAGCAACTTCACTCTTCATACTATGCCTTGTATTTTATATGTTTTTCTTAAGTAAATTGTTTTTCAAATTCTTTCAAACTTTGACTCTTATAATCCAGTGACAAGATCATACACACATCCCTGTGGGACAAAAATGTCACAATTCACAAGCCAGGCTATTTTAGGTTATAGGAGTTCAGACAGCTAGAAAATCTCAGCTTTGATTTTTGCAGTCCCTTAATTTAAGAGCAGTTAAAATTCACATAGTCCTGCATAGTATGCAAGAAAAAGTCCCACCATTCTGGAGGTGCTTTGTCAACTGAGAGATTTTCAAATATGAATTACAGTGAGGCAATGGTGCAATGTCAGGCTGCAATTATTTCACCATATTTTCTCTGACATCACTTGCTTACAGCATTTTGAAGTGTTTCTTTTACCTGAAAAGTTACACTGTATAAGTGGTTCCTCTAGATCTCTACACTCTTGAGGAGGAATATACCCAAATGTTTCATTTTTGTACAGACTATTCTAGTTTATTTTCTTTATGCTGTGCTAAACTTTCTTTTGACACAGGCAAAAACCTCTTAACATAAATGCAATTAAATCCAAACAGGTAAAAGGTAAATATTTCAGCACATATTGATTCATTTATATTTTCATTCTTAATGTCTACAAAGTGCAAAATGACACCCTTATTATCTACCAAGGACTAATAAAATTTTTTCACTTAAAGAAACCTCATCCTTGTGTTCCCCAAAATGCTCAATTTGCTGTTTTCTTTCTTTTCTTTTCACAGATTCTGTTTTAAATGATTTTATTATGATGCACTGTGTTTTTATGCCAAATAGTCAGCTCTGCCCAGCCTTGATGGCACAATATCCTTTTGTAATGGATAAGTTATTTTCCTTTTACAGATTTCCATACCATTGATGGAACACAAGCTTTTCTCTCTCAAGAATTAATTGCATTTCATGGAGGCTGTGCCTCATTGCCTTGTTGGTAGGTTCTCAGTGTCTGACTGACAGCTTGTCTTATAGTTCAACAAGACTGAAATGGGTAGCAAACAGCCATGATGAGATGCAGGCCCGGAGCATGGTGATTGTATCTTTTCTGGGATTATTGTTATACCAAGGAAAAGAAACCTACTTTCCCTTCATTGGATAGCTGTTCAAGGCCAGGTTAGTTGGCCAGCTTGGTCTAGGGGAAGGTGTCCCTTCCAGCCTAAACAATTCTATGATTCTATAAGTAAAATTACACAAAAGTTTAGATCAGCCCTCCTTCATCCTTCCTCTTTCTGTTTTTCTTGATTTTTGCAAAACCACCACACTAAGATTTAACCTAAAATTACTATGTTTTAGTGATTTCTGTGGACCACTTTATAGGTTACAAGCCATAAACTGTCTCAAGCAAAAGAGTGCATAAACTATAAACTATTAGAATAGTGAGTAAGTGGTTCCTAGGCACTGTCATAATATGGTTATGAACAATAATATATAGTAGTTTATAGGAAGCTTTAACAAACTACAAAAAATCTGATTTAAATGTGAATACTTAGTAGAAAACACAGTTATATAGCATCAGGAGTTGAAAGTCATTCTCATACTATCTGTGTCTTATGTAGAAGGCATCTGTAAAATTTCCATCGATGAGCTACTGGCAAGTCGTGTCATTCAGAGAGCAGCTGGAGACTGAAAAGTTTTCCTTGTGTGTCATGACTTGAAGGAATCAAGTGATGGCGAGCATTAAATAAACATAAAATGTTTTCTGTTTTATAGATTTTTGACAAGAGGTATAACTTCAATTTGCTGGTGGGTTTTTTTTTTTTTTTTTGAATCAGATTGGTGTGAAAGTATGCACTTCTTGAAGGCTCAGCAGGGCAGGTGACATCTGGGAAAGCTAACATCCTGAAACCACAAAATAGAGTATTGTGTCCTTATCTGGCAAGCTAGAGAATTCATTTGTGTTACTACTAGCAAGGACGGTAATTGCTTTGAAAACCTTTGGACCTACAAAACTGGTCTGTAGAAAATTGTTCATACACCTGCAACAAACACATTTTCCAAACTCCATAGTTTTAGATAGCAAAAATATTATGAAATGCTGTTACTGACAGCTTTCAGAAGAGCTAAAAGAAAAGAAAAGGACAGCAGTTTTGATTTTTTTTTTTTTTTTTTTTCAGATTTGTCTAGGTTGTCTGTTAGTCAGTCAGTCCATTTGAGACTCAAGCTTGTCTGTCCTTCATTATAATAGTATACCTCTGATATCCAGTAACTAGGAAAATAAGATGCATAAGAAAATGCACCTCATTGTATATAGGGGAAAGGCTTTTCTGAAGATAGGCATTCACTTATTATGAAATCTATTCCAGAGGGGCTAAGACCAGTATGCTATTTAGTGGGTCATGGCAGGCATCATGCTAATTCCTTTTCAGGTAGGAGGAAGAGAAGGTCTGAAAGTAGCTAGTGTCCCACTGCTTTAGTGTCAGCTTTTGCTAGTGCTGAATTATTGTTTATTTTGGTCCATTCTGAATGTGGAATATCAAACTGTGCTCTGTTGATTGTACCATTGAAATTTATTGTTAGAGTTGAAAGGTTGCTAACAAAGCTCATCTTTTTTGAGCAAAATCACAGTACAAAAATGTTTTCTGGCACGGTGAGACTAAAGAGAGGTTAGTTATGCTCAGTGAGGAAATTAAAATGGTAAAAGAGAAATAAGAAAAGTGATTCAGTCCTAGACACTGTTTTTGCTACAACTCCCAATTTTGAATCTATGAAAGACTATTTTCTTACACCCACGTTGGCTACTATTTTAGCTGGCAGCATGCAGGTATGAGTGGAGCTAAAGCACTGTAGTGCTTTCAAGCATCGTACAGAGTACACATTTTGGGGTTTTTTCTTCCTTTTCAGCAGTGTTTGGTCATCTGTATGTTCTTCAAGACTGAAAGGAATGAATGAGTGCACCATTTTGTTTAATTAACGATATAGGTTGTTCGTAACTCAGTGTCTGTGCTGTGCTGCCCCTTTTTAATCACTAATGTATATAGATGCTTCAATACTAAAGAATCACATACTTCTTCTCAAGACTCCTTCCCTCTCTACTTCACAGAAATGGAAATGGAAAATTGTCAGAGCTACAGCTTGTCAGAAGGAAGGAGGATAAGTCTCAAAATAAAACTTGATGTAGAGTAACACTTCCAAAAGTACATTTCAAAAGTACCGTTAGAGTAGTGCTCTTGGGGTAGAACAAGCCTGTGAGCACGTGTGTAAGTTTTCATCTTTTAAGGGCCATTGTCTGAATACTTTCAAATACTTTTTTACTCTTTGTAGGCAATAGTCCTTTAGCATGTTTCCTTATGAAAGTTTAGTGAATTTCCTTTACCACCGTGCCAGCAAAATAGCTTTCGTTCCACTGTAGTAACTGGTGCTGATTTTACAGAGCTTCCAGTCTAGCTAAATGTTCCCACACAGAGAGGAACAGATTTGAGAATTGATTCAATTTCCTAGAATTAGATATGTGTATATAAAACTATGTTGGTGTTGATAAATATTTTACAATTATCTGACACTGCAAGAATACATGATATTTTACATCTGCTTGTAATCTGCATTGAATCTGTGTCCTGTAAGTCCCATAAAAATGGGAGAACCCTTCACTGACTTTCCCTGTGATAATGTTAATAAAAGAACAATTAATATAAATGAGCAGTAAAAATACAGAAAAATTACCAGTGCCTGTGGTGAGTCAGTTAATAAGAAAGTAAAAATACATGAAATAATTGCAGTGTTTGAAAAGTAAAAATGGCATGAGAGAAATGACTCAGTGGAATATTAAACTTGCTCTCTGAGACATTAGAGCACATAGCTTACAATATATTATTTACTTGTGACCCTTCAGCTTACTTACTGCCATAAATACACTGACATGTTTAGTTCCCTAGTCATTTGAAGCCTTTCTGAATGAAATTAAAATGCAAATGTCTGAAAGTTTGTCAGTCAAGTGAGTGCCCCAGTAACCTCTGTATCGTGTCGAATCTCTGCAGGGATTTGGGGCTGGAGGATCATTTGGAAAGTGTGAGTTAATAGATACTTTTTCCCATAGCATTTTATTAGTATAATTTATGTTAACATTTGTTAGAGAAAAATAGCAGAAATCTTGTTATAATTATAAATAAGAAGCTTAAAATATATGTCTTAAATCATTTTTATTTCTAATTAATATTCATATTTTCTAATTAATATTTTAAAATCTTTTGTTTGAGCAATGGAAATTGCAGTTTGAAAGGATACTGAACCTCACAATTTTTGTAATGCAGACACTTCAGCATGAAAAAGATCAGTTAAGTGTTTCCCACCTTTTCTTACTGTCCCTTACAAAATAACTGTCACAAAATGTTGTTTCCCAAATATCCTGTAATTGTTGTTAGAATGGAAACTTCTGATTTCCTCATATACAAGGGAAGCTGCTACAAAATTTATTCTCTTACACCATGTCTGTGGTCAGTTTAGCCTGTGAGCTAGGTTCTCCTACCAAAATGGAATTGAGGTTCACCCTGCTTTATGGTAGCTTCCGTAAATAAAAGATATGGCACTGGTGGTTCACTCCAGAATCATACTGGAATTGTGTATAAATACAAAGTGACATTTTACTGCCACAGTCTCCAAAGAAGAACAGGGAAGTGTCTCCAAAGAAGAACAGGGAAGTACATCCTTTTTCAGTCTTAACCATTAATTCTGCTCTCTGTTATTCCAAATGTCATTTCTGTTCTGCTCCTCCACAGCAACTTTCTCTGTGGCGGCATTGTTCATTCCTGCTTTCTTTAGTGACCTCACTATCTTTTTACTTTTTAGTATGAGTATTAAAGTTTCACAAATGTTTATGCTAGCAACAGTCAGAAATCAAAGGTATATAGTGGAAAGTTACATTTGAACACCCTGAAAATGGGTTTTTGGAAATCACTTGTTTGTAAAATCATACTGGTTCTTGATACTTTCAATCACTGATCATTTTCCTTGACACCACGGCACTTATCATGCCCAGCCTTCCCAGGGTACAGAGCAAGAGAAAATGGATTATTCTCTCAACAACAAAAGGCGAGTCATTCGACTGGTTCTTCAGTGGGCTGCTTTATATGGAGATTTGCTACAAGAGGATGAAGCAGCAATGGCCTTTTTGGAGGTAGGAGGTGTACTGGAAAGTATCTACCTAGCAAGATAAGTTGAAAGCCTGTTCAGAACATGTTGAACTCTGGTACAAAGTAAAGAGAAGTGGATCACTTCAGAGTGCAAACTCATAACTATGTTTAATTGGTTTTAGCTGCAGTCAGTATACACAGAACAGCAGTGTTTGAGCCATTGTCAGGCTCTGGATCTCTGAAATTATCTGCTGGAGTTGCACATCCTATTAAAAGTTCTGCATGGGTAGACTGTTGAATAAGAATATATTAAGTTGCTTTTTTTGGGTGGGCATTATCTAAGCTACGGTGAGCTTTGTTTAATGTTTAAATTCTTCTACAGATCTATATTGAGTTAAACCAAACAGATCTGGAGCACAAAGGCAGATTATTGGTTGCCACCATGAGGATGATAGTTTAGTTAGCACAGAAGAGCAATTAATCAATGACAATGTTCAAGAAAGGGAGAAGTAAAACATGGGTGGAGATAAGTCTTCCCAAAATATGGATCTGAATGAAAATAATTCTCTGAATGAAGATACTGAAAGCAGGATCAAAGGCAGGAAGACAGTAAAGGGAAGACAAGGTCACAGAGGTCAACTGGGGGAAAGATTTTAAATAGAAAAAGGTTTCAAGTGCTCCATATCATGGAGAATGTGTGTGGTACAGTGGATCCACATTTTGCCTAAGAAGAGATCAGTGAGCACCTCAGAAAAAAAGTGGAATACGAAATACAGAAGCTAGAATCCAGGATAGTGCTGGAAGAGAGGAATTCAAAGCTATGACTGAAAATAGTACATTGATAGAAATTGAAGATTAGATGGGAGATGGGCTTATGTTAGTAAGCATGGTCAAGACTGTTGGGTGATTTTATGTTTTGGTTTTTAACAAAAAGGAAAGAAATTGCTTTTACTATCAATAATAATGATAAGGGAAGAACGGTTTTAAAAAAAAAAAAAACACAACAAAACAACACCAGTTGTTGTGCCACGTTAGTTGTGAATCCTCTTGCTTTTCTCCTTGATAATCTGAAAATGCAGTATTTGCACAAGCAGCCAGTAGTTGCACAGTAGTATAAGTAAACACTTATGTCTTCCTCCTCTCATCAGACTTCCCTTCTGCATATGTAACTCTTGCTTTAAATCAGCTGGAGATAAACAAGTAGAAGTAATAGAGGGTTGGGCCCAGCATGTGTTCATCCATGTAGATTAGCATTCTTTATAATCATTAAACTATCAGATGTCATCTCATAAGCCTCTATCCTTAGTACTGCTCATTTGCCCCTATAGTTATTTAAAGAGTATTCTATGTCATTTACAGGAATTTTATGTATCTGTGTCAGATGATACTAGAATGATTGCAGCACTAAAGGAGCAACTTCCAGAGCTAGAGAAAATTGTAAAGCAAGTGTAAGCAAAAATTATGCTTCCTTCTTTCTTGTTCTTTGCTCTTTTCCCCAGTAAATAGATGAAGATTATTTCTTATATCTTTTAAAAGTGTGTTTCGTGAATGGCACTGAGTCGCTGCAGACTGAATGTTTTCATGCAGACTTGTTTGGATGAATGCCTATGACCCCATCTTTCCATGTCATTTTTGCATACACTGAACTGCCTCATAGAAGAGTTGACAAAAGGAATAAGAAATTATGTATACACCACTGAAACTATACTGCGTGCTTGCGTGAAGTTCGTGCAGTATTTTCTGTGCCTTTGTTGTGTTGTAGCTTATCTGTAATATCATCTAGTTTTCTTTCCGAAATACAAACAAGAAGGTGTTGATACTCTAGTTTGACAAGTGGTCTGTGCTCTTTAGGTTGCTTTGTGCACAAAATCTTTTAGGCAATATGTAATGATACATGCTGTGTTTTAAATTTTATAGAGCTGAGGAACCTAAAGCACCACAAAAGAAGGTAAGATAATTTATTTCTGTTTCCTAAATAAAAGCTTTAGGATGGCAAACTTGTAAGCATCTTCTCTTCAGTAATTTGGGATTTATTAAAACAAGACATTCAGATATAACTTTTAACTTTGTGTCAAATTTTGCATTGCTACCCTTTTTCCTGCCATTGATCTTGTTAAAATTCAGATCTATACCCTAATGTTTATTCTTGCCATAATGTGAATCCTGGTGATTAACTTTCAGCACAAAGTTCTTCTGCAATTGTTTAATACAAGTGATGACAGAGCACAGAAACGCCAACCTATCAGGGGCAGCGATGAAGGTGAGTTCCTTCTCTGAAGTGTCGTCTTGAGCCACTGGGATTTGCAGTAAAGTTGTTGCTCTGAAAGCAAATGGTCTAAAAATAAACAAAATTACTAACAGTTTGGAAGCCTGACCTGAAGCAAACTTTGCATTTTCTGAACCAACATTCTCCATCATTGCCTTGAAATACTCCTGGTCTTTTCCCATCTGCATGCTATAAAGCACTGTGCTTCCTCAGAGGAAGAATGTAGCAACCTTTAAAACAGGGAATGGTCAAAACAGGCAAGAACCAGTACAGAAAGTGTCCATGCAGGTAGTGTCAGTGCAATAAATATTCGGTGCTGAAGGTCATGTTTGAGTCCCTTTCTCTTCTGTATAGTTTGAGCTAATATGTACAGCTGTTTCACCAGAAATGCTCCTTTGTGAGAGGTGAATGGAGCAAATAATCATTCCCTGGAGCTCTGCCGTGTGGCACACAGCCTAGAAAACAGAATCTGCTCTTTTGCCCTATTGGTATTGTTTGACTCTGTGGAGAGATCAAGGTAAAATTTACAGCAGTGTGTTAGACTATCATTTTCAGTTGTACTGGCTTTTCATGTTGTCATTCACTTTAGGCAGGAAAAAGAACTTCTATATAACAACATCCTGAGACATGTTCAGTGTAAACCAAAATATACGTTCTTCAAAACTGATATTTCTGGGGATTTCTTTGCAACAGCCTGGGCCAGTCCCTCGATGGTTCTGGTGCATCTTCATCACAAAAAATACCTTCTGGTTCAGAACATTTGAACTTAAGGGGTAGCTCTTGCTACTGCATAATGGTAAAAATAAGAGAACAAAATGCAAAGTCATTTATCTGAGAAAGCCAGTGGCATATCAAAAGCAGGAGGTAACTATATGAACAGCAGAAATCCTGCCATGCATCCAGTTCCTGTTGTTCATCTCTGTGTTTCTTCTACGTCTACAAAGAGCAAAATGATTGCTACAGCCCTGAAAGTACTACTTCTCCTGTCTGTATGGACAGAAATTAACTGCTGCTTTCATAGGACTGTACCTTTCCCATTCGTAGTGCTGGCAGCAAACCGAGCCTTGAAAATATGTAGACAACCATAACCCCTGAGACTGCTTAGCTTGGCTTGACAGCTCAGCTGAGGGAGTATTTTGCTAACTCCTTGTGTCTTAAATTCATGTCACGGCATGCTGCCTTACTTTTTTCAGCCTAATGTTCTATTGTATTGATTCCTAGGTTTGTATATAAGTGTGTGAGCCAACGTGTATTGTACACTCAAGTTCTAGGGAATTTTTCTTCATTGTCTACAGTATTCCTGAGTCAGCAACATACTTGCCTGTAAGAAAATGACTGCAGTACGGTTTTAGTTCTGGTTGTAACCTAACTGTATTTTCAAACCTATTTTGTGAAATGAAAAGTATTTTCCTGTAATTAAGAGAGTTTTTCTGACTCCTGAAAGCAACTGTTTTTTTTTTTTTTTTTTTTTAAACTATTATAATATCTGGGACATAATAAAGTACCAGATGAAACTGGCATCCACAAATAGCATAGCAGTACTAAAATAGTAGTATTTCATGTTTTGCTAAAAGCTCTGGGAAGTCAGAGATTTCTAGGCTAGAAATTGTAGAACATTTGAAGAATGGGGAATTATCAAAACAGTAATGACTTTTTTTGCTTTTGTTCTTTCATTTGTGAGCAGCAGTTAATGAGGTGAAAGTAGTTTGCACAATAACATCTCTGTGGTTGTTACATGTTATGTGGCATACATAGCGGAATGTTTTTCTCTAGTTCTTTTTAAGGTGTACTGCATAGACCAAACCTATACCACTATCCGCGTGCCGGTGTCTTCGTCTGTGAAGGAAGTGATCAGCGCAGTAGCAGATAAGCTGGGTTCTGGAGAAGGCCTTATCATAGTAAAGATGAGTTCAGGAGGAGGTACTGTATATCTGTATTAACATACTGTATTATGTTAAATATTTCTCATAGTGAAAGAGAAGGTCAGGAAGGATTGAAAAGCAAGACTAATTCAGTCGTGGCTTTATTACCATATGCACGTTCAGCTAGTACAAGCTATGTCAGAGGCAAGTCCTTTCCGCACTGCAGGCACAGACTGGAGCTCACATGGCATACAGGGAAAATGAGCAGCTTGTCTATCTGCATGTATCTGAATAGAGCTACCCCAAGTTCCCTTCAGTGTAGGACTTTCAGTTCTTTTAACTGCAGAAATATGAGGTAAACATGGATAATGTCAGTTTAGATGTAAGAATCAGAAGCAGCAAAAAATGCTGCAGTACTAAAATTCCCATATTGGTCCCTGCCAGTCTGACCTCCATTCAGCATCTGGGTGCCAAGCCCACAGACCCGGTGTTGGCAAAGGGTCAGGAGTCAGCCCCCTGCTGTAGGCTGTAGAAATGGGAGAGTGACCTCAGGGTGGGTTCTGCTGGAGAATGAGTCTTGCTGAAGTGCTCTGGTTCAGTATGACTGTAAGGACACATAGCGCTAATGAGAGCTGTTTCGGAAAGCATTTTTGCAGACAGTGATGCCTGCCAAAAACATTCACTTCCTGAGGACTGACACCAGGCAGCTCTTGTTTTTGCAGTCGCAGCAATTTTTTATTGTCAGATTTGCTGACAGCCAAATCTCTCTCTGACAGAGATTTTTGTAAGTTATCTCATTATCTTTTCTTTACCTGCAATGTGATGTTCTTTTAGAACTGCTGCAATGAGATTTGAGTACAGTTACATTTCATCACCTTCTTATGCAGTTGTCTTCCAGGGAAATTTCTAGCAAGAACAGCTCTCCGCGTGCTTAAAGCTCAGACAAAAATGAAGAGTCTCTAATGGTGGCTAGATTTTTCTAGAGATGGCAGTGCAGACTTCTCTTAAACTGCCTGTGCAGATCGAGGCTGAGATTTTGGTTCTTGATGCCACTTCTGAATGAGACTCACTGGGTCTGAGCTTCTCATGTTTCTTCAACAAAGAGGACCTTATTGCCATCTATTTCTGCCCTGGACATATATTGGTTGAGTGTAAAATTTGTTCCCAGAATGCTGATTTTTGCAGCTGGGTCAGTCCTCTGTCAATACTACAAATATTTAATGAAGTCCTCTGTTTCATGTTTACAGAAAAAGTCGTGCTCAAGCCTCATGATGTTTCAGTGTTTACAACTCTCAGTGTTAATGGACGACTCTTTGCCTGCCCACGTGACCAGTTTGATTCACTGGTATGTATGTATGCAGTGCTCAGAAAGTTCAGTTCCTCAGTTAATTTGAATGCTTGGTATGTTTTGTATTATCAGTGCTTTAGGTAGAAACTAGTGGAAATACTCACAATGAAGGACTTGGCAATAGTTCTATGGGACAAACCCTGAAATGAAAATGGAGTCATATCATCATTTCCTAAACTAGAGCAGAAATCCACTTGATCCACCTGACAGAACTTGATTCCAGTATTCTCTGTGTCATGCTGAGCATGTAGGAAGAGCTGAATATTATCACTAAGACAAACAGTAATTCCTGATTACAAAATTACCTCCTCGTGGCCACAAGGATATATTAAAGAAGACAGACAGACGTTGGCAATTGCAGCATTATGAAGACTTGGTTCTGACAGTAAATTCCTTAGAATCTTTTCTATCTGAGCCCAAGTAAATACTATGTCAAGATCTCTGATTCTTACTAGAATCTCAGAACATATTCCTCCTAGAACTTTTTTTTTTTTAAAGTAAAATTGCTTGTAAGTACTTACAGTTTATACAGTCATTCTAACAATCTCCATGGGTCTGCTTTTATAGGGTTTGATTTGACTGTACTTTTTGTTCCTTTTATTTCATTAAAAACAAATGTAATTGCCAAGTCATGTCAGCATGAACTCTGTTACTCCTACCCTTGTTTCAGCCTCCTGTATGCCTTTAACAAGCCACTTACTATGTATGCCTGATTTCTTTTATAGATATGGTAAAATCTGTACTTTGCTGCTGCATTCAATTTAGTAACCAGGGAATGCACATACAGCATACTGTAGTTCCATGCAGGGATATGTCTTGTTCAGTTTATTAAATTCTGATGATCCCTCAAGGTTAATTACTCCTGCTAAATAGGTACCTGTGAGGCATGCTACTCTGAAGTGAGGTTGCATTAGTACAATGTTGAGTACTTTTATATGGCTTTGCGTGTCTGTGCAGACATACCTTTGGCAGCAAATTGTCTTGGCTTTCTGTGCCTTTTCTCCTCTGCTGCCTATCTACCTTGGATCAAGGCTTCAATATGTACATCAACTGAAAAAGGAAAATTCAGGCGGGCGTACCCCAATAGTGTGCAGTACAGGCATGCTAGTAACAATGAACTAGGAGAAGGCTGAGGTACTGAAGAGCTTTTTTTGCCTCAGTCTTCACTGGTGACTGCTTTACATGCAGACATTGAGCAGATTGTTCAGAAGGTGAGAACTGGAAGAGTGATGCCCCTCCTGCTGTAAGTGAAGATCAGGTTCATGACCACCTCAGGAACCTGAATATCCATAAGTCTATGAGTCTGGATGAGGTGTATCCCAAAGTCCTGGGGGAAGTGGCTGATGTAGTCATGGTGATCAGGTGAAGTCCCTGGTCACTGGAAAAAAGGCAGTGTTACACTCATTTTTAAGAAGGGTGGAAAAGATGTCCAGGGAACTGCCAACCTGTTAGCCTTACCTCAGTGCTGGGGAATATCATGGAGCAGATCCTCCAGGAAGCTAAGATACATGGAAGAGAGGCAAGTCCTGTCTGACCAACCTTGTCACTTGTTTATGATGGTGTAGCTGTGTCAGCAGACAAGGGAAGAGACACTGATGTAATCTATCTGGACTTCAGTAAGGCCTTTGACAGAATCTCCCATAATATCCTTTTCTTCAAATTGGAATGAAATGAATTTGATGGATGGATTCTTCAGTGGATGAGGAACTGGTTGTTAGATCATACCGAGAGAGTGGTAGTCAGTGGCTCAATGTCCAGATGCAGATCAGTGACAAGTGGTGTCCCTCAGGGGTCAGTAATGGGACCAGTGCTCTTTAACATCTTCATCAATTATATCAACAGTGGGATCAAGTGCACCCTCAGTAAGTTTGTGGATGACACCAAGCTGTGGAGTGGAGACAACACACCAGAGGGATGGGATGCCACTCAGATTGATCTAGATGGACTTGAGCAGAGAGACCAGGAGAGCCCCATGAGTCTCAACAAATCCAAGTGCAGGGTCTTGCACCTGGGTCATGGCAACCCTGACTATCAGTACAAACTGGAGGGTGTAATGTAAGGACAGAGCACAGCCCTGCCAGAAAGGACTTTGGGGTTCTGGTAGATGGTAAGCTGGGCATGAGCCAGCAACATGCCCTTGCAGCTCAGAAAGACAATTGTATCTTGGGCTGCATCAAAAGGACGATGGCCAGCAGGGCAAGGGAGGTGATCTTGACCCTCTGCTCTGTGTTGGTGAGACCTCACCTGGGGTACTGTGTCCAGATGTGGAGTCCTCAGTACAGGAGAGATGTGGACCTATTGGAGCAGGTCCAGAAAAGGGACACAAAAACGATCCGAGGGATGGAACACATTCCCTATGAGGCTGAGAGAGCTGGGACTGTTCAGCCTGGAGAAGAGAAGGCTCTGGAAGATCTGAGAGCAGCTTTTCAGTATCTAAAGGGAATTAGCAAGAAAGAAGGGAACAGTCTTTAGCAGGGTCTGTTGTGATAGGACAATGGGAAATGGATTCAAAGTAATGGAGGGGATATTTAGATTGGACATAAGGAAGTTTTTTCAACAAGGGTGGTGAGACACTGGCACAGGTTGCCCAGAATGGTGGCAGATAACCTGGCCTTGGAGACATTCAAGGTCAGGCGGAACAGGGCTCTGAACAACCTGATCTAGCTGTAGGTGTCCCTGCAGGAGAGTTGGACCAGATTGCCTTTGAAGGTCCCTTCCAACTCAAACAAGTCTAAGTGCACCAAATGCTACAATGAGCTCTGAGCAGCTACAGGGCTGCAGTGTGCTAGTTTTTGTCAATTGAACAGGCTTCAATAGGAACTAGGGGGTGAACACTCAGTATCTTGTATGAGGCTCTCAGTACTGCACAACAGAATTCATCTCCTTATCAACTGCATTTTTTCAAAGAGGAATAAACAACTTCAAAAATCTTATGATCTTCCTCCCTCCGAAATTAATCTTTTTACATTCTGGTTTCTTGCTGCTGCCTATGTGAATACATTTATTCGTATTGCACTTGACAGTTCCCATGTGAATATTGTTCTGGTTCAGACAAATTTGCAAGTATGCAGTGAGTTTACATCTAAGTGCTTCTTTCCTAGCTTTGAAAAATATGTGTTTGTTATGGTAACAGCTATGTTGTATTTGACTCCAAATAGGGGGAAAAAGCCCTAAGTCTTTTTCCACAAATTTCCTCACAATTGGATTTTCTATACGTAACTGTATTTTTCATTCATACTCTGTCTTCAACTGAAGAAACTTTTGTGTTTGTGCAAATCCCAGGCTGAGGAGTCTGCAGGCTGTTGTAAGGTTGATGGCTGTTCTGAGTTTTTTTTTTTTTAAGATAATATTATACTTAAATACTTTATTTAAAAAATTGTAGATAAATATCTAAAGGTAATAATGTCTATGGATAAGTTTAATTATTTTTAATTATATGTATATTTAAATAACATCATATTTGTATATGATGGTATTTGATATACGGGCTTTCCCTGGCAAGAACTCAAACAGAAATAAAGCTACAATTCTGTGTATTGTTGATGTATTAACCCAGCCGCTCCTTTTTCTGTAGGTAATAGAATATTCCTTTATAGAAGACAGTTGATTTAATAAACTCAATTTTAGTGCTACAGTGTGTAAATATGGCCTGTTAATCTTCCAGACTCTATTCAGTTGCTACTCAGAAAGGAGCCTGTTGACAATTCCCTGCTCTGCAATTAACTAACAAAGGCCTTGTAAGACATAGAGAAACTTGTGAGTGAACTCTACTGCCCTCTCCTGGAAACAAAACAATTAAAACATGGGTTTGCAAGATGCTTTACTGATGTTTTCCCAATGGAAATTTCAGAATGCGTGTGAACTTGCAAGAAGATTGTTTGTTAGCGGTTAGCCAGGGCTGGCTCAAATATATACAGCAGGTTACTTCAAAAGTGCCTTGATCTCAAGCCATGTTTTAAATCTCTTCAGTGTAAGATCTACTTACGTGCAACACTGTAGATCACATTTATTTATTGGATGGTATGGAATTGTCTTTCAGAAATACTTTATACTTGAATGGTATAAAGAATTCTTTCTTATAAGACTGCGTGTTTATAATTTTCATTATCATAATGAGGAGTTTTGCAATCAGTTAATAGTGCATCACGGTACTGACAAAGAGAAAGTACAAGGCGTGTTTTAAATGCCTCATGTAAATGAGCAGAAGATCTTGCAATCACTGCAGATTTCTGAAATACAGTGGGTGTAATAATTCTCATTGTTAGGGTCGGTAATTTACAAAAGTATCTGGCTTGTGCTTTGTGACTCAGTTGTTTGTGTATGTGAAAGAAGAAAGCTTTGTGAACAAACCTATGCTCCTAAACTAATAAGCATGCTTAAGGAACACACTGGCTTCAAAATATAGAACAATGCTAAGAATAACATACTGATAACAGTCTCTCTTGCTTCCTTACAGTATCTCTGAAGTAATTTTAGAATCTCACTCAGCATCCTCTGCATAGTGATACTGATTTTTGCATAGGACTTCTGTTTTCCTAATGCCAGCCTGTGCGAAACAGCAAATTTCAGCTTTCCTACTAGAAGCAGGTGCAGGGAAATGGTCACACTGGAAACACACAAACAAACAAGCAGAAACATTATGGAAGAAAAGCTCCACACATAATTTAGCATTTCTAAAATATTTTTTCTATTTGTAGGCACCGTTACCAGAACAAGAGGGACCATCAGCTGGTACGGTTGGAACATTTGAACTGATGAGCTCCAAAGACCTCGCACATCAGATGACAATTTATGACTGGGAGCTCTTCAATTGTGTGCATGAGGTAAAAAAAAATCCATCTATTCAGCAGATTAGAATCTGTTAGGAAATGTTTAATTGGTGTGTTGTATGGTAGGTATGTTCAGTAGCTGCAAATCTCTGATCTTGATTTTCAAAAATACTGCCTACAAGTTTTGAAAGCACGAGGCATTCTTTGTCTGATTTTATCTTTGCATCTTGTCTGTAAAACTTCTCGCAAACACATGCTGTTTAAGTACATTTTATTCAAGATACTAAGCTATTTATGCATAATCTATAGTTATGCTTTTAGTATGCTTCAGCTATTGACTGTTGGATTGCAACCAAAATTCTTGTCATTGGTACAACAATAAATGTAAACTGCAGAACAAGTTTCAGGCTAGTGTAGGAAGTAGATACTTACCTGGTTATTGTTTTTACCTTCTTTCCACTGTCCAAAGTATAAGATTTCTAAGAAAAAAACTAATCCCAAACGTTTTTCTTTTTCTAGCTGGAACTGATCTATCACACTTTTGGAAGGCACAATTTCAAAAAGACCACAGCAAATCTGGATTTATTTTTAAGAAGATTTAATGAAATTCAGTTCTGGGTGGTCACTGAGATTTGTCTTTGCTCTCAACTCAGCAAGCGTGTGCAGCTACTGAAGAAATATATTAAGATAGCAGCCCAGTAAGTATACAATCACCTATGAGCTGGAAATGAGGCTGAATACAGTAAATTTGTTGCTACTGTCCTTTTTCTGTTTGTTTGTTTTTGTTTCCAAGAAGCCACACATTTAGAGGTTAAAATGTTTTTATTCAGTAATTCTGTCTGTTGCCTTACGGTGTGGTATAGAAGTTTGTTAATACATATTTCTGTCTTACGGTTCATTGATCCTTGATTTATGAAAATCTCTGGATTTTTAGGGCTATGCTTTCACATCGAGTTTGTGAGTAAATACATACTTCAGCTCCCTAAGAGAATCCATCATTTACCCTTAAGCACATTAGGAAAAACTAATTTTAACAAAAGAGGTGGTATTGAGATGATGAGGCTTGTGTTTCCTTCAGTCTGCTTGTGACAATTTCCTAATGCTTTTGTTTAAAAGCACAACAGCATGAATATACTCTATCTCTTAGCACCTTCTGAGTTTGAGGCTGGATAGCAGGCAATTATTGCTCTCTTCTTTTATTCATATAAGAACTGAAGCTCTTTTGTGCCTGGTGTTAAAGAGTTAGGCCTCAACTCCTTGCCATCCATGAAAGCCCAGAATGTGGACTTGAGGGGAAGATGCTTTGGAGGGAGCAGGGCATGCCCCTGCCCTGCACAGCTGCAGATGGTGATCACTGTTACCTTCTTTCTTTGCATTTCACAGTATGTTTATTACACTTCTCACCTGTCACTCATTGTCTGAACTAAGTTCACTGAGGCATGCAGTGAGGAGCTGCTGTTCTTAGCATCTGTCTCAGACTTTTTGGGTGTTGTGAGTGGAGACTTTAAGCAGCATTACAGAACAAAGCAGTCCTTATTTGCTGGTAAACCGTCAATTTTAACATACGTTGCACTCCTTGGTGAAGTAGTGTGAAGAAATTACAGCTGTGATGTCTCTGTCCTCACAGTTTGTGATTCCACATGGCTGAAATCAGTGTTCGCATCAAAACTATGCCTCAGCATTCTGCTCTGCTGCAGGCTGGGCCCTGCACCTCAGTGCTGCTTCCTTCCTGGGAGCTGCTTCGGGCCCTCTGGAGGCTGGGGGTTCCACGAAGCTGAAGATTTTCAAAATCTGGTAGTGTGCATGCAGGATCGGGCTTCTGTGCAGAACAGTGAACAGCATTTACCTCTTTAGTTTCTAAAAATAAGCGTGCTGCAAATTCCATGATCTCACGGCCGGGAGAGGGCAGTGGCAGCCGCACACAGCACAGGGAGCTGGGGCCTTTGCTGAGCTCAGAGGCGTGTAGCGGGGAAATGTTGAAATATGGGAAATTGAGATACAATAGTCATTTCCATAAACACTTGAAATCAAGTACCTGAAAAATACAGCTAAATATCTCCTTAATAAGCCGCCCTAGCCAGTGGGTTCCTCAGTGTCATGAGTTTAGCCCTATGCTATTTACAACAGCTTGACAACCTCCTGTTTACTTCCATGTTTCTGGTATCACTACAATGCTAAAAATAAATAGCTAAAAGTGGCTTGCTCTGCCGAGTCTTCTTTGTCTCCTGGATGCAGAGATAACCAAAGCACAAGATCTGCTGAAGCACAGACGGAGCAGGCAGAACTGATTGCAGGGTGGGAAAGGCACTGGGAAGTTCTGCTAGGCTCCTGCTCCCGGCGCAGGGCTGCTGTAGTAACAAGTGCTATAGCACGCCTGAAACAAACACTGCATCCGAGTCTGAGGGGAGAGAAAGCCAAGAAACTGAATCAGCAACTGGGTGCCTAGGCCTCCAGGGAAGATCTGTAAGGAAGCTTTGCTTGTGAAGACCCTTGAGACCTTTATCCTACCTGGAAGTAAAAGGCTCGTTAGAAAAGTGTCTGCTGCAGTTCAGTGCTGCACCATTCATCTCGCATGGCAGGTGGTAACAAGATGCCTTGCATATACCAATTTTCAAAGATGGCAGTTGTTGAGAGCCCTGTTTCGATTCTGTGACAGGGGCCCAGATACCATTGCAGGAGGCACAGTGCTCTACATCTGCCCCCAGCGCACCCTGTGCTGTGTATTGCCTGGTGCCAAGCCCTGGCTCCCAGTGCTGTGCACACGTGCTGTCAGTTCCAGAAGCTGTTGTTGCCTTTGCATCTGCTGGGAAAGGATGTGGAGGTTACCAGGTTCATCTTTTCCCTCTAGCCATTGTAGGATCAAACTTTGAAACAATGAGAAGAAGCAAACCATGTTTCCTGTAGTGAGTTCTTCCCACAGTAATTGCATTTGAAAGGCCTTCTAGGAAGTACTTGCACAAACTTCTATGGATAGCCACAGACACTGTATGCATTTCCTCTTTGCAGATACGCCCACAGGCTATTTAGAAACTTTCCTGTGCATCACTACACTCAGACATTTCACCTAGTTTTTGAAAACTAGGTTCTTTCCCTACAAATGCATGTTATAAGCCCAAGGAGCCTCCAAGAAATTTTTGAAGAGTATGTGTGTGTGCAGAGATAATAAAATAAATCTGCTCATGTAAGTACTGAGAGGTTTTAACCATGCTTGTGTTAGAGACAAGAGTGCATGTTTATATACATGTTGACAATTTGTAGTAATGCAAAGATGTTTCCAATGCAGTCCTTTCTGGGAGGCTGAGGAATCTCTGTTCCAAACACACTGTGGTGCTTTGGAGAATCCACTTACTGACATTTTGCAGGCAGAACATATGCACCGCTGCCAGTGGTGCCACACTGCACTGTTTCTCATTACAGCGTTCCTCTATTTGGAACTAAGCTATTCAGTGTAGAGCCCGCAGAGTTTATAAAACGTTTGGTACACAGAATCTTAAACCTAGACTGATTCTAGGGTCTTAGTAAAATGGCATTGCTTAACAGGATATTTAGCAAACTTTTCCTTTTTAAAATGAAAGATAAATTCAAATTATATATTGCAGACAGATTTGCAGCTGCCTGCATTTGAGCACTACTGATGTGTGCTACTAATTATTTTTACTATGCCAGAATTTATTCTCAGTGTCACAAACTGCAGAGAGATCTCCTTTCCTGGATTTAGTTGTGCTCAGGGAAAACCTTATCACCAAAAACCTATTTTGGTTGCTTTTCATCCTTATTTCCCCTCAGATCCACTAACAAGGCACTCCCTAACCTGCTCTAGTCACAATAAGTTGGAGTAGCTTTAGCATTTCAGCTTATCTTCACCAGTCTTACTTGGCTGTCCCTAATCTGATGTGGGAGAATTTGTATGAGCAGCTCTGCCAGACGATCTGAGGGTGCAGCAGTCTCCTACAGGCAGACCATCAGGTGGGGAGAGATTTTTTCATATGCTCAGTGCTCACACAGGGCAGACACAATGAGGTCCAGATCTAAAGGACTCCCTTCTTCAATACGTCCAGTCTGGTGAAACAGAGGGACAAAAAGAGCAGAGCTCATGTGGCATTTACAGTCAGACAGTAGCATATGATGATTATACTAATTTTATGTGGAGCTGAGGATGCCTCAGAGGAGCTAAGAGTGTCAGTAGTTAATTAAAATTCTCAAACCATCTGAGAAATGTAGTTTAAATCTTGTGCAAGCTTTCTTGGAAAACAGCAAAAGAAGCAGAGACCGAGATTCTGAAATCAGATTTTGGGAATTAGTTGTGGAAAACAGCAAGTTATTTGCAGGAACCTAGCAAGATGCAGATTTGTGTGGCTTTATTCTCTGTCTTCTGTCCCCATTGAAGAAATGAGCCATGCAGTGCAGTCACAGTCAAGGAACTGTATGAGCTGCTCCTGTCAGAGCTTGACTGTGCCAACTCCTGCGTATGGTGTACTGAATCTTCCAGAATTACGTAATACATAATTACATAAGTTACATTTTCCAGCTTTTCTGGCTGGTAATAACAATTCTCCATTGCATTAGGAATAAAGGTTGACCTAGAGCTCCTACTGCCCCGGACCTCATTAATGATGCTGGCAGCAAATGGTAGTTCTTTGCCTGAAGCATCCTAAAAAGTTCCAGAATATACAAGTACTACTTAGAAGCCATACACAGCAAGAAATCAGTGACACACAGGCATCTCTAGACAGCTGATCTTCTCTTTAAAAAGACACAGTGCCCTTGTAAACTGCAAGGAAGATCTTCTAGGGACAGCCTCCAGCATTCATAGCTGTTTTTGGAAGCTGTCAGCAAGTTCTTCTGCAAATGGGATTCTAAAGCAATTGCTTCCACTGGTATTTCTGGGGTCTGAGTTGAGCCCAGATCTGATACTGTCCTTCTGGATGGGAAGAAACTTCAAAGACTCCTTTAATGTCTTGCAAATGCTGACACACAGTGAAGTAGGAGCAGGAGGCTGCTTTAAGAGGGAGAGGAAAGGAGCCTCACAGTGTATTAATCCCACAGCAGAGTAGTGGTGCGTTGCTGATCAGGGCTGCAAGGCTCCTGTCAGATTATGTTGGGTTTCTGGCTCAGCTCCCTTCAGGTTGTCTTGTGTACTTCCGTTCCCACTGATGCTTACAACTTAAAACTTTGTGTTTCAGCTGTAAAGAATACAAAAATCTGAATTCCTTTTTCGCTATTATTATGGGACTGAGTAATGTTGCCGTGAGCCGTCTTTCACTGACTTGGGAGGTAAGTCCTAGCTACAGCCCAGTCCCAAGAAGTTTGACTGGTATGTCTGCTTTTAGTTAGCAAAAACATGTTAGGCCTTTATTATTGGAAATATTAGATCTAATAATTCAGGTCCTGAGCAGAAGCCTTTAACTTAGGGTGATAATTTTTACTGATATGGCAGTATACCTGTAGGTGTGCTCAGTGCTCAAAATCAGTTAACAAGTGTGACAGCATCAGCTTTGTTAACTAAATTGTCCATCAGGATAAGCAGTGCAGCTCTTACATCAGCCCATCCCCTCGTTGACTTAACTAGCCATTTGTTGAGATCACTCACATGTTGTTTTCTAAAATTCATTCTCTATTTGCACGTGTTATTTTCTGATCTTTATATGGACTCTGTTACCCTAATAACATATGGGTTCTGTTTTTCTCTCCAGTATGTCCTCTTGATTACTGTCAATTTGGTCTTTACTCTCAGAGTTTCCACTTGTTTCTGTGGCTTTGTTCTTTTCTTTGTGAGCATCTAGAAAGGGCAGTGTCCAGCAGGATGAGACAGTAAGCATTTGTAACCACTAGGAACATTCTGGTTGTAAAAGCAGTGCAGATTTGAATGTGTATGTACTTCCTTCATTAGAAATGGAAATAGTTGGCATGATGCAACTGAGACCAGAATTTGAACACCTAAAAAAGGAGTTCAGACTAACACATCTGAGAAGGCACCAGCTCAATCTGCAGTAGGACGTGCTGAAAGTAGTATATGCAATCAGTGCTGAAATCAAAGATTTGCAGATCAGTTTCACAAAATATGTGGATAGAGAGAGCAGTAGTTGGGAGAGCTAAGGCAGTACAGACACTGCCTGAAGACAAAAGAGGTACCTGGAGTTACCTCAGCAGCATGAAGAGGACGCAGGTTCTGAGCTGTGGGGGACACACGTCATCTGTTAGCATTAGTGAACCTGAGCTCAGGAAATGTTATCACACTGGTTGTGTAGGGCAGTCAGTCAAGTTTGCCAGGAGAATCTCTGCAACTTGATGTGTAAACCTTATATGTGTACAGATTATGCTAAAAACCAAATGTATAAAGACCTGATTTTTGCTGTATTGTCATGCATTTACATTAGCTGCACGCACAAATTAGATATTTGCAGGTGCAAATGTCCAATTATACCACTTATTTCACAAATACCTAATCTGCATGCATATGCAAACTAGGCAGACAGTTGTTCACACACATCATTAAAAATTAGGCCCTTGCTGTGGCACACTGTAAATATCTTGCTAGGGCACACACTCCAAATGTAGAAAGTATTGAAAAAAATCATCTCTGCACTATAAATCTCTTAATTTTTAATGCTGCTCGCTGCCAATATTAGTTTATAAAAACAAGAAAGCTGACATTGTCTGAGTGTGCAAAAAAAATCACTCTGGTCTCTGAATAATTTATAACACATCTTATTGTCTTTATAGAAAAATATAATTTAGTATGTCTAAAATAGTATGAGAGGGAAAAATATTTACTCACACCCATTTCATCCTATTTGCTGTGCAACCAACTGGCCATATTTACTAAAGTAGGTATTGTGGGCTAAAATCTATTCATTGACTTATAGCTTAGAAAGCACTGGCTGCTGGGGCACATCGAGAATGCTGATGTATTGTCATGACCAGAAAACTTTCTGGAAATGCCTAGGGGTGGACTTGAGTGTTGTGAGGGCAGTTCCTTGTAGGTATGAATGATGAAGCTGAGCCACCCCTTAACAAGCTGTGTTTGATTTATATTTTGAGATAGACTGTAGTAGGGAATGTCCTGAAGCCACTCACTAAACTTTCACTTCCATTCTGAATTCAGTGATTGCAATGTAAACCAAACAAAATCTGAATCTAAACATCCCATAGGAGTACATTCAAGTCGGGATTTAGATCAGGATGCAGGTTTCATGGCTGGTCCCGTCTCTATTTATAATCCGGTTGCTAGGAGACATGTTGTATTTTAGATTAGCACATTGTTAGAAATATCTGGCAAAAAGAGCACTTTCCTGACTTAGGGCGTTGTAGAAGGAACTAGCATTTACAGTAAAATTACTGTACAAATTGGATTTAATTAAGGTTTGCTATTTTTGTTTTTATTAACAGAAACTTCCAAGCAAGTTCAAGAAGATCTATGCAGAATTTGAAAGCTTAATGGTGAATAGCAATAGATCACTTATTCTGTGCACAATCTGAGCTAATTCAGTTTCTGAGTAACTGATTTGAATTCCTTGATTCAGAGCATTTTATATGCCCTTGTTTGACTTTAAGAAGTTTATGATCCTGTTTTAGAGCTGCTAAAACAAGTATGTATGACTAATAAATTATACTCTTAGGAACCTACTCTGAGAGAATGTATGTATCATTCAAAGTTAAACTGAGAAACTCTGAAAAGCTTTATCGCATGTTTTCCAATAGCACATATGGGAAATTATATTTTACAACCTGGATTTTTCCAGGCAATACATTTAATGTTACAGCATATGCAATACTGGCTCTGCAGCTGCAATGGAGGAGGTAAAATCTTCGGTCCTTTTAAAAATATTTTTTTCATAATCACCTCTTACCTTGCTATTTGGCATGAAAAATGTTTGTGTTCAGCGTGTAAATGGAATGGGAAAATGATTAAAGGCTTAGCTTGCAGATGCACTTTTAAAGCCGCACATGAAAATGACAATTTTAATAAATGCCATGGCATCTAAATGAATGCATACAGTGTCTTAATACATGTAATAATACATATTACTAATTATTTTTTTTCTTAAGGATCCATCAAGAAACCATAGGGCCTACAGACTAACTGTAGCTAAATTGGATCCTCCAATAATTCCTTTCATGCCTCTACTTATAAAAGGTAAGCTGGTATGCTACCAGAATTATTAACTTGAAAGCTATTTGTCAAATATTTGAAGAGTCGGAGTAAAAAGCAGCAAGAAAAAGCAAAAATCAATCTCAGTGTGGGGTATGATCTTTTTCTGTTATAAGAAGTGTGACACAGAGTCAGGAAAAAGAGCTTTGGTGGATCTGAATATTACACCTCAATTTTACTAGCCTCAGAAATGCTGTAAATGAAAGCCTAAATGTTTTACTTTTATAGCTGCTTTGACTGTTGTGAGGAATAGATAAAATGTTCTGTTTTGTATGCCATGATTCGGTTATGGGCTTTAATGTGTCTTTTATTCCCAAACAGACATGACGTTTACTCATGAGGGAAATAAGACACTCACTGACAATCTAGTAAACTTCGAAAAGATGGTATGTATTACATTTTTGAAATGATGGTTGTGGGATGAAAATTAAAAAAAAAAAACAACAAACAGCCTTCTTATTCTCCTCTTCAAGAATGAATTTTGCAGCAATGACTTCTAGAGCCAGAGGAAGGGAAGGCAGCACCTAGAGCTGGCAACAATAGTGCATTGTGCCTGCGCCCTCTGCGTTTCTGGAAAACCTCATGGAGGTAGAAAAGAAACTGCCCACTGAGCCGTGCACAGCCAGAATGTTTCCTAGGAGAGGCAGCAGCAGTGACTGGAATCAGAGCTGTTAGAGGCGGCTTTTAACAGCCAGTTTGAGACCATGCTGTGATTTAACTGCTGTTCCTTCAAACAAGACTGAACTGCCTCAGGCTGGGGCAGTTCTGCATTGCTCCTCCGAGAGTGAAAGGAGCTTTAATACAGAACATGTACGTCTTATTTCCACCTTAACAAGTGGAAAGAGTTTTCTATGACTTGTTGCTGACCTCTTGGAAAGAGGTCAGTGACAATAGGTTTGATTTATTTATTTTTTTTAATTTTCTTTATTTTAAATTCTGCACCCAAGCTCTCATTGTTTCAAACACTGTCAAAAACTGCAGGCAGGCAAGTTCCCATAGGAGAGATGTGGACTGAAACTCAAAGTTTCTCAGTAGTGAGAAGAAATTTTCTTGGCTACTAAGGCCACATTCTCAATTAATGTGATTAATGGCACGTAGATCTGAGTCCCAGGGTTAGCCATGCTCAACTATGAGCAACCAAACCTTGCAAAACCAAACCTTGACTTTCTGTGTCTGCAGTTAAACTCCATTCAGCAGTTTTAGACCGTATCTACTGTGGCACCTATGTCTACTTGTTCTAAGTACTACAGTAACCACATCCACTGCACTCCAGAGGAGTGATTATCAATGAGTAAATTCTTCTCATAAGATATTACTCTCTAGTTCCAGAACAGTCCTAGGGTGGAAATGCCATTCTATTTAGCTGAGACTCTCATGTGTGTAAATGGTTGTACTAATGCCTGCGTAAGGGCCTGACCTCACTTTTCAGTAATGAAATATGTAATTGCATATGCAGACTCTGTTAACAATTCCTTCCTAAGGCCCTGAGCTTTTCTGCCTGGGGCAAATGGCTTTTTCCCAGACTGCCTGTTCTTGTTAGACGGATAAATATAAATAAGTGTAGATGAGAAGTATTTGTGGTAATACAAAGGGATCTCAGACTTGACTGGAGCCCCGCCAAACTATGGGGATGGTAACCCCATTGTTATAACCATCTAAATCACTGGTTCTCTAACTTGCTTGGCCAAGAGTGAAACTCGTAAGCTTAAACTGACCTATATGTAGGCTGCTGCAGATCTGCCCTTTTCACCCATATCTGCACACACCTTTGTCTTCAAAGTAGAACCAGAAACAAATCAGAATGTGATTTTACTAGTAGCACCCAAAGGTTTGAAACAAAATTTTATACTGAATGAATATAGTATTACCTGTTTTGATCAGTAATCTGAGCTTCAACTATTTCACTTAGGAGAGGAAACTGAAGTTCAGTTGTTTTATTTTTGATGCCATTTATTTCTCAAAGAATATCTCATGTTCCTCCACACGTGAGGGCAAGGAATGTTCTCCTTGCTCAGACCTCTAAGCCTTTCTTTAGTTAGTACCGTACCTAAAGGCTCTTCTTTTTCTCCAGGCCTTACTACAGGTGTATATTGTGCTTTTTTACTGCTCTTTACTGGCTATTCTGCATGTGTCTACTGCTTCTCTCAACACTTAGCTCTTCAAAACAGCATGTATTTGGATTCCACTAACATAACTCATTCAAATCCTAATGTGAGCCTGCCAGTTTTTAGATTTTTGCCTGTGCCATCAGGTCAAGCAAAAAAAGACCTACTATTAAAACTCAGTCACTACTGCTTACTTATGTTAAGCTTACAACAATCATATCCACAAATAATTGCCAGATATTAACTAGTGAAAACAAGACAAGACCATTTAGTCAGATAACTCACAGATAAAGTACGCTCTCTTTAACAAGTATAAAATCAAAGTAGTTCTGTGATGTTATTCTACTCTTTTCAGGAGAAAAATAGAAACCAGATTTCATCACAGGAATTATGACCTGCTATTTGTCATTTCTGCATGTTTGTTCTAGTGCGTGCTATTCTGTTCCAAATGGAGATATCTCTAAATATTGCTAGGAACCATTCTATTACTGATCTGAAACATCTTCATTCTTTGCAAAATGATTTCCCTTGAACTTAACTTGGATACTTGCTTAAATTTATGAATAAAAATGTCCAGGTAGTTCCCACTGGTGGTGCCATTTTCTGCTGTAGGAGATTGGTCTCTCCATTTCTCGTGTAAGCAGTGATGAAACTGAGAACAGCCGCTGGCACTGTATCTGCATTCTCACCACAGAGCTCTGATCCCTACAGCTGATGTGCTGCTGACAACTTTATTCCTGTAACTGGCAGCCAAAAGCAGAAGTTTGATCTGGTGGCATCCTTCAGCTGAAGCTGAAGCTGCCTTTAAATCTTTTATGTTTCCTGATGTTCCTGCTGTTATTTATATTAAACGATGCATCTTGAAACATGCAGGATCTGTCAGGCATTGTCTGCACCAGGAATTCCATGAGTGCCAGAAACTGTGAGGCCTACTTTCCTCAGAGTTTTTGTACCATGGCTGCCTGAGCTCTGCTCGGAGCTTTCCTCGTGGCTAGGGCTTCTGTGCTTTCTTCATGGCTGGGGAATTCTGCACGAATAGGCTTTTGTCATAACATAGGAACTTACAGCCTTTTCCCTTAATGGGGACAGAAGAGGCCCATTGTGTGATCCTTCTCCATAGCTATGTGTTTTCACAGAAAATTGGTAGGAACTTCATTATGATTGAAACTTTGGGCTTTTTCTCAAATTTGACAAAATTACTCAGAGGAAAAGGGGAAAACAGATTGATGTTAAACACATAAGTCTAATTTGTTTGCTTATTTTCAGCAAGTCAGACTAGAAGGGAAAGGAACCAAGTCCAATTTTTCCTGCTGCAGTTCTCTGTGAATCAGTCTTTTCAGAGGCCGCAGTGGCAAAACTGTGGTATTGACAATGTTGAGGAGACACTGCTCCACAGGGCATCACCACCTTTTATCTGCTGCCATCTTTGCGACTACCTGTTCCTTCTTCCCCTTCCCCGTCTCTGGATCCCCATGGAGATCTCTTAGCTGGGGAGGCTGTGAGGAACAGGAGATAGGAAAGGTAAACCAGGGAAGAGAAAGCAATGTGTGATAGAGCCATAGTTATGTGCAAATAGGGAAGTTTGTAAGCTGACCCAGGTAGTCTGTATGTGATGTGGGCAAGCAATATTAAATGCGTCAGAAATATGAACGCTCTTTGTATTTGCTATGCTTTTTGCCATGCCACATTGTTTCATGAAGTAAGGAGGCGGGGAGATGGAAGAAATGAGAATTTGCCCTTAAAATCCAGCCTGAAACTGGCTTTTGTAAGTAAGTAGACAGAATAAATTACTGCTATTAGTAGTATAAGTGTTTTGTAAAAGATTTGTCTTCAGTACCAAAAAAGACATTGCTTTAGAGCAATACTGAAGTTCTTGTCCGTATCTCAGTGTAAAAAGCTGATATTGACAAGTGTTGCTTAGATGTGCCTTCCTCAAACTCTTTGACCTTGAATGGTAAAAACTACCTCCATCTTTTCCCTGCTTAGTAATAAGTGGTGCTTTATAAGACCCGTATCTGTACAAACTGATAGATCTGTTGTCATAGAGGACTGAGGAATGAACAGGCTTGTAGAATTTTCTGAAAGCTGCAGCTATAGTTTGGCAGGTTGAGGGTATTTTGAGATCTGTAAGCAAGTGAAAGTATGATAAAAGATACCCATAGATAGCAAACAATTTATGGTCTGGAATACACATTTGTCTTTTAGTTCCATTAATGACCCTCTTTTCACATGAAGAAGAACCCCTCTAAAAAGCTGTCAGTTGTTTTAGTTCCTATAGACTATACAATACCAATAAAAGTGGAACAACTTGTAACCTGTAAGGCACAAATATGGACATAGTAGTATATCTGTGATTCTCCTTAAAGACAGGCAATACTTCATGCAATTTTTCTTTATCTTCTTGACTGCACACTTTTTTCCCCATCTTGGTTGTACAATCCTGCACTCTAACTGCCACTACTGAATTTTGTATTCATAGAGAGAAGGAAGATGCAGTTGTTTAGGAACATTACTGATGTCATTTCTCAAATAATCAGAGAGCCTGAACTTTCCCTGGCACAATCTCCATGTAGCACGACTGCCCAGCATCTCAGAAATGGTACCTGTAGAGGGAGCAGAAGTCACAAAAGAGCTCTGAGACTGCTGACCTGCCGTGACAGCACAAGGAAGTGCCATGATGCTGGTCACTGATTCCTCTTTTTGTCAAACTTCTTCACCCTTCAGGTGTGAAATGAGGATTAGAGAATCCGTGCATATTGGTTTTCGGGTTTTGTGGAGATGAACAAAAGGGAATTCTCACTCTGATCCTTATGCAAAAAAGGGCAAACATTCTTTCATTTTTGGAACATAAAGATTATGCAAAAAGTATGTGACTAAAGCCCTTACTAGTTTTCTATGGCATGTATGAATATGTATAACATTTATAAACCTTGGTTTGGAATGGATTAGAAGATAATGTGCTGGCCTGCTGCCATTATTCCAGATTGCATAAAACTTGAAAGGGATTGTTATGTATATATAGCATGCTGGTAGTTGCAGTTGCTTGTTATGTTATGCAGTTGATTCATTTCAGAAAGATACATATTTAGTCTTGTATGGCTTTCTGATAATGGTCTTTCTAGCACAGTGAGTAAACAGAGGTTTATTTTTGCAGCCATTGACTAGAGGTAATCTTCTGAAGAGAAAAAAAAAGGAGCTGGCAATTAAACTTCTATTTGACCATTTTCTCTGTATGTTTCCAGTTTTCTTGCCTCAAAAGAAGAGAATCCAATTTATCTGCATGATTCAGAAAGGAAAATTCACTTCATGTGCTGTTTTTCTGTCCAATTCACACCTCCCAAAGAGGAAAGAGTTTGGGTTTATATTAAGCAGTGAAACAGCTCTTGCAAAAAGCAATGTGAAAGGACACCTTGAAGGATATATAATGTTCCAGAATCTCCCTGTTTGGCTACAGTGTTCTTTTGTGGCCAGAGTTCCTCTGTTTTTTTCCCCGCAGTAACACCCACTTCTTTACTCCGTTGTGTTTTGTCACTGCCAAGATAGTTCTGAATGCACAGATTGAATAAGATTATCCCAGGAACAAGCAAACTAACTCTTTAAAATTAAAACTTTCAGCCAACTGAAGGAGACCAGGCAGTTCAACCCTTAACCAGAAGTCAGAGGAGTTCATTGTCATTTCTGTTTTCCTTGCCAGTACCTATTATGAATGTTTCTCACATAAAGGAAACAAAGAGTAAAATTATTTCACAGGACAGTCTTTTTGATAAGTGTAAGTTTTCAACGAAGAAACTTAATGCTAAACTAATAAAAAACTGAGCATGCAGCCTAGCTTCAAAGCCCATTATTAATTGAGGCTTCAAAACCTAAAACTTTACCAATATTAACAATTAGCATATATATTGACAACGCAACTAGAAAGCACATCAAGCAACACCAGAAATCTTCATGTGAATGAATTGTACTTAGGAAAGCTTCCCGTTTAGACACTCTTGACACTTTATCAGGTTGGCAGGTCCAGTCCAACTTCACGATCTTTCCTTTAAGCAGTTATTTTGGAGAAGAGCTTCTTGAAATAATACATGTCAAAATAACAGCAACACCTAAGAGTCAGAGACAAATATGAAAGCACAGAGTTACGAAACATTCATATTTCCATGTTCATGTTGTTTTGATTTTTTTTGATTGGGCTAGCCTTGAAGAACCAACACGGTAATACACAGTGCGTTCCGTCTCAATCCACTGTTATAATGGGTGCTTATCCTTGAGTATTTAAGAGGTTACATCAAAGTCAATGGGGCTTATTCACATGCTTAATGCTAAGCACATATGAGAATGTTTGCAAGATAAGGACCTTAGAAAATGTTTAGTAATTGAAGAATTATGAAAATTAACATACTATGAAAGTAACTCTTACTTGAAATCTACCTATTTTCCACATGTAAATCCATATGACTTTAGAAGCAAAGTAAGCAGATTCATCCAAATTCCCATGATCTTTCATAAATTTGTGTTACAAAGTATTTTTTCCATCATCTTCAGAGTGATGGCATTTCATTTGACTACAAAATGTGTAGTCCACAAAAATGTAATATGTATCAGTAAGCATTTCTAATGGTGAAAACCAGCCATAACATTTTGGATCCTGACAATGCATTAAAATGTCAAAAATTATTCATCTGGTGTGTGTGGAAGGAATGTTTTATGTTAGTGCTTTCCATTCTTGGAATGATACTGTTATTTATTTAACCACTTTCACTTAAGATTAAAATTGTGTATGAATTTTGAGGAGCATACAGGTTTAACTGTTTGCTAGTAGCAGATATATCATTTTGTTGTGTAAGAACTTGTGAATCTCACACAAAATTTCAAGTAGGTGTGAAGCAGCCTTGTGAGAATATGCTATGTTAAAATACTAAACTATATTGTTATTATTGGATGATGTTAAAGTGCTGGAGCAAACATTAGGCTCTGGTTAGCTTTTCCCTGTTCTGCTAAACTTTATTTAAGCAAAAGAAACTGAAATAAAGGTTCAAAAAATCAGTGAATGAATAAAACTTTCTTGTGAAGGGAATTCAGTGCTGAAGTTTCAATTTATTTAATATTGTGAAGAATAATTCTAGCCAGCACTGGTGGATAGTGCTGTTAATTACAAAAGTCAGTTAAAAATCTTGCAGTCCAGAATTAAAACTGAAATGTTTTGCTTTATGACTTAGCATTGTTTCTTCTTAAAAACTTTCGCAAAATAGCATCTGATTTATCAGAGCAAAATATATTGAACAACAGTTTCTTACTTGAGTGAATTGATGCATACTGAAGAGCAAGCACAGCCAAAGAGAACTGAAGTGAATTCTGCTTTTTTGTGAATTGCCATTCAAAAATGAATCTGCTTCTCATTTGGATCAGATACACTTGTGCAAGATAACACTTAACATGTTTGTTTGATGAAACCTGCCCAGGACCACAATGCTAACTGTGTCCATTCCCACCTGTGAGTTCAGCATGCTTGAGAATTGGTGAAAGTAGCTCTCATCTAATCATTTTTTACTGTCATTTCCAAGAAGGGTTCCGTTTCAAACTCAAACAGATATGAAACATGAAAGCTGCTTAGCTGCTGACTGTGTTCTGGAAATGTCTTTGCTGTTAGGAACTGATGGTCTGAAAATGAAAAAGTGTATTCCAAGCCATTGTACATGATATTCCTTTTGCTTTTTAACATGGAAAGATGGTATCAAATAAATGCATATTGAAGGAGATGATTTTCATCCCTAGTTAAAGCATTTCCAAGTAAGGGAAAGGGCTTTCTGAGCGCATGTAAATTACACTCATGCTCATTTAAAGCCTGTGTAAATGCAAATCAGACCCTACGTATGAGAGTATCAACCTCAAAATTATATTTTCATTCACAAGACTTCTTTTATTGGCATATATCTTCACACACAGGCACAATTAGGTGCTTCGTTTAAATGATGATGAAATGCAGTGCTTGTTTCCTGATTGCATCCCATCTTTTCTTTCCAGCGCATGATTGCCAACACTGTCAGGACGGTGAGGTTCTGCCGAAGTCAATCTTTCAGTAAGTGTATTACAACATCTGCACCGTCAGTAGCTACAGTAATTACAATTTGTGTGTAACAGAATTGAAAAAGCCTGGTTTCCAATGAATCTTCCCTGTTTGGATCCTCTAATGTTTCTCATGGTGAACTATCCTTGTGAAAGTTCTAGTAAGCTCATTCTCCTCCATCTCTTTTCAAAGAATGCAAAGGAGCTAAGTTTCTGTGAGATCTCTACAAAGCCCTCAAATTAGAATAGTTCAAATTAGCCACTGGGTTCAGAAGCAGTTGAGGTGAGATCAGCAAACAGAAGCACGTAGACAGTTGCAAGACGCTTGCTTGCATAAACCCTACTTTTGTAGGAAACCAGGCCAGAAAGATGATATGATGGGTGACATAACTGCCTAAGGTGATGAATTTAAAACTTGTTTGTCAGTATAATTATCTGAATCTATGTGGGGCCAGGTAAGATGATGGTGCTGCGTGATAGCCGGGCTTGCTCTGCTGGCCTTGTCCCAACTTGGACTCACTGACACTGCATTTCTCAGTGCTTCATTTGCTTTGTCTCATAGTAGCCCTTCTCTTTCTCAACAGAACAGATAGTCTAAAAAATACATTTTTATTCTTTCTTTCTGTATCAAAGCATAACTCTTGAATATCAAGGGAGCTTTTTTTCCAGCCTAAGTCTTTTCTGGCCATATGTCTTTTAATTTCCATATATTAAGCACTGTGAGACCTCCACATATGAGTTATTGAGAAATTGAAATGGATTTTCACTATACTTGATATAACAAAATGTCAGTAGTTAGATGTACCATATCTAAATCCTGTGCTTGGCATGTATTTATATAGTGGATGCATCAGTATCTTTCTATTGGAGAAGTTTGTTAAGTTACCTACCACATATTTCATTAAATTGTAAGCTGTCCACTGTGAGGCTGAAGATACTCAAATTGGGAGTTAGTGATATTTCGTAATTGTTTAGGAGTACTTACAATGCAGTTATACTAAGTACTGTAAATAGGTGGTAAACTTTGAGCCTTGAATGGGACAGCCAGTAAGCACTGTGTTACACAGTGTTACAGAGATTTAATACTGAGATAGAAATGGGAATTTTTCATGAAAGGAGGCTTAAATCTATTATATATTTTTGAACCAGTGTGAACACTGCTGGTTCAAAAGCAAATAAGAGCTTTAAATCATGCTAGTTAGTTATTGAATTTATAGTTATTGACAGGTAAGGCGATGTATAAAATCGTAATCAAGAGCCATCAATTCCAGCAAATGTAGCTACAGATATCTGGGAGGAAAAGTTAATTTGTAGGGGCAGTAACCAGAAAGACTATCGGATATGAAGGAAAGGTTTCAAAGAGAGAGATTTCTAAATATTTTCTTTTTAACTCACCAGGATCTGGTGCTTCCTGTGACAGCTTGTAATGAGTTATGCATTCTGTTCAGGCATTTGTTCATTTAAGTGTATCAATCCTACATCATTTCTCTTTCACTAGATCCTGACGCAGCGCTAGCTAATAAGAACCATCAGGATGTTCGGAGCTATGTGAGGCAATTAAATGTGATTGACAACCAGAGAACTTTATCACAGATGTCTCACCGACTAGAGCCGCGTCGGGCATAAACATTTGAGGCAATGATGAGAAACGATCTTTTATCCTGTCAAGGTCACTTGTTGAGAACTTCACTTTCTCTGCGACTGCACTGCCACTACAAAAATAAGCAAAAACATATTGTAAGGTCTTAGGCAACGCACAATGTACTGCCTGTCAGAGAACTTTGGCTGAGAAAGAATTTATGCACTGTAGCTGTAAGGGTGGCCATGTTGTGTACAATTAACTCATTTTAAAGTGCAGTAAAGGATTTTTGTATGAATTTTAAAAACGGGGAATAACAAAAATAGTTTAAAATGCACAAAAAAAAGGCTCCTAACACTTCTAAGGGAGCTAATGTTTTTCTCACTAACTAAAAATATATGTTTTATAATTTCTTGCCTAGGTCAGGAAAGAACTGACAGTTTTGCTTCCCCAGCTGTTGATCTCAATACAAGGTGCATGTAAGCATCTGATGAAAAAGCAGAGGTTTGGGAGAATTGTCCAAGGTCTAATTCCATCACAAGAATACTTAAAAATTTCCCTTTGAAATACAGCAGATACTAAGAAAAAATTCTAATGTTATTCATACTGCCTACTACTTCAAGCAGTGTGGCCACTTCAGAAAACTGACAGGACTGAAAATATTTTGGACGATAACTAGATTAATCTGTGTTTACATTTTATTTCTTTTTTTGAACTATCAGGTTTTTACAAAATTCCACTATGAATTAGTAAGGCTGTCAAAATCAACAATAGCATAAAGGTAGCAAAAGACTGGTTCGAAATGAGCACAATATGCACAAACAGATTTCATGAGAATAGTTTCCTGGACATCAGAACCTTCAGCTATGATTAATACTGGCTGGCTAACAAGTATTTTCTGGTCTTAAGCATTTACAAATATCTAAATTTTCAGCCAATTGTTTTGCACTTTCAACAGACTGTAAATAAATATTAATTCATTATGTTCTAGAATATTTATTTATGTAATAGCCGTTGTGCAAAAATAATTCTGTTTTATTTATTTTGTTTAGCATGTTCTCAAGTGCAGCTTTTGTCTTTATACTTTATGTGCATCTCATGTGTAGGAATCGTGTGACGTGTTTTCTGTAAATAACACTCAGTACCTTATTAAACGTAATTGCTGGAAAGGTTTGGTCACTGGCCTTATTTGCACATTCAGCGTCGTTCCTGCGTAAGTCCTAGTGCTGCTTCTTGGCAGTTACAGTATTGTATTTTGCTGGGCCTTGAGACTACATGTAGCCCACATCTACGCTGGTGGAGACAACCACTGTAAACCCAGTGCGATGCACCCCTGCCATGGCAGAGCTGCAGCACTGCAGTTCAACACTGGCTCATTCAGGCGAGAAGGGCCCTGACACTCCTGCGTAAAGATAGAAACCATTTATAGTGGAAAGGTTTAAAAGAAGAAGTGATGAATTCTTAATTTTAGTTAACTCAGAAGTTTGTCATCCTCACTCATAAATGTGAACACTCCAACCTAATGACCTCTGACAACATTTTACCTTGAGTAAGACCTTGGCTGATGTGGCACCTGGGAGGCCCCTGGCTCCTGCCTTCCAGAGGACCCAGAACCACAAAGTGATCTGGTCGGGCCCCTTTCCCACCAGGATCAGTAGTGATCATCTGAACGCTCCCGGGATGGCTGTGCTACTGCTGAGCAAGCACACGTGGGGCCTGGCAGGTGCCAAGGAAATGATAATGTTTACATGGCCAAAATCATTCCTATTGCATTCACACTAGCTCTGCTCAGGGAAGTTGAATGTCATAAAATCAATTAAGCCCGATATTAGAAGCTGCAGGCATTTTCTCATAATTAAGTTTCAGAAACTACCTCATTGACACAGACTACCTCAGACACAGAGCATACTCTTCTTGGAGTTGACCAGGATGCTGTACTGTCAGTGTACACATAAAGATTATATTTTTTAATCTCTAAAAAATAATTTCAACCTTCTAGTTAAAACAAAGTCTGCAAAAGCTGAGGATCACCAGGGAAATACTGACATGCTGGACTACTAGCTGTTCTGTACCTGCATTCTGCAAAGGAAAGAATTACACAGTTAAGAAATATTCTGCAGCATGATGACATAATTTATTTTAACTTTGCTGTCTGACTAGAAGTTCAAGATGATTCAGAGGAAAACCAGCTAAAACCATAGAGACAAGTTTCTGTCTTGCTATTTCAAGTGAAAAATATTTCTTATTTTCCTTTGTACTGCTCTATGAGCATACTTCGTATAGCTTTTTCAGATGCAGAATCTTCCCAGAAGCAAAGCATGCATTAGAGTAAACTTCAAGGACAGAATTAATTCATAAGATGTTTTTATCTTTACAATCAATTCATAGCATTTCTGAGTGCATGATTTTATTTGTTCCAGATTTATTCCTATTGTTTGGACTTTCATTTATTACTGTGTTAACTGGTTTATAAAGCTGCCAAATTTCAACTTGGCTCAGCACAAAGGCTGATTCTTCATCCATTTAATGTGTTTTTATCCCCTTTATTTATTCTTTTATTCCTTAGAACCTCTAACTGCCTCGCTTATTTGTTGCCAAACAGTCTCTATCACATAGATACATCCCAGTGATTCAGAGATTTTATGACACCTCTGTATCAACAAATAAATGCAGTTTACCTATCTCAATGAAACTGGTGTCTGGCATTTTTAAATTTTCCAATAAGGGATGCTGTATAAATAACAGCTCTCTATCTGTGCATCTAACTCATTCGAGTGGCTCAGATAGTTGCTATGGCACTGATCACAACCTACACACCTTGAGATTAAATGAATTAAGCTACCTTCTGGCTCTAGGATCTATATGGGGCTCCTCTCATTCCTGTTGTTGACTTTACAACTGGAAAGCAGCTGCTGATCCACTGCTTTTGCTGCCTGAAGCCTCAGTCTCACAATAGCACGAAGAATGAATAGGAACTCCGGAAACATTAAAATATTAATACCCCTATTACCTTCACCCTGTGCCTGCAGCCACGAGTCACAACTCCCTGTGTGGGAGCACTCTGCTGGGTTCATGCTGGGTGAGCTGTCGCACGCCGCTTGGCCTGATTTTGGCATGTACCAACTCACTCACACAGCATGGGACTGCCCAGGCATGATCTGGTGGGGCCATTCTCACTGAAAATGGGGAGACATTTGGCCTGTCTACATTTTCTCCTTGCAGCTCTTAGGGGACCTGGAGGTTTCACATCCCATCCCATACTGCTTGAGAAGGTACTTATGTCAGCACTTCAGACTGCACAAATATAACCTGTTCAAAACAAGGATTATATCTTAGGGTCTTGGGGACCCAAGAGGACTTAAAGTCAGCTCATGGCCCACAGCTTCTGTCCCTGTATTCTTCTGGCAAAATCACAGCGGCGCTTTTGAGATGAGAGGCGATCTGAGGCAGCATCCATGATCCTGTTGCTGGGGACAAGTGAGGTTGCAGATCCCAGAGTCTGTATGGTAACACCTTGGGCATTTTGGAAAACATCTAACAGAATCCCACAACTGATACAGCTTTTTGTAGTAAGTATGGAGCATAAACATCTCTTCTAAGGGCTACAGAGTCAAAAGAGTTACAAGATTGTGCTCTCCCCTCCACAGCACATTTTTCTGTTGTAGCTTTGTTAGGATTTGTTGTTTTTCTCCATGCTTAGCCCTGGTGCTGGTCAGCACCATGTAGAGCCATAGAACAAAAGTTAAATCCAGGGAGGCCGAGCCCAGAGTACCAGAAGGCTATTGCTGTTTGGTAAAGGCAGGATCCAAACATTTTGTTTTAACCTATCAACGACAAGTTACTGCCAGACAAAAGAGTTCAGATGTGTTTGCAGGACTCTTAGAGGATTTTGCATTTTTTCTTCCTAAGGAAAGTGCTGTGAAGGTGCATGGCCTCAGGAGACAGAATAAAAAGACACAGAGACAAAAAAAAAATCCCTCTTTTCAAAAACGTGGTGGCAAAACAATCTTTTAGGTACCAGAAGTTTAAATATAATTTAAAAATCTTACAAAATAAGTCAGAAAGAAATCAAAAGGTTTAAGCTGCAGGGATTCCAAAAGAGATAATGAATATTGCTTTAAAAAAAAAAAAAAAAAATTAACAAAATGTAATGGCAGAAAATTGTAAGTCTAAATTGTTAACGTAGCTTCTTAGTAAGGTCAACTGCATAATATACAGCACCTTAACCTTTTCCAGCAATTTTTAAACACCATGCAGCTTAAATAGACTACTTCTGAATTCAGCAGTATTTCTTCTGGGAGCGCTGAATGCAAATCAAGAGGTAATAGTGGAAGAAAATTAAAAGATGTGCTATTCCCATTTCATTTTTTGTACTGATAATAAGGAAAGCAGCATAGAGAGTGATACGGCAAAGTGAAGCTCTAACTTGAATAGCCTTTCTTTCACTGTTAATCTGAAATGCATTACACCGTGCCTTTTCAAATAACCATAATGTTCTTTACTTTATCCTGCATTAAAGTTTAGCAGGCACAAGCAGCAGCTGTCACCAGAGGTCAATGTATTAGCAATCAAAGAAAATAATGACCAGATTAAAAAGTTGTCGTTAAAATCACTAAGCCAGAAACTTCTCTGGTTGCCTATGTTCAACTACAGCTCAAACACAGAGTGCAGCCCCTTGTCCAACAGGGCCACAGCTGCCTCTCCTGCCCTTAGTCACGCTGAGGGAGACGGGGGAGGGCCAAGGATACACCAGGTATGGCAGGGGCATTCCTGACCAACTCAGGCTGCATTGCTGCTGGGCAAGGGCCTCCCAGACACTGTTAGTGGCTAAAACCTGATTTTCAGCTTCTCCCCGTCGTGAGAAGCCATAGTCCAGCTTTGCCATCCCACAGCAGGAAAGACACACTCTCATTTCTTCCACTCTGAGCAGTGTATTAGCAAGAAAATACTTCTCTCTAACTAAGGAAATACCTTGCAAGATCCCAAAGGAATGTAATCCATCCATGGTCTTCAGGTCTTGGTGGCTTATGGCTCAAGTGATGAAGGGACTACTGTAAAAAGGAAAATTCTTATAATTAAATGGGTGAAAAAAAAGCAAGAATTACAGCTATAAAATCTATAACATACACTTAACTGCTGGGGGATATTACACAAAAGGGTGGATTTTAATAGGCTTGGCACTTAAAAGTAATTTTTTAATTCAAAATAAACTCAGAAAACGATATGAAAATACATAAAGAACACATAATTACTGACGCAAATTGGAATATTTTTCTTGGAAACTCCATGTTACAAAAATGTGACACACAGGGGTACTGGGAGAGACTGACCTTTATTTCCTGGCCCTAATCCATTTGGGTCAGAGTGACAAAAAGCTTAGCCTTTATCACATGGCAGGGGTCAGTGAGTTGTGCTTCATTTTTTTCCTCTTTTTGCTTTCAAATGCAAATAAAGCACATTACCAATGAAAATAATGATTGTAAATGAATACTTCAGTTAGAAGAAATTTACATAAGGATACGTAGGTTAGTGGTGACAGTAGATACTCCACCATTCTACCAGACAATAATCCATTTCTTAATCAACTTCTGTCAATAATCATAAGCTTCCTGCTCTCCATGGTTTCCTCATTATAACACCACCTCTTGTGTTTTTAAATAGTTCTTTCTTCAGATGCTGTACAAGCCAGCAAGTGAATCTGCTCTCTGCATTCGCTGACTCTTTGTGGGTTTTCGCAGGTGTACATTATTTCCGTGCAGGAGTACTCTCGGCAGCATTGTGGCTGTTCTCAGATAACAGAAAGCCAATGTTGCCTCAGGTTTTCTTTAGATGTCCTCATTCTCTGTAGGACTGACCCTGGAGGGCTGCAGTACTGGCAGGTTGCTGCCGAGCATCTGTTTGAAATCCAGCATTTCCTTCCATTTGAAGTTCCTGCCCTAATGTTTCTCCTGTTCTAGCTATCTGGCATGCAACTCTTTTGTGATGCTCCCGAGTGGCTAGCAGAGCTTCCAGAAACTAGTTAGAGGTTTGCATGGATTTTTTTTCCCTTCCTGTCACAACTTGCTGTTGCTCACAGTTCGCTAGTGTTTGGGGGGACTTGGTCACATTTCTTGGAAATATTGGCAAAGGGACCGAGATGGTATAGCTAAACAGATCTACCTACCTACCTACAAATTGTGTTTTTCTGAGGCAGCCTCATGTTATGGACATTTTCTAGACTTACTTTATCTCTAAACACAAAAAAGATGTGATCTGCAATATATGGATTTGTTTCTAATTAATGAACTCCGGATTAAACAAGCAGCAAAAAATGTAAGCTTGTAGTAATATATAATTATAAAGGAGTTAATGCTTTCTGTCAGTGGTGGCCAAAGCTTTCAAGCTTTTCAAGCTTGAGGGACATGGTTTTGTAGGCATGGTGGTGATGGGCTGATGGTTGGATTAGATGACCTTAGTGGTCTTTTCCAACCTTGATGATTTCACAGTTCTATTACTCCAGTCACTACCTTTACATTTCAAGAAAGGTAAGTTAGTGTACTAAATATGGATATTAATTAGTGTTAACAAAGAAAGCTGACCAGCTGTTGAACCTTCTGTGTTGCCATCTTCCTTTGGTGGTCCTTTCTGGTAGAACTGAGGAAATTGAGGCTCCGCTGCTCCCATGGAACTTGCTGCAGCATGAGCTGTAAAACACAAATGGGCACAGTGGCAATGAATTTAGGATAGCTTTAAAACAATGGAAATTGTGCTAAACTGCATTACAGTTTAGAGAAAAAAAAATGTGCAGAAATTAGAGCAACAAATTAAATCTACTAGACCACAAAATTTAATAATGAGTACAAGCAATATATGTAATTAAAAATATGTAATGAAATGGTAACTGAGCAAAGTCCTAATGGTTGGATACCAGCCAAGTACAATGATTAGCTGAAAATGGTAGCGGCAGTAAAAGCCGAATCAATCGTTCTACAAAACAATCAGGAAATGTATTTCTTGATAATACTTTGCCATCTCATTTCTATCTCGTTATTAATGATATTGACATTTTTGTGGAAATTCCATGTGCTCTCATACTGCACACATGCTGGCCTGAAAGACACACAGAGAACAAGTTGCAACATGCCCCTTCTGAAAACCATTGTGCACAGAGCACACAACATTGGCTCATGGAAGCCAGTCCTGAAGCATTAGCAATACCCAGACATACAGGCCTCCGCAACCACAGGAATGCCCGTATTTAGAATCATGTATGTAACCATTTCAAGTATTATTTTTAATTTAAAATTAGTATTCCATCATTGCATATTTATAATTTCATGTTAAATGTACAACGTGGGCACTTTCACATATCCCTTACTTTTCTCTGACACAAAAACCAGATGAGAGAACAACTGCAGAACAAAGCAGCAGCCAGGTGGGACCACAAGGTGTGTGCTGGTTTCTGCAGGCTCTGCCATTCTCTGTGCTGCAGCAACAGCTGATGACCAGGCTGCTGAGGCAGATGGGAAGCATGGTGCTCGTTGCATGGGCATGGGGTGTGTTGTGGGCAAACTGCCATTGTGCCATTTGCTGCAGGAAGGAGACCTGCCTTCAAGCCCAAGCTAAAGGCAATCCCTTCAATTTTCCACTACTGGAGCTCTCTGACTCCATCTAAGAGAAGGATTGGATGGAGCTCCTGCAGGCTGCGAGCACCACACAAGCTACCCTTTGATCATGAAAAAGAGCTGTGGATTGTGTTTGGCACCAGAGATGTGGCAGGGCATCCTGAGAAGGCAAACTATTGGTGTGCCTGTTCCTGGCACAAACCTGATGGTACCAATCATACACATTTCATGCCACCAATCATGCCACCACCACTTCACTGCCACCAAGGCTTAGGCTGGCAGGATCAGTCCCAGCACATGGTTGTGCTTCCACTGCTGTGTGTGCACAGCTCTGCAGGCAGTGCATCTCAGCCAGGCATGAACTCATGTTTTCAGGCCAACGTTTTTGAGCTCAAAGCTCATTAAGCCATAGCAGCCTGAGAAACACATAGCACTTCAGAGAAATCTCAGAATTGGGAACAGAGGAGCACTCAGCACTGAGCTGAACTCTGAACTAGTCTTAAAGGGGAACTGAAAAATACAGAGCAGGTGTCCTCCTCCAAATGATCTGTGTCTCGAGTTTCAAGTGCCTCAGGCTGGCAAAATTCCCTGCCACTGCTCAAAGAGCACTTCCATACTGTCCCCTTCCAGTTGCCCCTCCACCTGCGTGCTGGCACAGAGCTGTGAGACTGTCCACTGACCCACATGCAGGATCTGAGCTGGAAAAAGCCACGTTATTTGTCCCAAGATCTTCTCAGCCCATTTCAGCAGGCACCTCGAGCACTCTGCTGGGCAGGGCATTGGTGGGCGTGGGGCTGATGGGGCAGAGGAGGCTGTTTTTGGCAGCCGGGGCGACTCAACCTGCCTAGATGCATGCATGAAGCTCAATTTTCCATGCTGGGAGGCGGGAGACGTCTCTGCACGCCCAGTGTGGCAATGAGTTGTGAAGAGGTATTTGACATGAAACTAAAACTTAGTCAAAAGTTGCTGGAGCTGCTCTTCTCTTCCATGATTGTCATAGCTTTACAATAACTTTTGTTTCCTGTTAAGTATTTTCTTTTTCTGTGTTCTGCGTGTACATAGAAGACTGAGGTTAGTATAACTCACATTTTCTCAGTTTGAATTTTCTGCCTCACAAAGAGGAAAAAGTCACCCTGCCACAGGCTGCCTGCTGCTTTAGAGATGTTGAATCCGTACAAGAAACGTGACTGCCCAGATTTCTGTTTCTTTCTAGTCCATTTTTCAGTCCTTATGATACTGGAAAAAAGCTTGAAAATATCTGAACACTCATTAACAGAAAGCACAAAGAATACAAACCCAAACTACACACTTAAGGCCTAGTTATTGTAATTAAAAGTTTTACAGTAGTTTACCATGTAGGTCTGACAATATCCATGCAGCGCAGCATAGGCTCAGGCTCCTGCTTGTGTGATCCACTGTCCTCTAATAGGGGAAGTGCGATTGTGTTCATCTGTAAGGCCCTTGGCGCAGACTCTGCTCTCCTACTCCTGGAGCAGGAAATATTCGCCACCACTGTGAATGATAGTTTATCTCATGCTCTGCTGCAGTAATTGATTTATTTCTACATTCAGGGCCTAAAGGTAGACACGATATATCCAAATTCTGCATGGCTCCATGGACAAAATTCCTGAGGCAGGAGACCACTGAGTGCAAGCACACTGCTGCCTGAAACAGATGCCTATGGATTGAGTGATTTAACAGTTAAATAGCTATTTGACTAATAGGCAATTGTCTCACACTGAGGGATAAACACCTTAGTCACAGCATTGATGAGACTGAGTGGCACCTCTCCTCCTCCAGGAAGGTGAGCTTCCTTTTGCCATTTGCCATTGGTACCTGTGCTTTCCTCTACAAAGCTGCACCTCTGGCTTTGCCTGGAGACTGGCCCAGGCACACAGCCACCCCTTGGTACTGCAAAGGCACAGCTCAGATAGAAAGTGCCCGAGGTGGGTGCCCAGGCAAAGCCAGCTTGTGTTCTACTGCTTTAACTTTTGGCAGCCTCCCCTCCCCTGTGGCAGAATAACATGTCTGGGGGAAAACCCTCTAATGTTCATGAAATCACTGTACTGGATTCACCAGTAAGGAGTTCTTCCATGATTCACCTCGATACCATACATCTCAGGGATGTACAGTTAATGTGTGTGATTCAGAGCGATGCTGCCCACCTCTTCATGATTCATTGTGCAGCTTGTGCAGCACAGCTGATTTTTATATGCCATGTCAACACATGGATGTAACAATGGATGAGGGATACTGTGAGGGATACCAAGGGCCGGAGGTCCTCCAGCAGCACAGGCACTGCTGGCAGAGCTGGCAGTGATGGGGTGTACAGCCTTCACGATGCTGATACCAAAGCCATAGCATCACATCCGAGTGATGTGTTTACCTCAGCAGAAAGATCCTGCTTGCCCCTGAGTCTTCTGAGTCACTTCCTCTGAACATGACAGCTTATTTTCAAGTTGCAAAAGCTCTTCCGTAACAGCAGTGTATGGCAATGCCAGCGGGACGCTTGGATGAAGGCCATGCGCCCTGTGAGGATGCGGCGTGCCCTGGGAGGAGAGAGGTGCCGCCATTTTGCCGCCTGACCTAAGGCGATCTTCTGAAGGCTGGGGCTGTGCTGTCAGTGCCGTCCCTTTTTCCCCCAGACCCTCTCACTGTGAGCTACCATCACCTCGGCATTTTGGCGGTAATTCATAATAACTATATTGCTTTATGCCCCTTCTGTAAAGCTTATTGGTATCGCCTCTCACTACTCAGCGCGCCCCAGGACAGCCCGCTGGTCAACTGTGGCTTTTGTGCGTGTGTTGGGAACACAGCCCGGCGCCGGCCTGAGGGGCGCGAAGCCCTCCCGGCCCCTCACGCAGGCGGACGCATGAGGGGCCGGAGGGGCTTCGCGCCCCTCTGCCGGCGCCCGCAGCGCCTCCTCGCGCCCTCAGGCGGCGGGCTGGCTCCCCGCAGCGCGGGGTGGTGCCGCGGGCAGGCGGCGCGGGGGCGGCGGCGGCGGCTCCCCGGCATGAACCGGAAGCGCGGGGGACGGAGCGCGGAGAAGCGCTAGCGCCGGTCGCAGCCTCCAGCAGCGGCGAGCGGGCCGCGGCTTCGGGGTCGGCCGTCAGCCCGGAGTCCTCGGGAAAGGTGAGGAGGGATGGAAGGGCTGCCGGGACGAGTTTGAAAGTGCTCGGAGAGCGCTGCGCGGGGCCGCGTGTCCCTACATGTCGCGAACGGAGGGAGGGAAGAAGGGAGAGGCGCCCGCCCGCCGAGTCGTTGTGTGCTGTGGTCATAAGATCCCTCAGGTTGGGCTTTAAGGTGCGACGTCCTTGTCTTCCCCTCTTTTTTTTTTTTTTTTTTCCTTTCTTTCTTCTTTCCCACTCTTCATTCCCGTAGCGCTGCCAGCCTTTCCCTCCGTCCTCTCCCCCACTTCGCGGTGCCTGCCCAAGTTGGTCGCTGTCCGCGCCCACGTGAGCGGCGCTCCGCCGTGCGGCGCTGCGCCTCGAGGTCCCGCGCCGTGCGCCGCTTCCCCTGCCGAGTCCGGGGGCAGAGGGATTGAGACGCGCCGGATCCGCGGGGTCACCGCCTGAGAACATCGCAGCTGTCCGCTGGAGGCGTGCAGTTCGGCGTTGTCAGGACTTTGCCCTTAAAGCTCTCGGAAGCCGGCCTGCGGTACCTGTCGGGAGCGAGCCCGGCGTGCGGGTAGCACGGTGCGAGCGATGGCGGTGCCGGGTTAGCCACAAGGACGGCACCGGGCCGGAGCTCCAGCCTGTGCCCTGCAGCCTTGTGCGGTGCTGGCAGCGGCCCCACACACCCCGCACAGGTGCGGCCGTGCTGCTGCCATCAGTGCGGGGCGGCAGAGCGAGTCCTTCAGGTTGTGCAGTGTGACGGTCTCTGCTGCTGGTGTGGCTCCGGGTGACCATAGAACAGCTTGTTTTCTGAAGTACTCAACTTATTTTGGCTGAGTTTCTTTTCAGTAGTGCCAGAGCCTGTATAAATTCAAATGAAATTAGAAACGTTATTAATGGACGTTGGGCTGAATTCCTGTTCTCTGACACAAAGTGTGTGCTGGTGCTGCTGCTCATATAACCGAGGCACTGCCTGGAGTGCTCACACCTGCATTGCTGCTGCTGGGTCTGATGAGGGGAGGTTGGCGTTACTGTGACTTTGGATTTGGATACATTTAGTTTGGAGGTGCATGGAATTTGTCTGCGTCTGAGCCATCAGCAGTTCACGAGGTGATTATAGGGTCTCTCACAGAAGCTCCTTCTGCAGTACCTCCTGTAGCTCAGTATTGTTAAAGCTCCTTCTCTGTTTTCTGCTTACATTAAGTGACAGGTAACCGTACTTCAGGACACTTCTGTTTTTGCATTTTTGTGGCTTACTGTTTTTTCTTTTTCTTTTTTTTTTTTTGTTAAACTCTCAGTAAAGCTGCAGCTGCAGCAGCCCAGGTTGGTGTCTCCACGGCCCGCAGGCCCTGGTGGATACGGCCCGCAGGCCCTGGTGGATACAAAGGATGATTGAGATCTAAAAATGGGTGGTCAAAGATCCTGGAAGCAAAAGGGCTGTTTTGCCAAATAAGGAAACTTGGCACATTCTGCTGTGTATTTTAAGATAGCACAAGTGTAGTGTGCTACTACTTTATTGGCAATTTGTTGGCAGGATGCCTTCCCAAAAGAAACGCTGAATTCTGCTATGAGGAGCCATACTCTGAGGAGAGGGAGCGAATTACAGTGGGGTTTCCTTGCATAGACATAAAGGTGGTGGTTGCATTTTGGTTTGGAGATATTTTTTTTTGTGTGTTTTGGAGCCATCAAATATCTGAAGCGTCCAGGTGCATGTGCAAGTTGTGAGATGCAGTTTAAAGTCTGCAGACATGTGCTGAGCTGCAGTCACAGTGCAGCTTGTGCTGAACTCTCCCTTCCCGCTGCTTGTGGTTTGCAGGCCACGAAGGGGAAGCTGTCAGTGCCAGGGAGCAGCAGTGATGAACAGCAGGGCCCTGGCTCTGTGTGAGGAATGAAGCAGCGTGCTGCTCCCTGGCCATCCCCCCGCTGCTCAGCCCCTTCTGGGGCACAGGAGGGAGCGCCGGTGGCCACGCTGAGTTTTTCCTATTTTGGTACTCTGAGATGCAGGCAGCGCTCCCCCAAAATGCTTACTGCCAAAAACCAGCCCCAGGCCTGCAAGCCGGTGGCAGGGCTGTTCTCCTGGCCTGGAAACGCGTGATCTGCAAGCATGCTGTGCATAGGTGGAGTGATGCACTTGCTTTGGGTAGACATAAGAATCTGGAGTTTAAGGAAATACCAGATATTTCTCTTAACCAATGGCGTAAACTCAGATTGTTAAGTATCTTTTAGAACAGGATGACAAGTTAATAACTGTGTGTGTAATTGTCACATGCAGCTGTTGCTCTAAACACTTGTTTTCTCTAACATAACAAAGGGATTGATCTGTCTAATTGAGGATTAACTGCCTTGTATCCAGAAACATGGGGTAATATTGAAACAGATTTGTTCTTTCATCTAGAAGAAAACCCTGCACCTACCTTAGGCTGTCATTAATTACAGATCTCTAAATGAAGGGTGTCCCAGCTATGACTCTTTTCCACTTACTCTGGAATAAAATGTATTGGAGAACCTAATCAAAACCCGCAAATTGTTCTTTAAATTGAATTACTTTATTGTATGCTGGTGACTGCAGCATTGGCAGCCGACTGTTGTAGATAAATCTGAAAAGGTGCTAAAGGGATGAACAGTAGCTTCTGGAAATGCTTGTGTGCTGGGCATCACATTGTCATTGCAGAAAGATTTGGGAATTGGTGGAGTTTTAAGCAGCAGGGAGGATGCACACGTGGGTGCTCACTTGTATTTAACAAATGTCTGGTGTGGATGTTGTTGCGTATTAGTAAATGTTGAGGTCTGTTCTTTAGTGAAATCTCAGAGTAACAGCTTGTTCTAACTTTAAGAAGTCAAATCATTTAATAAAATTGATAACCTTTTTTTTGAAAGAGAGTAATTTAAAATAATTGACAGTTTTTCCAAGTAATAAAATTCCTACAGTAAAAGCCAGAAATGTTTGTTTCCTTTGATGCATTTTTCCTTTCGCTTGGCCTTCTGCTCCTTCTGCCATCTCTAACACAACCACCTGCTGTCAGCTGCTTGCACTGTTCAATGGATGGTCCGCTGTGCTCCATAAACTTTTGCCTGTGAGTGGTGTTACCCTTCTGAATAATTCTGCTGTCAGTAGGGAGGTTGTTCTCTTCACCGTTGTTACCCACCTGCATAAGTGTGTGCAGGGCCATGCCTTAAATTGTTCAGATTGGGAAGTTCACCTGTTTTATTTGCCTGCAAGGTGCTATATATTCTGAGGCACAGGTACACACTGTTGGTGTGGGTGGATGGCTGAATTAGAAATGACAAATGGGCTTTTGTTTCTGAAGAGCAGGTGATTAAGCAGCACTGACAAAGAAACATAAAGTCAGAGCTGCCTTCATTATGCTCCTGATCTGCAGGAGTGACCGATTTCCTTTCCCTTGAGCTTTTCCTCAGAGAAAGTGTGTGCTTGGGCAGTGCAGAAGATGACCCTGATCTTCCATAGGAATGCAGGAGATGAAAGGAAAACCAACGACAACACAGGAAGGTTGAAACAAGAATGAAAGGTCAGCAGAAGGGTCTGAGCACTTCTACCAGCAGAGGAGCTGATAGATAATGGAAGAGCAGCCTACATTTCCTGCTGCAGGGATTGCTGCAGCCAGCACTGGGCCTCCTGCGGGCTCCTTGTCGCAGCCCAGCAGCTGCTGCCTCCAGCCTTGTGGGTAGTGAGGAAATTTACAGCACACCAGGCAGTTCCAGAAAAGACTGTATGCTTTTTTTATACAACATGGAAAAAAATCTGAGTGTCTTCATGGCTTGTTTGGACAGTGACAAATTTATGGTCAAAAGATTGTTAATTGTTAATCAACTTATGCACACGTTCTGGAGAACTGGGAGGGGAAAATTGTGCATTTGTGTTGCAAAAGGACTGTTGGTTGTGTGGTGAGCAGAGGTAGGCGGTACATGAAGCTCCCAGCCCCAGACAGCACATGAAGCCTGGTGCCATCCCCTGGAGGCTTGCAGTGCTTTCTGGCACAGAGTAGCTAGATTGGTATAACTGCAGATGTGGTTTTTACCAGCAAAACCAGACCTCTATTTGTTTGCTCTATTCGGACCCATCGCTCTATTCAGACCCATCTCTCCTTCATCAGATGCAGTACGCTCACTCTTCTTGCTTGCCTGTGCAGTAACTCAGTGGTGATTCTGGCAGGTTTGTGGAAGCAGGTGAAGATTTCTCCCACAGTCCTGTGGTTCTGTTTCTGTAGGACCTTGCTTGCTCTGCTTTCTTCTGGAGACCTTACAGCTTGCCAATCCATGATCAGTGAAAAAGGATCCTAAAATTACATGCTGTCCACTCACTTAGATGATAGCGTTGCTTGAAGTCTGCAGCAGGCACGTGGCTTACTTACTGCTTTGAGATCTACGAGAAGGACGTTCTGTTCTGGCAGCCAAAATGGATCGTCTCTCAGAACTGCCGAAGCCGGTCTTGGCACATGCTGCACAGTTTTGCACATTGTAGCTTAGATAAATTACTGTGTGCTCGCGCTGCGCTGTAACGTGCACTGAACTGACTCACTTAGAAGGAGACATTTGTTGTGGCCAGGCTTTTGGGCATCCCAGCACAGTGCCTGTACCTGGCTGGCAGCGGGCATGCCGTGCGTGTGCTTGGCATGCCCGAGCTGCTGTGAGAGCTGGGAGCTGAAAGCACAGCTCTGTTCACCAGCAAGCTCGGTGCTGGCAACACTGGGGCATGTGTGCTTTCTGCACGGCTCCTTCCAAGGTGCTTGGGAGGAGTATTTTTAGTCTCTTCTGTCTCCCAGCTGTTCCTAATAGCTTGTGCAAATAATGTAAACATTTGCACAGCCTGTTGGGTGGCGAGCTTCTAGGCTTTTTCTTCTTATGCTCAGTAGATTTTTGCTGCAACTGTTGCTTGTTGCAACAGGTTCCTGATTTGGAGTGTCTGAAAGTAGGTAAGAATGTCCATAAATCTGTGGTGAGTGTGTAATGATTACAGCTTTTCTCTTTGCAGGTTTCGCTGTGGTATATTTTGTCATTATGAGATGTCGTCTACCAGTGCTTCATTTGTGCAAATTAGATTTGATGACTTGCAGTTTTTTGAAAACTGCGGCGGAGGGAGTTTTGGGAGCGTCTATCGAGCCCGATGGATTTCTCAGGACAAGGAGGTGGCTGTGAAGAAGCTGCTCAAAATAGAAAAGGAGGTAAGAGTTTACTTCTAGTTTCTTTGCTGTGGAAACAAGGACATAAGTGCCTTTTGTGTTCTGTTCTCTTAATTGAAGCAATCTACCCTGGTTTTTATTTGTTTCATTACGTGAGTGCATGTCGTTACAGCAAATACCTGCCAACGGGGCTCTGTCTGCATTTGTCTCTGGTTTAAGGTGCTTTTGTTGTTTTTTTCTTTTTTTTTTTTTTTGCCACCCTCCTCCGCCTTCCTGGTGCAGCAATTCCTCTCTGTTCTGAGCCAGAGGTGGAAGAAAACTCCTGCACCCATGGACCCAGTAATTCTCATTTGATGACACTGACCATGTAATTAGGTGGAAGTATGTAGTGTTTCCCGTCTCTGCCTGTGTTGGTTTTCTCCTCCGTATGCGTGGTCACAAGCACTGTGGCTGGTGTCTATACATTCACTACAGGTGCCACACGTGCTGCCAGGCGCTGCTTCTGCCATGCTGCTGCAGGAGCTCCCGGGCAGCTCTGTGGGCTCCAAGCTGCCCACAGCTGTGCTTGTCTCGCAATGTGGTTTAAGGCTAACCAGCACACCAGTCACCTTCTCCAGTGGCTTTCTCTGGGCCTGGGAAGACAGACGGGTCCTTTAGCAATTCTGTGGGAAAAGGCAGAATGACTGCTTGCTGCAGCTTAGCCATCTGTAAGAGGTTTACCTGGAAATCCTCTTGACCTTTAGCTCTGCACAGCCCCAGCAGAGATGCGGTGCCTGCCGTCCTCGCAGAGCCCTGGACTGTGTGCAGGTCACTACCGGGGCTGCACCATGCAGCAATGGACAGCACCAGACACTGTGTAATCTTACATTTATACAGGATATCATTTTGTACAATATCATTGGAGCGTTTTAGAAAGATAATTACAAGTGGAAGGACTGCAAAGCAGCTGTAAGGATGACATGCTCAGGAAATAACCAGGCACCCGATTTCACCTACTGTTGCAGTTACTGAGTTAGCTTAGTGATGTGATAAGCGTGTTTGATCATGATTAAGCAAGTTACTGTCTAAAATTGTGTGGAAGGATCTCGTGTTTCTTCCTGTTGACGATGGTGAAAGGTGTATGCATTCTGTCCAATATCAGTTTGCACTGCTCTCTGTGTGCTTTTTGACATTAACAAATATTAAAAGTCAAAAGATAAGCAAAATCAGTGTTGGGCAGCGTCAGTAAAGCACTACTTCGAAGCCAGACCACTGGCAGATCTCAGTAGCAATCAGTGAAGCATCTTTATTGAATAGATTCGTCTGTTTTAGATGTGTTGTTTTGTACTACAAACACTTTTGAAAGACTGCTTTAGAACAGTATTACTGCACTTATCATGTCATAAACTATAACAGAATGGGAGATAATGAAGAAAGTAGGACAGCCACTTATTCTATCACTTGTGTATCACCTGATACATTTGAGGCTATTCAAATAACATATTTTTTGTAAACATCCAAATGGAAAATTCAGCTTGTAATGAGGGATACAAGTTGGGAAAAGGAAACTGTATGCTGGAAAGAATTTAGTATCATTTGAGGATTTGTTTAGATATTAATGAAGGCTTGCACCTTTTTCATGGTGGTGTTACAAGTAAAGTTATTGTCCTTGCATATATGGATGAGGATCAAGTCTTGTTTTTCAGAACTGGTTTTTGTCTGGGTAAATGGCACCGGGAGAGGATGTTAAGCAGTAGGTGCAGTCCTGGCTGTGCTGTTCCTGCAAGAATGCTGACAAACTGGAGAGGCAGCTCTGGGAAATTGCAACACGGAGTGGAAAGTAAAGGGATGCAAGGGTGTGAGGGGGACGTGACAGTTAGGAGTGTTGACAGAAGGAGGCAAGTGCTTTCAAGTACAAGATTTGTATGTTTTACTTCAGACTGGTCACGATTTGCAACTTAAACAGAAGGCTGAGTTGTAGTTGGAAGCACCTGGTGTGGACGCCTTTTCTTGGGAGTTCTCAGGAGAGGCAGGATACAGGCAACGGGTGATACCATAAATATGCCTAGAAAGCTTTGTGAGAATCAGTCTGTCAAAAACCTTGGAGAATTAATTAAAAAAAAAAACAAGAGCTTGCTTACAACAATTGCATTTTCATACAAAGAGAATGCTGGGCTCATTTAATCTGGTAAAAAGTAAAGTAAAGTAAAAAGCTATTATAAGAACTAAAGGTTGGGATTTGAAGCCAGACAAATTAGAATGGGAAATAAAGCACAAATTATAAGGACTGAGGATGAGTAACGCTTGGAACAGACTACAGAGAGAAGGAACAGAGTTGAGAATCCTTCCCATCTCTTCATGCCTTTACATTGAAATGAGATGTCTGTTTGGACAACTACTTGTGTCAGGTTGTTGAGCTCAGCAGAAGAGAGCCTGGTGAGGTGTCCTGCCCTTTGAAATGCAGGAGGCCAGCCTCGGTGGTCTAAAAGTCTTTTCTGACCTTAATGGCTGTCTGTCTGTTTACATACGTAGTATGCAGTGTTTGTCTGTAGTATGTTTATCTGTAGTTATGACAATATTGAATGTCAGTGACTTCATTGTGCTGAAAGTCATGGTGAGGCAATGACTCTTGTGATAGCAGTAGGAAAATAACTTGCTCTAACTGTATGTAGATGTTTGGAAAGCTTGCATTTAGTCCAGAAAACTAATTGTTGCCCTTTCTGACTTCTTTGAAAGGAAATGTCCTTTTTAACTCCATGACTGATTGTTTTTTATTTATCTTAACTGCTGCCAATAATCCGTAACAACTGAATAAAGAGAAAACAGAGCAGAGTTGGGAAAAGCTTGCTCAGAGGAATTTCATGCTTGCCGAGTCTGAGGGGCACAAGCCAAGTCAATAGAGCTGTGATGTCATTCTGCAAATATGTTGTATCTGTGCTTCATTTTATTAAACAAACCCAACTAAACCAGGCTTTGTGTTAGCCAAATGGCTAGTAAGTTCCAACATGTAAAACAAAGCATTTTTTGTTCCAGTAGTAGCGGCATCTCAGACTAAAACACATTCTCAGAAAAGCTGATAAATACTTAAAAGAGCATAGCTCGATCAGTTCTCTTCAAAAGTCTTTCAAATGTGGGAAGTCCTCTGCAAGGCACTGCCTCTTTATGGATGGGTAGTAAAGTCTGAGTGCCCAAGAAGAGGTGCATATTCCTGTGGATGAGTACAGCTAAATAGATGCATGGAGAGAGCAACCCTCTGCAAGGCCGTGATTAGAGTATCAGGCCCAAAACTTGGGGCAGAACTTCTGCTGATTAAGCAAACCTTAAGTGTGTCTTGAGTGATTAAGTAACAGCAAGAACAAATTTAAATTGCAGTTTTGCTGTCCTGTATGAGCACTCTGGTAGCGTTTGGTTTTAAAGGGATTATTTTATGGGAAATCAGACTACTGGCATGATGTTTATGATGCACACAGGGCAAGAAGAAATGCCTCTGCTGATCAGGACTATGCTTCTTCGCTGTGAGCTTCGTGCTACTGGAGTTTTACCTGAAACTTGCACTTAATTGTAATGTGTTTGCGCTCTTGGAATGCTCTGTGGGTTGTGAACTCTGCTATCATTGAGCAGTAGTGTTACATCTAGTTTGCTTACTTCAGCTGTTGAAACTGTAGCACTCGTGTAGGTTCCGTGCAGTATGGCTGCTCTTGGAGCCCTTCCCAGGGCTGGCAGTAGCCTCAACAAGCTGTGGAGGGAGGTGGGGACACCAGTGAAATGCAACTGAGATCTTACTGGAAAGTGCTGCTGCTGAACTAACAGCCACTCGTGCAGAAAACATGTTAATGGGGTCTGATGAACAGCGCCTGCCTTGTTCAGTCATGTCTGTGCCATGCAAATGGATTTTATGAGGCTCGAGAATAAAAGCATGTTTTTGATGGTTTTTGTGCCATATTGCTGGAAGTTTGGCTGTTAGATTTTCTCGCATGTAATACACTTGTACAATAAGCTTTAAGGGATCTTTTCAACTACTCTATAAAACTTTTCATATGGAAAATAATGCAGCTGGTTTCTTTTTTTATTTTATGATCCACTTTTGGAAGGGACTGTTCAGAAGATGTTGGTTGTGCCTGTAACTTTCAAACTCCATGAGTTAAGTTTAATCATCAGCATGTCGGTGGCCTTACCTCACTCATATGTTTGTACTCATAACAGAGTATGTGGTAATTTTAATATGGGTCATAAGAGCAGGACTGGGAATGGCTTTCAGGAGTAACAAGAGAAAAACAACAGTGTAAAATCGAGCAAAACAAACAAAACCGAACTGAAATTGATACAAAGCCCAGACAGAACTTAAAATAAGTACATGTTTTTGCTTGCAACTTATAGCTATTAAGGGTGCTTGGGTGCCAGTCTTGAATGATCACTTCTTTCTGGAATCTAGCTGTAATGAAGGGCAATATCGATGCTTTTTAAATATTTTATTAGTTCTTTCCAAGAGCTTCCGCTTCCATTAGCCCTTTCAGTTCTGAATTGGTCAGTTTGTAAAGTGATTCAAGAGAACATCTTGAGAGGGCAACAAACCCAGGGCTCCCAACCTGTGCTCCCTGCATGCATATAGCATTGTAAATGAGCTGTGAAAGGTGACCCAGAGTATTTCCTATAAGCATGGGAGTCAGACTTCCCAGAGATCTGCACTTATACTGGAAAATTACAGAGGTCTTTTTATTTTTTCTATTTTTTATTTTTTAATGGTCGAATATCCCCAGTCTAAGGATCTCATGGGTACGTTTCCAGCCCCATAGTTATCTAAAGAAATGCTTCTGTATTTTGTCAAAAATTTTATTTCTTTTCAGCTGTACTTATTATATTGATCGTAGGTCTTAAAATGGCTTTTTTTTTTTTTTTTTTCCAATACTGTGATTATTTTGTAGGTGTTCTTTGTTTCTTTTTTATATTTTGTTAAAGGAAATGGCTTAGAGTGCTTCTCTTGTGCTTAGGTATTCCCAGAAGGTATCAGAAGGATACTTGGTGCCCTTGCCTGTTCTGTGGCAGCTGTGAGGATGGGCTCAGGTGCTCCTAATGTCTTATACTCTGCATCTCACAAAAAATAAACCACGGTGAATAGGACAGACTTCTGCAAAACATCTCTGGCTGTGTCTGTTTTTGGTTTTACCCTACTCTTGGCCTTCATTCAAGAGAGATTTTCTTGAGAACTCTTTTTTTTTTTTTTTTAATTATTATTTTTGTAAAGGAATGTCATGTTCTCAGATCTCAGGAAAGTCAGTGCATTACGAGATTTTCTTAGTGGATGTTTTGGTAAAAATGTTGTAAGTATGAAGCAGAATATGCATTAAAACCAAAATGAATTCAAAGCCGCACTGGTATTTGGGAGATACCAGTCTAATGAAAAAATCATTCAATGTTGCTAGGTACGTCTTTCCTGGGAAGAAGTGGCATGGCTTTCATTTTGCCTGTTTTAAAGAGAGACTGTATTTTGCTACATTTTATTGTACTGATTTTATTATTATTTATTTGTGTGTTTAAACGTTTTATGGCAAGGTTTTCATTAGATGACTAACATCTGAGTATTTGTAGTACAAGCTGTGTGGCTTATTGAGATTTTTTGACCAGCTTAATTTGAGCTTCTTACTGGCTGGCGTATGCGTAGTTGTTCTAAATCGAGCCAATTATGGCTTAATTTGATTTAGACATCAACTTCAATGAAACTGGCATGGAAGACTCAGACTGGCACTCGGTGTTTTCAGAAGTTATTTTGGTTCGCTTGAGACACAGTGACCGTCAGTGTTGTCATCTGAGCTTGCAATAAATGGAAAACACTTTTGCAAGCGCTGGTGAATCTTGCTACAGACTCATGTTAAGAAGTTATCCTATATATATGTGTATCAGCTAAAATACCAGATTTTGTACTGAAATTGTAAAGAGTGAAGTACACATTTTCTCCTGTTGACCCTTAGACATCTGTGAACAGTAACTTCGCAAACTTGATGAACGGCTAAATAAATAAAAATGCATTGGATTTTTTGTGTTTCTGCCTTTCTCCCGATTCTCTTGAGTAATCCTGAAATCGGCCAAGGTAAAGAAAAGCTACTGTGTGTGTGCTGTTGGCCAGGCAAATGCAGGCAGTTTTCATAGCTCAGTTAAGGCACGTGCATTGTCCAGGAGTATCTGTGAGGGGTCTGGGACCCTTTCAATTTGGTTGTCTTTACATTTGCATTTTCAGAAGGTGCAACATCTGCATGCAAGTGTTAACACCAGTTTCCTACAAATTGTCAGTAAATAGCCTTTCTGTAAAGGAAAAAATGTGTTTCTGTTGATTATTTGAATAGCAATCTTCCTTTTTGTTTTTGTACTCACAATATCCAGCCTGTCTTGTTATTCTTAAATGTTTTTCCAATTTGAAATTAATTTAATTCCATTATATAATCTCTCAAAAATAATTCTGCTGCAAACTTTTGTTACTGCTGGTGTTGCCAGTAGATACTTTGTCTCTATTAAGGCTGGTTTGTTTGTTTTTCTCTAGATACATTTCTCCTTTTTCTGTCATCTCTTTGCATGGGCTCAGTTATTATTTACAATTTGGAAGAGAGGTTGTGCTGCTTATTTCTACATGCCAGTAACCTTTGACATCAAATTGGTGCTCTTGTATGTCCCCTCCCACGACATTCGCTGACCCTGGGCTTCTGTTGAAGTGAACAACAACTGTGGAGTGGTATTTTGGGATGCTGAAGCTGTACTGAAGCATCTGTGTAGGAATCTCACAGATGTAGAAGAGCTCCTTTTCTCTCAGAGTGCTGTTTTAGGCTCTTTGCTAACTAGAACTCAAACAATTGAGAGTTAGTTCAGATTAGTCTTATCTCTACATTTATCTAGCTCTTATTTTCTTAAAGCAAAGTTAAGATAATGAAATCGCCCTACAAGAGGCTTCTATTAATAACTTTATGGTAAGTGCTTGTGTTTGAGGGACAGGTGACAATCAAATATCTGTGACCAGCTTTCGAGTCCATTGGTGTTGCAGTTTCTGGGAGCTCTCATTAAATAATCCACATGCATTGCCACGTGTGGAATGGCACGTTACCGTTTCTGATGATACCACAGTTGCTGCTGAGGTATATGAAAGTGTTTTAAATTTCTTGCAACTTTTCTGTCTTGCTGTATGTAAGTATGTGGTTGATGAAATGCAGTTCAGAGCTGTGCTGTGCCCTGCACTGTGGAGCCAGCAGCCTGTTCCCACTCTTTGTTACTCAAAGCTGAGCAGAACAGCTGTAGTCTTGACTGGAGTACCCCAAAATACCTGCTGCATGCATTGTGGCAGTGCCATTCCGAACTGTTCGGTTTTGTCCCCTGCCACTAAGGGTCTTGATAAAACTAAGTATGCCCTCCTTTCTTGCCTTGTTTTTTTCTTTCTTTTTTTTGTCTGTAATTTTTCCCTAGCTGCACATGAGTTGCATGAGGGGGTAGGGCACAAGATTTCATTGAAAGCAAAGTTGAAGAGTACATAGATTCTAACTTTGTCTGAAGCATTAAAATCAGTCTGGTTTTAATTGTAAATGATGCAGCTCTGCCTGTAAAGCTTATTGCGTGCTTACCTATTGCCACTTATTAAGGTGCTGATAGAGAAAGTTTCCTTTTTAAGAGGACAGTATAAACAGTGAGAGGGAGCACTGCAGCCTGTTTATTTTAGCAGGCGGCTGCTGAGGAGCCCAGGGAACAGCTCCAGAGTTAACCCTTCTCTCACACTCAATTGATCACACAAGCATACAGGGAGATCGGGCCAACAGGGCAAGTAAGGAGCTGCTGTCCTGGTCCAGCTGCCTTCAGACTGCCCTGTGTGCCATCTTTTGTGTGTTTTGTGGTCCCCAGGTAAAGTGCTGGGGAGAAATGCTGTTTGCAATCATTCTGCACAATTTTCTGTTTTTGAAAGCCACTGGAAGCCAGGTAGCAGAAACGGCAGCGACCATTTCTATGCCACCTTGGTCCCCTCCAAGGGGCTCAGGGCAGCTGGGCCCACGGGATGTGGCAGCGCTGGGCCTCACTGTGAGGGGAGTGTGCCATGTCTGTTCCCTTCCTCCTCTGCCTGCATTTGTGTTCTACTCTCAGACTCCCAAAACCTGAGGCTTGTGATGGCTGTGTGTTTTAAGGAAAGGAGAGAAAGAAACATGTCGTGATGCACACTGTGATTGCATTTTTTGTGTGTGTGCTGGGCATGTGATTTTCTAGTAGGTATATTAAAAACAAGCATAGTTGGTTAAAACAAAAGACCTGAAAACTTTGAGTTTCAGGTTTGAGTTGCTGCAGGAGGCGCAAGGAAGCTGTTGGTGGACAGAGGATTCAGTTGTCTGATATTGAGTTCACGTTTGGAATGTGAGGAAAAAACATGCAGACTGTGCAGTCATCAGCTTTTACATGAGAACATGGATTTTTATCTGGCAGAGACAGGAGATGAGATGTGCGTAGGTTGTTGTTCTGGAAACTTGCAAAGATAATCTAATTGCTGCACCTTCTGGTGAGTGACTGGCATTTTCCAATATAATATCTTTCCCTTTGTAGAGTCACAGAACAATGAAAATGTAATGCGTGCCAGTGTGCAGTTAGAGGGCAGAAACATCGCAAAATTACTTTTTGTCTAATCATATAATAACCTTTGTTTTAGTAATGCTAGGTGTGTTTGAGATGATCCTATCAGCCATGGTTGCTTATGAATAGTTGTTGCTATTTTTCCAGTGAACTGTGCACCTTTAGTCTTCTAAACCGAGGAGGAGACTTTTTACTTTGATTTCTTGGCTATGTGTCTGCGTGCGCTGGATAAAGTATGTAGCAACAGATGGATAAAATCCAGAGCTGTTGAACTAATTTTGCTCTGGTCACATTGCAAACCACTTCCCTGTTGGTGCTGTATTTCTGGATGGAGGACTATAATTTCTCACTGACGGGGAGTAAGGCTCAGTCCTCCCAAGGTAAACAAGCATACCACTGTTACTTAATAAACTTAAAATGTGTGGTGTGAAACCTCCTGCCTTTTTATTCTTATGTTATCTGGAATGTAGTAAAAAGAGAGAGATTGCTTGCTTGTTCCAGGCCGTTACTGAGAGGAACATTGAGTAATGGCACTAATGGGGTGCCTGCCTTAATAAATTCTTTCAGGGTAAGTGACACTTGATTCTGTGACAACACTGGCATTGGCTGTTAGCACGAGTGACATGTTCATTGCCTTGAAACTGTGACCCAAGTTTCCTTTTTGGGAAGGAAAAAAACCCATAGACCCCTTCAAAGACTAGGGCAGTTGCTTTGTTTGTCTTTTAAAATCTCTGTTTCTGCCTTTTTGCTTGGTCAGTGTTTAGAACCATTAAAAAAGTAAACGTGACATGAGGACCGAGATCCTGCAGCTAGAGCTCCTCTATAATTACATATTCGGCCACAACAGTACAAAGGAAAATGAGAGTCCCTTTTTCTTTATGTACCACATTTTAGTTTTTCCTTAGGTTTAAATTGGCATTTTGGACTGTGTTCACTGGAGCCACTGAAGAGCTTATCAGGAAAAGAAGGAAACAGAGGGAGGGAAAGAAAGATAGATTTCCAAATGACAACCTTTTGAATAGTCCAAGTTCAATCCCTAAAACAAAAAGTGGGATCTTTTTTTTTCTAAATAATGTGCTCTACAGTCTCACCTCTCATCTTGAGAAACATGAAAGAGCAAGTAAAAGAGATGACCCAAATCACAGAGTTCCTTTGAAAGAAGAAATTCAGCTGTTTTGAACACTTACAATCAAAGGAAGTGGTTTCCCTAATTACATGAACTATGTGAAATCTCTCAGAATAGCTCTTCCACCCCAGGATTCCTTGCACTTTAGAAGTTTGCATAAAAGCTCACATGGAGAATCAGATGCAAAGTGTTTGATTCAAATTTTATTAGACAGAAGTGAGCATACATTCATATCTCTGGGTTTGACAGCTGGTTGGGTTTGGACCACAATCCTGGTTTTGATGGATTTCAGTCCTATACTTTAAAATCTTTCACTCTTCAGGTTCTCTGGTGAGATGCCCCTTTCAAGAGAAAAGTGGAAATGAAAAAATGGAGAAGGGATAGAGGGGTGCTTTTGTGAGCTTTTGGTTGAGGTTTCTTCACCCTGATTAGGCTATTCATTGTTGCAAAAATCCATCCCTGTATACAGCTTTTAAAAGAATGAGGAATTTAATTCCCTCAGAATTTAAAGAAGCCATCCATCTTAAAATACCTATTTGGAAGAACTGGGATCTGAACTATATAATTTCAGTATACTTCTGGTACCACCATTTACTTCAACCTGTCAAAATGCTGAATTCAGTACAGCCTTTCAGCAAAAAATGGATCTGTTCAGAAGGCTGTTACACCTTCTGTTTTCTTTTTGTACGCACAAAATGATAAAGGTACATTAGTCTGAACTAAATAGTGGCTATATACAGAAACATGCAGGATACTTCTGAAGGCTTCGCATCTGTTCATCAAGATTTCCTTTTCAGAAGAACGGTTTTGGTTTTTTGGTGGTTTGGCAGTAATGGGAACAAAGCGTATCATGAAGATCCTGAAGCAATGTCACGATAATTTTAAAATATAAGCTAAAGTTAGATGCACCATTTAGCCGATTGAAATGCTTAGTTCAGTGTGTTAGTTCATGGAGTATTAAAACTCCAGATTTTGCCAAATAGGAGTGCAGTTTTATTTCTCCCCCCCCCCCCCCCCCCCCAGGAAATGTCTTTATTTTGCTAACAGGTATATTACCTACTGACATGGTTAGATTTTAATGAAAGTTATGAGTGTTAATCACAAAACTGTTTGTCCTCTAAATGCTAGAGGTGGGTATCTAATCTTTATCCATTTAAACTGAAAGTGATACTTCCTTGCCAAACAGCCCCTGAAACTAATAACACAGAGCAGTCCCTGAAGACCCGATATGAAGATTTCACTCACTAGTGACTGCATAAGTTATATTTTCCAAGTTTGCAGTAATACCATCATACTTGCTCTTTACAACAGTAATTCCCAAATGGTCTGTTTTCCCCTCAGAGTCAACTACAGTAATTTTACCTAGATTTGATAAAGATAGTTGATGAAATTGGCACTGAAGGGAGGCCTCACAGCCCTCTAAATTGCAACAATTCAAACGCAAGAAGGGGAAAACCCAGAAGGATTGTGAGTGCCTTCTGGGTGCACAGGATCAGCCAAACCCTCTTTATGGTAACACTTAGACTGATAGCAAGATGTCACTGACTGTTCAAAGAGGAAATGTTTCTTTGGGTGTTTTTTTCCTACCCAGACTGCATCTTTTCTGTAAGAAGTAACCATCCTGAACTCCAGTTCTTACTTTTCTGTGCAGAAGAGAGGACTTTTCGTGGAATCAGGGACACGTGTCCTAGAAGTGAACACCAGAGCAGTGTGCAGCACGTTTGCAACACATACTGCAAAGGTGGAGAAATTCTTGTAACTGTACACCACTCTGGCAGGGTGATGGCACAGTCAAAAGAGCTCTGCCTGTGCCATCTGGAGAGCTGTGTCTCGTGATCAGCTTTGCTGAAGCATGGTTTTCTTGGTTGAAGAAGAATCTTTAAGGTTTTAAGTGTTGTCTGTCCTGAAAGGGGCGTGGAGAATTGTACGTGCTCATGTCCTTCCTTGCTGGGGGGTTGATTTCCCTCTGCCTCTAAATCAGAGCAGTCCTCAGAGGAGTTGTTGTTTACCTCTGGCACTGGAAAGTGGGAAGCAGTGGTATGTGCAATGCTCTTATTCTTCTACCCCAGAAGACATGCTCCAGGTTTGAATGAGCTCTTTATCAGTGAAGCAGCACATAGCTCCTGAGCCCTGGACTTGTAATCCTTGTGGTACTCTGAGCGGAAACAAAGCAGCAAGCATGTAGGGACAGATGAAGGAAATGTTACACGTTGAGAACTGTCTGGCTGATCCGCAGAAGGGACAATTATTTGGAGATGCAGATTGGTTTTGCTGCATTTGTTTACATAGCTGCAGCATGTTGTGTCCTCCTAGGCTTTTCAAGTACAGCCCATGTGAGAGGGTGGTTTCATTATTACAGTGCATACCGTGACCCTGGTCCTGAAGTTCCTGTGGGTTCATGAAATACCACATTCCAGCTTCCTTTTTACTGTTTCATTTATTAGAAGACCTTGGGAAGCCCAGGCAGAATGGCAGAGGAAATAGTGTGAAATGTTTTGTAATCACAAAACAGATTATCTGAGTTTCTCACTGTTTTTTTAAATATTCTTATTTCCCATTGGGTTTGTATGCACCATTTATTTCTAATTCCTGGATTTTTTTTCTAATAAAACAATGAAAGACAAAATTAAAATTAAGTCTGGAGGAGCAGATTACTGGAAGTAGCAACAAATAGAGAAAAGGCAAAGCTGACTGCAGGATGTTCTTTCCCATGCACGTTTACTCCCCAAATATACTGTGCTTACATAGTGGAGTATTACTGCAGTACTGTTGTTTTTGTGTTATGGACTGTTTGTCTATGCAAATTAAAACAGTTCTCAAAAACATTTGGTACACTCATAGTGTCAGAGAGTGAAAAGTAATGGCAGATGCTGTGATTCTTCCTTGTAACTATCTTAAGAGGAAATTCATCTGCTTGCATGCATTCTCATTCATCAAGCCATCACAAAGGTACAGGCACTGGTCTTGGGCTTCACGTTTGGAATACACTAAGTTGTGTGACTTCACTGCACCTTGTACATCTGCTGCATATAAAACGTAGAGCCACTGCCTTCACAGGATACAGGATCCCTCTGTAAATAGTAATTGTCACTCTTCTGGGTAGAATCTTCCAGATTTTCAGTTTCTGCAGAGTTCAAAGATATTGGTATTCAGGTTACATCTTTTAAAACTATTTTGAAACTTGTAGTAAGATAGAAATGCAAATTAAAAAAAAACAAACAAACAAGAAATAAAGGTTTATTTATTGAAAACAAATTTTGTATAACAAAGAATAGAAATGGAATGGTTCTTAATGACATGTCTTTATAAGTAGGTGGCTATGAAGAAGTCTAGATAGGATAAGGAATGTATCAAAGAGAATGAAGGGAAAAACTGAACCTACATGAGAAGTATAAAGTACAGCAGTGTTGTAAAAAATGTGTTTTTATGATATTAAGCCTGATTTATAAATATTGCAAGTTTTTCCTTACAGTGTTTATTTCGGACATTGTTCTGTTTGAATATTTTTAGCCTTAATGGCTAAAAGATTGAAGTTTCATGAAGGCAGCATGAAGTAAAATAAAAATGAATCTACATAATGGTGAGAACTTCAGATTTCAGGATTTTTGTCTTGGCACCTTTTTTTTTTTTTTTTTTTTGTCCATCACTACCTAGGAGTAGCATTTGAGCCAAGTTTCTAAGTAAAATGTAATTTTCAAATTTTCAATCTCATATAAAGAAGAGTGACTTTTGTGGAAAGCAGTTGAAGATTTTTTCCTGAAGCCTTCGTTTTGTGGGAGTGGTGTCTGTAGTCATCATGGTCTGGGTGCAGGCATAGCTGGAGAGCTGCAGAGAGGGCTGTGGCTCTGGCTGTTGCTTGCTGGGAAGGCACTGACTGAAGGGCAGTGATGCTCACTTGAGAAGGAATGAGTGATATTTTTGTGGAGTTTGGTGTTGTGTTCCCCCAGAGGCTGTTGTTAATCTAAGCAGGGTGAAAGGGAGATAGATCTGTCTGTAGCCTGAGGTGGGATGCTTACTGCTTAAGTAGAGGAAAAACACTTGGGAAGTCACAGAAACTGTTTTTTCCTCTGAGCTTGGGAGGAAAGTTGATTTGTTGTTCTTCTGTGATAAAGCCAAAACTGGAAGCAGTCGCAGGGAAGACTTTTATATATGAGAAATTTTTACAGTTGCAGATAAAACTGCTGATGTGTGTTATCCCAATAGTGCATTAAAGGAATGTACAGCAGTCAGAGATTCAGATTATAATGGAGGCTTGTTCTCTTGAGATACTGCAAACTTGTGCTGTGACATAAGTAAATGTGTCATGGGCAATGCATCTTGTCTGTGAAGGAGCCTCTAACGCTTTGTCTGTAACTGGAGACTATTTTCTCTTTTTCATTTTGTGTCAGCTGGTCACTGCTAGAATTTCTGTGCTGGAAGTTTTGTGTCTTCAAAATAGGTGTTCCCTGGGTGAGGTTTGTGATTCTTTGGTTTTCTGTAGTCTCCGAGGGGATATAGTTTTTGAGTGATAACTGAGGGGGTGCTTTCTACATAGCTCTCAGCCCATTTGGAAAGCAAAACCTCACATGGCTCCCCAGCAATTACTGTTAAAACATAATGGGGAAGTATCATATATTTTCTGTTCTCATTATTGTCAGCTCAGCCTGTCCTGTTTGGGGAAACTTGTCTGGAATTTTAACAGTCACTGGGGTTCCAGAAAGCTGGGATTGTTTAATCTGGAGGAGGCTCAGGGGAGACCTTATCACTCTCTACAACTCCCTTAAAGGAGGCTGTGGTGAGGTGAGCATCTGCTTCTTCTCCCGGGTAACAGTGTTAGGACAAGAAGGAATGGCCTTAAGTTACATCAGGGAGGCAATGGTTCTGACTGGATTATGAAGAATTTATTCTCAGAAAGACTGGCGAGGTATTGGAAGAGGCTGCCCAAGGAGGCAGTGGAGTCGTCATCCCTGGAGGTGTTTAAGAAAAGGACAGATGTAGTACTTAGGAATACGGTTTAGCAGGCAGTGTTGGTGCTAGGGGGATGATTGGACTTAGATTATCTTACAAGTCTTTTCCAACCTTTATGATTCAGTGAGTCTAAGCACTGCTGCTATCCAACTACAGTAGGTTGGCCTTAAATAACTCTAAGATAGGAGGAGTAAAGTGAGTGCTTATGAAGAGCTTGATATTGTTTTTCTTAGTCAAATTACAATTTTTGAAATTGTGTTTGAGAAAATACTTGAATGTAAATACAACTGGTTCAGAAGAGTTGAGCAGGATCCATGACTAGAGCTGCTGCAATCTTTGTTGGAGTCCTAGTGCTAGCTGTACAGCAGATGCTGTATAGAGATCAGTCTTGCTCTTTTAAACTGCCTCATCCAGATCCCTTACTAATACTCTGTAATCTCAAGCTGAAAATCAGTGCTCTAGTTAGATAAATATGGACTTTATCCAGACATCTCTTTGATACTATCTTCTCTTCTGATGCTTCTAAGCACTGCCAGAATTTCCTTGAGAGGGGCTTGGTTTTGCCCATCACTGTTGTACCAGAACATTTTTCCACAAGGCCCGTATGAGATTTGTAGTGACTTTGATCTTGTAAATAATTTCCACTGATATTTTTCCATTTGTTGAGTCTGAAAAGCTTATGTTGCATATTAGCCATGATAACCATGATATTTTTGGCTGAGGAATGAGAATTGAGATGAAGTGAGCAGGAGGCCAGAAAGTTTTCATATTTCGTTATTCCTTAGTATTTTAGAAATGTTATGGGGTTTGTTGCAGGCTTATGTTCAGAGTGCTTGAGAGTAAATGCCAAAACTTTCTGACATTGGGAAGAGAAGTGACAACTACTGAAAAGCAAGTGGTCTGTGGGAGCTCAGGTATTTCAGAGGTGCCATTGAGTCCCCTAATTGATTGCTTCTACTCAATTGCTGGTGTTGTGTTGCAGTTGGAGACAGCTTCTTACTGTAAATTGGCCTGAATGAAATATTTATACTCATTTCTAAACTCCTAGACCACTACGGATGCACTGTTTATGAAGGTTCTAGGGACTGTGAATTACTGTGAAAACTACTCCTGCTCCTGGCAGGTCTTTATCAGGTGCTTTAATAGTATTGAATGCTGATGCTACTCAAGCTGTGTGCTGTTCCTGTGGGTTGTGTCTGGGTATAACAAATTTTTAGTTGAAATCTGTGTGGAAATTAGTTGTTTGCTCATGATCTCTGCGCTATTTTTATAAATTGCAGTGTAGCTGTACCTCAGAATGCAGTTTTCAAGCTTATTAAGCCTTTTGTAAGGATATCCTGCAGACAGTTCACTTGCTTAATTTTATCTTAAATGCTGCAGCTTTTGTCTCTTCTCTGACTGATAGCAAGTTTTTAACCCTTGTCACAAAGAAGACTAACAGTGTGATTCTGTGATTGCTTGGTGACTGCTGGATGGGCTCTGCGAGCGTGCTGTAGTTGGCTGCTGTATGGCAGTGGCAGCACCAAGCCGGTTAGCTTCATCAGAGTCCCTTGTACTGCATAAAGCAGAGGGTCTGCTGCCACGTTGCTAGGAAAAAGATCTCCCTGTGATTTTGGGAGGGCTCAACCTACTTTCCATACACTGAGCAAACCTTTATTTTACTGTAGTTTGAAGGACGTGTTCCAAATTCACTCGGTAGTACTTCTGATGTTGTAATATTCAAATTATCCTTGAAACTGCCAAATTTAATGCAAATAAACTGCAAAGGTTTGTGTAAAAAGTTACAGGAGACTATAAAACTCAGTTTTCTTTTTGAGAGGCTCGTATGCATTTTCTAATACACGGTAGGATGTTTTAAAATAAATTACATAAGATTGTGTGAGCCTGTAATATCGCATATAAATTTATGTCCATATCATTTCAGTGCATTATGCTATGATAGTTTAACAGATTTGTGGTATCTTGGTAATGTGCTTTTTCTTTTTTTCCCCCTCTGAGGCTGCAACCTCAAAGTCAGGGCAAGCTATATTAAATTAAGTGTCCGTTCCTGCCACTCCATTTAAAAAAAAATTAAAAAAAAAAAAAATAAAAAAATAAAAAAAATAAAAATGGTGTGATGATAAAACAGATTTACTATAAGATGAGTATTACTTTCCTTTATATTTCTACTTCTAGTTTCTGGGACTTGTAACAGTGTAGGACATGATTTTGGATGCAGATTTGATGCTTTCAAACACTTGCTCAGTCAAAATGCTTTTAAATATGTGTTTTGTATGTCATAATAGATGTACTTAGGATAATGTAATTCTGCTGTTGATAACATTGCTGGTGGTATCACTGCGAGAACATAATTTTATCCTTTTTTTTTTTTTTTCCTAAGATTTACAAAAGAATATTCCAGTAGCACTGCATATATGACTTTCTTCTAAGAACAAATGCTGATAGAATTTAAACTTCTTGTTAATAAGCTATAGGAAATAGCTTTTTAACTGGGATAAGTGATCCTACAAATGGACATGAAAAGAACCCCAGCCTCACACAACTGTAATACACAAGAATTGCTTTAAGTAATGCGAGTGCTTTTCGAAATAGGGGATAACTCAGTTCAGTTGGGAGGGTGCCCACACTCATCAGAACAAGTGATAACTTTTATTTGCACTTAGAAGATCTCACTGAGGATTCTTTGGCTCTGCCATGTTGATGTGATTTTCCTCTTGCTTTCTTGTTATCAGTGACAGTTTAATAGATCTAACAAAATTTCTCTTAATGGGATTATCAGTGTGCTTTGCTTATTAAGAACATCCTTCTTGGGGGGGGTCCTAAAGTGCAAAACTTTCATATTTGTTTCTTAGAAAAGTTTTTGAAGAAACAGTCTAAACTGTAGGCAAATTCATAAATGTTTAGCTTGTATCTACTTGGATTTTCTATTTAGTGTTCAAAACTGTAGTAATTGCATAATATCCCTACTGTATGATTCTTTTTAAGAATGTAGTATTTCTGAAATTCTTTAGGTATTCCCTTATTAATTGCTTATTTTGACTTGAAAATTTGTTTCCACTAATAGATAACTGTCCAAGACTGTGGCATGGTAATTATCCAAAAGAGCTAAGTTACATAAACTGTTCATGTATCCTGCTCATTAAGATTTGTATTAAGTTTAGCTTTTTAGAAAGAACAGAAAGAATGAGGTAATAAAAATTATTATCTGGCTCCTGGCAAAAGTATTCCCATGTGATTGTATAATGTATGTGTCAAAGCATGTAAAACTTAAACGTTGTGTGGAAAAGTATTCTTTTTTTGGCTGGATGATTTGTCAGCATTGCATAAAAGAAATTGGAAGCCTGTAGGATTCTAAGATGCACGTTTCATTTGTGTTTTGTATTTGAACTGTAGCATTTGATGCTGATTGTCTTAGTATTGTGCACCTAAAACAAATTTGGGTTCCTTTATCTAGAGGAATGAGTGTCATGAGCACTCCTTCTCCATCATTCCAATAACTTTTGAGTTGATTTACTCTCTCATTGTCAACTGTTTTTTAACAAAGGACTGAGCAATGCTTTGTTTTCACCTTGCTTACGAAAACGAAAGCTTTCACAGAGGATGAAAGAAAGGATCCTCTTCCAGCCAAGAGGTAAACAGTCTTGTAAGGAACAGCTTCATGTACTGTATACATCAGTCATTTTGCAGAAATGCATTCCTGAGGTACAGGGAAGTTGCAATTCTAATGTGCACTGACTGAATGTGTTTTTCATCAGAGATCTGTAAATAAATGTTCAAGATTAATTTGTGTTAGCATTCTTTTTTTAAAATTTGATTGTCAGTAAATAGAACAATTTTAATGAAGCATCAGCTCTTCCAGATGCCCTTTTATTAGACTGTAAAGACATGAGAGTAGCTGTGTTGTAAATCTCCCAAGAACATGACAGAGGTCAAAGCCTTTAAACTGCTAAAGACTTAAAAGATGTTTTCAGAGCTGCCCTAAGTGTGTCTAAATACCTTCTTAATAAATGTGACAAACATTTATTTGGAAAAGTAAATAACCAAACTATTGCTCAATGTAATAATAAATATTAGAAGGCTCTTAAGGATTGTTGTATTAATCAGATTCCTTGAGTGGCTAACCATTTCTAACCCTGTAATTTTGCAGAGAATGATGGTGCCTCTTACTGTGCAATTAACTGATTTATTAGCAGCAGAGCTGGTTGGCGGCTGGCTACCCTGATGGTCTCGCATTTATTTCTCATGTTGATCCTAAACCACAGTGCTTGGACCAGGGTAGAAGGCATGCAGTACTTAGTCCTCTCCAGCCAGCCACTCCACAGGTACCCAGCAGAAACAGCGATTAATTTGCTGTGGGACCAGTTTGTCCAAACTTGAACAAAAAAAGTCTTTTGATGCTGAGAAAACACTGTTGACAGATGTTGTTTTGCAGATCAAGCTGCGCTGCTGGAATAGGTTCCTTGCCCAAGCTTTCAATCAATTGTCTTGACTAAAAGTGTGAGTTAAACAATTTCGTAGCCTACTTTCAGAGCAGAGTAACTCCAGCAGAGAGAGAAGTTTGGTCTTTGCTAACTTCAGCTGAATCAGGACCAGGAACTCTGACGAGAGCAGCTGGTGCAAGGAGCTGCAGGCAACAACACAGCTGTATGCAGAGTGCCTTGGTCTGCATCCTCTCACACGTGGCTGCAATTAAAGATCTGACGATAAGGCCTTTTCTGCATTCCGGGATAGTGCCAAATCAGCACTGGATGGCCATTGCCTGCACCTGCAGTCAGTATGACCTTGGAGATGTTGTCAGAGCTGAGCTGTGTGCTGCTTCTTCAGCCCTTGTCAGCACTGTAGTTTTACCTGCAGAAAACATTGCAGTTGCAAGTATTTCTGCATAGCTATTTGTACTAAAAACGTGAGAGCAGTACTAGCAGGTCCTGAGGCAGCTGTAGTGGCATGTCAGCCGTAGATGAGGTAATTGACACTTCCACGTACGTCAATAAGCAGAGATTTAACAAGTATAAAAATAAATTATCCGTTAAGCACTACAGTGCATAACCCAGACTGGTTCATAGGACACAATCATTTTGTACACTTAGAGTTTATCTTAATTCCTACTTATACTGTAGGTTTCTGTGAATATCTGGTGGGTTTGATTTACAGTAATACTACAAGAGCTAGTAAGTGAGTATTCAGTTAGAATGTTTTTAATGTCTTTTGTTCTGACCTTGAGTTTCTTGATAGTGGTTGAATTTTATAAATAGTGGATTAGGTTTGTTTAGACCCTTGAATACCTCTGCCTTTGAGAAATGACATCAAGTTTGTCTTAAGGGAAGTCTGTCAGCAGCACGCAGGAGAGGCATATAATTTTTACCTGTACTTGTGGTGTAAATACAAGGCAGGTAGTTTTAGCATGGTTTGTTGATCAGTACCAAATTGTGACTAAGTTTATCATGAGACTAAGAACAATATTCAGCTCCATGTATGCTTGAAGAAATCTGAGAAGTATGCATTGGCATATTTAGATTCTACTTTTCTTTCAGCTGAGCCTTCTGTAGTTCTATTTCAATCCAGCATTTAAAGAAATTAAATTCTTTCACAACCAAAAAGTAATATAATGAAGTAACTAAAAATTTGCTACTCGTCATCAGAGTGGCTTTAGGGAGGAATTTGTTGCTCACTTAGATTGTATAAGATAGATAGCTTTACCAAAGGAAGTGAGCATGTGATATCCAAGCCAGCGAGAGCTGCATTCTTAAATGGCTTCTGGAAAGATATATGCTTGGCAGGATTTTATTCCAAACATCTAGGCATTTAGGATTTAAGTATGAGTCCAATGCTTAAAGGTAATTCCAGATATTCTTCTAAGTGCCTTTGAAACACCAGTCTTTAACCAGTACTTTGTAATTTGCTATGTGAAGGTTACAGTCTTTCATTGAAATATGGTACCTTCTTCTCAAAAAGTACAAAAGCTTCAAAGATGTGGATTGACTTGCATCTGGTTCTCACTGCAAGGAGAAGGCGTCCTTAAATTGCCTAATATATTTCACAGCTCATCTACAGCAACTGAAAAGAACAGGACATGAAAGGAATAGCATAGAATGATTAAAAGTGTTTAGAAAGGATCTATTTTAAAAGTAATGGTCCTCAGGAAGAGTTGGCAATTTTTCGTCCTATGATTCTTAATTTGAGATATCTGTGTGCAATTAGTAGGTGCTTTTCCTCATACTTAGAAGGAAGCTTGCTTTGGCATCTGTTAAATCCCAGTTTAGAATCTGGACATCATTTTTAATATGATTATAATAGCTGCAGTCGACACAGCATTTCTTCAAACTCCTAGAATGTGACCTTAGTGTGCAATACACTGTAAATAAAATAATCTTTAAAAATAGTTCTTTCTGAATCTTTAAGTAATAAGAGCAGTGCAGTCCCTCCTATTGTCCTGTGGCTCCAGTGAGGCTTTTGGAGGCCCATCAGCCCATCAGCAGGCAATCTGTGCCCATGGGGTCTGGTACCTCCTTGCATTTTTTCGTTGTGTGGCAATGCCATCCTTCTCCAAAAGATTTGTCTGGTGCTGCTTCTAAATGCATAATGCTGTAGGAATATTACGTGTGGGGCCAGTCATTTAATTTTCTAACAGCTATTTTGGTAGCAGGTGGTGTGCAGAGTGTATTGAATTAATGGATTTTATGTACTATACAAGAAGATAGCAAAGAATAGATTAAAACTGTATTCAAGAAAATACAGCCTAAATGGCTTGCTCAAGGGTGACTGGGGCCTGGTGTGCCTGTCTTATTTATAGCAGTATTCAGGTAGATAGTCAAGGAGTACTGGGTCTCCTGGTTATCTAGTGGGAATGCTGGTAGGAATTAGAGGACATTCCCCAAGTTAGTATTTCCTGAAGTAAATTTAAGCATAATACAAAAGTTTTTGAAGCACAGAGGCCTTGGGTCTTCTAGCATGTGGAGATGGAGTTTTGAATGAGTAGACAGTCATCTCCATTCCAGAGGATGCTACCAAAGAGACTGGAGGGCGCAGCTGGTAAAATAGGCATTGCCACTGCTGCAAAGGTCAGCTGTCCAGGAAGGCTTGTGGGAGGCAGCTTGGAGAGCGGAGCTGCTGCCAGAGCCCTGGCTAGCCCTACAAATCCTCCGTCACATCCTGCCACTGCCTGTGGGAGTGTTCATCTGCAGGTGAGGCTTCCCACATTTGCTTAGACAGCTGCCAGTTCTGTTCTTTGGTTGCCTTGTGGATGAATTGTGTCCTATGGCCTACTACAGTATGATTTGCTGAAAACACCATCTGTTTTGAAAACGACTTCTCTGATACTGTGAGAGATCTTTCGCTTCATAGTAGCACCATTTCACTAGCTTGCAGAAGAGCTGGTGCAACCCAAGTTCAAAGCTATAGTTTGAGATTTAAATGAGTGTGCATAAATGTTCATGCATTAGCTGGAGGTATGAATTCAAAACGGTTGAAGTTACTCAGAAAAGGCTTTAAACAGCAACTTTAAACAACAGAGTCACTGACAGTAAAGTTTTCCTTCTTAAATGCGGGACTGGTATGAAGTTAGCATACTCTCGACCTATTAGTCTGTAAGCAATGCTCCAACTTTGGTGATTCTGTGATAATCTGTATTTGTACAATACATACTTTTGTTTAAAAATTTGTTTGTAAAATCTTTTGAGTGTTTATTTTAATATACTATGAAAGCAAAACTACTGTGATATCTCAAAGGTAATATCTGTTATTTTCCCCTCAAAAAGCTAGGTGGACTGTGTGATTTAATTGCTGCGGATATATTTTCAGTCTCCTTCAGTCTTTATCATACCTAAAAATATTTTTTCAAGTGGAATTCAAAGAGTCTGTATATTTATCCAGAATTTCTAAACATCTTCTAATCATCAGAGTCTGCCCTGAAAAACAGTTTCAACTGCACTGCTGGCTATTTGGCAGTCTCAAGCATGCTTGCTGTGCATGTCTGATTAGACCTGCAATGCATGCACAGCAAACTCCATGTCTCCAGTAAACATCAGATTGAGCTGTATGGTGCACAGTATGCTCTCAACTGCCTGGAGCTCTGGGCTCACTGATCTCACAATGCTCTATACACAAACACAATTTTTGGGTTCTTCTACAGCCCTGACAAATATTGCAGATCTGTCTTTGAACTGCATTTTCTAGGGCCTTCAGATTTTTACAGGGACCTAGCATCTACATCTGTGCCTTGATCATGAAGGAGCAGTATGATCTTTTTTTCTGAACGTGCTAAGCATTCATCTACCGAACTCACACAGGAGGTTTCTGAGTACCAGTCATTTGTGGGTAGTCTTTCCTAGACGTGTGTATGTATGTGTGTATGTATATATGTTAAATATTTGTGTATTTCCACTGGAGTCTAAAATACTACAGTAAAGACACCATTCTTAATTGTCTGCCTTTTTTGTTTCAACAGGCAGAAATACTCAGTGTGCTCAGTCACAAAAACATCATTCAGTTCTATGGAGCTGTCATTGAACCTCCAAATTATGGCATAGTTACAGGTAAGGATTCTTGTTTGATTTTCATTATGATTGTAAAATTCTGGTCTTATGAGTACGCCCAATTTCAGTACTTTGCTGGCCTCGAAAGAAGAAACAGCATTTGGCGCTACGGTTCTGTTTATTGGAAGGCATCAGATGCAGAGTAGATGCAACTGCCAGAACAAGGCACCCTCTACCACAAAGATAACAAAGTGGGTATAGCTGTAATCTGTCACCTGCTGGGCATATATGAAGATATCCAGAACCTGTTTTTTATGTGTGTAGGTATCTCCAAACTGTAGGCAATATCTTCTGCTTGTCAGCCTTCGCAAATGCTGCCCTAAGCCAAGGGTTTCATTATGGTGTAAGCTGTCTCCAGGGGCATCTGCTGGAGAGGATCCACCCCAGATTGTGTGCTGGAAAAAACACAGCTTCTGATCAGCTATAGAAATCCCTCCAGTGGTGCACAAAACCTGTGGAAATTTACTTACTTCTACTTGTCTCTTAGACCTTATGTTAATACCATAGATGGCAGCATAATCCTGTGGTAGCACTTCTGAGATGCACAACTGCTTCACTGGCCTATTGGATGTCACAGTTTTGAAAACAATCCCACCAGTACTCTAGAGATGCATGAAGGATGATCTTAGTCTATAATGCACAGAGGTTAGACTGCTGATATCATATCAGACAGGAAATTAAATACCTTCTTTATGTAATAAAAATCTTAATAAGTCAAGTAATATAGCTGTAATTTCTAATGCAAAGGTAATAAGTGTGAACTAGAGATCAGACTAACAAAGCAAATGTGTGATCACCAGATCATCCAGAATGATGTCTGGATCAGAAAATCCTCAGTTGCTCTCACAGAAGGTCAGTGTTTGGAGAAGGTCATTTGACATGCTTGCTGATCACTGGACAGCTGAAATAGTTCATTATGTCATTGGGAATAGGGACCATCTGTGTGAAGGAGACTATTCTGTAGTCCTACCTCTTTGTTACTGGAAGAGCTCTGAATCTATCCTGGTTAAAGAGAAAAAAAAAAAAAAAAAAGCATTCTGATTTTAAACTGCATTGGCTTCTCCCTGCAACTTCCGGACTTGAGTTCCTCAGGCTGAAAGGGAAGTAAGGCTTGATTTCTCAAGTTGTTTTCAAGCTAATTGTGCTTGACATATCTTTGAGAGAGGTTTTTACTCCTTGATCTTCTAGGTAGTTTTCAGTGCAGCAGTCTTAATCCTGTGGTTTATTCGGAGATCCATGTCTTGCCAGGGAAAAACCCAAATGAGAAAAAAATCCCAAGAACCTAATGATTCTTCAGAATGATGGAGATGAGGGCATTCAGCCAAGCATGTACTGAGTATTGGCTGTACATAACATCTTGTGTGAGGTTGTCAGAGAGTTGTCTGGGACTGCTCTGTCCAAATGAGAAAAGCTACATCTGCAGTCAAAACATGTAGGTCACTCCAAAAGTAATTCCTCCTATTTATTTCCGTGGAAACCACTACAACAGATAGAAAGAGCACAATAGCACTAATTGATAGAGTAAATTCTAAAATACAAAACACTATTTTTCAATACGGTCATCACTGCTAGCTATGCATTTTTGCCTGCCACGAACAAGAGCCTGTATGCTACGCTTGAAAAATCTGTGTGACTGTCAGGAACATACCTTCTCTGCCACTACTGCTGAAATGTATTACTCACTGTGCTCACATCCACCATTTCATCTCTGTAAAAGTTCAGCAAGCGTCTGTGAATGTCAGTGGGTGCTGTTTTTTCCACATAGAGGAATTTGTTAACAAACCATTGCTCCATACTCCGTACTTCCATGTCAAAGGCCATTTTGTCCAATTGCTCCTCTGCTGCCATCTGCCACATGGCAACACAACATAATGGAATATTGGCAGGAAAGTTCAACCTCTACCACCAACATCTGCCTCTGACGTTGAGGGCCAAGATAGTTAAAACATTTTTGGAGCAGCTCTTGTATCAGTGTTACAACTGGTTGTTGAGCCCATTGAGCCACTAATGTGAATCACATTGTTTTAGATGTTGCAGACTGCAAACAGCAGTCTCAGTGTGTAGCTTTCAGGTCTGGGTTTTGATCACTGCTGCCTACTCCCAAAAGATTTTTAGTGCAAATGTGTCCCATCTGTGCAGATGCGTACGATGTATCCCAGTCAGTGGTAGAGTGAGTCCAATTTTGCATTCACAACATTACTTTCTAAAGCAAATACCTCTTTTCTATCACTGAAAGAAATTACCATGATAGTGTAATTTCCAAATCTATAATTTCATGGTAGAATCCTGTGGCACAATATAGACTAGGAGAAATACTGAAGAATCAAGCTATGTCGCTTGAAGATTGCTTGCCTGTGTTCATACAGAGCAGCAAAGGGCTTGGGGATCTCAGTTATCCCTGACTCTGGTGGATCGAATTATGCATTGTAAAGGCATGCAAAGCATGCACACAGACTATTCCTGAAGAATCCATTTATAAGACACATGATGACTTCATGGGTAAAAAAAGCTGATGTTTTAATTGAGGAAATGTGCAGGTCAGCATCTTAGTCCTCTTTCAGTGACATCAGAAGCAACATGTCTGTCTCCTGCAGAGCCTCCTTGCAGCAGGAGGTCCTGCAGCAATGAACCAAAACTAACTTGCAACTAGAGCGTTTACTTTCAAGGGACTTTGTATTTATTCTGTCATTCCTTTCATTTAGCAACAGAATCTTCTCATATGATGTACCATATTCTAGGCTGCAGATTCTGTCTCGACCCACAGAGTACTCTCCCAGTGGTTTTTATTTCATTGATGAGGAGCAATGTTTACTTTTTATGCATTTAGCCTATGATGTATTGTTCTTTGATTAATATTATTATGAACAACAATTTAGATATATTTTATGTAGTCTGAGAGGAGAATGATTTTGTTGCTGCTTTGAAATGGCAGATATGAGGCATTTCAATTGTAAACCAGCTGGCTTGCTTCATGTCCTGCTGCTCATGGAAATTTGCCCCACTTCAAATTTGCCCCTAACTTCAAAGTTAGACCTGTAGTTCCTTCCTTCCTTCCTGTGTTTTTTCTTTTCTTTTCTTTTTTTTTAATTAATAAGTGATTTGATCTTCTCTGAAGAGGTAGAAAAATAAAATTTTGTCGTCTTCTACTTGCAAACCCTTTTTTCTTAACAGAATATCATATATTTAATACTGATTTTACTTTATAAAAAATAAAGTAATTGTCTTTTTCTTTTGTTATGGGGCATAATTTAAAGGCAATACTTCTCACCACTGATGACTGTCCTCTTAGGAAACAGTAGTAAAGATCTGCTACCACCAGTCTCTCATCTCTTAACTGCTGTTGTGATTGGGAGAGGCAAATTCACTGTTTAAATATGGAAGAATTTCAAGTTATATGAAAATAGAGCTGTGGGGATTTCAGTTGTTTCCAGTTTCCCATTAAACAAGTCTAAGTGTAATGAGCTTGGTATTCCAGTTTATAGCCCTGTGAGCTGTGGAGGTCAGATTGTGTTCTGTCTGATACACTTGCAAACACTGACGGGCAGAAAAAGCCTTTGCTTCTGCCTGTAGGATCCTGCTGTGGGTTTCTGTAGGTGTAGGTGGAAAAAGTTAAGAAAAACAACTGTTGGTGCTGAACAAGGAGCGTAAGAAAACATCTTGCTTTCTTAGCTGTGCTGACTTGTCCTGGGCTAAGGGAATGTAAAGCAGTGAAAGCATGCCTCTATTTGCATACAGTCTGTAAAGTCACAAGTGGACAGAATTGCTCAGCGGCACGTTACCATTTTTACAACGTTCTCTCTCTGAACAGAAATGACCCTCATAAATCTTAAAAAAGAAAATAATCACCAGAACCCTTCATTCTGGAATTGGAACTGCCTTGCCTGAGCTCTCTTTATACCAGAGCTTTCTGATGCCTTTTCGTTTTAAATCCTATCGTTATAGATGATTTCACATTTCTTTTCCCTCAGCAACAGGTATGTCTGTGTTGGGACAGTCAGAATGGACTATTACTCTCCTATTATGTTACTAATAGTGTTAGTTGCTGAACCCGAATTCTTTGTCATTAAGCTTCAAAGAGCTGCTTTTTGGAACTGGCAGAGTTTCCATTAAGGTTTTTAGTTTTGATGTAGTGTTTTAAAATGTCATGTGCATTTATTTTATTTATTTTATTTTTTATTTTTGTAACAGAGTATGCTTCTGCTGGCTCACTGTTTGATTACATTAATAGTAACAAAAGTGAAGAGATGGATATGGATCATATCATGACCTGGGCAACTGACATAGCTAAAGGTAAGCAAGACCAGGCCAGTGATGTCTTTTATCTTACGCAGCAAAATGTGCAAGTGGAGATACTTTCCCTATTAAGTCAGGAAAGCTTTCCTAAACTTCTTTTTTCAAGTTGTCAAAAAAAAAAAAAAAAAGGCAAAAGAAGAAAAAGCAAAACAAATGAAAACAACTGTAATTAACACAAAAAGCAACAACAAACAAACCATTCACTGTTCTTTTCAATATGTTTCTTTGTTATTCTGAATCCAAAATCATTTCTGGAGTGAAAATGCCTTCTATGAGCTTGTTTTATAGCTCTGGTTTGCTCCCAAGCCCCAAGAGGATGATTTTGATGTAGTGTAATTATAAGGCATAATTATCCTTACATTTTATTTGAATTGGTATATTTAAGGAAGCTGGTTCTCACAAACATGCTGACATTCTTCACAGAATAATGCAGAGCCTTTGTGCTCTCTGTGGCCATACAGGAAATAGTATAAACTAATGAACATTACGTTCTTATCTTAGCTTCCCTGTGCAGAAAATACATTGGAGAAAATAATGAAATATGAAGTTAAAAAGCATTAGCATACTCATACAGGTGTTTTGAGCATAGCTTAGTTTTTTTTTTTATTCAAAGTAGGTTATGGGGACCTTTGGTTCTCCTGCATCTGGCCTTCATGTATGTTTGCCAGCCTGTACTGGGGACAAGAAATGGGAACTAAAAAACATCACTGCTGATAAGTAATGGTTACCTTCAGCCTGCCTAACTAGACTGTTGCTTGTTTTGTGTAGGCATGCACTACTTACACATGGAAGCTCCAGTCAAAGTAATCCACAGAGATCTGAAGTCCAGGAACGGTAAAGTAGCAATAAAAACAATAAAACGTTCTGTATTTACTTTTAGTTGTTATTGCTGCAATCAAGTCTGTACCTGAGCTTTGTGAATGTGCAGAACTAACACCTTGGCTGTCATCAAGCTATACTGGCCATTGCTGAGGCAAAGGAAAGCCTGTTCCAAGTGTCACTTCTCTACATCCTGACACTGTTGGCTCTGTTACTGTCCTGGCATCATTTAGTGCACTGTGGAAGGCTCTTTTTTAAGTTGTATCTGGCTGACCACGATAGTGTCCATCTTATCAGCTGTCAGACATTGCCTGCACAGTCCTCACTTGGTTTTTCTATTTGAAAATATTGAGTGCCATGAAGGACTGTTATTCACTGGACATAATAGACTGGATAAGGCCTGTAATTTCTAATCTGAACATCTTGTCACCATCATGGCCTGCTTTTGTGCAGTGACTACTCAGTGTAGAGTTGCACTGTTTTAGACTGTACCTGGCAGTTGACAATCATTAGTGAAACTTGTGAAATACTGATTTGAAAGGAAGCATGAACTAGTAGTGGGACAGGAGGAGTACAGATATTAATAATGCATGCAGAGTGATAATAGTCACAAAAAAACCCTATTTGTATAGTACTATTAATTTATTTTTTTTTAACTTTTCTCTCCTTTTTTCCTTTTTTTTTTTTTTTTTTTTTTTAAATTGTTAAGCTTAACTGCTACCTTGGGGATAATGGAGCTTATCTACATTTTAGTTATAGTCGTCTTTCTACCTTTGAGCACAGTAGGACCTGAAAAGTTTTGAAGTTGTTCAGAGGCTTGCATGGATTCAGCAGGTGTTCTTCAAAGATGCTCAAAGAAACCAGGACAATCATGTATATTTGTGCCGATTGGATCATTTTTCTTGATAAAGTGAATTTATTTTTGCTGTGAAAATGTATTGCATTTGTTTTTAATAGCATTCCTGTAATCTGTTGTTTTTTCATTTGTAGTTGTTATAGCTGCTGATGGCGTGTTAAAGGTATGAACACTTCAATTATATTAATTATGTGAGAGATCCTGCTGCGTGACTCGATATCTGATGACTAGTTAATGAGTTTCATGCTCTACTATCTGTTTATCCTTGCCAGATCTGTGATTTTGGTGCCTCAAGGTTCCATTCACATACAACACACATGTCGTTAGTGGGTACTTTTCCATGGATGGCCCCAGAAGTTATTCAAAGTCTCCCAGTATCTGAGACGTGTGACACGTACTCATACGGAGTGGTGAGTGCCTTTTATTTCTCTATGCATAGAAGCAGAACTCCAGTGTGACAGAAGTCACAGGATGCACGAACAACAATTCTGAATAAGGACAACAACAACAACAAAAATCAGACTTTTTCAAGACTGACCCATAATTCATAATTATGTGCTTGAAAATGATAGGAAGAGCAGCGTCTTGTGTGTTTAATAAGACACTTATCTGATTAGATTAGCAGCATGCCAGTGTGGGAAATGCAAGCTTTACCGTAAGTATTTAGCATATGTCAGAAGGCTTGCAAGAGCTACTGAGCAATTAGCGTCATTAATCTCTGCTTATGTTTTAGTGAAATAAGAGGGAAAAGTTGTAATAGGTATATACCAGGGCTTTCCATAAAACAGGGTTAAGATGAAAAAGGAGGCCACTTTTCCATGCTTACATGTTTAAAAGACGATGCTGTCGTTAGCAGGTAGCTGAGAGAACCTCCACATCTAGTGGAGGTAGACCCAATTTAAAAATACAGCATGAGTCTGCCTTTTATGCAAAGGGGAAATAATCAGTTCCAATGCATCAGAATGTCAGGTTTGCAGGTACAATTGTGAATTATTTCATTCTGTCTGCAGTCAGACTCTGATGTGTTTTTACTCTGCAGTGTGAAATAGACTAGAAATTACTCTCCTGGTCAGACCAGTTCTAAGCCAGGCCGCAAAGCCTTTCTATTGCAACAGTACTTTAGGGGAAAAGAGAAAGGAAGCAGGGTCCTAGTCTGCATATGGATCTGCGTACATAGCTTTTTTGATTTTGTATTCAGCAGTGAGGAGCTGTTTCAGTACCTGCAAAATATTGCCTCCTTCTCTTTGAGGAGTTGATGGAGATGTAAGCTTGTTGGTTTTAAGCTAGTGTCTGTGACAATGTATAGCTAAGCTGATGGTCCCAATAGAAGGTTATAAACTTCTTGTCAAACAGTTGTTTATAGTGTAAAAAAATAAAAAGATGATGTGAGATATCCTAGCAATGTAAGACTGAGACTTTGTAATGGGAGAGAAGCCTATATTGGCAGATTTAAAGTCTTTGCTTGCCTAACAGAACTAGGTCACAAACAGTAATAGAACATAAGATAACAAATGTAAATGTTAATGTAAACTGTTACTGGAAGCAATCACATATTATCCACTGAAATATAACATTCCAATTCCAAAATAAAGAAAAAATGTTAGAGGAGAAATTTATAAAATGGTCATACAATTCAGAACTACTCTCATAATCATCTTGATGTGATTGACTTCAAGTAATATTCTAGAACTGGGAGAAAGTAAGCAATATTATCATGTTAAGTATTACCACAGCCATAGGAACAGTATGTTGTATTATTTTCCCTCCTCCAAAAAGTAAACCTCCTTTGACAGCCCTGTGCTTGGAGGCAAAACTCAACTACCCTCAGTATGAAAGCAGTTCAGCGTTAGTAGAATATTTTAATGTGGTTACAGGTGTATAATGCTACTTCATTATGCCTAATAATATCTGACCCACGTTTTTAATATGTTGTTTTTGAGCTAATGTGCTCTTCTGTGGATAGAAGCTTATGAATTCTTAAGCACTTAAGAATGAATTCATCTTTGGATAACTCCATTGCCACATCTTGGAACAGCACTGTTTTCAGAGGAGATGCAAGGGGAGAAATGATGAATAGCCACAGCCCACATTCTCACTTGATAAATTTACTGATGTTATGGAGCTGTCAGAAAGCAGAAAATTGTCTGAAAATAACACTGAAAGCTGGAATCTCCCTATTGTAAGTGTTGGACTACCAGAGAATTTGTTAGGAGACTGAAAACAACAACACAAAAATCTTGAGTATTTTTTTTGTCTTAGCAAGTGATTATCATCTGTAAAAACAAATTTACGATTTAAAGAATCGCCTTTGGAAGTGTAACACTTGCCAGCAGCTTTTGTGTTGGAGAGACAAATCTGCATTTCTTCATTTAAAGTCTTGTTAACAAAGAACAGAATCATTTCAAATGTAAACTTGTAAGATGCTAAGAATAGATATTCTGTTCACAGTACTTGTTACCATACCCATAAGATTTTAATTTATTTCTTTTTTTCCTAACTTTGCTTTCTATAATTGAGTCTGTGATTTTAAATGTTCTGCTTAAGCTTTGTGAGCACTTTGTCCATGAAGTACTAGTCTTTCTGTCACCATATAGATCCAAGTTGCTTTTCACCTGAAATGAACTTCCCTCATTGCAAACAGTTACGTTTGTGTTCATAGATAATTTTCATATTAGTTTGTCTGCTCTTCGTGGGCGGATGAACAGTTCATTTATTCTCTTTGAGATAAATAGTGAGTAATTTATAATGCAGCATAGTAAATGCTAAATCTAAACGTTCCAGATTTATTATGATACAAACATGGATCTTGAACTTTATTTCAGCCATGCTCTGATTCTCTTTTCTAATCCATTTCAAAATGCATACTCTAAACAACAGACACCAAGTGCTGCAAATGATCAACCCACAAGTCCATTCAGATCACTAACAGTCTCATGTCATTGTGTGTAGAGCTCAAAAATAATCCTTTGCCACTTTCATATGTGGATCATCTTCCACATATGAAAGTGTATGTGGAATTACAATGTTGCCCCTAACAACTGTTCTGAAATCATGAAGATAAATGCGTGGGATATATTAACCTGGAAAAAGTGTAGAGGACTGCAGTGTGTTTGTGTGTGTAAGTGTATTTACTCATAGAAGGCTGTGTAGCTGAGTATTTTTAAATGCAAGAACAAAAAAAATTAAAAGCATTAATTGACTATTGGTACACTGAGACTGAAGTTCAATGTAGCAGCTGTTGTGCTCCTAGCAATAGTTCATGCATTGCTTTAGCTATGAGGACATAGGTTATTTATAGAGGGAATGTTGGCCAGCTCCAGGGGCTATCCCTTACTCTTTTTGAAAAGAATTATGAGATCTTTAACTTCCACTTGGATCAATCCAGAGGAGACTGACCTAATTTTCAAGGGCAGTACCTCTAAGAGAACGCTTTCTACTTATGCCATACTTCTGATAATTGTAGCTCCTGAGACTCGTCTGTGTGCACTTTTCTACCAAGAGAAAGCATTTTCAGATTTTCAGAGTGGGAGGATCTTTTTTTTTTTTTTTTTTTGCTTGTTAGTTTGTTTTTTTCTTCAAATCACTCATTTGGATGTTTCCTGTCTTTTATGGCTTTTGTTGGTTTTGAATTGGGGTTGAGGGGTGGGACTATATTTTTCCTTTTTTCTTTAGATCATTGTCACATAGTTGACAGGATGAGAACTGAAATGCACAGCTCAGCTGATAGAACTGAGGACATATCAATCTTATTCTCAGCTTCATGTATGGAATGAACATTCATATCTTTGAGTCTCACTCTGTTTCCCTGCATGCAAAGAAGAGCCTAACATCTTCAGAGGCCACAGCTTACAAACCATTGCATTAAATGATCTTGCTTTGTTTTCCATCATTGTGTCTGGCATGGCTATTTCACTGTGAACACCTGCTGTCTGTCGTCATAGGGATGTTATGTGATCAGGAAAGCTGGTGATCCTTACCATCAAAGATGGGAGGGGAAGTGAATCATGTCAGAGTCCCAATTAAATTATACCAGAAATGGAAGACAGATTAATTTCCATGTAAGTTGAGCTGAGAATTTAGTTCTGAAAATGATCAGGGTGTATCTTGGCAAAAAAAAAAAAAAAAAAAAAAAAAAAAAAAAAGCCAAGATCAGGGTAAGTCAGATTCAGGAGCACTTTTTGTGGCTGTATGAACCTAGGGACAGGAAGCATCAAATGGTAGCACAGAAGATACGATTTGCTGTTTTTTGTAAGACTAATAATGCTCTCGTTCACCCTAGGTGATGTTTCAGAGTATCTAATTAATGAGTGGGGTATGAAAGTTCTCTAACACGGATATTTACATGTCACTCTCAGGAGGAAAGTCTTAAGCTTACAGCACTAGCCTGGATATGAAATTTGCTTTGTTTTAAGAACATTGTTTTAAACTTGCATATATAAATGCAAGGATTTTTTTTTTAATCTTCTTATACTATTAGTGAAAAACAAGGCATTAATAAAAAAATTTTGTATCTGGTGAGATTGCTGTTCACTCAAACTATGTGTAATCTTGAAGTGTTTCAAGTAATCACTGTTGATTTAGGAAAGTAGTGATCCATACAGGCAGTGGAAGTAAACACTAAAGGTGTCATGATGCAGAATTTAGTACAACATGTCCCAAACAGACTTGCATGCTTTAATGAAACTAGACAGTTTAGTCTTCTGAAAGAAAAATAGCTGAACAGTGCAGTTTTCCAGCTCAAGGTACTTGGAGACATTTAACGTGTACTTCATTGTGCTCTTTTCTTGAGAGATGTATTTAGATACTTCTCTGTCTGATGTGCAAACTTATACCATTCAGATGAGGTGGTTCTGCAAGGCTACTCAGCTTGTGTTTGATTTGGTCCAGGCATTTTTGGTTTTGTACACTGCTTTTTGGACTCAAATACATCAGGCTGCTAAATTATTTTATTCTCTCACAATTAAATTTCCTACCTCTACCAGTAGAGAGGTAATAATTGGAATTAGGAATCAATTTTATTTTTCTTTTTTTCTGAAGAGAGTGAATTGAGGAAAACAGCAGAATTGAATGCCATGAATAGCCTTCCTCATATATTTCTTATATGTGGAAAACTGTTCTTTTACTTATTATTCCAAGATGTGCTTACCTTTACTGATCAGTTTTCTGACTAAAGCAGAATTATTCAAATAGGTCTATTGATGGAACTCTGTTCACTTGATTAAAGGCCCAAATCTGCTTCAATGCATTTTTTTCTGCTTCAGCAGCATCTGCCAATATTCTTGTGTTTTTCTTCTAATTACCTTCATAGTTGGCCAGAATCCATTCAGAATGATGTAGCTGCAATGAGCCTGGGTACTAACCCAGCCGGTGAGGATATAGAGACTTGCCTAAGGATCTTAATACATTTGGTCACATGCTAAATTATTGATTTCTTTTGTTGCTGTTGTGCTTGGTATACAAATGGAAGAAGTTTCTGTGTAGATATTGGTAACAAGAGATAAGTATGAAGATTCTGATAAAAACAGAGGCAAACACGAGTGAAGGTACAAAGTTCTTGTTAATTTAATTGAATGCTAATATGTAGTCCTTGAGGCAGAAAACAAGTTGGATTCAGTGACATGCATCATTTTAGTGCCAAACTCTCTCTACAAAGTACCTAAGATTCTTACACTAAAAAATTAGAACATGTTTCTGTATGTAGGGATAGTGTGTCAATAAGATATAGGGGGAGAAAAGAATTATTGTTGATATGCTATATATTGTATGGCTTAATATAATCATGTACTTGGAGATAGACAGTTACGGTTTTGCTTGCAAAACTATATTTATTATTTTTGTAGGCATATAATAGGAATAAAATACCTTATGGATCACATTCTGACAAAAGAAAAGCACTAGTTGCAATCATATAGAAATATTTTTAAATGCAAGATGACTGCAAGGTGAAGATGTGTCTAGCTGGGGCTAAGAAGGATAGGAGGAGTTCACTGTCTTCCCAAGTCTCAACTGCCAAATATGAACTTTATAGTGTACAAAAAAAGTAAAAAAAAGCTTTTTCTTTGGCTTTCATAAAATTGCAGGCATTAGGCCCCACACAACCCAGTTTTTACTGTAGAGGAAAAATCAGAAACATTCAAATTAATTTAGCGAGAGGATCTTGCACACAAACACTGGTCCAAGTTCCTGCAAATGGAAACTGGTTGCCTGATAATTGGGTACAGAATAGTGCTGTATCAAGGTTTAATAATGTATTTAAAATACAAAGTGCAGAAATAAAAATTCTTTTCTTTCTCTCTGTTCCAGGTTCTCTGGGAGATGCTAACAAGGGAGGTCCCCTTTAAAGGCTTGGAAGGATTACAAGTAGCTTGGCTTGTAGTGGAAAAAAACGAGGTAAGACTACGTTTCTACATTCAGGTACATAGATCAGAAAACAGTATTGGGGTTTTGCAAAAGACTTTTTCATCTTCTTCAAATTGAAAGTAAGTTCACGCGTATGGAAAGATTAGCAGTAGGAGCTAACACAAAGGGTCAAAGTGATGTTATTCCTCATGAATGGACCCTTTACATCTAATTGTTGCAGCTTCACGTCGTGATGCTGTAGATCAAAAATTGTACAAGTACTGTACTAGTTTCTCAGTCTCAATTGTAAAACCTAGGGGTTTGTTCTTAGTGATGAAAGAAGCCATTGCGTCCAAGGTAGGGGAACAGTTTAACTCCATCTCCTGCGTTTAGGACATCTTTTTACTGGCCGGGAGTTGATATATCTGTAAGAGACCTTCAGCTACTTCAACTTAACTCTCCCAGCAGGAGTCACTATAGTACAAGAAACTGCCGCTTAGATGAAAATTTCAAAAATAAAAGAAGAAAAAATAGTTTTAAAAAAAGAGAGAAATTACAGTTTTGCCACCTACGTTCAACACTACATTGAAGATGAGCTCCTCACTGGTATCGGCAAGGCTGCGGCATAGCTGCAAGCCTCCTCATGCAGAGTCTTTCCATTTCAAAAGCACTTCAGTGGTGTAAACACCGTTTGTACAGTGTCCCCAGCCTCGCTTTTCTTCTTCTCACAAATTGAGGCTTTCAGTTAGTTGGACATGTGAGCGTATATCTGAACACATAGTCCCTTGATATCAAAGAGAGTAACTACATTTAAAAAACATTTAAAGTTGTGACTGTACCACACACAGACAAGCATGGAAATCCTTCACAAAGATGAAACCTCCTCTATCTAGACACAGCAGAAGCTTGGGAAACATTACAATGGTGAGGCAGTGACTGCGTAATACAGATTTCTATTATTCTACATAAACTGTTTCTCAAAATGCTTCAGAGTTAAATAGTGGAGTTAGGTTTCCTCCTCTTAGTTTAATATTTTTTGTTGTTGACTTTTTTTGTTTCCATTGCTTTTTTTTTTTTTTTTTTTTTAAACTTCAGTTTGAGAACTGGATTAATTCCGGTAAGCAACACTGTGATATAGTGAATAGTTGGAAATGCTACCTTACCAGTCTGAAGATTATGACCATGGTCTTCTACAATGTTTATCAGACCAGGAGGTACAATGGGACTCTTTCACCTAGTTTAGGAAAAGCCCTATATATCAGTTTGAGGAAGATGGAACGAATGAACAGCGCCACATTCTATTATGTACAGTTTTATGTAAGTGGTTTAAAGTGACACTGATAAAATTGTAAAGAGATTGTCCTATGCTGAAAGATGATAGAGATACAGTGCACATTTCTCTGCAGTTTTCCAGAGCAAGGAACTGTGTAAAATATAGTATGAACAAAATGTGGACATGACAACTGTTTTACTCATGGCTGGAGAAACTTAAGTGTTGAGATTTTCAAAGTCAGCTATTTATCTGCCAGGTACTACTAGGCTGTTGCCACCATCTTCTTTGTAATGGTGCCAGGAAGCTTTGAGAACATTAACACTTGCCTATATAGATTTTATTTTCTCTGACCATAACTTAGGGACCATGTCCAGTGTATGCCCTGTAAGAGTTGGCATGCATAACTTTTTTTTTTTCTTCCCGGTAGTTTCTATGTCCTGAAACAAGTATGAGGATCAGGTTCTGTTCTCAGTTCTATCTACTGACATTAATAGACTTGCATGGATCCACTTTCCAACAGAATTGAGTCACTGTTGAGCTAGGCCTTCATTCTTTTCACTCTAAGTCTGTTGTTAAAAACAGTGTGGGACTGGGGCCAAAGCATAATTGCTTAGGTTGAAAAGTCCCACTTTGCAAATCTGGAGCATAAGAAATAAAATGGATTTTAAGGATTTCATACGGGTCTTTTCCTAGGCTCTGCATAATTTCACAACGTAATTTTTATTTTGGTACAATTTTTATATAAATTTATCGTTTTAATTCAGAAGAGAAAAACACATGAATTCACATTATACTAGGCATAATCCCATACAAAATTACGAATGAGAAATGTCTTTTCTATTACAATCTGAAAGCTTTGGAACCTGCTACCACTATATTCCATGACAGATAACATTCTGCACATGTGAGACACCTGTAAACGAGGACTACAACTTATTTTCTCCCTCCTGGAACTGTGAGGGTTACAGACAAATACTGCAGAAAGATGAGGCAGTATATTTTTAGAGTAATGACTCAACCAAAGATCAAGTGCCAGTACAGTTTGTTTATGCATTGTACAAATTTCTGTGTATTTCTTGCATAGAAAGCTTTGCACCTTAAGGTATTTACATTATTAAAATATATTCCTGCAGTGCCCTGATTCTGTATGTCATATTTCCAGTTTTCATGGTATTCAATTACTTGTATAGCAGAATTTGTTAATTCTTTGGCTTGTAAGGCTTTCCAGGTCATGCTATAGTAATACAGTGGTACAAAATTTGACAGAACTTGCTTTGATTTACTTCTGAAATTCCAAGAGTAGGACTGATCAAAATGTCTTCCTGGCAGGTTAGACTGAACAGGTTCAGGTTCTCACCTGCTGTAGGACAAGGAACTCTTTTTCCAGCTTGATTTCTTCATATTTGGTCTTATTTGCAATGCAGAACTGCTTTTTATCTTTTTTTTTTTTTTAACTTAGCATGAAGCATCTGAAGTAAGTTAGTTGCATTAGTGAGAGCAAAGGGATCACCTTGTATGTGTTGTATTGTTGGGATACACATACAAGTAACTGGAGAGGCTTGGGTATTCATGTGTGCATTTAACAATGGAATTGCTTTTAGCATTTGCAGTCTGGAGGCAAAGTCTTTAAGCTACGTGTTGCTTAAGACTCACTGAACAAATACTTCTCATGGCTTAAAACTCTCTGCAAAAGAAACCAAGCCAGCTTCAAAGTAATTCTCTGTAGTTAGTGGATCTGGCTGTAACCAGCAACTCTTTGTCTTGCGTCATCAGAAAATATTTATATGAGTTCACTGTGCTCTGTGAGCGCTCTCTGAGATCTGCATGTCCTCATTAATCGTTCTGACCACAGGCTTATGAAATGTCTCTTGTGTCATGTAGAGCTTCAGTTAACTCTTTATAACTCACTGTAGTCTGTATTTCAGCCATTTGGTATATCAGAATTGACTACAGTGTTGTAGAATCTGTACGAGAGAAAGGAATTAAACCAGACTGTACATTATGCCTGTTTTGATAAGCACCTTAAATATTGTGCATTGCAGTAGTTATCTCTACAAACTATGATACTTTAGTATTAAAATCTTTGCCTCATTTTTTACTTCCTTTCTCCTAGTTTTCTTGAGCAATTCCATCAGTTTATTTGTTCCTTTCCTTCTTTATAAATCTATTAATTAATAGTACGTCTTACTAGTGTTAGCCTTTTTTATGTCAGTCGTCAGTTTTGTATTATGTTTAAATGAAAGAAGAGTGTGTCTCACTTCTTTTAATTGCTCTGCTCTCATAGGAAATCTATTATTAGCACCTCAAAGGGAAATGTTTCTAATAACTGGTACATTCTATCTCCTTTAGAGATTAACCATTCCAAGCAGTTGTCCCAGAAGTTTTGCAGAACTGATGCATCAATGTTGGGAAGCTGACTCAAAGGTAATTTAATTTCTGTTATATTTTATATCCTCCTCCTCTTATTTCTCTATGTATGCTAAATTGTGTTTGGAGACAAGTCTGAGCTAACAAAAATACTTGCTTCACAAAAATATTAGCTGGGGATGTCTTTTCAAAATGTATACATATTTACGTATTTATGCTTAAATGTGTTTCTGTCCTTTTAATCAAGAGTTGTTACCCTAAATTGCCTCACTACTGAAGACAGAGATTGTAAATAGAGTGAGATTGCAAGAATGCTGCCATTTTTGATCAAGTGAAAAATCATTTTGTTTTTATTTCAGTAGTTAATCTCTTGAATGTTTGTGAATAATATGTTTCAAATAACTATTTCAAGGTCCAGTTTTGATTTCTTTCTTGTGCTGGAAATGTATAAAGAATAAATTAATCCACAGAATATGGGTAGGAATGGCAGAAACACATTCAAGATTAACATTTTAAAATGTCCTGGTCTTTTCCCTTAGGACTTTGAATTACGAACTTTATGACAATTATATTGTAATAGTATAGTAATAAAGTACTGTAGTATACTGCTTAACTTTATAAGAATAAATCAAAAGAGAAATGAAAGACTGTGTTTGCTCAGTAAATACTTTTGCAGATCCTGGCAATTACCTTCCTTAAATTGGCCCTGCTACCTTCCTGTTGTATTTACATACTGGCTGGAAAGAACCTGAAACCAAGTGTCAGGAGATATTTTGTTTTGCCTATGAGCGTACTTAGGAGGGGAAAGGACAGTTAAGGATAGGAAATTTTGCACTTTTTCTCAAGTAAACGCATCAGGAAGACCTCTCAGTTACTTTGAACTCTGAAGAAAGTGAACTGCTACTTCAGAGACTCCAAGATTAATTCCAAAATGAATTATAGCACTTAGGTGATCTAACGCCAGAATGGATTATCACTGGAAAGTAGTCACAGGAGAGCAGTGTGAGAAAGGAGATTTCCCTTTCCCTTTTTCTTTTTTTGTTGTTGTTGTTAAATTTTATTTTTGAAGCAAGGAGTTGCTTCCTACAGAATGGATCTGGAAGCTTGAGATCATCAGCAATATGGTTTCTAAATGAATGCCCATTTAAATGCTACTCCCTTAATAATAGTTCTTTCTCCTCTCCACAGAGGCGAGGGGAGAAAAATGCTTTCAATCTTTGAATCTGTAATAGGGCTGTTTAATAGCTCAGTAATTATTGAAGAGCCCTTCCCATTGGTAACTACATGTCTTAGTAATAACTACTCCTCAATTAGCATCGCTACTAAAGGCCACAGAAGAATTTTTGGAGCTTTTAGAGTGTGCATTGCTGCACATACTAGACCAGCTTGCTCTTTAGATTGCTCCAGCCAGACATATGAGAGTCTGGAAGTCTGTTGCTGTATTTGCAGGAAAGGGAGGGATCTGCACATTGGAAATAGGGATGGCTGAGCAATTGACCAGGGTTTGAACTGAGTTTCTGGGATTGTTGTTCCCAGATACATCTCTGATGTGTGTAAAGAGCAAATACAAGGTTGGCTGAAGTTTTCTGACAGTCTGCTCTTTACTACTTTTTTTTTTTTTTCATTCAGCTTCTTGTTTTTTAAACAGTTATAAATGCCCTGTTCACATGACTGAAATGGAGTAATCTCTGGTCACATTTTGGGCATGTGACAGACAAACTCAGTCACGTGTTGGGAAAGGATCAGTACTTACAGCTATCAGAATGCCTTGATAAAAGGCTGTGAGGCCTGCTTGAGCCAAAAGATGGAGCACATTCCTCTAAAATGCTGCATTGTGCAGCTCTCCCTTTGGCCAGGATTAGCTTAAGAAAATCAGTAGTAGATATATGAACAAGTTACTGAAGGTCAAGTGAGAGTGTCAGCTGCTCAAAAGCAATTGCTCATATGCATAATTTCAGCTCACAGAAAGCCTGAGGTATCTTTGTGACTTAGCCCTGAGAAAAGAGGGATGTGCTTTTACTGTGGGGCTAAGAAGTACACTTAGCTGCTGCAAACAGCTGCAGTGTCAGACACTGCTCACACTGTAACCTCCTCATGGGAATGAACATGGTTATTAACTTGCTTTGAATTTCTAAAAATTTGTTTGTTCTTGGAGAAAAATGTCCATAGTGTGCTGCTCCAGGTGATGCATATTCAGAGTCTTCACACAGCTTAAGCTGTGCAGGTGAAACAGTCCCTGGTGGGTTCAAGTATTTTACTAAAATGCTAATTGCTAATTACTTTAAATCAGTAATTATTTAATAATTTCTGTGGTAACTGGGTATCTTAAATAACTACTACCAAATGTAAAATCCCTATGAAACAAGCAATTTTTGCTTGGGTACTAGAAAATTGTAGAAATGTTGCTCATCACTAATGCTTTCATTTACTGAGGACACCTGCTTTGGAAACACAGGTGAGTGCATACTTCTAATCTCCTCTGTTCCTTCAGTTTATCCCCACTTTAACATCAGGGATGATTACAAATTATTGAACGTTTTGATGGAACTCAAAAATTTGAGAACAGAGAAGCAGCAATAAAGGAAAGGCATATGGTTTAAATATCCTGGTTTTAGGCAGATGTGTCTAATGAGAAATACCAAGTGGAAGAAAATAGTGAAAGCATTAACCAGAACTATTTCTGGAGAAGTATATATATTTTAAAGATTTTTTGCATGATACATCACAGATATGAAGGGAAACAATTTTCAAAGGTGACTCATGCCTTGACATTTTGAGTTTCTTACAAGGATGCTTGGCTTCCTGGGAAGTAGCAAGCAGCTGTCCACTGGAAATAAGACTTTTTTTTTTTTTTTTTTTTTTTAAATAAAAATAAAGCTCCTCAGCTTGAGTTCCCAGCTTCAGCAATTGCCTCTTGTCAGTCTTATCCAGGTTATCAGTCTACAGCTACAGTACACGTTAAATATAAAGTCTTCATTGCCTCAGGGGAAAGAAACTGACAAAAACACATACCAATGTAGGCCTGTGTCTTGCTGTTAGCTGCATCTCCAGAAAAAGCCATTACCTGTGTGTCTGGCATCTGTAAAGCTGGCAGGATAGCTGATAGCTGTTCACAGAAATTGCACAGCCAGAGAAGCTTTGTCAGTACTGTGACTGTACAGTTGTTCTAGCTGCAGTCCTGCAACACAGCAGCTTGTTTTCAGCCTGTAAAGATTTGCTGCATACCAGCTTGGTCCTGCTCTGTGTAGGTCCAACAGAGTGTGTGTTGTTGCTACTCCCAATCAGTCTATTGGTGCTTCAGCCTCCCTTTCTAAAAGCCCTAATCTCTTGTCTTTGCTATTCTTAACTCTGTTTTTTCTAGGCAGGTCTGATGGCAGTGCTGATTATGTTCATTTGGTGTCCTTGGGTCCAGAAGCATCATGCATGCAGGGTGGCTGCTGCCTTCCCTGCCTCTCTGTGAGCCCATCTCTGTGGGCAAGGGTCCCCACTGGGCTTCTGCACTGGGAGCACATTAACAAGTGCACACTGTGCTGCTGAAAGGCTTGTTGGGTGGTGGGCTGGAGGCCAGACTGTACAGGCACAAGTGGTTGGGGCAGGTGCCACAAAGAAACCTGCATAGCTCACTCCACTGCCCATTTGCCCAAATTCATGGAAATGGACCAGAAAGCTACAGACAAAGCCTCCAGTCACTGCAGCATTACAATATAAGAGAGCTTGTCTTTTTTTTGTTATGCATTTGACACTTTTTCATGCTGTTTGACATTTAAAATAAAGAAATTGTCTTCTTTTATAATGCGGAAATCACTTGGATCTTCCTGGGAGAGACACCTCAGCATTGTTCCTAATTGTTTTTGTGCTCCCAAATTAAAATGCACGTTTTAATTGCGGCATCTGTAATTTTAGCAGGAATGGTATAATTAGAGGCGAGATACAGAGAGAATGCGCATCATTCCCTTATTGTATATCTACATTTTGTTTCAACCTTTTGTCTCAACTTTGTCTGGAGTCTGTCAAACAGACTAACAGAGTCAGCGTTCTTTCAAGAAACACGTTTTACTGTGGCTTTTTCAGTTACTCTCCCACTTCATAGCTGCATTTTGGGACTACAGGGGAAGCATAAAACGCAGAGAAGCTGTGACTGCTCTCCGTAAGTGGCGAGTGTGCTTGTGCTGTTAGCACAATGGCTGCTGGGCACAGAGCTTGGGACAGAAACTTGAGCGAATGAGACCAGGACAGGACTGTACCCCTGAGCCCTGCTGGCAAGGGGAAAACAGCATCATTTAGCCCAGATCTCTGCAGCTGCCCAGGCTACCCATGAGCTAACCAAGTGAGAGGGTTTTCTGGAAAGTGTCCTTCTCTGCAAGAACCAAGTTATGCAGGCAGGAGCCCATTTGTGATGCGCAGCTAATAGCATCTTCGTGCATTAAAGAGTTTGTGTTACTCCCTGTAAAAGCCATCCATTTAATTACCAGTTGCTGATAGGTCCGGCCTTCTCTCTGAGGTGGTATTTTCCTTCTTAGCTTGAGGCAAACTGAAACCAAATTCATTTATAGAATAGAGAATCTTTATAGTTATTATTATTATTACTAATGTTGTTTAATGTTTCTATCGCTATCCCAGGAAGTAGCAAATGGTTATTTAGGTAGATACAGAAAAATAAGCAAAGGCTGGAGTCTTACTGGCTTATGTGACTCTTTCCAAACTTAACATTTCTTCAGTTGAACAAATAATAATAAAAAAATAAGCATACAAAAGAAAAATTAAAACTGTACACTCCTGATGTAGATGCTTTGTCAGAAAGTAGTATTCCAATTTCAATTGCTTGTAGTCCATCACTTTCAGCTGAATGAATGACATTGCATAGTAATAGTCATATATGAATGCAAATGTTGATTTTTATTTTTAATTTTTTTTTCCTCAGAAAAGGCCATCTTTCAAGCAGATAATTTCAATTCTGGAATCCATGTCAAACGACAGCAACCTTCCAGACCAGTGCAATTCATTCCTGCATAACAAGGCGGAATGGAGGTAAGCTTCCTGCCTCACAGGATGAAATGACACAGCTTTCCTTGTTAATGGTGCAAGTCCATACTGTTTTCAGATGGACATCAGGCACTGATGAGGTACTGGCTGAAAACTTTCTATTTTTAGAACATTATTTACCTTGTTGTTTTTCAGGAATGCTCAGAATGTTGTGAAACTTGTATTAGGAGCCAATACACTTAGCTGTACACCGTTTATTATTGCATTGGTTTTGGAATCACGTTATTTATGGTTTTGTGATTCACATCTTAAAACCAGCAACATGTTTTCAGAGAATAGTGAGGGCCAAACAGCTCAGGTGTGTGTACTGTTTGATGCAGGTTTGACAGGCAGCATATAGACAGTATGTGTTTATTTTAGAAAAAAAAAGAGCATAAAGGAATAATTTTTCACATTAAGCCTTTACTTGTCTTCACTTGTCTTCTGTCATAGTTGTAGCCCTGTATCCAGGCCAGCCCTGCTTTTGCAAAGTGCATTTGCAGATGTAGAATTTTATCTATTGCCGATCATAATTTCTAGTCAAGCATGATTATAAATGGAGATGGGATTTGAGAAAATAGCAGTAGAAGCCCCATTTTTACAGTAAAAGTGCCAGCCTGTTTTACTGGTGTGCCAAAACTTCAAAAAATGTCCCCAGAGCACATTTGTCAGCTGGAAAGCCTGCAGCCTCACAGTACATCCTGTGTTTGGAAAAGCAGATTGAAAACAGATCAGCACAGGCAGAAGACTTTTACCAGCCGATTGCATCGGTCTATATTAAGCAGCTTGGCCCCCCTCCAGGTGAGGGGGAGCAGAGCTATTAAAGGTGCCCCGCCTGCACTGTGCCGCGGCAGGAGCCCGCTGAGCACGGGGACAGGAGCACGGAAACGGGTCTTGCAGCAAAACCCGAATCCCGTATCCCTTCGCGGACTTCCCAGTAAAATCGAGACTTGTGCTTTTAATTGGAAGGAGTGGAAAAAGTGACTGGGAGCCGGGACGCTTCCCCGGTCACATGGCAGCGGTATAAATAGCCGGCACGGCTCCCGCCCTGACTCAGCAGAGCGGTGCCGCGGCCCCGGCGGCGGCAGCGCGACACCTGCTGGTGGCCGCCCGCCCTGTGCCCGCGGCCCGCTGCCGGCCCGGCCCCGGCCCCGACCTGCCGTCCCGGCTCGCTGCTTGCTCGAGCTTGCGCTGGCCCCGGTGTGGTGTGCTGAATGGTTCCGCCTGCGCCACGGCTTTTGCAGAATGTCACTGTCTTCCCCCAGTTCTGTATTTCAAGGCTTGCTGTCTAAACTAAAGAAGCTCATGATCTTGCAGAAGCAGCCAGTAAAACGAAATTTGCCAGAATGGGTTTGTAGAAATGAAACCTCATTTTAATGATGAGCAAGTACTCAAAATCCTTTAGCAAAAACAAGTATTTACTTAGTTCTTACCAAGACAGCAGAATAAAAGATGTTGTAGTTGTCAGTAAACTTTATGGAGTCGATTCATTTCTTGGAGTGTGACCAAATATTCACGTTTTCACCAAAAAAGTTACTCTGATGCACCTAAGCTGCTGCGTAAGGAATGGTTGACAAAGTCTTAAAGAAAAGCAATGTAGGAACAAAAATCTTTCTTCTGTGAAGTCATGCCAACATTTTTTAACCATGGAGAGTTGTGTTAATGGTAAACTTTGCGAATTTTGTTTCTGGAAGAACAAATAACGTGGAGACAAGGAGATATGAGAGAGAAAAGATGAATTTGGGATTGGGCATGATTTGCCTGAAAGCAAAGATGACTTCCGAATTAAGCTAAAATGAAAACACAACTGCAAAAAGTGCACAAATTGCATGGGGACTCGTTCACACACTGGGTTAAGAGTGGTTCTTTTGTACGTGAATTCTAGTGATTGAGGTGGAAGTCATGTCTGCATGGAGACACACAGAAAAGTTAAAACAAATTAATAAGAAAGTATGCAAAAAAAAAAAAAAAAAAAAAAGCAAGTTAAAACAGATTAAAGGCTTGTATGCATAAAGTGATCCCAAGGGGTAAACCAAAACAGACTAAGATCACTTCTGAGAAGAGCTGTGTAAAAAATTTAATGTGCTTTATCTTCTGCATTGAAAAATCTTACCTTTTACTCCTGGCTTTATTTATTCATTTATTTGCTATCCCATCATCATTTGCAAAGAAATAACAGTGGGGAAAGAATTGGATATGTTACCAAGAAATAGGAATTTTTAATAAAGCCTGGCCATCAGAGCACTGCAGAACGATGGAGCTGGGGAAAGTGAAGGTTATGCTTAGCCTCCAAATTAGTAATCCAGATACTGCACTTTCATGATGATGCTGCACTTACCAAAGTGAATCAAAGCTGGGACACGTTGGGTTGCGTTGTTTCCCAACTCTGTAATGTGTTCTTTGACCAGCTGGCATGAAAGCAGAATGTGCTGAATCCATACACAACTGCACAGGTGAAAGGTCAAAATGTAATTTATCATTTCTTTAATGTGGTCTTACTGGCAGAATGTAATGGTATTCACATTTATATTAATAATGATTCAATCTCCCTGTTCTGTAATGTCCTTATTTTATTTCCTAACTGTTCCATGCCTCACATTTTTATAAGGCACCGTTTTTATAAGACACACTGTCCTATGACTAAGTTGCACAGATATGCCTTATGTTTAAATGCATGTTCTGTCATATCTTTGGAGCTCTTTCCCAAGTCACTTTTATTATGGTAGGAAAAAATTGGTGTTGAAGTAATGATGTTCCAATTCAGCGAGAGATCGCATTTGTCTACATTTAGCCATGTGTACTAACTGCGTTTCTTGAACTTGCATCCTCTCCCTACAAGCAACTGTTCAAATGATTAAAAGCAGTCTATTAGTGATACTTATATTAGTGTATCAGTAACAATTCGAGACACGTAAACAAATACCACTCATTGTTTTTAATCTGTGGCTGTTTATCATTATAATTTCTAGTAACAGTATACACATTCTTCAGTGTCACAGAATGAGATTATTCTAGAAAGCAAGCAAGCTGAAACTGTAGAAGCAAACAAATATATGCTCCCTGCAATGCATAATGTTTCAAGCTGCTTCATTTATGAAGGAAGACTCATTAACTGGGCAATGTACAGTAGCTTTCTCTTTTAATTACACAGTTTTATTATACAGCGGAATTATTTTCTGGAATGCAACTGTTTTTGCAGACTGACCTTTTATTGTAAGAGAAGTTTCTAGTTAATGAAGAGAGATAATTGCAGCACGAAATAGACTTTTGACATATAGAAAGCTATTGTTACCAAGACATTGCTGGTTCAGAATGTTATCTGAAAGAGAACCTTCATTTACATATTTAAAAAATTACAGAGTTGCACGTACTTAGCAGTGATGTTGAGACCTAAGAAAAGTAGTGTGCAGCGATCCTGTAATTGCTCTGTAGTTGCTGCAGTAGATTGAGGCGTACATGTTGCGCTGACCAGGAAGGGTTTGTGACAAGGAAACGAATGCTGGGAAAAGAGTTGCTTTCTGACCCTCTGTGCAGGGCTTTTCAATTTCATTCCTTTAGAGAATCATAAGATTTAGTCAGAATTCTGCCTAATGTATGTATCAGAAGATCTGTTTGGAGCATTGCTTTGAGTATTTTCTAGGCATTTTAAAACAGATGTTGAATTTGCTGTTTACTAGGATATATGACGACTTTCCATCCATCACAGAGATCACCCCTGACCTTTACATGCTTAAAAAAGAGAGAGAATTTTTCTTGAAATCTGAAGCATAATAATTGTGAGGGACGTTTGTTCTGACCACCGCACTGAGCAGCTCACTCAGTGTGGTTTAGGCGGGATAACTGCCCTTGCCCCAGGCGGCTGATTTTTGCAGTGGAATTAAGCGTGGTGGTAGAGTTTGCAGTAGTTTGCTACTTATTCACACTCTGCGTCTTTTCACTGGACTTCTGTGAGCACTGCTCTCTGACAGAGATTTCTGGATAAAGTAGAGCATATACAGAATTTAGGATATTTAAATTCTCTCATTTACTTAAGTAGGCTCTTTTGGTATGTACTTTCCCACATTAAGATCCTGAACTCCTTTTTTTTTTTTTTTTTGATAGAGGAGAATAGCTAAATCACTCTGTATTAAGACAGAGAAAAAAGCACTTTATTTTTTACCGAACAGAAATGACAGCTACTTTTGTAGTAGACCTTTTATTTTCTTATTGTAAATATCAGAAGGAACAGATTTTCTGCAGTATGTTAACGGAAGAAAATATTGTGAAAGTTTGAGTGGAAGCGTTTGGCATTGCCAAGTCTTCCTAGTATCTTAAGAGCTCTCTTCAGGATCTGTCTCATTAGGAGCTTGCTCTCTTTTTTAGGAGCAAAACCAGAACAGTGTGATGGACTGTTCTTACAGTGTGAATGGGAAGTCACTGAATTAACTATTTGCTAAATAACTTCAATACAATTGAAACATCTGATGGAATTTTTTTCTTTGGTTATCTTACAAGCAAAAAAATGTAGCTGCATTTACTGATGAAATTACTTTTCTCTGTGTTCTAATACACATCCATGCCTTTGCAGTGCAGAGCTTGTTAAATTCTTTTCCAGAAGCAGTCCGGTTCATGAACACGCTTAAAAGATACTATTAGAAAGCATTAAAAGGAAACCACTTGTTTAAGGGATGCAGTGCATACAATGCAACCCAACAGAGACCATATCTAAGCTCCTTAGAATACAGCCTTTGCTTCCTGTCTTTCTTGTTTTTCTCACCTTTGCTTGTGTGGTAAAAAGCAGAAAAAAAATGTAAACCAAGTCCTTTAATTAGCTATTCCTAACTTGAGAAGCTGGTGACCATTTGGAGGGCTGGATCATATGCTTTATATTCTTGCTCGTATTTACATGCTCTTATCTTGACCTAGAGAAACAGGAAGGTTAGCAGCAAAAATACTGAAATCTTGAGTCAAGTAAAATTTATGGCCATTTTATAAAACTAGATAAATGGGCTTCTCCAGACTATTTGCATTGTATTGCTAATGATTGTCCCATTATCTTTACTTAACATAGTTATTTTATGGATAATATATTCCCTGGAAAAATGGCATTTTAGTTTTTAGAATTTTATTATAACATGGCATTCCTACTCTTTTTAAAATTCTGTTTTTTTTCAGTTGGAGGTATTATGGTTATTCTGAAGTATAAACATTGCCAGTTGTTCTTAAAGCTCTGAAAGGCTTTGCATTTGGTAATTAAATGAACTGCTTGAGTTAGTATTGTACTTTTCAGCCTTTCACATTTAATTAACATTCAAGTGGGAATTATGAACAATTTATATCTGTCAAGAAAAGACAAGACTTAACAAATTGTCTCTGTGCAGATGTGAAATTGAGGCAACCTTAGAGAGACTGAAGAAACTGGAGCGTGATCTGAGCTTTAAAGAGCAAGAACTAAAGGAACGGGAGCGACGTCTGAAGATGTGGGAACAGAAGTTAACTGAACAGTCCAATACTCCTGTAAGTAGACAATAATTCATCCTTTCATTTTACTTCAGAAAGCATTTTGAGCTTTGCCTGTGTAGGAATACACCAAGGGACTAGTGCTCCAGTTTTCTTTGTGTTGTGTTGGGTCTATTTTGTAACATCACTGCAAATAACTATGTTATTTTAAAAAAAATCATGTAATACATTGGATATCAGATATTGCCTATAATTCATTTTGTGCCCTGGGCTTTTGAGTAGTTTCCCATTGATTTAATTACAGTTCTCAGCTTTAAAATTTGATTGCATTCAGTAAAGTCATTTTCAACTAGAAAGTTGTTGACTTTAAATGGACACAGCATTTAGTCTTAAAAGTAAGATTGTTTGTTGCAGAAGAAAGCTTGAGAGACCTATGCATTTTTTTAAAATATTCTTTTACTATGAGAAGAAGCAAATTTCCATGCCATGGAAGAAGGTCAAAATTAGAGCTGCTAATCTGGGACTTTGTACGTAGTTAGAGTTTATGTGCTCATGCTGGCTGGTTGTTAGCTGTTGGGACCTCCACATTCTTATTAATAAATTGAACAAAAAACATCCTTTGTATCATCTTGAATTTCTTAATGAAGTATGATATTCTCAGTGACTGATTGGCAGAAGGAAGACTACAGGGTTAGTGCCTGAATAAAAGCATACTATGACAGAATTGTTGTTAAGAAAAATACTGCTGTCAACCCACTTGTTTCTAAAGTACTAGCCAAAAGAAGTATGAAATTGAGTTTGCAATAGCACATTATATACTTGCGCACAATTTTATCTCACTTATATCATTGATTCTGATCAGAGCCATTTACATACAACTTGTGCTTAAAGCAGAACTTATTCTTGTTGTTTGAATGAAGTTGCATTCATGTTCCAGCTGTGACCATGTAAAGAAACAATGAAGAATGAATGTTTTCATATGTGCAGATAAACTGTGTGTTCTTAGTAGATCCCCCTATGTCTGCTTTAATGCTTGCAAACTTCTAGTAACTGAGCTGTGGACTGTCGTCTGTCTTGCTCACAGCATGAGACACAGCTTTAATGAGCAAATCTTTTTGCAAGCAAGGCCGTAGGGTTTTTATGCTGTACCTGCTTATGACATCTACTTTTTACTCGTAGCTGGCATTGCTGAACGTATAAAGTATTGTGCTATGGCCTGTTGTGCTGAGCATGAACTATCTTTTCTGCATAATATTAACCCAACTCTTCTATTGCATTTAAGTGCAATTTCTTCTAACAGATAAGTAGATTTCATAGATCTCTAGTGAACTGTTGCATGGAACAGCTTTAAAAAAGAAAAAGGAAAAAAGTCCTTTTCTTGGAAATAAAAAATACATATTGACAAAAATTGACTTGTTCTAGCAGGATCGGTTTCTTCATAGCGAATGTATTTGTAACCAGTGCCATGTAGAATTTCAACTCTCTCTTAAATTCATAGCTATATATCATTTGGAAAACATCCCTGGGCATTCTCTCTGCAAGTTGTAATCCTTGGAGTCAGGTGTCTCCTTTCGTCCCTCAGTTCAGGGTATGTCTGCTTAGCAATGCCAAACCATATGATTGCAGCAGAGAGGTGCACTGCTTGACTTTAAGCTACTTTGGCTGTAAGAACAGTTGTGAAGACATGCAACCTAGAGCTAATAACACAGCTTAGAGTGCCCACTAGGCTTGTGCTTGGTTTTTAGCCAGCTCTAGGCCCTGTTGTGTCTCAGATGGTACTGTTGTCCCTGCTGTGCACTCTGCAGTCACTTCTTCATTTTGCTCTGCAGCAAAGACAGGAGGCCAGCAGACACTTTTAAAGTGGTGTGCGGGAGGAGAAACTCAAACCAAGTGAAAGGGAAACAGGGAAGCTGACTCTGCCACAGAGTTGGTAGAAGCTTCATCCTGGAATCCCGCATGGTAGGTAGCTCTAAGTAGCAGAAGACTGCGCCTATTCCAAAGAATAAAACGTGTCTTTGTGTGCATCAGCATGAGAGAAAGATAAGGCCAAGCCTTACAAACATTTCTGTGACAGTAATGTTTCTCCCTGCTCTCATTTTGACTGTTTCTGCTGTGACTTATGTAACAGACACCTCCAAGTCTTATCCCAGCAAATTTCCCTTGTGCAGAGTGTCTTGCACAAGGGAATATGGAGCTTTTTGCAGGAATAAAATATGTCCACAGCTCTCTTGTGAAAGATGACCTGGCTCAACAAGGGAGGTCCATGTAGCTAAGCTGAATTTCACATAGAGGAGGACAGCAAGCAGGACATGAAGTCTGAAGATTCATCTGTGGTGCCGTGCACCTGCAGGTTGTCATTTAAGAACATAGACCTCTATGGAGATAGAGGATCCCAGCGATCTATAGAAGGCCTTGATGATGGTCACCACGTGTAATGTGGCAACAAATACAGGTCTTGTCACAAAGAACTCCTAAGCTTTCAAAATAACAAGAGGTGGTAAAATGTGGAGGAAGTTAGGTTTTTATAACCCACAAAATGTACCACAGCTGTGGCCTACTAGCAGCTTAACCTATTGCCAAACATTGCACAGTGACACAGAAATATGTTTTAGAGGAGAGTTCTTCTGCCTTGTTGATTACGAAAGAGTTTTTCCCATGCTTCAGGGGATGCATTTCCATGGTTTTTAAGCAATTAAAATTCTGATAGCTGATTAAAGAACTACCTGGCACTAAATCAGTGTGCTGAGCATCTTGTTTCTGTGGTTATTTCTTGTTTTCCCTCAAAATTAGTAGGGCTAATTATTTTCTCCTTTTCTAGGAGCTATTGGTATTCTTGATTTAAGTAGTGTTCTGTTGATCATCTTTTCCTGTACAGCCAGGTGTATGTAGGCTTAGCTGGGGATCATGTAGACAGCCATAGGACACAAGAAGAGTGTTAAGAGCTCCCCATCTCTCCAACTTGTTAGTTTTACTTTCATTTCTTAAACAACGACCACTGACTTTTGTCACCGCAATGCAAATGGAAAGCCTATGTAAGTAGGAAAAGCCTGAAAGTAACAAAAGACAGATATTCTCCTTTTTAAATCATAGTTAGTTAGTGGAAGTGCTTTTGAAAAGAAATGGGCACTCTTTCAGCAGCCTGGCCATGAAGCCTCCTGTGTGGCAGGCCATGGCACCACCATAATCCTCTCATAACCCGTTGCGATCAACTGTTGTCAATGCTTCAGTCAGTTTTCTGATTAGCTTAAGAAAGATGTAGAAAAAATGACTTTGGGGCAGGTCATTTTCATGGCAACTTTGAAAAGAAAGGCCATTTCAATTGTTCATATCCAGTTCCTTTGCTCTTGCTTTAGTTGGTAGCTTAATTTAGGTCCATACACCTGAGGTTTTGCTCCCTGTGAGAAATAGGCAGGCGTTTCACTGAAGTTACTTGCTGTGACACTCTGAAGAGGCATTGTTATTTAGCTGGAAATGGTTTCAATTCGTAAAACTCTGTAATTGCAGACTGACACAAGAAAACACAATTTTCTGTAGATGAAGATTTAATCAGTGGAGATTTAATATCACATGCAACCAAATAAGAGATATCTAGAATTTTATACCACTGAAAAGATTAAAAAAAAAAAAAAAAAAAAAAAAAAAAGCCAACCAAGCTGAAGAATCTGACCAAGCAGCCCCCTCTTCCCATGCCTGCTTCTCCCTGGAACAGCTTCCAGAAGCATTGTGCTGGCACAGGCTCAGGGTGGTTCCTGTCTCCTTAGAATTGGTGAGAGGCTTGTTTCTGACTGGCCGTAGCAGGATGACCCTTTCTTCTTTTGAGAATATGCTCAAAAAGAGTCTTTGCACAAATAATACTGCTGCTGTTATTTCTAATATTTTTGAAGGCTGCTTCTTCTGCATCAAACTTCAGGAATTTGTTTGGGTTCTCTAATCTTAATATGATTCATTCTTCAATCCTGAAAGGTTCAGTTAAGCAACTAACTCAGACTTATGTTGTGATCCAGGAGTCAGCTGACCTGGCTAGAAAGCATCAGAATCTGTTTTATGCTGTACAATATGAAGGATTGAAGAGCTTGAACCTCCTTTGATATAAAAGCTCTGCTACCTGTGATTCTTGCCATGTGATTCTGTGATTTTTGCGCTTCCTTTTGAGAGCAGTGAACACAGAATGTAACAGTAGTAATGAATTCTTGAACTCCATGTTTAGACTCACTAATCATTATGCTTTCTGTTTATTGCCAACTAATCTGGTGGTGTCTTTTTCCTTGATTTTTAAATTGGTTCTAACTTTCACTTTTGCTCTGTCCTTTCCTCCTTCAAATAGTTTCTCTTACCTCTTGCTGCAAGAATGTCTGAGGAGTCTTACTTTGAATCTAAAACAGAGGAGTCAAAGAGTGCAGAGATGTCATGTCAGATCACAGCAACAAGTAACGGGGAGGTAGCTGGCATGAACCAAAGTCTGAAGGCCTTGATGATGACGGGCTTTGGGGATGTCTTCTCTCTGAACCAAGCAGGATCTGTCCTGCGTTCTGGAATGCAGATAAACATGCAAGCCAAAAAGAATTCTTCTAAAACCACCTCTATGAGAAAAGGAAAGAAAATCAACATGGCTTTGGGTTTCAGTGAATTCGACTGGTCAGATGACGATGATGATGATGATGATTTTGATGACACAGATGATAGCAGCGAATGAAATCAGTTACAGAATTAAATCTGAAATCGGTTTTAGCAAAGCAAAACAATAAAGTTTAAGAACAAGAATCCTGTCAGTTTGGTCTGTTCAAATCCTGTAAAAGAAAAAGTGAGACACTTTCCAGGCTGAGCATGTTTGTGTGTAGGAAGACATTGTTCTTGTTTAGATTGCGTTGACTTATTTCTGTTTTGATGAAATTTGGTACTAAACTTCCAAAGTAATTGAGATTACTATTAAGAACTATGATTATGTCTGTAATTCTTGATGCCTGATTACAGAAACTATGGTTTGATAAACTTAAGAACTGAAAACACTGGGGGAAACTTCAATGCCTTTAATGCAATTAATGTACTGCAAATTTTTCTGTTTTTTTTTTTTCTTTTTTGTCACTATCTTTACCCCTTTAATTGACAATCATATGAATATACTTGTGCTTTCAGATTTGCTGTTCTCCGCAATCCAATCTTTCTCACTGTTGCAGTGAAGGGTTTGCTGTGTTTCTATTTTAAAGCTTTTTCAAGGTGAGGTTATGGGAAGTCACAAATACATTTCTAGGAAAAGAGAAGCTTAGCTGAGAGAAATAAAAGGGTAAGCTAAATATACAGTTTAAAAACCGAATAGCAGCAGAATCCAGATAATCCCTATTAGTAGATGGTTTGTATAAATGCTTTTCCCCTTGCATGTGTGTGCATGTGTATATAATTCACTCTAGCAAAGCGAATTGCAATCAGACTTCTGCATCCATTATCAGATATTGTGATCTAGAAGCTAATTTTCAGTTATGTTGATGTAAATCCAGGAAGCCTCATTAACTTTGATGTACTTACTCTGGTACCCGAGAGTAAAAATGGGTGTTAGCAAATTTTGATTCTGTTGCATCTCTTAAGGCACGTGTGCTATCCTTACAAAAGGACAAGGAAAAGTCATGGTGACATTTCAGCTTGGACCCTACTTCTGTGGCTTATGTGAAATTCTCAGTGGTGGCAGTAATATGAGGAATATTTACAGGTCCCTGAGTATCTGGTGTTGTTTTTTGGTTTTTTTTTGCAGCTAAATCACTTTTAAAGCATTGCCACTACTGTTATGACTTTCCATAAAACTCGGCATGTAACAATCTGCTGCAATAATTGCCTGCCAGGCACTTGTGTTGAGAGCAGTGAGTATTTTTCTCCTGATGACCCCTTTAGCAATAATGCAGGAGGAGGGAGGGAAACCGGCACAAACACAAATGGAGGTTAGAAAGGAAGCTGATGTAAAATATTTGCCCAAGGAAGAAGGATAGCATTTCAAAAGAGAAATGTTACTGTCTAGTTCAGCTACAGTGGGAATAAGTTGTCAAAATTCCATTCTCTGTTACTGGAGGAGTTTCTTTTATGAAAACTTCTGTTTTTGAGCGGCTTCTTTAATTATAGGCTTGTCTGTTACACAGCTCTAACCTATGTATAATATGAGTATTTTTGTAGATTGCATAAAGAAAAATGGATACATTAGATAACAGCAGGCCTGAAATCATAGCATGTTCAGACAACAAAAGAGAAAGTTCTTTGAAGGAGTTTTCCCAGAGTGATGAGTGGGGCACTTCTTTGCGATGTGAGACAGAATTGTTTTATTCTGAAACACCGGCACTGGTCTGGTAGCCTGCGAGGCAGTGAGTGCTTCGGCTACAGCTGGTGTGCTCCACTCAGTTTTCACCAGTCTGGGCCCTCCAGAATGCTTCCTTTCAAGTAGGATATCATTCCTCATTCCCCTTCTTCCTAACAGTTGCAGGTTCATTGGTATGAAGTTAACCCTCATGCATCAGGAGGCCTTTTCATGTCTGAATTAGAATATAAATGATGTGATAAGCTTACTTTATATCCTGGAGGCAACATGCTCCTTAGATACAGGTAGGGATGGCATTTTAGGTCCATCAAAGCAATCTGACTTTAGAGAGAAGAGATACTGAAAGAATAAACTGGAAATAAGAACAAATAGGCTATTTCCAGTGCAGATTTGCACTCTTTCTATAAGTTTATATCTGCTAACACCCAGAGCAGTTATATTATTTTTTTAACTTCCACATTGCACACAGGAAAATTTGATCTAATATGTACACTTAAGATGTGTGTCGTTGCGCATAGATTATTGTACCACATATGCAGTGTAGTGTTGTACAGCTTTAACTGAAAACAAAATTTCGTTCAGTATGATTAGTGTTCAGAAATTACTTGTCCCTAGCACTGATGTTTTGCACTTTTTTTAGGATCTGACACTCTCAGAGCACTTTATGCATATTTATATTTGTGTAAGTTTTAATTGAATTTTTACGTTCACTCCTTAGTGTTTACAGAATTAAAAATAGTCCTTGAGTAGTACACTACAGGAATTCTTAGTAAAAAATACCCAAATTTGAGTCTCTTTCCAAATTTTTATACTTACTATACATCTGTGTATCTTATTTCAGCAGAAAATTATCAGAATTTGGTAACATGCCCCTAGGAGTTTTGGCTATTTATTTAGTTCCAGTTCTTTTATGGGGGGGAAAAAAAAAAGTCTTTTTCTTTACCTTCTCCACACATTGCTTCTCAAAGCAAGTTTAGCTGTATTAAAAAAAACTTTAGACTCTCTTAAAACAGCTTGCTTTGTGCTTAAAGAAGCAAAGATCTCTGAATTGTTTGGAAAGTTAAGATATGACAGATAATATATGATAGGCTCTGTTGGTGCAGTTCTATCATCACAGTGTTATAGTTAGGATATTGGCTATGCTTATAAGAAAAAAAATGATTCTGATTGAATTTTTACTTTCTGTGATGGCTTTCATAACAGATGTCTGCAGTTTACAAGCCAAAAATTGTATGTGAGAATCAGCTGTGTTTTTTCTGCCTCTGACAAACTCCTAGCTAGATAAAGATTTTGGAAGCGTCTCTGGTGGGCAGGTGTGTTGTATGGAGGAGATCATAATGTTTTTATCTTCCAGACCTGATTTTCTCTGCCGTGCAATCTGGCCTGTTTTCTATCCATGTCAACAGCACAGAAGTCCACAGCCACTTGCTGTGCCAGCTTAGGAAAGCATTAATCAAACCCCAGAGGTGTTTCTCTGGCTACTCTGGGCTGTGAGCAAAACCATCCAAAGCCTTCCCATGCTTCATACACCTCTAAGCGCACTCATTCCCGTCGGGCCTTTTGGGGTCCCAGATTTCTCTGCCTTCCATAAAGTTCTGCAGGTATCTGCAGCAGAATAGTGTTGCTGTACTTGACAGAGGGGAAATGCAAGAACTGGGCCTCAGCTTCTCATTTTCACCAGGCTGTTGTTCTGCCAACATTTACTAGGGTAGCTCAAGAGAAGAATGGTGAGGATTGTCTGTTGGCTCGCTTAAAGATACAGAGTGAGCTGGGACCAAGACAGGATGTCCTAACTCCCAACTCTGTTTCTTTTCCTTCAGCATTGGGGGAGAAAACAGGGGAGGAATTAATGGCGTAAAACTCTTTATCTGGTCGTTTTTGTGACTTAATTTGACCAGTTTTGTGACTCCCACTAATTCCTTGGAGATATGGGGTGCATGTGGTGCATCCCCAGCTGGCTGGAGGCCTGGCCTGGAGTTTGTCCCATTTAGCTATAGAGGGCTTTGGGGAGGTGAGGTCTGGAGTAACTCCTTGTCTCACAGTCGTTGTCATTTCTTTATCGTTTGAGCAGTTCTGTTAAGATGTTGATTCCCTCTCCTAGATGTTGAAACAGTTATTTAAGAATTAAATATTTGTTGCAGTAACAAGTCATTTTGCTCTCAGCAGTAGTAAATCTATAGTGTGCATACTGCTATTCAGTACGCAACAGAGTCACCGTGTCTTTAGTACTGTAGTTTCTTTTTCTGTAATCAGGCAGCTTTTACAGGTTTTCAATAGGACCTCTAACTTGACAGAGGTTTTGACTACAGTCCTACATAGAATGTTCAGGTAAAAAGATAAGTTCATTTAGTAATTTTCACAGCCCTTAAAATGCACTAGTAGGAATCTGGAGGGGAATCCTTTCTCCTTTTCCCCAGACTTCGACTTGGTGTATACACTGTAAAATCTGCACAGAGGTTTCTGATGTGTGAAGATTTAATTTTGAAAATGTAGAACCAACAACCTTCTTTAAACATTTTGTATTGTGTGCTAACTATCCATATGCCTTTGAAAGTCAGATATAGTCCACTGCATTTCTTGCTTTTGCACTACTGAAAAAGTTTTGTACTGAATTATAGAAATTGATGCCACTTACACTTCAGGTGTGAACGGATGAAATTTGAATAGAAGATATTTTCAAAATAATCATTCTCCCTTCTGAGAAAACGGTGAGCACAGTGCCTGTGCCAAAACTCTTGTGCTGTAAACTGAATATATAATTTGTGTGGAACATGCAATGTTATAATTCTGTGTGGTAAAACCTTGCAGCGTCAGTTACTCTCTTTATTGCACTTGACATATGATGTCTTGTTTTATTCACACTGTGGATTTGATTTTCCAGTGTAAAAACATAGCATACAACCAAAAAGAAACCATGCAATGTATTCAATTTCCTCAATTGGTGTCATGAACTTTCTATTGATGTGAACTTTTTCCTTTGCTTCTCTTTGTTCCAAACTCTATTTTGCAATAAACATTTTGACAGTAAATTTTATGCATCTGTGTCCCTGTGTAAAATGCTGATGTTTGAAGAGGTTCCTTACTGTCTGGTTGGTGGTTCAAGTCATTTTTATGTTACTCACTGTGTAACATTTCTACTTTACTCTGCCCACCTTTTCTTTCCATTTTTTAAAATTTTGAAAGAATATAGAATATACTCTGTTTATACTTTATGTGGGATAGACTGAAAACATCTATTATACAATCAAAAATGCAGTATTGGACTTCTGCAGTGAGTGGGTTAATCATACCAATTATTCTACAAGCTCCTCACACAGCACCAGCCCTTCTGACAAGTAGTACCCACAGAAGGCACGACCCACTGCCTTCACAAGGGTCTTTGTGGTGGCCATTTGCCCTTCCTTGCGCACAGTTGTTGCCTCAGCACTACTGTCCGGGCAGCAGGTAACTTAGCACAAGATAAGACTGACTAGCAGTAGGTAGATTTAGAAAATTGTCTTTACGACACCATGTTTTCAGTCAAAAAGTCAAGTCTTTTTCTAGCAAGCACATTTTCCTATCTGACATTTCACTATGATGCCTTTGGCTCTGTCCGTTTTGGGGTTGCAGAGGGCAGGAGGATAGGTGTAAAGGCCCATCAGGTCCTTCTCGCAGAGGTCTTTCAGATCTTTCAGATCTTACGATGATTTGCGCACAGCAGACTGTGATGGTGATGGTAGGAGGAAGAGGGTCTGAAGAGTCCTCAAGCTCAAAGCGGGGGTCAGATACCAAAAGCTGCAATTATGGAGGATGTGTGAAGGGATGTTGGGCAATCACAAATCTTCCAGTGGGAGCTTCACGTGAATGTTGTGACGGGCACAGCTGGCAGTTTTGGGTGGATTATACTAGAGCCTGGTCTTGGTACTGGAGATCCTGGGATGTGCTCAGGTTGGGCCAGAACGTTTTTCTGGATAAGAATGCAAATAAGGTGAAGCCTGGGTAGCGTATGCTTGTGTGAGTAAAACAGCAATCAGTGTTGCAATGAGGTCTAATACTGTGTCAGCTTTTTCAAATCATCCCAGAATTTCACATCTATCCTTCGTGGTTTCAAGAGCAATGACAAGGCATGCCACATGTCGGCTGCAGTGCCGGAGGGGCTGGGAAGTGCTGTGCTCACGGAGCCTCAGGCAAGCAGTTACGGAGTGCTGGCAGAAACCAGAGAACTGTCCCAACAGGAAGACTGGCCGCAGCAGCCTGACTCCAAATCCTGTCTTCGCTGCTGTCTAGTGGCAGTTTTACTTTCTTCTGCAGAAAGTGCTCATCATTTTGGATGGTGTCATAATCACAGCATTGTTTTTCCTGCAGAAATCAGCTGGTATCAAATCCATAACAAAAGCAAAAGTCTTTTTGTAGTATCAAACAAGAAGTGAGATAGCTGGAGTAAGCCCGCAATCGGTTTGAATCCAAAGGGTTGTTCTGTTGGTCTGGGAAGTACTCTCTGGTGCCCCATATGGGAGTCACAGGTTAAAGCCCTCCCCTTCACTGGAGGAAAAGATCCAAATAAAGCCACCGGAGTGAGTTTTGGGTGGAGGGGAGAGCAACAGTCAGATGGTTTTCTTTTCAATTCGTATCTCTCACACAGTTGCTGCCCTCCTTTGATATTTGTGCATGGACTGAAGAAGATGTGGTGAGTATCTTGTGTTAATGTGGCCAGTGCTGTGCTGCTGGAGCTGTCTGCCAGTTGCGGTGGGTATGGAGGGAATATGACCTGGATCAGAATATCTAGGTGAGATTTTACTGCTATTTGCTTTGCTTGGTGGAACTTGTGTCCCAGAAAGGCTTTTAAAATGACCGTACATAAGTTAAGAATTTATGTGACCCTGATAAAACAGATATATTCTTCGATGTCTGGAAAATAATTTGTGCTGTGAGTTTTCAGCAGCCAGGACTGCATTCCTCAGCAATCATTTAGGAAATGTGGAAGTGCTACAAGAAGACCTGTCTAAGCAAGGCTTTTCCTGGAGAGTTTAAAATGGGTTTGAAGGTTTTATCTTGCTGTATGCTACTGGAATGGAAATTAACTGCAAGTTAAGAGTATATTAAGGGGTGTGGGCTATCTTGTAGTAAAAAAAGGCATTGAGCCTTCTTTTTGCGCTTTTATTCAATTAGAATGCTAAGCCAGTAATACCAATTATTCATCTTTAGCATGTCACTGTGTCGCAGTGATTTTCATGTCCCATTTAGCACTCTTGTGTATGGTGCAGCATGGGATTGTTTAGCTAAGGCTTATTGAAGGACTCCCTGTAAAGACAGTGCAAAAGCTGGGATAGCTCTTGCTGCTTCTAAGGGCTTAACTAAAGCCTTTTTATCGTGTTGGCAGGTTGCTATACTGTTTGCCTCAGTCATTTTGATTGTTCTTCATAATGATAAGCTAAGGAATGGACCTGCAAAGTAGAAGGCAGTTTTAAAAAGATAAATAACACTGGAGAATCTTGAGTCTTTTAATGAAAGCTTATAAATATTCTTAAAATTAATTTTCTAAACAAGTGATTATATTTGTGAGCTCCAAGTAGGTGTAATATAAAATTTTGCTAACACGAACTTCTAAGATTGATTCCTTTTTTTTTTTTTTTTTTTTTGCAGTTTTTCTGGATGCAACAACTTACTAGAAAAGGTAAAAGCTGTTCATATGTACCTTCATGTTCATATTAACGACTACGAATACATTGATCTGTCTTTTTCTTCTCTCATTGAAAAGCCTTATGGATTTCTGAATAACCTCTCTTACCTTAAGGCGATGCTTCTGGTGAAATGAGTGCATATGCTAGCTTGTTTAAAGAACATCATATCACTGGAAAGCGATTGCTCCTTCTAGAAGAAGAAGATTTAAAGGACATGGGAATCATTTCCAGAGGACACATCATCCACCTAAAGGTATCTAATAGTATATGTTGGACATCAGAGTAGATTATAGTGTAGGTATTGAGAGAGATTTTACAGTTTTATAGTAGCATTAACTATTTTTTTCTTTTAAGTTATAAAGCTAAATAGAGAGCTTGTTTGGTACAAAAAGAGTTACAAGTTAATATGGCTCTGAAACCCAAAGAACCCTGGACATTCTGTGAGGTGTGAAATGTGCTGCGATCTTCATTTTCCTCATCTATGAGTTTTGTTGGGGGCAGGACTGACAATACTGCTGGAGATTTGTCTAAGAGGGCAGACCCATTTATCTAGCAAAAAGCTTTGGATATCTACAGAGTGCTGTCCCATAAGACTTCTCTTTAGCTAAGAGAGATCAGGTATGGAAAAATTACTTGAACTGAAATCTATAAACTTCCCAACTTAGACTACTTTTTAGCTGATTGATGGCCAGGTTGCTTTGCTTGTAATGCTTTGTTTCCTGGTCTTTTGAATATATAATATTTGTTATGAATTCAGAAAATTATGGTCTGGAAAACAGTAATAATGGTATTAATAATGTATCCACAGGAGATAGTTACATTTCCTGGCTGTCAGCTTTGGAAAATGATTTCTCTGAAAGCAGCATCTGGGATTCTGTTGGGTCTCAGTCTCAGTGACTTTATACCACAATTTACTAGTAAAGAGATACTTTTATCCTAATTGCTAGTCCTGCAAATTTAGCTTCATCTCTGTAAGTCACAGATTTATTCCCCTTTGCTCATCAGCCATTTTTCCATAGCACACACCATTGCTGACATCTTTAATTTACATTTCCTACAGGGAAAATTATTGAAACTTAATAAAGTCAATAATGCCCAGAATGAAAGACTTTGGCTTCCTGGGTTGATTGAGCATAAATAAAAACAACCCAAACAACCCCCAAGCATTTCTTTTTTTCTGATTAAGCAGCTCAGATTCTGAATGCGAAATGTGGTCGATCTACCAAGACAGTTTCCAGAGGTGAGCTGTATTTTAAACTGCAGTTACATGCCCTGATGTAGCTGCAATGAAAAGCATAGCACATGCTGAACTGCTTTGCTTTTCATACTGGTATTTGTGGTATTTGATGCTGAATAATGCTCATTTGATTTTGTTAATTTTTTTTTTTATAGACTGCTATTGAGAAGTTAACCCATGACTACCTAAATCTGTTTCATTTTCCACCATTAATTAAGGCAAGTCTCATTGTTTTTGTAAGAGTGCTTCTCATGTTGGTATAAATACTTCACTGCTTTCATGTCTCAGCTTTCTGCCATTGGTAGGAGGGTAAGCAGCTGCTTCCACAGCAGCTCTGCCACTACTTTTGACAAATGTGGAGGGTTATCAGCAGCAATGGGTTGCATGAGAACAAGTGGTATGATAATAGATGTTGTTTTCAATGAGGATCCCAGATGTTGTCATAAAACCAGTGCTGGGTCCAGTCTTGTTCAACATCTTCATCAGTGACCTGCATGATGGGATATAGTCCACCCTTGGCAAGTTTGCTGATTATACAAAGCTGGGAGGAGTGGCTGGCATGACAGAAGGCTGTTCAGCCATTCAGTGGGACCTGGACAGACTGGAGAGTTGGGCAAAAAGGAAACTGATGAAGTTCAACAAAAACAAGTGTAAAGAAATAACTGCATGCATCAGTACAGGATAGGGGCTGTCCTGCTGAAGAGGAGCTCTGCAGAAAAGAAGCTGGGTGTCCTGGTGAACAGGTTGGCTGTGAGCTAGCAGTGTGCCCTTGTGGTCAAGAAGGCCAACAGTATCCTGGGATGTATTAAAACGAGCATGGCCAGCAGATTGAGGGAAGAGATCCTCCCCCTCTACTCTGTCCTGGTGAGGCCACATCTGGAATACAGTGTCCAGTTCTAGGATTCAGTTCGAAAAAGACAGGGATCTCCTAGGAAGAGTGCAGTGGAGGGTGACAAAGATGATAAAGGATCTGGAGGAAATCCCAAAAGGGAAATGAAAACCTGAACATCACTACCGTGCTGTGATTGCAGTGCAGGTGACTGCTGCAGTGTCACGAAACTGTGTAGCAGGAGCTCTCCCAGCAGAACCATGGCCCTCTGCTGCGGATGACAGTGTGAGCAGCAGGCTTGTGACATAGGAAAGGCAAATCCTTGTTCCCAGAAGTCCTTGCTTCTGCCTCCTAGAGGGCTGAAATAGCTACAAGCTCTCACCTTTTTTTTTTTTTTTTCTTTTCTTTTTTCAGGACTCTGCGGGTGAAGCTGGGGAAGACGTAGAGAAAGTAGTGAATCTTGAACTCGTTTTTGGCTATCACTTAAAGCTGGGAAATGGTCCAAAGGTAATCTGGATGTGTTGTATCAGCTTGGCTATCTTTTTAGTCGGTACCCAGAGTGTCCCGTGTCTTCTGGATGCAAAAAAATGAATCCTCTTGTTCTGGAAACTGCAGAGCTAATTAATGTCAAGGTAGCAGGTAGGGCTGAGCAATGATAGGCAGCCACGCCTGAGAGAGCATGGGAGAGCACAGTGCTGCAGAAAGCTTTGAATGAAAGCTTTTGTTTCCTCACCAACAGTTTTTCTAACTGTCATTTCTGTAATTTGGGCTTTCGCTTTGTTCCCTTTATCCCAATGGGTGTGCAGTAACAAGCCGTTTATGCAGAAGAGCCTATTCAGACAGAGGAGTTTGACGGTGAGAGACAGTTGGGCAGCAGCATGTGCATGATATCTGTGGACATGAGTTGGTTTTGCCTCAGCAGAAAGGTGGTGTCTGGCTCTGCAGCTGGGAAGAGATGGACGGCATGTGGCATGCATGGCTGGGGAGAATGGAACAGGTCCCGGTGTGGCTGTATTCCCCCACAGTGCAGTGGGGAACTGCAGCCCACTGCAGACAGCGAGACTTCTGTGCCAGGGTGGTAACAGGACTGCCAGAAGGCCACATCCTGACCAAAACATGGCTCTGCACTGGCTCAGGTACCTCTTGGCACACCCTGTGTAGTGGGAGCGTTGATGACCCCAGATGTTCCTGCAAAGCATTTCCACCACGTTGTCTGTTCTTGAGAGCAAGGATTATCCCATGCCTTTCATTTTCTTTATCCAGCCTGCCACGGACTTTGAGTTCAAGGGTTTTAGAATTAATTATCTATGTGAAAATGGTGTGCAAAGCATTTCTGAGTTGGAGTCAGGGGTTGCGACAGCAGGATTTGTTTCTTTTTGTATTTGGCAGATCTGCATTGTGTGTCCACCCCAAACTTGTGGGTGGCTGACTTTCATCTTGTGTTATCTGACTGCTTTGCTTTCAGGGCACATTGTTTGCAGAAGTCTCTTGATTTCAGTACTTAGTGGTGCTTGCAGAGAAAGCATTTAGGTTTGTACTTAGTAGGAACTTGGACTCGTACTGAAATCATTTCATCAATTTGAAAAAAGCATTTTACTTTTTGTCTGGCGATTTCCTTTTTTGTTTGTTTGTTTCTTTTATCTTGAGCACATTTTTCCTATGAAAATCTTCTCTATCGCTGTGTGAATTACTTAGACTTTCTCAGTGTTCTTGAATGCTCTTATGAGCTGTAGAGCTGCTTTTCTGTAGACATACATCTTTCCCTGCCATGTGCAACTCCACAAGGAACTAAAAGGCTATGCAATACCTCGTCTCACTTGTATTTCCTGTATGGTCTATGAGCTATAGCGCAGGGAGGTGGACAGCCACAGGAAATTCAGTTTGCCAACTGAGTTTGAGGACAAGTAGATATTTTATCTGGACAGCTGCAGTGAGCAAGTAGTCTGAGTGAGTTGTGCATAAGCATAACACCAGCAAAACATGTTCTTGTACGTACAGCACACAAAATTTGGCTAGCTTGCTTCTTTGAAAACCCCACGATATAATCTTCTAGCTCCCCTAGAGGCTGCCTTAATGCAACTACTGCTGCCATCACCCATGTTTGTTATGAAATGGAGACACTGGAGAAACAAGGGTTGAAGGGTTTCAATTTCCTTTATTGACCCATTTTTGTGTAAGAGTGGAACCTGTTCCTGTAAAACTGGGTCAACAGAAGCACTCCGAAATGCCTTCTGCCATCTTTATAGCAAGAGAGCTGGTCTACATCAGTCTAAAATTCAGTTTCTTAAAGGAACTTGGTCCATATAATCCCCAGTAACAGGTTGCCTACCTAACATCTACCTGACATCTCTCCTGTTTCAGCCATGAGGGAAAAGTGGCAATAAGCTCAAATCAAGGCTATAAGTGTGTTCCCTGGTGGACTGCTGGAGCTGTGTGCATCAGGGGAGACTGCTAGGCTCTACAGGAGCTGGTGCAGCATAGCAGGAAGGGGCTGTGCCATGGAACTGCTAATGCTGGGGGTTCAGCCCCAGCTGATTCTGCCCTGGTCCCCTGGGCTGCACTCCTACCAGTGGTTGTAGCACATCTGCCCAGGTAAGAGTATTGGCAATTGGAAGCAAACCAGCCCCTATGCCCAGAGGTGCTCTGCCAAAGTCTGGCATAGAGACACATGAGACAAGAGTGTGCTCCCCATCCCAGCTAAAGCACTGATGTGGCACAGCCACAGTGATTTTTAACAAGGGTCCTGCAGAATATGCTTCAGGATGGTAGCTTTATCTGTACACCAGATGTTCAGTCTTGTCTGTACGCTAAATGAAATGTTGACTTCCCAGTACGCGACCTTACCATACTCAGATTTGTTATCTAATTTAAACGCATCTTCTAGTGAGATTATGTTGGTTTCCACCAGCTGATAGACGCAGTCATTTTGTTACAGCTTCCTTCCCTTTTTAGCTGCATCTTTAGAGGTGATGAAAGCTCGGTGACCTTTGTGCTCTCCGAATGCATCAGGAGTGAGCGCTGCAAAGCTAACCTGGTTTTTAGAGGTTTCTTTTCCAATTCTTTTAGCTCAAGTTATGTGGTTACTTCCATTTACTTCCTGTTAATGACCTTTCTGTACACAATTCCCACTGAGCTAAAAGGTGATAGCTTTAGACATTTTGTAAGAATTTTTATTCCACAAATTAGAAAAAGTGGGGGAACACCAATTAACTCCAGAATACCAAAGAGGGTAAAAAACAAACCCTGGCAATTGTGGCTTGAGCTGATTCGCAGAACTGCGAAGGGAATTTTCAATGGTTTTCTCATCCTAGGTGGCTCATTAAAATTTCCCAATCAGGGAAAGGTGTCTGAGCTGTGTCGGCTCCACATGGATGAATCATCCAACCCCTTAAGAAGGATGGTTCACAGTCTTTTTTGTCTCCTGTTGATGCGTTCCTTAGTTTTGGTCATCAGAAAGGCAGATTTCACCATGTCTTTGAATGTTTTCATTTTTACCGAGCGTGGCACAGACTGACCTACATCCAAACACAAAGCCTTGAGGGTGGCTTACCATTTTTGCTGTCTTTTCCCTCTCTCCATTTGACAAGGTAAGGAGCAGAGCCTTGTCAAAACCATCTGCTATCTGTGAGAACTATTTTCTAGCCTCAAATATCCAGACTGGCATATGTTTTAATGCTGTTATTTAAATGCGTAGTGCAAAATTGAATATAATATTAAGGCTACTTTATAGAGAAATGGTGACCGGCTCTTCATGTGGAGAAACACTGGCTGGCAAAATGTGGAAATACCACTCAAAACAGTGCTATAACACTCACTGTAACTGAGCTGCAGTTTCATGAGGGCTTGAGATCATTTCTACTACTACTTCCTCTCCAGCCTCCCAACATGTTGACTCTGATAAAACCTTTCTTTACTTTATTAAAAATAATTCCCAGTTAAGACAGGTATGGTATAGCATGTTTAGTTTACTAAGGTATTCAGCACATTACAAACATGGCAAAAATAAAGCAGTGGGCTAGGTCACAAATTAGAAATTCCAGTTTATATATTTTTCAGTTGTATTACACTACCTTTATCCTTCCATTCCTTTGCGAAGATACTTGCAAGTAGCTTGGCTTTCTATCTAGCCTAACCTTCAAAGCTTTTTCTTTAATTACAGCTTGAAGCATGATGCTCTCAATACTAAAGGCTGAGTTCATGTGTGCAGCAGAGTGGCATTCTCATAGGCTTGATTTGTTCAGATTCCAGTAAATAGTTGGTATAGGAGGAAATACACTGTGAAGGCAAAAAAAACAATATCTAAGATGTAAACTAACACCACAGCCATATTTAAATATAACCAGCAAGAGTAATTGCTTTCAGTGCAGTCTGCCAAGGCAGTGGGTTGGTGGCAGTGCCAGACCTTCAGTGTAGATGTGTTCTTCCCAGAGGGTTTCATGGGCCATGCCCTGGCTCTGCAGGAGAATGTGCACAGAGACAGTCCCATGTCAGCGGGGCCATGACGCCTGTGCTGCTCTGTTCCATTCTGTCATGTTTCACCAGCATGGGTGGGAAGTGCCCTCACAGCACAGTGCTCACCGCAGGGCCCGTGCTTTCCTTGCATCCACTGGAGAAGTGCAAGGCCGCGTGCCTGCCCAGGCTGGGTCCCAGTCTGCCACAGCCTATACATGAGGGCTCTGGCTTTCCGGGAGACTGAGCCAGTAACACCAACACATCTCTTGCTTTGTTTCTTTGCGCTGTAAGGCAGTCTCTCTCACAAGGCCTTTCCTCCACCCGTGATGTTCTCTTCCCCCACGACTGAAAGAAACCGGCAGCACAGCCACCTTGTCTTGCTGCAGCCCGGCTGGCAACAGCCTGCCCTGACCTGAGACATGAGCCATTGTTAAGGGTATAACACATTTACATATTTTGCAATAAAACATCGGTTATTTGCATTACTGTGTCAAGTTTTATTTGATTCTTTCACCTAAAAATGACTCATTTTCCTTTCTTGTATTTTAAAAACCAACTACTCTAAGCTTGTTTGAGAATAATCAAAAATTGCCCATTTAGCTAGAAGTCATTTTCTTTTCAAAAGGCAAATGTTATTTAATCTTTCAGCTGTTCATTGTGCCATCATAAATACTTTCTTTTCAGCACAGTTGTGGGGACTGAAATGAGCCCACTAATTGCCTCCCATTTCGACTGACATGTGGTGGTTTAGTGGAAAGAGAACACAGCGGGGAGAAGGAAATAGGAGGCTGAGAAAATGAGAGCTAATTATTTTCACTGCCTCATGTCAGGCTCTGTGTCAGCCTTGTTTTTACAAACTGGAAGGTTTAGCACTAAATAAAACAAACTGGCGTCATGTTTTTATATACTGGCAGTGTCATGGAAGCAGCTGCACATCTCAAAGACAATATAATGCCTGCATTCGCATGGACACCATCTGACAGCCACTGTGAGCCACTGCTAATGAGGATATCACAGTGGTGCCAAGTGAAAGGTGCTGAATTATGTATGATTCTTCATCAGTGCAGCAATAGTCCTGTACATCATTATGAGACATTGTTTTGCTGAAGAGATTAAAACATTCTTAGTTCCAGACCCTGCAACCTATACACGCTACAAGAGGTTATTAATGGAATTTTTAGGGAGAGTTTCTTGTGGATTTCTTTTTGGTTAAAAATATCTCATGGGACAAAGCCGTGGTGGGTCATGACACTATATATATAAAGAAGAGAAGCAAATTAACCGTAATTGTGTTATCTTCCTTTAAATCCAGAATAATAAAATATAGTGTAGCAGGGTGATACATAATGATAAATAACCCAAGTGCTGTCACTAGATGTTCAACTCTAATGCCTTTAAAACAGCAGGTTTCAGCAGCTGAGATAGATAATAGCTAAGAATGTAAAGGAGCTTCTGGGGACCTAAATCACCAACATGCTACTACTTTTAGTACCAGCATGACCGACATTTTTTTCATATTTGTTTCATCTCATGTTACATCTTACTTTTCTTCTAATACCCAGTTGCCTGCTACAATGGCATGTGTTGTTTTTTTTCTCTTGAATCTTAAAAAAAAAAAAAAGTTTATTGCAACTGCTGATTCTGAAATGAACCCTGAACTTGGGCCTCCTTGGGAAAGGAAGTGTCATCCCAGCGAGAGTTTGAAGCAGTTGTTGCAGGAGACATGTTTGTTGCTTAAAGCCCGTACCTGAGCTTTTTCATTTCCCTTTCTGTTTTTTTTTTTTAAAGACGTTAGTGCACATGGGTTTAAAGGAGCATCGTCACCACACTAAGCAGGAGCCTTAATTTTCAAAGTGTTCTTATTTTCTGTTTTGAAGCTGGGCAGTGGCTCAAAATACATTTGTGAATTGCTTTTCTGCTTCTGCTATCAGTTGCAGAGGCTGCCAATTTAGTAGCTTTGTCAAAACGTTATTCAGAAATGCTTTCCAACCAAAGTTGTACTGGTTGTGCCTCTGGTTACAAAACCAAATTTTTTTAACATAAAGCTGAAATTATTTATATCAAAATTGAACAGGTAAATATTCTGAGATAGTTTGATGTTTGAATTGCAAGATATCTCGGGAAATCTCTTTGATGCACCATGCGTAAATATACTTGTCTATAAGACATTTCAAATGAACCATTTCCAAATTATTTCCCTCAGTAAGGCTGTTACTAAGTGTAGCCTTGGTCCAAGAAATCTTCTGGCTCTAATTCATTAAAGATTTGAATTACATTTTCTTGATTTTCTAGCCACATTTTTGGTTATGCAGTTGAGCATCTCTCTCTTATTACCTCTCTTATTCTTTTGAAAGTAAGAACCAAAAAATCAATTGGAAAACAGGGAAATATGTCCCTTTTTGTGGTTACAAACCTAGCTTTATCTACTGTGTGTTAGAGCAGAATGGTTACAAGCTTATAAGAAAAGCAGCCATCAACTTATCTTAAAAATTTCCCAAGGACCATGATTCTAAAGTCACTGAGCTGCATGCTTTCTCCTTCTTTTTCTTCCTTTCCTCTCTTTCTTTTTTTGTCTGTTATATTTTTTCTGTTTTTTCTCTTTTTCTTCCAGCCTCTCCTCCCTCTCTCTGTTTTTATTTCTCTGTCTTCCCCCACTCTGCTGACTCCTTTACCGTAACACAAAATGAAAGCCTTTCCAAATAAGACACAGGCTTTTGAATGACCAGAGAGTGAACATTCAGTGCCGTTATTTTCTCTTTTGGTCTCTGCACAGTGTGTCTGGAGAGGACCCTGAGGAGGATGGACGGTTTCGGGGCTGGATTTTAAGGATGGGCGAGCATGTTTCTTCCTCTAAAGCCGTGGCTCATAGCAGGGGAAGGTGGTGTTTATGCTGGGCTTGTGCATCCACAGCTGCGTGGGGCAGCCTGATTTATTCCTGCACAGAGCACTCCTGCATGTGCGGCTGATCTGGCAAGGGGCTGGGTGCTGGCAAGTGCCCACCGCATGTTGGACCCCATATTGGCAGGGTCTGTCAGCCTTGTAGATATGGGAGTTTGATTTACAGGGTTAATTGAGACAAGCTCATGCTTTTCATATGTGGTATGTGAGGAGCAGAAAACCCTGAGCCATGAAGGTGCAGAAGCCCTGGCACAAGGCAGCAGACAGCTTTGGCTCTTGGCTTGGCACCAGGCTCATGACAGGAGATCCACTAAAGTAGCTGGGTGCTATTGATTTTTGTCAACATGTTGGTCTTCACTTGGCTTAGGTGTTTTTGTCATTAAGCACTTTGTCTCTAACCTCAGCTTAGGTCTGCAACAGAGGACTCAGGTAGCACAAAATTAGGAAATCCTATTAAAAAGTCAGGCAAAGAAAACATTGCAGGCAGCAATAGGAGCACAGGTTGAGAGGCGAGAAGGAGTCAAAGCCCACTTCTGCACTGCTGCAGCTCAGTCACACAGCATGAACAGTCCTCGGCCGACTGCCTGTGCCGTGTCGTGCTGCACCCACCTGAGAAGAGGCAGCCCACAGCCCAAAGCAACGGGATAGAAAAAGGCCATGTGGAGAGATACAGTCTGTGATCAGGCGATGGAGGCACGGAGTGACTTTGTACCTTTTGTGGGTCATTCAGGAAAATGAAGCCAGGACTGGAAGCTGAGCTCAGTGCATATGAGCCTCAGGCCAGTGCCCGAGTGCCAGGCCATGGCGGTGCTAAAACCAACTCCCATGTCCACTCTCCTCATAAAACTCGTGAGCTTTCAATGGGGACAGATGGACACACAGGGCCACGTGCTTTCATAAGCGTCATTTGTCTTACGCTGCTGTACATTTCTGTGTACAGATAACTGCTTATGCCAGCCCTTGGCCCTGAGTGGCCATCTGTGTCCCCATTGAAGGTTTTTGCATTTTTTGAGTAGCCTTGAGGAGATGACTGCCTCCTGTGAATGCCAAGATGGCAGCTGCATGGCCAGCAGCATGTGGGGACGCTCCTGATCCTCAGGCACACCTGGAGGGGTCCTCGTCTGCCATGGGCAGTCCCCATCCAGGCTGCACAGAGATGGAGATGCCCTGCTTGGTGCCACCCGACTTGTCTTTCAGGGAGCAGGCTTCTGGAGGAGCTGGACAGCATCAAATCCCAAAATCACCTGCAGTGGTCTGCAGCAAATCTGCTGTCCCCGCAGAAGCCTCCCTTGCCATTGGCCGGTGCTCAGCCCACTCAGTCCTGTAGAGCCACCAGCCTCTTGCAGGCTTACGCCCACACAAAGTGCTAGATTTGGTGCTATGTTCAGCCCATGGGATTATTTAAAGATACCTTCCACTGCTTTGGTTATTAGACTTGTCAAAGCTGAGCTCCCTTAAAATTACCAATGCTACTGGAGGTGAGAGGAATCACAGAATCACAGAATTGTAGGGGTTGGAATGGACCTCTAGAGATCATCAAGACCAACCCCCCTGCCAAAGCAGGTTCCCTACACCAGGTCGCACAGGTAGGCGTCCAGGCGAGACTTGAATATCTCCAGAGAAGGAGACTCCACAACCTCCCTGGGCAGCCTGTTCCAGTGCTCCGTGACCCTCACCGTGAAGAAGTTCTTACGCACATTCGTGTGAAACTTCCTATAAGGCTGAGGATGGTCAGTGCCTCACTGGGCACTCAGGATCTGAAGGAACTGAGCTGCACTAATCAGTTTATCCTCCTGCCCATTATTAGAGGGACTGTCCTAAAAGTGTTGCACACACCCTCTGGTCCTTCATTCCCAGGTTCACCAGGAAGATGTCCCGAGGGCCAGCTCTGCCTGTGGCTCCAGGTGATGGTTTCCATGGGCTGTGCCTCACCACCACTGCTCATATGAGCAGGCTGTACTGCTGGGTGAAGTGCTGCTGGGTGAAGAGCTGCCGGTCTGGGGCCCTCCAGGGAACCACTGAGGACAGTCAGACCTGCCAAGGTGTCTGCTGTCTCTCAGAGGGACCTGAGCGGGAAGTGAGCCAGAGAACCTGAGGTTTTTCCATTAACAACATTCATTGCAAAATGTGCATATACTAAAACATGTATATGCTCCTTGCCTTCATTGTTGTTGCTGGTTTTATTTTTTTCCATTTACAGTGAGAACTAGGCTGGATTTGGTTAGTCTTTGTTTTTTATACTTTGAATTTTATTTTTTGTATTCTAACAATCAAGCATTCTTTTTTTTATTATTATTCATAGGACTGTAAATGGAAAATGTACATGGAGATGGACGGGGATGAAATTGCAATAACCTACATAAAAGATGTGACATTCAACACTAACCTACCCGATGTAGAGATTTTAAAGATGACAAAGGTATTTACAGCCTTAAAGCTTTCACGAATTCACAGATCTCAAACAAAGACATTAAAATACCACAGCAGTCGACTTTTGTGCTTGCAGAAGCTCAGTCTCTTGACAGCTTTTAAATAAAATGCACATTTTAAACAGATGTGTATCATAATAAGAGTTAGCTATTTTGGTTCTCTTTTAAGCTGACAATAATGTTAACAATAGAAAAACAAAAGAAGGAACTAATTTATGTTTTCTTGTTTTAATTCCATGTCATAGCATCTGAATTTATTACTCCTTTTAAAGATGAGAATGTTAAAAACTTATGTTCCTTTTCAGGAGGAGAAATTGATTTAAATGTTCCAATTTGAAACTTCATGTGATTTGTCTGGGTTTTTTCTCTCTTTTTTTTTTTTTTCCCCCCTCTCTTTTTTGCATAGTTTTAGAACTTTTACATGCTTTTAAAACTCCCTCTTTCATGCAACAATGGGTTCCAAAGACTGAAACCCGTCAACATGTTGATCATGGGCATACAGCCCTGCACATCTGCAGTTCAGTGCCACTGGGCATTTACCCTATTTGAGTAAACCCGCCTGTAAGTATTTACCAGCCAGCATTTAGACCATAAGCAACAGAAGGTTTGTTAAAGCACAGAATGCACTGAACATTTTGTTTGCTGTTATTTTAATTGATTGTTTTTATTAATAAGCTCTACTTAATAGTAGCTAACATCATAAATGAAAAAATATACATCTTCATTACCAGTTAGAATGCTTCTCTAATGTGCACTGATTTAAATACAAAACAAAAACAAAAAAACCTCCTGAATGCCTTTAACTGTGTATTTTATTTTTTTTTTTTTTTGCAAAATTGGCTGTTTTTTTGCTGAAGGAAAAACTGAAAATCATACTTTCAACAGAATTTTAGGGAAAATATGTCTTTGACAGAAAGTATTCTTGTATTTAATGTCATAGTCACGCTAAGACTGTTGTTATAGCTAGGGATTTCTTCACCGTTGTAATTTTATTGTTGTTATATTATGTCATTGCAAAATAGCTTTCTGTTTCATTTCCAGAAATTTCATCTTGGACATTTCCATTTTTTCATTAAAAAAAAAAAGAAAAAAGAAAAAAAGAAGAAAAGACTTAAATGTAGTAGTCTCCAGATACAGTAGGATTAGCACATACATCTGTATTATCTATCAGGGACCGTCTCCAGGAATATTTATTGCATGTGTGTAAAACTGAAGGGCGATGCCCCCAGGAAAATATTCCATATGCGGTTTGTTCCATAACATTTTTAGATGTTAGCAATATGGAAAAGGATGAGAAAAGGCAAAAGTTAAAAGTACTTTTAGGGTGTTTCAGAGACAAGTCAGGAGATGAAGAGCACCTTATAAACCACCACTGTGTTCTTTTCAGCCACCGTTTGTCATGGAGAAGTGGATCGTGGGGATCGAAGAACATCAGTCTGTAGAATGTATTGTTACATATGAGGTAAGTTCTAAGAAAGAACAGCATGTTTATCTAAAATAACCTGTATGGGAGAAGTGGCAATAGCATCCCACAGCTCCGCTGTATCCTGTAATCAAGTCTCAGCACCCTGTAATTAATTGTAAAATCTAAAGTTTGGAGCAAAAGCTGAATGAGATTTACAAAGACTGTGTTCTCAGGCAGCTGCCTGGGACAGCTCTTTTTCTCAAGGATGAAAATTCCTTTTTCTTGAAGTGTAATGGCCAGTGTGCTCACGTCACTTGGAGGCTGTGGTTTTCTTTTTTTTTACCTTTTCAGTGAAGTGCTAATTAGGAGAGCTGAGGAGCAACAGGAGAAGAAAGAGAATAATAAGTCAAAAGTAAAAGAGGAAAACAAAATACAGAAATTAGCCTTTGTAAAAAGAGCTTGCGGTTGCTTACAGAAGTGATTTTATGAAGACCAATGCTGTGTTTCACAGTGAGGCTAATAATTGAGATTCCAGCTCTGCCCTGGACAAGGATTCGAGCACTGATGAAGTGATGAGGAAATCTTGCACCTTTTTGGTTTGTCTCATAAGTGAAGAACAACAGTTTCCTGTTGCTCTAGGTTTCTTTCAGCCTTTCAGAATTGCAGGCAGCATGGCTCCTGTAACTGAAGAGCTTCATACTCCAAACAAGCAAATGGGGAGTGTTCCCCTGCAAAAATACCTGTTTAGTCCTATCTCTTTTAGCAGAAGGTGCTGCCTATCTGGTGTTCACATTATATGACAAGTAAAATACTCTTTGTATTTGTAGAGGAAGGCTTTCAGATCTTTCCTCCATGTGGTACATGAATTGGAACACTTATTCACTGCCACATTTTTAGCATAATCATAAAATACAAGCCGAAATTATCTACTCTAAAAATACATGAGAACTGGCTAAGTGGTTTTGCAAAACAAACTCTATTCAGAGTGCTGCTGCCACCCAGGCACTAGTGGAAGTTCCCGGGCAGGAGAGCTTAATGGGCTGTGTGTTGCTATGTCCTCACATGCCTTGTATCCTTATGTGTGTTGTGTCCTTCCTGAGCAGAGCGACGTTCGAGCTCCCAAATCCACCAGGCACGTCCAAGCAATCAGCTGGAGCAAGGTGAAAGCACAGGATGAGGTCAAAGCGGTGCAGCTTATGATACAGACCTCACTCCCCAACTCAGAGGGGCATTCACGGAGCAGGTCTGACTCCAGTAAGTCGCTACGTGTGAACTACCTACCTCTATTGCTGGTGTGGGCAAAGTGTTTATGTGGAGAACAGCAAAAAGACAACGCTATTATTCTCGTCCGACAGCAGAGCACCATCTTGCAGCTTCAGCTGGCATTGTGGTCCCTGTGACATCTTCATGGTCACATGCAGGAGCACCCTGGCTTGTATGACTTAGCTTAAAGGCTAAAAGTTAGGTAGTGTCACATGTTACATCACAGTGTGATTTAAGGAAGAGTGATCTGTATGCTTCTATAGAAAGTATGCTGGAAACAGTCCAGGGCACTTAGCTACAAATCTGTGGTATACTGTAAATCCCTTGCAGTAGCTTATCAGTAGCTCAGATCCTTCTTCTCCAAAACCCCCAGTACTTCACATCTTCCCCTATTGAGCAGAACCACAAAGCTGCACCAGCGCAGGGCTGACACCATGTGTCTGAGTCCACCAGCAAGGCAGGACTTGGCAGCAAGGATGCAGTTGTATGGCAGTGCATCTAATCAGCTTTGGGACTGGACTGAGAGCGCAGGCGGAATACTGTAATTATCTGTGTAACATATCTGTGCCATAGAAGAAGATGTATTTCTCAACCAGGATTTCAGGAAGGCATCTGCTGAGAAAGGAGACAATCTCTCACATCTATTCCCTCCGTCTGTTGGGAAATACGGTTTTCTACAGTCTTTTTGGGAACCTGGGAAGCCAGTGCTTTCAGTACGTTTTTATGCTTTCTCTCCTTGCAATCCAAACTCACCAAAAGTGCTGTGGTCAGCTCTTTCCTCCTGCTGCTGGCTACCCAGCATGCAGACAGCTTTGCACAAATGTCTCAGATACGAGCAGACCAAAATGTGTTCTTGATGGCTGCAAAGAGGAGTGGAAATCTTCCCATTGAATTCTTCTTCCACAGCTCTGCCTGCCCATTCTGGTCTGCTCTGACTCCAGTTCTGGCTTCTCCTGGAAGAGGGCTTTGGAAAAGGTTCTTTGCATCTTAAAGAAGTTACTCTTTTTGTACAGTGTTTGTTAGCCAAAGTAGGCTTTTTGGTTTTTTTTTTCTGATTCAGTTCACAGTAGCGCTGTAGAAATACGTAGGCTGGAGCAAGATGGCAGTCAGTGGAATTTCCTCATTCATGTGGCACTACTGCTGCATCTGGAGCAGACGCCTTGTGAATTGAGCACTGGTGGTTTAACAGACACGTTTAAAATGGGTGCTCATATTTCTAAATAACCTATCAATTTGCAGAACAACTGTGTTTTGTAATGCATGTGGGACGCAGCATGTCCTGAAAGACGTTTTCACTGCAGATCAGCTCTGGTGATCCAGGTCTTGGGCTGATGAGCCATACAGCCATACCCAAGTGTGGTGTTGTATCTTCACAGGTTGGCTCTGCTGCAGTAAGCCAAGCTGCTTTCATTTTTTTGTGGCAAGCGGTGGGAGAGCTTGTCTGTCCCTCTGGCACATGGAGGAGTTCCACGAAGCCACTAATGTATTGTCTGCACCCAAGTGAATAGGCACAGTTCAGAGGAAATGGGTTACCAGCCAGCATGAAAGCTGCACCTCAGCTCTAGCAAATCTCCTGGCCTGTCTTCTTTACCAGATCACCTACCCCAGGTTTAAAACAACACCAAATCCAAGCACAAAGGTAAGGGTAATAATACCTGTGTAAGAGGCTAAAATAACTGGCAGTGAAGGCGCTGCCCATGCAGGTTATTGCGTGGAGCATTTAATTCAGCATGCAGAACTGGTGGCTCAGAGACCTTATGAGGGACCCCAGCCTACGAGAGGACTGGGCCTAGGGCCTGTCCCACAGGTGGTGCTGGGTGATCCTTATTGGGCAGCTGCTCTCTAGGCTGGACACTGGAGGGAGCTGGTCCCACAGGGTGTGTGGTTGCCACCTGAGAGCTGGTGGTACACAAGGACCCAAATTCATGTCCTGAGCCAGCTGCTTCCAGATTTATGAGGTCTGTGTTTTACATCCAGAGCCTTTGTAGGAAGAAATGGGGATATGGTAGAGGAGGCTGTCTAGAAAATATATTCGAATCAGCATGTGTATTTCTTTTGAAACAATGAATTTCAAGGAGGTTAGGAAACAGAGAAATTGATTCCCACCTTTCTGTAAACGAAGGTTCATCTCAGTGCAGCCAGAGCTCTCTGCTGTGGCGGCATCAGACCTGCACTTTGACAGGAAAGACGATTTCCTTTTGACATATTTGACATTAAGTTGAAGTGATTGAAATCTCTTGGGAGTCCAGCAAAGTCTAGGGGAAGGCGGAATGGAAGAGACCATCCACTATGTCCTAACAAGGAGCAATCCTAGCAAGGGCAAAGCCACTGCCAGCCCCCACAGAACTTTGCAGGCAGATGCAGCATTGCCATGGGAGAGAGGGGCTTGCAGCAGAGGATCTCTCCTCTGGAGACCTTCAAATGGTGAGAGAGGAGCTGGGGTCCTCTGCTACAGATAATAAAATCTTGTTTGTGTTTATCCTGTTGCAAACTGCTAGGGGCACACTTTCTGTTAGAGTGACATAACCATTTTTTAAGGAAAATCATTCAGATTTCTCTAGAGCAAAATTACATAAGCTACGTTTTATGCCTGAAGCTGGATGGAGGCTGTGGAGTGCAGCTGGGTCTTAGTATCATGATTATGTGAAATGGATTGACTTCTGAATTTTTAGTGATAATAAGAAACGAAGTGGCTCTGGCTGTTGTGGTGAGAAAATGGAAAGAGAGGGGGTGAGTCTGGCTGCTGCAGCAGGGTTTGCACTACCTCCACCACTGTGAAGAGCATGGCCAGTGCTGGCTGGGAGCAACACAGGGTGCAGCTGTGGTGCTGGCACACACCATGGGAGGTGCCCATGCTGTGCCTGCTCTGGAGGTCTGCAGGCTCTTTTGTTGTGGAAGCTGAGGAGGAATCTGCTGAGACTCTGGGGAAAAAAAGAGTTTACCATCTTTGGGAGAAGGGGCAGGCAACTCAGAAGGAGTACAGGGATATTGCTAAGGTATAATTTTAATCAGGGGAGACCTTATCACTCTCTACAATGACCTGAAAAGAGGTGGTAGCGGGGTGGGGGTCAGCCTCTTCTCCCAGCTAACAGTTGCAGGAGGAGAGGGAATGGCCTTTAGTTGCGCCAGGGAAGGTTCAGGTTTGAAACTAGGAAAAATTTCTTCTCAGAAGGAGTGGTGAGGTATTGGAACAGGCTGTCCAGGCAAGTGGTGGATTCACCATCTCTGGAGGTGTTCAAAAAAAAGAGTAGATGTGGCACTTGGGAATGTGGTTGAGTGGGCACAGTGGTGATGGGTTGATGGTTGGACTAGATGATCTCACTGGTCTTCTTCAACACTATGATTCTATGATTCTGCAATCTGTAGAGGTTTATCAGAGAGAGAAAACTTAACTCACCCCGTATCTGAAACAGAATGTATTTTCCCAGCAATTCACACAACGCTCACCTTGTTTCATTTCCCTGCCAGGCATCGACAGCCAGTGGATGCAGACGCTGCGCATGCACCAGATAGCCAAAGCCATTTCCCTGCAGCACGGCCACCCGCACAGCCCCACTACCATCTCACACTACCTGCCCTACCTGCAGAGCCAGGACTCCTACGCCGCTGCCGTGAGGCGGACACGCGGGCCCGTCAGTTACCACTACACCTCCATCAGCCACTCCAGGAACTCCTCTCCCCTCTCGCACAGTTTGGTGAGAAACCTGTCGAACCTACACCTCAACTCAAAGGGCAGCAGCACTTCCAGCACAGCATCGGACACGGCTTCAGAGAGGGACAGGTCCACAGGCAAGGCCAGGAACGCCTCGCACAGCGGCAACTCCCGCAGCTCCTCTGATGGGCGGCGCAGCGGGACGAGCTCCCCGGTGCCTCCCAGGTCCTCGGGCAGGGCCGGCAGGACTGCCTCCATGCCCCTGGCCCATGAGCAACGCAGGTACCCCCGCAACTCCCCCCAGCCCAAGGCCATCCCGGGCATGCCGCTGCAGGGGGAGAGCGAGCCTAGAAGAAGCGAAGGGGAGGGCAGGGTGAGCGAGGGGGGGTGGATAAAGGTGCAGCATGTGAAGAAGCCCCACAGGCAGAGCACCAGCAAGCAGGGTAAGGAAAGGCCCAAGGGCAACTGGCGGGGCCGGAGGACGTTCTAACGGGGGAAACAGCCGTAAGCTGCGATGGAGCCAGCTTTCCTCTTATTCCACTGAATATTCAACTGGGAGATGACACGTGCTTCTGCTCGACGTGCTCCAGCTCTCGGCGCACTGCACTGAAGCCATGACACTACCTCGCTGGGCTGGCTGCACCGCTCTGCATGCAGCTGGCTGGTGGGCACCTGGAAGGAGCCTGCCCTCAGCAATGAGACCTCTTCCCTCCCAGTACTGATGGATTTAATATGGTTGCCTCCCCTTCCTTTGGCTGCTCGTGTTCTTAGCTGACTGGATGTGCACTAATTTGCTTAATATTTCAAAAATAAAATCAGTAATACACAGCCATGCGCTGTAACAAAAGCCTCTCCGTTTCATCTACAGAGGAGTTGTGCTGCTAACTCTCCCATCACCTCTGGCTCTGAGCACTGTTTCAATACACTTTATTCACTCTGCTTCTGCCAAGGCCTTAGGAAAAGGTAATATTTTGGTCAGACCATCACAATCTCAAAAAGCAGGAGCACACACATGTTTTTCTTCAGGCCCACTCTGGTAACTTCACTTCTCCACTTCCAGCCATCCATCCCCTATCAGGAATTTCTCACCTCTTTGTTCAAACTCAGACACCAGGTATCTGACACTGCAGAGCAGACGCTGCGACACGTACAGTTGTCGTAATCAGAAGGATAAAAAAAAAATAGGCTTTATACTTTTAGAAAAAAAGAAAAAGAGAAGGAGAACAAGGCATTGCCTTTATAATGGATAGATCCATCCCCTCTGAGGTCTGTGATAATGTTTATCCCTGGGCAGCAGGCATTTTTTAATTGAATTTTTAAATGTGGCCAGGCTGTGCTGCCTTTGTCTTTCAGTCTTCAGGCAGTAAAGACAAGGTCAGCAAAGTTTGTGATTAATGTGGTCTATAGCTCCACTGAGAACAAAAGCACAGCCGTAGACTCACTTGTCTTCAGAAAGTTCCTTGTTGGCCTTTTCACTCCAAGTTGATTTCACACAATTAAACAGGGAAAAAAAGTTAGGATTTCCCAAGATGCAAGAGGTAAAAAAAGAATGAAACAGATAAAGGAAGCTGAACCCAATGCAATACATGGTACCCTCTGAAAGCCAAGAAACTGTAAATTAAAGATGCCTTTGAGTGAGGTACAAGATACCATCAGTGCCAAGCGATGCTCACTGGCATGCAACTGTGAGCAATGCTGGAGGAGCTAACAGCACATCATCCCTGATGAGCCCCTATCACCACTGCCTCCTCACTGGATTGTCAAAAGGGCACATGCCAGGGCTGCTCCAAAAGTAATGCCTCTTACTTTAGTACGTTGCCCACAACAACAGGCAGTTGAGGTTGAACCTTCCTGTGTCTGTTGTAATTTCCATGTAAATAAATCGGAGGCATTACTTTTGGAGTGACCTCCATACATCCCCTGCTCTACTCGGATACCAACCAGGGGGTATGTGTTATTCACCATCCTCTGGTTCTCACCAGCCCCTTTTAACAACTGGGCCAGCACAAATCCTAGAAAGAAATTGTGAGAGTTCGGAAGGGTGCGTTGCTCTTGCAGGGTGATGAGGACAGCAGTGTAGTTGCACAACAGGGCCCTACCCAGCAGGCACCAAGGCAGTGGCAATTCAAGATTTACTGTCTGCTTGTGGTTGATTGTCAAGATGTCCAGAAGGACTGCTCTGCTGTTTGTAAGCAATTTAATGCTGTGCCTAATTTTAATCTGCAGTGTACTGTCTGTCCACATCTGTTGTATTAAAGTGTTCATTAGCATTTAAAGGAGGAGCGGATGGTATTGATCACTCCTTTTAATATTAAACAATCATGCAATAGTGACTGATTAGGAATCCTCTTGTTGTTTCAGAATTGGTGGTCAAAGCAAGAGTAACTGATCTTGTGGAGAAAAAAAATATTATTCAGTGCATGCCCTAAACCATGGCACCAAAGCTCTTCTTGTATCAAAAAAGCAATAAATACATAATTCAGTGGCAAACAATTTTTTAAATCCCTAAAAATCCTCATATTGGAATATATTTATATACAGTTCCTGCTTCAAGTGTGGACACTTTCTTTAATTTTAATTGTAAAAAATACACTTCCTATCTTCTGTATACAGTCTTCCCCTTAAACTTGCTCAAGTGAAAATTTCATAACAAATGTTCCCACGTTTTCACCCCCAATACTTTCTGAAACTGAGGAATGTTTTACCACCACACAGCCACTGCTGGCTGAAAGGCCACACTGCAATACGGAAAATCAGAATATCTTGGGGATGTGCACCCCAGAAAATCTCTGCCCTTTACAAAGGAGCCATACTGGGGTTTTTTTATATTCATTTATTTATTTATGTATCATAAATCTGTCAAAACTAAGCATATTTAAGTATTGAGAAGTCTAGAATCGCGCACTAGCAATGGGACACCCTGCCCTCCAGTTTACCAGTATGGCTGACCCTACAAGTGGCACAACCTATTGCTGCTATAGAGACAACCGTTGTTCTCCCGGCTCTCCTTTCCCTAGGTCTTCATATCTCTGTGTATAGATGTTGCTGTTTTCCTAATCCCTGAGAGGTACCCACGTTTTCCCTTTCCAGCGTGTAAAATGCAATTACAAGAGTTACAAGAAGCCAGCTCTAGGATGTCTTCTGGCTTAGATAATGAAAAACAGAGAATTCATGAAGGCAAATGCAAAACTGGATGTCCAAAGCAAGTGAGTATCTGCATCCAATAGGGAGCAGGTTTACTAAGTCAGATACAAATTTTCTTTTTTTTATTTCATGAATGTGTGAGGCTGTGACATGGGATCTGCTTCTTCACTTGGTAACGTTTGACTCTGGCCCTCCTGGGAGCCACAAGAATTGCCATCCTTGCACTCAGCAAGCCCCACACACCCTATTTCCATGGATCTCTGCTCCTCACTTGCGTGAGTAGTAACAACACACCAAGACTGGTTCTCTAGGTCCTGACAAATTTGGACAGGCCAACAGGATGGCTGCAGTCACAGCTGATGCCCTTTGAACCCAGCATCATCTGCTTTTTAAAGAAAATATTAACTACTGTAATTTCACCTCTTCCTATCCTGCTCCCACTGAATGCTTTCTGGCGTTCTGAGTGATGTCTGAGTGCAATGCCCCTCTCCCTGGGCACGCACCACGGCCCTGTGCACTCGCCATGTGCTTGCTGAGCCCATTTAAGGAGAAAGATTGCCCAAAGCCTCTGTGCCTCCTCCACTGCTCCCCAAACTATACTCCTCTCAAGTGGACCCCATGCTAATGGGGACCAAACCCCAAGCATTTTAGGACTTAATGCAAACCTTCTGCCAAGAATACTGGGCTGTGTGTCAAAGATGAGCACTTGAATTTTTTACTGTGCTAGCGAATGCACTTTGACCTAAATATTATTCTCATTACTACTTTAAGCTGAGAAAGACAGGCAGTTGCTTTTGTAATTGTGGGGGAAAAAAAAACAAACCGGAAGACCTCCTGACATCTTGCATCACTTAAAATGGAGCCAAATAGCTGTGCTACCTCTGCAAATTACATCTGACAGCATTATTTTCTGTATATGTTTCCACCATATAAGGGTTTTTTACATAATTTTCTTATCTAATGAAGTGCCAATGCTTGGCAGTTCAAGCCAGTCTGTTGCAAAAAGTGAGAGGTTATGGAGGAGAAGTCTATTATGGCAATAACACTAATAAGGGTCTGCCAAGATCCTGTTTTTACACAGGGCATTTGGGAAGATCCTCTCAGAGGACGGCAGCAGCAGGGGGTGGTGGACAGCCCCAAGGTTCAGTGCCTCCTCTGAGAAACCCCATGGGATCGTCCTGTAGGTAACGCCGCACAACAGAGTGGCTTCACACACCTGAGGCTCAACATACAGATTTCTTGTCCTGCCTCAGCAAGAAAGGTCAGCGCTCCTGCAGCAGAGACAGGGCCTCTTCCTTGTGCTGTGGGGAAGCACATGAAGGACATGAAACCCTGGGGGGCTTCTTGCCTGCCCCCACCCCACCTGTCCCCTCTGCCCTCCTGGCAGCTGGCGGAGGCAACACAAATCAGCCCTCACAGCAAAATGTATATAAAAGGGCAGAAAAACAGTGCAGAGAGCAATTTTTATTACTTTCTGATGGCCTCCTGTTTCCCACCGTTATGCATTTGCAGAACACTTTGTAAGCAATTTCTTTATGATGTGACTTAATCTATTTTGTGTTTTCAAAGGGAAATACAAATCGAAGCCCAAGAGTGAAAGGGCTGGGATCTCGAGCTTTCAAAAGTGGTCTCTGCATATCAACAGCAGCCAGGGTTTTTTTATCAACCTTTTTTTTCAATGCATTTTGTAGAACGAACGGCTACAGGATACTCAAACAAGTGTTGTAATTACGCTCCATAATGTGCATCACAATGCCCTGGGCTCTGAACGATCCGCTGCGATGTGTACTTGGAATAATCATTAAGATTTCTGTCAGAGCTGACCACATTTCAGCTGTTCTCTGAGGGCACTGATGAATGCAGGCTCCTGGAGGCATTTATCAACGTGTACTTTTCCTCTCGCTGGGCTGTAGTTATTCCTTTGGCTTTCTTTTCTCTTATTCTTTCTATTTTTATGGCCTCAGCAGCCTGGGTCAAAGAAACACGCTGTCAAATAGGACCAGACGTGGCCACCTTCAATTCAGCAGGAAGGACGTGTCTGCACCCAGCCTGTGCTACCAGGGAAATTGCAGCAAAGCACGAGATATGAATTAAAAAGCAAAAAAATATTTTTTCCTTGCAGAGAAAAAAAAGGGGGAAAAGACACTAATTGCACTGTGGAGGTATTTTGTGGAGCAGTGCCCATGGCTATGAACCAATTATCCATGCTAAATTCCAGTTCAGAGCACAATGCCAAAGCGAAAAAGCACTTCATATAAAAGTACGTCCAGCAAACCAGTGGAGGTCCAATTACAACGAAGTCCACAGAAGCAGCCACCCTCCTTTCTCTGGGTGGCAGCCAATGATAGGGGAGCTGGCGGTGCACCTCACGCATCCTCTGCAGAGCAGTAGCCACTGCAGGGCGGCAGCTGAGCAAATGCACGTGCCTGATCAGATCTTTTACAGAAACACACCTTTCATAAGAGAGGAAAACAATTAGTGCATGTTATAGGTTACCGATTTACAATTTACATCATAAATCGAGGCCTGATTATTTTAATGCAAGACGTTTTTAGCTTCATTTTGTGGCACTAACGGTTTTACTAACACACTATAATTTGCTCGGATGAAGAGGTGATTGGACAGCTCTTAGAGAAATTTTTAATTACTGTCATTAGTGGCTGCAATCTTATTCTTTTCTACAGAGCCAAGATACGTGTTACTGCTTTGTGCCACAGGTACTCTGCGGTCATGAGAATCTCTACTCTCCCCTTCTGCTGAAGCAGTAGAACATGAGGACCGAAAAGCCAAGGGGACAGAGGTGTCCAGCAAGCACGCAGAGGTCTTGGTGTAAATCTACAAAAGCAGCCATCCTCCTGCACCCGTGTAACAGCAAGCGTCCTTTTGGGGCTGCAGGAGCTAAGCACATCCATTTATTTCCCTGCCTCACTAAGCAGGGCTGCAGCCCCTCTGCCAAACGGCTTCCCCAGCTCCTAGTCACTTTCCCCACAAAGTCCCTGCTTGGGCCAATACATTTTAAAGCTGTCTGATTACTTACATGGCTTGGAGAACGCTATTTCCATGAAGCATTAATTGGGAAATAAGCTGCTGCACAGGCTAGCCCCATAACATTTTACATGTTATTGACGGTTATTTTCTAGTAAAATCCTGACTCTCCCGGCTCAGAATGTTGACAAGAGCTGCTGCCACTGAGAAACGATATGATATTTGTGATTTTTTTTTTCTGGAAGGAGCAGAGCCCGTGGCTGCTCAGGATGTGCCTTGAGCTGCTTGGATGCCACCTGGGTGGCCACTCTGGGCAGTGCCCCCAGTTTTGCGCTCTGTGCAGGTAAGGCTGTAATTACAGGCTGACTGAAAGCGGAGCTGCTTTCTCACGAGGAGACTCGCCCACAGAAAACACAGACCCTGAGCAGAGCTGGCGCCCATTGTGCTGCAGCTATTCACAGCCCGGGCTGGGCTGCAGGCCTGCGTGTGCGGGGCCACTTCGATCGTGCCTGACATGGGCCGTGCCTGCTGCTGGGAGGCCCCGAGCAGGATAAAGGATAAAGGCAGGATTACAGCAAGCAATGGGGCTGCAAATCACATACAGCTTTCAGGGCCTCACCCGATCCTGGCTGCCAAATCCCGACTGCACAGCAATCATACTGTGGCGTGTAACGGCTGTGCTTGGTTTAACGTGAGATTGCAACGTTACACAAAACAGTTTGCAGTCACTGCGGGTTTGTTTTCCTCTGGCCCTGCTTCAAGTAATTGTTTGCAGAGTAATACAGCCAACTTCTTTCTGAAACCCCACTGCACTGCTGTACCCACAAGGGCATGGAGGCTTCACCCCTAAGGCAACATCTCACCTGCGGGCAGCAGGGCACACAACCCCTGCGTGCTGCCGGCCGTCCCGCACAAAGCAGGCTGTGCTCCCCGCAGGAGCTGTCAGCCCTGGGGCAGCAGGGCCGCGGGCTCCACGCCTCCCTGCGCGGAGATACGGGGCACATATGAGATCCCCTTCGCCCCCTCTCCCCAGCCCTTGAAAACCGGCAGTTGTGTGGTGGTCTTTTATTTTTTAATTATGTTTATCTTTTCCCAGAATGGTGGAGGAAAAAGCAGCAGTTACAAGTGGAAGCACAACACAGCTACAGACCACGCAGCCCCAGCCCCGGCCCCCGCTCCGCCCCTCTGGCGCTCGCGTCCCGCCGCGTTCCGGCCAGGAGATTTTCGCGCCACACGACCAGGTCCTTGCAGCTCCACAAACCCCGCAACTCCAGGAGGAAAAAAAAAAAAAAGCTCCCGCACCGGGCCCTATGGGGCGCTCCGAGAGAGCCTCTCCATGCTCTCTGCCGGGGTGCGCGGGTGGGCGCGAGGAGGGGGCGCGAGGTGCTGGGTTCCGTGTGCGTCGGACTCATCTGCCAGGATGCGGGCGGCAGCGCGGGAAAGGCGCCGCCGGGCCCCGCCCCTTTCTGCCCCCGCCGCTTTGGCGCGAACCTTCATTTCCCGCCGCCCGTCCCGCCGTCGGCATGGCTCCGCAGCGCCCGCAGGTGAGCGCCGTCCCGTGGGGGCCGGGTAGAGCGGGGGGAAGCGTTGTGCCGGGCCCTCGGCGGGAGGAGCGGCCTCGGGGCGGCGGCTACGGGTATCCCCATCCGCGGGGCTGGAGCAGAGGATCGTCTTTTCCTCCGCTTCCCGTCCCGGAGGCCGTCGGGACTGCTGTGAGGGAGGCGGCCCGCGGTGACGAGGGTTCGCTGAGGGGCTCCGTTTCAGCGAGGCGGGCGGCCGGGGCGCGCTCCGTGTGCTAACGGGCCTGCGGCTCGTTGGCCCCGGCCGGGCCGTGGTCCGCGGTGTGCTGCGGCCCTTCCGGCGGGCCGGTGGTGGGGCTCCGTGAGGAGGGCTGCGCTGGTCGCTGTTGGAGCGGTGTGTTTTCAGTGCTCCGTGTGCTTAATGCTCACCTTAAGCTAAAAGTACCTAGTTAGTCAAAGCAGATCGCGGCGTGATGCTCTCGTGCACGTTCCTAGTCCCATCTGTAAGGTGTGGGGACACATAAGATGTTTGTGTACGTTCCTGCTTCTTTGCAGAGCTAAAAGAAGTATTTGTTAAGGGCGAGCTAAGCTCTCCTGTAAAAGGATGTGAAATCTACCAGACTAGAACCTGTTCCCACTTTAACTCTGGGGATCTTTTGTTTCATAGTTCTGGTTCTGCTGGGGGGAGGTGTCTTTTGTTCACACACGACAGGTATTCTGAAGTGGGTAAGCCTCACTGGCAGCAGTGTAGGGATGTGCCCCAGTGCCGTGCCCTACAGCTGGTGCCCACCGTAACGGGGTTGGCACTGTTCTTTTGCAGCGCCGTTGCTCTGGTAGGAGAACCTTCACCACGTTCCGAAATACCAAACTGATTCCCATGGAGACGTCCTCATCCTCTGATGACAGCTGCGACAGTTTCGGTTCTGACAACTTTGCTAACACGGTGAGTATAGGGCTGGAGCAAATAAACCTGAAGGAGCATTGCTAGTGAAGACCTGTGTGTTGGCATGTGATAAATGCTGCTTCTGTTTTGTACGGCAGTTACAGATCTGTACTACGTACTGTAATTCCATGTCACTGCTTGCTTGTGCTCCCAGCTGGTAGGTGTTGGAAGCAGATGAGCAACCTTTGAGATGTCTCCTAAACCAACGTGCTTAGTAGCTTGCAACTGCAGTTCTGAAACTGTCTATAAATCCCTTAACTATTATTATCTTTTTTTAATTAAGAAGAGCCATTTGCTTGTATTTTGATTGTAAATGCAAGTTGTTTTTGTCCAGCTAAAATTAAAGGGTATTTTGTTGTTTGCAGAAACGCAAGTTGAGGTCAAATGTTAGAGAAGAACTGGCCAAAATCTTTCACGAATCCTCTGATGATGAATCCTTCTGTGGCTTTTCAGAAAAGAAAATTGAAAGTGCTTTGGTAAGATGGCTGATCTCAGTTTGCAGCTTTAATCCTTGCACATTTTTTGGTGTAACTGGAAAATGTCAGCTTCAAATTCCAAGTCAAATGTTGTTGTCAGAAAGAAACGTGACTTTATTTAATGTAGTAAATGTAACTAGACATAGTTTGATTTTCTTTTTGTCCTCCAAAAATCCCCCTAGCTGCTAGGCTTTGCAAAATCAGAGTAAAATCTTCGTATGGACTGGAAAGTCTACTACTTGGTAAAACTGCCCTTGATGGTTGTTGTTTTTTCTTAGACTCTAACATTTCTGGTTTCTTTAGCACAAAATGTTATCCTGGCTCATGGACCCTAGCAAACCTGAGGAAAATCTCTGCATACACTGATGTGCAGTTGGATGTGCACTCTCACAGTGTAACAGAGAATGCTGTAGCACTTAAGCAGTGTAGAAGTAACAATAGATGGTGGAATCCTGCTTTTTGTAACTGCAGTGCAAGAACAGGTTTGTTGTTAAAAATACCAAGAATTAGTTTTGAGTATTGAAAAATGTAATGTCGCCATGTTTGGCATCAGTATGTTCCTGTCAGAACTTAAGAACCTGCTGAGGAATAACTAGATTGGCATCTGACTGGGAGAAGATGCGTGTCTGAGTTATAAAAAGCAGTAAGGAGAACAAGTAGGAGTCAGACTATTTAATTGCAGAGCAACTCATTCTGTTTTATGTGTTTTCGTTGTGATTTGTTAACAGAAACTGGAATCTGATTCAGAGAACAACATCAGTGCTGACAGAGAGGCACCTCTGAGACTGAGGAAATGCACTGTTCCTCTCAAAGTAGCCATTAAGTTTCCACCTCGAAGATCAGGAAGAAGGAAGGCTGAGGTGGAATCTCTTCCTGAAGATGTAATGCCTGCTCCAGATTCAGACTCCGATTCTGAGGAAAAGGGCTCCCTGTTTTTAGAAAAGAGAGCTTTAAACATCAAGGAAAACAAAGCAATGGCAAGTACTCAGGCTGTCCCCTGCTTTCTCTCTCTTCCCCTTGACTCTTGGTGGCTCTCTTTGATTATTCAAATTAACCCTAAAGGGAGTTATGTGAATTCATTAAGAGGAATTTACGTTCTGAATACTTGAATCAGATGCTTTATGTTCACTGGTATTTGAAAACCTGAGAGAAGTCTTTCAGTAAAAATCTGTATGTTTAAGGCCTATCCTTTTTTAAGCTTGAAGTCTATTAAGTTTGAGTGTTTTCAAATTACCTGTAGTTGCTAGAACATAAAAATGAGACAAAAGTTAAAGAATGGCTGCACTTGCTGTAAGTAATTGTAATTCTAGCCAATTGCCCTAATCTAATAGTCTGCAATAGCATGTGAACTCCCTTTTTAAGGCTCTGCTTTCTTTTGCTAGCTTGCAAAACTAATGGCTGAGTTGCAAAATGTTTCTGGTATTTTCAATGGGAGAAGATCACTGCCAACTGCCAATAATGTAAGTACAAACTTAATGTATTTGCCTTAAAGTTTCTGAATCTTGAATTATTTTGATTACAAAGCTTATTAAACCTCATAATTCTAAGTCCAGTTCAGAATTGTGTCACTTACTGAACTGGACATCCTCATTGTGCAATTTTCTTCTGACTTTTCCACTGTATAAAATGGATCAGATTAATTCACAATGGCTTACGTGTCTCCACAGGCCAATAAAACTGAACGAGATGCTGTGTAAATATGTATTTATACAGCGGCTAGAGATAAGGGAAGGCAGTCAAAGCTTTGAAGCTCAAGTCTGAATTTTCTTTTGAGCTCAGAGCCTCAAAAAGGACTCTGACCTTTGGATTAGTTAGGTCCTTAAAGTAATAGGGTAGCGAATTAGCAACGTGATGGATTTTGCTGATTTACTTGTAAGCTGTATGAGTAACAGTAAAAGCAGAAACTTGCCATAGATGTGGGTTCTGCTGCTCTTGTGTGGGAATTCCTGTACTGTGAGGACAGTTGTGTCATTGGGTTCTCTTAAACTTTTGCAGACACCAAAACGACTTCCAAGGCGCTCACTTCCCAGAAGTGCATTGAGGAGGAACCCAGACCGAAGTTCTCGGCCTCACACGAGATCCAGGTCCCTGATTGAAGGCCCTCCTACTCCTTTACCAGAGGAGGAAGATGATGACCGATACCTCCTAGTGAGAAGGAGGAAGATAGCTGGTGATGATCTGGAGGTGTGCTGTGGTTCTGGTTCTTCAGTTGCTACCGAAGATGGTTTTCTATCCCTTCAAGAATATAAAAATTAATTCAGAGCGCATTATCCTAGATGAATTCCTCTTGTACTCCAGTTGTAGGCGAGAAAAATCCAGTGGCATTTTGTTTGATCTGTCATCCTTTAGATGCTAAAGCAGCATACGCATCATAGGTGTTTACAAAAATTTATCTCTTTAAATATAGAATAGATGTTTGAGACTTTGGCATTGATTTGAAGAGTCTTGCTTTGCATAGAATTCTTGCTGAATCCCATTCTAACAGCGTTGTCTCCATTATCCAGCATGATGCCCAAACTCCCAGGAGAGGTCACCGTGGTGCCATGGCTCTTCCACACATTGTGCGACCGGTTGAGGAGATAACGGAGGAAGAGCTGAATAACATCTGTGGATCTGCGAGAGAGAAAGTGTATAACAGAACCCTGGTAAGTATATTCCAACTTCCTGAAATGCATGCCTTGTGAAATCATTTGTTTGTTACTCTGTGTTTGTGGTGTAGCGTGAAATAGAGCAGACTTGCTTGTCACTGAAAGGAGGGATGTGATTTCTGGGAGAAATATGGCTGAGGTTCCAGAACACCATCTGCCATCTTTCCCTGAGTTAACAGAGTGGCCTTTACCAAGCCAGCTGACTTGTTCTCTCCTTGGATCAACTGTATGCCTCGGTGATATCAGTCTGTGAGAGTGATTGTTAACAAACACAGAAGATAGAATCTTGATTCAAATTTGTGAGGTGGCTTTCTGTTTCAGGATGAGTGCTGCCAGCTGTCAGAGAGATTGCTTGTTAAATGCTGTATTCCCTCAGCTAAAGAGCTACTTCTAATGTTTTGTTTCTTGAATTACTTTTCCTGTGTAATAGGGAACTACCTGTCATCAGTGTCGTCAAAAAACCATAGACACCAAGACCAATTGTCGTAACTCTGATTGCGTAGGAGTACGGGGGCAGTTCTGTGGGCCCTGCCTCCGCAATAGGTATGGGGAAGATGTCAGAACAGCATTGCTGGATCCAGTAAGTCAACTTTTAATACTGACCTAAATTGATTGAGTAGCAGATGCACCTCTCTGCTCATAGCTAAAGAGTCTTAGTAAGGGAACTGCTTGCAATGTTGTAGTACATAAGGTGTACTTAAAATCATGAAGGTTGGAGAAGACCTCCGAGATCATCCAGTCTAACCATCAACACATCACCACTGTGTCCACTAAGCCATGTCTTAGTTTGAGTGAAACGGAATGATAGAATGTTGCTGTCTAGAACTCTTTGTAGTTAGTATTTCTACAGTTTCATTTTCAGGAATGAACTAGGAGAGCAGAGCAGCTGACAGAATATTCTTATATATTCAGAATAATGTTTACTATTTAGTTTTGCATTAGTGCTTTATGTACTCTGGAGGGGAATTGTATCATGGAGGAAAAAGTCTTGCTGCTGTGCACTATGGAAATGGTTCAGAAGCTGAACAGAGTAGAATATTTCCTATGGTTACATGCCAAGAAGGCAAAGAAGAGTTTAATACCTTACAGACTGAGGAATTGGCATTTCTTTCCCAGCCAGACAACTTCTGCAGCACTGATGATCATTAAGTGGAGAGTTGGATTATTTTTAGCTATGACTGAATTGTGCCTCATGCTGCAGTTCAGTTAAAGATGTTGTCCGTTTGTTTTTTTTTTTTTTTCTTTCCTCTAGACCTGGAGGTGCCCGCCTTGCCGTGGAATATGCAACTGTAGCTTCTGCAGACAGAGAGATGGCAGATGTGCTACGGGTGTCCTGGTCTATCTGGCCAAGTACCACGGCTATGATAATGTCCATGCCTACTTGAAAGGGTAATTATGCCATTGTGTCAGTAAGGTGGCTCTGTTCTTTGTGGGATAGTGGCTGAAAACTGGGAGAATAGTGATCTCAGTTGTTGCTCAGATATCTCAAGATCAGTCCACATTGTCTTTTGAGTCTGTTATTTTTCCACAAGACTCTTCTGACTTGTTAGTTCTTAGCCAAAATAAGTGGCTATTTGACCTTGACCTCTCTTTGTTGTCATTATCTCCACTAATTTGTCTAAAGAATTTCCGAACTGTTTTGCTATAAAGTAACTTGAGTTTCTTCTTGTCTTTCAGTCTGAAACAAGAACTTGGAATGGAAGACTGAAGCTGTGACTGCCTTTGACTTGCATACTCTTTCACCAGTGCCATATTATTACCTGCAATGAATTGTTTAATCAAATGAGACTACAAAGCCAGTGCCTTGGTTCCCTCCCCTTCTGGGTTTTTTAAAAAAGAAAAGCATATTGCAGTGCAAATCATGCTTTGAGAAACTGTTTAATAGAGATCTTTGCCCGCTGGCCATTGTTTTCTTTTTAAACAACTTTTGCAAAACAAAATGTGAGATAGCATCAGTCCCTGCTTTTATGCCGGCAACTTTTTTTATCCTGAAAGAAGATGGGGGCTTTAAGCCATTGGAGTTCTGTTCATGCGTTGATCTGTACCACAGGTTTATTTGTGCTTTGAAGTTGGTGACAAAAAGATAAGAATATTCTGAACATTCAGGGCATTGTTCCCCACAGAACCAAGTGGGGAAAGGTGTGTGTGCTTAACTCCTGGCCAACTTCTGCTGCAATTGACTCTTACTGAACATAAATGATCAAACAGAAGCTAACAATCCTCCAAAACAGCAATTCATTCATAAGTTCAAAAAGGAAGGTCTAAAGGTTGCAGTTGAGCTATCTCCAAGCATTAACATTTAGGTTTATAGAGCGCTTGAAGTGCACATTGGATATTTTGAAGGAGATTCTCTATTGAGTGATTTAAATTGCAGCAGAAGCAATTAAGGGGTAAGCTCTTGTGTTCTGTGCTTTCTCAGACAAGTGAAGGCCACTGCTGGAAGCTCCTACTGCACCAGCACTGCTGTTATGTAGTGGTGACTGATCTGAGAATGCGGGTATGCCTCATGAAGCGACCTCTTAAATTTCTGTCGGTTTTTGGGTTCTCTTCTTAGTTGTCCTTTCCCTTCTCTTGCTGCCAACTGCAGTAATGCTTCTGTGCTGTCAGCCTGGGGCTTAACCAAGTAGAGGAGTAGTTGATGTAGTCATTGGCCAATGGCAAGTGGGTGAACGGTGGTGACTTGTTGAACGCTACCAGGAGAAGGGTCAGTGACAAATGGTCATTCAGTTTTCTTTTCCCTATGAGCAAAAACAGAAAGCAAAAGCTTTCCAAGCTACAATCCAGCTTAAAATGAATTATTCCTTGGCTTGTGTAGAGAAGCACAAACATGGATAATGTTCTCAAGTGACGTGCCCCAGGTGTGGTAACAGATGAGGAAGAACAATTGATGGAAAAGGCTTTTAAAAATGAATAAAAAAAGGAGATGGGTGCAGTTTGTGAGCACTTAAAAATGTTGCTGGCACTGTGGTCTCTTTAACAATCTGTCCATACTTCTATTCATTTGTGGCTCTGTGTGAATGTAGAAGGGTATTTTGTGTAATGTTGTTAATGGAGCACGTGTGCAGCAAAACTGAGCTGAAGAATACCTGGTGTTGTGTGGACAGCATCTTCTAAATGCTGTAGAATAGAAGGTAACATGAAAACTAACTGGAGAGCCACAGTGAATACATGCGCTTAGTTTGGTCATGGCAGAATGCAATGTTGTACGTGATGTACAGTTGAGTAGTAGGAAGAGTCAGCTTGGATTTACTGAGCACTAGAACAAAACACAGCTTCTGACCCTTCTGTTTGCACAGTATTTGCGCTCTGTATATAACGAACCTTTTTGTACCTTTTTATACCTTTCTGGGAATTAGAACAGTGTGGGAGAAGGAGGACCTTGCAAACAGAATATGTTTGTCTAAGACTTGCAGATCTGGTTTATAAATCACCTGTGCTGTTGAGAATCTCCCATCCCCTGCTCCCATAGTGTGACTAGATGTGCAATCTTGGGTAGAGTGTGCCGTGTTCTCCAGGTTCATCTCTTGAAGAAGGAACTCTACAAGTACATGTTCTGACAGATAAGAGTGATTCTTTTTCTAATTGCTGTGCTTCCCTTCTGATTGCTGGAGTGTGGAAGAACTGTGCTGAAAGCTAATGCTTGTGCTGTGTCCTGAAGACTGCTGTATTTAGATTTCTTCCCATTGACAAATTTCTGTATGAAGGTTTTTATTTTAAAAATAAAACTTTTTCTCAGTTAAAATTCTTGCCTCTGAACTGTTCTTAAAAAACATGTTGCTGCTTTTCAGATGAACTGTTGTATCTGCTGCTGAGAAGCAGTGTTTGAGCTGCCCACAAAGAACTTGCTAGGTGCTCATTGCATTACTTTTGCTAAAGGCTGTGGATGCTTGCCTTTCATCACCATGCTGGTAACATGAGAGTAAACTTGTGTTTAATTTGGGGAGTCTGTTACATTTAAGGTATATATGATGAATTTGAGACGTCTCAATGCATCTCTTCACAGTTATTACAGTTACTTCAGTACTGTTGATATTAACCTGACAGAGAGCCTGTGGTTTATATCTGGAGCCCATGGGCAGCAATTAAGATACTTCATGCAGAGAAAAACCTAACTGATAGACTGGAAAACAAAGATGCCTGGAAATAGGAAATCATGTAAAAGGAAGAACAGAACATCCTACCTCACAGATGAGGATTGACTTAACTCACACAGCATTTTTTTTGGCAAATTATTTCCTCACTACTCAGCTGTAGGGCCAGGTGATCTTCATCTAGGTCTGATATCACTTCCTTTTTTTTTCCCCCTAAAACCTGTTATGATATCTTAAAATTGCTAGGAAGGACTAATAAGTAAACTATTCTCTTAAATTTGGATCTTTTTCCCTTGGATGTTCTTGGGGATAAATGCAAGGGGCATTTGTACCTGTGTAACAATCTGAGAGAAGTGGTGGTACTGGAAGAGTGATTGATAGCTTCTTTTTAATGTTAAATGTGTAAATATAATCTAAAAGAGAGCTTGTGAGTCAACTTATTACACTGATATAGTGTCTGCCAGTGAAACTGACCAATTCTCTTCTTGCTTTCACAAGATTCTCTTACATTAATAGATATTTTTTTGGTTCCCTGCAGTCTCTAGTTATGCAACTTACGATGAAATACTAGGTCTCTTCAAAAGAGAAGAGAAGGATTTTTTGAAAGAGGCATTTTTATCTTCCTTACCTATAGAGCAAAATGTTTTCATGATGAGTAAGCTACAGAAAAAGCACTAAAGAGTTGCTTCACAGGCTGATAAAGTAACATGCTGTATGTTCCTAAGCAGGTCTGTTGCTTAACCAGCTACATCCGTGTAGGGAAATGCAGTGGAAACTCTAAAAATAGGCACTAGCTTTGGGAACACTGCTTCTGGTTGAAGAATGGCTGTTGCTGTTGTAGGATGAGGGAGTACAGCTAGCTTTGAAACCTTATCTGATGAGTAGTGTGAAGGTGTAGTTTTCTGCATCTGATGCATTTAGCAAGGGAGTCACCCACTGACCTCTGCTGGCATAAACCAGTTTGTTTCTCAGTTCTGCTAGTGCAGCTCTTGCATGGCTAATAGCAGAAGCTACTATGGGGGTTTTGGAAAAACTTCTCGCCTTTTTTTAAGGTTCTTGGCCTTGAAACTAAATCAATGTGAGTAAAAAAGAGCTTCCTCTGTCAAGAGTAAGCTGGCTGGTCTTGTGGGACCCCAACTCCAACACCCATGCAGTGCTGGGCAATATCATAAAAATACACAAATAACAGTTATAGATGTTACAAGGGAACATGAGTAGTTCTTGATCTTGCTCCACTTAACTCCTAGGTGGATGTCTTTAAAAAAAAAAAAAGAAAAAGTGGACAGAAAAAAACCACCTGTGCTTTGTAGTGAGGGTTGGCAAATGAAAGGAAACTGTATGTTTGAGCCCAAGGGTGTAATGGTCAGTGGTAATGTTAGGAGTCCCAGAACTGCAAGGTAAGGGCAGGATGGCAATGCTGCTGTGGCTTGTAAGGAGCTGTGGATATTGAATTTGTATAAAAGCATGTCTGGAGGGTAAGGCTACAGTCATGCTACACAAGATCTGCTTGGCATGCTTCTACTCACTGGAGTTTAATCTTCTCTAGTGGCAAGGGTGACAGATGGGTATGTTTTTAAAAAAAACAAAAAACAAAAAAAACCAACACAATATGGTTGGGATGAGGTATGAAGGCACTGCATTGATGCTTTTTTTTTTTTTATTAGCACTACTTCAGATGGGCTTTTTGGAGCAGAAAAGCTTCCATCAGTTGAACTGTAGATCCTGCTGGAATGAGTTCTGCTCATCTTCCCCTTGGAGTATGTTCTTTAGGTAAAACTTGGAAACAAAATGTTGCTTAGATTATTGCTTTGCATTTAGGCTCATGTTAGCTTTGTATCTATATGTGAATATCATTGGAAGCAGGGAGGACGAAGTTGTGCCCTAGGCTGTATGAAGAGGTTTAAGCAGCAGAATCCTACAGTAAGCACCTTCATATTCTTGTAATTGCATGCAGAGTAACAAAGCTGTCCTAGCAGCACTCCTGGTGGCCTTGCCTTGCTTCCTTTTAGTTTGAATTCCCTCATAGGCACAATATGTCTGTGAGTGTTATATAAACTGGGTGTGCACAGCTGACTGCCACCAGGGGTGGGGATGAGAAGCCTCCGACAAATATATAATTCAGATATTCTCCATGAATATACAAGCATGAGCCTGTTTGGAAACAAAGCCGCAATCAGAGCGTACTAAAAATTACCTGTAAACATCTTAGATTTCAGAGACATGTAGACATTTTCAACTTAATCATATAGGTGAGATCAAACAAGTCCAACCATTTGGTATAGTTGCATGAAGACTCATCATCTTTAGACATGTTCTGAAGTTCCAGAACTAGAAGCTTAGTTATGTTACCACTCAAAGGTGAATGAACATAAGAGAATCACGCAAGAGCTCTTCTCATATAGCTTATTAGCAGAACTTAGCAGTGGGAAAGATCCTATTTCATAGCACTTTTGTGGCATAGGTTTTTTTGTTGTTAGGTGTAGGGGGTGGGGTTGGTTTGGTTTTGGGGTATTTCTTTTTGAGCCTGGTTATAATGTGAACACAACTGATAACAGTGAATCATCAGGGGGAAAAAAAACCTTTGGAAATAAGCCAGAGTCAAATTCTTTTCTCGTGCGCTGTTCAATCTGCTTCCTCTTTAAAAGAAAACTTTCACATTAGCAGAAAAATAAATGCTTAGCCAGAGTTCTTTTTGTGTCCCTTTCAGCAGGGAGAAGGGATGAGTGTGCTGCGCTCAATGCCCATGCTGGCTGCCTCCTGCTGCAGAGAGTTAGCACTCTAAAGGCTTTTTCTTCCCCCTTTATTTCTGGTTTCATCTAATTCTTATCAAAAAAGTTGTCATGTTATAATTTTGGCACTGGAAACAAGCACAGAGTTTTGTTGTGAGGCACTGGCCCGCTTTGGTACGATCCCAGTTTTCTGTAGAAGTAATTCCAAGTTTTCAGATGGTTTTCATCAAGACATGCAGACTTCCCTACAGCAAGACTAATGCTCTTTTACTTCTCACCTTCTGAGCAGTCTAGCAACTGTTTCTTTTGTTCTGAGGAAAAGGGACAGATGAGATGAACAGTTCAATAGATATCAGGCTTAGCTAACTTACTAAGCCTGCCTGAAGTTTAGCTTCTGGTTTTCTCCGTATAGAGGTCACACAATACTTTTAACATGCTGGAGTCCTTGCCATCTAGTGAAGCCTTGCTGGAGTGCTCTTGTTTCCTGTCTGCTGTGCCTCACTGTGTGATATGCAAGGAGATGCAAGGGTTTTGTGAGAGGGATTCTCATATTTGAGTGACTCAACTATTCCCAACAGTTGATACACTAATGACCTCTTTCTGCGTTAGTTTCAGAATTAGAGCAATTTTCTCCTCGTGTTTGCTGGCTACCTAAACCACATTAACCTTATCAGTGTGGGTACCAATGGGAGTGGAAGAGCAAACGCTAGCTGTCACGATGTACAGACACTGTGCAGTGAAGCAGCAACAAAGGTGGACCTAGTGTTAAGGTCCTGGGGAGAGTTAGTTCCCTGAGGGTTACTTGGAGGTGATGTGTAAGGGGGAGAAAGCTGCTTGTTGGTGAAAGTCAGTGAGGCTGTTTTGGTGAGAAACTGTTAAGTCTGTAACCACACTGTATTACCATATTTATTCCGGTGAAATTTGGTGGAAGGCAGATCAGAACTTAACCACAGCAAGGCGATACTGGGGAAAAATTAGAACTAACAGTCTCAGGGCTTCCCCAGCTTTTCTTAAACTAGACAACAAGCAGAGAAAATACAGCTAATTCAAAACTGTCTATTAAAAATAAAAGAATATATCCTGTCAGTCATAGCAATTGCCTTCAGTGACCTTGGGTTTACCTACGCATCTTTTGCTCTTACCCTGAATGAAAGACTTGCTTAAAAACCAAAGCTGACTGCACAGTGCAGCACTGCTGTTTGGTAACGTAGAGAAATTTACTTGAAAAAAATGCTATTTAAGTAACCCAGGAGCTCTGGAATATAGAATGGTACCATATAGCTGGAGGAGCGGAAAATGCTCTCAGATGATGGATATTTCAAGGCTTTTGTCCCGATGCTGAGCTCCTCTGATGTGTATCTTAAGATACTGCCAGTGTGTGCCTCTTCTTACATTTGAAAGAGGTTTATATGTTAAAACCTGCAATGCTGAAGCAGACATAATTGATGTTGAGAAGTAAAGATGATTTACAGGTTTCCTTTGTATTGTAGGTTCATATTCAGTATGTAGTGTATATTTCTCTTTAGCTCATTTCATATAATCAACTGCATCTAAAAGCAAATGAGACATAAGGCGCTGTTGTTTGTTCCCAGGTTAGTTCTCCGAGATAAAAATGCTTTGTTTTGTCCTACTAATACAGCCTAAATCTTGTAGCACTGATTTGCAAACAAAGCAGAAGGACCATAGCCTAACCCAGGCTGTTTCCTTGAGGGCTGGGAAAGGGACACACATCAGCCATTCCCAAACCTGTAGACAAACCCTTTATCTTCACTAATATGCATTCTTCTACTTTTTTGCAATAGATACCTCCAATTTTTGTTTTGCCGTCTGCTCTATGGCAATTGATGCTTCAGAGGGCTGGCTATTTATTACTCACTAGACATAGATAGGAATGCAGTAAATTCTTTACAAAATAAAAATCAATACTTACTGACATACCACGTATTGAAGAAAATAATTGTTTATGGCACTCAGCTTAAGCTGTTCTGGTAATCACGTTGAAAAATACAATATTTATTCATTAGATCAAATTTAATGAGGCCTCCTGGCAGTAATTATAAAAATTACTGTAGCAGTAAATTACTAATGAGTTGTGATGTGCTTCCTACCTGTGAGGAAGGACTGGGGGTTGAAAAACCTGATATCCAGACAACACGAGGGAGGGCGAGATCTGGAGGCTAGAAGTCATGCTCACAGCGGCGCGGAAGGTGTTCACTGCACCTGAATGGTAGGAGGGGGGGGGGAAGAGCAGCTCACAATCAGGAGTTTCACTTTAAGTAGACACTAAACTCTAGGTTCGTTTCCAAGCCTCCGTGCATACGCAGGGGAACAATGTCATCAATGGGGGGAAGAGACTCCTTTGTCATATGTGCATCACCTCATCTACAAAAGCAGCTGGGGTGACCTAATTACTCAGGTAGATCTTAGGCTGGGAACATTTTCTTACTTTCTCGTTGTTACAGAATTCCACAGAAAACACAGCAAAAAGATGATGTTTTCTTAGTGCCCTCAAATCTTCAGAACAGTCACCTAAGACGTGGAGCTAAGACAAAGGTTGAAATCCCCCACCAGCTTGCTTTGATGTGGGGAGTTTGACCCAGATTTCTTTCTTCTGAGACAAAGCTTTAGGGAATGCAAGGCTTTTGGTAGCAAATCGTCCACAGTCTGAATAGCACCAAGGCATAAAGGTGTAGAAATGATGCTGCTTCTAGTAATGCCTGGGTTTCTGCTGAGCACAGGGTGCTGCTGCAGTAGGGGAGCACAGCTAGGAAAACAGTTCTGCAGCAAAAATTAATGCACGAGTGGATTGGCATATAATTATGTTTCTATATGTAGCTTGCAAAGGTGCTGTAGAGGTGATGTGGCCTTCAGGATTGTAAAGCAGCAAATAGGCTGCTTTTGGTAAATGTCTGCTTCAAAAGATTGGTCTCCAGTTCAAACGCCCGTCCAAAATTAGGTAGAAAAAAAGACCGAATTTTAATCTTTCATAGCACAGAAACTGTTCTTTATATGTAATCTTGAGGCTTGAAGGGGTGGGTGGATAGTCAGCACAATTTCTCTTCCTTATGCTGGTCTGTTGCACAAAAAGGGATGACTGGGTGTATAGATTCTTTCAATTGTGAAGCCAGAGGGGAGAGAAACGTGCCTTTTAGTCACTTCCCAGCCCTCTCAGAGAAGTTGAAATTTGGGTGCTCCATGCAATGTGTTGCCAGGTTCTGTGCAGAGATTAGGCTTTTATGAAGCTATGGGTTCCTCTGGTTAAGAGCTGGGCATTGCAGTTCCCATTCTTGGACCCTTTGTGGTAATAGCCGTGCATCTTGATAAACATATGTGCTGAAAAATACATACAGCTGAGTCTTAAAACTTCTCGGAAGAGCTGCAGTACTTTAGTTAGTTAACATCACCTAGCCTGTTATTAAAATAAGGCAAGGAGATCTTTGGCTTAAATGCAATTACGACAAGCCAGCATCTTGCTGCCAACCAGAAATTAACCTTGTCGAACTGCATCATCAGAAACCTGCAGAGCCTGCTGTGTGCACTGTTACATCAGCATGAAAGAGCAAATGCAGTCGTGCTGCAGGGAAAAAACCTCCATTTTTGGCAATAAAGGTGATATCCTGACTGCTGAGGTGCTGGGCTCTTTCTCTAGTGCTGTCACACGTCTCTGTCTCTATCTCCCTTTTTAAAGCATAGAAATCCTCCTCAGGCTTTCCCTTGCATTCTGGTTCTGTCTAGAGAAGAAAAAAGTGGTTTTTTTTATTTTTTTTATTTTTTATTATTAGCTAAACTGAATTTGGTGATGGACAGATGTTCACTTTGCATACAGCTGTGCGGCTGGAGATGCATATTCCTGTCTTTCTGGAGCTGTCGTGAGGCTAAATTAACGCTGGTGCAAAATAACACTGGTGATCTCTAGATAGAAGACACTTTAGAAATAGAAGGTACTGTGGGCTGGATTTCTGAAAGTGCTGTCAGCCTCAGCCAAAATCAGTGGGAGCTGTGGGCTGGAAATCATGATGCAGTCCTGCCCTGCAGTAGTTTATATGAATGTGGTAGCTTCTCATGGGTGGCACCAGAATTCAGATCAATCTATTTTAAAAGCTCTCAGGTAAATACAAAAGGTAGAGTGGTGGAATGATCCTATTTGTTTGTTTGGTGGGGGCTTTTAAATTTTATTTTTATTTTAAAACAGTGGTGTGCAATTCTGAGGACTTGGACCCGGAAAGCTACAGGCTTTCACAGGCTGGCTATTGTCTCATGATGCAAAATAGGTTTTTTAGTTGTTATTGTGAATTCTTAGAGAATCCTACAGTAGCAAAATGAAAGCAATTTGCCTACACCGATGAAATCAGTTTAATATGTGTGTGGGGAGGAAATGCAATAGAACTAAACCTAAAAACTAAGTAACAATGATGAAGCTTTTAATAGAGAACGTCTCACAATCTGACATAAGTAGTAAGATTGTTGCTGTGCACTATTACTATAATTAAATTACATTATGCTATTGCACTAAACTAATCCGTCAGTAATACTGTACTTAGCAGTAGGATTTTGTCACATAAACATTATGAGACTTTAAACTTCTGCATTTTGTCTTGCAAAGTGCAGGGAAAATACAGAAATTGGAACAGCAGAATGTAACATGAAAAGCTATGGCAGTGGGAAGAGGCCAGCTGGTTCAATGTGCCCGTCCTTTTAAGGCAGGTAAGCTAAGAGTGTTAGAATACGTTTACTAAAAGAGTAGAAAACGAGATGTGCGTGAGAGCTGCCTGTTAATACTTAGAAAATATTAGATGCCAATCTAAACGTTATTTGTCAGGTTTTTGTGATCTTCAGAACGTGTAAGGTTAAATCAAGCTGCTGAGAGTACACTGTTAAGAAAAACATGCAAATAACTGACATGAAGCTGCAATCTTTCTCTGAGCAGAGACAGAGAAAGGAGGCTGCAGATCACATAGGCTCTGATCAGTGAAACAGGGCGGCTGATCAGGGGATGCAGCCTCTAGAGCAACGTTAGCTCTGGCAGACCCCGGAGAACAGTATTTTTCAAACTGAAGACTTCACTCCCATCGTAACAGATCAAAGCATCATTCAGATGAGCAGATCCCATCCTCTCTCAGCCTGGTAAGCTGCCAAATGTTTATTTTGATGCTAGATCTCTTCCAAAAGGGTTGCTGCAGCATTCATCCACATCGTGTCATACGATATGGCCCTTTCTCACTTTAGGAAGATAGAGACAGTCTTACCTGCTCCTTTTTATTAACAAGAACAAGCAATTACTGGATTTTAACAAAAATCATTGAGGGAAAAATGAGCAGACTTCTGCCCCTGTGCTTACATCTTTTATGTGTAGCAGAAAAAATGCATACTATAAACATACGCCACTATACCACACCACTGAGACATTTGCTGTACTTTCTCTTTTTGCCACTGCCTCTAGCTATATGCTGTACCATCTTGGTGTGCAGTGCTTGCAGTCTAATTGTGCATGCAATATCCACGCTAAATGAACAGCACGGCAGTGGAATGGCTATGCTATTCATTAAGGATTCAGAATTTGTGCAGAGGTCCATTCTAGCTCCTGGGGGTAGGAGAAGGATGAAAGCATGATCCATTATTAAGCCTTGTGAGAGTGTCACCCCTTGCCTCTGGCAGGCTCAGGAGTGGGACTTAGCATCTATGGGGCGGTTACCAGCCGTAATATATATTTACCCGTGTCCATCGTGTATAAGAATGCTCTCAGTAAAACTTAGTCTAGGCTGTAATAATACTTTGCACTTCTTTGTTGCCTTTCATCCGAGGATTTCATTGTGCCTTTAAAAGCTTTCATTAACTAAAACTCACAACCCCATTGTGCAGTAACTGTGCATTAACACCTCCACCATATGTAAAATACAGTGCAGAAATGTGGGAACCGGTGTAAGTGATTTGAAAAGCTGGAAAGAATGGGGGGGAAAAATGGAATCGATTATTGCCACGTCTATGTGCTAGCCCTGTGCTTTCCATCTTAAAACGTCTCAGATTTGGATTGATGCTGTAACTGCACTTTGCTGCGTTTTTAAATGCTGATGAGCGCCAAATTTGTTTCAAAAATCTCGAGATATTCGTTTCCAGGTTCATTTATTATCCTTTGATAACAGGATGCAGACGCAGCAACGAGTGTGCTGTAATTGCCTGCGGAGCTAGGTGTGCAGTTTTGCTATTGTTAAGCTGCGGGGTCTTGTTTCCCCAGGATGTGTATGATTTCTGAATGCCAGTTACATACGTTCCCGAGAAGAGAATGTGCTCCTGAAGCTACAATGTCCTTCGTGCATAGCCTCCGATCCTCTACAAAGCTTACATTTCACAGGATTCAATGGTATTGGTTCTTTTGGGATCAATGGGAAACTCACCACCCATCTCCAGTATCTCTGAATTACAGAGCAGAACCAGATCAAACGCAGAAGAGTTCCCTCATTTATCCTTCCTCTGTCATACATCAGAGTGTGTGCTGCATTCATTTCGTGTAGGCGGGCTGGTGTCTAATGTACTCTGTGAACATATTTATAGAGGATTAACCTGTGTCAGGTATTCCTAAAAACTGATTTCGTTAAAGTACAAATTTTATTCTACTTGTCTCAAACACAGAAATCATTCCTGCCTGGCTTTGATATTGGTCATTTTTTTGCTGGGGTGTGACACAGTGAGCGTTATCAGTAGCCCTGCTATGTGTGACAGCTTTTTTCCCCCCAGCCGACGCGTCCTGGCACATTGTATGATCTGTGCCTGAGGATGTCAGCCTGCAGTGAACGCGCTCTCTAATAGAATGTACCATGCAGCAAATGCCGAAACACTGTGGCTCCGGCCTTCAAAGTGCTTAGCAGCAAACTGCAAGTAGAAGGTGGGGAATGGCAGCTGCCGGGGAGGACCTGGAGGCACAGAGTGCCTGGGAATGCTGTATGTGTGCATACTGACCCAGCGCCTGCTGTTCCAGGGCCCATCCAGCAACACAAAGCTACTGGAACACAGACAATTGCAACCCTCCTTTCTTCCCCAGGTCAATAATACATTTTAAAATATTTACTTTGGCACAGGCAACATCTATCTCATGTAGGAGAAGGATTAAAAGGAAATACAAAAGGATCGCTTAGCAGTGGAGAATTCTGACCCTCATTTGCAATTTGTGAGTAAAGCTCCAAAACGCTAATGGCAACTTGAGGAGTTGCCAGCTAGGAACTTGGGCTAGAACTGAGCAAGGGCAGACTTCTGATTAGGGGCAATTTACTAAAGATCAGAGCTGCAGAGAAAATGACCTGAGCAAGCAGTGGCAAACCTATTACTTGGATGTGTGACAGCAAGATTTAAGGTTTCTTCTCACCTGGGTTTTTAGCCTGGCATTCTGGGTTTCGTTGTTTTTTTGCTTAAATTCGTGTCATCCCATACCGGGAAAGAAATTGTATGACAAGGCTTATAGAGCTTTGTTTTCAATAGCTAATGCCTTCTAGTTGAAATGAATGATGGGAGTTGACTTAATATTTGCCACTTATCTGATTGCCTTTGAATTCAAGGAGTTCAGCCCATTCTGGATGCTGTTCTTGATACTTGATAGTTTGTTGTTGTTGTTGTTTTTAATAACTTGTGTCAAATATTATTTGTTCTCCCATCAGTCCATCTTATCTGGATGTAAGAAAACACAAAAATCAGTTGGGGGGGGGGGGGAGAAGGATTATGCCCAGCAGCCCATCAAGCAGTTTATTTTTTGGTTCGTTCTCTTCCCCTTTGTTCAAATACCAACTCCGAAGCTTGCAAATGTTTCTTCTTGCCAAGACAGTGGTACTTTTGCCCCAGCACACATTAATGTTTTTTTTTTTCTCCCTTTTTGTGTGTTTTGAGTGCAGCTGAACAACAAATTCCCCTATTTAATAAGCAACTTCCTCACGTTAAGTTTTTCCGTAACAAAGAGTTTTCTCTTGATTTTAGCACAGCTCTGTGCTTGTATTTGTAGATTAAGCACTGACAAGTGTACAGCAACAAATGCAGTAGTACTGCATGTTCGTGGGCCTTTCTCAGCCCCTTTGCAGCCCGAGCCCATGTATCTCAAGGCGCCCTGGCAGCAGCTGCTCATCAAGAGGTATCCAGCAAGAGGGCAAGTGGGTATTCACGAGATGAGAGCGGCACTTTCCTGAGAAATCTGACCCCTTTTCTGCTGTCCAACAGACATTAGGCTTATGGTACTCTCAGAAAATATCATGTATGTAACATCCATTTCATACTTCTCCCTGAAACCTAGATCATTTCAAGTTATACAATAGCAAAATAATTTGCTACCCATTTTCTGACCAATTTAAGAAGCTTTCTTTAAAAGGAAGCTGGCTTATCAGAGATGACTGGTGGACATGGACAGGGGGATGTGTGTGTGCATCTGGAGCTCTTTTGTTCTCTCTTGGTTAGCTTTGGTTGTTAAGACAGCTGTTTTGGTAATTTCTTGGCTGGCTTTGCAAGGAAAAAAATCTTGGTCTTTCCTGCTTGTGGAAGAGAGAATGTCATAATATTGCTCTCCCACTTGACTGACAGGCACCTCTGCCGAACACACAGCGTGTTTCATCTCGGAGCACTCGATGAATATCCTTTCCCCCCCACCCCCCTCCCCAGACCAGCCCACCTCTACTCGCTATGCTCCTTGCTTTTTCTGCCAGGATTGCAATCTCTGCCTTTTGTTCCTTCTTCTCGGCAGTTAATACCTCCCCACCTTACAAGTCAGTGGTGGATTCTGTCAGTTAAAAAACCCAAATAACAAACCCTCTTACCCTGAAGGCCTTCTCCTTTCATGTGTGCATTTTCCTAGCCTGCAAGGGAGTTGGTGCCATAACCCTGAGCTTTCACGGAATAGTTTCTAAGCCTGTATCTATGCATTATGAATATATTCCGGAGGGAGAATGAGCATCCCCTGTTCTGGCAGCTCATGCATTGCATGACTTCCTGCCCTTCCCCTCTCCCCCACCGCTTACAACCTTGGCACTTCTTCCCCTCTGCATGTAATGTCTCCTTTCAAATCCTCCAGCACTGTGCCATCGCCTCAGCCTGCTCCAGCCATTGCCTGGCAATGCAGCAACAGCACAGAACCTAACAGATTTGCCTCTGTTAAGATACCCCACTGTTGAGTTTTTGCAGGTTTCCAAAAGCTGGATGACCTGTTTTGCAGGATTCCCATCCTTCTCTTCCATCCGCGCTCTTCTTCTGTGCTCATTTCAGAAACCTAGAGAAGGATCCTGAAAGCAAACTGAAGATCTGATGTTATGAAGTGATCTGACATTGTATCCTTCATTTAATCACTTGCTTCTGCTATTTCTGACATATTTTTTGAGCCCACAATGCTTAAACTGTGCATGCATTTAGATATTTTTTTTTCCCCTTCACCTCTTCACTCCTTTGTCTTACTTTGAAATGGCATCTGCTTAAAAATCCAAGGCTTGTCTCTGATGTCTCAGCCAGGGGTATGCCAGGTAGGTATATAAGAGACAGGGAGGTAAGGCTGTCAGGTGGCTGAGGCCACTTCGTGCTTTGCAGTCTGTGCAGCAGGGTGGTAAAGAGAGGGAAGCTCACAGCTCCTGTTACTGACAACTATTCCTTCTGTCATTTTAAGTGGACAGTAATTCAAATTTTGCTTTTTTTTTTTTCTTTCATCTCCCAGGCCCACAGGATGGGTGGCCAAACAGAGCTGGCCTGTCCCCTGCCCATGGCTGTGTGTGACCTGGTGCTGATAGCAGACTTCCTGCCCGCCTGCTCTCCTGTCCCTCCCCAGCTGCCTCCCATCCCAGAAGAGAGGCTGTCTCAGAGCCCAGCTGCAGAACACAACATCTCCTGGCAATGTTTTTGCTCCCTCGTGACTCACTGCATTTTGTACATGATGGTGCAGGATTATCTGTCACCTCAAATCCTACTAGTTCTGCAAGATGGCTTTTATGCAATCAGTGGGTACTTTCACCCTCTCTCTTCCAAACGTGAATATAAGGTCCAGCTTGACTCCCCCATACATTTTGTTTTAGAGAAAGCAGCTGTGTTGTCCTTCATGAAAACAGCTCGTAATTTAGCATTACTGCATTATATCCCCTTGGCAACGCTTTCTGTCTTCAGGACATACATTTATCACAGACATCACAGGATCTCTATGGTGCTTTATTTTTCCATCAAGAGAAGCTAAAAGAGCAGTTTGTTCCATAAAGCTTTGATTGATCTTTTCCGCAACATACCTCTGGTACTTCTCACAGTGTCTCTTCCTGCCAAATAGGATTTCTTCCTCCTTTCTTGATCTTGCACGAGTCTGAGCTGATCTCCACAGTATGAGCTTGCTCTGCCTTCTAGCAGTACCCGTCTTTGTGCTAAGCAGAACAACTTCTTCAGTCAGCTCCTCAGCCCTGGTAAGCTCCAGCAGCCAGTGGCTCTTAGCCTTACCCAGAAGCTCCCAAGGTGAGCTGAATCAGTAATTTGCTGGTGATGGATGGCTTTTCAGTTTGTTCTTTAACTTTTGGTATCAGAAGGCAGTTACCAAGAGTAGATAGATGGGCACATAATAAATTAAGTTCCAGATGAACAGAATATGATGATCCTGTTCTTGCTGTAAAACTTCTCTCTTTGTTCCTACTGCAGGCTGCACTGTTGATGGTTCTCCTGCTGGTGCCCACTCCTGAGATTCCAAGCTTAGCCTTCTGAATAGGAGATACAACGTGCTGCCATGCTTGCCAAGCCTACTTGATCAGCACACACTGCTTGAGGAAAAAGCAAGCAAGCAAGGAAGAAGCAGGAATGCAAATTTTAAAGAAATCTTTCAAACTCTGCAGTAATTTAGTGAGGTAAATGCAAGGCTTTTTCTGCTTTTCAAAGCAATGGTAGTATCAGTTTATGATATAAAGCTATTCTGGGTTACACAAGACAGTGAGGTATTTGCCAAAAAATAAAAATAAAAAAATCTTTAGTTTCTGTTCTATTTTTTATGATGGACAAGAAGTGCCATCCATACTGATTGACTGTTGGCATTCGACTTACCACTGAGCAACTGTATGTTGATGGATAAGCCAGTCTCATCCAAGTGTCAGGAAGATTATAAAAAAAAAAAAAAGAGCTGTCTGTAGTTGCTCCATCTCTGAGGAGATTGCCAACTCACCCTAACAAAAGAAAACATTAGTGTGCTATTTGCGTCTCACAAAGAGACTGTGATAAGATGACATGATAAATGATAGAGGGCTTTTTTTTTCTCCAGTAAAAACACATAAGGTAGCTAAATTGTCAAGTGTAAAGTATATCTTGGCTCTTGCAACTGGCGTGAGTCATTTATTTTTTAAAAGGGGGAAACGGTCAGAAAAGCAAGAGCGTAGGCTCTGGGCTATCTGTATTTCTTAATACCACTCTAATTGCATTAAGAAATTATATGATATAGTAATGGATATACACATGCACAGAAGCACCCACCTACGCATATGTTCAAGGAGAAAATGATCAAGGGCCAAATTACTGATTTGCTTTTAGCTATCCCACAGAAAATTGTGCATGCAATCAAGTGACCATTCTGCTGCCTTGCCTGCACTAATGGCCATTTGAGTGCCTCTGTTTTATTACTCTGAATTAAAGATCCAAAGGAAAGTAATTTTAGGTGGCAAAAAAGGAGGTACTTCCAAAAAAAAAAAAAAAAAGCCCTTCAAAAAAATATCTTATTTTCTGTGCCTAGTCTGGAGTCATATGCGTTAACCACAGCTATGCGTGCATGTGCTGTGATTGTCTGTGCAAATCACCAGTGACGTGTAGGATGCTGTTTGCCCAATTTCATGATTGGAATGTATGTTAAATTATAGTACAGCAGTTTGAGATTTGGCTGTTTGAGATTGCTAGATACTGTGGAAATTTGGCCCTGCATGAGTACAAACTCATGCTGTACGTGGCAGCAGAGCATCCCCATCTTACTTCCTGCTCTGCACTGAAACACCAGAGCAACACAATGATCGGGGACCTTGTTTTCTGCTTCCAAAGTTCTTGAGAAAGAAAGTTTCAATCTCCTAAGCACTTTCACAGTAACTTTATTCATACAAATTAAACCATTTGACACACGGAGACACGTTTGGAGGAGGCAATTTATGAAAACACGGATCTTAAGTCAATGAAATAAGAAATGCAATGAGATGAGTAAAGCAAAGCACACGCATCTTCAGACACAAATTAGATTCTTGAAGAGAATGCTTTACCTCATATATTAGCAGTTCCAGTCTTGTATTCTTGCAGACAAATTGGTTTATTTCAAGTAACATTCTGCTGCTGCCTGGATAAAATATCTGACGTTACTTTCTCCTTAATGTTTTTTTTCATTATATCATTTAGGTGTGCTCTCACCTTGAGGAAGGACCAATTGTGCACCCAGTTCTGCGCTAATGGGAAGTTTTGTGCATCTTAACTTCATGCAGTGTAAGTAGTTCCGCTGCCTTCATGTCACAGTGTAAGAGAGATGGAGGAGTGGGAGACCTCTGTGTGGGAGAAGCAAATGCTGCATTGTAGTTTGCAAACAGTGGCATTTTGCAACCTGACAAAGGACACTCGGTGGCTCGGCTCTGTTAATGCATTGTAACACGCCAGCAAGAGCTTTTTTGTGCGGTGTAAAATAATGTCTGTGTTTATGTCTCATGCGTGCTGCAGATCATTTTCCCACATTACAAATTTTGAATTGAAATCACTGTAAAAAGAAAACAAAACTAAACAGGTACGAAAGTATCTAATTCTCTTGAAATCTGTGGCCACAGATGCAGACAAACAAACCCCATAAAACCAGAGAGATCGCACCATCTTGTGACAAGCGTGCCGCCTGCTCTGTGTTGTGACTGACCTTGTCTTCCTCAGCTTGGGAGACTCCTTCCCAGTGACCAAGTATCTGAATTGCAGCCTAATAGCCTATGGAGCAGGTTGTCTGCAGTTATTACTGCAGAAGCAATCTCCGCGTTGGGGTGTGGGCCGTAACGGCTGGGGCTTTGGGGAGGCAGCTTTTCATCCCTGTTCTTACGGCAACCTTCGCAATCCAGGTTTGAAAAGGCTGCAAACCCAGAAGCGAGCACTGACTTCCTATCAACCTGTCAAAGAAATAATAAAAACCCTATCACCGCGACACCAGTGGCAGTCCTCACCAGGCAGAATAGCAACCTGCTTAGGCATAAATCAGATTGTTCTGTTACAGAGTCGTTGCTGAGAACAAGACTTTTATATCACTCTGATATCCATAGAAATTAATCTAATTTGTTCCCCGTTTTAATTAACCTCTGTATGTCACACCCAAGTTCTGATGCTTGCAAGAAAAAGAACTTGCTAATAATCAGATTATTCTTCAGTCAGAAAATAGCCAAGAGAGGATTTTAATTCAAAAATAAAGAGACAGAAATGTTTTAAAAGAAAAATGTTATTTCTTCCAAATTACCGAGTGCTGCTCTCTGGTGTAACATTCTTATTCTGTGTAGCAATTTATTAAATGAAGCAATTTATGGTAGCATCTCTGCAAAATGCCGTCCTTTATTGAAATGAAAGCGAGTAATAGCATAAGGACTGTAGAATAAAAAGGCAGAATATCTTCTTTTAGACTACTACAAAAATACACACATTGTCTATTTGATGATCAATACACTACCATAAAATAAAATGGAGCTGTGGTATCATCATCATAATTTCTATTTCAAATGGTTTGCCAAGAGCCAAACTGTGCCTTTTATGGAAGAGAATGACAAATGCTTTAATTCAATATCACACGCACGTGTATATGTGAGCTGAAATTCTGTTGCAGCTCAGAGCCGTGAGGCAAATATTTTAAGATCATTGTGAGTTGAAAAACAACAGACATGTGGGAGTTCTTCCATTTATTTACACTTGTACTGACTTAAAATTCAAAATGTTATTTGATGCTTTTAAAGCGCTGCTGTGGGATGTTAAATTACTGCTGCGCTCTTGCTGCTCTGAGATACCTTTCAACCTGCCAAATGCACGACGATGATGATGATGATAATAATAACAGCGGCAGCACGGGGATCTTTAAAATCATGCAGGGCTCCTTCCTGCAAGATAAACACTATTTTCACAACCCCCCCATATTATGATTCAGCATTTCTGATGCAACAAAGTGAAATAATGAAAGTAAAATAACAACAGGTTTGTGTGGGATGGGAAAGGGAAAAGGAGTGCGTGCATTGTTACAATTTTTGCAGAAACTGGGGGGGGGAGAAAAAAAGAAAAAAAGCTTTTATAAAAAGCACACCCCCCCCCAATACAGGAAAATTCCTCCTCTTGTTTTTATTATTCACCACATTTCCTTCTTTTATGCTTCTTTCTGATCTCCCTCTTTTGTTCCTTTTCCCTCCTCAGATGCTTCTCCTCTGCGCAGCAGGGGCTCCGGCAGCTGGGGATGCAGGACGTGGGGCTGGCGGAAGGTGAGCTGTTGCGGGCACCGGCAGCCGAGGGAAGGCGGGTGGTTGCCCACCGGTGCGGCTGGTGGCCGAGCAGTGCAGGGCCTTCCTTCCCACCTGACTCCCCCAAGGCCAGGGTGGGTACTAGGCACCCGCATGGCATTGCGGCGTTCTGCACCTGCCTTGCTCAGGGCTGGGGGAGAGAGGGAGGAGGGACAGATGGGAGAGGAGGAGGTGGGATGGCAGATGTGTCTTCTGGTGGGGATGGGGCTGTCAGGCACCCGTGGGCCGTGCCGCAAGGATGCGCGTGCTGGTTACTGCTGACCCTGCCTCCCAGCCCCATCCAGCGTAATTCTGAATGCAGGCATGTGGCAGTGGTAGCCACGAATGGCCCCGCGGGGCTGGGAGGGAGAGGGCTGTTCTGCCTCATTTTTCTTGTTTTTACCAAAGTAGTTTTATTGCTTGTGGGCACTCGGTCAGTGCCGCAGCCGTGCTGGCAGCATCACGCAGTGTCTCAGTTCTTTGAGGGGAGATCAGAGGTCACTGCTGCAGTGCATTAGGGGTTGATTTACTGAATAGCTAAACACATTTAAAACGTAATTTCCCAAAGAAGGTGGCATAGTTGGGGCTACACAAATGAGTAAGAGTATGGGCCGCTCGATGCCCCTCCGTGTTCTGCAGGCACAGCTCCAGGCACGGACACGAGCTGCTGCGGCCACCTCTGGCCCCACGAATCTGTGGCTTCTCTGGGCTGGTTCCTGCTCGTGCCACACCTGTGTCTTTTGGACGAGAAGTGCCGGTTGGGAGAAAATGGCGTTTGCTGGCATTGCTCCAACAATGCGTCCTAACACTGGGGGAATAACCAGGGATCCCACTGCTGCCAGGCCAGCAAGAGCGAGCAAAGGCCCTGCTTGAAGGTTTCACTGCGACACCTGGATACTGGGCGGCGCTGGCCGAGATGAGCAGGGCCCACGCGGAGCTCCCGGGCCTCTCCGCAGTACTCCCCCGCGGGACAGCCCAGCCGGGCTCGGGCCGGCTCGGTGCCCGGGCCGGGCGGCGCCCGCCTCGGCCGTGACGCCGGCAGGGGGCGCTCTGGCTCCGGGAACGCGCTGCCGCCGCCGCTGGGGCCGCGTCGCGGGCCCCGGCCCCTCTGCCACGAGCCTGGGGCGGCCGTGCCCCACTCCGGCGGGCGGAGACGGGACGGGGCGGGAGGCGCGGCTGCCGCGGCGGTACCGTGGTGCGGAACTGGGCTGAGGGAGCGGCCGGCAGAAGTTGGTGACAAAGATGCCGTGCCTCGCAGCCGGCGTGTTTCTTTGTGCGTTTAGCGGCGTGTCCCGACACCGTCCTCGCTCAGCGCGATCGGCCGGCTGTTCTGTCCTGTGTGCGTCGCTTAAAGAATTTATTCTATTGAGGAGGAAAAGCCTTCCTAATTTCGGCGGAGGTTTTCCGAACGTGGTGTTGAAATGGCAAGCGAAAAACAATTTATTTTTTGGTAATTGGTGAGTTTCTTAAAATTCCGGTTAGTGCAGCACAGATACGTGCTCTAAAGGGCACCTGATTCTTTCATCTGTCCGTGTAACCTCACCTGTCATCACCGCTTCCTCCACCCGCGCATATATGTATCTTTAAGGCTCAGTAACAAAAATGGTTTTTATTAAAAGCTTTCCAAAACAAAGGTTAAAGAGGACGGAGGAAGATGTAAAAGCCCAGCAGGCAATGCATTCCTCCCTCAGTGAGATGATCCAGACATCTGGGACCAACCCCTCATGCAGCACATTGAGCACCACGACCCCATGCTTCCCCCACTTGGTCCCTCCCAGGGCACCCTCAGACCATGTGAGCATTCCAGGGGCACGGCAGCACAGCCTTGCATTGCAGGAAAGATCCAATTAAAACCAGGCTAACCCAAAATAAAGCCTTATTCTGTGTTATGGTAATTATCTATGATGACTGTAAATTCTTTGTTTCCTGTGCACAGAGACGTGCTTTTAACCAGAAACTGTATTTGATGCTTTAGAACTAAAATAACTATTTTCTGGGTGGTTTGGTTTTTTGTGGGTTTTTTGTTGTTGTTGTCTGTTTTTTCTTTCACTCTAGGATGTGCAAACCAATCTTTAGGAAATGGAATGCATTCTGCTTTGTCATCCTGCTGCTGGCTTTACTGTTTTGAGTGGCTTTGCGGTGAGAAGTTTTGATAATCACGTTTTTGAAGTTTTATTTCTTTGCTGTGTTACTGGCCAAAGATCCACTGCAGCACGATGATCAGGCAGCACTTCAGGCAGTGGCTTCTCAGCTAGTTTAGCAGGAGGGCTGCAGAATGCCCTCCAGAGCGAGATGTTCTTCGGGAGAAGGGGCAGCTCCCTGCACTTGGACCGATCACACGGTACCTTCTTTCAGTGGGCTCCTGCAGCAATTTCTGTAATGTGCCAAACCGCTTTGCTGCAAAATAAATATTCAGAGATGGGGAGGGAGGAGGGGGAGAAGGGAGGAAAAAATGGGCTTCCCAGTGAGCTATTGATTTGAAATACGAAACACTTTATTGATACAAGAAAACCCAGCCATAAGGAAGCGGTTTGATATTGCACAAAATTTGAAAAAAATCATGTGCATCTGTTTAGCACAATATACTGCATAATGACAGCAATCTTCCCTGTTTGTATCTACTCATCTGATTATACAGTGTAACAATTCTTTTTGTTACACATTTATTTACTGAAGGATTTTTTTTAATGGGTAATAAATTAGTAAATCAAATATCATGTGCTTGGGAAAATATGTTAGCGGAGTCCCTGCGCAGAAGATAGCTGCAATTCATATTTTATGTGAGATGCAGTGCTCCTGACATAAACAGCCCTCACTATGAAGTTATGTGCTTCTCTTGTGGAGAAGACAAAAGAAGTTTTAAATCACTATTTAGGACTCTTTCATCTAGGCATGTATTATTTTGAAAAGCTTCGGTTTTTAACACTGCAATGCAGCACTGATGTAATGAAGAGCTTTGACTTACTTGAAGTATAACCCAGTGGCCTTCTTTTGATGCTTTTTCCATAGCTATTTCTGCTGCTGCTTCCTGTCCTTGACCCAATGATACATTGTGAACTTCTCCCCAGTCGATGGTAAATTCAAACTTGTTCCCTAAACAGAACAATATACTGTACTACTTCCAGCCAGATAATGAAATTCCAACAAGCACGTATTCTACACACCGTGTGTAAGTGGTATGCAGCACATGAGGCACTAAATTAAAAAAAAAAAATACCCCTCAAAAACACAGTTTCAACAAACCAGCAGAGCTAGGACGTTGAATCGCTTTCTGGCCGAGAATCTGTATCTGTATCTGAAAAGCAACCTGAAAGTGAAGCAATTGATTCTTGCTAATGTGTCCCTACCTATAGCCTGGATAAATATTTCAATGCATGCAGAAGTGGATATGCTGTAAATGCACGGCTGATTAATCTGAAGAGAAAAAGAGATCAGTGTCTCACTGAGGTTACAGAGCATGCAGGGAGTAAACTAAGTCCTTAGGCTGACACAAAGAGGTGGTTTGCTAAAAAGAGGGGTAGCAGGTTCTCAGCTTGTCTAGCAGAAGGGTCAAATCTGTTGCTCGAGCACACTTACGCAAGGTGCATAGCTTGCTCTAGCAAAAAGGAGAAGAGCAGACAGCTACCTCTTGTTTCAGAAAGCAGGCAGCATTCTCCCCAGCAGCTGTCGGAGTCAAGCACTGCAACTTTCATCAGATAGTGTGTGTTCCAGCTGTAACACCGTCTGTGCATTAACATGTGACAGCTCAGTGGTAATGGAAAGGCCTCTCTCATTTCTCTGCTTGTGGTAGTTAGAATAAAGACCACAAGTACTAAGCGCTACTGAGTAATTTGGTAGAAATTTCTTTAATGGGCAATGTTGTGTTTTCTTACGATTGTTAGCAGTAGGGCCCGATATCATGGTTCATAGTCAACACGGGGATCAGATCAGGAGATGCACTGCCAGGGAGCAGCACTACCCTCTCGGAAAGTTTTTGCCAATGCTGCCTTATGCCTCTTCACTCAATATGCTCCAAGCTACATTTGGACAAAAACCTCATAAATTAAGAAATACAGTTGACGGAGCCTCAGGGAAAGCAACAGATAAGGTGTAAGACCTACCTCTGGGGCATGATATTTTATCATGACTGACTGACACTTGGTAGAGCTCCAAGTACAACACACATTAGGGTCACTCGTGGTGCAAAACCTGTCTTTCTGAGGCTGAGGCTGCTAACGTGAGCTGGCAGCCCCAGCCGTGCTGGCCCCTCTGCTGTTTCATGTCATTATCAGGTTTGGGAATGAACTTTTTGCTTTTCATTCTTTCAGAAAATTCTCTTTTCAGGACATGCTGTAACCACAGTGCTCCTGCTTCTTGTTTCTAGGAGCCTTCAGTATCACTGTCCGAGTCACAACATTTATTCCTTGTTATCTGCAGCTGAATAATTAATACGTAGAGCCAGCACGTTTCAGCACGAGCATATGGGTTCTGAAAATCATACAGGTCCTGATTTTTTAAAAACATTATATAGGATCTTCTTCATTATAGTGATGGCTCAGTGGCTGAAGGCATGCTGTACACTAATTTCTCTCCACACGGAGTGAGAAAATCAGCTAGCTGATGAAATAGTGGTCAACGTCAATTTAGAGAGTTTATTAAGCATTCATTTCTTTTTTTTCTAACTAAAGACATTAGGACAGAATAGCCATGAAATTAATGGAAAAAAATTGTAATACTTTACTTATCTGTGTTTATTTTTGAAAAGCTTTGGATTTTAATTGTAGCTGATGTCCCTGTTTAATTCCCAGATGGTCAAGGTGCGAAGACCAATTAATTGAACCTCCACCATCATAGGGAGAAATTCTGAATGCGAGGCTCTTCTGAAATACTTACTTTCACAAATTAAATGTAGATTTTTGTGTATAAGCCTTTACTATGCCAACAAGGCAAGAACCAGTAAATTTTGTTCAAAAAGGATATTAACACAATATTCCAGGGTTAACTGAACTGAAATTTCTCTAGATGTGGAATAGTTCCTATTAAAAAATTGACAGGTCAAAGAAATGTGGTGAAAGACTTAAAAATTTAGAAGACCGTAACAGCCAGATGTAAATTTTCCATTGTTGTAGAAAACAAAAAGGGAGCTCTACGCCATTATTTGCTGTGTTGTAGAGGGTTGTTCTGTTAGTTGATACTTAATCCAGAAGTGCATTCAGCTATATACCGGTAGTGACCACAGAGTTATAAGCCATCAGAGCAGCAAAAGGTAGGAGAGAAATAAACTATTGACTGCAATTGCCCCTTTGAAAAAGAACAGGAATGTTGAGAGGGGAGGGAAGGAGTTTCCTTGTCTCTGGTGATTTATTATTCTCTGGGAACAGGTAAACCAACCCTGGCTCATGAAGATACTTTAGAATAGGAAATGTTTTGCCTTTGAAATGCACGAGATTACATGTCATTTCAAATAGTGTTCATGGCGAAGATACCCCTGGGACCACCTTACAAGAGCTTGATTTCTTGCCTGCAAATTAGTCAGTTCAAAACACTTCTCCTCTCATCTCTGCCTTCAGCTCTTAATACCACACACACTATTTGTAGAATGGAGGATAGGGATGAAAAGACCCTGAATACAAAAGTACAATAAAAAAAATAAAAATAGAGGACTATAAAGGCAAGAACACATCGCATTTCAGAGGACAAGGAAAAGAATGAAATTTTGTTGCATTTTTGGAGGCATTTCAATAACCCCTCCTTTTTCATTTGCAGCAGGGTCTCATTGAAACAGCAATGTTTTCCAAGTGGCAGACAGACAATAGCATCTAAATTATTTTTAAGAAAGCACTCATAGCGGAAGAGCACCCACTACTACTAAATCCATCTTAGAGGAGAAGGGTGGAGGAAAAGGAAAGGTCAACAAATGTATCACGTTCTTTGTGTAATGCTTAACTGACATTTTCCAACTCCCTTAGCTGGCTTTTATTTTATTTTTTTAGGAATCCTGGTAAAATGCTGCAAAGGATTTGAGGTTATCATCTGTCTCTCCCTAACTTCTGACATCTCTTTATAACAAGAAAGAGTCACAGCCAACTGTAACAGGAGGGCAACACAATGAATCCCGGTAAGACGGGGAAGGGGGGAGGTTCAACTTTGCTGCCCCTTTGCCCCTGTTCCTTCCTTGCAGAACAGAAGTGCCATCTGTTCGAAGCCCTAGCATGCATGTATCTTATTCCCATTCAGTAATAACTAACATAGGAAAAAGATTATCAAGTGATCTAAAGCACCAACAGCATGAGCAAGTCTTCCCCATCCAGCATATTTTGTTTGCATGTCCAAGATCTGCAGATAAAATGGATATGAGCAAGTGCCTTAATTGCCTGGAATTATTCTGCTCCCTGGTAGAGGAACTATAGTCAAGGTGTGGAACATGACCAAAGGATTTTTAGGTGCTGGGGTCAGAAAGAGAAAATCTAACGAGAGGAAGGATGTTTAGATACTCCAAACTGAATTCAGTAAACCAGTCTCTATTACTTGGTGTTGTAATATATCATCAAAATAATGCAAAATCAAGTGTACTGTATAAGGCTAGATAGCCAGTATTAAAGTATAATGCATCTTATGCTTCATAGTCAAATTTACTGTATTCTCTAACTTAAAGCCCAACATCAACCTCCTCACCCAACACCTTCTAATTCTGCAAATTCAGTTGGAGATCCAAACAAACAATGAAAATTTTTTTTCTTCCTAACTCCCTGCAGGTGCCAAAGCAGCTCAATTATGCCTGGTTTATTACTGATGAAGGTAATTGGGTGGAGTAGCAGACATCGGTGAAGGAAAAGCAGCTAGAATGCAATGTTTGCAAAGCAAGGTAATGATTAACCGCTATGTTCAGTGTCTCAGCTCTTTCACCATTTCAGTGGTATTTTCTCCTGATTTCTATACTCCATCATTTTATGTTTCTCATTTCTTCATCTTCTTATCTTTTTCTCCTTTCCTGATGCTGCCTACCCACCATGTTACTTAAAGTGCTTTCATCACCAGAACTTGTAGATGTTGTCAGATCCCAGCTTGCTCCCCAAGGACTAGGGGAGGACCTCAGGCATGGGAAAAGTATAGACTGTTACAGTGTAAATAAACTCAGAAAAATGGTGTAAGAAGACAAGAGTCAAGAAAATGGCTAGCAAGTAGCTTGTGTTTCAGACTAACTTTTTTTGTGCAAGTCATGCATTCCTCAAGATGTATCTGAAGTCTGGAGCTGATCTGTCTGGCAAACCTACTGATGTCTACACTGTCAAAATACATGAGACAACATTTCATTTCTCCAAATTTCCCTTCACTTCTTTGCCTTATTTTCTTTTTTTTCCTCCTACGCTGGGATGACATTTTTGAAGCATACTTTAAAGTACATAATTTGATCAAATAATCCAAGGGAACTCCCCATAGTCATCCATGATTTAACACTAGATCTATTGTAAAGAATGGCATGTCTGACAATGGAAATTGGTTTAACCCCAGTTAATTTCTACATAAAAAATGTAATGTGTTTTTCCCAAGTTGGAAACGGCTGTCAGAAATACACTAAATAAGACCAAGATGCAATCAGATGTGGTGCTGAGCATCCCAGTCTGAGCAGGAGCAGAAGGGCTCAGCACCTTCCTGAGGCAGCCCTCATGCATGTCCTCCTGTGCACTCTTGTAGGTGACTTGCAGGCGACCACAAGGAGAGTGGGCAGGCATTCACTGGTCAGATGATTTATGGCTTGGTATAGCTGTTATTTTGTGCTCTGAAAACAAAAAAGGGTAGTTATTGAATCTGAATTTTTGTCCTCCATTTCTCTTCTCCATTTGGGTTTTCACTTTCCAGCTCACAGCACATGCACTGGAAGCCAAGGCAGCTTTTTTCATTGGCTTAATATTTTTCTCCTTGTCCTGACTCACATCCTTGCAGGCTTTGAGCTCCCCTCCTCTGTAAACATTTGTCACTCCTTTCAAAGGGAAGATGGAAACTCTTGGTATGGATGCAAAACTCAGAAGAGGTCTGTGCCAAATAAGAGCAAGAACACAGCTGCACAAGACTCAGCACACTTCTCACAGACAAAATGCAATGAAGGAAAAGAAGGCACTTTAAGCTAAATCAGAGATCATTATAGAATACTTTTTCCATTCAGCTTGCACTAGAAGGAATATGTACATGCGGCGGCAGCACTTGGGGTATGAAGAGCTTCTTTGAAAGCAGAAGCAGTTGCCAGTGTTTGAGGTTTGGATGGTGAGTGAGAAAATCAGCTGTTCCTGCAGAGGTGCCCTCAGCAACAGCAGCTTCTGAGAAATCCTGCTTTTGTGTCCTCAATGAGAACACAGCCAGCTCTGTTTGCAGAAAGCATTTTGGACCAACATCTATTGCCTGAGGAGGTTTCCAGAGGCCAAGCAGAGGCAATCAGCTGTGTAAACATTTCAAGGTACAGCAAGGAGCCATAAACACAGAGCCATAAATGGAGCTTGTGCAGATCCTTGCTGTACTGGTCTGTGAAGGCATGCTGTTATCTTTCAAACAGTGGTGCACGGGGGTGTTAGGCAATGGTCGGGTCCTTCACCCTTGGCGTCTTACTGTGCTTGTTTTGCCTTCCAACTCCTCTTAACACCTCCAGTCTATTTCAGATACTAAACTCAAAGCCTTCCTGTTGGCAAAGGGGAACATACTGCATATAAGGACCTATTAATTTATTAGTTTAAGGTTTTCAACAGTCTAATAGTAAAAATTACCGAATTCATACAGGAAGATGTCATAAAATAGAGTTGAAATTGTTAGACAAAATTTCCCTGTTCTCTTGTGTTGTGCTTACTCCTCCAGTGTGCCTTTGAGTCTTAAGACTGACATTTTAGTATTTCTCAAAAGGAATGGGTGAGTATGGTGAGTCATCACCAGGATGAGTGTGATATTCAGGGGTCAGGGGGATGGCTTTTTTTCCTCTGTCTGGTGTATTCTTGAATTTTGTTTTATGTTTTCTTAACACTAGAAACTCACTGTGATTGAATGACTATGATCTGCATCCTCTGTGTTTGCACTCTTGTTTCCATGACTTACTGTAGAGCCATAGGCAATTTAATCCGCAAGAAAAAGCCACTTGTTTTTGTTATAAACTAAAGTTAAATTGAAACAAATTGAGTTGCATGTACCTCACAGCTACATGCAGCCAAAAGAATTTAAAATCTACTTAGGCCAAGACAGAATTGCTGAGGCCCATTACCATCATGTCAACATTAAACAGGGTTGGCCATGCTTTCCCACCAGGTGCTCAATCGCTGGTTCAAGCCCTGACTTAGCATTTCCGCTACAGAGAATCATAGAATCATAAAATGGCCTGGGTTGAAAAGGACTATAATGATCATCTCCTTTTTACCTCCCTGCTACGTGCAAGGTCACCAACCACTAGACCAGACTGCCCAGAGCCACATCCAGCTTGGCCCTGAATGCCTCCAGGGACAGGGAGGGACCATAGCGTAATCTGTGAGGCTATAGGATAATTAAAATAATACACTTCAATCTAAGATAGAAACTTCACACACACACTCAGAGGAATATTTGTGAGGTAGCCCAGAATTTCTGGAATTGGGTATGCATACCAACACAGCTAGATCCCACATATATATGATTATAGAGTGCTTAGAAACAGAAGTGCCATGATCATATATAGTTAACTTTCGAGCTAAGCAATCATGTGAAGACTGGAAACTAATATCTTCACATATGTATTGCGTATTTCAATATTTTTTTCTGGCACTCATCTGAAAGTCTCACTGGAATATTCCATTTTCTGTGATACTCTGTGTTCACAGGTGCATATTTTTATTACAAGAAACACTCGTTTTATATATCTCCAAAATTATGTGATCACCACCTTGGTACAAAAAGAACTTTTCCAGCAACTTGGTACGTGATTACATAGCTTACATATATGTAGCATTTCCAGCATGTGCTATGTTCAGGATGTTTTAAAAGATTTCCAATATAGCAGTACAAAAATTTATTTAAGAACTCTGATTTTTCCATCACAAAAATGTTTATACCTTGTTGAACCATCTTTGCTTTTATGTTCTTTAAATATATGCCCTTGTGCACCTCTGAGAAAAATTTGGCTCTGACTTCTCTATAGCTTCCCATGATGTATTTTTAGGCAGCAATAAATCCCTGCCATCCCCTTGGCCTTTTCAGGGCTGAGGAATTGCAGCTCCCTCAGCCTCTCCTGGCACGTTGCCTGCCGCAGTCTGCGCTGCTCTAGTGCCGTATGGCAGTGTCTGTCTTGTACTGCAGGAGATACCATAATTAAATTTGTAATTTTCATTTATGGCTTCTACTTTTGTTCATATACTTCTTGACAGTGGAATGCTTTTAACTTGTTCTGCAGCTGTACCCTCTTCTCAAATGTTATGCTGTGCCAGTTCGGTTGGATGTGCTCCTGTTTCAGCTTTAAGTTTCCCTTCTGCAAAGTCCAAATTTCTGCTTGCACTGCCTTTTCTACATTTTCTTCTCTTGCTGCTAACCAGCACATTATAGGCTAGGCAAGAGAAGAATTTAGGCTTTGTTTTCTTTAAATTTTAGAAAAGGTTGCTTTGCTGCCTGAATAGTTTTGCAAGAAGCTGGATCCCAAGGGTACGCTCATCACTGGCTTTAGACCAGACAAGTTTAGAAAGGAGAACATTTCCAAAGAAGATTTGAAGATTAGAGGAGCAGCAGAGCTCATCTGAGTTTGCACAAGTCTGGCAGCATTTGGCTCTGCAGAGTGCAGACATGGAGGGCGCCTGGTTTCCCCTGCAGTCAGTGAGAACAGAGGATAGTCATTGTGGCAGAAAGTATTCTCCCTTTTGCAGGATTTGACTCCTGAAGAACTCCACACTACAATGAAAAACTCTTCCTCACATCTCCCCAGTTCCAATTCAGGAGCTTGAAATGATTGTATTAGCATTAGAAATATTACAAAGAAATCAGTCTAAAAATCATTCTAGCAAAGGCAGTGGAGCTGCAATTGCAGGTGCCATGGAATTTAGTGTGAAAGATGGCATTTCCAAATTTGTTTCTGAAATATTTGAAAAGACTGTGTAAAGAGGGGAAGCAAGCAAACTAGCAGGCAGTGTTTTTTCCCTCTGTGGTTTTTGTGGACTAAGAATAGAGGGAACACGTAGCAAGCATCTTGCTATTAGATTTACCCATGACAAATAGTGCAGCTGCACATAGTGTGCAAGAACATCTGTAGACTCATGACACATGCAAAATCCCCCACACTAAGAACGTGACATTATACTGAAAACAATTCAGTTGTAAAAGCAATATAAATCCATTTTATGTAGACTTTCTCCACCTTCTCCTCCCCTTCTCTTTTGAATTATGTTAACTGAAGAATTCTGTCACTCCTACATGACATTAGTAAAAATCACAATGTAAAAGTGACTACACATTTCAAAGTTGTCCCTTTTTTCATTAGCAGTTGGAACGCAGGTATGCCTTTCCTGGAGGAAAAGAAAGTTTAAGAAAGAATAACCAGCAGCAGAAATGCATTAGATACCAGATCCTACTCCAAGTGGATCTTGACAGGGTTTGGCAGCTGCAATTTCACTCTTCAGAAATCAAGGGGTGATTTCCTGTGTCTCTTTGCAGTTGTTCAGTTCGAAGTGAGCAGTGGGATTGCTACAAGCCTTTACTTCGCTGATATAAATGCTTGCACAAAATGCAGCAATAGGGAACAATATGTGTAAAATGTGTGGGTTTCTAAGATAAAGGGAAATTCCTTAGCTGGGATTTTTTGAGTTCCCATAGCTTCTTCAAGAAATAATGCAGTTATTGTGGAATTCTTTAGAAGTTCATCTAAGCTCCACATTGGCCTAATGAATCATAGAATGGCTTAGGTTGGAAGGGACCTTAAGGATCATCTAGTTCCAAACCCCTCCTTCTCCAATACTTTCTTTGCAATCTTTAGACTTACTGAAGTAAAAAGTCTTAAAATGGCAACACAAAAACTAATTTTTGTTGCAAGTCTGAGGTTGTCTAAAGACTTTGTGATGGCAACGTCATGAGAAGGCAGACCTCCGCATGCTGTTAGTATCTGGATCATCATTAACTTGTTTCTTTGGAAACATCTCACAGTCAGAACAGTTCAAAATAACTATCTGAACCTCCAAGAACGTTTCCCCATTCTTTATGTAGATTGCAGAATGAGACTGAAACTGGATGGGTCATCCAGCTGGGTCATAATTTTCAGCTCTCTGCCCATTAAATTCCTGCAACCTAACTGCAAAACCATAACCCTTGAGAGCAATGTAATGATGTTATTGATAGCATATATTTTGAGCATACTGACTTTCTGTATTCTTTGGTCAAGTCCTTGGAATTCAGTTTCCTTTCCTAGGTGAAGAAAGCCTTGTTTTTCTATTTCAGAGAGATATAGAGCACAAATGAGAATGTTTTTTAAAGTACTCTGAAGATGGAAAAAGTGTGCAAGTACCACTGATGTGACCTGACAACATTTGTTTACTACTAAGGGTATATTTATCTCTTAATTAAATTAGATTTGATTCCTTATTCAATAACGCAGTGATTTCTAACATTCACTTCCTGGTTTGCACGTTCAGCAACTGTTCACACGAGATACATGATGATGTACATCACCATAGCAGGAAGGACCATCCTGCAATGCAGGAGTTGGGAAATGCCCTTTTTTTAACCTGTTTTATGTCCTCACCTTTCATGCAGAGAAATACACGTTCAGTGGTGAGTTGTGACTGCAAGTTGTGGCCTCTCCATGCTGGCAATGACTGCCTGTTTTCCACACTGTGCGCCTGAACGTCACTGCTGTAATCCTTCTTTTGTTGCTGCCCGTGCATTAGTTGGTCTCTGAGGTACACGACACAGCAGTTGCAAACAGCTCAATATAGTAATGGGCTCTGGCGAATAATGAAAGTAGCGATAAGGTTTTTAAAAAATTAGCACTCTAAGGAGCTGTGGGAAAATGTAGCAAAGCTGTTCTTATACGGTATGCAAAGCAGAGCACTTCAATTCCACTTTTGCAGCTTTTACTTTAAATAAATTGAAGAGTTTTATGATCATTTTAAAAGCCTCATTTTATTTTTCTCAAGGTGGAATAACTGTGAGTAAACACACTGTTTTCCCATAGACAAGCTATTTGAGAAATACAGGTAATAAAATAAACACCAGTCTAGAAAACAAACATAGTTGTTTTAGACCAGAAGGAGACAAAATCAGCATTAAGATTATTATTATTGTAGCTGATTTAATTCTCATTTGTTTATCTTCATTTCTGTCTCTGCTGCTGTGAGTCTTGTTTATTAGCTTCTCAGCCAGGAGACTATCCCGTAGGAAATTACTGTCAGCAGCCAGAAAGAGTATCAGCAATTCATCCTCATGCACTGTCAACTTAATTCTAAAGAAATTTAGCTGCTTTGTAAGTTCACGCTGAAGCAGTGAGTTTACAAATTGATAAATCAAACCATATTAATAAAGAAAATATGTACCTCTTTTTCAAATATTCTGCTTTCCTAAAACTTTGTTGTAAGCACAGTTTTTAGTAATCGCATGTTCAATTTCTAGAAAAAAAGAGAAAGAAATCAAATTATAAAGTGTATTCTGTACAAGGTTTAAAATAGAAAAGCTATCTAACTACTCCTTATTCAGCCCTAATAAATGCACATTGAACATCCAGAATGGTAGCATGGTATGGCACCTTTAAATGGTACCTGCTGTTACTGGGCTATTTGATTTGCTTATTAGTCCCCACCTGTGGCTGAAGGCAATGTCCTGCAGCAGCAGACCCTGAGTCCTTGTGTCCTTCTGCTCGTCCTACTAGCATGTGATAGAGGAGGCCTCAGGCCAGGAGTAGAAATTTGTTTGCACTGATTCACGTACCGCAGAATGCGATGATTTCAGTCCTGGGATTATGCTGGAATTGGTTGTAATTATAAAAGTCATTTGTGAATTCAAAATCTGAATGTAAACTGATTTTTTGGTGTCCTCTTAAGTCTGCAATGGTATTTGATACCTGTTATGGGCATGGAATCAAGCACTGATCTGCTGCATGTATCCACTGCTTACAACCTGGTTTAACGGTCTCAGAAGATTTGCTCACTGGTGATATTGTGCAAGCTGACAAATGACCCATGGGAACACGGGGACACTTGACTTCAATCTCTGCTGTAAGTCTAGAGCGATCTCCTGGGCTGTGGGGAGTTTCCCTGGGTTGATAATGGCAGGAATGAGGTGGGGCTGTGTGTCCCTCTGAGCAGAGTGCTGCATGCGGGATGCAGCCTGCTGAGCACAGACAACACAGTGCAGCCAGGCCCTCACATCGGGGCTGTGCCTGTGGCCTCTATCCGGTGCTCATCTAATGTCCTTGAGCTGGTATTTCCAAATGTTTCCAAACTGACCTGCCACATCCTGAGAAACAATGAAGCTGGTTAAGGTTCTTTAGGTCTAAAAGAAGTACCAGTTAGACAACAAGTGAGAAGCTTTCTGTGGGCTGTCAGCAAAAGGTCTAGCAGTGTATAGAGCCGCAAGAGCACAACAGTCCATATGGGCATATCCTGTGTCTGTGGCTCAGCCCTCGGCCAAAACACACGGAACACATCGCCCAGGGCACAGCTTATTGCCACAGGCAGCGCGAGGCCTCAGCATGCATTCAGATTCAGAGCTGCAACCAGCAGTTACTGAATAGCAGCCACTTACCGAGTCTAGGCACACTATGAAAATCCTTGAATCAAATGTCCCCAAGGGAGTCAGAAATTAAAGATGCTCTTCCACTCCAGGCTGGGGCATCCACTAGATCAATACTCAGCATAAAGAGCTTTCTGCTTGTCAGTGCAGGGTGGGTCGGCAGTCAGGGGGGGCAATCCTGGTAACAAGCAAACCAACAGGCAGCATACCGAGTAACAGGAGAAAATGAAGGTGGCAATAAAGACCAGGAGGAAGGTACGGCAGTGAGGGGCCCTGTGATGCCTGAATTGGAAAGCGTTTTGCCTCTCAGCTTGAACTATTTAATTAAGGAATTTCACAGTAATTTTGACTAAGTTTAAAGAGCAATCATTTAAGTGCTCCGGCTCACTAAATACTCTTGCAGTCTAACTAAACAGCGAATGTGGAAACTGAAGGAATTCAATGACACTGCATTAACAGTCCCTGCTCTCTGCCTGTGCCGTGGGTCAGTGCTGCCCTGCAGTTGCCCACATGGGTGTACGTGCTGGGGGGACAGGGGATGTTCCAGGACCCTGGGACACAGATACAGGCCTGGGGGGCACAGGCTGCGGGAGATGTTTTCTGTCATTTCCTAGAGGGGGCAGGGAGGTAGGGCTGCTGGTTGCTGTAGGAGGGGCAAAAGGCACAGCTGAACTAGAAGGAGGGGAAAGGCTCAGGGATATAATGAGGAGGTGGGGGGAAATGACATGGGAATGAAAGGGTGAGTGAGCATGTGAGATAGCCACTCATCCTGGCCTTATTCTGTTCAAAGCAGTCCCTTGAAGGGTGGGTACAAGACTTGAACAGAGGGGATGGATGTCAAAATGTTTCCATAAAGAATATAGTGTAATAAATCAGAGAAAAGAGCAGAAAGGAGGTAAGGAGCAAACGGTAGGAGAATTATTTTTATTCTGAGTGAATGATTATGTCTCCTGGGTGATTACACATCAGGGAGGTGGTGTGTTGGGGACTATTCAGCTAGAGAGAAAGGAGTGTTCAAATTACAGTCATTGAACTATAGTGCATGCAAGGGTGTAAATAAGAAAGGATCAATTGGAGAACATCCAGCTGGATTCAGCACGGCTGGGGCACTGCAATCCTTGGGAATTAAGCCAAATATCATACAGGTGAAAGAGAGCTTTCACGGGAAGATACTTTGAATTCCTGCAAGTCAGTGAGATAGCCCACAAGGTAAGCAGCAAAGCCTATCAAAAATGACTGTGAATATGTTAACTTGCAAGTACTGGGTCAAATATAGGACTGACAGTTTCTTCTGCGTTATCTACCAAAACAGGGCAAGAAATATCTGCTGTAGTATGTATTCCTCTATAAATCATAGCAGTGTACGGCTGGAAAAAGACAAGGGATAAAATACCAGTGCTCTGTATTCATTTTTTTTACTTGATGAGCTTTAAGTAAGTTGTAGTAGGGCTGTTATAGTTTCTGGAGCATTAAGAAAACACGTTGTGCAACACCCGGAACTCAGAAAAAATAGTTGTCCTGTTTCCTTGGTAGCTTGACAGATGTTTTTACCTGCGCTTTTGGCTACCAACTCGACCTTTCCCCCTTTGGCTCAAAGAAGACTTTCAAATCTGAACTTTGATGCCCTGGAGCAGAGGTGTGGTCAGTATATGCCAGCAATGACAATATGTAAAGTCAGTGGTTATTTTGTGGTCTTAGTCCTGCTAGGCGCTGTCTTCAGTGTTCTGTTTAGCAGGCATTGTCTCATCCATCGTATGGGGAAAGGCTCTAGAGCTACTGATACTGGATTGCGACCTGAAGAAATAAAAGGTGGGTTTTAAATTCCTAGCGATATGTCTCAGTTTTCAAGCACTTATTTTTGTAATAATGAGCACATCAGTGGAAAAGCAATGTTTTTCTCACTTCACTCAAAAATCGGTGAAAAAAAACATGAGGATTCCTGCATGAAATCCAAAAGCTCTGGGTTATTTTATGTATCGGCTTAGCGTGCAGAGAGATGCAGAGTATGGAGGCACATGCCAATTCCCCACCTCCCTAGCCTGGCTTTCTGGTTGAAGTTAATGATTCATAAGATTCTGCACTGGTTTCACTGCTAGCCTTACATTTGCATAAGTAAAAGCTTATGCAGCTTCTATGGGGAGATTCTTAGTGGAATTGCAGTACAAAACATTGATATTATGTAATTATAGTAGTTCATAGCAACTTAAGTGAAATTGTTACTTTAAACTTGCTCTAAGTGGGTAGCAATGGAACTTTTGTATAACACACCTACAAAACAAATGAGTTAATCACAATATGTGTCATTTTTAATTTTTCTCTTTCATTTTTCTTTCAGTCATTCTATCTTTGTAATTAGCATGAGGACTATCCTGCAGTCAAAGCTAGCCACCTGGAAAGTTTCATCTTGTAATGTGCAGCTTTTTTTGTGAATTATGAATGTGCAAAAAAGAGACCTTTCTCCCTACACCCCCTCCCTTGCACACTTCAAATATGAATGAATAAATTTTATTCAGTCTCTCCCAAAAGGAAAAAATAAAAAAAAAACAAACCTAAACACATATTTCAGCTGATAACAAGCATGAGAAATTTCAGATGAAAAGAAATTTTTTTTAAAGAATATTATGAGCATGGGAGAACAGCAGGTTAAGAGGGAAGGCTCAGTGAAGCCTTAGCTGTAACAATTGCCAGCAAGCAAATACTATATCCAAGCACTAAATCTTGCTTTGTGCTGCCCTGGTGCACAGTAGTGGGAACAGAATAGAATAATAAAAGCCGGTCCCCTTATGCAAACAGCAGGGCATAGCTCTCAACAGAATACAAGGAGAAGGTGAGCCTGCCTACTGTTCTGGCTCGCTAACCATATTCCTGAGGTCTGTGGGTTAGTTGTCACCTCTAGCTCCAGTCAGTAAGTAAATGTACTTCAAACAATAGCAAGGGGCACATTTTGGGTCTTTCCTGAAGAATATTGTACCAATTCATTGCCTCCAAATATGCTGTTCTATTAAAGTATTTGAAGGAAGTTCATATAAGCAACATGGTGGTTTAACAGGTCAAAAAAGGGAGTGGAACAGCTGCGAGAAGTTTTCTGATTAACTGTGTGTTTAGAAAAATACAGGGCTGTGAGAAAGGTATTACATGCAAGCCCCCCTCCTTATCACTGTGCTTTTTGAGTGAAGCACCCACAGGCTGTGGCTCATGCCAATACCGCTTCAAAAGTGAGTTTTCAAAATAATTAAAAATTGCAATCAAATACATTCCGGCATTGTGTTTTCTCTTGCTCCTAATACTGCTTTGTTGATAAGCCCGTCTCATATTTTCTACCTAGAAAATGAGATTAAAGACACATTCACCTATTGTTAATAAAAATTGACTACTATGACTAAAGAATAATGAACACTTCAGCATTACCTTATGGATCCACATCTATTATAACATCAACTGAAGGGCTTTGCATGTGGCAAGCAGGACACCAAAAAAATTCTTCTATTCTGCCACGAGTTGCCTGTTGCAAGTTGAGTTTGGCAGCCAGGGACCAATATTGAGTTGTCAGCATCCTCTTGCATAGTGGAAAAAGTTGTTGCTTTCTTGTGCAGATGCGAGAGTTTCTGTGGGAAAACAGAACATAATCATGGTTCTGAGTGTCTCTGTGGATTGGCAATGTCTCTAATACATAGATCACTTGTGCAAATTCAGTCCCAGCTGGATGGGAAATTATTGAAAGTGGTTGTTGTTTGATTGATATAAATGAGTTGTCAGCTTGATTCAGTGCCTCCAGGGCAGATGTCCACAGTGTAATTGGCACCTGTCAGAAGCAAAGAATTCCTTGGTACAGAGTAACAACTACTCCTGCGACACCCCAAAACAGTGCTTGTGTGCCAGGACTCAGCAGGAAGGCAGGCGAACAGAGTTTCTACTTTGGGGCAGGATCTTTTATGCCATAAAGGCAGCAAAAAATTTGGTGCAAGGTTTTCCTGGGCTCTGGCTAGAGACCATTGTTCAGTTCCTCTGCTGTTTGGGCAACGCTTTCCTGAAGAATTAGAGGAAAGCACATACATTTGGATATTTGTTAACATTGTCATGGTACGAGTATATTCATAAAGAATTATTATAAGGAATTACTTATTGTAAGGAATGTTGTGAACAATTATGTTTTCTTACATCTTGAGCAATTCTCCTCATGACAACGACAGCCCCAGAACTAAGGAAATAGGAGAGTGTCTTCTCAGAAAAAAAAATATGGCAAAGAAACCACCGCTACTGGCGGTACTAACATGTTTGCTAATGGTAAACAGCAACCTGTTGCTTACCAAAGACTGGAACAAAGCAGATTTTCTCCATGAGTTCACTCTCCCATTGCCGGACTGCTGAGCTGGCCACCTCCATGGGGCTGCTGCTCTGGGAGGCACCAGCTGAAGGGCTGTCCATTAAAATTCATTTTACCGTCTTCATCTAGTGAATGGCTCAACTTTCCTTCTCTCCTTTCATCTCTGTTTCCTCCTTTAGATTATTTTTCATTATGCCTCCCCCCAACATACACACACTTTCCCTTTCATCTCTATATGTATGCTATTCCAGCACTTGTCAGCCACAGCAGGAGGGACATGGTAGAACCAAACAATATGATCTGTTAGGTGGAAGAAAATATTATTATCAGCCGCCTTAGAACAATCATTTATCATCGCATTTTAAAGAGGTCTGCTATGTTATTTATTTTATTATTCTGTATTAGGTACATGATTTAATTTTACAGGCATTATTAATCACTAAAATACATTACACTTTCAGCCAGGATGTTAACATTTTAAATGCATTCATCTTGCTTCTTAAAACAGAAACAATGGGCCTTCTGCAGTGCCCTCCCTCCCCTTCAGTCAATAAATCCTTTCTATTGATTCAGGAAATAACTCTAAGCACTGTTTTATATTTTAAGTTCTACTAGCCATGCTCAGCCATGTAATTTTGCTTAATAACAAATGGATCTTCTATTTTTGCTGGTTACAACACGTTTGGTTATCAAACTCAGTTTGGAAGTACCCGGTAACAGAGCACACCGACCATGGCAGAGAGGCACTGCAAGAGAGTTCCTAAATGAATGTTACATTAAAATAAAGTATCTTTTAAAAGTATTTGTGCATGTGTACAAAAAGCAGCCTCATCAGGAGACAAATGATAAATGAAAAATCCATCAGTGCTACAGATTCCCTTGAGCCAGCTTGGATCAACAGACAAAATGGATTTTTGATAAATCATGGCTTTGCCATTGTTTATTCTCTCCTGGAATACCCATTGCAAATCTCAGAGAGATAATTAGAGAATTATCATATTGCTTAACTAAGTAGTTGTGTTATATTCTGCGTATCCCAACCCAGGGCAGTATCATTAGCATTGTTTAATTGTTGCAAATACGGTCATTCTATTTAATAAATTGTCTTCATTGTCAATATCTCTGATTGACTATTTCTCTTCTCATAATGTTGTTGGATAGGTTAGTTACCAGGTAATCTTACAGTTAATACATAACACAATGAGGCAAAATGTAAGAAAATGCAAAGGTCAAAAACATGTTTCTATTATGAAAAAAATGAATGATAATGACATAATTTTTTCAGCTCATCAGGTTCTTTGCTAAGTGCCTCTGTTATTGCCAGATCAGTAGTGTATAACAAAGGAGTGCTTTCTGTAGGCTGCTTCATTAGCCTGCCCTGTAGGACCTCACCTCAGACCTTTCACTAATCTGTTGGCCAGCTCAATAGCCTTGTTAGTTCTATTCACTTCTTCCTGGCAGCGGCTTTTCTCAGCTGTAGCTCTCAAAGGCAGTGGTTAAGGCAGCCAGAATTATGTCTAGTTCCTTCAAATAAAAACAGTGAGAAACAACTTGGGCATTGTAAGGACACATAAAAATATTTCTGCTGTCCCATTTTATATTTCTGGAAGTTAAATTATGCAGTGTAAGAAAGGTGTAAACATCAACTGCTCTTCGAGCTTTTGTCTAGGTCATGCTCCAAAGGCAGATTTGAGAAAAGCTCTGGAAAATCATGGCCGGTCCTCTAATGTCCCTTGCTTGTTCACAGCAGCATTAAAAGTGAAACTGCAAACTTGATCTTGTACCAATCAGTAAAATAGAAATGCCACCTTCTCCCACAGAATTTTGAAATGTAGCAAAATATATTTCTTACTACAGCTATATTTGCTGTGTATAGGTGATCAAAAGCTCTCTGCAAAGATGTCTGTTTGGAAACTGAAGAGAATAGAAATTTTAAAGGTGATTGATAGATAAAACACTTGCAAATGCACAAGTCAGTGTCCTTTGCTGACTTTCAATTAGACTGGTTTCCAAGTGCAGTGAGCCTTACAAAAAGCAGCCTGAAATCCCCAAACCTAGGAGCAGGCAGCTCCGCACCCACTGCATTGTGGCACTGAGGCATGCATACAGTCCCACTGGGTTACAACCCACATTGTCCCCAGGGAGGAGCATGAGGGAGTGCAGCATGGGTGGCTGGGCAGGGACATACAGCGTGGGGCAGCTGTAAAGACCCCCGCACAGCGAATGTGTGGATATTTGTGGACGTCTGTAGAGAGAGCACGCAGCCAACAAAATGGATGGGAAATGGTGGCCTTCCTGAGCAGCAGGTGCCTGTGCTGCCTGACTGACCTCAGTGCTGTCCTGGGGACTCCCTGTGCTTTTCCCCAGAGTAATGCTGAGTGACCTCCTCAGAGTTCCCTGCCTTAGGGACAAGGAAGGAGCTAGGTATGGGGCAGATAGTTGTTTTGTTGAGGTGCTTTGGAAGAACACTGAATGGCAGAACAACCATTTCTAGGCAGCCCTAAGACAGCCTTTGCAGAAGGCTCAGCTTGTGCGGAGCAGGGAGGCAGGGCTTGGGCCCACCACAGGTATGATGCGTCATGTTTCAGCTGCAGCCTCAGCTGGCTGTGGAGGCTGCACCATTTACCTGAAATTGTTAAAAATGCTAGCGTGTGATAAATTACTCTGGCAAATACCTCTGCTTTGTACAATGAATCACACCAGAAAGACCTCAGACAGAGAAAGATATTATAAATAAATGAATTTTAAAGGTCTCAAAACTGACCAGTCTTCCGGGTGTTAAAGTTCAGGTCCTTGGGCCCACCAGAATCCCAGTTTCCCTTAAGATCTTTGTCTTCCACAGCAACACGCTCCCACAAAGCTTGCTGCTGTGTATTTACACTACCTATACACAAATGATGACAGACAAATGGACAACAAGAGAGATCAAGGGCCTGGCACTAAACCCAAGGGAATAGAGAGAGAAAGAAGGGTGAAAAAAGTGACTTGCTGCACCAAGTGAGGCTGTTGCAGCTCCTGGGCAGGCAGCAAAACCTACCTGGCGCTGCTTCAGCAGGTCCCAAGAAACCAGAAATGATTTCTCACTGTTTTGGCTCTACTGAGCCAGGCTGAAACACAGCACAGTGCCCTGCTCTCTGTTCACTGTTGAACAGCTTTTTGTCTTCTAAAAGGATAGAATAAAAATTAGTTATCTGGGGTGAAATATAAGTAGACAACCGAGACATAAAAACCAATATATATGTGGTTAAACAGGGAAAGAACAGTTTCAGTTCATACTGGGCAAAACTATGACCTGTGGGAACCGCTAGTGGCAGAGTGCAGCTGGACAGGAGCCATGTTGTGAGGCTGACAATGTCCGCTTCTCCGTAATTATTTCCAAGGCTTTATCATATGAAACAGTGCATGCCAGGAAACACGCTGCTCACTGCTGGGTACCACTCCTTCTCCCCATCTCCTTCTAGCTCATTTGCAATGTGAACACCTTGCCTCATTCCCCTCCTTTGGCATGGTGTTTGTGGTGGGCATGGGCCTGGGCAGGGGGGCTGTGCAGCTCTGCTCCCTGCCCAGGAGGGAGCCCAGAGCAATCGGGCCCAGAGTGGACTGCAACCTAATGGATGAGCCACGTTTGTGACTTTCCATAAATAATGTGCTAAATGGATAAAAAGATACCATTTTTCCTTCTTTCCCCTGAGTTACTGATAACAAGACAAGTTCCTTCCCTTACAGTTTGTGCATATAAATGTGATTAATGTGAAAAAAAATAAAATTAAAGTGCCAAAATTTCTTTCTCTCTCTCTCTTTTTCTAAAGCATTGCCCTTTTCAAAACAAGGGGAAATTCAGTATAGTTTCAGTGCCACAGTGATCAAACAGTGTCACATCACTATGGCAATTGCTGCCCAGGCCAGGAATACAGATCAGCTTTAATTGTGCAACGCCTTATTGCTGGTGCATGTCAATCAGAACCTATGAATTGAGAAAAATTTGCTCTGTTCATTCTGTTAAATGATGTATCCAATTAAACCTGTTAGAATTCATGATCTTCAGTCAAGGTTAAATGAAAGTAGTTACTCCTGTCAGCTAGGTGATTAAATGCTGCCTACATCAGGCACATTTATGTGCAAAATTAAAATTTTGGTATAAAGCATGAATCTTTATGCATGCCAGTTAATTATCTTGCGGTTCCTCCATTTATTAAATGCCCACTGCATTTCTTCTTAATCATCAGCTTCCTTTCAAAACTTATTTCATACTTTATACTATACCAAATTTCAATGTTTAAAATGAAAGCTGTTTCAATGAAAACTTCCTCTTTGCAAGGGCTTGGCTGTTGCTACAATACTGAAGATGGCCATTAACAGTTTTTGAGTCATTATACAGAAGGCTGATGTGTGTTGTTTTGTTTAATCCATAGAGCACGCAACAGGAACTCCTGAGCTGCTGCAGCTGGCCATCCCTTCCATCCCAGAGCTGCCAGGGTCTGGCTGCAGTCAGCCAACTTCAAGGCCCTGCAGGCAGTGGGGATCAGGACAGTGGCTGTCCTGTTGAGTACAGTGGCAGAAGGACCAGAAGACAGCAGGGCACAGGCACTAGGGCAAGCCCACAGGCACTGGAGCCACTGCAGCCCTGATGCCCATTCCCCTGCCAGCCCTCAGCCAGCACCTGTATTCCTTTAGGTTTGGCAAAGTGCTGCGTCCTGTTTGCCCTAGGCAGCTACCACATTGCAATATCACACTTTAATTAGAAGGAAAATAATATGTTGCATGCTTAAAACTTAAATTCAGTTGCATATTTATATTTATAAGACACACTATGGGCAGGATTTAAATGCCATATGAATTGAGGAAGCAGAATATAGGTGTATTATAGTGATTTCTAGCTGAAACAGTTGCTGGAAATGCATACAAAGCAGAGCAGCACCAAATGCTAATTTAATACCCTAAGACAACGCTCCATGCTCATACAAGCACAATTTCAAATATTCTATGTGTGCATTTATCCCTTTTCATTATGAAAAGATATTAAGAACCGTAGTGACAAACACGCAACATAAAAAATATGTCATACCACTTCATGACTACTAATGAATAATATCATTTAAAACAGACTGGGAAATAAACTAGTATAACACGTTCTACTAAACTAGTACTATAAATATGCACAAGGTTGTTATTAAAGATAAATGCACACAGTAATTTTCTACTTGTAGGTTTTACAGGTATAATTTTGAATCATACAATATTTTTTAACACACATCACAGTGATGGGAGCCAACGGGAGCCTGACAGGCAGTGGCTCCCCAGGACCAATCTCTGATGTCTCCATCTCTCCTTGAGAACCCACATTAATTATCGTGGCCGCAGGAACCGTCAGGACGCGATGATGCTCAGGTCACAGCAGGCAGCCTCTGACCCTGCAGCAGTTCCACCCGTGGCATGGCGATCATGCTTGCAGAGCTCGCCAGATGCCCCGACCAGCAATGCATGACCCCCCCCAACTTCTAGGAGGTGGCTCATTTTCTCTGGCACATGCACCTTCTGCTGCAGACAACAGAGAAAAACAGGTATTGCTTTCCTTTACTGTTCAGCAACTATCAGCTCAGTCTCTCTAGATATCTCAGCAAAAGAGGAGTAAAGGAAACCTTCACAGTCACAGATAACAATTCCTCCAGGATCTGTCAGGAGTGCCGCAGCAGGAAGGCAGCTAACAGCGAGCCGCCTCGCAAGCTTTGAGATGTCTGCTGCCGAACTGCTTCAGCCCGTCGCTTGGACCATCCAGAACTTAGTGCCTATTTTCCTTTCTCCGTGTGTTTTTTCATTCTGGTACTCCAGACCCAGGCGTAAGTTGTTAACCCCAGGCCCAATGTGCCTTAATGTCACCCCATGAAGTGATACTGTCAGGACAATTTGTTTCTGCTCAAAACAATTTCCCTTTCTTAAAATTGTGACTGTTAGGTTAGCATCCCATTGAGATGAGAGGAGAAAAGAACTGCAGCTTCTAAAATTTTAAGGTAGACAAGCTGCAATGATTTATCGTCAGCTTGCTGTTTTATATCCATAAGAGCAAAACATTTCTTCTTAGTGACGATTAAATTGTGCAGAAACTGACTGACATTGATAAGGCAAACACCACAGTCTGCTTAAACAGACTGAGAGCTGCAGATCAGGTGCTGCTTGACCAAAAGAATTTAAGTGTACACACATACACATGCATTTATTTGATTCCATAGGCAATTTTCTCTCACAGCACATATAAAGCAATGTATGAAGATAAAACAAAATTGGCATGGAATTACCTGTTTTTAGTAGATATATTTACAAAGAATTTGTGGTTTGGATTACAGTCATTTTCATGTAAAACTTACTTAGAAAGTAATTAAGCTTATTTTATCTATTAATTCATATTTTTTGTTTTGTATTCTGCTGCTAAAACAAAACTAAAAACTATGGAAGGATGGATTTTTTTTTTTGCTGGATATTAGAAATGAATAGAACAAGGGTTGTTAATGTTTGTCATTTTCCTTATCTGTACACATGAATATGTTATATGCTCATTTCCATTGCAAATGGAACATCAAAATGATCATTGCAAACTGAAACATACTGTACATTTCATTACTTCATTTCTTTGAAAATACTGACAAAAATAATCAATTGCTAGAATTCTTGTACTAAAGCTTTGCAACTCAATGAAAATTGAATGAATAATGGTGTCCATCCAGAATAAAGCTGGCATCATCCTCCAGAGGGTCACTGCTGTCCCCTTCTGTAACAAAGTCAGCCCATGGAGCCCTGAATCACAACAGGACAACTGTGCCAGGCACTGCACAACACAACTGTGCAAAGCTCTGCACAAACACATGGTCACTTTGCTTCTGGCACACCTTTCCTCCACTCTCCTCGCATTTAATGTAACAAAATGAAGGCAGAGAGGAGATGTGACTTATTATAATCACATCAGTGAGCAAATACTGAAAAGGAAAAAGAAGTATTTGAGATAAAGAACAAAATAGCTGCAAATATATTCAGACTGACAGTTAGGAGGTTTTTATCCATCTGAGCAGTGCAGTTTTGGAGCTGCATTTCTACAGCAGCTGTGGAGAGAAACCTCCGTAGAGCTAGGCAGAAACTCACACCATTTGGGAAAGGGAGCTGAGGCTTTAGCTTTCAATTACTCTGTGTTTGTTGTTCAGAGTACAACAATGTCTCATTCTTAATCATCTCTAGAGAGTTCCAAAATGTAGTAATGAATTAAAAAATGCAGTGAGAGATAGTGCCTAGCCCAAAGTGGGGCTTTTGTCATAGGAAACAGAACCAGAGGAAGAAAAAGATATAAAAGCGGGGATTAGCTCAGAGCCCAGAATGACATTTGAAGACACAGTTAAAAAAAAAACAATAAATCTCAATATGGAAGGAGGACTGGGGCTCTTGACAAAATGATGAGACTGTCAGCCAGAAAACAAAAACAATATGGAATAAATACGCAGGAATAAAAACATAGGGTGTAAAACGGGAAGGTAAACCACATCCTTCTGAGCTGAAAGGACCCATAATCATGTACACCTGGTCTTACTGCTAATGGGACAACAGGTCGTACCCGGAAAACCCTTACTTATGCAAGTAATCCTACTAAAATCAATTGTAACCCATGACTGTAATGACTGCTTCCTTGTCTCTGTTAGGGATTGCAAGGTCAGGTCCATTTTCTGTGCAATATTGGATGAATGCTAGAAAATCAATAGCTCTATTGAGACTTCTTCTTTTGGAGTAAAAATAAACCTGGATCATTTTAAGTTCAAATGTTCATTGTTCTTGGGTGTTTTTATAAATTCCTTCTGAAAGCAAAATGGCCAAAACAAAATGGAGTGAAATGCTCACCTTTTTGGTGTGTTTTACAGCTTGTTTCTATAACTAGCTTTGTAATGCTGTAAAGGTTAAAGGCAACTTCATCATTTCTTTGTATTTGTTCTCCATCAGTTAAAATTGACGTTTTGTCAAATTGAAGTTTGCTGTTTAATAATTTTGCTTAAGCAATTCCCTCTGTTTAAGTGACTTAGGGATGAGTAGAGGAAAGAGAATGTCAGAGTCTGTTAGTTTGGGAGTTTTGCCATATTATGGAAAATTTGTTGGTCAAATTCAAAGGAAGGTGTTTCTTTGTTTAACGAAAAGATTTTAGTAGAGTTGTAGAAATAAAACTGATTGTCATGGAAAAATTTACTCCATTCTGTTCACATTACAAGTTATTTTTTGTACTTAAGTCATTGTGGAGCACCTCCAACTATCATTTAGTTTAAAACACCTAAAGTTAGCTTAGTATTTATATTCTTAGTTTGTTACTAATCTACAATTACACCTACTGTGATTGTGTCCAAATTGACTTTTTATAATAAAATATGCTAAATCCCTGTTTTGCTTGCCTTACACTTCACTTATGGTGAGTGACAGGAAAATCATGATTAATTCAAGGCATACAAATAACCTATTTTTTCTAATATCTTCAAGGTTTTCTGCAGTAATGGTGAGCCCTTGTTGGCTTCAATGAAAGTTAAAGACCTACTTCGTTATCATAGAGATGTGAAGTATTGTAGAGATGTGTAGTGGTCAGTTTCATGTCTGGCACAAGAACAGACTGAGCCAGAATTCAAACAGTGGTTACAAAAGAGGAAACTTCACAGAAAATAATGGCTAATTCCTTTAACCTTGGTTATTATCAAAAAAGCTTAGAAATGTTAAGTCTGCCAATTAAGAAAAGGTGCTAATGAATAGGAATAGGTGTGCTTTCTCTCAGAGAGAGGTATTCAAAATTTTGGAGAAAATAGATCCCAATTTCATTCTTTATTCACAGAACACTAGATCTGAAGCAATTGGTTGATCCAGTTCAAATATTTTTTTCCCAAAAGACACTTTCCGAAGTATTATTATGGAAGGATCAGTTTCTATACAGCTTGAGGGGAATTTTGGATAAGCAAGAAACAAAACTGGTTGATGGCCAGGGTTGAGGTGAGGTGATCGTGTTGATCCTGGGGCCCATACACACTTATGGGATTCCAGCACAGCTGGATTTACATGTGTGCTGGCGAGCAAATCCAAGTATGTATTCATTGCTCTTCCCCTTTTACTTAACTCTTCACAGAGTGTTTTCCACGTCAGCCATTACTTCCACTCTTGCACCGCTGAACAAGTGGTTGTAGTTTGACTGTGATTGCTAACAACATTATTCACAAAGCAATATATAACAACAAGCTGTTATAACACACGTTTTGCTAGTACTGTACACATTTCAGACACACACCTTGCTTGCATTTCATAGCTGCATAGCTCACACAAATTTACTATCAGTATGCACGGAAATTGCTACTTTATGGCCTGAGCCTATGATTGAGTAGGTGAGAAGGTGTGGTTAACCCAGGGAGCACAGGTGCAAGCAATGCACCTGAGTGACCAGAAGGGGGTGGACTCCTCACCCTCATTTATGAGATAGTAGCCAAGGCAGCAGCATCTCTATTTGGAGTCAGCACCCTTCTTAAAACTTCACCAGCCTTTGGAAAGGGTAAGCTGCTTTTTCTATTATTGCTTTCCAAACTAAATATTGAGAAATACCTTTATAAGTGCACTCTCATCTTGGTAGAAGGTACTATCGTTGCCTTCCATTACTCCACAAACACAAAAACTGTAACTGCAAATCTAGGAGAACAGCTGTGACTATTAAACCTTACACAAGCACAGCACAGAACTACACAGTGATCTTCAGTGCCTTCATTGTGTTCCTTGCTTTGCTTGGTTGTCTGATTGCTACGTTATTAACACACACACATAAAACAAAACAGAAAAAGAACACCACCAAACCCAGAACCCAAAAGAGAAGGTAATGCTATACAGACTGCTTTTTGAACCATTTGTGTGGGCTACCATGCAAAAATAAAAATATTCAATTTCCTGTAACAGTATAAAAATTAGGCAACAAAACAGGTCTGATACTTACATATATCTTTTTGATGTGCTCATACGATAGGAGAGCAGATTGATAAAGGACAGAAGAAATGCTAAATATGCACCGTGACAAACAGTGAAAAATTAAGTATTGTAACTAACATTAATTACACTCTAGTAAGATGAATAGGCTCTTCATCATTAATGAGAATGTACACCTTTGTCTAAGTTTCACATCTACCTGTGATAAATGCGCTAACGGTGATAAAATACATCATAGTAACGTTTGAATTAACAGCATACTAATAGATTGACATACAAGTATGAATAAAGCATTTAATCATAAACATTGTACCACACCCAACAGCAAATTTTCTTTTATGCTTATATCAGGGAAAATGGATAAACATTACGATCTTATTTTAGTTTATACCGAGAGGCTCTAACCGTATAACCCAATAATATCCCAATATTTGTATTATTAGATACCTACACAGTGTTTTGGGAGATATTCAGGCAGTTTAAATAAACAATAAGGAGAATTTCTGAATAGAAAGGGTGGGGCTGGATCTCAGTGCACACTACCCACTGACTCTTGCCCATGTGGTAGGGATGGAACATTCAAGCAATCTTCATGATGGGCTGAGTCCAATGCCTATTACAAGACAGACTTTAATTCATTTTAATGAAAACCAAAGCAAGCTCCCTAGTCTTCAGTTCTTGTCTGTATCACTAGGAGCCTTTCTCTCCCATGTTTCCAATGCCTTTTTTCCAGCAGAAGGGCAATGGAGCCATTGAGCCAGGCATGGAGAGTAAACGGCCACAGCTGCCTCCTGCATCTGTGAACATAGAGCTGATGGGGCTGCAGCCTCCCCACCAACAGGAGCTGGGATGGGCAGATGAAGAGTCATGCCCTGAGTATCCATAGCAGCACTACAGGCCAAGTCCTGGTTTGGGAAGGTCAGACCTTTCCTATGAGACGTTTCCTGGCTCACCCACTGGCCCACTTGTGGAAAGTGAAAAGTGTTGTTTCTGAATTGATCACTGAAAAGGGCAGTTGATCTAAAGAATTAAGCTGTAACATATCCTTAGGATTAGCTGATGTGGAATGTAAGAATACATATACATATTAGTAGTATATTTTAGAAACATAGATACCGAATTACCTAACAAATACTTTCTCACAAAGCTGCAATAGATTTTAAATGTTCTAAACAAAGTGGGTATAGTATTCTGAACTAGCAAACATATTGTAAGGTTGTTCATTCCACCGGCAGAAGTGAAATACATTTAACAAACTTTCAAGGAGTCAGGGCCTTTATATAAAGCAGAGCTGCCCCACTCTGTGAGAATGTGAGGATGCCATGGGCACGCTCCAAGATACTCCCCTCTACTCTCCTTTCGAGCTTATCTCTATGCAAGGACAGATAAATGACCAGAACAATGACCCAGTGTAAAGGGGCACAAGTGTTAGGGGGGGGTAATTAAATAATTAAGAGGCTATGTTTATGTTTATGCTGTAAAACAGACATCCGAAAGTTACGACCAAATGTTTGTTAAGAAAGCGATTGTTAGAAGGCAATTAACCAATTAAGATATTTGTGTCTGGGCGGCAAAGATTTGTGTTTACTTGGTATTTGTATGATTAGTGAAGCGTTGCGAAAGAGTGTGAACCTGCAGTGCTCAGCCAATGAGGAACCAGGGCAGAAAGAGATAAGTGTCGGGCAATAGGGGATAAAAGATGTAGCATTGTTTTCTTGGGGTGCTCCTGCTTGCAGGAGGCCCGCCACTGCAATTGCGAATAAAATCTGCTTTATCAGAGAAACCGTCCTAGAAAATTATTTGGATATTTCCAACACACTGAACGGTCCCCAGGCCTGGAAGCTGCTTCTGTTGGACAGGGAGGTCACCTTGCAGCATGGCAACAGGCTCTCAACTGGCAAGCAGATCTCTGGCAAGGCTTAAAATACTTAATTTACTGCCAATGCTCACTGAGGCTGCTGAGTAGGTGATGCCCAGTCTGTGCAATAACTTAGAAAATCCTGAGAGACAGTATCCAAGTTAGATACACAACTTAGGCGCTGGCCTGGCTGGCAGAAAAGCTGGCAGGTTAGCAGGCACATGGAGACAAGGCAAAAATCGTGCTTTCTGCAATCCTTGTAAGCTAAGACAAGATGTCCTAGGCTAGATTTGCACAGGGGAGCCTACAGTAGTACCTTGAGGAAAAGGAGTCCCCCGTGCACAGAACTAGGCACACATGGCCAAATTCTCCAGGTTTCCTCTTCTGTCAAAACTGACAGATCTCTCCACAAAATCTGAAAGTCTAGAAAAGTGAACCTAGGGGTCTCAAACTGCTTTTACATTTTAAGCTATTTCACACCAGCACAGGCAAGTGTAATACAGTATGACTGCACTGGTAGCCATCCTACTCACACTGAAAGCACATATTTTATTCTTCATTACACTAAATAGTACATCACCTTAGTAGTGTTTTCCTTCACATTCCAACTGGTAGCTCACTGATGAAGAGAACACTTATCATAATCTTCCTTCCACATAGTAATCTTTATAATTTTGCATTTCTAAATGCTGAAAGTGCACTAATGCAAGTGTGAAGATGAGTTTCCCATATCCTGGAAGATATCTTAAGAAGAAGATGTTATTGATTCATATGCTCTGCTCTGGAATTGCATTGCAAAGGCCCTAAATATTATTATTTTTGTTTTAGCAAGCAGGAAAACGGCACACAGATTGCCCAAGGTCACCCTGCAGACCAGTGAGAGAACCTGGATTAAATTCAGTCCTTCTGGATCCCTGAACTAAGACCGTTCTGCTGAGCTATTTTTAGAAGGTGAGAACACTTCAAATGAAGCACAGACACGATACACAACTCATTCTCACAGCATAAGAATAATTTATGACATTTATAACATTTTTCTCTGGTAACTCTTTTTGGTTACAAGCAAAAAGTGAGTTCTATGCATTAACAAAAGAAGAGCTGAAAGACGCAGAAATTTAAAACTTCAAGTTGAAGAAATGTATACAGCTCTTACCTGCTGGACTCTAATGATGTTAATAACCCAAGCACTGTGTCCAGCAACAGCTGAAATCGTGCTTGCACAAATTTTGAGCTGAACTCTAGGTCACTTTTACAGTTCTAACAACAGCTGCAGAAATATATTCCTTATCCAAATTAGTAGGATTTGGGGAAAATTCATATACCTTAAGAAAAAAATAAAAATGTATGAAAAATTACTAATGATGTAATAAAGTTTAAAGCTTGTGGACATCTCAATATATGTCACAACAAACAAACAAACAAAGGCTTGATAAGTAGTGGGTCAGTGTGGAAAAGCATCTTCTCTATATTCAATATTTGGAGAGGGCAGGATGACAGTATTTTATTCACATTACAGCTATAGAAGCAAAGCAGATAGAATTAAATGACAAACTTTAAGGGCACTACTCAAGGGCACTTAGCAGAAATCCACAAAATGCTAGATGTGGTAGAAGCTGGTTCAAATCCACTTTAATCAGCCATTCAGAATGTTAACGTAAATATTTCTTCTGTCACTTAGCTATTAGTTAGTTAGTTATAGTTATTCTCTCTGAGCCTTCCTTTTTCTGTAGTTCATTGAAAACACAGGTTTTGAGCAATAAGCTGCCTCTCCCTGCTCTCTTCTGTATCTCCTCCTTGTGACAACAAAGTGCTGGGGTTTAACTCGTGAGACCTAAAAATGTATTATTATGGAGAACTGAAATAAAATAAAAGTTCTCCCATACAGAGAAACCAAAATGTAGTTGATATATATCCCAATTTTTTAATACGTGCTGGAAAAAAAAAAAATACAAATTCTAAAAGACAAACTGAGGGTATACTACAGCTTTACTTCAATACCTGTCAATATATATAATACTCAGTTCTGGCCTTTACTTTGCACAAGCAATGCCCATTGATGTTAGTGTGTTCATGTGGACTGCAGCATACTATTTTCCCATGGCTCCTACTGCTATTTTTGGATGGATAACATTACTTCTTAAAGCCCATAGCCTGACTATCTGTAGTATTAGGCACGACCTTTTTATGCAGGCTTGTTCTCTGATCTCAATAAGTCTCCTGGGTAATCCAACAATTTGCTAGCAACAGCCTCGTAAAGAAAAATAACACAAAGCTTTCATTGTACATGCAAACTGTGCAAATATGGTACACCTCAATAATATATTTTGCAATCACAGTTTTAAATGTCTGTGATTCGGGGGATATTCTAGCTTGTTCCAGGATATGGGAAACAATTTATCTCTGGAGATGAACATTATTTAATTTGACTAATGACTGATTTACTAACATAAACTCCACTTGAAACATGCATTTCTCTTATTCACCAGGGACTGTTGTTTTCCTGAAACAGATCAGTAAGAAACCAAAGTAACAAAAATTTTAGATTCATTACTTTGCAGAAATGCGACTTTTAAATGTTTACTCCAATGAGGCATTAAGTTCAGTGGATCAATCATAGCTGAATTTTAACAATTTGATTTTTCTTATTCTGTCCGTTGATCAATGGATCAAACTGGGTCCTGCAAGTAATGGCATGAATAATTCTCACAGTATAACCAACTACAAAACTATTAATGATTAATAAGTCAGGATAAACTAAAACTCTGCATATGCAGTAATCAAGATACGATCTTCATACAAGGTTTCCTGATGTTCTTTGGCTTCCCACGTGGGACTTCTGCAGAAGGATGTGTGTGCAGCCCTACAGAGACCTTGTCTTACAGCACTTTATAAGACGGAGAGCTGCAAAAAAACTTATCTTTTTACAGCTTTCTGCAGTTTTGTAAAAGAAAAATATAGTGAGATATGAGGGCCACTTATTTTACATTTAATTTCAGCATGATGTAAATTTGTATAGCCATCAACAGTCACCATTTTCACTGGTAGAATGGGTTTATATTCACCAAGATACAGAGAGTGACATGAATGACATCTGGAGAGACTGAAATCTGACCATGCATTCTCTCAATTTTAACTAGTAAGAACCAATATCACAAGACTGACTTTCAAGGGAACTGGAGCTATATGGGAAGTGTGTAATATCAGTATTTTCTTTGCATCTGAATTGTCAGCCATATTTTTATAATTGCTCTGTCCTTTACAAGCTCCCCAAAGTAAAGAGAAGCAGAACTGGCATTTCCTAGCTCAGCACTAAATTCTGCAGTATAATACAATAGGAAGTCTGTCTTTCCCCTGACAAGTATTTTGAACTCATTTTATTTAGACTTTCCAGCTATTTACCCTTAGACAACCTGGGCTAGGCAGTACATAACTGAAAAAGAGAGCAGAAACCAGAGGCTGGAACACTGCCCTGACACTGCTATGCTGTGATTGCAGTATTGCTGCTGGGGCCTGACACCACTCACAATAGCTGTTCGTTCACCCACCTGAACACATCCAGTATGTCATCTATTATTGCTCTCAGCCCAACCTGTCTGTAGGGGTTGTGCAGTTACACCGTTGTTGGCAATTAGAAAAGAATCCAACAGTATTTTTCCTCCCATGAAAACTTCTGAAAATGTTGGCCTTCGGGGATGTGCAGCATAAAGAAAATTTTTTATCTTCTAGGAAATCTTATACCTGTATTTAAAAGATCCAATTAGTGAAACACTACTTTTCTCTCCAGTGTTAACAGCTATTGACATATATTAAAACTGCAAGTGTTTGGGTCCTTACCTTGATTTGTATCTCGTAGCTGTTACAGACTGACTCAAGACTAGGGCCTTATATATTGAGTAGGATTCAATCTACTCATGGTATCCCATGAAGTAAGGCAATTTTAAAAATTTGCTGGTGCTTAATTGAGCCTCAGAGCTTGCAGGAGTTGCAAAGGCTGCAAGTCTGAAGTGAAACCTTCGGTGCCTGACGCTATCAGCTACACAAAATTCATCAGCATGATAAGTGTTTTCCTCACGCAGTATCAATAGCTGTCTTTCTTATGTGGTATGAAATTAATCCTTCCCCTGAAGCAGCTTTCCCTCGGTCACTGTATCTTATTTCTTGGTGACAAAATGGACAGGATGTGCTATGGGGGAATCCAGCACAAAAGAGACAAGGCAATGTAAAGAGACACGCTGCAAACCTCCTGCTACCTACCTCTTTGGGATGTCAGCTCTGCTGTCACCTGCTGCTCAGCAGAATGCTGAAAGTTAATATTTCCCAAGCCTCAAGCAGAGCAAACAGGAGCTTTTTTTCTCCTTTCACACATGGGCATTATTTGGGAATTGCAGCCTCCAAGGCACAGCAAGAACAGGGTGTGCTGTTGGGCAAGTGTTAGTGCTTCATCTTCTGTCTGTCTGCCTGCGGCTGTCCGATGTCATCCAGTCCAAAGAAGTCTGATAATGACAGCCCTCAAGAGCTGTCACAGCACTGCGTAAATAGTACATATCAGACTGAAATTTCTGAGGCTTCTTGGGACAAAGATCTTCTGTGGCACTCATCTAAGGAATCTGGGTTTTTGACATACATCTTGGAGCCTTTATGTTTCCTAAAAACATACTGACATTTAAGAAGCACACGCTTTGGCAATGTTTAAATACGTCACATTTTGCTGTAATAAAATGGCAAAGGGGCGTGCAATTAACTTGGGAACACTTCTGGAATTTCACAAGCTCCTGCCATTTCTGTGATCTTTGATATTTTCCCAAAATATCACTAGAAAACCTATGCCTAGCAATAAAATCTCATTTAGTTGGATTGCTCAAATAAATCATATTTCTTAAATGTGCGCACACCACTAAATCAATTAGGTTTTTTTAGGTACATCTTTGTAGCTTTCCAGCCACAGTCCTCTGGGCTATTTCCCCTGGGAGACGCAAGGCCTTGTGGTGCTGCGTTCCATTTGTTATAGCTTGAGCAGATTCAGGAAAGTTCTCAATTCTGTCAGGTTTACCTGAAACCCACCAAAACGATTACGAGGCTCAGTTGTAAGAAATACAGATCCAAAACTTACAGCCTGTGGAAAAAAAAATTGGAATTAAGAACAGAGTCAGCTTTGGCAAGGTCACCTGAAGATTCTTGCTGCTGTTCAGCAGCTTCTGCTTGATGAGCAAAAACCCTGGAAAGTGCCACAGCTCCGTTTGTGCTCCCAGTGTAGTCATGCTGCATGGCAAACTATGACGGGGAGCAAATGTATTTACAGCCCAATGAAACCAATCTACTTACAACCTAGTCCAGCTCAAGAAATCCCTCAACTTCAAATTCAGTTGCACAGGTGCAAATGACAGCTTATTTAACACTTGATTAAAATTTCAAGGTTTTACAAATTAAATAAGCTTATTATATATTCCAGACTTCCAGCTTGAAGGATACCATTCCTACATGAAAGCTACAAGATTTCTGAGTAGTCTATGCAGTTAAATAAAAACATAATTTTGACATCCTGAAATTTAAGTGTTATCACTCCAGAAAAAAATTGAGGCATATAAAGTGTCAGTCACAAATATGATGAATTTGTATATTTGCAAATGAACAGGCTATTTGTTAATTCAATCAGGCAAGTATGTGAAATCCGTAACATACTGCATTCTTTAATATTTTGCATCTCTTATTTCCATTAACACTCAATGAATACTCAATCTCAAAGCAGAGAAGTGCTATGAGAATGGCTTTTACCAGCATCAGTAAGTAATTCTAACAAATGTCTGGCATTTCAATCAAAAGGAATGCATACACAGGATAGAATGAAGCAGAATTGGTTCCCAACCAGACACTGTGCCAAATCACTTGAATTTATGCCCAGTGGCAATTGTGCAATAGCTGGAAGTTTGGATGCATGTCCCTCATTGTGCGTATGGTCATACTAAAAAGGGTGAATTAAATCAATGCAAAGCTGCTTTCAGTCAGATGTGAAGGCTAACAGAAATGTGTTCAAAGTTCAAAGCAGAGGAGCAGACAGTGACACTTGTTACTAAACACTAGCTGGCAAACATGACACAAAGACAAGACCTGAGACAGCAATCTCCATGTTGATAGGATCTGTATCACTGATGAAGGAAGTCAATAAGCAACCATTTTCTAGATTCCTCATCTTGGTAGCTCAGGCAAAACTGGGGGAGAAGGGTGGAAGGGTGGCACCTCACTGCAGAGAAGCCATAAGCTCTACTGTACGCTTTACTCTTAACGAAAGGGGAGAAGACAGTGCTGGGCTCATTGGACAACTACATATAACAGTAATGGGTAGAGAATCTTTATTAAATTAGTCCAAAGAAATAGGCTTTCACCATGCAACGTTTGTTTTATTTACACTGCTTACCTGGTGCTTTACTGGGGATGCAAAACCAAGGCCCTCCCCTGACCTCATACCTCTGACACAGAAGTAGAGTTGCCATTATATCTTTTTTTAGCAGCCATGGAGAAGTAGATTATCTATTTTGGAAAGTTAAAAATAAATGTGGATTCACAGGCATTCAAACAGTAGATAAACATGAGATGTACCCACCTCAAACACTGTATAAACCCTGTAGCCACGATCAGCTTTGAACTCAGAGCTACTCACTTTTACAGCTGTGCTGAGCCATCTTCCCTTCACAGACAGAGAACAGCTGGGCAACAGAAATTGAGAATGAAAGCATTCGTCCCTCGAGTCCCCTTCCAGTAGGATACAACTTGAACAATACGAATGAATACAAGCATGAATGAATAAATTACCACAAATACATACATATGTATATACAAATATTACATTTAGGTGTACATGTATTCTGACAGATTGATATTAATGTCACAAGAGACATCAGCTCAGTTTCACATTATGTGGATGTTAATAGATATATGTATATTACCAAGTTTTTCTATGCACAGTCCTATTTTGTCAGACTGTGCCTTGGTGTCTTTGTTTTCTGATGAAGTTCCCTCTTTCAAACAGCAAACTTAGTCCTCAGATCTTCCACCTAAATTATTACAGAAGAGAATTGATAATTAAGTTTTAACAAGATTTAAATGATATTAAAAACAGACAGTTAAAAGGAGACACTGCCTTGGGCTTTGTTGTAAATTTGTATAATTATTTTTAGTCCTCTGGAGAATGCATAATTATGCTTCTGTATTTATAAAAATACTGCCCTTGAGGCACCAAAACAAATTTTATAGTCCACTGATTTGCATATTAATGTTACTCTTGTGGTGTCAAACGTACTCTTTAGCAGATAGATGTCCATGACAATTTTCAAAATGTCTGAAGTATTTTGTAGTGTTCTAAACTTAGACTATTTATTATTATATGTGGTCAAATAACAAATGAAAAAAACAGCACAGGAATAAACATATGCTATAAGAATCACTGGGGAGAAATGAAGCAGATGAACTAAACAGATTTTTAACAGTTTTTACTAAAAACAGCTTTGGTAAGCTAGTAAGTGCTAAGACTTACAGTCTAATCCAAAGTCCTTAAGAGACAATTTAGCTGAAGACTTGTAACAAATCAATTCTATGTCTTTGCCTCCCTACAAAATCATAATCACTGTGGAAGATCCTTCTCTTGAACAAATGTGCTGAGATACTTTTCAGATTGAGAGTAAATCTCAGAGATAAACTTGATACAGCCCCAAATTATAATCAGAGGCTGAAACTGTAATGGTCAAAATTTGTATTACCATTAGCAAAGACTCTGTTTTAATGGTGAAGATCATGGACATAGAGCCCTCTCATGGATGTAGAGTCATCTCTTACAGGTTGCTACATACAAGAAATAGTAGTTAGGTAATGACTTCCTGCTCTCATTTATGAATCTACCCTATAAAATCCTAGTAGATACAGACCTGATTTTATTACTTATTTGTCTTGAAGTTTGTTATTTTTAAGAGGCATTTTCAAAGCAAGGAGTTCTACTTACAGTGCTATGAATGCACTTTATTGTCTTTAGACAATAGCATAATAATAACAACATCAAACTAAGTTAGGATTCAGTCTGATTATATACATATATATACACAGAGAAAAATCTTACTAGCAGACATTCAAAAGACAACGAAATCAATTGGAGATTTCTTTATGCATGATTGGAAAAATTAAAATCATCATTCCATAACAAATTCCATATTATCAAGACAAATCCATTGGCCTTGCAGTTTACCTCCATATGGAGCTGATGTATTGTCAGCTGAAATGCTGTGTTATTATCAATGCAATAATGATCACTGTATTCATACTAAGCAATTATTTGGATAAGAAACTTATTTTCCAAGTTTATAATGAGAGCTGAACACTAATTTTGTGATTTTCCATGCACAGAGTGGAGATGGAATGTTTGTTGTGTGTAAAGACTTAGAAGAGAAAGTCATATCTCAGTGTCTAATAGTAGGAGGAAAGCAGAATTTTACAAAAATGGGTATATGTCAGTTGGCTCTTGGCAACACTTATTAAGCCATAAATGAGCTGACTGCATGTTCAGAACTACTATTTCCATTAAGTCTCATTCAAGGAGATATTAACAATTATCATTTAACTGTGACAAAATGGTGTCACAGAGGGAACGTACACCTGACATTCTTCTGGTCTCTTGCAAGCCTAACTCCTAACATGTTACCTTCTGCCCTATGGATCCTGTAACAATAATATCTTAAGAAAAAGCAAAAATTATCTTAAAAATAATGTAAAATGAAAGATGAGCTGCCAAAACTGAGTAAAATGTTTCTGTGATATTTCAAGATTGATTGCCAATCAGATATATAATCTTAGGAATGAAATGAGGTGGTCTGAGAAAGTAAGCACAGAAAATTCTTGTGTTTCTTTTATAATGCAGAAATCCTTGGTGGGTTGTTAAGATCATTTGCATTTGGAATTTTATACCCACAATCAAATGCAGAAAATAAATTACAGATGTGATTCACTGGAATTTGCTCTTGCAAAGTGCTAAGCACTGGCTTTAAGATAAAAGGCAGGGGTTGATAATACCCAGCTCCTTGGAATACTGAAGATGAAGAGACAAATGATGGCATTGGCAATGGATGAGATCTGAGCACACAATCACGGTATTGCTGGCAAAGTCATAGTATTTGACACTATATTTATGCTAGGCTTATGGAATCTGTGAAAGGATAAACTGTGAAACTACCAAACACAATATGAAGTCTGCCAGGAAAAGCTAGTCTTCAAAAATCTTGTATTAAATTTGAGCCAGCAGCATGAGTAGTACTGGTACAGATCACTGTGTATACAACATTGGAATGTTTTTGACTCAGAATCGTATGCCACAAAACCATGTTTAATGTCTTGTAGTACCATGATTTATACTGTCTGAATACAGAAAGAAAGGCACACTTACTCACAGGGAAACACACTTCACTATTGTCTGCAGCAGAAACCTCCCATAGCTAAAGAATAAAGTTCGAGGGCAGAAACTGTTTAACTTTGGGGCTTTGCCAGTGATACAATGAGGTTTACACATGCAAATTTACAGAGTACTCTACAAAAAACAAACAAACAAACAAAAACCACAAACAGAAGTATTTGGAAGAACAAACAGAAAAGATGTACTTAACAGCTTTAATAATATCATTCTTCAGCTTTGCTCTTTTGAATTTCTTATCTTCATCCCAAGCTGAGTTTGACAGATTTGGTTTGTACCAGATAGCTCTTGGTGTCATGCGACTATAGTGATTTCATTCTGCTAGTATGTGATGCTTACTTCATTAACAGTCATACATGCCAAGGCAGCGAAGTGTTGATGGTCCTGAGGCTAAAAGCAAATTCACAGGAAATGTTACTTTTACTCATACACAAGCTTACTTTATCAAGGAGATAGTTTGGCAGGCAAACATTAAAAAAAGTTACCTGTTCCAATAATTTTATATTACATTCAGAACTGGGGACAATTCACTGTTTGCCTTGATTCTGTGCTGGTGGAAGAAGGAGGAACAGAGAGAGGACGAAGAGATGGCCAAAGGAGACTTCCTCTCCTTCAATCAATCCACAGGAAAAGTCAATAACAATTGCAGTGCTCTCAGCCAGCCCATTTCGCACCCATGGGACACAATACTACCATCAAAGGCAAAGAGCATTGACAGAGATGGGCTCAGTTCACTGAAACAGCAGCATCCAAGTGGCTCTAACAGTGCTCCAAACTGAGGAGGAATCCCAACTCTGTGAATCTCTTGAGACAGTATTTGCACCCTATCTCTTGTTCTGGGTTGCTTGCATTGTGAACTGTTTCGTTGTAGGAGAAGGTAAAACTGCTGCTAGGGTTATCTTTGATCTGCACAAAAACAGAATCACAAAGAGGCACTGGAAATCAGATTACACACAACAGTGTCTGTGGGTACCCATCTAGGCACACAGTTAATGTAATACTGCAGAAAGCTGATTTATTGCCAACATCTTGTTCCAGGAGTTTGCAGCCCCGCATAGTACTTTGAATGCCTCATTATACAGAATCCACACCTCTGGACTCTTTCTTTTCTAGGTAGTGTCATTTTGAAGTAATACATTATCAGTTTCCATAGTCCAGTGATGCATTACCGGAATACATCAAAAAACAGCTGGCTCAGTCTCTCAATCCTTGGCGTCCAGCAACAGCTGACTGTGATGATGTATTACATGAACTCTTCAGTCTATCATTGTAATAGATCAAAACAAGGTACTGGTCTGAAGGTGTATTACTCAAAGGAAGGCAAAACTGAGTGAACCTGTCCAGGAGTGGGATACTGGTTTAATTATGGAACAGAAGTTACAGTACACTGCTCAGAGAAGGTTTGTTAGCTTCAAAATTTTGGTGCGCTGGTAAAATACAATTTACATTCATATAGATGATATTGCAGGAGAAGGTCATATGGTTTCTCAGTTTGGAGACAAATACTTAAACAGCCACTTCTGTCAAAATGCTGCAATGTGTTGTGCAATAGAGAGATTGTATGTGTTATGTTTGGTGATATTTGAGTTCCATTGATAGACATATGCACCAGATCTCTTCCTCCCTCCCCCATTTCTTTATGGAAAAAAAAAAAAAAAGTCAGACAAGAACCTGAGTAGTAGTGTTGTAAGTGAAAGAGCATGCTACTACCAGTGAGTTCTCATTGCTGCTTCTTTCAGAGGAACTCTCAGCAGGCTGCAGGTGATGCTGTGAGTCTGAAGAAAAGCATCAGTACAGAAGAGGACCTGAATCACTGATGGGGAAACAGCTGGAGCTGGAAAAAAGAATTAGAAAAGGAGACAATCTTCAGCAAATAAATATAATATCTGGTGTAATTAAAGAATTCTTAAGAGCTAAATTTACTGCAGCTATTTACACTATGTTTCATGACATTGAATGACCAAAAGCTTCCCATTGACCAGAACTGCAGACTTGCCACAGGGAGCATCTTGGTCTGTTTAACTGATGTGAAGCTCTTTCCTCCTCAGATCATAAGGAGTGCAATATATAGAGTGCCTACTTTTAAACAGGCCTTCCATTCTGTTCAAAAGACAAGAAATACTCTCAGAAGACTCTCTGGAGATAGCATGAGGTGCATTTTCCACCTGCAAGCTCAGTGACGACAGGTAGAGTGTGATATGAACCACAACTAGTTAGAACTAAGGCAGCAAAAAACTCACTTGCCTCTAATGCCAGAAACCTTATTTCCCTGTACTGTTTCGAACACTTCACTGCCTCACCATTGTTTTGATCATCTCATATTCCAGCTTCTTTTTAATGAGGCTCAGGATAGCTCTTTCAGAGTATGCCACCAACTTCCCACTCTATTGTTTTCTCTATATCCCTGTAATATTAACCTCCATGATCCCTTCTTTCTCCCACCTGTCATGCTGCTATGCTTTTACACTTCCATCAATGTTCCTAGAATGAACAACTTCCTGACAATAATTACTGTAACTTTACTTCAGTTCCTCCCCATCCTGTCGCCCTACCTACATGAAGTAAACTTTGTTCAATGCAGACAAACATATGCAAAAACTGGAGCATAACACGATGTTACTTTAATCTGTGCATTTTCTCCTTTTTTTCTGCAATAATTCATTGTCCTCTAGGAGTTGCTGAAATTTTTTTTGAGTTATAGTGCTTGAATTTACTTTATTTGCAGAAAAACATACATTAATTTTATGGTTGTTCAAGAACTGTTGATCACGGCCTGAACCTCTGATTGACCACCTGAGGTGAGCAATGAGTCAGCTGCAGGAGCACAGGTGAATTGCTTTCACCTGTGCTATCAGAAGGGGTGGAGCCTGGCTGCACCTCTCCTAGATCCCATTTAAGTGCTGATTTCCCCTGAGGAAAGATTTCTTTCTGGAGATTGCTCCTAATGGAGTTTATTGCAAGCCTACAACATAGGTGAGTATTTTTCATTTGTTATCTTTCTACTGCAATAATCCTACTTAGCCTAATCTCTGTACACCTATTGATTGTACAATGGTGAATTGGAGAACTTGAAAATGCATTTTTTCTGCTATGCGTTTCTGTCCAGTAGAAGCAGGTAGTATCTGAGAACACAAGCTGATCTGAAATGGGGATAACGGGCAGCAGTTGATTTAGATAATATAGCACATTATAAGCACCGTGAATCAAAGCCATATCTGAGAACAGGCACTTTACCAGTGTGTAACATTCATTAGAACAATTTTAGCTCTGTGATATTTACAGGAAGGTCTAAATAAAAGAGACAGTTCACGATGATAAGCATGACAAGAGGTCCTGTATAAAACATGCAGAAAGAACAGAATGGGCTAATACAGGGATCTTACGCTCACTTTTGTAAGCCTTGAAAATGGTTCAGTGTGTTACAGATTTAGTTGTGAATGCAGATGATGTATCCTCCACTGCAATATCTCACCATATTGGTATTGTAGAAGGATATGAGTGAGGATTAAGGACAATAAAGATACGGGATGACACATGCAAACACTCATTACAAAATAGCGGGATGGAGAAGAATTGATTGAAGGATGACATCCCACAAAGATGCCTTGGTTGAGATGACTGGTGAGAAAGCTGCTGAGATAAGGAGTGTCTTGGTGAAAGGAGCTTCTTTCACCAGTTTGCCTGTTCTTAGATTATCCAAGTCCTGTGGAACTCACTTTTTTTTTTAGTACAAGGAGAAAGAGCAGTTCCTTAGCAGCATAGCTGCCTGGGGGTGTGTAACCACTTTGTCACATGACACGGGAACAACAGTGACCTCCTCTGTTCCTCACACTGATACAGCAACTCTGTCTGTCCCAGTGGAGAAGAACTTGGATTTTGCCACAGGAATGCAAGTATGCTGTAAGAGTCAGACATACTGTACCATTAGCCATTTCCTTGTGTTACCCTCCTGGTAGTAAAAGAAAACAGACAGCAAGAGTAGTGTACTGTTTAAACGCATTGTTCAAGGAAAATCAGCAGATAAAGAACTTAAATTCTGGGTGCACTTACGGTATGTATATGTTCTCCTTACAAAGAAGCCAAATTATTTCTGTGGTTTTCATTGATACTAGAAAGAGTATTTGTAGATAGGCCCATAGTCATATACAGAGAAAAGAGTTGAAACCACTGAACTGGCGAAGGGGATCTCTGGCTACATAGCACACCTAGGAAACAGCCTAGGCCTAAAAGATGCTCTCCCTTCCGTGACTGACTCTACCCTGGGTCCACCCCTTCTGGTCACCTGGCCAAGCACCCCCCTTTATCTGTGCTCAATCACACAGATGCAAATTCCAGACAAAAATGAACAAATCAAGGCCGACTACCTTGAATGTCTTCTTTCCTCTAGCTCAGAGCAATAAACCCTTCAGAGAAGGTCACTTTTTTTTTTTTTCTTTAACCTAACCCACAAATCAGTTAGTATGGCACTTGATTCTGATACTCCCTGGAATATCAGTGCTCCATTGTTATTTAGTATTTGGACAGCTGAGCTTTTATACTATTCTGTTTCTATAAAAATCATTTCTTCATTGACTATACTGATTCTTTTCCTTCTCATTTCTAAATTATAAATCAACTTAAGCTCATCAGGGATATTATTAGTAGCTTATTGTTACCTTTCTCAGTGTATTTTGAATACCAGCATTCCCCAGCCACAAGGGATAGCATATTAAGTGCTATTCAGACATTTGAACATAATATACTCCCTTTCTAATGCTTCCGTTGTATTACTAGTATGATAATTATTACAGCAAATGATAAAATACTGCAAAATTGTTTTCGCCCCCCTTAATAACATAAATGAAAGGAGCAATTAATTTCCTACAATAAAAACAGGCAATACAATAACGTACAAATGTGGAGTTTCTTCATTATTGCATCAAATTGCAAAACGGAAACATATAATTTCAAAAGGCTCATAAGCAAAAATGGAAACACAGCTGATGTTGCGTCAGCATATAGTACGAAACTGTGAAGCTTGCACAGCTCACAGCTAGTCTCCTCTAAATGAAAATGCATAATGCAAAGATCTTTTTCCTTAGACCTTAGCTCCAGAATTCTAGGTATTTTTCCAGATTGTTACTTTACTTTTATACATCCATCCAATACTATAAACCTATAGCATCACCGCTTATTTTGAAGCCCTGCTATCATGCACAGCAAAGCTACAGCTTTATCAATGCATCTGGTGACAGACAGCAATAGTGTTTCCAAATGGAATCAAAGTACTTCTGCACTGATACACATCCCGGTACACCCCACGTATTTGCCAGATGTGTTTTAAGCATTCTTTAGTTCACTGCTATTTTGGTTGGTTTGGTTTTACGTTGTTGAGAAAAGGCAACACATTTTCTTTGACATCTCATACAATTTTACATGTATTCAGGGCACATTCCCTGCTTTGCATGGAAAATGTATTTGCACAGTTGTCAGAATGATGGACAGGGGGAGAATGATAAGAAGGAGCACTGATCTTTGCTTGTTATTACATACAATAGCCCAGTAGGAATCATGATGTGTTGGTGAGACAAACTGTGTCCCATTCTGGAACATATTAAGTTTGTCTCCAGGACACACATGACTTCACTAGGGTGTCTAACCTCATTCATAATAGATGCTAATCTTTTCAGGGCTGACTGATGACAGCACTTCCTGCCCTTCACGGAATTAGAGCTGGGTTTTATCAAAGGACTCAAACTGCCTGCTAATTAGACTAATTCCCTTCATCATGAATTATTTATTTCCATTGGTAACCGATCACTGTGACATTAATGGGTTCTGCTCAACTTAGTTTCATACTAATATACACTATAAGTTAAATGTTTAAAAACTCCTGATACTTCACTTCAGGTCAAGTGTGTCTTCATATAACTCTTGGTGTTTTCAGCAAAGTTTTAACAATTAAAGACTGTTGGAATAAAGTGCTCACTGCTAAGGAAGAAAAAAAAGAATAATTTTTAAATTCTAAAATAAAAATGCTTTACTCACCTTCTCCCCAAAATTAGAGCTAATACATAGAAATAAATTTGAGATTAATAAGAAGAACCTTCTACTGAACTGATGACGGAGCTTCAGTGCAATTCAAAGAATCAAATATAACCTTAGCCAAAGGGTTGTGCCTCACACTGTGCAAGAAGTTTGTAGAAGATTGTAGTATTAAGACTAAATCCTAAACGTAGGTAGCAAGTATCAAATATGCAAATACAAAATAAAGAACACCTGGACAGAAAGCATCACTGTGTACCAGAATCAGATGGAGCATGCCAAAGGTAGAGAAGGGGCTGTAATGGGAAAAACAAAAGGCAATCATTGTGGAACGTCCTAGCAGCAGGATCTGAGCAGGACACCAGAGGTCATCTATGCAATACCTAGAAGCATGAAAACTGATGGTTTTTGGTATCACTCTTCAGAAGCTGTATTGACTACTGCTTTTTTACTGCACTCCATAAGAGTGCAACAAAAACTTAAAGCAATTTAGAAAACATGATCAATGGGGAAAAATTGAAAACACTGCTTAAAAAAGAGATGAGAGTATGATGAAATCTGCATTTACACAGAAAGGTGCTGTGGTTAGACTAGGGATCTGTTTTCTCCATGTCCGTCACAAGCAGAACAAGAGCTAATCATTTCAGACTGAAGTCAAGAAGATTTTGCTGAGAAATTGAGATAAGTCTTCCTACCTGTGAGGACAAAGAATCAACTTAAACAAGCAGATGGTTGTTGGGATTTTGGCCTAGGAAGGCAGGTCATTGTCAGGGAAGGTTTAGGTGTATGTGAAATCACCTCTGTCACAAAAAAAAAAAAAAAAACCATTTTAGAAGTCACAAAGAAACAACAGCTCAGTTACACTTTCAATTTTTGTTGTTGTTTGTTTCTAAAGAAAAAAAACTCTAAAATGTAATCATGTGAATATTTCTCAGTGCCTATTTCAGGAGCATTTTATACAGGACAACAATCTTTATAACTTAACTGCTGGCCTTTTCCACTATCATCACATTCTATGAACCCACATTATGTCTTTGATGAAATAAATTCATGCAGCTTTTTTGATACAAGCACAGGATAGTACAGTTCAGCATGTACATTTTACAATGGCATTTACTATGCACCCAAACTTTTCAAAGATAAGCCTGAAGGAGACAAGATATTATTTGGTCACAGATTTCACCTTTGAATCTCCTCTCTTTCAGCAAAACGTGAAGACTTTCTGCATGCCACAAGATTGGACTCAGACTTTCATGCATACTCATGAATAAATGATGCATATTCTTACTCATTTCAGAAAATGGGTTTTATTCCAGCTTGATAATTCTGTCTGTGAAATACAAGAAAAATGCATGCAACTCAGAAGGATCAATAAGAGGCTTGTTTGTGGTATTTTTTGTAGTGATAAAGTGCGCTTAAAATAATAAACAGTGGAAGACAGCTGGACAGAATAGTCTGTATCACTTAGCCTAATGAAGTCTTGGACTACAGTATATTTGACAAATTGTCTTTCATGTGATAGCTGTAAAAGAACACTTATCTTTCTAATCCACAGTGATAACCAAAGAAGTTAGGTAAAAATGAACAGAGATGATATTCAATAAGCACATGTACATTTCTATCACAGTGTGAGATACTTTGGCTGTGAAAATAAAGGTGTTATTTTTCCACTGTTGAAATAATACAGAATCAATGAAAGGTAGCTGTGAGTCTCAATTGGAATCAAGGGGTTTCTCTTGACATTCACAAACCAAATGAGCAGAGCTCTGCTGGATTGAGATGTCATCAGAAACCCCAAGATGGCATTACAGCCTTGTTTTTCTAAGTTGTGTGGCTTTTTGCAATAAACATGTTCAACGGACTTTTTATTTTAATTAAAGGTCAGTTTATAATTTCTTGCCCTATTACCTCCTTGTCTGTTTTTACGTTATCTGCCCTGCTCCGCCTTCCTTCCACTTTTTTGCTCCTCCTCTTCCCTCCTGCCCCAAGCACCTTCTTCTTGCCTTTCTTTTCTCATCTACCTTCTCTCTTTCCCGGTTCTCTGACTCCCCAGATCAAAACATTTCTGGAATGGGTCATTCAGCTCAGTGTGTTAGCAGCACTCCCTAATGTCATTTCCACAGTACAAGCTGCTCCTCCAGCACTGCAGAGAGACCACCCTATTAAGACAAGAGCATGTCACTCGTGTACCACTCTCTTATTTGTACAGAATAAGGGACTTTAAGTAGCTCCTGATACAGCAATATAAAATAGCTTTTGTTTCAGAGCTAATAATACCTGATACTTGAACAGAGTCTTCCATTTGATGTTCTCAAATCATTTCATAGGCATTAATGAATTATGTCTCACAAGTATGCTCTGACAAACAGGCTATTCCCATTTCACAAATGGAGATAACTGAGGGAAAAAGACAGGTAATTTGTTTTTACAAAGTCTTTCAGGGCCCTGTTCTCCACTGTTGTATTTAAAGTGTTTTTATCACTGGCTTTAAGACACTACTGAGTAAATAAAATCAAAGAATACTAAGATGTTTCAAGTCTTGGTCCTCTAATAAAGAGACATCCCTTCTCTTTATATGGCAGATTACATTCTCCTTACAAGCTGGTGTACAGACACCTTTTGGGACATTTAATTTTGTAATTCTAATTCAGATTTAGTGTCAAATTGCTCTAGGATCATAAATCAAACTCATCTAATCCATCTTTTAAATTTTTATCAGCTTTTGGTGGGGGAGTGGTTCTTGAGGAGGAGCATTTTTAAAAATGTGACCTGAAAGGTATATTCTATTGTAAAAAAAAAAAAATAGATCCTGTGATCAGAATCTTTCAGATCTTTCAGCATCCTGAACACTAGCTAAGATTACAAAATAAGAGGACAGTAGGCAGAAAGCTTACAATATATATATCAAAGAATTTGCATAGATTGGTAACTAAAGTTCACGTGCATTAACAGTGCTACTCAAACTGCTCCTGAGTGGTGCTCATCAGAATTGGCTGGTATCATGAGATGTTATGAAAAGATGTCATTCATCCTCTATAAAGGACAGTTTTTCAAAGCTAATTTTAGAGGTTTCTACTTGCTTGACAAATTGATATAATAAAAATATCATGAAAACTTATTTAGATGTATTTTTATACAGAGAATTAGATGCAAAATGGCACCAAAGAGTTACCATGAAAGGTCAAAGAAAAGTAAAATAATAGGTGAGGCCATCAAGGACCATGTTTTTAAAACAGAAGTTTTCATCCTGTTCATGTGAACAAGTTAAGACAGGATAACCATGTGGGATTCTCCTTAGGGAACAGGGAGCAGAAAGTGGATCAGAAAAAATTGTTTGCTATTATAGAAAACGTGTGTAATTAAACCTGATCTTGAGTAAAGATGAAAGCTCAGATAGTTACTCCAGCTTATACAACTAAGCACAGTAGGAAAAAATGAAGAATCTTGCACAGATTTTAAGATTTTTTGTTCTGTTTTTAAAATCCTGTCACTGAAGAGTCAAGTAAGCATAGGAATTTAGGTTTGCATAGAATGCTGAGGAAGTCATGGGATATTTCTTGGGACTGAGAGAATAATTGTGTGGGATGCTAGGGCAGCGGAGCAGAACCAGACAGGATATTCTGAGAGGCAAAGGCAGAAGGAGGAAGTTAGTACTGTGGGTCTGTGAAATCACAGATGTGAAGTCAGATGTGAGCAACAAAGAGGGACAAGAAAGCAGAAAAAAATAATCAGGTTGGGCAGGAACTCATCCTGATGTGCTACTGGACAGCAAAGGAGGATCACTGAAATGAGAAAAGGGAAGCTGCACTGGGCTGGGCTTTCCTGACAGCTGAAGAGTGTAACTTGTTCCTTGATTCTTCACAGCGTTGTCACACTTTTGACACATAAATCAGCCTCATTTAGGAAGTGATGACTTGTTCACGGAAAACACCTTGAAGGCAATGCTGACCAAAGCACTCATATAATGACATAGTCTGCATCTTTCCCTAACTGTATCTAGAATAAAGTTCCCTGCAGATAGAAGGTGATATACCACAATATATAAAAATCATCCATCAAAATAAAACCTTTTTCTCTATTACCATTCCACAAGCAAGCCTTCATATGAACTCGTGCCCAACACAAACACACTCACTTATAAATATAAATAATATACACATAAATAATATAAACAGAAACAGAAAAGCACAGGAAATCTTGTGTTATTTACAATGCTTTTGCATTTTCCATCTGTCTAGAGACACATTCCCACTGAAATTCCCAGCTAATGCAACCTTCCAGACCAGCTGGAGGGAAAGCAGATATTTGATGGGAAGCATATGTGTTTTCCAACTTTTATTTTATTTTATGTTGGGAATCAATATTTGCATTTCCATTTCTTCTCACACTCACAGTTTTACCATCCAACAACCTTCTGTGCTCTTGCCACTTGCATTTTACAAAGATATGAAGACTTCTTGGTTAAGTGCTCATTTCAGTATTTGTGGACCAGTCACCACATCCTCAGTGGATATAACATAATTTGTTTAATTATTCCTTTTCCACCCTTTCATGAGGATCAAGCATAATACTGAGTTGTTCAGATCAGCATCCACGAAAAGACTATGACATTATTCTCTGATAATATGTTATTCACACTATCTAAATATTAATAGAAAATATCAATAGAAAATGGAGCTATACCAACTTCCTGTATTCCACGATGCATGTGGAAGTTAAGGATATCCAAAGTTCTCTTTTCTCCCAAGTTTGGCAGCTAGTTTATTCATCCCTTCGGGAAAACTATTCTCCTTTTGGGAGCTGAGGAGTTGGGGTTTATAGACACCTGCCTAACTGTGACATCCAGTTGCTGCTTTAGAAATAAAAGAACAGGTCTGTAATTTATTACAAGCCACCCACACGTGTAAAAGGCACCCCCGCAAATTCTGTCGGTGCTTGATTCTTTGCAAAGCCTTGTTTTGAAATCAGCCTCTCTGCTAAAATGAACAACTAGACAGTTCCCACAAAACAAGCATCATTTTAGTCCCATTACCCATTAGAACAGAGCCCGCACTTCACTGTACTTTTGGACATCATTGAAACAAGCACATTGTGCAACAGGAACAACAAAAGAGAGCTGAAATAATTAATGATGTATTCTACTGTATAGAACACTGCTAGCACAACTATGGCTTGGAAGCAGCAACAGATTTCCAGAATTGTCTCCTTATGTTCATACGAGGAACAGAATCAGAAAACTTCACAGGGAATGGTGGATGGTTACAGTGTCCATACATTAGCATAACATTTTAAGCACACCAGAAGTCCACTGAACATAACACTTACTATTTTAGCTTGATAACTTACACAGTGAATTTGAAAGTATGCACACATGGTTTTGGTGACAAGAGATCCTTTCTCCAGTAAAGTTATGTCCCTGACAGTCCCAAAGGTAAGTGAAGAATAGGCACATAATGAATACTTTGACCAAATGCCCACGGGTAAATCCAGAAAATGGAAATGAAGATCCGCCTTTCAGTTCCTAGAATTTTCCAATTCCAGGAAGCTAAAAGCAGGAGATACCTGCTTTGTTTAATAATGTCCAATTATACACCTACTACTACTTCTGGAGTTACTGGCCTGCAAGAATTATTCTTTCAGCATAAGGGAGCAAACAAAAAAATACCTAAACAGTAAAACTTTGTTATTTATGCATGAGAAGACTTTTGAACCACTCAGTGAGTCATTTTATGGAGCAATTAGCTTTCCTTTTTATGGAGGTATTTTTAATTCGTCTGCCACCTTTTTAATAGTCCTCTGCATAAATGGGTAAAATAATTTCTCATTCCCCCAGAAACAACAGCTGCATTGTGAACTCCTGAATTGGCATGTCTCTGGAATATATTATAATAATTCAGAAACTGCTGCCATTTCTGTCAAGCTTTCATTCATACGAAGGTTGCTTCAAACATCCCACCCTCCTCCCCCTTTCATTGCTACTGCTGATCTCAGATTGTCCAGCCACTTCCCCTGCTCTCCCAACTCCCTCTCCCGCCTCCAGTCTCAGCCCCCTCTCTCTTAAGCTCTTGACACAAATCTCCTTCCCTTGCCCCTCCCTCAGTCTGGCTCTCTGTAGCCCTCTCAGTCGAATTAGACACAAATGACTTGTCTTGACTTTCAAAGCCCTTTGTGGCCTATCCGCTCACCACTGACCCTCTCGTTCAATATCAAAAGGTCAGCTCTTGCTCCCAATTAGTCTATGAGCCAAGGTACCTTCCTCTGACTGCAATCCTTTCAAACAAGCCCAGTTACACTTTCCTCTGTTGCCCCTCACACTTGGGGAAGGAATTGTCTATTGGTATCTGCAAAGCTTTCACGTTCTTCCTTTTCAAATTCCCCCTCAGAACTTCCCTTTCCTTCAGAAGCCGCAGCAAGGGCCAGGCTATTTGCAGCACCTCAATGGGGGAGTTCTGACTCGTAACTGGAGCTTCTAGGCCCTGCAAAGATTAAAAAAAAAAGATAATGAACAAGAAGCAATAATAAGGACCCTTGGTTTCTAGGGCCCAGACTTGGCCACTGCAATTCTCAGTTCAACTGAAAAATGGTACTGAATGCAAAACCCTGGTATGCAACCTACAACTTCCGGGCAGGCTTTTCAGGTTTTAGACAGAGCTGTGAAGACTGGCAAAACTATACACAGCTCATGTGGTTCTAACGTAGCTGAAGATGGGTAGAGTTTCACAGATTTGGCAAAAATCTGTGTTTTGATCAGCCATGCTCCAACTACTAGAAATTTTTAAAAGAGTATTAGGTAAGCAGTCACAAGAGTACTTTAGCTTGAGCAAATTCATGCTCCTTGCCTCGGCGTTTCTGTTGAAAATAGCTGAAATGTTTTGATGACAGTTTTCCCAAAATTTCAGGCTGAGTTAAAGATGTAGGGAAAATTCATTTGGATAAAGGTTATAAGTAAGTGAAATTCTATTAAGTATTTGAAATTCATTCATATTAATAACTAAAGACAGGGCCATTCAATAGGAAGTTTAAGGCAAACTGATAGATGATGCTCCAAGCTCCATTATTACAAATATAGTGGTTTATTATAAAGATAATTGTAGGTTGTTCAAGTGGAGGATGGAAATGTGTGTGGGAAGTAGTAGAATGGAGGTAGCCAAGTGAGTAGAGTGCAGGTGAATAGCTGAATGGCTTAACTGTTATTTTCTTTCTCTTTTTTTTTTTTTTTTTTTTTTTTTTTTTTTCCCTTTCTCTCCAGTGATTAACATTAATATGCAGAAAAACACAGGGGCCTAATACTAAGAACTTTTTTGAGCAGGGACGTAATGGGTACATACCCACATGAAATACAGAAACACTATGTATTGGATTATGTAACTTACTTTAAAGTAATAGCTTGTTGACAGAAAGGTCCTGCTGGGTTTCATAACCTGAAAAAGTAGCTTTCACGAAACAAATTATTCTGCGAGAAATTAGTAACAATGCCATTTGCTTCATACCTCTGACACAATATTTAGTTCTGTCATTTAAATACAATTACTCTATTTTTACAATGCTAGTGCTCTTGATAAATGCATATTTCAAGGAAGAAGTAAATTCTCCTACAGTAATAAAATGACTATTTATAAAAAAAGAATTAAGAAAGCTGACACTTCTTCCACATTCTAGACGGCAAAAAAGTTGCCATTATTATGGTAGCTTAGTTACAGAAATGGTTCAAAGTTTTTGTGGTCTGGTATTTTTAATACTCCAGTGTAATCTACTCCAGTCATCCTTGACAGAGAATAAAAATGGGTTTTCAAGGATCACAGCTTTCAAGCTGTGTGGAAATGCACATTTCTTGTCTTGAGAGTAATCACACAGACTGAAAAACACAATGATATTTTGAGTGATATTTATAAACTGAATCTAGGACAAAGTGCATGTTTCTGCCAAAAAACAGTTTTTCATGGTTAAATTCACTGCATATCCAGAAATCCCGTAGTGCTAGCAAAATTGCCATCTTTAGCGGGCATTTCATCCCTGAGTCAACAACTGCTTCCTTTTGCACTGAATGAAGCCATCACTTCAAAACAAGCCCTTTTCCTGTGAATAACTTGCAAAACACTTTCCCTTGAAAAAAAAAAACAAACACCAAAGAAAATCTAACCAAACAAAAAACCCTTAGCACCTGGTTCACAAGCAGTATGTCAATCTAAATATTTTTAAACAGTTTTAGGAAGTGAAGGCTTTTGCCTCTACAGTTTGTATATGTTCTTACCTGAAATGCTGGATTTCAAAGTTAGCCAGAATTCAATTCGGCGCCATGGTCTTGACTTCTGAGTTCAAACAATCGTTCCCAATAGACTGGAAGAGAGAATCTGAGTTTGAGATATCTTAGTAAACTACACGCTCTGGTATCATTGGTTCACGGCGCTTGTTTTGTTTGCAGAGGGCAAAGGCCTGTTGAGACCCTGAGGTAGCATAAGATTCTCCAGCAGCAGCAAGAGACCCACGACCTCTTTTCCCTCCTCATGTGGTTCTCCTTTGTATACTACCTTCTCTGCTTCTTCCTTGAGCTCACGAGGACTCAGCTGGTATCATCCAAACAGGGTGGTTTATTTAGTTTGTTACAGTGTTGGGATACAACGTGGGTCCTATTGCTGAGAAATGAGGAAATCTTGCTGTTATCTGAGAGGAAAAGAAAGAAAAAATTAAATAAACACAAAGGAAAGGGAAAACAAGAAAAGAAAAAGCTAAAATTTTCAAATAATCCATTGATTCTAGGAATTAAGACGTTAAGAACCTAGATGACAAATATCACAAATTTCAGTGTCACAAAGTCTAATTAAGCTGGAAGTACTGACCACCTTGATTCATCTGGGTACGTTCGCAGGACAATAGGTGGGTCATGTTATAGCCATGCTGGGCACATCAAATTTTTCCTTACTCTCTACTCTTCAGATGAAGCAGAAATAAAATTGAACCAATGAGAAATTCTGTTTACCCAGGAATATGATTCACAAATTGTTTTGCATTGATCCACATTATATTTAGCAACATTCAAATTATTCCTCTTTTGGTGGAAGTTGTTAATGTGTACATTTTTAGCAGATAGTCTAAAAGAATTCAAAGTAATTAAAGAAAAAAAAAAGGAGGGAGGAAAGAAAATCACTTAATACATGAAAGAAGTAACACAAGCTTAATTAAGTAACTCTACCCTCTCTATGCTGAAGATCTCCAAGGCTCCCAGATGTCACACATGAATCATTCAATGGCTGTGTAGCTCACCAGGACCAGACACAAAATGATCCAACCAGGAGAGACTTTTGGCTGCCTTTTGTTGTTGGTTTTTGTTTTTTTTTTGCTTATGGTAGATATTTTTTCCGCTAACATAAGACAGTCAATTCAGGAATTTATCTTCATTTCACATAACTTTATCTGAATGAAAAATACACTCTCTTAGTCAAAATATTAAATTGTTCAGGATTCTATTTTCAAATAAAAATTAATTGTATTTAACAGCTTTAAATCAACAAATATTAGTATTTCGTTTTACTAAACATTTTCTTCAACTTGAAAATTTTCTGAATTACACAAGAAAATACATATGTAAAAGCATGTATATATTTATGTATCTATCTATATACAAAAACTTACGCCCTGGTCAAAAAAGTCCTGAATAATAAGTCCTTTCTAAACACTATTTAGGAATTTTTAAAAAGTAAGTCTTGAAAAAAAAGTGTCAGGAGATGTTGCTGTCTAAAGGGAATGTTAAGACGCCATACCGACAACATCCTTTTAAAATCTAGATAACTTCAGCAGGTCTTACAGAATCTGACACCAATGTGCATTCTTAGCTCAATTATTTTAAATCTAAATTCAGTCATATTTATAACATCCAGATAGTCTATTTTGTGTTCACTGTATGATGCTGGTGCGATTTTATCCATCTGAGTCATAAACACTTTAGGACCCTGGTATATGGACCAATCCATGATGCATCCAAGCGTGTATGTACACAGCTGGGTACACATATACACATTGTGAAGCATACAGCAAAAGAGCAGAGATAGGCAACTCTAAAAAATAATGCAAGTTAAATAGATTTAAAATTAAAACAAAACAAAAACCAACACATTTCAAAAGGCAGTCCAAGAAGATATTTTAGAGACTAATCCTGGAAGTGATATGGTGGGTTGGTGTTTATTTAAAATTACATTTTTCTAGTTTGTCATTTTCATCCTATTCTACAACCTCCTCCTAGTTACCAGCCAGTGCATAGGCAGTTCCAGCAGCCTCCCTGCTAGAAGCTGAATGCTGTTGCACTCAGATTTAGCATCATCTGATCAGTGCTCACTTGCTTAAACAATGAAAATTGCTTGTTATTTCTCCTTTACAGTCAAAATGGCACTGTATGTTGGCTCTAACTTTGAACACAAGCACATATATTCTATCCTGCATTTTATTATGAATAACATGACTCTGCCTATATGACAGGGAACAGATCTGCTTTTATTTTTTTTCTTCTTCAGAGTAAAAGGGGGAATCATGAGGCTTTCTATAGGATTATGAAAAATTCCCCTGAAGATCTCTCTCATCTCTGACCCTGCATGAGTCACTTTGGAGCACCAGAAAACAAGCTTCAAGACTAGACTTATATTCTTTGGGAGGTAAATACCTTATTTTCTCACTTAGGTATCTCCTTTAAGTACTTAAATGCTCAGTCACATGAAACTAACCTGTTGGAAAGAGCTGGATCACACTTAAAACTAGGTCAAGTACAGATTACAGAAAAGTAGAAGTGAATCAAACGACACACAGCTGGTGAAGTATTGTGGATCTCTACAAGAGGTCAGCACTCAAAATGTCTCAGTTTTTGTTTTTGCTATTTTAGAAAATCTAAATGAATAACCAAAGAACCTACCAGGGCTTTCTTTAACTATTTGGAAACAGACATGGTTCTTGAATGCTGTCAGAAGAACTCCATATGAAACCCAGTGCTTGGAGATTTTGATGGTAGACAGAACAGCAAGGAAGATTACAGAGTTATCCAAAGATATACATCACCTGAAATAAGGGAAAATAGCAGTTATTGATCAGTTCTCTGGAGAAAGGTTGAAAGAGAGTGGGAAGGTCAAAACAGATGTTTCACTGGATCGTGGAAAGGAATTAAGATCAAATGACAAAGGCAGTACAACAAAAGCTTAATATGCTTGGCACAGAATCCATATTGTAGCACAGCTGAAGGGAAATTTCGTAACATGCACATACATGCTAATATGCCATGAAAATATATGTCAAAAAGAAGAGGCATAGGAATGATAAAATATGATTTGAAACAAGGGAAAATAGGGATAATGCAACACATGTAGTATACAAACCAGTTATATCTGGAACCTGCTTGTTGGAGATCTCTGATTTCTATCAGTTACTGAATAGAAAACAAAATGACAGAGAAAAATATCTCTGACTGTAACACAATCTACTGTGTGGGTCCTACTGCTGTAAATGAGTATTATCCAATTCAAGTGGAAAAAAAAGCACCATGATGTTACAACTCAGAGAAGTAATTTCAAAGAAAACATCTAATCATAAAGCAGATTGATTAAAAATACTTGAAAAAATGGCTTAAACCAAGTTGGAAATCTTCAGGAAGTACTTTGCAAAATTACAAAGTATTGGGTTATGCTTAAAACCACATGAAATAAGCTGTGCTTATGTTGTTCTTTAATTAAGCAGTATTTTAAAGAACATGTTACTCAAAAGTCAAGTCCGAAAAATTTAATATGGTATTATTTCTAGAAAAATGTAGGAAATTCAGTGCTTGCAACATTAACTAATCTGAATTTTATTTCCTCCTATCATTAAAGGAAAATGAACCATGAAGAATCCCATTTACTTTCATGACTAATGACATTACAAACATCAAGTTTGGTTAAGTCATCTGTATCCTCACTTAAACCAACAATGTAGGTGAAAAAGCCTTTGGCAGAGATTCTAGGTTATTCTATATGTGAAATTACTATTTTACAACTGACACCTACTGGGAGAATTGTAACAAATATGTCAAGCGTTTTCCATTGAACACTCTCTTCAGCATCGTCTCATTGTGACTCTCACCATGATTCTAATTCACAAAATAAATCTGGTTGATGAAAATAGAGCCAACTAAAACCAAGCTAACATTCCTTTTGCTCAGTTTCCTCCTCCAGTCCAGGAAAAAATAGTGCTGGGTATGTTTTCTCCATCCTGAAAGCCCAGGAAAAGACATGTGTTTGCACAAACACCATGCCAAAAGAGTTTTTGTAACAAAGTAATGAGAGACTGCATATGCTTTCTGGTCTGTTCCCCCACTCCAAGCTTTTCATGTTCCTTCAAATCGCCTTTATGTTCCACTTCAGTACATTTATACTAAAAAAGTTAGAATGAGTCCCATCTCTTCTCATTTTCTCCTTTAAAGTGTGTGTTTCTGCCATCACTATGGTCAGAGGTGGTTCAACTCTACTTCACCCCAAATGTCAAATCTCTCATCTGACAAATCTGACAAATTATAACCTACAACTTTCAGAAATACGCTAGGGAATGCATCAGCATGACTTACTCCAGCAACAATACTGGAATTACATTGGAACTCAAAGATGAAGAGGAATATAATTCAACTAATTTGCAGTCTTTGGAAAATATTAATAAAAATATGGAAAACAACATTCAACTCAAAGTAGCCTTCTGGCATAATTTATACAAACTTTAATTCACAGTGACAAGAAAAATCTAACCTCTTCTCTTGGCCTGCAGAAGGATACCTTGTTCAGGGCAGCAGAGATTTTTAGCATTATTGAGCTTACTAGGTGAACTACTGCAGAAAGTCAGTGGGAGTTACAGTGAGATTTACAGTGGGAAGCGAGTGGCTAGATGTGCTCACAAGAAGTAGCATTCTCAGACGCTCTTTTTCTTTTTAGCCCAACGTGAAGCTGCAGGAGCAACTCTTAAGTACCCTCCAAAATCAATAGGAACACGATTTTGCCATTTCAGCCATTCAAGCATTTTCTCCAGAAGCAAAAAAAGAATGAGACTTACTGGTCTGAACTGGAGTTGCCTTAATTTAGTCTTTTCCTACAGGTAATATGAAGATTAAAAAGCTGATTTTATGAGGCATCCTATAACTGAAATCTGCACATAAAAAGAGTTTATCAAAACATGGATTTTTCCTCACTGGCGAAGATAATAGATGCCAAACACTGTGTTTGATAAAATTCATTTTGGTGTATTTCTGCCTGGTGAAGATATTTTCAGTTGTAAAAGGAAAATCATATTCCCAATCCCATTTGTTGACCTTCCTCATGCTTGGCTGTTGAAAAATTCTATTAACAAAAAAATTGCCAGCTGTTCTCTCTTGAACCTGTCTGGTCAAACCCATCTAACTCAAAGTATGAAATGTTGCTCTTCATAGCAAACAAGGGGGAAATCAGAGTATGGGTTAAGTTAGATCTACTTGCAGGTGAAGCACATCCATGCCATTCTCTTGTGCTCTGTTGCTGTCACCAGAAAGCAGAGATCAGCACCTTCCCTCTGCTCCCATGAGGGGCTGTAGGCTGTCATGAGGCCTTACCTCAGCCTCCACTGCTCTGGGCTGAATAAACTCAGACACTTCAGCCCCTCCTGACACGTCTTGCCGTCTAGACACTGCTCCATCTGTGAAGATCTCCTTTGCATGCTAATAGTTTTATGTTTTTTTATGTTGTGGCACCCTCACTGCTCTCAGTGCTCCAGGTGAGAGCACACCAGGCAGAGCAGAGCAGGACAACCCCCTCCCTCGCCCGGTGCCAGTGCTGGCTCTGATGCAGCCTCAGGTGCGGTTGGCTCCTCTGGCTGCCAGGGCACACTGCTGACTCAGATGCAACTTGCTGCCAACCAGAACACCCAGATCCCTTCCCGCAGGCCTGCTGTCCAGCCCCTGCTCTCCCAGCCTGTACACAGAGCCCCAGGGCTGCCCCATCCTACAGGCAGAATCCAGCATTTGCTCATCTTCATGCACATTGTGAGCACCCTCTGATTCATCTGGACCTTGGTGCAAGGCCTCTCTGCCCTCGAGCGAGTCAACACTCCTCCCAGTTAAGCATCACCCACAAATTCACTTAATATGACTTCAAGATCTTTATTGGAGCCATTGACAAAAAACATTAAAGAGACCTGGTCCAAACACGAGGCCCTGAGGAATCCCACCAGCAGCAATTAGGGCAGCTCTTAGGCCGTAGCCTGCCCTTGCCCAACAGTGCCATGTTGTGGCAGACATCTTGGGACATTCTGAGGGTCACACCTGAGAACAGCTTTCTGATGTTACCAGCCACCTTCCTGACGACCGCCGTAAGTGCGGGGACCCCGTCAACAGAACACCAGTCGCTGACTGACCTGTGCCTTGACAGCACAGAGCTACGTTGAGGAGCAACTTACTTTGAGCCTTCCCACCCGCTGTTCCCAACCCCTGTGGAGGAGGATGGATCCTCCCCCACTGAAAAGGCGTCGGCTGATGGGAGCAGCCACCAATCCGAGCCGATGGATGTCAGTCCACCTGCAGGCGACACCATTGAGCCCATGGAGGTGGACCCACCTTCAGAGGATGAGCCAATGGAGGTGGATCCACCTCGCTCAGGGCGGAGCAGGCACCACAACATCGTGCATGTTTGGAGACGGTGCTACATCTATTGGTGTGCATGGGGCTCTCGATTTCCATCTTGGTGTTGAAATGTGACCATCCACCAGAGAGCCCCTGCACAGCAGCTGCTCCCCATCACTCTTCCTTCCCGTCCTCCCTCCTCATCCTTCCCCAAGACCTCTCACCTCTTCTTTCCCGAGCTCTGACGATATGGGAAAGACTGAGCCTGGGTCCTCTGAGCCGCTGCACCATCACAACAAGAAACCAGTGGACAGCTGTGAGCTTCCTGCAGCCTCAAGGTGAGCCCTGAGGAAGAGGGCAGCATTGGGATGGGATCCTCTGAGATGTTCCATGACAACCAGAATCCAGTGGACAGCCCTGAGCTCCAGGTGACCTCAAGAAGAGCCCTGAGGAAGAGCGCAGGACTCGGACTGCTGTTCTCTGAGCTGCTCCACTGGGACAATGGGAGGAGTTCAGTGGATCGTCCGGAGCTCCTTGTGACTTCCAAGTGAGTCCTAAGGGTGAGGGCAGGACTGGGAATGGTGTTCACTGAGCTGTGCTGGGACAAGAGGAAGGGTCCAGTCGATGGCCTCAGGCACCCTGTGGCCCTCCAAAGTCAGAGAAGCTTCAAATGCAGCTGTTCCTCTGGCGCAGCCGAGGACCTTGGTTTGCATAGAAGTTCTGACAGTCAGCGTGAAGGCTCATTCCAGTTGCTCCTTCAGGACTTTCTGGCATGACTGGACAATAAACCACCTTAAAAAGATAATTCAAAATCATAATGATAATAAAAAAAGCAAAACCAGTAGCTGCCTCTCTGTTTTTGATATATTAGTGCACGCTGGGGCTCAGCCTTTGCTCAGCATTGGGCACAAAAGGCTGAGGTGGGCTGTAGGGCAGCAGAGGTACTCCTTCCTCGCACTGCAGGGGCCACTGAGAGATGAAAGAGCAACGTCCAAGTGCTCCTTGAGCTCCAGCAGCAGCAGCTCAGGCTGGGAACCTTTTCCTAACACCCACTCTGACACATTTCCATGCCATTCCCTCGCACCCTGTCACTGTTACCAGTGAGCTTCTTCCAGCTGACTGTCAGCTGACATATGGAATGTGTGTAGACCCTTTTGAAATAGGACATTTATTTATTTATTTGTTTGTTTATTCTTTAGTCAAACAGTCATTTTTCAGTTACGCTGTATACTATCTGCCCCTACTCCCAGTTTTTACTATGACATTCTGTGATATACTATAACATTCTGTGATATACTAAAACATTCTGTGATAGACTTTAATTTCTAACTGTTCTTTGCACATTATTGCCAACCCTCTCAAAAGATTACATCAAGCATAATTGAAATATGACTTTTTTTGGTAAGAAAGATCTTACCAAAACATCAAGAAAATGAAGAAGGATTTTTCTTCACTTTTATATTTTTTATTTACTATTATAATAGTATATATACGTATATATTATATATATGTATATTTATATAGTATAAATATACTATAAGCTTTCACTTATAGTAAAAAATCTTTCCATCCCCTCATCCTCTTATCCTCTTTTTCCTCTTGAGGCTTAGTCTCACCTAGAACAGGCTCTTTCAATCTTCCTTCACTACTTCACTCAGACTGATGGTGGTACTGACTTGGAGTTACTTGCCTTGGGTTGCATAGCACTTAATTTCTTGCTTTTATCCAGAACATCACCACAGGTACCTCATTTGCTCAGTTCATCGTCTGTGAACTTCTTTTTCCAGTGATCATCACTAGCACATTTCACCTCAAATGTGAAAGTAAACAATGACCCCTGAACTAGAGAGAGCACAAAAGGGGGTGAGCATTTACAATGGTGAAAAACATCAATTCTGTTTCTTTCACAATATCTTTAACACTTACAACTGAAATGTAAAAGGTCTTGTTATCACCCACAGGCCACAGCTGGAGGCAAAACATCTCCCTCTGCAAATGATAGCCATGACTGACACTTGCCTCGGGGTCAGAAAGGCATCCAGAGATTGCTTTTGTTTTAAAATGTCCTTTCATCATTTCTTTTTTCACTCAGAAATACAAAAATACAAACTAAAACACTTCTTTGTTTCTCCTTTTGTGGAAATGTCACTTAATTTTTTTTTCATGAGCAAAATGCCATTGTGTGTATTTTAATCTATGCTTTTATTCATTTGATGACTTTTTCTTTGCAGACACAATTCTTTCCTCCCTCTCAATTGAAGTGCACTTGTGATATATTTAGGTTTTATTCATTTCTGGAATTTTTTAGATTGTCAAAATTGTGTTTGAGTTTCTCTTTCTAGTATTTTTTTTATTTTTAATTTTTGAAGGTGGTGTAGATTTGGATTGTTAGAATGGGGGAAAAGAAGGATTGAGGGAGTTGCAAATAAATAGAATGAAAAATGCTAGAAAAACAAACTAGAACTTTGAAATGTAGTTGTTTTCTGAAACAAAAATGGAAATAAAAATTTCCATATGTTTTTATGAGAAATACTTATTAAAAATAATGAAGAAAAATTACAAATTTTTATAGGGATGGCAGTATTCATCTCAAAACATGTCTGAGAGCAGTAATAACAAACACACAGCAAATCATTTTCAAAGTGTCACTGTTTGTCAGTCTCTATTTCCAGTTTGTCCCTTCTCATCTTTTCTTGATTTCCTTTCATGCATACTGTTTTTTTTTCCCTCAGAAACAGCTTTAACCTTATGCTTCTAAACTCTGAGCTTTTTAAAAACATCTCTCCGAAATACTCCATCATCTCTAATATTTCCTGTTTCTCTTTGTTTTATCCCTCCTTCTTTATCCTCGTTCTAACTCCCTAATTCCCCAAACTCAACACCCAGTCTTCACCCTAGTGTCCTCTATGTGCTCAGTAGCAAACATTGATACCCACTCCTTTAGGCTTTCTTCTTTGTCACCTGTAATCCAAATCCAAATATTTAAATCCTGGAGCTGTAGAAGGAAAAAGAGAAAAGAAAGATTTCTCTCTGTGTTTACAAGTCACTGATCTACGTCTGCTCTTTTTCTAATTCAAACCTTCTCGGACATGCTGGAGAGCAAGCAAAAAACAGAAGTGTATCACTGCTGGCAGCTGATGGTGTGACACTGTCTAGGTGCAGTGTTGCAGAAGCGCAGGCTACTCAGACATTGCATTCCCCTGCTCAGAAATAAGCGCAAAGCCACCAACAACACAGAACATAACCAAAATCATGTCAGAAGAGTTAGTTTCTCACTTTTGCTCCATTCTTGTCTAGGTGTTAAGATCCACCTTTACTACTTCCAGCTAGGGTTCCTCAGCAGTAAGTCTGAGGTAATAATATCTGATTAGCAAAGAAGTTAATTTCCAAGACCAGGGACAGATTTGTCTGAATTACTAAAGGGAACAATATGAAGCCTCTCATTTCCATGGTCAGCATGTATGGGAAAGCAGAATAAATTAGGATGTGAGGATTTTCATTTTTCATGGTTTTCTTCCCTTCAGAGGATTTTCGTTTTGTATAACGTTTTAAGCGATAAGAGAGTCAATCTTGATGTCGATCTCAGGGTAGTAACATGAGACTCATCTCAGACAGTGTCTCTAGGTACAGGACAAATAATAAGTAATGATCTTGGCAATACTCAAATTTCTAAGAGAGTTTTTGGAAATAGTATCACTAAGATTAAATGCTACTTCTAATTTTTTAATCAGTTTCTCACAGACAGCAATGCACAGGTGCCTTGACCTTAAACTTAGGTAATTATTATAATTAAAGAGCTAATACTCCATTCACAAATGTCTGCTGCACTCTCCCTATTGTCTAAAACCCATTATTCTACATGTAGCTCCTTTTCTGCTCCCTGTTTCTTTGGACCTCTTCCAAGATTTGCTTCGTTATTGTTTAAAGCCTTTCTCAGTATGTTCGCATGTTGGTATTTTGTGCTCTGCATCCTATGACTTATGGATTATTCCAGTTTTGAAGAGGTACTTTCTATATCCATTCACAGAAATTATTCATCCTGTATCCAGCAAACATAATATCCTTGTAATCAATCATTGCTGCTAACTCCCCACATAAAATCATTCTTTCTTTATTGTGTTAAGCAAATTAGTCAAATCAATGTTTTGTAAAATTTGCTGCCTTTTTCAGTTACTCTGGCTCTCTGCCTGCCTCTCTCCTCCTCTTCCTCCTCCCCTTCTTATTTTCGTTACTAGTGAGCCTTACTCATACACCTCTGCTATATTTCCAGGACTATTTTGTCTCATTAATTTTGTCACCTGAATTAAGTCTACGCAAACAAAAGACTTTTATAGTGTGGCTGCCAAACTGTATCCTTTTCCAATGACAAATGTCTGTCCAAATTAATTTTAAATGGTTTTGGCTCAGGGGTGAGGTACAAATACCGAGGATAATTATTTAATTTCAATTTCAGACATTTTAAAGAAAACTAATGTGTTGATGAAAAGAAAGCAGTCACTGTCTCCTGCCTTACCCAACAGGTCATTTCAGACAGAAGAAAAATTGGTTCAACACTCTCTTCTGCCTGGGGGGTTTTGAACCACATATCCTGGAAGAATATTACTAACATATTACACAGTTTTTGTATTCTGGAATAAAGATTTTCTCGATTTCTCCTGCTGGTGCTATTCCACTTGGATTAATAATTAATATAGTTACATTTTCTGAGAGAGTGCAAGTGACCCAGTAATCTAAGGTTTGGGGTAGTCACATGGAAAATGGGACTTCAGGGCTCAAGTTCTTGCTTCACCTAAATATTCTTAAACAAAGCAGGATTTTAATAGGAATAAATGAAGGAAGTTAAACCAAAATGTCACAAAACAGTGTCCAAGGCATTCTTGTAGACAGTGATAATTACTGAGGAGGAAAGAGCCTTCAACAAGGCCTTCAACAGCTAAAGCACATCACAAATGATGGAGATTCACCAATTTTGAGAAACTAGCAGGGACAACTGTTTTTCTAATTTGAAAACTGTTCAGTTCTAATACAGTGACACTGCATTTTAGTTTTAAAAAAATTGTAGAATGTTTTTCAAGCCCTAAAAAATGAATTTTTTTTTTTTTTTTTTTTTTTTTTTGTAATCACAGCAGTAAAATGTTGAAACTAGATCACCTTTAAGGTTCCTTTAAATCCAAACCATTCTATGATTCTGTATGCCCTTAGAGAAAAAAACAAAAACAGAAACATAAAGGAAAGAAGAGAGATTATCGCTAGTGGACCATATCCTTGGAGGTTAGAGTTTAGTAGATTTCATTACCATAGAAAATAGCTACCAGCGTGGGATAGTAGGCAGGACAAGAAATAAGTAAAGATGGAGTTATGTGAGTTATAAATATAGAACTCCATATATAAGATACATCATTCTTAAACAGTGAGTATTGTTGTTAAACATTTCTGTTGTTATTCTGTATAACAGGTAAAGGATGGGTGCCCACTTTGGAGATACAATCTGAAGATCCATTTCCTGTGAAGTACAGACCTCTGGGAGAACATACATTATTTGCATAACCCACATATATATAAAATTTGCAAAATGGCATTCTGTAGCATTTCTGTGGAAAAACAAGAACTTGCAGAGGTCTGCTTCAGCTTCACAATGGCTTAAGGACTTGCTTCCATAACACACTTAAAAATATACCTGACTTAAAACACAAATGCATCCACAAAGACACAAGACAAGATTGCTGAAGAATAAATGGTATGTATTACTCCATGGGAGAAACAGTGTAAATAGCATCAAATCAATCTGTTAAAAATTTACTCGTGTTCTTGGATGTTCCTCCCTCAAAACATGGGTGCCTTTTTAAAAAAGAAATCCCATACATTTTAAGAAATTATGTTTTCTTTTATTCATAAAGTGTTCATTAATTAAAGCGAGCCAATATTGTCAGCAGAGATGCATCTGTTACTCATAGGAGTCTCCAGGATAAATCCTGTTTTGGTGACGTCTGTCTTACTATTGTCCTGATGGAGCAAATGGCTAACGATGGAGTTCTTTCTGATGTATATGCGTTATATATGCAATTAAGTCTTGCTATAGTGAAGAATCACTGTCAGCAGAGATTATTTTAATGGATGTACAGTATTACTTTAAACTAAGTCTTCACCATCTGTTCATCTTAATTATAAATGCAAAACCAACATATCTTACATTAGCATCAGAAAATGGGGGAATATCAGTGACTGAAACGTCCATATATACTCTTTGTGCAATACCGCCTGCATCTGTGCCATTTTTCATCTCCCTTTCCAAGCAACGCAAATTGGAAAGGGGGGAGAAAAGTGCTTATTCCTCATAGATAATTTCCTGGCATGGTTCAATATTTTTTCTGGCAAACAAGAATTCATTATTCAAGATTTCATTACTATTATGCCTGAAAATGCTTTCCAAAAGTATGTATTCTACTTGCACTTATACTTCATTCTAGGTTTTTCTGACTGCCATAGAAACAGGGAAAATGAAATAAAGAGCCAACACACCCTAATGCCATTTAATAAATCACCAAAAAGAAGAATAAAAAGAAATACAGAAATGTTTTGAGCTTAATGGAAAGAAGACGTAATGAGGAAGCAAAATTTAAAAATTACAGCTTTAAATTTCTGATGTGGTATTGCTTCCTATAGTCCAGGCAGATTTCTGTTTGAGAAAACAAAAGAACAAGTGAGAGTACACTCTCAATAGTAGAAATTCACTTCTATAATCTGCTGTAATTTGGTAGCTTGCTAGCAAATATTTTGTTCTACAAATGTGGAAGAGTTAAGTTCGCTAGTTTTGAAGTATTTTGCCACTCCATTCTCATTTAGATTATCTGGAAATACCCTTAGCTTTGTGGGAGCCTCAGTCAAAGTCAGTAATTTGAATCTGAGGGCACTTGCCAAAGGTTCTGATATATATCACTGTTTGATGTATGGCTTGAGGCAAAGTGATGAGCCACAGAAAAAGTGTGCACTGGCACCAGTGTGAGTGGGTTGGTTCAACATAATTTACTGCGGTATATCATAAAGTTTGCATATAAATCCTTCTTCTGGATATAGCAGCTTTTTTCAGATTTGATTTTGTAGGTAGTACAATAATGATAATACACATAGACTCGTTCTGTACTGTAACACAAGGTCTGATATACAACTACATCTGAGTTTAGTCAAAATAATCCCATTGAAACCATCAGTAGTTTAACACCAAAGGAAGATAAAGATCAATAAGAACTCAAATTCATTATCCTGATTTTACAGTGCTGGAATTTGACACTATAAATTAGTTTGGTTTTCTGTTAGAAGCCTAGTAATATAAACAAAATTAAGGCCAGAGCAAACACATCAGGTAACACTCTCCCCTCTCTGTCTGTTTCCAGATACTTCAGTTTCTACCTCTTGCACCCACAGAACCAGATGGTATGCAGGCATTTTCACTGAGAAATTCTGGCCCAGTTCCATTAGTAAAACACTTTCCAGTCTTATACTGAATCTAGGAGCTCGGTTTCCCAGGCAAACTAGACACCGCTTGGAATGGTTGGACAAGAACACGTCTTCCCCTGATCGTGGCTCAGAATAAAGGGAAAACTCAGGGAAAATTATCAACTAGGATCTTGAAAGATACTAATCTGTTCTGAAAATTATTCAAAAACCTGACAAATTCCCTAATTTTCAAACTAGGTCTCATCAAATGTAAGAGTCAACACATAAACCTTCTTGCAATCTGTAGATAGTCTGCATTATCAAATAAACTTGTGAGAAACAAAAATAGCAATGCAGATCTCCACTTGGTATATAAGAAAGTATGCATAGAACAGCATAATCCCAAAAAGAAGAGATGAAATGAGGAGGCAATCTTTTATTGCAGAATCTTGGCACTAAGTGATAAACACTTCAAAGAGATGGCTGGTACTGTGTGGATAAGAGAATGATAATCAAACTCTGAGAGGCTTATGATGCAGGATGAGTTTGTATATAAACACTGTATCATTCGCATGCATCTCCAACTGTAGCATAGAGGAACTTCTATGCAAGTCTTTAAGTTCATTAGTGAAAATAGGTTTGGAGAGTTATTTCCTAACCTTTTTTTACTTTGAAAGTTGTTAGGAAAAGCACCACAAATCATTTAGACCAATAATTTGTACCGGTGAAATGAGTATGGCCTTATATTACACCATCTTACACAACAATATGAAATATGAAAATCAAAATCATTTTAACAATAAACAGCTTTTTTACTGATTGCACATGATTACGTTAAGCAGCTTCTTCTAACAGTGTCACAGAGGTGATTTAATAGCTCCTATAACTAATCGTCCCAGATGACCTCTCCCCTCTGCTGATGAAGCATATTCAAAACCTCCTGCCCTCTGCTCACTTGGCCATCTTGTATTTTCAAACTTGATCATAAATACATTTGGCGGTATTCTTCTCTCCTCTGATCAGATGTTCTGTGGACAACTCATCTCACCTATGAATGAAGTAAAAGGAAACTTGCCTTTATCACTTTTCCTATTATTATTATTATTTACCTGAAACAGACACGTCATTAATAAGTATTAGAAGTCACTCATCAGCTATTCGATCTCTGCATAAATTACTGCAGTTCCCCAAATTCTTTCTTTCAGCACGGAAGCAAAATTTGGCCCTGAGAAGGAAATGCACACTGCTCATTTTCGTATCTGGAATGTGAACAATAATTAGAAAGAAAATAAATCTCCTAGAAACATCACAAGGAAAAAGAACGTTTAAAAGTGTTACCATCCTAGTCAAATAATGTAAGGAAAATATGACACACAAAACCTCGTAAGTGTGCACTCAAAATGCACAAAATGCAGCAAACCACAGATATTAATAGTCAACTTAAGCCCAAACAACAAGAACAATAAATTTGAAGGAGTTAAAAAAGCAAGTAGCATAATCATAGCTGGAAAAGAAAGAAATTCAAGGTCAAAAAAGGCAAAGAGAAGCAAACTACAAATTCCCTATGAGAAATCTAGACTGTTATGGGTCCCGTAAGAGCTGCAAGCAGGTTGCCACAAGCAAAACACAAATCCCTAGGGGGCAGTACATAATTAACAATTTGCAGATGCAGCCATTGTCACACAGACAGGGACTGCCACCCAAAAAACGTGAGCAAGCATTTTGTTTTCAGAGCAGCTTGCTGATTGCACTATAAACCCATATTGTTTGCCCTTATATAATAATGAACTACTCTCTACCACAAATATTTTCCTGTAGGATCATTAAGTTTTCTAGTAAAATGCAGGAATTGCAGAAAGTATGGACAATAATTATGTAGAATAAAAGAAAAGCAGTAAAACAATCTTGCTGGGGGAAGAGGGAGTAGTAAGAAGAAACAAGCATCAAAATCAGCTTGATTAAAAAGGTAAAGTAACATCTGAATTTCTATATATGTCCTAAATTTTTTTATACTTAATTTGCGAAAGAAAACTACTAATGATTTTATAAATCAAAATAAATCATTGATACAGTAAGATTTCTCTGATACAACTCTAAGGGTGAATGATTTTTTTTTTAATACAGTAGGGAGTGGAATCTATATTTTTGTTTTAGATAAAAATAATGCATTACGTGTAACATCTGTCTGCTGAAACTACCAAACAGAGAAGTACCTTTAATCTTTTAAACTGAGACACAGTGAGCAGAGCAGGCTCAAAGAAGGCTGAGAGAATAGCTCTGTTGTTTGGGACAGTCAGCCAAGAAAGCCCTGATTTCCTATTTTGAAACATTCCGGGGTACAGCCACTGTGTCAGCCAGCAGCTTTAATGGGCACCTCAACGCTCAGTCTATATGCAAGTGCTGATCTTGTTTCATTTTTCCTGGAGAATATAGTTATCAAAGGAATTCTGGGTATCCCTATCATAGAACCCACGAGAAACAAAAATATAACCCTTCCTTTATGTTTTTCAGCTGCTCTACTTCCCAAGTTGCAGATGATAAATAATGTCACTTTATAGTCAATCTGTATTTTGAAGGCAAAAAGAAAGCAAGAAAATGGTTGCAGCCAGACAAGATTTTCTCTCTTCTATGCCTTTCCTTTGTTGATACTGAGGACTAATGCCTTTCTCTAATAATTTCAACCACAGCCTTCCAATTCTGTCCTCTGAGCATGGGGTTCTGCACTCAAGTGCTATCCTGACACGAACGTTGCCATATTAAATGCTCTTCCGGAAACATCGTGTAAATAATCAGCTTTGTGGGCATGTGAATCAAAATTTCTGAGACAAGAGGAAAAATGTAAAATTATTTACAGGATAGAGATTATTTTTATTTTATTTTATTTATTTTTTTTTTTTGAGGCGGTCCATTGCAAAACAACCCATAAGGAACTTGCTTTTATTAAAATGTACAACAATCCAGTCTTCCGATATCAAATCTTCTTCGGTCCCACTGTAGCTGCATATGGAAATCTGAGAATCTGGCAGTTCTGTACAAGGATGTAGTGTCTAGCATGCTTATAGATCTTCTGCAATGATACAAGGGATGCTCCAAAAGTAATACCTCCTATTTTATTATGTCAGTCCACAATATCAGAGATTACGTTGGTTGTATGGCAGTAGAGGTTGAATCTTCCCAACGATATTCCACTACATTTTGTTGCTGTGACAAATGGCAGCAGAAGGACGGTGAGACAGCATGGTGCCAGACATGGAAGTGCAGCAAAAGTCAGAAACCGAAATTCTCCACGCAGGAAGAATGGCACCCCTTGACATTTGTCGATGCTTGCTGAAACATTTTGTGGAGACCAAACACTGGACGTGAACACAGTGATGCATTTCAGCAGTGGCGACAGTGATGGTGGGTCACCTCTGCTGGTGCAGATTTTGAAAGGCATGCCATGTACGCTCTTATTTATCACTGATGAAAATGCATAATAGCATAGCTTATGATGGTGACTATGTTGAAAAATAGTGTTTTGTAGCTGAGAATTTGCTCTACCAAATAGTGCTGTTGTGCTCTTTGTATTTGTCGTAGTTTCTACATAGGAGGCATTACTTTTGGGGTGATCCGCTATTTCAATTTTTTTCAAATTTTTGCTGTTAAGATTTTGAAGTATTTTTGCTTTTAAATAGCCAATGATTAAAGCTCAAATGCAAGGCATGCAATTATGTCTTTGAATACATTTAGACTTAACCCTCATTGTCACTTGCCTGAAAAAATAAAGTCCTGGATTCTGTCATTTAAGCTCACAAGAGCAGTAACTTACTTAGATCAAAGCAAGGTGGAAAATCAGCGCTGCATTTTTTTGAGAGATTCTATTCTTAGCAAAGAAAAGTTTTGCTTAAGAACAGAAATCAGACATTTTCAGTCTTCCAAAAAAAGGAAGATAGGAGGAGGAGGTTTTTCACACAGAGGGTGGTGAAGCACTGGAACAGGTCGCCCAAGGAGGTTGTGGATGCCCCCTCCCTGGATGCATTCAAGGCCAAGCTGGATGTGGCTCTGGGCAGCCTGGTCTAGTGGTTAGTGACCTTGCATGTAGCAGATAGGTTGAAATTAGATGATCATTGTGGTTCTTTTCAAGCCAGGCTATTCTATGATTCTAAGAAGCAGGGGAGTTCATTTTGAGAACCAAAATATTTCAAAATATTCATGATGAAATCAAGGCAAGAAGCTGAGTGCTTACCAGTTCCAGAGCAGGAAGCCTAGAATCCATGGGAATCTTGGCTTGTCTTCCTTGAAATTCCTCAAAACTGACATGACAATTCAGTTGCTTTTAGTCTGTTTTATTCTGCTTGAAAATTTACTTAATCTAAAGCAAAACTAAAAAAATAGGCACATATGGTAAGAGAAAAGAAGAATCAGTCTTGTGTTCAGCATCATGCTTTGAGAGGGGCCATCAACCATCAGCCTTACAGGAGTAAGGCTCTTGCTTATGCAAGTTTGCAAAAGCTAAATAATTTCTCTGCAGCTTTCATTTCTGACTCCATTACATAACATTCTTTCATCATGGGCTATATTTTATTATGCACAGTAAATGTAAAATACTTTTATTACTTGCTGTAATTATAGCCTTTTCTAGTAAAGAATCTGACTTTGGAGCCTTTCCACTCATGGAAAGACAAGCATTTAGAACTTTATTAATATCACTACAGTTCTACTGACCACATAATTTGAGAAAGTTGTAATTCTGTCAGTCAAAGTGGGGGTAAATTTCACATTATTTTCAACTAAAATTTTCAGACTAAAATGACAAAACAATGTTAGCTACCTGTTACTACATCATGATTGAAGTTAAATTTCTCTTTAATGTAGATACTATGGACTTTAAGATTTTGATTATGATGAACCTGCAGAGTTAATGAGAAGCAATGTTGTGTTGCTTGAGAACAAAAGCTAGTTACAAATAACCTTGAAATATTATCTATTTCATGAAATGGTGTAAAAGTTGCTCACAACTTTTAAAGGCCAATTGGCAAGATTATATGTTTCTTTCCTAAATTACAGATAAACTGTGATAGTAGAAACTCAGTAGGAGCCAGGAGACATCGTCACTAAGCATTCAGGTTTCACCTGATCTGTTGGCTGGTACCATATTACCTCTCTGTTGACAGACGTTTCCCAGCACATGCTGAGTTTCAGAAAGCCAAAAAACTGGGATATGCTGCCTCTCATGGAGTGTCTTTCAGTACCAAAGCCTTTATGTCCTGCCTGGGCTGCACGACATCTGATATAGACCCTGCTTTATACTGGAAAGTTGTGTCATAGGGCTCTGATGCCGGTCTAAAGTTGGGGTAGGTGGCCAATTTTTACAGTTCCAAGATGAAGAAGAAAGTTAAGTTTACATTCCTTGTAAGGATTCAATTGCATCCCTCAAAAAACAAAACAAAACAAAACAAACAAACAAAAAAAACCCCGCAACCATCAGACGAGATGATATGCACACACTTGGTTGAGATACTTTCTTTTGCTTTCTAATGTTTATTATCAATGGAAAACAATCAAAAGAACAATCTATGTGTGAGACCAGTCAATCCACAATCCAAGGTCAGAAATTATAACCTCTGTAGTGTCAGGGAGAAGAAACTCTACAATCTGCTGTTGAATTTTAATTCCACTCCCCACAAACTGATCAGGGTCACAGCTTGTGTCCCATTGCTGGCATTGGGTACTCAGCAATGCTGTATGAAGTGTTGCACCATAAAAACAGAATACTACCACAAATAGAAATCCTTACCCTGAGCATGTCCTTAGGTCTGGTGACTTGATCATCTTTCAGCGAGCTGTAAAAGACTGCTAAACAACACAGACTCTGCCTAACATTACTTTGAAGACCAGTTAAGAGAGTATTGCCATAAGGTGTATCATGAATGCAGCTAATAGGATATCTATAAAAATAAGAAAATTAGAGTATTTATTTTTGCTTGAAGCAGGCATTCCCATGGTATTTGATCTATTAAAAGTGATGGGCTAGAAAATACTAGTAAAATCTTCATATGTTAATTCAAGCTGCCAAGTTCTGATCTGAATTTCTGCCTTTCCTAGTAGCCTGTCTGCATATTAGATGGAAGTTCTGACCAAGTTCTGCTTTACATTTAGCGTTAAATCAAATTTTCTAAATGTAGTTTCCTAAGGGAAATCATTTGCTTCATTCTCATTCAGTCACACGTCATGTTTATTTCTTGATTTGAATGTGTAGCATTCACTGGACAGTTGCAATAACAATTGAAAGAAAGTGAAGAGGGCGCAAGAGACCTTAAGCACAACCAAGTTTCAGAAAATGAACCATAAGCAACAGGTAGGTATATTTAACAAGAAGATATTTATAATGCCCTTATACCAGAAAGGCTATTTTGTTAAATTACTATTCATTATATATCTTGGCATTCAGATGGGAGTGCAACCCTGAGATGCAAATCCGTGGAAAAATCCAGAAACCCAGTTCTGCCTTAGAACTATTCCCCCTCACTTCAGTGGTTATCCTTAGCAAAAATGCTTTGAAGGGAGAATGACTAGATTTAGACATGGAAATGTGAACTATCAGAACTGTGAAGTTGAAGGCTTCATCAAAAAGCCCTACTGTACAGCAAGATAGTTGTTAGCAATGTTGTGCCTATATATTAACCTAGTTAGTTCCTGCTTTTTTCTGTTAGCAAGCAATGAGACTATTCTCCTTTCATCCTCAATAAACAGATATCAGATTACTTACACATACAGTCAGAAGATGGCTTCTGATTAGTACCAGTGTTGGCTGAATTTTAACAAGACACGCAATTCTACTACCCAGTTCTTTGTTCACATACCTTTCAAGATTTAAAAAAAAAAAAAAAAGCTACAGATTGCTAATATAAAATAAGCTTTTATAGCCTTGGAAGGATAAGGATTTCTTATGAGATTTATTGAAATTCTTTTTCAAATAATATAACAAATTCTTCTAGCTACCATAGTTGAGGAGGTTCTCTTCTATTTACAGAGAAGCAGTAAAACAAACTTATGCTATCTCAGACTGCATGACATCTGGCCCCAGGCTCAGTTCAGTTTCTACATGCACTGCTTCCTGTCGGTGTAATTAAGTGCATTTTTCCTGATTAACAAAAATCCAAACAAGATAAAGAGCTAATTTGCTTTCTGCTTTTGGTCCCAACGGATGAAGCCTGTACTTGTTTCTTGGGAGTTCTTTACTGTTTTCACTTTAGCATTGAGATAAATCTAATTACTTTCCTGAGATGCTACAAACTGTAGAAAGAAAATTTTTGGATTAACCAGGTTTTGTTGTAATAGGGGATATTTATTTAAATTGTTACTAAAGTCAGTTCAAACTAAGGAGCCAACATGAAAAGAAATACTTTCTTATTTTGTCTTCCTGTGAAAAGAGAGAGGAGCAGATTTTGAGTTAACACTTGCCAGCAATTCAAAGTTACTATCAATTTAAATTTGCATGAGAAACACAGGCAGGAACAATGCATACAAAACAAATCTGATCAAGGCCATTGTACCATTCAAACTATGTGGAATGCTCTACATGAATATTCAGAAAAAGTAATGACCATTTTGTTCTGACAACTGAACTTCAAAATACTTATATGTGTGATCCTTAATTAATTAAGTCTATCCAATTTAGTAGAAGAAAAATAATTTAATAAGGAATTGAAATTATTGGAATAAAGAAAGTGACAATGGAATGAAACTGAAGATAAACTTGGCATGCCGGCACAAAAATGAAGTCTACATAGAAATGGTAATAAGGCCACTTTATCAAGCACTCATTATACTTCAAAAAACAGAATACATTCTTCAGAAATGTGTAGGCATCCAACATGTAAAGGTTTGGTTTTGCGGTTGTATGGAAACTGCTGGATCACGGCCTGAACCTCTGATTGACCACCTGAGGTGAGCAGTGAGTAAGCCCTGGGAGCACAGGTGTAGGCAATTCTCCTGTGCTATCGGAAGGGGTGGAGCCAGGCTCCACCTCTCCTAGACCCCATTTAAGAGCTGACTACCACTAGGGAAGGATCCCTCTTGGAGGTAGCTCCTCTTGGAGTCTTCTCAGCAAGCCTAGGACAAGGGTAAGTTTCAAATCCATTTTTCTTTAGTGTGGTAGCCTGTTTAGCCTAGCTTTCCTATATATTTATTAATTAAAATATCTGTATATTCATGGATTACACATTTGTTGAGCCAGTAGGCCTAATATATTAAAATTTACATCATGTCCTTTTATGGAATTTCTATGAACGGGTCAGGGGGGAGAATGTTACCCCCCCACACATTGAATAAAATGATCCCAGGGCAGATTGTAGGATTTGTGGGATCGTCCTATTATGAACTAGCAGTTACCATTGAAAAATGGGGTCCCCTATTTCGGGAAATATCTCCCCATATCGCATGGCAGACTTCTTTCAGAGAATTAGCAAAGATATATCGTGAAAGAACAACAATTGCTGTGGCATGACTGCTATTAAATGCTTTAAATCGGGCCAAAATGAGGAATAATACTTTAGAAAATGAAAGCTAACTTTTAAGAAACTGCATTGAAAAGTTAGAGCAAGAACTTGGCATATTAACAGGGAAGAAACCAAATCTGTATCTTCCAGTAGGTCAAGTTCACAACGCTTTGATAGACAGTGACCAGACTTCTGAATCAATGGACTTTGTTGATCAGGAAAATAAAAATTCTAAATTAGATTGCGAAGCTTTGACTGTGACAGATCTGCTAGAGGCCTGTCCTGTTATTTCTCAGAAAACAAAGAAAGTACAGGATAAACTGGTAAGGGTGCCACCTGATCAGTGGCCCCCTGCTCAGACTCACTTGCACATAACAGCCCAGCCATGCACGGCAATGGAATTAATGGATTTAGTACAGCGATTTTGGCAGAAGCCTAGAGAAAATGTGCCAGCTTGATTATTAAGACTGTAGGATCGAGGGGCAGAAAGTATTACGGTGAATGGCCTGGAAATATCCAAGTTGGCCACCATGACTGTCCATCCTACCCTCAGGCAGAAGTTAGATGCTAGTGTTCAATATCTTAATGAAAACCATTCTATAAAAGAATGGTTAATGGCGGTCTGCTGTATGGTATGGTATGGCTGAATAAATTCAATATACCTCTGCATATGTGGATGTGGTCCTCCATGAAGGACCTTCAAAATGATATCTGTGAACTAGGCATAAAGGAAGCAATTTATGAAGATGCATTTGATAGCCCCGATATGGTCAAACCCTCAGCGGGGATGAGAGACTTGATTGTACAGCAAGCCTCCTCCCATCTGTATGGCACTCTGGTCTCCATATTAAATCCCCTGGTGGCCTCAGAAGCAGTAGTCCAGCAGTCTGCCCACTTAGTGGCCCAGCTAGGAGAAACAGAATGCCTGTGGACCAGGCACAACATTCAGACATCAGAAGAATCCAAGGTCCTGCCAGTGATTAAAACCAAGAGGCCAGCTACTCGAGCTTCTCAATTGGGACCCATAAGGGTTTCCCAAAAACAATTGTTTAATGATCTAATTTGGACTGGGGTCCAACTTGCTAAGATTGACCGCCAGCCCAATCATGTCCTCTTTCAGCTTTGGAAACAACTAGAGGACAATCAAAAACTTCAGAACTACCCCAAGAAACCTAGCCTAAGAATTATAAATAGACTACCAACTACAATGTGGAATTTAGGAGATTTTATAGTCCCCAGCAGGAAAAAAAAAAAGCCTCCTCAGCAGTCTCAGGCCACAATGCCTGAGCCACCAGAGGCAAAAGAATTGGCCCTAGCACAATTCATGGTGTGATGAGGGATGTTAGTCCCCCTAGGGCCTCCAGATGGGACCAGAGGCTCTATGTAGAATTAACGATTTATTGGTCCCGAAAAATATTCAGAGAGTTATGGCAGTAGTGGACACGGGAGCAGAAACATCAATTATCTACAGAGATCTGACTAAACTTGATGGAGAGAGAGTGGTGATTGGTGGTTTTGGGGGACAGACTATTCCTGTCACCCAAACATGGTTGAAATTGGGGGTTGGGTGTCTCCCACCCTGGGAGTATAAAGTGTCTATTGCCTCAGTTCAGGAATACATCCTGGGCATAGATATTCTATGGAGTCTTGCTCTCCAGACAACTGTAGGAGAGTTCAGGCATCGATAGAGATGTATTAGTATCTGGGCTGTGCAGGCAATATTAAGAGGCCATGTGAAACATGAGCCTATTTGCCTGCTGAAACTGTGCCAGTAATGTAAGACAGTATAGACTCCCGGGTGGGCAGGATGAAATATCGAGAATGGCGCAGGAATTAGAAAAAGCGGGCACTATAAGACCTGCACACAGCCCATATAATTCCCCCATGTGGGCCAGTGCAGAAGTCGGATGGCACGTGGAGAATGACAGTGGATTACAGAGAACTAAATAAGGTCATGCTGCTGATTCATGCGGCTGTACCCAATATTGTCTCCCTAATGGACACATTACGTAGGGAGATAAAAACCTATCATTGTGTCCTAGGTTTAGCAAGTGTGTTCTTCAGTATTCCAATTGCTAAAGTATCTCAAGATCAGTTTGGGTTTATATGGAGATGCGGGCCGTGGACCTTCCAGGTCCTGCCACAGGGATACGTGCATTTGCCAATGTATTGTCATAATCTAGTGGCGTGTGACCTGGCAAAATTGGGAAAAATCTGATGATGTCAACTTATGTCATTATATTGATCTCCTGTTGACATCACTGGAGGTTGTAGGACAGATGGCAGATTCATTAACTCTCTATTTGCAACAGAGCAGACAGGCTATAAATCCTCAAAAGGTGCAAGGTCCAGGCCTGTCCATAAAACTGCTGGAGGTGGTTTGGTCAGGAAAGACCAAAGTACGACTGAGTGCTGTATGGATGAGGTTCAGGCATTCCCAGTCACTACAACACTGAAGCAGCTACAAGAGTTTCTAAGTATATTGGGTTACTGGCGTTCCTTTATACCTCACTTAGCGCAGCTGCTAAGGCCACTGTACAGACTCACAAAAAAGGGGCAGCGATGGGACTGGGGGGAAAACAGAACAACAGGCAAAACTGGCAGTTAAAGAAGCCCAGGTATTGGGTATATTTGATTCTACCCTCCCAGCCGAGTTGGACGTTCACAGCACTCAAGATGGCTTTGGTTGGGGCCTGTGGCAACACCAGAGTTTGAACCCTCATTGGTTTCTGGTCTCAGGTTTGGCATGGAGCAGAAGAAAGTATGACTGAAAAACAGTTATTGGCTGCCTACTCTGCATTACAGGCAGTAGAGCAGATAATTCAAACGGCTGATCTTTTAGTTAAGATCACTCTGCCGATTCAGGGGTGGGTGAAAGATCTGACCCACCTTCTTAAGACTGGGGTGGCCCAAGCACGAACGGTGGCACAATGGGTTGCCTACCTTGGCCAAAGCAGTAGTCTGTCTTCATCACCATTGAAAGAGGAACTTCAGAAGACACTAGGCCCAGTGATGTGTCACAGTGATGCACCAAAAGAAACACTGGTTGCTCCACCAGAGAAGAGTCCTGTTCAGGAGGGAAAATATCCTATCCCTAAAGATGCCTGGTACACAGATGGGTCCAGCAAGGGCAAACCGAGTAAGTGGAGAGCAATAGCATACCATCCCTCCACTGAGACAATCTGGTTTGACAAGGGGGATGGTCAGAGCAGCCAATGGGCAGAACTGCGAGCCATGTGGATGGTTACAACCAAGGATCCTGGTGACAGTATCCTGAATATCTGTGCAGATAGGTGGGCTTGTACCGGGGCTTACTCTGGATTGCCCAAGAATGGACTATCTATGCCTGACCAATCTGGGGCAAAGACATGTGGTTAGACGTATGGAATATAGTCAAACACAGGACTATGTGTCCACCATGCTTCTGGTCATCAGCCCCTACAGTCACCAGGAAATGATGAAGCTGACTCACTGGCCTGAGTTTGATGGATTGAGAATTCACCATCTGAGGACATAGCCTGTTGGTGACATAAGAAGCTAGGTCAGGCGGAACAAAAGACCATGTGGGCAGCAGCTGAAGCATGGCGACTGCCCATAAAGCTGCCTGACTTCACCCAGGCATGCTGAGATTGCAACACTTGCTCTAAGATGAGACCGAGATCGTGGCCCAAAACAACAGCCCATCTTGCTAGAGGACACAATCATCTCTAGTGATGGCAGGTCAATTACATTGAGCCCCTTCCTTGGTCTGAGGGGGTGAGATATGCCCTGACCTGCGTCAACACTGCAAGTGGGCTACTGCAGGCCTATCCAGTACCAAAAGCAAACCAGGTATGTACCATCAAGGCACTCGCTAAACTGATGTCTACCTATGGGACACCTCAAGTCATCGAGAGCGACCAAGGAACTGATTTTACTGGTGCAACAATAGAGTGCTGGACAGAAGAAAAAAACATCGAATGGCGATTCCACCTGCCATGTAATCCAACGGGGGCAGGCCTCATTGAATGTTATAATGGTATTCTTAAGGCTGCCCTGAAGGCAGACTCCCAGTCCCTGCAGGGGTGGATGAAAAGACTCTATGAAACATTGTGGGACCTGAATGAAAGACCCCGAGATGGCAAATGCACTGCCCTGAAAATGTTACAGACAACGTGGGCCTCCTCGCTTAGGATCCAAATTACGGGCACTGATAATCAGGTAAGACCCCAGATTGGTAATGAAAATGCTCCCTGCCCCTGAGAATTTAGATCCAAGTACCCATAAAATAAAATGGCTTTGGAAGGTGCAGGTATGACCTAAGTGGTGTGGCCTACTTGCACCTTGGGGGAGGTTATTGGAGGTGGGAGGCTCAGTAATTCCTCCAGTAATCGGTACGTGGCCTACTGATGTTGTGGGCAATGCTCCAATCTTCATTGCTAAGGGGACCACCATCATGTCTGTATGGCGTATGAGGACACCTCCTTTGGTACCGGATATAGTTATGTAGTTGCAGGCATCTGGCCAGAAAATGTGGTACACCCAGCTGGGGCATGCCCCAGTACAAGCTGAAGTGTTGATCCAGGATAGAAATACGGCCTGTATCTTGCCCTGGAGAGCAGACCTTCCCCTCCTGATAGCCCTGAACCATTTGTATTACTCCCTGTGAGTCTTTGAGCTTTCAGGATCACCGGAAGGAATGAAATGCTATCAAAGCATTCCAGTGTTACTGTCAGATCATGTGCAACACCTGGTGATGGTCTACATGGGACTGATAGAGCATAAGATGGACCTGCACCTCATGACCACATGCCTCCAGTAACATCATCGAGCACTGGCCCATAAAAGAATGTGAATGTTCACCGATCATCATTTGTCTTGAATTGTATTAACATGCATTGCAACAGAAATTGTATAAGCGCTGTGATGTATCGGATCTCTGTATTAGAGAAAACTTACCCTTTAGTCAATTTGATTATTGGTTCATGCTGTGAAGGGGTGGAGTGTATGGGCACTGATGGATCACGGCCTGAACCTCTGATTGACCACCTGAGGTGAGCAATAAGTAAGCCCTGGGAGCACAGGTGAAGACAGTTCTCCTGCCCCATTGGAAGGGGTGGAGCCTGGCTCCACCTCTCCTAGACCTCATTTAAGAGCTGACTACCACTGGGGAAGGATAGATAGCTCCTCTTGGAGTCTTCTCAGCAAGCCTAGGACAAGGGTAAGTTTTCCATCCATTCTTCTTTAGTGTGATAACCTGTTTAGCCTAGCTTTCCTGTATCTTTCTTAATTGTAACATCTGTATGTTTATTGATTACACAATGGTTGTTTTTTTTTCTCCCAAGTTATCCTTCCTTTCCTATCCATGTATAATGTAAAACCACTGCAATGCTGTAATGATGAGGTTTTTAAATACCCTGATGGGTCAAACCACAGTCTGCCCTGGTGCTCTACAGTGGATTTGACATGACCAGTAGGAAGTCTGTGGGTCACACTGAGAAACAATTCACAGTGGGTGAAAAATACCTGCAAGCATTAATAGAAAAACTGATTACATTTAATATTAAAATTGTGATAAATGTGTGGCATTCAGCATATACTTCTAAAACTGAGGTTATTATCAATACTCTTGCAGGTCACCTTTAAATGAATTTGAACTTCAATATTATCTTAGCTAGAGTACATTATACCTACTGAAAGTTTAAAAACAAACAAACAAACAAAAACAAAACAAACAAAAAAAACAAACCACAGAACTTGTACTATATAGCATCCTCAAAAAGAACAAGATTCATGGCATCATGAAGCTCACTGTAGTGCTCTAATGATTCTGTTTAAATTCTGGTTGTCTTCTCCCAGTCAGATACTGTTAAGTAATAAGGTTCTCCAAGACCATGGGCAAAGTGGCAGTAAATTAGTGGCTTATGGATAAATATGCTCATCAATGCCCCAGTGGTAACAATAGAGACATAAACAAGTATTTACCCAGCATATTAACCCTTTATTGCAATTTTATCTGTGTGTGTGCGTGTGCACACTTATGAGAAGCTGCCGGATTCTAGGAATGATTCTGTTAGGCACAGAACCAATATCAGATGGTGTTTAAAATGTTTCCATCAGAATTTGGCAGCATACCATTTCCAGGAGGCTAGCTACAAGACCTCTTGGATTGCATCTTGCCTTTGGAGACAGCTAAAAAGAGTATAATACATAACTTGTGATAGCTTTTTATTTCATCTCCTCACTTTTTCTGGAAGGGGCTTGACCACAAACTACCAGATTATTCTTCTCAGGCACTGTTCTATTTTATGCTATCTATATGCAGTTGGCATAGTTTTACTCGCCTTTCATTAGACTACATTCTGCTTTTGTGTGTGTCTTATTGATTCCTGATATTCCAATGGTCTTCACCATAACATGCAACTGTGAGACTGTAGAATCTGAATAGAAGAAAAAGATATAGTATAATTACAAAAAAAATAAACTTGGATAAGTATGCTTTTTCAAAAAGGAGAGAAGATAAAATACTTCTTATGACTGCAGTGGTTTTGTTTTGTCTTTTCTACCATATTTAAATAATATCCATTTGCACTAAGCAAGGAAAAAAAAAACAAAACAGAGCATTTCCACAATAAATAATTATCTGTACTTTACAGATAAATGTTCCAATGTAATGAAATCCTTTTTGTTTCCCAGTGCACAGAAAATAATACTACGTGAAACAGCCAATACAGATTTTTCCGAGTTCTCTCATGTTCTATGTTACCATGGATGAGAGATTGGTAAAAAAAATGTTCAGTGTTGTTTGTTCTTCCATATGTTCACCTGAGCAAATGCAGGATGATTCATAGCTGTAACTGGACTAAGACAACAGGAACCAATATATCAATGGAGTAATGAAAGTGTTACCTATAAACACGTTTTCATTTGAACACTTTTTTTCCCCCTCAAATATGATAATGTTAATCCCTGATTAGAAACTGAAATGTTCCAGTCAGTGACACATGATGTGCAGTGATACAAATTCCTGGGTCATCAAAACATGAATGCGTACTCTCCAAAGCATAGCTGTTTCATTAGCAGCTAACGATCTGTTGTAGAAGTTACATGAAGTTGCACGTTTGCCTTAGGAATGGTGATCCCTTCCTCCTACCCCCCCTTTGTATGACTTTCATCTTTGTTGTCATGCTGTTTTATTTCTCTCTTCTGTGTTCTTCCCACCTTCACTCCCAGTACAGATTAATACTGAGTATCAGAAGACAGCATTATAAGAAATACTTGAGACTAAAGATGATTTCTTCCTTTGTTTCCGATATGTTGTTCAACTCGACCTTTTTGGGCACCTTTCATTACTCTGCTATTCCAATTCTACATTTTTTTTCATTGATTTTTACCGGTCTGTAACAAATTCTGTCCTTAGTTAAAGGCAATGAAAATGTTCCCCCTGATTTCAGGATTTCATTCAGAGAGCCAGCTCTGACATGGTTTCTACAGCAATGGTCTGTTAATTTTTAGGAGTTGACAGATTAAAGTCTCTGTCACAAAGTGCTAGCGCAAGAGCACTTTTTGCAGTGACTTTTTGATCAAGCTGTATTGTGAGATTCTAAAAACTGACATCCTGCTCTCTTCTTTGCTTCTAAGTAGATGTTAAATAAGCAACTCTCAGGAACTACGGGTAAAATTCTGACCTCAATCCAAACGTGAACATTTCCAATTGCACTGAAAAACTGAAATTGTCTTGAAAACCTAGAGATAACACACAAAAGATCAGATACTCTTGAAGTGTAGAAAAATTGTACTCTCAACAGAGCAGTTGTCCTAGCAGTGCGTGTTACAGTTGGAAAGATTTTTACCGTCCTCTTCAGAACATTGATTTCCCATTGCCAACCCCACATGCACTCTGTTTTAGTCTTCCTGAGTTGCTGCTGTCCTTCATGCCCCTGCTGCTAATGGTCTCACGCTACTGCTCACTCCTTCCCAGCTTGGTCCACCGTACCAAAAATGTTCTCGTTCATATAGAAAATGGCAGCCAAATTTGTTAAAAGCTAACCCAGATAGGTAAGCTAAAAAAACCCGCAAACCAGCTTGGAAGAAAGTTTATCAACAGGCCTATCAGATTTTACAATCACAGAATCACAGAATGGCCAGAGTTGGATCGTGAATCTCCAACCCCCCTGCCACATGCAGGGCCACCAACCTCCACGTTTAATACTAGACCAGGATGCCCAGGGTCCCATTCAATCTGGCCTTGAACACCAATCTTTTTGTTCGGTTGTGTTTCGCTCTTACTTCTTACTTACATCCCCCTCACTTTCTGCCTCCAGCACAAAAAGTCCATGATTTGTACTAAACAGCATTTTTTTCCACAAAGATCCCTGCAAGTTTTGTGGGCACAAGGTAGCAGAATGAAATGTGGATTTACAAAGGGCTGAGGAAGGAAGTATAGGACAGTTACCTCCAATGGGGCCCCACAAGGACTCCTCGACACCCTGCCTGTTCCTCCTTCCCTGCAGCGTGCTCTGCAAAAAGCACAAGGTAACATTGTCCCTGAACCTGCAAGGACTTAAGCATAGCGCGTGGCTGCTGTGGCATTACGAAAAGTGGAAGGAAGAGAAAACAGAAGTTATGCTCCTCCCTACCCCCCCCACCCCGCAAAAATAAAAAAAAAAAAAAAAAGTGAAAGAAGTTGGCAGCTTCTACACAGAGACCAAATCTATCCTTTCCTATGTCAGTCTTCATCTGTTAAATGTCTCATTCATAGGCTAGCAGAGCGAAGAGACACAACTTCAGTTGTACATGAGCTACCTTCAATAGCAAAGCAACTTAGTTAAACGGAACCAGAGCTCTGTAGACATATGTGTAGTTTACCTGGCTTCTTGGAGATGAGCTGCATGTCTGCAGGGAGCAAAGGATCTACACCATATTTCTGAAAGCTGAGTCAACATATTCAAGTTTCACTCTACACAGCACAGAAGCTTGCTGTGCAGACAGACACAGAATGAATGATTTTGGAAGTACTACTATTGAAGCAACTGTTCACATTCAATTTTAGAGCAGTCTGGAATATGAATGTGATTTCTTAATCATGTGGTAGCTAGCTTGTCATGGGTGCCAAGATTTGGAGTTTTAAAAAAATACTCTTATTGTAGCATGCCAATATTTTTTTTCTCTCCACACTGCTGCAATTCATCTATCATCCATGCTTCTGACTAGACTAGAAGCACAACTCTCCACTTCTAAAACAATTCTCCTATTCCTTCTACTCCCCTTTTCAAGGAAGAATACTTTAGAAAGGCACAAGAAACAAAACCCGTGAGATCTACTAGTAGATATAATCCATGCATCTAGTAAATTTTTAAGTATAAGCTTCATAAAATTAAAACAACTAAAGAGTTAAATGAATAAAAAATCCAAAAAACACAGACTGAATCTGGCACTGTATCTGTACTTGGCACTGGTGATGTTGCACCTCAAGTACTGTGTTCATTGGGCCCCTCGTTACAAGAAAGACACTGAGGCCCCAAAGCGTATCCAGAGAAGGGCAACAGAGCTGTGACGGGTAAGAGAGGCAGCGAAGGGAGCTGGGATTGTTCGGTCTGGAGAAGATGAGGCTCAGGGGAGATCTTGTTGCTCTCTACAATGACTTGAAAGGAACGATAAGGTGGGGGCTGGCCTCTTCTCACACTAACAGCGATAGGAGGAGAGGGAACGGCCTCAAGTTGAGCCAGGGGAGGTTCAGGTTGAATATTAGAAAATATTTCTTCTCAGAAGGAGCGGTGAGGAACAAGTGGCCCAGGTAGGCAGTAGAGTCACCACCTCTAGAATTTTTCAAGAAAAGGGTAGATGTGGCACTGAGTGACATTGTCTAGGGTGGTCACAGATACAGGTTGATGGTTAGGCTAGATGATCTTAGTGGTCTTTCCAAACTTTATGATTTAATAATTCTATGAAAAGCACGTGAAAAATGGTCAAATTTGTTCTCCCAGTACCTTTTACCCTTGAGAGTTTGTATGACAGCTTCCAGGGAAGTCATATCTGAAGAATTTATAAGCACTTCATCCTGATAATTACAACACTCAATGGCTGAGATACTCAATTGGAAAATGCTGCATTCTTTCTGGCAGTCAGTGGGTAACAAAAAGAAAATGATATCATAAAGTTTAGAAAATGTTCAGGCACAGCATCTAGTTTGAGTATTGACTTTGTATGTGTACATTTGGGGAACTCTCCACAGAGTTCAACATGAGACACTAAAACACAAGCGTTGCATAAATCAAACAAGAACCTACAGTGTTTAGCAGAGAGAAGGGGCAGTTCATACGTAGAAGAACTATATGGAAAGATTTGTATTACCTGGAATATATGCAGTGAATCACTTAAATAAAAAAACATTATTGAATCCAGTCACTATGGGTAGAAAGTTCTGGATCATTTTCTGATGCAGACAGATTGCAGTTTATATGAGTGAGATGACAGATTCCACTACCCAGTGAGTGCAGTTTCAATGCTGGAAAAGGATATTTATGGTCCTGCTCTATATGGTGGTTAGAACATCCATCTCTGGGAAGCAGATGGCAAACAGAGAGAAATATTGCTGAAAGATTAAAAAAATAAATAGTGTGTGCAGGGAACAGGATAATTATTTCCTTTAAAATATAGCCACGTAAATATTTTAATAGCACCAAAAAATAGAAGTTGAAAGCACAAATTGAAAAGGTTTTCACAGCCAAAGCACACAGTGTTGAATATCTTATTCACTCCTTGTCTCACTCGATGGAGATCATAATTATTATCAAGTTAGTATGAAACCTGACAAATGAGCCTGACTTCAGGGCAGAGTGCTTCTTTGCAGCTGTTTTCCTTCCAGAACGCTTAATAAACACTGTATATTTAATCAAACTAGGATAGCTCAGAACCTCAATGTTGCTTGAAAAAAAAATAAAAGGTAGATAGTACCTTAACGGAGTACCAAGTATAGGGTAACTGTAATCAAGTTGTTAAATTTCTTAGGAAGAGTAGTATATTGATCTTCTCTCTTGGATCAATCCAATTACAATTCTATTATTAACACCTTCGTGGGCTTTTTAACAATCACATAAAAAAACAGAACTCAGAGAAATTACCCGAGGATGCTTTTCCTCCCTGCCAGACACACCATTAGAACTGCTCAAATGAGAACAGTTTTCATCTGCAGAACACTTCTGTATGGAAGAAAGAAAAAAATACCTTCAAATGAGGAAGGTAAAAATGTCATGAAGCTAAACAGAAGTTTATAAAACTCATAATTTTGCGAACAATTACAATTTTGTTAAGTCAGCAGTTTCAAATGATACCTGTCGCAGAACATTTGTAATCAATCTACATGTGAAATATACTAATACATGCAGTTTCAGAATCTTTATCCTCTGCAGCGAATCCGAATCAAGTAGTATGAGGAGCCACTTGGTATCGTGTTTCTCAAATACTACCCATTGACAAAAAAAATGTTGACAAGTTATAGGTAACAACTCAAAAGCTGGAAAGATGGCTTTAGAGAGACACACAAACACACTCTTAAAATCTTGCACTTCCGGACGTGAAAAGATGCTGCAACCATGCAGATGAAATCGCTGCTTAGAAAGAACAGGTAAAAGCTTGCTAAATATATTTCAGAGCAAACAGTTCAAAGCTAAAACGTATAAAAAGAATCTAACAGCACAACATGGTTGTTTTTTTTCATGGAACTGCCTATTCTAACCCCAAAGATTCTCTTCAGCGGTAGATGCTTTCCAGAGCTTATCAATTTCTCACCATATAAAATAGGTTTCTTTTTTCCCCCAATATACATGCAATTTACATTGATCTACACTCAATTTCATCTGAGTAATTATATTACCAAATCAATTCTGCAGTTCTTCACAGCTGTTCTTCATCACCGCTGCGTGAAAGAACTTCACATTATCACCAAACATTGTCACCGCATTGTTCAGCCCCATTTCCATTTTCCTATGTGTATTTTCAAATCGTGTGGATAATCCTGTGAAACTCTCTTGGTGACCTCCCTTCTGTGTCAAAATCCATCCATCGTCCCCCATTTCCCACTTTCTTGGCCAGTTATTAAGCCACATGGAAACTATTCTGTGTTGTGACAATTTAATTTTTTTCATACACTGGTACAAATAACCTCTGGAAAGCCTTTATCCTCCTAGAAGCTATTTCATATGCTGACCATCAGCTGTTTCTGCTTACGTGCTTCAGAAAGGTTTAGCAGAAACTCTGAACCATTTCTTGAACACTTTTGACCAGCCTTCGAGTACTCTATTTAGTCTTCCACAGTTCACAGTCCGTCCTACATTCCTCGTTAGGACGAAACTTCATCTTTCCGAATGATCCTTCCTAATTCTAGTAACTACCTTTCCTTTGCTGAGCAGCCACGCTGGCGTCCTTTCGCCCTCTGCTGCTGTGTCCTCATCCCACTGGGAGCACGTTCTTGGAAGGATTCAGTTCTTTTAGTGGCCCACTTTAGTTTCTATTTAGTAGGCTTCCTTGTGTTCTGAGTTGTTCTTTTTGAAGTTAAGCATGATTGTTGAGGATTTTTTGGCCTTTCTTGATCCTGTGGGGGAGCTGAATTGAAGTACATTACAGTCGTTGTCACAGAGCAGTGATTCCATTGTGAGATTTTGAACCGGATCCTGCACATCACTCAGTGCACAAACAAGCTGTCACTCAGGGCTGGTTGTTCAGGGAACTGATCTCAGCCCCTTCTGCTGCGCTGCTCAGTTGTTCATTCTGCTCAGATGTAGAAGTGTGACTCTGTCGGAGAATCTGTGCGTGGCTCTGTCAGAAATGGTACCAAGGGAACCAAGTTGTTTCCTTTAAGAGATGAGGCATTTAATAAATATGGTGGAGTAGCAAGGTTGCAGAAAAATCTAGTACTCATGGAAACGTTTGTTAAGTAAACATCTTAGCAGATACTTTTTGCTTTGGAATTCGAAGCCTGACTGCATTACAAATGGAAACCCCCAAACCTGAGCATAGGCACAGGCAGCATCAGCCAAGATTTGGCATGACAAGGGAAAACATTTCTTCTATGAAAGTGCAATAAGCACCTTTGATCTGGCAGAGGAAACGCAGCCAACAGACCTTCCCTGAAACCCGGAAACAGGTTAATCACAAATCAACTTTAATACAAAATAAAGTTAACCCTTAAACACAAAAGTCCCCTGGCAGAATTTTCCTCCCTTCCTTTAAATCCTCACGAAAGACAGAACTGTGAAATGTGCTAGAGACTTCCAAGTCTCTCTGCATTTTGCGTGGCACGTTGTCGGGCCTGGCCGAGGAGAGCAATGCCATAAGTCCTTAGCACACAAAGATGCACAAACAGTCCTGCTGGTATGTGCAGGTTTGAAGATCTCTGTGTGCTATTTCACTGCACTTCTTTGAGAGTTCAAGAACTTTTGAAGAGATTTAGGCACGCTTCTTGTTTTGCAACACAGTTCTTATTCACTTGTCTGCCCCTGACGATGCTTTGGAAAATGGTTGAACTGAGGGTTTCCCTACAAACCCCGTCTCCTTATCACCTTTTATCTGGTACTTGCAACTGTGCTGTTCCATGTCTTCCGCACCGTGTGAGACAGAGCACCATCTGTATATTGCACAGGGCTACAACAAAATGTTAGGATGTTCATTCTCTTAAAATTAAGAGCTTGAGTGTTTCTACGAGCAAAAACATTTTGTTAAAATACGGCATTTGGTGCAACTACCCAAAGATTTCGATTTACTGAAAAACTTCCTGCAGTGGGATTCACGCATGTGACACGCTGACAATTGTGAATTTCTTTTAAAATCAGTTTCTGTCTGTCATACCTATGTAGTTACAAAATAACAAAGGGATAATAAAGCTCAATTGTATATTCACAGTTTGAGATTTCTATTGACAGATCTTCACACTGAATGCTTCTGCAAGAAAGTGTGATTATGTAGCACTCTTGTTAAAAGAACTGAAAACCTCTCCTTTGTTACAACTCTCTTACACACCATTTCTATCATTTGGAATCTTTTAAGGGATGTGTCAAAGTTGACAGGCCCAAATTTGGCCTCCTCTCACTAAATTATATTTGTAGATTTAGAATATCTTCCCTGCAGGAAAAAAATCCCAGCAGTTGGCCTCTCCAAAACAAGGCCTAACTTCTTCGGCTAACTCCAGGTCAGACAATATGCCAGTCAACAATCTACCCTCTTGTCCTACAAAATGCATGCCTCTGCGCACGTGCTCCACCATCCCTCCCCTTATAACCTACACTTTAAATTGATTTTGGGCTGGAAAATCCCACTTCTTATTCATTTGTCTACGGGTTAGATGATTTTATTAGCTCGGCCTGTTGCCTGTTGCTGTGAATCTCTAGTCAATCACATTTCATTCAGAAACATAGGAGTGTTTCATAAGAAAGAACTCTAAGGGACAGACTAGGGGCATCTTCTCTGATCCATCTCCTTTTTCCCCAGTACTTCTGGAAACTTTAACAGGGTAAGAAATGGTGATTGAATGGTCCCGGATACATTATGCTCCTAATCATTTCAAGCAAGTCCAGAAGTTAACGCTACTTGGCAGTCCGTTGGGTTCTTGGGAAAGAAACGGCAACGTTCGTCTCTTCCTCTTCTTTGCATTCATCTCATCCCAAATTATTTTACATAATCTGGCAAAGCACTAACAACAAAAAATATGTATATACGATATTGCAGTTAGCAAGTAGTGTACACAATCCTTCTACACTAAATCGGAAATACGTTGCCCTTTACTTGACAGGGGCAGGCTATACAAAGTCAGTCTAAAAATACATTTCCCACCCTGATACTCTGCATCCACGGCTTGTTTCCTTCCCTCACCCAGTGCTAATGGTGCGTCTTGGCTGCGCACATTTGTTTTACTGTTATTGTTGTATCTTGGAACTTTTCAGCACATTAGGGAGGCTTTCTAAACCAAGATTAATAGAACTTAAGCATTAAAAAAACATTTTGCCCAAACCGCAAGAAAAAGTTGACACTAATAACTCTTTTTCTGCGCTGTTAGCATCCCAGCGTCTCCCTAATTTAAATTTACTTTAGGTATTCTTTTCTTTTTTTTTAATTCCCAAAACACTATTTCCTAGTGCCAAAGTAAACTGCAAAATGACAAGGAACCCCTAGGAACCTACATTTCCCTTTGAGACCATATGTCTAAATCACAGTGCATTTTAAACTCCAGTCACGGAAGTTTTTTTCCTCAGCCACAATCTGGACACAGAGCAATGCATAATCGGCCATTCTCTGTCAGTGCCCAGGGAACTTATCGCCTGAAGATTTTGTTCGTTTTCCATGGCAAGTAGGAGAACATTTCCCTCACGCCAGCACAGAGGTTCCCTTCTGCGTGCAGATCTGGCCATACTCTTACCTGATAAAGTTCAGTGTGATCATCTACTCGTTTCCCACTGCTAACAGGAACCGCATATTCCAGGAGATACGTATTTTTTTCCTGTTTACACTCATCTTCCTTGGCCGCTATTTTTCCATCTAGATTAGCTTTTAATGTTTTGCTTCAGCAAGAGCAGCGTATCCTGCACAAGAGGAATCCCTGTCACGAAGTTCACCCGGCTCAACCCTGGACTGCAGAACTGTGGGGTGTACGTAGATTATAGTTATTACATTTATACTTGTCTTCAGCATAAAAGCAGCAAAAATAAACCCGTTTATCGTAATATTCTGTTTGTGCCTAATGATTCACATTGAATAACCGGTGTACTAAAATCCCCTAAATACTAAAATTGCAATTGTCTCTCCCTTCCTCTTGAAATATATGTTACAGAATAAATAATTTATATCAGGAAAATAGTCATCTAACTTTTTCACATTTATGACAACGAATGATAGCTATACTCTATCAAATAACTGATTGTCTCTCCTAAAAACATGCCTACATTTGACCAAGGGTAGGTAAAGAAGATGTCAAAAACTCTGTCAGAATTGACAGTATTTTTACCAAAGAGTTGCAATTTACTGATAATCAAAGTAGTTGTGTTACTCAGAGGCTGTGCACTTCTGTCCCGGAGGAAATACGGTGGTCATTTAATAGGGCTCAGCAATGTCACAAAACAACTTAGGGCAGGAAGGAAAAGTATTAAATTAACCATATTAAATTAAAACTGCACAAAGCAAAATTTAGGGGGAAAAAATGCTGTAAGAGCCATCAGAATCAGAAAGAAAAGAGGCCTCGCTTTCAGTCTGTCTTCCTAAGGATAGCACCTCAAGCAGCAAAGCGCCCACTAGCACCACGCCAGGCTACTGATTCAGTATTACCTAAGAAGGAAGAAGGCCGCCTACCGAAGAATATGCATAATTTGAGCTAAAAATGAACTGCTTTCATTGTGAAATACAGTGTTTTCATAGCAGTGTTTCCCCAGGAACACACCATAGCCAAAATAACAGTTTGCACTTCACCTCCAAAGAATTTCACGCAGGTCAGCCTCGTGAGAGAGCCAAATGAATGCATTATTTAGCAACTTCACCAATGCATTGCTGAATATTTCATTGGGTCTGTTTTTACAACCGTTTCTGTTCATGCTAAAAGGAAGCATCACTAAATGCCATTTTTACTGCTGTTGGCAGAGAAAAGTATGGCTGCCAGAGACGAAATGCCTAGTTGTCCTTGGATTTTAACAGCTTGTAATTTCTTTGGGCTCCTTATTAGAAGTTGCATGTTGCCATCTGGTTCGTGTTCAAAACTACGGTCACTACGCATCCGAATCTTTTGTATTTATTTCTTAGCAGGACAATCCAGCTTTCCCGAGTGCATGCTAAATGATTTGTAATACCCAAATTGAGGGGTAGAGATTTAATGACTTCCCTTTTACGACTAAATACTATTAAGCACTTGCAAAAGTATCTCGTTCTGTAAAGTCTTCACGGGCAGCAGCTTCTGCTGCTCTTACATGTAATTCACACCTCAGAGCCTGCGCATCCACCGATAAGCTTCCACGGGTATCTGCGGCAAGACAGAACATTTCAGAGGAGTAGCAGCATCACTACGCAGAGCGTGTATGTATTCGCTCTGCAGCTAAGGCCGAGACTGACTTTCCATCATAAACCTAATAAACATAGACCCTTTAAGGGCAGGACTCAGAATCCAAAACCTATTTAAGTGTTAAATGCTCTCCCAGTGTTTTTTTTCTTCGTGACTTAATCTAAAAAGCAGTTCTAAAATCTTCTGTGAGGCTGAATTATAGGGGTGTAGTTTAGGGCGGCTCTGAAACATGATGCCACCAAACGACTGTCTGTGAAAAGTCTGTGTTGTTAGCAGAGGAGAGCTTTTCCTTGGAGGAAAAGCTTGCTTTTCCTTTGAGGAATGCTAAGACTTAATGATTACACCTGAAAATACACAGATTTTTTCAGACTTTTGTTTCTAAGGGCACGAGCAGCATCTTACAGGCTGGGCTATTACGCATTGCCTCGGGAAAGGAGAGTCAGCGTTTCTGGCTTTCCTGGGCCTTAGTTTGCATGCAGACGTTTACAACGAGACAAAATAACTTCAGAATATAATAACTACAGGCAGTATGTACCTATAGCGTCTGAGGAAAAAAGTCTCCAATTAAAAGCAGGTTGTCGGTTGTTTTTAGGTTTGCATGGGTCCTGAATAAGCGGACACCATTAAGAACTCCTTTTTCTATAGGCAGTGCGATATTTATAATTTATCACGGGCGAGAGGTTTCACTCTCTGCAAGGCAACAACTCCTGAACTTTTAGTAACTGTTGTTTAGGTCAACGCTAGGTACGTTTCTGAGTCCTTAACTCTCGTACCTCCTCGAATAGAAACGTAAGCTTTTTAAATCATTTTTTTTCTTTATGAATATAAGATGACAGAAAGCCTTTCTCTCCATCACATAGGAATTTCACTAATTCTAGCCTTCTTAGCGATCACACGATGAACCACAAAAAGATGCACTTTAAATTTCTCATTAGACAAACAGCATACTGCATGTAGTCTTCATTAAGATCGCATATGTCACCGATTATGCAAGCATCATTAAGCAATGAGTGAATACATCCACAGTCACAACTCTCCTTTGCCAATATCATGCAATTAAAGCGTGCGTATAGGAAGAAAAACAATGATCTGATGCTGTAGCACAGCACGTAGATGGAGATGTGCACGCGCAAGATGAGTCCGGACCCCTTCTGCATGTTGTCACTGCATCGTCGGGGCGGACCGCTGACTGCCGAGGACAAAAAGTGAGGATTGCTTCGTAGCTCTGGTTCAGGATAAAGTAGCTGGCTCATCAGCCAGTGGGAACCCATCCCAGACCTCCCCGGTTCTCCTCAGTACGAGGCTATCTGCGCAAGCTGAAGGAGGATGCCGTAAGATCACATCTCTTTTTCATCCCGCATTAGGCCCGCAGGTCCCCTTCTGTACCTTCTGGGCAGTTTGCCCATTCCGTTTTATTCACCACAGATTTTGGCGGCTTTAAATCACCCGGCATGAAGAGGTTCAGGAGGAACCCGCCGGCAAGTTCTTTGGGCCTCTCGGTCAGATTCTGTAGCCTGGGACCTCTTTCCTTTGAGCAGATGCGCCCATTCACAGACAGTAAGTTCTTAAAGCAAGGGACCTAAATAATTCATTTATAAGCCAAGGAGTTGTATGTGCTAGTAACCAATTGGCATAGTTTACAGCTACGTGAACTGGAAGTGAGAAAGCACTTGTAATTGTTCAGAACAGCGGCCTATAATCGCCAACAAAACATACTATTTGCAAAGTCTTTACAGAGTACCCGTGTCCTTAACTGGAGATACCAGAAATCTCACCGGAAGCGTTCCTACCCATTTATGTGACACGTGAACATAACCCCGAGCAACACCGTACAGAACCGTTTGTAAAGCTCCTCATCATATTTCACTAGTAGGCAATTTTCTCGTGTGCATCGTTAACCCATTTGGGCATTTGTCACATTGCTACTCCCATATTTCCACTGCCGCCTTCAGTCACGCTTTCTCCGTCAGGTACAAAGTTTTTACATGTTTAACAAACTTTTTTTTTTTTTTTTTTTTTTTTGGACGAGGGGAGAGGGAAAGCGGAGCAGAGACAGCACGCAGAGGGGGGCTCTGGAAACTAGTAAGACTGGGGACGTTGTTTGGAAGGGTGTCGTGTGAGATGCAAAGCGATCCGTTTGAATTAGGCACAATTATTTAACTTATTAGTGAATCCCACAATGAGGTGAGGAGAAGCGCAAAACAAAGTGTAACTGAAAGTGCGGTTTAAGTCCCTAATTCAGTCCTAGAGCCCACGTGTCTAACTGTCAGAGTCCCCGGCCGGCCCTAACGAACCCCACCGGCGCTAACGAGGCAACGACTGCCAGGTGCCGCGGGGCCGCGGCCGCCCGGGCACAGCTGCGCCTCGTCCGCAGCGCGGGGCGGGTCCGCCCCAAAGCCTCTTAAGCTCCGCCGGAGGCCACTGAGAGCCACGAGGGAGTTCCCCGGGTTCATTGCTCGGGGAGGGGGGGTCGTAGTGGGCTCCGTTCCGTCGTTCGGTCCTTGCGCCGCTGGGGCTGGGAAGTACCGCGATGGGCTGCTTTTAAAAGGAGGCCTTGGGATTCTATGTAACGTTCTCTGTGTGTTGAGTCGTTTTGTTTCGGGCTGCAGTTAGATGTCTCTCGGTGAAGATCCGCCCGAACCGGTGAGTCGTTCTGGTGGCAACGGGACCGCGGAGACGGCCAGCGCTCGGGAGCCGTCCGGGTCCGTCCGTCCTCCGGCAGGAGGCCGCCGGGCTCTCGCCGCACTCCGTTCGGGGGCCGGCGCGGGGCCACCGCCGGGCTTCTCGGAGCCGGTGTAACATCGCAGCTCGGCTGCCGCTCGGTTTCCTGAGTCCTAGCGCGGTCCTGGGTTGCTCTCAGCCCCTCTGTGGGTTTCTAGTGGGGGCTTCGATTCCTTCGGATTTCATCGGTGGGAGCGAGCGGGATGGGGCCGTGTTCTTCCAGCCTTAGTGCTACTGGGAATAAGAAGCGACGCAAAGGGCTGCTGAAACAAGTTTTCTCCTTTTGCAGGCTGAGCGAAAGCTGCAGAGCCCGTCGTCATCCCGAACCGGTGAGATGGTGGAAGCGGTGAGTGGTTTCGGAGTCACTAGGTACACTAGGTAAGTTCTCTGTTGTCGGGGTTGCGTAGGGCCGCCACTCGGCCGTTTCTGTTTCTTTGAGATCAGCACGGCGCCGCCGCCGGGCTCCGCGTGGCCTTATTAGAAGGGCCGGCGCGGGGCGCCGCCGAACGACTTTGCGGGTGCTTCAGCCCCTTCTGCTTCCAGCGGTGGGAGCGAGCAGAATGGGACCGTGTATTTTCCCCTGCCCCTTATTTGTAACTTCAGGAGTGTGATCTCATTCCCATCACGGAGATGTGGCTGATCAGCTTGCACAACTGGAATGCTGTTGCAGACGGCTGCGTTCCTTATAGGAGAGACAGACAGGTGAGGTGGTGGAGTCTCTCTTTCAATGAGAGAACTGGATCATGCTGAGCCTCGCCTCCCTCCTCAGCAAGGTGATGGGACAGCTTGGTCGAGGTGACAGCTGTAAGTGATCTGATGAGGAAAAAAACTACTACAGAGTAGTCATGGTGGATTTGATGAGGGGGGGAAATGATGCTGGACCAAGCTGGCAGCCTTCTGTGTTGCTGTGACTGGTTAGATTAAGAGAAGGACAGTGGATGCTGTGGGGGGGAATATCAGTACTGTCAGTAAATTGCTCAAGTGCAGGAGTCTAGTTGATGGGGATGGGCTCATTCAGATACTGATGGGAGGCATGTGGCGGTAGAACATTCACAGGCTTGAACATCCAAAGTAAGAGTACTTTGGTGTGAGAGTGATAGGATAGGAGTGATAGGATAGGCTGCCCGAAGAGGTTAAGCAGTCCCCTTTTCTGGCGATCAGATTGCATCCAGATGCTTTCCTGAGTGACCTGCAGCAGGGAAGCAGCTTTAGCAAGGGAGTGGGACTGGATGCTGTTGCAGGGTGAGTGCCACAACGGAGCATTTAGCAGTGAGGATCTACTTGAGTATGGGAGTGGTTTCATCAGTGGTGGGATGAAGGAGGTGAGTAATGGGGGGGCAAGGGGGGGAGGGCCAGGGGCGTGAGCCCTGTGACCTGAGGGCTACCCAGTCCTACCCTGCACCCCCTCAGAAGCTGTTCATGGAGCTCTTACTGCAGGTTCAGGGCTGGAGCGGGGATCCTGCTGTGAGAGTCTGTGGAGTGAGGTAAGCGGTGTCCTTCTGTCCCTGACCTGTGTGTGCTGCTCCTGGGCTGGAGGTTTTGGCTGGAAGCAGGTGCCAGAAGACACAAGTCCTCCTTGTTTGAGGTGATGGTGTATCTTGATTATTTGATTTCAGCTCTAAAGGTCTGTAGCAGGCCTGCTCCTGGAGGAATGGAATTCCCTGAGCGAGAGGTGAGAAGAGCAGCCTGCAGGGCTCTGGCAACTGTTATCTGGGGGACCTTGGGGTCCTGGCGCGTTTCTTGTAGCGGGGTGGCCTGTTGTCTCGGTTGGTGAGGTCCAGTGTTGCCAAGGTGTTTTCATCCCTCAGGTCCTGGCGCAGCCGGTGTCCTGAGAGGAAGGTCCTCATCGTAGGCTGGGAGCTGTACTGCACGCGTGGAAGAAGCAGAGGAGATCGCCCAGGTAGGCACTGTTTGTAGTGGTGTGTTCCGGGGGTGGTCCTTGGGCAGATCGCCAGTCCCCTTGGTGGGTGTATGTTGCGTATTCCCTTGGCCCTGGAGCCCCTGTTCGGATCCCTTAGAGCGGGTGGCTTTTGATGCTGTGGAAGAGCGGTTCCTGCAGTTGCATGACTGCAGGTTGCGGAGAGAAATGGGGAACAAGAGTTCCAAGGTGAGGGGCAGGGAGAGGGTCCCCAGGGCTGTGCCTGCTGTAAGTCCTTTACGAAATGTGATGGAAAAACTGGAAGATAAATTCTAGAGCTAGGGATAAGTATAAACAGAAAATGATTAGATGTTGTGGTGCGTATGGCCTGACCAAGCAATTGCAGGGGGGGATGAGTACTTTGGCCAGAATAGGTGTCTGATGAGACCGCTGACAGAGTGAAGGGTATTGGCTCAGATCAGCCTCTTTAACAACCCACCTGAACTGAGCTCTGTAACTAGTGCTGATACCAAAAAGAAAAAGTTCTGCCGGCTTAAAGAATTGGATTGATGCAAAGGGGACGCTATAAATTCTTCTTTTCCTTAATCCATTAACCCCACTAACGCTTCTGCATATCCTCGTAGGGAAGTTCCAGTGTTATCAGGAGATACAGGATATGTGAACTCCCCACTTAATAGTGGAGAGGTGAGAAAAGGATGTCTTGAGAGGAAGGTCCTTGGGTTCCTTGGGCTGGGAGCTGTGCCGCACATGTGGAAGAAGCAGGGGAGACTTCCCCCCCTCCACCAACCAGGTAGGCACTACTTGTAGTGGTGTGTTTTAAAAGGGAAATCATTAACGAAAGATCCAATTGGATTAGCAGAGCAGTTGATCAATTCTTGGTCATCTTTAGCTTATAAAATACTGGGATTTAGTTTTACTGGGGATGCCTTAAGAGTAAGAGGCGTATAGGGATCAGGAATGATAGTTTCATTTTTTTGAGACTACTGGATTAAAATGGGAAGATAAAATAGTCCCAGTGCAATTGTTATATGTGCCAAAAGCAGGGACCAATTTATTGGGGAGAGATTTCTTAGTTAAACTAAGATTGCAGTTGAAAACTTAGAAACGGTTGTAAAGGCATCGATGAAATTAACAGCTGATGACAAAAAAATACTGCCAAAGGTGTGGGTAGGGGAAGGAAATAGATCTGTAGAAACGCTTTCTGGATCTGTGCTTTAGACTCAGACTTGATATCTTTTTCTCTTTGAGAAGACCCAGAAATGGGATGAAAGTAGCAATATGGGTAGGCTGTCTTACCCCGAGGGTTCAAGGAGTCACGTGATGTATTTGTACCAGGTCCTGGGGAAAATTTTGAAAAAGTTTAAGGTTGGAAAGGGGGGTAAAGCTGGTACAGTATGTGGATGATCTGCTGATTTGTGGAACAGAGGAGTCTAAAGTTAAAGACTGCAAGTAAACTCAGATTCTTGGTGAACAAGGGCTAAGGGTGTTTAAAAATAAACTGCAGTATGCGGAAAAAGTCAGATACCTTGGGTATGTGATTTGAGGGAGAACAGAACTAAGTCTGGAAGAACTCGAATTGTGCAGCTTCCTCTGCCCTGGACAAAGAGGGAGTTGTGAAAATTCCTAGGTTTAATTGAATACTGTAGATTATGAATAGAAGAACAGGTACAAAAAAAAAAACCAAGGAGATTCTATCTTAAACTATCAGAGGGAGAACCCAGCTTGTTAAAATGGAGAATAGAGAGAAAAGAATTAGTAGAAGTATTGAAATGGGACTTAATCACAGCACCTGTGCTAGGACTGCCTGCCTTAAAAGAACCTTTTTACTTTTTTGTAACTGTCAGTGTAGCTTTAGGAGTTCTAACACCAGAATGGTGAGGGGAGGGGAAGGGGAAAAACAAACATATTGCATACTTGTCTAAGCTATTAGAGCCTGTATCTTGAGGATGACCCGAAGGTATCCAGGTGGTAGTAGCAACTGCCTTATTGGTTGGAGAGAGTATGTGTGTACCCTCTGGGGGTGTGAGGAGCAAATGAACAGGGGAGGGAATCTGCTCCTTGACCTCTGAGAAATGCACGGTGCCAAACACTCTCCTGTGGAGTCGGAGTGGGCACGGAGTAATTGGCCCAACTTAGAGGGAGTTGCAGATCATATAAATTCTCCCCAAGTAAACTTGTATGGGGGAGGAAGAGGGGGAAAAACAATCACTTGCACAGTTCCAGGAGCTGCTCTCGGCGCTGTTGTAGAGATTTGTAGCGAACAGCATGTGGCAGAAACCCAAATTATTCCATCCTTGCAGGAAGCGGTTACATACTTGCAGGACCAATTAGAAGATATTAGGGGACAGTCCGAAAAGGACGGACACTTAGAAGCCCTCCTTCAGCAAGCCCTTAGAGAGCAGTTAGTATAGACTTTCCTCCAGGAGAAAATTTAGAGGCTGCGTGAGCCTAAAAAGACAAACTGGAAAACCTGGTGACCCTTCACTGCCCTCCGATAGAAACTGGGCATGCATATGAAGAGAGTGGAGGTGTGTACTCTGTTAGTATGGAGGAGATCCCCCTATTCTGCTACTGAGCTACCCAAATTAAGGAAGGATTTTGGTCGCATCCCTAGGAAATCAGAGACAGAGTACGTGTGGAAAGCCCCACTAACGGGGGGAGAATAGAGCCTGTCGATTGAAAAGGAATCTGAAGGTTACTGGGGACCTGGAGTACTTCTCACCACTGGCAACTGCTGTGCCCTGTGGTCCCTTACTCAAAGAGCTGCTTACTGGGATGATTCCTTGCCGGGACAGTTGATGTTGATTCATTTGGTGCGCATCAGTCCTGTCTGTTTAGCCCTCAGTGAGCCTGTGAGATACATACGGAAGGCTCAAGATGATCAGGGGAAATTGTATGAGATTAACCACCTGGATTTCACCTGCCTTCCAGCTTGTGTTCACTGGGGACTGGGAAAGTGGGGTTTCATTTTTTTGTTTTTGTTGTTTTCTTCTTCAGTTATGCTTTCTCTAACCTTGGTTCCTCTGGAACTGCAAAGTTCTCTCTCTCCTTGTTTTCCAGACGCTAACAAATGCAGATCCTGCTGCCGTGCCCCACGTGTTACCTTCATCACCCTGCTCCTTTTTCTGGGACCCCTGTGGTATTGTTGCTGTTTCAGGTATTTTTCTCATGGTGGTTTTTTTTTTTTTGTATGTGTTTATGCTGACCCTATTATATTCTATGGCTTGTCACGGTCCCACGCCCATATTGAGCATACTGGGCCGGTGGGACCGAAGTCTAATTCTAACAGAGGCTTAACCCTTTCAACCACAGTTAAGCCCAGTATTGAAATGTATTGAGGAAACGAATGGGGCCAGGATAATGCCGGCTGACTCCTGCGACTCTAAGGAGATGCAGGACAAAGACTGAAAATTGGGTGTCAGATGCAACAAGTGATCTAGGTGCATTGCAGCACCGCTGCAGTCTTCCCTGTGAGCACTGTGAATGTATTATGCCAATGGGGAAGAATTAATATAAAAGACGAGCGGTTATTGGTAGATGCGCTTGCCATAATTCAAAATAATGTCTTTACTGTAGAATGTGAAGGAAACACTTCACCCATTTAAATTTTAAAGGTGTTTTGGGACAATGCAATCAAATGTGAAAGATAACTTCAATCTTGGTGGCATATAGGTAATTTTACTTGCGATCCTGTCAGTAACTTGGCTACAGCTTTTGTCCTAACAATATGCAATGCCTTGTTATATACCATATACCTAATCATTGCGCAGGGACTGAATAACAATGGGGTTAAGGCCTGCTCATTAAAACATAGAGTATGTGCCCAACAGAATGGAAACAGATGGCAAACTGTTGCTGTTAGTTCACGTGTCGTATGGGAACAGCGAGGACTTATTTTTGAGAGTGATACCGCTGAGACTTAAGACACCTGTCTCGACTCCGAGCAAAATATTTCTCATTTTGAGAGGTATCGCAATGAGACCCCTGAAGTAGTGCTCTTCTGTATTGGAGAAGGGCGTGTGCCAGAGAACCTCTTACAGCTTTATACTGAAAGGTAATATTGTACATACAAGCAATCATTCAGATGTCTGTGTGAGTAACTTCGCTAACATTATGGGATGTGACTTTAAGTATTTAGTTCTGGTTACATAGTATCAATTGTTTTGTTCCAGTTATATGGTAATCCAAGACTTGCCACCTATCCCAATTGGAACGAATATGGCTGTGGTAAAGAAATTATTGCGACATGACAAGCTGTACCGACTGGTGGCATCCGAGGTAATAGAGAGTAACTTTTGTTACTGTTAACCGTGATACCGAAGAGAGCCTGTCCTGAAAAGGGTGAAGAAGGATGGAGAACACCATTGGGAAACGCTCCTCAGATAGTCACTAAAAGCACAATGAGTTTTTAATTATGTGCTTCACCCAGTTATGATCTTTTTAAGCCTAGCAGTGATGTAATGGTTTCCTGTAATCATATGTGAAAGTCTGGCACGTGATGAGGTGCCAGCTCAAATTACCTAGGAGTTTGAAAGTTGATCTAGGTATTAGATCATTTTTTCCAGCCTCTTGGTGATCTATGGGTAAGAGGAGTTCTGCTCTTTTGTGTGGTGTTTTTTTTTTTTTTTAACGCATGTCTTTCCCTTCTCCCCTCATTCATCTTAATATTTCTTTTTCTTGAGGCCATCATGTGACAGTAATAACAAGCTTAGCGCTGCCAGGTGGTATGATAAGGAGGAACGGTGCCTGGTCAGCGTCATCTGAGGCGTGACAAGTGAAGTTAATGGCTGACTACTGCGAGCATAGATATGCTGTTCCTCCTGATGAATGAAATGTGGGTACCCAGACAGCTACCTTCATGGACAGGATATGATGCTCCTGATAATTGGGGTAGTCAGTACTGAGGAAGAACGGATACCCTGTCTGCTGAAATGCAGCTGTGTAAGTCAAGGACATATTGCTGACCAACCTGCTGCCTCCCTGTGGACCAAGGAGAAGTTGGTGGATTCCCTGGTGGTGAGTATTCCTGCTTTTGTAAACTGTTTGCTAGATTTTCTTTCTTTAGTATTGCTACTTCCCCATGTCCCCTAGTAGCTTAGAACCTGTAATGCTGATGATGCTTTGATGTTAGATTCAGTATTTTGTGCTGGGATGAATCGTACAAGGGTCAAGAAATTGTTTTGTTTGATGTATATTAGAGTATGGGGAGTAGCAAGGTTAGTTTTGATGAGTATTATTATCAGTCATCAGGTTGGGTTAGTGAAGTTTTCTAACAGTGGAAGAGTTTCACAGGCTTTCATTAGGCACAGAAAGGGGAATTGTGAAATGTAGATTGTGTCTTTGGCAGTGGAGGTGACCAGTATTTATGTATGTAGCATAGGATAAGTTGAAATTGGGGTGCTCTGACCTATGTATAATTGACACAGGCAGTAGGTGAGAGTCTGGTATGGGATAGAAGTAGTTGAATCTGTCCTTGTATTGCTGTGACTAGTTTAGAGCATAAGCAAAGATGATGGGTTGATAACAGGCATTGTATAGAAGTGTACTAAAGAAATAGTGTTGGAAAACTGTGAGCCTGGGATGCTCTACCTGTGTTGATTTTTGGTTATATAATGGATTGGATTTCAGTGACTAGTTTTGTAAGTTCTTGGCAGGGGATGTGTGCCCATTAGGGCAATAATGAAAGAGCTGTTCTTTGTGGATCTTTGACTGGAAATTTTTTTTGTCTTGTTTCTCATGCAGTGAAGATTTGTTTGAGTTTGTAAGTGCCTTCATTGGTGTGATCTCTGCTGTATCTTGGTTTCAGCTCTGAATTTGTGCTTCTGGAGGAATTGGCAGTGCTGGATCTCCTTTAGTCAAGGTGTGTTTTTTTTGTCTCAGGTAGGTACTGTTTGTGGCTTTTGTGCTGGGGGGGGGAGAGGCACAGCTCACACCTTGTGTGAGCTGTGCCTCTCCCCCCCTGTAATGGGGCTGTTGGCTGGGGTTTGCACATCTCAGAGAGATTATATTTTTTTTTTTTTGGTGGGAGGGTGGGTGCAGGTCAGTAACGGAATTTTTTCTGCTCTGGGGCTGTGGCAGCCCTGGGAAGGGCTGAGGGGGGAACCCCTGGTGTTGACTCAGGGTCTCCCCCCTGAGTGGGGTGGTGGGGGGAGCCCCTGGTGTTGACTGGGGGTCTCCCCCCTGAGTGGGGTGGTGGGGGGAGCCCCTGGTGTTGACTGGGGGTCTCCCCCCTGAGTGGGGTTCTCTTTCCTGGATCCTGGAGTGGCTCTTGTGGTGATGCTCCTGGTCCTGGGAGTAGGAGATAGGTTCTGTGTCTGGCTGAAGGAGGAAACAGCTTATTTCAAGCCTTAACTAAAACCTGTTTGAAATTGTCTCTGTGACATGAGAGGATACTTGCTCTGTTCAGTAATTCAATGTGCCTGAAAGGTTGTTTAGGGATTTTCCTCCTAAGGGGGTTTGGTTAAGTGGCTGGAGGTGAAGTGCTTCTGTGGTGTGTGTCTTTGTATATGTCCTATGTATGCTATGCATGGTTTATAGTATTGGCAAGCTAAGTAGACTGAAGTAGTAAGGAAGGATAAAAGCTGCTGCTCTGCTCTGTAACTTTTTGCCATTTCCTCCTGGGGGGAAAAAAATCAGTCTAATAGAGAAATACAAAATGAAAATGCTTGTGAGCTTCTTTTCAGATATCTCTGAGGCCATCTTGACTATTTTTAATATAAGTAAATGCAGAAAACTCTGTGTGGGTAAGGTTTTACTTGGTGTTTAAGAGCACGCCTCCTGTAAAGTACACCCAATTGAATCCCTAGACAGGCAGCTTAAAAACTAAAAATCTTAAATGTAAACAGTGAAAAGCTAGGTCTGCCTCTTTGAGGAGTCTACTCAATTTAGCAAGAGGAGATCTAGATACAATGCCACTCTTCTCATTTCAAAACATGCCCTCAAAGTACTGGTAACTAAGTTTGCTTTTGCAAGGTGAGGTGGGAAGTGGGAGATCATTGATCATTTGCTTTTTTTTTTTTTTAGAAAAACTATTGGCTTGAGAAGGCTTTCTGTTTCTACTGCAAGTGCAAATGCTCTGCAGTGTGTGCAGGAACTGGGATGCCTATGGTATCTGGGCTAAAATGGAATGGTTAGGCTCGGCCAGCTCAAGTTTTTGTGGTGAAGTGGATACCTGTCTGTTTCTGACTTAAAACAACAGTAAATTCTTGCTTACCGCCAGAAAAAAGGGTGTGCTGTCTTTCTGTGCCTGGGCCCCTTGATGCTTATGTTATTTATCTTGGGGGAACAGAAAAAGGGAGAACAATGATTGCTTCACCTGTTGGCTATTTGGCACTGCATGCTCTGCAAAAGAGAAGAAGGGAGACTTAAATCAGTAACATTTTTTAGAAGTTATCTACTGCAAAAGTGCAGTGTGTTGGATTTGCTTTACACACAGAATAAAACTGCCCTCTGCATTGCCGATGTTTGTATCACTGTGGTTCTATATTTGGATATACAAGTTTCTTGAATTCAGGAGAGCTTCCTGAGCTCAAAGGTGGGTCCGCTGTCCGACAGCAGAGTGGCAGTGACTGTCTTGCAGAAGGAACCTCTGCTTTCTTTATTTTAGAGGTTTTTTTGTGAACTTACCTTTAGTTGCTTGCTAGGTAACCTGAGCTAGTGCTTCTCAGCAAAACAGTTGAATCTCGGTAAGTTAGTTCCTGTGGACCTTTGTCCCAAGCTGAAAGTGAACTCCAATGCAAATAGCAAAAACACTGTGTTCTGCATTGAGCTTATTAACAAAAGAAATAAAACAGCGGTGAGGTTCTGCCTCTGTGTTAAGTGTGCGTAGTATATTGTGTTTTTCTGTAAGTCTGCAATTACTTGGCTTCGCACTTAATGAATGATAAATAGCAGCAGAATTGTAAGTGCAACATGTAGATAATTCAGGATAGAAAATGCAGTTTGAGTTAAATACGATACCGGTTTCCTAATGACTTGACTTCCACAGAGTTTCAGTAAGTTAGGTTACTTTACTCACAAGTTCAAGGCGATGGTGGCAGGTTCCCGATGTGTTGTTCCTCGTGCTAAGCAGAATGGAGAACTTGTTTTCCCACAGAGATGTCTAAAAAGTAGATTACTGAGCTGAGAAGTTTATGAAGAAGCAAGTACTAACTCAAGTGTCTCTTTTACTTTACAGAATGACAAAGCATCCAACATCGGAAGGGTCCCCCGCCTCCTAGCCCTACGTGGCACCTGTCTGGGCTTCAGCTGCCCAAGCGGCAGCAGAGTGCTTTTTGAACTCTGGTGCCCCTGGGCTGTTGCTGCTGCCCTGGGAAAGCCTGTTCCAGTACTTCAGCCCCTCTTTCGGACAAGCTGCATTACTTAATAGCCCACCCTTTCAGAAGGGCTGAAAGCATTGTTATTGGAGATTGCCCTCTATTCTTGGTAACTTGTCTTCATGTTTCCGTTCACCTTAGTGGTGAGGCAAGGTATGTGGTTTGTACAGAAACGTATGCTATCTTTTGCATATGCATTCCAAATGGTTGATTTTTCACAATTTAAAAACACCAATCAGATGAGCGCTGCGCTGAGTTCACTGCAGCTACGTACCTGTTGTCTGGCATGGAATCAAGACTGGAATCTTTAGAATAAACTGCAACCCACCAATATAGGCAAGAGGCGGCCTGTGCACTAGCTGCAATGAGAAAATTAGAAGTACGATAATAGGTTCCACCTCGTGACTAAAGATGCACTCCCAGTAAAATCAAATAGAGATATCTTTGTGATAATTTATCTGGGTCATCTCGTCTTTACTAAATAACACTCCTGACTCAACATCAGGCTCTTCCCTCCCACCCCACTGCTAGCTACAGGGGAAAAGAAGCTGCAGCCTTCTTTCAGCTAGTTGGAGGGGAGGGAGTTAGAGCCCTTCCTCGAATGCTTTCTGAGCGCTTCCTTTCTTTTGTTTTATGCTGCCTTGCCCAGAGCCGCACGCAGCACTCGCAAGGCTGCGGAGCGGGATGATCCCTTCCTTTGCTCAGCTGGTAGCGTCAGGCCTGGTGCACCCAGCCCTCCTCGACTGCCACTGTATGCTTCTGAATCGAACTTGCTGTCAACTACGGCCCTTGGATTCCTTTCTGCTGGGCAGCTCTCTGGCCTCGTCCCTGTCTGTATACCTAACTGAGGTTGCCCAGTCCCAGGTGCTTGCTTTTGACAAACTTCAGGTGGTGGGTGATCAAACAGCCTGCCGCTGCAGAGCCTTTCTAAGCCTGAGCAGACTGCGGCTCCTTCTAATTTAGTGTAATTGGCAAACATAATAAAAACAATTTTGACTCCTGCGTCCTGATCATTTGTACAAATACCACAGATAACTGCCTGTGACAGAAAGCTCTGGCATCTGACTGGTGCCTGTCTCCCTGCCTCACAATCTCACTTATTCACACAAGTGCTCCGAGCCTTTTTCATATGGGGCTGAGTCACCGCTTAGCTGTTTGTTTGAAAAGGTACAAATAGGGAAGGCTGTTTACCGACACGGGCTGCGGCTTCTACATCCCCTCACCTTTTAGGAATTTTCCTTACCTACTCAAAGACATAATACGGGCTTGGAACCCAACCGTGAGTAAATATGTCCCCCTTCTGTAACAAGCGTTCTCTCAAGTGGGAGGGGTGGCTCCGAGTGGCGATAAACTGTCAGGAACATTTAAAAAAACAGAAGATGCAGCAATTACCGTCACTGTTAGACAGTTGAAGGTAACGGATGCATCCCTCTAATAGAGGAATGAAATAAGATCTGTCTTAAATCAGTTGTGAACTCATAGCTACCATTATTATTTTCTCCCGCCCAAAATTAGATATTTTTAACTGCTACAATCCAAGTCATTTTACAGTTCACCTTATTAGCAGGTATTATCCTGCCGTTATTATCCAGAATGGCTGAGCGAGATGTACAGTTTGCAGCTATAAAGCCTAAAACCACCAAAAAACCCTCTAATGGCCCAAAATGTTCAGAACAGAGCTTCCGACATACATACACCAGTCTCTTTAACTTCTTTCCTTAAAAACGCAAGTATAAACTCTCCTTACCCTGACTTTAGCTACAGGCCCAGGCTATATGAGTATATTCCTCCATCGGTGAAGAGAAGAGAGGATTTCCTTTCTTTTTACCTTTCATGACAGATCAGAAACAAAACCCTCAATACTTAATTCATGTAAGCTTATCAACAACAAATGGCATTTGACCACGAACAGTTTCAATAATTTGACGTTTGTTCTGTCCTCGTCACGCGAGGAAGCTCTAATCGTCTCTAGTTTCTATGCTTACACGTGGCAAGTCATCTCCCTTCTGCATCAGCTCAGGTTACCAAGCCGAGAAGGTAAATTCCTCTCCAACGTCAAACTAAGGGGATTTTATTCTTGAAAAGTAATACAAATTAAACAAAACCATATAAGGACAACAGGAGTTCTCAAAAACTTTCTCACTCAATTTAGTCTTTCTCAGCAATTCATAGGTTCGTAAGTAGTCGACACGTCAAGAAACAGCAGTAGAAGGAAGAAAATTAAGGAAAAAGCAAAGTAAGATTTCATCTTCGTAACTGCACCGGGACCGGCTCGATGAGAAGACGCCACAAAAAGAAGAACGCTCACCCGTCTCTGAAAATCTAGGCTCACAGACAAACTCCGCTAAGGATGGATCTCCTGGATGAGATCCTTCCTCAACAGCAGTCAGCTCTTAAATGAGGTTTCAGAGGGGTGGAGGCTGGCTCCGTTCCTTCCCTTCCCACAAGTAAATCGCCTTCACCTGTGCTCCCAAGTCTGACCCGGTCTTCTCTTCCAGCTGCTCAATCAGCGGTTCGGGCCCTGACTTGAAAGTCCCCTTACAGTCATGCAAATCTCAGTGCTTACGATACAAGCTGTTCAGACTACAGAGACGCACCGGCCTCAAGAGGTCAGACAGAGCTGCTTCCCAGAGGGAAGCGGAATTGCTTATCCTTCTCAATGTTTCCCCAGAGATGAGATCCCACAAACGTCGCTAGCCTAGCAAAAGTGCACAAAAACGAGACAAACGAATTCCGAGGAAGAAAACCGACCGCACCGGTCGGTACTGCCGGGGAAAACGACTGTGGAGATGGACGGGCCGACAGGCTTCTCCCTTGTTCTGTTTTTAACGGTAGTCTGATAAAGTAAGACCTTCAAACATAACAGCACACGTCTGAGCTCGCGGTCTGACTCGCCGAAGCCTCTTCTCAATTATTTACGCTCACATAAAAAGCTAAATCTGAGGTTCCCCTTAGAAAAGCCGAAGGAAGAATTTGCTCGCTTCCCAGACAGGACAACCATCTACCTCTTAAGATAAATTCGCTTGCCATATCCTCAGGAGCTAACTAGTTTCCAACTAATCTGATTACCAGATGAAAATTTGCAATGGCAGTACTCCAATTCAGACTATTTTACTATTTTTTCTAAAAAACAAAAAAAAATAGGAAAACTAGGAAAACACCCTTTTACGTGGCCCCGGTTGTTAACACTGCAGTACATTCCGTGCTCAGAGAAGTCTTATTTTAATTCGCCGCACACAAGATTCACGCCGCTAAGAAGGCCCGCCTGCAGAAACAGACAACAATTTCACAAGAAATACACATACACAAATATTTTATTTTCTCAAATGCTAAATTATTAATGAGCATAAAAGGAACTCCTCAAGGATGCATTTCTCCAGCCCCCCAGCAGTAGAAACCAAACTCAAAAGGCAGGAAAGCAGCATGCAGCGTAGCAATGACCTGCCAGGGAATAAATGGGAGAAAAGGAGGAGGAAGCGAGGGCAGGGGAAACAGGCTTTCCATCTCTCTCGTGTCCCTAAATTTCTGGGTGGGGGCTGTGGGAGCAAAATCTGTCCCGATGTAAGATGAAGAGCGAGTCTGAGACTACCCGAAGAGACTAAACGTGCTCGAGTCCGTGGGGCCTGATAACGCGCATCCCAGAGTCCCAAAGAGACCTCCCGATGCGACAGCCACACTGTTCTTTATCGCATTTGATAAGTTACGGTTGTCAGACAACTCCCCAGTGACTAGAAGAACGTCACGCGCCATTTTTAATAAGCCCCAGCTGGACTCCCGTGCCCAGGCCTGGGGCCCTCGGCATGAGAAATAATGCGGACCTGCTGGAGCGGGTCCAGAGGAAGGCCACAAAGATGAGCACAGCACAGGGCTGCAGCATCTCTCCTGTCAAGAAAAGTTGAGGAAATAGGGTTTGTTTCTCTGAGAGAAGAAAAGGCCTCGTTGTGGGCTTCTAGCACTTTAAGGGAGATTATAAATGGGAGAAAAACCAGCCTCCTACGTGGTCTGTGTAATGCCACCATAGTAGAAAGCATAGCAACAATAAAAGGGTGGCAAAGTCCAAGGCTGCAGCAAACAAGGACAAACCCAAGCACAGGAGCTGCCACGCACGCACGCACGCACAAACAAACAAACAAACAAACAAACAAACAAACAAACACTTCTTACCTTCAGGAAGCCTCCGGTAGGCCAGAATCTCCAACAAGGTGCCCTCACTTCCAATGCCAACCCTTAAATGAAGTCTGGGAAGGGGTGGATCCTGGCTGCATCCCTTCCTGTCACTCAGCTGCATTACGTGCACCTGAGCTCCCCTGGGTCCCCGCCTTCCTGCCAGGTGCTCAATCACCGGTCCCAGCCCTGACTTAGCATTTCCGCCACAGCCTAATAGTGACAGGACAAAGCGGAATAGCTTTAAACTACAAGAGGGGAGATACCAGGAGGCAGGAATTTTTTACTCGGGGTGTTGAGGCATTGGCACGGGATGTCCGGAGAAATCGTGACGGCCCCGTCTCCGGAGGCGTTCGAGGCCGCGTTGAATGGGGCTCCGGGCAGCCCGACGGAGTGGGTGGCAGCCCTGCCCGTGGCACAGGTGTTCGAACTAGATGATCTTTAAGGTCCTTTACCATCCGAGCCACGCTATGATAGAAATGGATCAACAAGCTAAGCCTTTTTTTTTCTTTTTCTTTTTCCTTCACAGTGTATGATTGCATACAAATACAACACTGTAAGCCGTTCCTAAGTTAAGAGCAGAGCGCCGCTTTGGTTTTCGATCGGGTTTCCTTTTCATCCAATTTTTTCCAGCTTTGGAAAAGTATTCCTTGTACAAGCACTGCGTCTGTATGTCCGGCAGTTTTCAAGTCCCCAGCAAAGCAAAGCGTTCAAGTTACTCAATGATCATGAATTCACGAACGTTCATTAACTTTTTCTAACTACTGTTCCAACAAACAAGTAATAAAATACAGACCACAAACTCGCCTCGAAGCACACCGCCACAACTGGGAGGACTATAAAAGTATTCAAACAAACAAACACAAATGCACAAAACAAACTTACGAAGTAAATCACGTTCTCCGTTGTCAAGTGAAGCCTACACGGGGTACTGCATATCACTGAAGTCGCGTCACTGATGCACAACAGAAGGTTGTCAGTTATCGTGGAAGTCATATTCGTGGCTTTGTTTTGAAATAATTTCTAGGTTAATTGCAAGTGAATACGTACTCACAGCTACTGAACGCTTACCGTCCTCTCAATGTATTCCCTTACGAAAATTGATACTCTCGGCGATGGGAAATAATAGTTTCTCATTTCTAGGCTGTAATTTTTGTACAACTTCAGTCAAACTCAAAATATTGTTCTCGACTAGGTTAGAAGACCTAAGGGCTAGCCAATTTAACTGCTACCTATTTCTTACTCTGGTAGAGATGGACGACGAGAAGGGCGGTTCCGTTTTCTCAGGCGGAACCTGAAAGCGAACTGGCTTCAACCACGACTAGAGCGAAGCTCAAACCTACGTTCAGATTGCTCTATTTCTTTCCAGTGAAGCGGCTGAATGTCTGCGCTGATGCCGTGGTGAGTTAACCGTGGCTAACAGGTGCGCTCCCGCCTGGCCTGGCTCGGTGCCCCTCTTCATTCGGAACTGAAGCTAGAAACCTCTGGGCAACAAAAGAAGGAGGAGATCGCTTACCAGTTCCGTCGTGAGAAAAACAGACTTGGCTAGGGATAACTAATTGACTGTCAGTTAAAAGAAATGATTACTGATTTGTGTAGTAGAGAATAATAACAATAATAAAATAATAATATGCTCTGGGAAAACACTTTTCTTCTCCTTCTTTCCCGAGATTCACCTCTCGCTGAGGATCGCGCTATGATTGCCGCGGGTTATACTCAGATCCTTCTGTGATGGAGTAGACAGCGAAGGATGACGTTGTGTTTTCTCTCCACCGTTCCTTCCTTCTCACTCTTTACCTTTGCTGCAGTGTGGGCATCCGTAGGCTGCCGTCCCTATGAGGCGTACCTGCTTCAGCGGGGGTTCATCCCCGCTGCGGGCAGCGGTCCCGTTCGTGAAGTAACTCCTCTTCCGTCAGTTATGCGTGCGTGGGTTGCCTGCTCCGCTGTGGAACGCCTCCTTCTCCGACCTTCACGTTCCCCCTGCTCCTTTTCACTCGCTTTGTATCCCTGTCACGTTCTTTCTATCCTTTCTTACATTCCTTTTCACAAGCAGCTCCGCTAACAAAATCGTCTAGACCAGGATAGGTCTGACGCAGAGTGGCCTGAAACCAATTGCAATCATCACAGGCATCCCCTGATATTTCACAGAGATCGCTCCCGCTGCTCCCCTTCCTTCCAAAATCTCACCACGGGAACCCAATACAGATACCATTATCTACGGTATCTAGGAGGGGGGAAAAACAAACATACAAACAAAAAAACCACAAACACATTCTTAGCAGGATTTCCTAACAGAAATGAAAGAGTGCGAATTTGATGCGATACTAGAAAGAGTATGGTTTAATATGAGTTGAGAAAATGGATAACAGGGTAGATCGTAGGTTTAGATCCCAAAAACCTTGAAAAATGGTCACTAGCTGTGAGAACACTTTCGCTGGGTCACAGACTGAAAATCAGTGCTATTCCTAATTCACGAATGATGAAACGGTTTATTTTTTCCGCTCACAATCAGTGCGGAATGTTCAGACTCTGACTGCGACTGGAGTCTGCCGGAAGCCAGAGGAAATCCCGATATTAAGATACAATGTGAATTCTGGTTCCATTAAATCTTTACATTTCCAGACTTACTGAATTATAGAATAACAGAATCCTAGAATCACAAGGTTGGAAAGGTCCTACAAAATCCTTTACAAGATCTATCACAAGCTACTACGCCGTATCTCGTAGCGCCTCATCCAGACGCCTGTTGAACGCCGCCAGGGACGGCGACTCCACCGCCTCCCTGGGCAGGCCGCTCCAGTGCCTGACCACTCTCTGAGAGGAAAAGTTTTTCCTTATGTCTAATCTAAATCTTCTCTGGCACTATCGCCGTTTCCTCAGGTCCGGTTTATTGCCTGGGAGAAAAGGCCAAACCCCTCTCCTTCACCACTTCTTTCAGGAAGTTGCGTAATGCAGTGAGGTCTCCCCTGAGCCTCTTCTCCGGACAGAACAATCCCAGCTCCCTCAGCCGCTCCTCCTAAGACTTGCGCTCCGGACCCCTCACCAGTTTCATTGCCCTTCTATGGACGCTTTTTTGTAGTGAGGGGCCTGAAACTGAAAGCGATACTGCCTGTGTCTCCACAGATTCTTCTGGATCTTATGTGGTACGATGCAAAACTACAGGAAAAAATCGGGCCTCGTGAAACACAGGGAACGTAACAGTTAGGGGCACCGGAACGTAACGCATATCGTATAGTAACTGAAAAGGACCACGAGCCATGGCAGAATCTTCTACCGGTTTGCGAACTTTGTTAGAAGAAGGGCCTCTTTCCCATCTTTCCCACCTTCTGGCTTCCGTATTCAAGGTAAGCCACTTCCCAACAAGAAAGTTAGAAAATATCGCAAAAAATTGTCTCGGCGATGTCGGGAAAGATTATTAACGTGACAATAAACAGAAATACTTTCACGTTAGTAAAAAGATTAAGTTAAACTGGTAGGAGAGTTTAAAAACTGATATAAATTGCTACAGACGTACGGCTTTAATCCACCGGGCTAACGTGACAGGAAGCTGATTAATCGACAAGGTTAAGGAAGTGAAAATACACAGCATCTAAGCATACACGGACTTGGTGTCCATCTTTTTTTTTTTTTTTATGGTAACGTTGAAGGATTGTCAACGCTGCAAAACTAAAATGCAAGACATATTTCAGTAAGATTACACTGTATAGCATTTGTAACTCGCTATAGTAGAATACTGCATTTTCCTGTCACTGAAAAGATAGTGAAATGTAATAGTGCAATTATTACAATATCTATAGGCACATTTTCCAATATCAATGGTATGCCATAAACATAACTCATTCCGCTACCGTGTGATTATGTTGAAATAATATAACTTGGTCGTAAATGAAGAGAAATGATATCGAATCGCTTTACCGGCTCGCTATATTGAAATACTAACCGGGAAGATCAGAATTAAACTAGGGACACTTAGTAAATACTGCAGCAATAGGTTTATTCTTTGAAAAGTGTCGATCGTATGTGAAAATGAAACTGCAGATACACTGTAATATTTATCATGCCGGGTACTTCGTTCACATTATAGAAAATAGCCATATCGATGGCAGAAATGAGGTATGAAGTTAGCTTGTGTAGTGGGAAAAATATAATCTGTTGAGATGTGGAGAAAGAACAAAATTCCTCTCTGAACTAAAAACAAGATTTTGGCCCTCAAAATGCCTTATCGTTCAGATGAACCTATGATCTGGAGGAAAAAGACTAAAAAATGAATATATTGAATGTGTTAGGCGTATTTTTTTGTATTGAAAGACACCCCACATAATTCAGACACGTTACAGTTATCTGGCTGCTTACATAAAACGTGTTGAGATAAGCTGCGAGTGAAACAGCTGCGCATGAGGAAGCGGAATCTTATCGGGGTTAAAAGAAAGGCTCTGAAAGATGGGGTCAAGTCGTTCAATTCCTGTTCTTGTCAGTAACGGCGAATTGTTGAGCAAGTCATTCAACTCAGTTTTATTTCCTTCATCTGCATAACAGATATGCTGCCATTAGGTCCCTCACTAGGATGCTAGGGGGTTTAATAGTCTTCACATTGAGGTCCTTCGGCGTAGCGTTCTACATAAACACAGCCAAGTTATTATGACAGATGGCATCACCTTTGAGTTAAGACTGCAACCGGCTTCCACTTATAAATTATTTGCCTTTATAGCTTTGCTCGGTAAGTTGCCCGGCTTAAAATTTGCTATTATTTTTTCTTCCGCATCTGCTTCTGTCGATAAAATTGACAAAGAAAGAAATGTAAGCAGGAAAACAAGATGCCGGAGAGCACGTTCAAACAACGTCAGTGAGCGCGATGCGCAGACTGCAGAAATAATGCCTGCCAAGCTGACTACAGAACTAGGGGAAATCTGGCTAGTTAGCCAGACAGTGCTGCCCTGAAGATTCTCCAGCCGCTGAGAAAATTTAATATCTGCTCCTCTGGTACCACCTCGAGGAATCAAAATGCTTAACGTGGGACGGACTTGTCTGGTGGAGATTATTTAGCAGCAAATCTTCACGTTACCAGTGCTACTTCGGCGGAGTGAAAGCAATCAGATGGAAAATTTTTCTACCAAAAGCCGCAAAATGTAGATGCTCACTTTCTAGATGAGACTACGTAGGATTATAGAAATACAACTTGCCAGTGACCACGCTCAACCAGGACTTCCTTGCACTTGTCCAAGGACAATATCACACCTCTCAGATGATAAAACAATCACTCTTTGATATCACGAAACAGGAAATATCTGAAAGATGCTTAAAACTGTCATATCATTAAATCAAATCAGCTGAAAGATTCTTTGTTACCAACTCTGCGCAATACTCAAATAGTTCGACGGCGATAGAAAAGGTATGAGTATGATCGACATTATGCAGCCCGTACAGAATCATAAAACCTTCGGAGTTGGAAGGAACCATTAAAGGCCATCCAGTCGCATTCCCCTGCGACAATTAGGGACGCCTACGGCTCGATCGGCTTGCCCAGAATCCTGCCTGCGGACAGAAAGTAGCCTTGGGCACGACACGAGACGAACGCAACAGATCAGTGGCAAAGGCTGCAACTGTGTCACACGCGGATAGCATCCCGCAGCCTTCGGGTTTGCTGTGAAAGTAATTCAGCTGCGTGATTCTTGCCCACCTCTAGGCCAAGTCTGGCAAGAGCGGCACGTGCCTGGGGAAAAGACTGGGCAAGAAAAGCGGCGCAAAGCACGTTGTGGGTACGCGCACGCTCTGCGTGAGGGGAGCGTGCACGTCGCCCTCCCTTCCACTTCTCATATGCTTCAGGAAATCGGTGTTTCTCATCTGCTTTTCCTTTCTACCATGGGAGGAGAGGGGCAAGAAAAGGGGGGCAGCCACCCTTCCAAAGCTGATTCAGTCCGATCCTCATCACAGACAAATATCGAAGTCGTGCTCGGGAGACAGAGACGCCCTGATGACAGTCTGGAAAGGGTCCGGCCTTGAAAGGACAGGGCAGATGGAGTGTGTCGGTCCTGCTCTCAACCAAAAGGACGCTGGGAAAAAGGGGGAGCGGAAGGGCTGAGATGTATTGCTTAAAGGGATTCAGAGGAAAGATTTGGAGAGTGAAGAGAATTCCATAAGCACGGACCTAAGTTGTATCGTGCCTAGGAGGCAGCGATTTCACCGGTTTGGGAATGACTCCTCCCATGCAGGAGCCAACTGTGCTGAGGCTGTTGAAGAGATTAACCCCGGGGCAGCTAACGGCCCTCTGCCACCCGACTGAGGTCCTCTCCTCTTGCGATCCCAGTGTTTGAAATGAGTCCTTCTGTCCCCGCAGAGGGATCTCACTGCATTTTTCTCAGCTCAAGTATCAACTTGAATTCACACGCAAACCCGAAGGTAGCTGACATCGAGCAAAATCCGAGACTCTGCGTCTCCATCCACGTTTGCATTTGGCAAACTAGATCCTTCCAGAAACCCTCACGCTTAACAGTTCGTGGGAGTCCTTAGGGACTATGCTGCTACGTCAGAGTGGAGTGTTTCAGCGTTGGGGGAATTGGACCTGACAAACTCCAGAGGATGGCACAAAACTGCGCTGAAACTCAAATGCTGAATAAAGTTAATTCCCAATGAGACGCACAAATTCCAAACAAGCATCCATTTAGGAAACCACAAGCCACTACAGTTCGAGAAAAAACAGATATAGTAAAAAGGAGTAATGTGGAAAGTAATTACAACAAAGGGCCCCACGATGGAGGAAAGGAACTAGAGTGGTAGACTTCAGTGTACTCCGTATTTTGGAAATGCTGCCGTACAGACCATCGCCTCTGAGAAGCTTCATCTCATTACCATTCTTCCCCAAACCAGGATCTCAGCTTGGATTTCATCTTCCGTTGGAGTGAATGTGGCAAAGCAGCACATGGTAGAAATTAGAAAGGAGCCGGTAAAGAGAACAAGGCATCCCAGACGCAGCTTTTTTTCGAAGAGCAATTTCATATATAAATATCTCAGTTTACTACCAAAGCATACGGGAGGTTGCATTTTCTTTTTTTTTTTTTTAATAAAATTTATAACTGTTGCAGAAGCTTTGAAATAAAATAGTTTCGTTAGTCAGAAAGTACTTTTTTTTTCCACCAAAAATGATGTTAGAAAATCCTGGCCCTAGCAGTTGACATATATTTGGATGAAAAAATGAATAGGGCTCCGAGGTTTGAGATTCTCGACATATGTTTGAGATTACACGCTAGAACTTAGATGCTTCTTGAAATTTTTTTCATTATAGTCGTTCACTGATCACTTTACTTTCTCTTTTATAGAAGCAACAGGGTAATTTTACTCAAATATTAACAGAGAACTGCCAGCAGCATCAAGCAGAACTTGAAAAAGTTTAAAAATCACAAACAAACTAGCAGAGTAAAGAGATACACCAAACTGAGCAGTAAAATTTCAAAGTAAAATAGTGAAACTCGCTGTTCTTCTGTTCTAAACTGGAAGCGCTAGAAAATGTTCCTATCCTGCTGCGATGATGTCCGTTTATTAGAAATACCTCTGCTCTAATTAGCTTTTTTTTTTTTTTTTTTTTTAACTACAGCACAAGGATCAGGCACATTACGCCACAGCAGCGCAGCCTAATATTGGAAAGCACCCTTCAGTCTCAGCCAGTCTGCAAAACCACGTGAACCTGCGGCTTGCTGACGGTGCTGCAAGGGTTTACGCAGTGCATGCCACTGCCTTATCTGACAGGGAGAGATGAAGTACTGCCAGCCTGCGTATTCTTTCTCTTGGAAAAATATCGCAAATCAAATTATTTTCCGTTGCTGTGCAAATCCTTTCACCTCAGTTGAGCGAGCTATTATTTACTAATGTACAGTTCCTGGGACCGGTGCTCTTTAGCATCTTTATCAGTGACATCGACAACGGAATTGAGTGCACCCTCAGCAAGTTTGCTGATGACACCAAGCTGAATGGTGCGGTTGACGCGGTGGAAGGAAGGGATGCCATTCAGAAGGACCTCAACAGACTTGAAAGGTGGGCCCGGGTCAACCTGATGAGGTTCAACACGGCAAAGTGCAAGGTTTTGCACTTGGGCCGGAGGAATCCCAGGCATTTGTACAGACTGGAAGGAGCGGTCCTTGAGAGCAGCCCTGCGGAGAAGGACCTGGGAGTCTTGATAGATGAAAAACTTAACACGAGCCAGCAGGGTGCTCTCGCAACTCAGAAAGCAAATGGTATCCTGGGCTCCATCAGAAGAGGGGTGGCCAGCAGGGACAGGGAGGAGATTGTCCCTCTCTACTCTGCTATTGTGAGGCCCCATCTGGAGTACCGTGTCCAGGTCTGGAGCCCCTAGTATAGGAAAGACAGAGAGCTCTTAGAGAGGGTCCAGAAGAGAGCCATAAAGATGATCGGGGGGTTGGAGCACCTCCCCTATGAAGACAGGCCGAGGGAGCTGGGCTCGTTCAGCCTGGAGAAAAGAAGGCTGCGGGGTGACCTCATTGCAGCCTTTCAGTACCTAAAGGGAGCCTACAAACAGGAGGGGAATCGATTCTTAGAAAGGGTAGATAACAGCAGGACAAGGGGAAATGGTTTTAAGTTGAGGGAGGGGAGATTTCGGTTGGATGTCAGGGGAAAATTCTTTCCTATGAGAGTGGTGAGGTGCTGGAACAGGCTGCCCATTGAGGTTGTGGATGCCCTGTCCCTAGAGACGTTCGAGGCCAGGTTGCATGGGGCCCTGGGCAGCCTGGTCTAGTATTAAATGGGAAGGTTGGTGGCCCTGTCTGTGACGGGGTGAGGGGAGCTGGAGATTCATGATCCTTGAGGTCCCTTTCAACCCGGGACATTCTGCGATTCTGTGATTCTGTGATCTTTCATGTGCCCCTGTCCTTGATGACTGCAAACCGGGTTTTGGCTTTCCAGCACTTTCAGAAAGATGGCAAGCTTATTTCAATTGTAGAAAATGCAAATGTTCCGCTTGCCTCTTCCACTTTGGATTTTAGAGACATGTAAATATTTCTGAGAATTTGGGTACGGGGCCGATTTTTCACTGCTTACTTTATGTTAGGAGTACAAGTGGAACAGCCAAAATAATGAAAACCAATGATATTACCTTGTAAATTACAATACTTAGAAGAAGAAAATGATTAAGTAAAATATAATAAAATAAGCAGTAGAAAAAGACATAAACCGTGGAAAAATATCTTGGCCACTGTCCTCTAAACAGTAAAACACCGATTTCAGAGTGAAAATTTTCTTTGCCTATCGCTTGAGGTAGTTGAGAGATGCTGTCCAACCATTCCGAGGCGAAAGATGTGGGGACTGAAGAGGGTGGATTGGCACTTGCCCTGAGAAATGTTGTCACGAGTTAGCCACATGACGCAGGGTTCTTGTGCCAGGAAGATTTCATTATTACTGTTATGATCGTATCATGATGTGTATCTCTGTATCTGTATCTGTGCTTATTCTTCTAAGGAAGCCTTTTTATATTCTAACACAGGTATTCAGTGCATTTCCGCTAACAATCCATTGGCTAGAAAGCAAGCAAATTCCACGACAAGTCTTCCTAAACAGCAGAGAGCTTTTCTTATGCCTAGGTACACAACACCCCTGTTTATTCAGACCTTCTTATGCCTAGGTACACAACACCCCTGTTTATTCAGACCTTCTGTCTCCTTTCCAGAGCCTCATTATCAGTGAGTTGACATTCGATGAGAGCGAGCTGACCTCTCCGTCTCCTACAAAATGTCACTTATGGACTCTGGGTACAGGGCTCAGATCGTTCCAACAATTGTTCCCGTTTCTTTCATCATCTTCCCTGGCCTGAAAAAAGCTGGTAAAGGTCCAGTCCAATTTCTGTTTTCAATGTGCAGTTGCCAATGTGACTTCGGAGAAGAACTGATTACTCCAGAATTTTATAGTAAAACGAAACTATCTTAGAAAACAAGAATAACGACTTAAAATCATACCCCAATATCATTCTGAGGCGACGGCAGTCGGAATTTTTATTTCGGAACGTGGAAAGATTTCACCCATACCACTTAGGAATTGCATAAAGACAGGCGAGCATCACCTCACAGAGTTGCCGATACGGTTTCCTAGAGGCACGTGCCTGTCTATTGACATCAGTCAATGAATGCTGATTTAAGTGTCCCTAGGAAAAATACGGTCAGTCACCAACTGCGTCTTGAAGAAGCAGGACAAAGTATTCCCTTGCACTGGCAACTTTCTTCGTGCCTACAGCCTTCCATCCTCCTGCCTCCAAAATATCAATTTACTTTTTTTACTTCATTCTTTAGCTACACCTGCCAGCTTTGGATCTTGACTTATCAACACAGAAGGTAACAGTAAATACCTACTGTCTTCCCTGAAAACAGGTGCATAGTATCAAAGCTCAGCCCGACACACCGTTCAAATATGTGTGTATAGGCGTGCGTGTATGTAAAGACAAGTGCTCCACTCAAGCATTATTAGCCTAATTTGCATGAAGAAATTTACACCATAAAATGCTCCCCGGCTAATAGCATTTAGAAATCTACCAGAAAGCAACAAAGAAAGGGCCGGAGTTCCACCAGAAATGTAATAATAATGACATAGTTGCAAGGCTGCCACAAAACAACGCAATTCAGAGTTCTCCGGAATGTTCAATATTGCAGTGAAAAGCACAAACTGTAGTTCAAATACGTCTTCGCTATAAATGCATTGGGTCATTTACCTTAACAATGTGAACGTGCTCTCATTATTATGTTCAACTTGATTAGTGTGTAGTCTAACATTTAAAAGTGCACTTCAGATGGAAGAAGATATGAATGCATGATTGGTTCCTAATAAATTCAGCAATCCTCTAATGAACTGCAAGGGATCTAGAAGAAATTGGTAGACACTACATATAGACTCAGAACCAGAGAAAAAAAGTGATAACAGCGTGAACAAGAGCAGAAATTCCTGAATTCATTTATACATTGTGCTGTAACACTCCTTGCTATCTGAAATAACAGGAAATAGGAGGGTGTACAGTTCTAGGATAAAGAAATTATCAGAAATTTGCTGGGGAAAGGATTACTGTTATTGAAAGCCCACGTGTAAATCACCACTCTGGCTGATACGGTTTGAAGCCATGTTACACAGCTCTTGTAACAGAGCAGGAAAACAATGGAAACCATAGAAGGAGGCTTTCAAGATTGTAATGCTTTCTTTTTCTATGATATCGTAACGGTTAGGAAAAAAAATACAAAAAAAACCCCAACACACTCACACAAAAAAGCAGAAAACCTAAATCCACACACACAAAACACACTTCTACAATAATTTGCTCACCCGGGGAAGATGTGCCTCATCAGAAGTTAACAGCAGGATCATCTACTAGTAGCAGGATCTCTCATGAAAGCTGCAAATATCAAACAGGAGCAGCATAAACCTAACGACTATCCGTCTACAACCTCACTTGCCAAAGCTGTGCTCTCTCCCAGGAAACAAAGAAATAGACCCGATCAGTCCACATCCAATTTGTAGCAGCAGCAGTGGAATAAATGGTACCCAATTCAGCATCAACCCGACAACAAGAATAGCGAGAGCAGGGTTAGCAGTGGTGCTCTTCAGAGTAGAGTCAACATCTCCGTTCAGATGTGAGAAGAGATAGGTAGAGACCTGATTTTCTCCACAATAGAATGGCCAACAGGACAGAACACTGAGCTTAAGGAAATAAGGCCTTCAATGAGGCTCCGCTTGTAGCTTTGCATTAGTTACGTCATGCCTCAGTTTTTCTCTCTGTAGCTTAAAATTGTTTGAGAATCTCAATTGAAAGCACTCAATACTGTGTAATGCTATTGAATGTTCACCACTGTCATTGTTACAGGAAAAACAGACAGCAGAGTATCTTGCATGAGACAGAATACTTGCAGAAAGTACCTGAACTATGGGAAAAAATACAGATTTGGATAACAAACTACAGATTTAGCTGAAGAGTAAATAGAAGACACGAAGAGTCTGCATGTCCACGTGGCCTATCATGGACATGCAAAGAGAACAGGGTACGTGACTACCTTTGTGTGGTAGGGAACCATCAGTAGCAAACGCGCTGTCTTCACATTCCAAGCAGCCAGGTTTCTGAGGAGACGGTGACTTTTCTTTCACTCAGAAAAAGGCAGGAATAGATATTCTGCAATAATTTCCTGTGAGAACAACCTCTTTTTGTCTGAAATCTGCTTTTGTTTAGTCTGCTTTGAAGTGGACTATGTTAGGCTGCAGAAAGCATTCAAGTGGGAGAAGAAAAAAAACAAAAACAAAAAATCAACAACAACAACAAAAAAGAACACCAATCCTATAAAAATAAAAAATAAAAAAAAAGAAAAAATAGAGGAAAAAAAAAGAGTCCAGTGTGGAAAATGTGGGAAAGCTATTTCAATTCACACCCCCTCCTACTTCACAAAAGCTTCCTCTGCCAGGTGAGCCCTTCATTGCTGGTGTGACTGAGGATGTCCACACACACCCAACTGCAGACTTCTGAAGAGGTTAGACTAGATACAATCAAAGGTGCAACAGCTCAGCTCTCCCAGCCCCCTCGCATGGTTATATTCCGCTTCTCCGGTATTATCAAACCGCTTTCTACACCAAGCTAATGTGGGCAAAAACTGGGACATTCTGCTTCCACGTGCCACATTTGAAGAAACAGGGCTTCGCTCCAGAGGAACAATCTTTCATCTGCCTGGTAAGAAAAAATGTTTTCTATGCTGCCTGTGTTTGTGGCTGAATATTTCTATAAACTGACTAAATAACTGCAAACGTATCAACTTAACAGAATAAGTAAATAAATAATAAGCAGCAAAAACAAGCAAACAAAAAAACCCGAAATCCTAGACAAAATCCTTTCATAGCATCCTTTCTGACACTCCTTACAAAATGGGTATGTCCTTCTCTGTTGATAAGCGGAATACAAAAGCCCAATGAATACAGTGCATGTCTAAAGAGGAGGAGGATGAATGTTGCAGCAAATCTGGTGTGTGGCTTTGGGGAAATTGCTCAATGACTTGGTCTTCCTTTCTAGATAACAAGACTGATGATTGGTAATGATACAGTAGGATGACAAGCTCTGTCTAAGGGGTCAGTGCTACCACTATTACTACTTCTCAAAACAGAAAAATAGGTCAAAAAGGTCATCCGCTCCTTCAAGCCATCTCTCACAAGCAGAGATGCGGGTATCCTGCCTGCCACTCAAGTGGAATTTTAGGTTTTGTCCACCTTCCATTTTGTTAAAGCCTTCACATCTCTTTGTGGCTTTACATTTTGCGATAGTTTCTGGGCTGAGGCAAATTGAGCGGATCAGGTAACTACAACTGCCAATAATGACATCCACAACAATACCAGAGCCCTTGGTATCTTTCAGCTACTGTGCCCTGGCTGTGGCTGCAGCTACGCTGTGTCTCCTCTTACCAAACCTAGTTTTTAGGACTCACAGGAACCCACTAGGCGTGTGAGAACTACTGGCTTTGCAATCGGCTGCGAGGGAGCAAAAAATCATCTACAAAAGAAAAGCTTATCTACTCACATTATAGTCTCATGCATTTTACTACGTGTTTACTGTCAGAACATGTTGCAGTTAATATCTGAATATCTGCCAGACTGTTGACAGACAGAATATGATGTATCCGAAGATTTTTTTCCTTGAAGTGACAACCGCTACTCTGTAAATACCGCTTGCAATAATAGAAACACTAATTTGACGCAGCTATATACTTTAAAAAATATTTGAAGATTCCCTACGTTTTCCATTCCTTGCAATTCCAATCAGCAAACACGACCATCCACGCCTAAAGCTGCTTCAGTATGTTTTAAGATAGACAAATTACAGGAAATATTTAGTTCATTGCTGTTGTTACAATGGTGCCTTGTTGTCCAGTGCTTTTAGATCCGCCTCTTTCCTCTTAAAAATCCAACACAAATGTAAAAACTCCACACGCGTCGTGACAAAGGATGCTGAAGGCAATCAGATTAAGGGAGCACTGTGGGAATCTGATAAACTTTTCCAGCTAATTACAAGGCTCTCAACCAGGTAAACAAAAGAATACGAGACAAACAAATGGAAGAACTCCAGATTCAAGTCACGCTAGAATTTTCCCTAGATTTCACAGTACAATTTCTTCACTCCCCAGGTCTTACACAGCATGTTTAAACTTAGACATCGCTAACTTCGAAATGATCCATATACTACAGGGGACTTAACTGGCACGTATAAGGCATCCTAGGGCATTCTCTGCAGTATTTCTTGTTTGCATCTCCTGAAGCCCAATTCTTCAAATGGCTACATCAAAATCATTACATCCAACTGCTGTTGAAGTTTTCTCATATTTCCCTGTCATTTTAGGGCGCACTGTGAGATAGCGCTCGATTATGTAATGAGCATCCCCAAATAAAGAAAAATGCTACTCAAAAAAGCCTCTTTATCTTTATTGTTTCTGCTAGCGTGCCGATCATACATCCATCCCATTTAAAAACAATGAAACTATGAAAATTATTTATTGTGGTTTATTTGTTGGCTTTTTTTTTTAGTAGAACTGTGTATAGAAGGGTCATTTTATGCCTTAATTCCTTTAAACTTGCACGTAGTAAAGTAGAATAAATGTACAATTGCAGGATGGCAAAACACAGCCACCAGAAATTCTTAGACTCCAGTCAGCCCTATTCAACTCTTTTTTTTTCCCCTTCACTGAGCTTTGCATAAAGCTAACCCAAACCCACATGGATTTCTATAATATCCAAAAAGAATGACAATGAGTGATGTGATGTAGGTGGAAACTGCCTGAAGAAACCTAAATTGTAACAGGAAAAAAAATTGACATTTTAGATTTTAAATGTTACACAGTTTTTATAAAGATTCAGTCAATTTATTTTATTTATTCTAATGAAGAGCATTACAACTGCTTTACTGCACTGAAGCAAGCATCGATCACACCATTAATCACACCTTGTGAATAGTCACAAATCAAGTTCTAACAGCAAGCACTGAATCAGGAGCAATGAAGCATAAACTCCTTCACAATTTATGATCTCTCCAATTGCATCTTTTCAACCATTAAATTGCAAGATACCATAAATTTTTATCTTCTTCACTTCAGTCACATTATTGATTCTGCCTTGTGAAATATAGAATAGCTGTAAATCTAGGCTATTGAATTAAATTTAAAGTCTTGACTTCAGAAAAGAAACCCAACACACTGCCATGGCTGTTAATTTACACTGAGGAACAAATGATAGAAACATTAAAATTTAAATGGACAACAGGGACTTCAAAGAGCCATAGTTCTGTCAATCCTAGTCCTTGTCAACCTTGAGGGTTTTTCTTTAAACCAAATTTTAGAACGCAAAACATAATAAAATACAAATTCCAGGTGGATATTAAACAGATAATTCTAGCAAACAAGTAAATGATGAAGAGGCTAAATCAAATAAGAGGGTAATCAAATGTTTAGGCTTAAACTTAGCCCTAAAATAATCGCACTGAAATCAGCACAATGTACTTAACTATAAGGCTGTAGTGTTTTAATACAAATAAAACAGGTATGCTAGTGACAGCACATCCTTAGTCATCAAGTCCCTAGCGAAACGGCAGATTGCCTTAACGTGTCTGCAGGATCCTCTCCGGATGCCTCGGCCAGTACAGGCAGATTCTTCAGGTAACCACACGTACACCAGACTTCAAAAGAAAGATCAAGTGAGTTTGGAACCTCTCTGGATGAGCGGAAACAATAAAAACAGATAGAAATGGAAGTTGCCAAAGAGCTGGGAAAATATTAACGTAGATGTGGAAAAGATCACGTGCTGGAACACAGGGCCTGAGCAGATGTCTCTATGAAGGGCGCTACGTCACGCTGCTATGGGCTGCCCCCGTCAGAGGTGCCTGGCCAAGGCCAAAGGTCTGCTGCTGGCTGCTGCTTCTCCACACGGCTGGGCTTCACAGGTGCCTGGGCTGAGCTCGCAGTCTTTCCTGCACCTGAGATGGAGGCCTCTCAGGAGGGCTGGACTTCTGCTGCATTGAACAGCGCTGCGTCCTACAAGTTCCCTGCTTTCCAAAGGAAGCCTTCATGTTAGCGTGGCAGGACAGCCCTTCTCCATTTCTGTCCTAGTGAAAGAGACCTAGTCCCAGGTACACAGCTCCGTGCCCTGACACGCGCTCTCCCTGCACAGAGTGCTAAGCTGGCTTCGCTGAAAGCTTAAAGAGACATATCTGTTATAAGATTTATAAGACACAGGGGCTTAAATCAGATTTCTGGCACAATACTTACGTGAATTCTTCCCTTAGGAAAAGGCCATAGAAATATCTGCTGACACAAGGAAGAGGCAGAGCAGTCAACACTCCACCTTGTCGCACTGCCCAGCCACGCTCTGTGCAATTCAGCCCCCATCCGAAAGAAGAGAAGCAATGGACTACTCTCCCTCCAGGAAGCCGGGTGCTGACAGCTGCGAGCTCTCAGCTCGACTTTCTGGGTGGAAACAAACACCAACCACTACCAGCCAGCCCCGTTGGGCAAGTGAGCGGAAGGGTGACGGAAGGAAAGCTGAGGGCACACAGTGTCAGTGAGACCTGGCAGAGTTGGAAGCCCTCTCGCCTTATCAGGTGCACGGGGCATAGAAGGGGGAATTTAATGGCCAGGAGCAGTTCCAGGAGGTTCTGTGCCAGGAAGAAGCTCCCAAGCGATTGCTGCATGCTCTCTCGCCCACTCCTCGCTGCTGGGCTTGGAGGAGGTGAGAGTGGAGACAAAGGTGGAGCAAGTCAGATGAGACTGAACAAAGGGTTCAATCTAGGTGATAGGAAAACCAAGGCCTGCTAGCTCAGGCTCTGTTGATGTGTTTGGAAGTTGCCTATGGGTATTCAGTTATCTCTTAAGCCCAGCCCTACCTGCATTTAATCGCGTAAATCAAATAAACTAAAGGGGTGGTCTAAAGAGTCTGCAGGATCAGATGCTGGAAATGAAGGGTGGGACCGTTTCTTATTTGAGTGCCTGTTCAACATTAAACTCCCTTTCATTTCCTCCCTTTTCCAATTTCTCATCTCCCGTTTTCTATGTACATTAAAATTTTGCCATATGTAGATTTTGCGACAGTCGTTATGCTTTTACCTCAGCCTGCCATTGTCTTACCTGCATATGAATTTGAGATTCAAGAGCAACACAGCCCTTAAGGAACCAAAAAGTTATAAATACAAAACTATTTCAAAGCTCACTTTGTTTCTTTCTGCACAACCAACCGGTGGTACTGCATTACTTTATCGTACAATATCATACAATAACAGGTCATACCATTTCAGGCAGAAATGTTTGTTGGCACCGCATTTTGCAGAAGAAACCAGAATTTACGTGAAAAAGATAAAAAAAAAAATCCTACAGACTGCAGAAAGCAGTGTTGTTGACTTAACGTTACACCTGTATGCACAATAAGCTAAATGCTCTGGGATGCTGTTTTTCATGGGAGAAATAAGTTCTCATTGCTTGGGATTGATATTGCCATAATGAGAACTCAGTAACTCGATGCCGTGTCACCATCCCCATAGTGCCAACAACAAACATCTCCATCCATCTTTTCATCAGAATAGCTTCTGCTTTCCAAGGAGACCAAGGAGAAATGCACTTCAGTGCTGATTGAAGTAATGCCCTCCTTCTAAGCTAAGCCACTTACGAAGTACTCTAGAAATTTAAGTGAGATTGTTTGCAGTGACATTAACAACTAAATTATGCCAAAAAAATGCTGTTCTGTAGATTCCATATCATGCCATTGTCATTCTATGGGCTTCACAGTTCTACTACTCACAGAGCTGCTTTGCTTGAATGTCCGTGCTTTGATTTCCAAAGCTCCCTGAATCAAGCAGTACCTATCCAAAACATGCTGCTGTTCCTATTATTGTATTAAACTGGAGAGGAATATCCACTCCCCTTTTAAAATTTGGATCTTTATCAGCCCATGGAATAAATCTGTATTGGGTCGCACAGTACATGGAAAGTAAACTGCATTGTTCTTTCTTTCTTGCTCCAACAGTTATTAAATTCCATACGGTAATCAATTAGATAGGAAATCCAGCAAAGACTTAGCGTAAGAAACGTGCTACTTTCAATAAATATTTTTATGGAATAGCACAGTAGAGCTGACTAACCTTGGAATGTTCATAGGCTCAGCTTCACATCCAGAAGTTTGAATCCTGTTGTATAATTTACCTCAAACCCTTTTGTCTTGTTTTGGTGTGAAATTTAGTTTATAGAACTGAAGGAGAGACACGTATATTTGAAGCTTTTATGCATCCTGTTGTTGATAGAGTCAGAAATTTCCATGATCACAGTTTCTTTCATTTAACTTCCTGTTTCAAGCAAAAAATAAAAAGCACCATCAACCAAAACGCCAAACTCCAACTGTGAATAAGCACAATCCTTCAGGAATCGATACTGTTTGTCTGTAAGGCTTTTTCAGTTTTGACTGTGAATTCAAACTGAATCCAGGTCATTCGTTTTTCCCATATTACTATAGACCAACCTAGATCAAAAAGAAAGAAGTGCAGTAGGAAGACTGGTCTCCAACTAAACTCTCTGAAACCTTTCACAGCTAAAATTTGGGAGACAAAAAAAAAAAAAAAAGACTAAAATGCTAAAATGACTGACTGAATGAATGAATAAGTGAATACACCAATAAGTACATTTTAAAAGCTAGGGAAGACCTGCCTACCTTCCTACCAAAAACACGCCTGTTGTTCAAAGCACCTACTCAGGAATCTTGAATATCCCTGAAATTGTGTAGCTAATGGAAATAAAAACTTTTAACAACAGAAAACAGTGAGGTAACCTCAGAGTAGAACAGAAAAATAATAGTAACATAGAAAGTTTACTAAAGTACTCACAAACATTTCATTAGCGATAATAAATTGATAACGTAAAATAAAATTAATGAGAAGCATCCAGCACTGTAGCTGCCAAAGGCAGAGCTGGGATTAAGCATTTGAGGACTGTGAGACACGGTATTTGAACTAGTTGTTTTTCCCAGTAAGACTACATGCAAGTTTACTTGCAACAGGTAAAAAAAATGCCTCTGTTGAATTGTGTTGCTAAATCCATAGACCAGGTCCACAGACATCCACCTTTTCTGGGTCTGAACATCATATCGGGATAACACATGTCCACGCTTTCTTCCTCCACACCACGACAAGGACTTAATCCTTACTGGTCTTTACTGTCTGAATCATCTGACAACCTGATACATGAAATCATGCAAATGGCTGCTTTTTCCTCATTATTAATATGTGCAGTACTCAGCGGTATTTGTCTGAAGGAGCGAGAAGGAGGAAGACTGCTAATCAGTGAAAAGGACCGATCCATTGTGGAAAAAGAACAGTTATTTGACTCACATTGCTGGAGAGCAGCAGGTGCCCAGCATACTACAGGTTTTCCGGTGGAGGGCACAGGTCAATCCCTCCAGAGACTATGGTCAGCTTCAACAAACTGTGAAAAGGAGCACACAGCTCTCTTCCAGGAAAACAGGACTCCCCAAATTTTCTTTGGCTTTCATAAGGACTCAGCCTTGCACAAAATCATTCTCAGACCGATGGTTGGGGCTGTTCTCCTCCTTTGCCATATGCAGTCCTACCAGATAGGAATAAGCAACAACAGTAAATACTGTTAGGTATATAATTATTTTCTAAATAATTTTTACAAAATGCATAAGCGGATGTTTCTAATCTGAACTGCAAATTGCTTTTTATGTCTGTGGCAGAGGGAGTTGGAACTTGACCCTCAAAGTCCCTTCCAACTCAAGCCCTTCTATGATTCTAAGCAACAAATTAATTTACAAAAATCACTGGGGATTCTGAAAGTCTTGGCACAGCACTGTTCTTTTAGTTGTTTTTTTTTTCAAATTTGAGGAGGTTCGGTTACATTCTGCAACCTAATCTTTACGAACAAAAACATAAGTCCTATGAAACTGATGTCTGTACAGAGAAATTGCATGGAGATAAAGCAACCCTAAATGTAAAGGAGAAAAAGGCATCAGAATAAAGACACAAACGTAAATCCCTGGCCTGGAAGTTATACCAGATCACATAACAACCATTTCTTGCTCAGAAAGGAGTCTATTTTACTAGCTCTGTAGATCTTTCGAGATAGAACGTGACTAACCTGAAAAATCAGGCAAAAACTTCTTTCGCTTCTAGTGGAAGTATCTTGATCCCAAATAATTTATGGTGCAAGCATTGATTAGGGAATCAATGTATAAATTAGGAGTAAGCATATAAAGGAATACAGGGGACAACAGAAGTGAAAGGGGATCGATGCTTGTCTTTAAAAAGCCTTGTAGTTGAAAAATCATTTCTTCATATGTGACGTTTTAGGGACTTCCGACAGTAGAAACTCTTAGCAGGTTGGTAATGGTGAAATGATGCTGACAGAATTGCAAAGTACAAAATTAATTTCTCTGTGAGTACACTGATGGGGTCTGATCTACTCTTTACTTTTCACTTTGTACATTTTTGTCTGGCTGATTGATATGAGAACACCAAAGTAGTTCACCAAAAATTTCACTGACTTCGAAGTCAGACATTGAAAAGATTCACCATGAAATGTTCAACTTCGCTATACAATGCTCACCGTCTTTGTTCTGGATTGCTTTGAATATACACTTTGTCATTCAGTAAATGTTTTCTTTTGCGCTCAAAACAAACAGCCTTTCTTCATTACCATTGAGAGCTGATGGCATTTAAAGGTAGAGTCATTAATTAAGCAATCTTACACTGAATGTATAATGAAAGGAACATTTTACATCTCAGCAAAGGTATATCAGAATGCTAAGAAAATGTTGTGAATTCTGCAATGGCTGAGCAATGAGTAATATCTCAAAACATCTATTGACCAATAGGTGCAAACACTGGAATTCTAAACGGTGTTAGAGCTGCAGCTTATACTCTGATCAGTATAAATGGGAAAGCGTGACAAAAGCATACGGAAAATCCCTATAAGGATAGAATGTACAGTAAAATTGGAAAACGAGAGGGAGAGTTTCAGCTGGCCACTCAACAAAAGGAGGAAGAGACAGTCTCTTTTATTCTGTAGCATTTGGAGTGTGAGACAGAGTGATGAATGCTTATACTTTAGAAAGAAAGTAAATTAATAAATATAATGTATTTAAGATACAGAAACATGTTTTCTGATAGTATTTTCTGCACAGGTAACAAGAACTCTCTGATTATTGAAATAACACTTTATTATTTTTCCCATTTCTCTACATTTGGTTGTTTGCCTAGCTTTTAACAGCTGAGCGGAAATAAAGAACCTGTAGTCCAGAGTGGAATTGCCAATTAAAAAAAAGAATTTTGTTATAGAACATATGAAAAGGGTAAGAAACCACACCTGTCACTGAAGCATGCCCTCAAATCAGAACTGTGTTAGTAAACTAAAGTCCTCACTCCACCCCTCTCCCCCCCCCACTAAGCTCCAGGCTCTGCTTAGATATAGCCAAGTGGCAGTGACCTTTCCCATATGCCAGAATTAGATTAGCAGTAACTGCAGAATAATATTCTCTGCCATCTTCTACCATTACTGTTGTGGATTTTAAACTGATTCAGAAATTCTATTGCAGAATATTCAAGTATAAACTAAAATAAGCAAACTAGAAATCAGGTGTTAGCATACTCAAATAAGTTTCTGAAGCTGTATATAATAAGTTCTCTGAAACAAGCTGCATTCATGTTGCAGTCTCTCAAGAAGGGAAACCATAGAATGGGAATGAATCTCATGTTTACCATACCATGGCTTTTATGATTTCATACATGAAGTGTGCCTGACTGCTGAAGACTGTTTTCTTATTCAAGAGCATGACAGGCACATACCATGTCTTCAATGGCACTGTACATTTAGTTTCTTGGGAGCAAACTTGCTTCACTGTATAATTAGACAGTTATATTTAAGTGCACCTGCTGTGTCAATGACTCTTCTCCGTGCCTTGACATGTCAAACCTGAAATTAGCCTCTGCCTTCTAGAAATATCTATAGTAAAGGATGAGGAGATGCTTTTCGCTAGGGTCAAATCCTGCAGACGTTGCACCTGAAGCAGTGATTTTGCATTTATACGCACTGACCCGAAAATACATTGATGCAGTGCTTTATTTCCTTTAGCAGAGCGTAGGTAGTGCTCCTTTCTATGCTAGCCCAACTTTACAAGGACAAGTTAGTGCCATGCTCTCACTGGCAAAGCAAATGATTGCAAAGGGTCCACAGGCAGACATGCTCTTTCTATGTTTCAGCTCTCTCCTGTATAACAAACACTTTTGAACAGCAAGGAAAACTTGGAAATTCTGCTCTTGCTGTTACCTGTACAATATGTACAAATGTAACAAGTGTACACATCAAGGAGGATGATAAGGTTTGCTCATCGTGAGAACCAATCCAGCCTTGCATAAACCCCCAAAAAAGCGGAACGTAAAAAATAACCGCTAACAGCATCTTTCAAATACTGATGAAAGAATGGAAGAAATGACAAACAGTGGGAGTTTATACCTATGCTATAACTCCTCTGTTGAATCAAATGATAGAACTTCACCTAGCATATTTACTTCCGTTTTATTGTATTAAACTACAGGTGGCGTTCCTGAATTACAGCATAAAGCTACAAGTGCTGTGCGCCCCAATTCCCATTGACTCCCAGTGGAAGGTAAGGATGCCTAGAACTTTGCAGGGTGTGAGTGCAGCATGTTCCTTTGCCTGCTTCTGTTCCCAGATCTCCTGTGGCAGAATCTCCTAATGTATATTCCAGATGGCTTCTGTTTGAAGTGCCATTCCCCCCAACCCTGGCTGCTAATAAACTCCCTACAGATTACAATCTGGTGGTTGGGAATTTCTGCTTTGGTCTACAGCAAGGAACTCTCTAGCTATTTTTAGTCTTTGTGTTGGTAGTTACAGCGTTATTACACAGACCCACTGAATTAACTATTTCTGTGAGACATCAGTGAACTGCTGTACTGAACAGTGTCCTTAAAGATTAGAAAAGCCATCGCTTTGACTCTATGTATTTATTGCCAGTGAGATGAGTGAAATTCACAGGCAGCAACAAAACAAACACACCAGAAAGGTGCAATACAATTTTTATCTCCTATCCGCTGCAAGAACTAGTCTCGCATTCAAGTACAAACGAAACCACCTGACTGTGTTGGCTCCCTTTCAACACTCCAGTCTCCCTGACTTTGCCAAAGAAATGTTCCGAGTCTCACACTGTGAATGACAGAATATATGACTCCAGTGGCCCATAAAAAAAAGCAGAGAAAATGTAAAGCTGGCAAACAATGTCATCTACTGGCAACAACTGCATGACTTGATAAATCTTTTCTGTTGTTTCTGCTCCAAAGGTACGGCTTTGAGACTAGAAATATTTGTAACTGCATCCATGCGCTACAACTAAAATATGCTCTCCTATTTCGTATCCGTAACGAAAAAATGGAGGGCTAATTTCACACCTGACATACAGGTAGGACTTGACAGAAGTCAATGGAACTGCATCATTTGCTGTGAGAATAAATGCGACCTGAAGTTCTTGTTTCATTTTAAGTTGTCAAGAAACGCCCAGTGCTAAAATTAGCTTACAGTAGAAGTCACATGGTGGTAAGAATAAATCTCTTCCTGCTAGTTCTGTGAAGACGCCTCTGGCTGTGAACCGTTGCCATCTGTGGGCAATAATCCTGTCTATCTAATAAATATCAGTCAAAGTCATAAATTATGTGAGGCTACAACGTATATTAGAATAAAGGAATAATGACAGATGGCAGGAAGCCCATGAAGTCACTGCAGGGGTGAATGTAAGAGTGCAAAATGGAACTGCGGGGAAAGGTAGGTACACGCAGCCTTCAGAATACTTTGCTAAGAGCAAACAAATGAATAAACTGAAACATACAGGTAAACAACCATTCTACGTGTGCTACCACCTCACAGAAAACGAAATGCATGCATATCTTTCTTTCTAGTTATAACCACCTATGCCTTTGCACAGGGATTTGGGAGCCACATAGCCTAAAAGTTTTGGAGAGAAATTGTTTTCAGGGACTATGTGATGCCCCATGTACTTTTTTCTGTCTGGAAAGTGAAAAAAGCCCAAAATGAAGCAAGCAGGACAAGAATATGGATGGAAAATGTCTGTTACAAACAGCAATAAAATTTGCCTGTCTTCTGCGGTGCTCCTCTCTGGTTCCTCTCAGGCACCACAGCAATCAAACTGGAATATATGATACCAGATTCCGAAACAATTAGAAAGTCAGATTACGGCTCATTAATCTAGCAAGCATCTTTAGATTCTGGAACCTGATCTTCCTACCTTAAATCTCTCTATACTTTTAAAAATGAAAAACACTTTTCAGTTTAAATTTAAACTGTCTTCTCCTAGCAAACTACCTTGATGCTGTCATTCACCTGGTAATTTATTTAGGCTCCTGCCTAAATCAAATAAATTCACATAGACAATGTCACCTCTGGATGCTTTAGATAAAGATGTTGCTTAAAAATAATTTCAAGCCCCGGGAGTCACAATGGCACACCTTTGTAACTTGGTACTTGATAGAACCTTAACAGAAGAAGTGAAATCTCACTGCCGCTGCTCCCTGCTCGTTTTTGAGTAGCTGCACCATTTGTGTGAGCAAGGTCCATGGAGTACTCCAGTACAACTAGCTAATTGTTTGTTCGTTTGTTTTTTCCTAAAACCACAGTGGTGGTTTGCCAACCGAACATGAATCCTTCTGCCCTGCATATCTTGCACAATACGCATTGAAAGAAGAGAACATCCTGATGATTTCTCAGGTCTACTGCTTATCACAGATTTTCATCAGCTCGACATACATGATTTTCTGTGCCTCTAGAAATTTTCTTTTCTGCATCTAGATCAAAGCATTCCCATGCCCCACTTAAAAACATCCACATTAGTGGGACTTAAAACTCTTCTTTTGAATGTGAGATTGTATTTATTCAGTATTAACTTTCAATCACTTGGGTTAAAGAACACTGACAAATATGTCAGAGGGAATTCAACCTTAACGGAGCCTTTAGTGTTTGCTATGATTACTGTAGTCACTACTGGCAGGTTTTGTACATTGCTGACATCTCACACTTCTCGCGGTAGAGCACAGTCTCACTTGTATTACTCAAGACACTGATCTGAAGTCATTGGAGGCTTGCTTAATAGGCACTGAAATGCAAATCCCCAGCATACTTCAATGTTTGTTTATTACATGGATTCATCAAGCACCAATTCAATTTTTATAAATCTGACACTATTACTTATGTGTAATCACATTAAGAATGAGATAAACTGCAAGACTAAAGTCTCATCTGCACGAAGGACCCAAATTACGTGTGAAAATCTAATGCTTGCGTTTCAGTAGCACTTACGGTAACTGAAATCTTTCAAAATCCCTTCAGAAGAATGAAATATCAACAGTTATCAAGACTGAAGAATGCACTATTATTATTGTCTAAAAAGGAAATAATACATGGGAGTTTTGTCAGCCTTCTTACAGTAAACAAAATGCGCTGGAACATTCAAGTCAATTTCACTGGCTGGGAGAGTAATCACTGTCCAGAAAATTAGGACGACATTCCTGACTGAAGCACAAATTAACTTCACCGCGTTCCAGAGATGAGCGATTAGACTTCAAACCCTACTTAGCAAAATCTGAGACATTCGCTAAGGGACAGGTGATGGTTTTAGGCAGTCACAAATCTCCTCCTAGGGCACTGAGATCATGTGGTATGTTTAAGTCATCTGGAGACTAAAGGGAAAATTCATAGCCATCTGCCCCCTATTCACACCAGCCAGCAGGTGGAAGCCAGTCCAAAGTACACACAGATAGATATTAAAAGACATGGTCATGGCTGCTGCTGTGTCCTCATACTTCTGAGGGAGAAAAGGAGGCAAAAATTTTCCAAGCAAAGCTTTGGAAACCTCCCAGAGTTGAGACTTTTACATTGAACAATGCATTAAGAATATCTGGGAGGGAAAATTCTGTGCTGGCAGATGGGAGGACTGGATGATCTACAATGGTCTTTTCCATTTTTAAATTCTATCATCAGATTTGTCCTCAAGCACAAACCCTCTAGGAGTTTCTTGTGGGCGGTGTATCCCTCCACAACCCCTACTGTGGGCGCTAGCTTAAAAGCCACAATAGAGTCCTTAGAATCTAACAACAAGAGCTATTCTAGGCGCTGGTTAGGAAAATGGGATTTAAAGGAAGTTTCTACTATTGTGCAAAATTAGGGCAAAAAATCTCCTTTCAGATAAGCAACAAAGTATATCAATTCCAACAGTTTGCTCTCCTGCTGTTGTATCCATCATAAAGAAAGACGGTCTTTCTATGGTGAATAAAGGTGATAGTCTAATCAATTAAGATTTCATAGAAAAAACGGAACAATTCAGCTGTCTGCCCCACCCTCTTCCCAGGTTGAAACAAGACCTTTCCACTTTACTCTGCATGTTACTTTTGTTAAAATGACAGGCTCCTCACAGAAAACACCAAACATACATGTAGAGAGAGAAGAATTCCCATTTTGAGATCCACCATGCAAGTGAAGGCTTTTGAGCTACGAATTTGATTGCTCTATGCAACGGACAATTGCCTAGATAGCTGTTTCGCTTTTGTGTATGCAGTTATACCTTTACTACCTTCTGACTATGATTATATTTATTCTGATTATACTGGAAAAAAGAAAAGGCATTTGTGAAATTGATGCAAAATGCGCACTGAATAGTAATACAATTCGCTGATTTATCATCCTTGCCCACGTTCTGTTTCGGGTGATTCTGAGCAGTAGGTGAAAATGGGCCTTTCAGTTGAAGTCAGAAAGTTGATTCCCTTTAGTCATAATCATGCAGCATGTTAGTCGTTATTCATTAAGCTAATGAAGACATCTTAGAGATTTCCAATTCCTTCACTGAAGAAACCCAAAATGCTCACGTGTGGTGGCAGCCTTAAGGCTAACCTCGCTCACATGCACTTAACTTCATGTTGGTGTAAGTTTTACATGACATCTTTAGTATTTAATGACAAGCATGATGCCAGAGCATAGTTACTATTTCTTTTTATATGACTTGGAAATAACGTTATGTTTACAACATATAAGTTTAAAAAGAGGCATAAAAAATTAGATTTAGGTTAGCACTGAACTCATAATGCTTCACAAGTATTTAACATATTCTCTCTGTTGCTTGTATTTGTCTATAAGGGTTTGCCTTAATAAACAGAAGAGAAAAAGGACATTAATTTATTTTGGTGCCTACATGAGATGCCGAGAAAATGCATGGACAAAAGCAAGGAAAAGATATCCCCCAAAAATAAACCATGAGACTTTACAATACAGGCACAATACACTTACACAGTATATCATTAAAAAAAAAAAAAAAAAACCAACAACAACATAATACATCAATTTTATTCAACTTACCTCGAGCGTGAACTACAATGTGATTCACAGAATCTGTTGTTTTGCTTTGAGCTTATGCTTTCTACATAATAAACATTCAACGTGCACTGTTTTACCAAAATATTTTTTTTAAAAAGGCAAGCAACTAGCAAGCAAAACAGGTGTTTGCGGAGGATATTTGAAAATATAAACTTACTTGCTCCATTTTTTCCCCATTCCAGCATTTTCAGCTCCCAAAGTCACTAAATTTTAAAGATTGCTGACAACCTGACACAGATGCATTCTACAGATACCCTTACGGTACTAAAAAAAAACAAACAAATAGGAAAACACAACTTTCAATTAAGACTTGCATCTTCTCTTTTTTTAAAAACAACTTTTCACAGAATTATCATAGAGATTTTCTTCAAGGGGAGGAGAAGGAAGATGTATAAAGAATGGTTGTCTCCCTTTTAGAAGTTTAAACTAAGGTATCTCAGACAGATCTGACAGACATGTAGAAGTGGAAATTCTCAAATGCTTGCTTTATTTATTTAGATGAGGTTGGGCCGGTGCTCAACAGTTTCTGATGTTTCCAACTTGGAGAACTGTCGTGAAGGGTGCAGATAGTCCCCTCACAGCAGCTACTGCACAACTCTGCTCTGCAGCAGCGCTCTTTTTTATAGATCACTTGGGATTTATCTAAAAGGAGAGCTAAAAGGAATCTGGATATGTTCTAAACACATGGAAAGAAAGACAGAGCTTGAGTACCCTGATGCTTAAATCCTGTGACATAAGGCAGGCTTATACTGTAATTTCAATAAAATGCTATGATCTTAAAATAAGTACAGTCATGCATATTAATAGGACTCAGTATAGAAAACCTATGCAGCAGAATCTGCAATCATATCGCAAGATCTGGCTTACCAGAACTGATGAATACTCTATGGAAGTTATATTGCCTCTGACCTGAAGCGAATCGCAGAGATCTTTGATCCGAGGCCAGAGAAAAATCCACAAAAACAATCATTAAATGCATCACCATTCGTCTCAGGAAATACCTGCAAAATAAAAAATTACTTAGAATTTCTGGAACTGGCAATGAATGAGCAAGCAAGGATTGCAGACAAAAGGGTGAGCTGCCTGCCACGTGGGGAGCAGGCACAATGCACCCTTCTAACGTTGGGAATCATGGAACAGTAATACAACATCAAAGAAGGAGGCAAAAGAAACAGTCAAGATGGCTAAGGGTATGGAAACCATAAGTAGTGCCTAAACATGCTGCAAATCGTTGTTTCTTCTCTCTCTCCATCTGTCAGTCTATTACTGGACTCATGAGATACCGGGACAATTAAAGCCTAGCATGACCTTGTTCTGGATTTATGCCTGATTTTTAGGAACTGTGTAGTAAACAGATGATCAGCTGTCTAGCTACTCACAATTCACATTCCTGTCTGTAGTGCAGCCTACCCCTTCTCCAGTACTTTTGACACTCTCTGTTTATTTTGCGTCCCTTTGATCAGCTAAGGTAACTAGGTTTAATTTGCCAAGTACAGATTGTCTGAGCCAGATATAAAATCATTCCAAAAGTCAGCAACTCAGTTAGCTACCTCTGTTTGCTACCATCACGTGAGACCGCATAGGGGAAGGCACAGAGGGTGACTAGCCAGTGCTGTAGAAAGACGTGGAACTGAGAGACAACTCACCGAGCCACAGATACACACTGATTTATGCCAAACGTGACTTGTTGACCGCAGCAACACACAGATGTCAAATGAAAGTCTGCTTAACATGCTGGAACTGGTGGAAAAATATTATTTTAATGACGAATAGGCATTTGATGCAACTATTAATATTTGTCTCCAAAGAAAATTAATGTGTCAAACTCAGTTTTGTGGTATTGCTATGAATTTTATTTCACCTGAAAGTAGGAAGAATATCAGTCCAATACAAAGCCATGAGGTATTGTCAATGTAATTTGCAAAACTTTATCATGCCTAAAAAGAAATAAAAATCAGCAACTAATCAGCATCAGGATAGTTACGCTGATTCTGTTCTGATCAGCATTATTCTCTGAACTCCACGCCACTGTCTACACCTTTCTATTCAATCTGATCATATAATAGATCCTTAAAGCCTCTTCTGGTTGACATTAGATAGGATAACTTACAAACACGGTGTCAATTAGAAAAGAATGAAGAAATACAGAAAAAAAGAGTTCTTAAATTTTTCAGGTTGTTTTCAAATGCTGTTTTTGCAGCCCTTTTGTGTATCCTCAGATCTATATTATGCAAGGCCTCTAAAAGTAATGCTTCCTATTTATTTCCATGGAAACTGCAACACATACAAAAAGCACAATAACACTGTTTGATAGAGCACATTCACAGTACAAAACACCATTTTTGAACATCATTACTATTTGATGATACTGCCATTACTATGCATTTTCATGATGCTTGTAGAAATCTATGTGGGCATCCAGAACATGACTCTTTCATACTGCTGTCGTCACTGCTGAAACATACTACCCACCACCTCACTGTGCTCACATTCACTGCTCGATCTCCATGAATACTCAACAAGAGTCAATGGCTGTCAGTGGATGCCATTTTTTCCCACACAGAGGAATTCAGTGACACACATTTGCTTCATACACACTTCCTTGTCAGACGCCATTCTGCCAGTCTGCCCCTCTGCTGTCAAATGTCTCAGGGCAACAAAACGTAATGGAATATTGGTGGGAAGGTTCAAGCTCTACTACCATACCACCAACATCGACCTCTGATATTGTGGGCATAAATATAAAATAGGAGGGAGTACTTTCAGAGCAGCCCTCACATAAATAAAACACCGTGGAAGCATGTAGGTTTCTGCTATGAGAAAATTCTGAAATTACAAAGCTGCATAAAAAAAGTGAACGCTTTCAGGTCATGCTACTTCAGAACTGCAATTTGGCATTAGTTAAAAATTAACTGCAAATTCACCATAAACAGCATATGATTCATTAACTTTTCTTCATGAAAGATCATACAGACTATAGTTAAGGCTACTTAATGTGTCAGATTCTGATATCTGTAATCAGAAGCTCAATGCTTTGACCACTCTTTGTATCACTGATCACTTTATGAAACTGTCCTGAAGCATTTGCTGTCTGGACCAAGATGGAATAACCTGAGAGAGCAAAAACCCTCAACATTAAATAGTGACCACCCGACCAGAAATCTGAGCTTCTTATTACATGCTTGGGTCCTAATTCAACATTATATGTGATTAAGGTTCTGTTCAAATTAAAGCATTACAGCACCTAAGTTAGGCATGTGTCCCCATGGTTTTTTGAATAAAGCTAGACAGTTAAAAGAAGCATGATGCTGTTGAAGATTTTGGCAATTTGTTTCAAGGATACTAGGTCATAGTGGGCTTCTGAATGTGATCAAAAATGTCATCTGGATTTCTAAAATAAAGCTTCCTAAGTTGTTCTCTTTATGTAGATTGAGGTGCAACCAGGCAACAGAAACACAAATAGTTAATTTAAATATTGACTATTCAAATTATATATATATATATATATATATATATATATATATATATATTGACAATAATATATTTGGAAATCTATATAAAATTGAAAACGTTTTTCTATCATTTGTGCAAACAACATTCCCTCAAGCCAATTAGAGTGCAGGGACAGAACAGGCTTGTGATTCCGGTGAATCATCTTCTGAAAAGTCACGTACGACAAAAGTCGGTGTAATGTGATCCATGACATTTCAGGAGGTGGCTTCAGCCTCCCTTACAAAGAAGAGTCCTATCAGTCTCACTAGCGCTTCTTTCTTAAACTCTATGTGTAAAAAAAAAACATACATTTTTTAACTTACCTTGGGTCAATCACTTGGGTCTGAGGGCAAGAGTAGACTGACTTTAAAAAATACCAGTTGTTAAAGTAGAAATCTAAATCGGTCACACACACACACACACACACACACAAAAAAAAAAAAAAAAAAAAAGCAGCAATTGTGTAAGTGATTGATGTGCAGATTGTATGTTAATACAGACATTATTTTATAAAGTATATATATTTTTTCATGTGCACACATTGAGCATATATATTTGTGTGTGGACACATGAACATATATACACATGCTATAGTCGATTTAAAGAAAAGGAGATGCTATAGTGTCTTAGTGTCACAGATAGTGAAGGTGTCAGGCAGATGTTAAAACTCAAAAGCATCAAACAACAGTGATCATTACAGTCTTCAGTCACCACATTTAGAATTTACAATAAGCTAAGCGGAAAACCATTATTTCTACCTTCAGTATAAAGTTTTCCACAGGCTGCAAACAGTTTTGTAAAGGACTGACACACCATCTGTTCTGACTTCAGAACCCTTTTCCTCAAAACTTCCCGGAAGGGAAACAAGCCATTGATGAGACCCAGGAATATGAGGACACCGTTAGTTAGTACCATAGTAAGATTAAAATCCCAGAGGGCTCTCGTCAAAACCAAGAAAGAAAAAACAGAAAAGACATTATAATAACAAACCATAACACAAGGCATAAAATTAACAAACATTATGAATTAGTCATACTTAGACAATTACAATCCATATGGCTAGTTAAATTCAATCTGTTACCTGTAGTGACATGTTCTGGATACTGTATATTCAATGCCGATGTGTTTCTCCCAGGATGTAATTACTTAATTTTGTGAATGAGAAAATGATGTGTAAAAGCCAATGTTTCCATGGATTCAATGCCTCAAGTCAGATAAAATGCATGATCGCTTATCAAATCTCATGACACTTTTTAACTCTATTTCGTCACATTTACATTACCCTTAGATGTGTATAGACATTGATTTCACGTTCACACTCACTACATACATGCTAATAGACAAAATAAATTGGGTTCAAAGCTGAGTTTTCTACAAACAAGATCCTTAAAATTGAGATGCCCATGAATGGCTGATGATTGATGAAATGAGTAATTCTCCTGAAATTTTTACATCGCTTGAAGCATACACATATGGACCTCGAGAATCACCACCATCAGCTTTCCATTTCACTTGCATTTCAATCTCTCAAAGAAGCTGGCCTTGAGATTCTGGTTCAGTCCCCTCCTTTGTCAACACATGACATGTCTTACCATGGAATATTATACATCCTAAAACTCTGGATGTTGAGATCTCCTCAAATAAAGTTCAAGTCAGCATCCTAATATTTTAGTCCTACACAAACTCTAAGGAATTTCAAGATAATGCTTTGCCTTTTGAGTTCGCAACTTCTCTCCTAGAACATCTGAAGATCGTCCTTAAATGATTTATATTCAGTGTAAGCAAATTAGCTGGCTAACAAAACTATATAATTCATCACTCTGCCTCGAGCAGACTTAGACAAAAAAGTCAGGAACATTATAAATAATAATACAGATAAGTTGCACTGAAAGTAATGCCTCCTTTTTATTTCTATGGAAACCAACAGATACGAAGAGCACAGTAACACTATTTGATAGAGCAAATTCTCAGTTACAAAAAAATATTTTTCAATGTTGTCACCACCAGTATCTACACATTTTCACCAGAGATGAACAAGGTGTTTTTACATGAAAAAAAAATCCAGTAGGTACCTTAAAACTCTCTCTGAAGCTTTTTCCACCTAGTTATTCAGACTGAGTCACCAGGATGAGGAAATATAATACTCGCAAAGGTAATTTGCCCACTAGAGGTTTGGTTTTGAATAGAGGGGGGGACATCACCTTTCACTTACATCATAGTGACAGAACAAAGAAAAGAAACGATGATAGGTCGCATTTCTGGTCATTTGCGGCTGCTTTATTACCAAACAATCAAGCGCTTATTTGGGGTTGCTTTTATTGGCACTCAACTAACATGTTAAATGATTATTAAAAATTAGAATTCATTGTCCACAGTGACTAACTGACGATCAAAATGAAACATTTTATAAACAGTGAATATTTAGGAGGGCATGAGTAGGTTGAGATAGTGACATACTCGTAGGTCAAGAAATTATCATCTGTTCTTTCCTATTTAAACATTCACAAAGTATTAGCAAAACTCAGCACGTGTACATAAACTCCAGATTTATTTCAATCCTTTCATTTCAGGGACAGAATTGCAACTAAAACATTTAAATACTCTGAGACCCTGGACATAGCAATCCAAGTTACTTAGCATCTATAAACAAAAGCGCAAAAGAAATGAAGCAATTAAAGCAGATGTTAGTCATCCACAGCATTTTGTACGGTAAGACTGATGCAGTGAGATACAAAATAAGTTACACACAAAGCATTTCTGTATGTTTTTTCCAGTGGACGGGTAGAAAGAAAGGGAACGCTTTCAGTTTCTTGATCCTTTACTGGAGGACATTATTTAGAAAATATGCACTTCTCCTTGAGTCCATAATCTCATTTATCTTCATTATTTCTGACTTGTGACACCTTCTACATTCCAGAGAGGACAGTTAGTCTCCCTCATAGGCAGCATGATGTGCCCTGAATATGCTTAAAATCTATCCTTCGCTGTCACGAGCATGCTAATCCCTGAGACAAGACAGAAGGCTTCAGAGCACAGACAGAGCCTTCTCAGTGGCTAAGAGCACAGACTTGGCCCTGATGACTATGAGCAGTAAATACCATCCTTACTTAATAATATATATTTCATTAAAGAAAGCAAAGGACAGTCAAGAATGATTACTAATGCACATTTTGAACAGTTGAAACCATCCAGTTTTCAGCCGCATCCCTTATAATACCTTGTGAGGAGTGCTATACTCACCATGGAATCCTGTGCTTGTCATGTCTTACAGCTTAATTAAAATAATGTAATCAAAAACCTCGTGGAACAAATGTTGACTGAAAAAAATTATGCTAATCTTATATGTATCTACTATTCAAATATTACTTTGAGCAGAATAAGTTGACTAATGTGTTAATAAAATGAAACATACCCAACTATCTTGTCAAATGCTATTTTTGTCTCAGCATTAACATACATTTGTCATGAAGGGGGAACATTCTGAGTAAAAGCGATAAACACTGTTATGATTAAACATGTCTGACATGATGTTCTCATCTGAGCATTAAGTAATGCCACATGCATAGGAAACTCACAGTCATGCAGTCATAAGGCCAGTGGCTCATGTCAAAATCAGACTTACAGTGAGCAGGGCAGCTTGAGTTAGTCAGGAGATGAATCGATTTTGTTTCTCAGAATTTGACCCTGAACACCGAGGTGAAAATTGTGGCACAAAGCTTGAACCAAACATGGTCTCGTAGGATTGAACACTGCATTTCACAGAGATCAGAAGAAATTTGGCACGGAACAGAGAAAATGAGGAGAAACTTCTCACTCTTCACAGCTACTGTCAGGAAACAGGAGGGACCCAGTCCCCTTACACAAACAGACACACTTGACTCTGTGCCAGAAATGATTTTGAAAGTATTGCACTTGCAAAAATTGATAGTTAGGGAAAAAGGGAAGAACAGAAAAACTAGTAAGGAGGGGGACCAGAGAAGTGGTGCCATTTGTCCCTGTGGAAAAGGCCAGGTAAACCTATATAATTATGCACCCCAGCTTTCTTAGAAAGGACAGGTCTTTTAGCAGCCTTCTTTCTTCTACTCTCTGAAGGCACTGGAAAGAGATAATCAAGACCTGAGCTCATGCAGGAGTGTACACTAATGACTTGTCTGCTTTCTCTCTTACTGCTGCTGGCATTCAAGTACAATGCCAAGAGTATTTCTCACATTCTTACTACTGAATATGCTGGGAATCTTCTATAGTCCATTTCTAATGGATAGAGCCCTGCCCCCCAAATTCTTTAGTATGCTTGTTTAACAGCAGCATTAGAGTGAGAGTTTAAATTTTTACTCCAGCACCCATTTAGATACAGTACAATGTGCAGAGACATTAACTCTCTCATATGTCTTCTTGAATTTGCAACTCTTCTGATGTCAACATTATTTCTCACAATCTGAAATCATCACTGTATAAGCTCTACAGGGTGGAACGGAAACCTGAATGTATGAGACAGAGCTGTACTGCTGCCATTCTGTTGTTGATTGCAAGAATTCATGCCTGATCCATAAATCAATCAAAAGCATCAATGGCTCAATGACAACATCATATCAATTAACAAGATATCTATGAGCAGTAGGGATATTTTATAGTTATCTTTGTACTTTGACATCCTCAGACTTAAAAATGTGCAGGAAACAGATTATTAATACTAGCAATAAAAGAGAAAATTCAGGAAACCTCATTAGTAGTTCACAGATCAATAGACATTTTCTCGCCTTAGATTAAAAGACCATAAATGTCTTAGAATTTGATAAGTACTAAAGGCTGTTTTTAGACTAAACCAGAGTTCAAAAAGGAACCTTATGTGTTTTTCTGGAATTATGATACAACTAAAAGAGAAAGGGACTAAATTCTGAAATTGGCACATACAGACAAGAACATTTGGGATAAATCTGTCTTGGAAAAGAGGAAAAATCCTCTCTCTAATAAAATAGTAATGCTTTAATACTATATGTCATCTTTTACTTAATGCCATTTATTTATGTATTTCAGACAATCCAAATATTTGAGATAAGAATAAATTTTCCAAATTACTTTTTTTAAATTAAAGAAAAATTTTGCCTCTCCCACACAGTATCATAAGCCTCAAATTCTTAATGTTGTTACATGCCATAGGATAACACAAAAGCAAGCTTGAAAAATAACTATTTCTCATTTACCTTTATTCCTTGACAAAATACCATTCTAGATTGTCTTAAACTGCAGAAACAGAAAAGCATATCCACAGAAATGCAACTGAGTTCATAAAAGCATCCTTATACTCCAATTTGGCACAAACCTATATACATTCTTCAGACTAGTGATTAGAGAAAGGGAAAAGACCCCACTACAGTGAAGAAGGCCCAGAATACCAAGATAGTTTTTGTTTTTAAGTTTTCTAAACATATTCCATTTTGATTCACAGAGATCTTACAAGATGTTTACAGGTATTTTTTGCTGCTATATAAGGCTATCCTTAGATGTTATAAAGATAAGCCTATTGCAGAAAAACTCTTATGGCACTTCTGATCTTTTCAGACAAAGAGAAATGTTACTTGACAAAGGTGACAAAGAGAATCTTACCTATTCACTGTGGCAAATGAGCAGCGTACCATTTCCTAGAATACTTGGGTTTATGTATTTTCCTAGGAAAAAAAAAGTGTGGGGGAGATGACTTCACTGTACCCTTAAATAAAACATGCTCTTCTACAGAATGATTTGAGAGATTTGGAAGTAGTCTGCCTTTAGGAGATGGCTAGTCACCAGAAATCCAAACAAGCATATGCGATGCCCAGTGCATCATAAAGACGAAGGCACAACCTCATGTATCAGACATCAGATAACTTCACACACTGCCAACAGGAACATAGAATTACACAACAGCTGGGTCTGCATGGAACTCTGAAGATCATCTAGTTCAAACACCTCGCTTAAAGTGGATCAACTAGAACAGTTTGCTCAGGACAAAGGCCAATCAGGTTTGGAGCATCTCCAAAGACTGGGAGTCCACAACCTTTTTGGTCAACTTGTTCTACTGTTTGACTTCCGTGACTGTAAATCAATTGGTACTTACCTTAATTTCTTGCATTTAATTGGAGTTTCCTTTATTTCAGTTTGCTCCCATTGCCTTTCCTTCTATCACTTGGTACTACTGAGGAGACTCTTTAACCATCTTCTTTACTTCCTTCCATTAAGTATTTATACACACTGAAAATACGTGCCTTCTCTTCTCAAGGCCGAACAGTCCCAGCTCTCTCAGCCTCTCATCATATGTTAGATGCTCCAATCCCTTAACTATCCCTGGCCCTTGAATGAGATTGCTCCAGTATGTCAATGTCTGTCATGAACTGGTGAGTTGAGTATGAGAACCTTGTCTTACAGCCTTCATCTCACTTCATTTATTGCTGTCTTATACCTCCTGCATACGTCTAGTGCCATACACTTTACTTCACAATAAAATACTCTTCATATCTGACCACAGGTTCTCTGCTTAAGCTACATCTGCACTATTATCTAATGGATGGGAGACTTCATATATCACAAATTATGACAGCTATTTTTAATCTTCTGAGGGAAAAAAAAAAAAACAAAAAAAACAAAAACACAAGATAGTCCAGGTTGTGCAATTTTGTTTGAAAATTTTAGAAATTAAAAACAGTAGAATGTTGTAAATCATCATCTATCACAGTAGCTCTAACGTTGTAATGACTTATATCAAGCCCAGTGCAACAAGGACATTAATTATTACCTTGCCTTAGATACGGAAGTAATACAACTCCCTTCTTACAGTAACGCAACATACATTATCTCATCAGCAACAGCAGATATATAAATTAAGAGTATACAATTACTCAATCAGACAATTCCTGAATTAATTATGTGAAGAAAAATCAGCAGAGGCAGGACTCTATATAATACCACACTTCCCTTTTTGTTAAGGGATCTATTTCATGTGATTCTGTCCGATTTTAAATACAAAAGTAAGAATGTGATTGCGACAGCTTCAGTGATTAATTTAATCCACATTCTGTTGTCTGAATTGTTTGTATTTATATGAGGCACTGCTCCTGCGCCCTTTAGTTTTATTTACTGTGGGTATCATGGTGCTTTCCTTTGATCTGTCCCACTTGCCCAGTGTCTTTCAATATATTGTATGTTATAGACGTAGCTTCATTGCACTGCACTATCTAAATACCTCTGAAGATCCTCAGGAGCCTATTTTGTGACTGCCCGTTACATTTGCGGCAGCTCTAGGTAAGTCATAAACTCATAAGGGATATCAGTCCTCATGTTTCATTATATAGACTGTATGCCTTTGGGATGCTGCAAAGGGACTCCACAATTACCATCAGTGTCCAATGACTAAATTTTCCCCAGCTGGAGAAGTGCCATCCTGTATGTAAGTTTTTAAACTTCCTCTAAGTGTTCATGTCCAGACCACTGAAGACAGAAGAGTGTTCTTTTCTTCTGACCTAGCCTGTTCTAAATCAGCATTTCCTTTCTTTTCATATCACTGCTTTGATAACTCACGACTCTCCCGTGAGCTGCTGGTTCTAGGCCAGAATCAGTGCCATATCTATCAGCATGATAATCAACAGAAATTTCAGTTAAACAGGCCTTCTGCATATGATATAAATTCTTGTTAATTAAGGAATTTGAAACTGTTGCTACTGACATCCTGACAATGAAATAGAATGCAGAAAAATGATATTTAGTATTTTTAATACCGGGAATCAGGTTATCAGCAGATAAAAGAGCCCACTTCAGCTGATGTCAGCACTGTGTTGACACACTCTCATGTTCAAACTTGCACACGGAGATGTGACAGACTTGCTTTTCAGGTGCATCTATTCTAAACTGATGTAAAGCTTCGGGTATGTAGGATATTATCCTACTGTTGACCTCAGCAGCACCTGTCTATCTCTACAATAGAGAACACAGTACCCCTCTTCTGCAAAACAGTAATCAGCAGCATAAAGTCGGGACACCACCTGTATGCTAGCCAGATAAGCTTCAGCAGAAAAGGTTTGTCTCTGTGCTTCTTTGACCCATTAGATTCTAAATTCTAGGCTTACTGCTAAATTATTAACTAGTTGCTGATAAGGGAAACCTGGCTGTCAGCAATATTTAATTTTTAAAACATCACACTTGAAAATTGTATGAAGATTTTGTAGTACTACGTCTCTTCCAAAAGTACTAATATAACAACGCCACGCAGTCACAGGTTGCAGTACTGACATTTTTTTTCTTTTCTTTTTTTTCTTTTTTTGTAAACAATTCACTAGTTACCAGCAAGATTGTTGGATTTTTATATGATCTTAGCCAAATACATTACTTAATAGCCTATCCTTTCAGAATGGCTGAAAGCACTGTTACCAGAGATCGCCCCTCTATTCTTGGTAATTTCTGTTTTCACATTTCCATTCACATTAGTGGTGAGACAAGGTATGTGGTTCATACTATGTGCAGAAACACATACTATCTTTTGCATATGCATTCCAAATGGTTGATTTTCACAATTTAAAAATACTGATAAGTGCTGCACTGAATTCACTGCAGCTACGTACCTGTTGTCTAGCATGGTTCAAGACTGGAATCTTTAGAACAAAATGCAACCCAACAATATAGACTGAAGTCAAAAACAAATTCTCTTACTCATTTGTACTGTAAAACAGAATATAAAAACCTTTACGCTCTTCTTTGTATTCTTAATAAAGTCGAACTCATTGTTCATGTGATGAAATTACTGTAATTTTACATACACTGAGTAGAACAAAAAAGCAAAATTGCTGAAAATACTACAGTGAAAGAGGAAAAGTGATTTTATGAAACAGCTGGACATAGCCACCTACATTGTTATCTCTCTTTGGTGTTTGCAATTGCCTGATCTCGAGTCTGGCAATAACAGGGTCTTCAACCATAATCTAGTTGTAACATCATTGCTCACAGAGGCAGGAACTGTAACCACCATTGGGAACATTCTGCTTCTAACAGTCTGGACTGGCTCTTGATCTGGTAGGTCTATCATAATGTCAGATTTTTTTCTACCAGTAGTAAAAAAACAAACCTTAAATTATAGTAGCCTTACATTCCCACTCAGATGAACGAGGTACAAATGTTAAGTAGCAGCTTGTTAACCATCTGCTATTCTTTCAGGTGTTACTTACACCCCTAAGTATAAGCATGGTCAGCTCATGCCAAGTGATTTATGAAAATCAAAGGACACTACCTAATGCCCAGCCTTTCAGACATTCATACCTGTGTGTTATTCTACCCATACATTTTCTTCCTTGCCTCCTGCTGACCACAGACTTCAATAAAATACTGAAGTATTTTCAGGTTCAGTCTAGGAACTCTAGGAGGGTGAAAATGTAATTGACTTTGTCAGAGTTGTGTCTGCTACAGAAAGCACTGCTTTTGAATAAAGAAAATATCTGCCTATTATGGTCATCTTCAAAGAATTTTAGATCAGAAGTAACTTGTAAGAGAAGAAGGCATCTTGAATGAGTGTGGAACAGCACTCCATCTCAAAAGACAGGATTATAGAGGACAGTGAACCAACACAGCCTGATTTTATGATTTCACTGTCAAAGGATATCAATCACATATTTCCTGAATGCTACACTCCTTGAATTCACATAGCTTTTCTTACATTGCATAAAGAAAATCAAGAGAAATGAGAAAATTCTAACCTTTCCTACATACACAGCACATGGACTCTGTGCACTCCTTTCTCACTCTGTTGGTTGCTTATCTAGAGAAATATGGCAAAAAAGGACAAAAACTACTGAGATGTCAGTCACTATGACACCAAACAAATCATTCGGCTGCCACAGCGTATGCTTTTCTATGGCTTGTTACCTTCAGTGGTAAATTTGGAGTAACAACTAAAATTGCAAATGTGCCAGTAGTAAGCAGTAAAAGAACTGATACATAGTTCATTGTCTTTGAAATTACTCTGATAATTATTCTTCACAGAAGCTAAGCCAACATTTCAGAGTTTCTGCAGAACACTGCTTTTATCACCTAAAAAATACCACCTCTGCCAAAGCAACATACCATATACACTCTTAGAGAATCCTAGCACTTAACTGAACTTACTGCTTCTCAAAGTTCCACCTGTAAAAAGAAAAACAAAACAGTAATACCTATTGAACAACAAAGCATCACGAGGACTGACATCTTTGATCTTCTGTCTCATCTGGCCCAGGAGGAAACATGACAACTTCCTGAGAAGTGTGCTACACACTTGTAGTTTGAACCCAAATGAAAACAGATGGCTTTCTCAAAGAAATGATAAATTACTCTGTTTAAATTTGTACAGTTTCTATTTTCTTCTCTTAAGTTGCTGTTTCCTAGAGCTAGATGTGTAAGACTGAATATATCTTACTGCTTTTTGCCAGGTTAAAGTCAGAAGGCTAAACATTTTCAACAAAGTTCTTAGTTGTGAACTGAAGAATGCGTCTGTTTTGATCTGCCATTTTCTTCAATATCAACTTTGAGAAAAAGAGAGGTTCAACACAGTGAGGATATTTTTCCTGATGAATTGGTGGGCATTGGCACATATGCATACATTTTCCCTTCTCACTACAGCAAAAAACAGAGGGTGAATTTAAGCTACGTGCAGATAAGCATGTGGGAAAAAGAAACGTATTATCTAGCATTTTAAAGTTGCATGCTTTTTACAGTTTTCTTTGATTTTTTTTTTTTAAGGTGATCACAGATGAAGAAAAGCATAGTTCTTCAAAAAGTAAGGAGTTGAGGTAAGAACCTTAGCATCCTTGGCTCAGCATGGCTTCTATTGACACCAACTTAACATCTGGCTGTTTCCATTTTTAAAAAATCTTGTTTCCATTTTTAAAATTCTCAACTCCCAAAGTGGGTGCAGAAACTATTTAAAGGTTTTCATTCGATCACACACGAGTGAAAATAACTCTCCACAGCTTATCTGCACAAGACAAGAGAATCTGAAACAGAAATAAAAGGAGACTTGGTTTGAAAAGGCACTCATTAACAGTACAGAATATCTAAGAAGAACATGCCTAGTCATGCTGTTTTGATCTATCAAATCTCCAACAAGAGAAGACAGAAAACAAAACAACAAAGAAAAGAAAAAACAGAAATTTATCCCTTGATGGCTCTGCATCCTCTTGGAGACCTGAACACCTTTAAAAACATCTTTTCCCCTCTCCCCTCGTTCCACTTCAGTGGGAGGACATATCTTCATATCACCTGATGAAGTAGAAGGCCAGCTATCAAAAGTTAGGCCACCTCGTTTTGATCTGCTTTAAATTCTTGATTTCCAGATAGATGAGAAGACATTCTATATCACGTTTCCTTCAGAAATTAAGGCTGATGTTGTTATTTAGTAAAGACGAGATGACCCAGATAAATTACCATGAAGATATTTTTGTTTGATTTTACTGGGAGAGCATCTTAAGTCACAAGATGGAACCTATTATCATACTTTTGATTTTCTCATTGCAGCTAATGCACAAGTCGCCCCACCTTTTTAAATAGCATGAGGAGGAGCAGAGATCAAAGCTCTCATTATATCTCATACTGGTAGTTCTCCTTTGCATTTTACAGTTGATCTGAGATTTACTTTCAAGATCCACAAAAAGGGAATCAGTATCACAATCAGAATGTTTACAATATTTCACGTGTGAAATGAAGAATATTTTAAGTGTAATCTGGTCCTGCATTTAGTTGTCGCCACTAAATATGAACCAAAGTTAGAGAAGGGAGGGCAGAAATGGGCTTGGCAAGGACCGTATCATTTTGCTTGCAATGTTACAGAAGATAATTCCCACCCCACGTACACATTTGATCCTTGGACGGAACTAGATATTTCCACAATTCTATATGTAATCCTTTTTCTCCATTTTCCAACTGCAGAGTCATCTTACCCAGGAAAAGTGTGTGCCAGCATTTCCTCCGAATATTAGAAAACATGAACTTCTCTTTTCTTACCATATGTGAAAGCGTCTGAAGAATTCTCACTGTTTTCCCTATTTTTAAAGCCATTATTTTGCCCTACTGAGCTTTTCCTACCTCTGTCAAGGCCGACTTCTGCACTTTCTTCCTACTGATATTTTTCACCTGCTTGAACAAATCCCTTCTGCTATTTATCAATCTGCGTTGTTTCATCTCACATGCTAGCAGACACCAGTGGTCTCCTTGCTAGCTCTAAAGCTCCCAGGCTCATTAGTCCTCTTCTCCGCCCTTGATCTTCATCTCTTTCACCTTTGTGATCGTCTTCCACACGCTTTCTGATATCTGTGACCTTCCAGAAACCTTTTCCCTTAGCAATGCAGTACTTCTGCTTTCTCCTGTGACCATCTCCGCATGATCCTCTAACCCTGCAGTATTTCTTGCTATTGCCGTAAACTGCTCACCTTGTAATTGGCTTGCAGGTCTGCCAACCCTTGACTTTTGAGGGATCAGGCTATTTCCTTTGTTATTTCCTGACCAAGATGTTCCATCTTTCAGCCTTCCACTCCATGCATCACTCATCCTACTTTGTTCTCGTACACCTCTCCAACACATAGATCCCAGAGCTTTACTAAGATATAATTGTTCATATCTTCCCTTTGCCATTTGGTGAAATCAAAGTGACCAAACTTCCACATATTTTCTCATCAGCTGTTTTTTATCAAGTGCAAGGAAGCTATAGTTTTATTTATTTCCAAATTATGAAATGATACTTAGAGAGTGATAGCACTGCGTTAAGCTGCCTCCTCTATTAAGTAAGAGGACTAGTGTTTAAAAAATATTACCCACCACTGTTTCCTGTTCAAGCTCACCAGAAGTTTCTCGTAGATAATGAAGAAGAAATTTGTTTCTTCACGTTCATGCTTTTAGTGTTGCAGCTGTTTGGAAGGTCGTTCCTACTGCTATGGAGAACAGATCTCACTGTAAGCTTTTGACATGGACACTTTTTGCTATACACACAATGGTAGTTCATCTGGTGCAGCGTTGCCCTTTCTGTATTTCAAGCAACTTTTAATTCTGAACTCAGGGGTAAAAGAATGAATTCATGTCCGTGTCTGCTCAATACCTTGACCTCTAGCAACAGCTTCTGACTAACAACCACCTGTCTGCACCCCCAGTTACTCAAATTGCTTTTTAACTCTGTAGGAGGACTACAGTGGTTTATAAAACAAACTCTTTAAGCTCATAATATTAATGCAATGAAAGCACTAACAGGACTCAGTAATTTCATGTTTCCAGATAAAACAATTTCTCCTGAGCCACACAAAGTCACAAACAATAATACAGACAACCATTCTCAGAAAACTTCTTCCACCATCTGTAGAAATCACCTAGAGACCATTCATTGACTTGGAGTAGGTTGTAATTGGCTGGGAACAGCATGTGCTTGCTCCAGCGCTCGGGGGATGAAACGGTTTGTTAGCAGAGCACATTGTTTTGATTAGTGGTCTAATGAACTAACGCCTCAAATTAACAGGAAATGCAGCATCTGGTCAGCATTTCATTGCTTCCTTAGGCCCCAGTTGCTCCTCAGTACCCCCTCCAACTCTCCTGTACCATATCCCAGTACACAAGAACACTGAGGGAAGCAGTTACCATGAAGAAAGAAAAAAAATAGAGATTAATATTTTAATTACAAGTGCAAAGAAATACGGGGTTGCTGAGTTTATTCACCATTCATTCATGAACCTATTTGTACCCAGCAGTCCTTTTCGTTGACATTTATATGCTAGAATATATAGAGATAGTTGTCTCTGAGCAAATAATTTCACTAGTTTCTAACAGTCCTCCTGCTCTGATCCCAAAATTATTCTAATTTATAGCAATTCCATATTTCCACACAGCTTGTCAGTTTGATTATTTAAGTACTTATTCAGTGTACTAAGGACCATAATCACTCCTTCAAAACATGAAGCTCTCTATAAGGCCTCCAATGTCTGAAATACATAAGGATCATCATCATCATAATAGCATGGCAGCTGTGCTTCCTGTAAGCCAGAAAAGTTGGTCCTATATACAACAGACACACCTCAGCTACTGTGTGCCATCTGCCTAGTTAGCAGTTAGACAGTCACAGCAGATAGAAACAGCTGCTCCTGACAATGTGAAAAACATCACTACTTCCTTAAGGGCTTTGGCAATGTGGATAAACAATTTCAGTGAAAAGAATATTTTAAATTGCTGCAAATTTTTGATGCAACTGCTATTATGCGTCACACCACAACAAAGTGATTACGCTTAGTAGAATGGATTTTGTTCTGCAACTGTAAGAGATTGTTTCTGTTGTGTTTTTTTTAAAAACACATTTTTGCAGAATATCAGTTAATGAGGCACAGAAACCATTGTCCTGGATAAGGAGGTTTCATGCTCCTTATAAGAACATGAAAAATAAAAGAGGATTTTCCTCTTTTATTATTTAAAGTAAAACAATTTTTAGCTTTTTCACTTTTTTATTGTGGACTACATCCTGCACCCTTTATTTAACTTATTTACATAAAGACTGGATTTCTGTCAATACCATTTGTCTTGGCCTACAGCAAAATTGTTATTTATAATAAAGCAAAGCATCTTTACTCTGAACTCCTTACCATCATGGGGATGGGAGGGTGTTTGGAAACAGGGAGGGGGTAATCCTTGCTCTTAGCAGCCCTGTGCCAAAGGGAGAATTTCGTTTGAGTGAAAGCGTTAAAATGTAATAAATAGGATAATGTGCAACGGAGGATGGAGGAATGGATATGTGATAAACAATCAATTCATATCAACACAGTTTTCTTCTTCTCCCTTGTTATTCCTCATGTAGAAATGGGAAAGCTCCAAGTGTCTTACTCTGGAATAAAGCTGCCCATTCACACTGTGGGCTCTATGCCCACTCTGGCTATCAGAGCTATCCCTTGCGGCTGGTTTCAGGCAGGAGGAGTGGAACATATAACACCTATCTCTCACCTGTCTAACCATGCATAAGGGAGCAGGCATTGTATGGTGCCCCTCACCACCCCCCCTTCCTGAGTGGTCACAGTCTGAAGATGGAGGAACAGATTACTGTGAATAGGCCCCAGCAGCGTGGAAGTCAGGCACAGAAAGAGTTAGCAGGATAGACTTCACCTCAGGAATTAATAAGGAAATAAAACGCGTGTTTAAAATTAAAAAATAGAATGCTGTCTGGAAACATAACACAATTGCTGTATTATATTTTGTATGTATTAAACTTTTAAGCTATCTGTAACGAATGCGAGTTTTTATATTAATTGTGAACAGATCGGTAATTGGAGGCAAGTTAATGAGAAACCCGCTGTCACACTATAGCATACTTTTTTAATGGATGTCTTTAAACATTTGGACAAAATATCTACATATTTTTAAATGGAAGTTCTTTAACTGGTAAATGTAATTATCTGACTCTAAAGCAAAAAATATAAAAGAACAAAAATGGATGGAATCAAAATACTCTGTCATTGCCAGACATAAGCTACCAGAATACCTTTTCAACAATTGAAATTATTCTTTATTTTATGCTTTTAAAAATGCATTAGTGTAATTGCTCTGCAACAAATTACCTTCTGTGCTATAAGCGTGGCTACAGCGTCCCTTGCATGTACATCAATTGTGCATACTGTCATGATGTTCTGATGATCACCAGGGGTGAGTTCCCCTAACAGCATGTTTATAAGGGCATTCACTAGAGCAATCTGCAAAATAATTATATTTCAATGGAGATATTACACTGTGGGGAAAAAAAAACACTATTATATGTCAAGTGCTAAATGGAACAGTTATAGAACCAAGACACATTTATTGGTGCTTTTAATCAAAGCAAATAACTTATGCAAACTAATAATGGTGTTGTTTTCTTACGATTTTAATTTGACTTTTTAATAACAAAAATACTCTTTTCAGCTGGTGCCCGGGTCTAAATCTCAGAACTCACAAATACTTGTCTCAAATTGTACTTGTACTGCATCCTCACACATACGCAAAAGCTACCAGGTATTTCAAGTAGCAGAAATATACTTACACATACCAATTTCAAAATGCTCACAATGCAAGTCATGTTTACTACAGGAAATGCAAGGAAAAAAATATTCTGTTTGAGGCCTGACACAATGCCTGCTTTACGTGAGAGGAACAGGAAATGCTGAGGAAGGTTAACCAAACCATCCAGTGGATCCCTGATCAGTCTCCTTCACCAAATTTCTACGATATTCATCATCCTGATGGAAACAGTGGCACTGAAAAGGTGTCCCACAGTGCCTACTTTCACAGCCCAGGAAGCCATTTGGCAGTAACCATGGATTAGTTTTTTTCCAGGGTATCTGGATATCTTACTATAAAACCATAGAGATGCAATTTAAAGGTAAATCATCACACAATGTTATGAACATCGCAGACTTTGTCTTGTTGCTTCTGAAGATCAGTCTTGCCAAAAATACTTCCAAAAATCCCAAGATACAAAGGCATAAAGCCTGTGCAGACTGGATGACTGCATTTCAGTGCCCTGGAGGCAGATCAACCTATATTTTATTTCCAGGCTCCACATCTGAGTTAGTTACAGTGGGAAAATCGCTGCCTTGACAAACATACCATGATCTGCTGGTGCTTATCTTCTTTCTTCATTAGCAGTACAGAGTGGCCTGCAAATATCACAGAAATTTGCAGAGAGCAGGATGAGAATCACTGGGCTTCGGTATGCTTGTATCAAATCATTCCTCCCTCCCTGAGCTCTGACAACAGTCAGATAATAGATTATTGTATGTAAAATGTAAATGTAAAATTCACCAAGATCGTAACTCAAGCCCTCAAAGGAGAAAATAGCTACAGAACCACAAAAGGGATAAAAGCCCTAAATTTTGCTTTTTCTCCGTACACTCGCTACACAGGCAACATGGCTCACACCCTTTGCAATGCACAACAGTGACTGGATTTATAGCCTGCATTCCCTACCAGTATGAAAAGAATGATTGTGGTTGCCTACATCCAAAGACACAGCAGTGGATCACTGTTCATATTACTCAGTGATTGCATATAATTTGGCATCAGTGAAACAATTGCAGCCCTGAAAAGGTTGAGCTCTGGGCTATTATGAAGTCTAAATTAACTCTCATCACTTGAGTGAATGATCCATTCACGCCAAGGTCAAAATCACTAGCTGAGCAGTATGGGAAAGATGACACTACAGCTGACTGACCTGCAGTTGTGTCTGGATAAGATTTTCATTATTTTCGCAGACGATTTGGATATTACCGAAAACATTCAATTACCTGTTTATTGTGAAAAATAAAAATCTTCGTCGAAAAAGTATAAAATCCAACCTATCCATCTTTTTCCCCTTCCTTTGCTACTTGGGTTCTGAGAAAAGTCCGAGAGCTGCAGGCAAGTGACTGAACTTACTGTGGCAGGAATCAAAGCCCAGGAGGAAAATGAGGAGAGACTTTTTTTAGTTTCCTCTTGGAATATCTTAAACTCAGCCCACAGATCAGACACCTGAACATACTGGTAAGAAAGGAAAATAAGGAAGAAAAGAAGCTACTAGGTGCTTGAGAGAAACAGAGACTAAGGTCTCCCAGAATGAAAAAAAGATCTTTTTCTGGAGAAGGAAATTTATTCATTCTTGTTTCCTCTTCTATCCTCACTTTCAGCTGATCAAATAAGAATCTACATGCTGTAGGATAATTTGAAGTGTTTTGTTTTGTTTTCTGAACAGTGATTAATAGTTAAAATAGAAAAGCTCTTGCAGAACTCTTTTTTTAATAGCCACCTGTAACGGTCAAAACTTCAAATTATTAATCAGCATTAATCTCTGCATTCAGCCACACTATCCTACATTCTGATCCTCCACGGCTCTAGGCAGCCAGTTTTTCAGACTGCACATCACTGCAATTGTGGAGCATCATTAATATTGGTGTCTGTGGCTGAACTGTAGGAAGACAACATGGTACATCACGGGCAATAGAGACCTAGTGGTACAGGTCCCCTTGCAGAGCAGTGGGAAATAAAACACTACACTTACATACACAGGTCGAGGAGCACCCACAAGGAAGAGACAAAGAAAGAATGCATGCAAGAACCGTGCTTTGTACAACCAGCAAACGGTCCTGGGATGGGCAACAAAGAGTCACATTTTCCCTCAAGCTCCCCCCAGTGATGCCTATCTGGCTCCAAACACAGGACAGCTGGAACTTCTCCTATTAGAAGCAGTAGATGGTGCAGTCCAAAGGAGAGTCTATGCTTGCTAAAATTATTTGCCTCGTATTTTTCTAATTCAATAGAACATTATGCAAGAAAATACATCATTTGATAACCGGACCTGTTCTTCACAAAGCATTGGTCTTTGAAAGTATATATATGCCAGATTCTTATTCTCATCAAATTAAAGATCAGTAACATTGTCAAACAACTTCATCACTTTGCAAACTGCTGACAGACATTGAAGAAATCTAGAGTTAGAATAACTTGCATTTAGCCGAGCACAGTAATTACAGAACACAATCATGTAGGGTGAAAAGTTTCCCTACTTTCCATGACTTCTCTTAGAAATGATTTTCAGTAAGGTTATCACAGAGAGAAAGCAGAACCAGAGAACTCAGCTCCCAAAAGGACTGTTGAGTCTGATAAAGCATGAGAAGGGAAAACTAGTGAAGCACTTTTGAGAAGTCCTTTTAGAAATAGAGTTTTTTGTTAGAAATATCACAGTTGCTACTGAAATAATTAAATCAGCCTCAGGTTAATGACAAAATGAAATCAAAACCAAACAGGTTCAAGTCATTATTCTTTCTGTACTGCAAGCTTCCTGTAGAATCAATGTCTAAACAGTCATCTAAATCCAGGAAGAAAACTCTCCAACTCCAATGTTGTGCTAGAAAACAGCATTCCTATACTTCTCACAATGCCAGGCAACTTGACAAATCAAGCACACTCTCTCAGAGTTCAGGTTCTACATTTAAATAGTTAATACATACATATGCGGTACATCAGTATGCATATTCATTCTTTCCAATATATGCTAATGTCCCTCTGTGCACGCACAGTTGCATCTAGGATGGTTTATATCATACATAAAGTGGTACATCATACTTTACCCCTATTTTTCCATCATTAGCTTCATCACAGAGACTTTTGGCTGACCTTCAGGTGTTTTTCCCCATTTTGGCAAACTTCCATTGCTTGTTAGGCTATAACAAGCAACTTTGTATCTTAGTACACACTACTCCAAAACAATGTATGAGAAGTCCAAGGAAGAAGTACTTGCACCTGGTGGATGCAAAGATGAAAATAGTCTATTTTGTGAAGCAGAATCATTGAGGCAAACAAGACTGTTCACACAAAGTTGAAATGGAAAGTTTTAGAACTAGCACTTGTGGATTCTTTTTGCTGAACTAACACATTGGTCCTCAAATTAATATACTGATCCCTATGGCTAAACAAACCAGCCTATATCAAAATAAGGTGTTTGAAATCACCAGAGGAAAGACGCTCTGGTAAAATTGAAAGTCCTTTCACAACTTTAAGGTCCTCTGCATTTTCAAAGTGTGTTTAAGTCTGAAGTACTAATATGCAAAACAGGTAGAGGATCTAGAACAATTCCCATGTCACTGAAATAAGTGAAACTTGTTCAGCACATGCATGGCAAATCTTCAAAATACAAAGGAGTTGCTTCTGTCTTTCTGTTTTAAGTCTGAAGTGTGTCTCTAACAAAGTCATTCTGTTGGTAAAGGGCTCACCAGTAAGGGCATATTTTCTCCAGATGGATTCATGTTATTTTAAGTTACAGTATTTGCATCTGATTTCTATGAAACATTCTTGGTCTGTCCACTTTTAGATAAGTTCCTTGAAAGTGACACTGTCTTGATAATGTACTAAGTTAACAACAGCACTGGAAATTAACTCTGCACTGGTGACGGGAGATTGGTAATTAGAAATGGAGTGCTTGTTTCCAATAGATTATAGTCCAAAATAAAGAGCTCTGACACAAAACTTACAAATTTGCTCTCTCACAAAATTTCTGTAGGTGACCTTTGCTGAATCACAGAATCTCCTTTTGGTTCTCCACTGGAGAGACAACAGCAATTTCCTGTCCACCGGGTAAATCACCAGACTGAAATCCTCACTACACTGAATTCAACCAATTTTTCACTGGCCTTTACAGTGGCTGAATTCAGTGACACCAAAAGCCATAGACAGATTTTGCATTTCATTTGTTTTGACTTTTAGTTTCTAGACCGATTTCCCACCTTAATTATGAGAATAAAGAAGGATGCCTGAAATAAAGTAATAGTGATAAAAACCTAATTCAATTCACTTACTTAATATAAGCAGTTGCTTTGAAATCATCTTCAAATTCGGAAGTGCTTTTTGGAGGAACATAATCATTCTGACTGATAGAGGAGAGGGAAATGTAACGCAAGACATATCAGCAAGACAGCACTGAGAATTCACAATTCCAGTTCATTCTGTTCATTGTTCTGACAGCTCTCTGTGGTGACATCCAAAAAGACAAAATAGAGCATTTCATAGCTGACCCAATGGAATTAAAAGTAAATGCAAACTAATATTAGCCTAATCTGTGTTACCGTTAAAAGCCATTATATTTTAGATCTACATATATAAATTCCAAATTTGTTTGTGCTTGAGCTAGTAGAGTTGACTACTACAGACAAGTCATTACAATGCTGAGTTTCTGAAATTGCTGAGACTAGCTCATGGTGTCATTCTGTTATTCCTTAGAGAAAAGAGGAAGATATCATATAGATGTTCTATAATGATACTGAATTTAGAATCTGTTTAGAGTTGTGAACGTGCACAAATGTCCATCATTATGATTTTAGGCTACTCAGAGAAAATAACATAGAGATTAGCATGAAGCACATTACTCTCCAAACTACTCTCAGCAATTATCTAAATACATATTATACTGCAAACCTTAAATTATGATGATACCTGCTCATATCTCAAAATAATGATGGAAGTTGGACTTTTTCTTTCAGTTGCATAGACTAGAAAGCCAGAACACAAACACTACTGTGTTGCTAGCTGCTGGGTTCCAAATTTTGAGGTTTAATTTCTTTAACTTCAACCATTTTTAGATTCCTAACCACTGATTCAAAAGCAACACACACATCCCAGACCTATAGTGCTTTGACAAGCCTTCATTTCTTATGCAGCAGACAGACAGTTGTAAACACTAAGGCAGGACGAGTGACAAATAGAATCAAGCAGGCTAGTGAATGCATCTTGGAGTTCAACTTCTGAATCTCACGTGAAAGCCAGCTGGGTAATTTCCTGATTACTAAAGAAAAAATGAATTCAGAAGGATATTTTCAGAAGTACTTTGTGATTTGGGAGTTCAATCCTGTAATACTTGTTTCCCCAATTTTTGAGCTACTTTGAGTTCAAAAGCCCTCTAATGAAGGGAATTTAACAAGCAACAGGCTCCTACATAATGCAGAGTACTCAGAACAGGAGAGATTATTTCAAGTAGGAAAACACCGTTCATTAGGGAAATGATCACATTTGCAAATGTTCTGAGCTCTATCTCCATGTGTTCAACATTTATTTGTTTCCATGGAGTTTTCATCTAATCTTTAATACTTGTCTACGAAATTTAAAAAATAAACAAACAATTTCTACAACATTCTAAGCAAAGCCTTAAGGAAGTGAAAATTAAGGGAAGTTTTTGAACTCAACAGCAGGTGAATATTTATAAATACGTACAATATACAAGTGCAACAATATCAGTTTCGAAATTTAAAACCGACTGATGCTGAAATTTAATCTAAGAGGATTTACATTCTTTATTCTTCGTGCTAGAATGCTGCTTGTTATATGGAAAGAGTCCCTGCTTAAATTTCATGGGTTTCATTTTTTTCCTTTTGTTCTCAAAGTTTGGAACATGTTTCTAATGTACTATGTTTCCAGAACTATGGACCAGTTCACTTTCTATATGTTGCCTTTTCAGTAGCATTAACTGACAGGTAAACTGAAAACAACAAAATAAAAATAACAACAACAACAAAAAAAGAACTGCTCTTCTCAAGCTTGAAATGCAAGTATCTTTCTCTTACAATTATAAAATGCATTCCTGCTTTCTTTGAGGATGGATTTGCCTCAAGAACTTCAAAGAGAATTCAATGAAGGTAAAAGTTTGAGACTGAGAAACAGAAAGTAAATGTATACTGAAGCAGAGAAAACACAGAAGGGATGATTGTTTCCATGGAGTTTTCATCTAATCTTTAATACATGTCTACGAAATTTAAAAAATAAACAAACAATTTCTACAATATTCTAAGCAAGGTCTTATGGAAATAAAACAGTATCTTTTAACGGGATTTGCAAATTTGCAAATATTAACATAAAAAATCTCTCACTTGAACATCTTTTCTGGAAAAATCACCTGAAATATGTGTTCAGTAAATAGCACTGCAGTATTGCTACTTTGAGTAATTTACTGTATGGGTTACACCTGCACCAAATATGAAGTGATTAATCCTGAGAAATTACTCATCTATGTAACCACTGTAGTGGACACTTGAACAAGATGTGTAACAAAAATTATAGATAACTTCCACACATAAATAGTGCATTAGTATGTGAAAGCCCACCTGACATTTAGAAACACTGGGCTTTGATTTGAGACTAAGGATTAACCCAATTCAAAACTTACAAATAAATCTGAAGAACCCCAAATTCCTATTAACCAAAGAGAATTAGATGCAAAATCCCTCTGTAACTGCAACTCTGTTGCAATGATGAAGTCATTACAGTACAAGATAATAAAGCTTAAAAAAACTATTTAAAACTAAGATGTGGGTTCTGCTGATAAAATGTATTCAAGGTTATATCAACTTCCATTTAAACAAACTGAACTACATTTGGTTCATTGGAAATAAAAATAAAAACTCAAGAAGATCTCTTGCTTCCTAATCTTGTCAGGCACTCTGTTTCATCTGAACAGAGGGAGTATTTCCTATTATTCCACAACAATACCTTTACCCCTCAGGTAACTCTGTGCACTCATGGACATTAAAATAAATTTTGTCCTCTCCTGGAGACTGAATGGCTTGCTTACAGCTGCAATTACCTCTGAGGAAAAGCTGGCGAAAAAGGAAACTCGTGATGACCACTGAAAGGAACTCCTGTCATTCCAAACAAATACAAGTGAAGCTGGAAGCCAGATTAGCAACTTAATCATAAACCATAAGTCAATAGACAGGATTCCATTATAATCCATCCAAGGACAGGTTTTCATCGTTCCTATGTTATAGAATAGGAGTGCTGCAAAGGTTATTTTTCTAGGGGATTATTAAATGGCCATTTTGAAACCTCCTTTCTTTAGGCTAAAGGAAATACAGAGGAAATCAAGAGAGAGTTGTAAAATTTCCTGAAAGACACCATGAGAAACAGCCCCATCAGGAACCATGTTACCATTTGAATCTATAGTAGTGTGCATTTAGGTTTGGAATTTCCCCAACTTCAAACTGATTTGCAAAATTTCACAAAAATTAATTATTAAAAAAAAAAAAACAACCAGACGTTGTTTCCTCTTTGATGAGACCTCTGAAACATTTCAGCCTTGGGCACTTTTTACAGCCATGCACAACAATTTTCAGAACAGAAAAAAAATGAGAGATCCCGTATACCAACAGAGCCAGTAAATACCATTACAAAAACGTTATCATTCACTGTCAGGTACTGAAAGGGTACAAAGTGAGGCAAGCAGTGTGAGCCTGTAGGCACACATGGTGCTGTATGAGGGTTTTTCTTCTCACTATTCTTCATTGCTTATTTGTGCAGACACCACTAATGCATTTCCATCCAAAGAAAGATGACAAACTATGAGCACTTACATTGCAAGGCAAGTTAAACCAAATCTGAAGTCTAAGCTTTTAATATTGTACAGTTCACACACAGAATAATCTGATTTTTTCTTAGTTCTCAACTAGTCTAAGTTCACAGGTTCAGAATACTTGAGCAAAAATTTCGACTGCATGTTTCAAAGTTCGATCTACAGCCGTTTCATCTGCATATGTGCTAAGCTCAAGGCGTGCTCAGAGTCTGTTCTGTGTTCAAATCTATTTTATTTACGAGATATTCTCATACCTCCGTGGTGTTTCCTGATCCTGCTCATTCAAGAACTGAGCTGCAGACATGGGAATCAAGCCAGACTCTTTCTTGTGGCAACAGATGGTAGTAGCATGCCTAGAAAATGGAACGCTGTCTGTTACTCAAATCCTTGCTCCGTTACTGTACAATCCTCAGAAAGACTAGATTTTTCTTTTTTTTTTTTTTTTTTTTTTTTTTTTTTTTAAATCATAGCCTATGTCTGTATTACTTTATTATTGACAAGCCATGTTTCTGCGACTAAGTGCTATAATGCACCGAGGGCATTTCAAGCTTGCACAGCTAGATTCGTACTGTCATACAGACATTGATTGTATTTACTTCTTTGAAAAATGCTCTAAGATTTGTGGCTGAAAAGCAAGGATTAACTTGACTTCATCACTTTGTTCAATTAAACTGCCCTGAAAATTGAATTTGAAAGATTTGTCTCACCTACAAAATTTGTGCTTTTGAAGTTACTGTTGCTATAAAACAGCTGCAGTTTTAGTAATACGTGTATGTACTTGTGGGAATCCTTTAAGTCAACATCTCTTCAGGGCTCCACTTCTGCATCAATGAAGCTCTGACTGTCCGATATCCGCTGTTACAGGGAGATGCATTCTACACATGCTGCCCTAAGTCACCGGGAAATCACCCGTAACAATAAAATAAAAAAATTAAGAGATGAATATATATGCAGTTAGAGAAGTGTGAAGAAATTAAAAAGGAGGACACTTATATCCATCATCTTTTCTATTTGTCCTATCACCCAGCTAAAAAACCTACAGGATTTTACATACTCAAAGCATTTATCATGCTCAAACATTCCCTGGATGTCTGTTCAAATTCAACTATGTCTCCTCTCCGAGCAGATCCTATGGTTTCTATAGCCTTTGCTCAAATACTGAGAAAATACTGACCACCGTCTCCTTGTTTTCAGACCTTTGAACAAGGAGAGGCAGTGCCTTTTCCTATTCAGGAGACAAACAGAAGTGTGTTAATAAGCTTTTTGCTTAATTTTCTTAATTGTTAATAATTTCCTTAATTATTCACAAATTATATACAACATAGGAAGTACGCAGTAATTCCAGCTGTTGGGAGGGAGCAAGAAGGAATTCAATTCTCAGTATTTCATCAACTCTCCATACACGGGTTTCACATACACAGACAAAGGGTACTTTGCATGAGGCAATGAGCAAAAATAACACACATCACTCAGTAATTTCTTGATCTGGACATAGCAGTGCCCAGAAAACTTTGAGATAAGCATGGATGCACTTGGATTTTGAGGTGTAGTGTGATGTGGACTAAATGGAACTCGATAGTGCCCCTTTACACTGACCTTTAGAGCAAAATAAGCAAGAACCAAATTATTAGGAGTACATAATTTTCCCAGGAAGAGCTACCAAGCCTTACATTTACAAACAGTGTAAGAAAATATCTAAACACATTATTGTCAGCAAAAGGAATAACTATACTGACCTTCAACTCTTTCCCTGCTGTGCCTTCCCCTAAAATGCCTGTGGAGGTCAGTAATGCATAAAGTTGATAGGGCAGTGTGAATACCAGGTCCATGGAATTTACTGGTGATCTTTCCTCCACAAATAAACAAAGGTTTGCTCACTATCAACACTTCACAGGAAACTGCTGGAGTGGTCAGCCATACCACTATTAACAAATGTATAAGCATATATAAATTTAAGATATATACTATTGTTTTCACACACGATTTTAAGAATACAGAGACTGTAAATGAACTTGAAGGCAAGACAAAGCAGATTAATTCTAACCCAGAGAGTCAGAGTACAATACCGAAATGGTACTGTTTAATAGTCCATCCTGTCAATGAAAGAAGAAAAACAATCTGACTTTTTTTTCATTTTGCTACTTACCTTTACAGCAAATGAGACCATTGCTAACTAAATCAGTCAAACAAGCTCTTTTTCAGATAGATAGGACAGCAAAACATGCTGCATATTTGGTACTGGAGCAGATATAAGGCAGAACCAAAAGCTGAGAACTCCAACAAAAATACAAATAAATGAGTATATCATGCAGTTTATTATAAATACAATATTAAGCAACACCTTGTCCTCAGTGTGTACATATATAATTTTATTTCCTGGGTCTGGCACACAAAAGCACCTATATTAGGCTGTAAATTTGCCTATGCACAGCTTGAACAAGCAACTTTTGTTCCCAGCCACTTCTGGTCATGAATGGATGCTCATTAGTAATACAAATGCATAAGCTCTTTGTATACGGAAAGGGATAAACATCAGCTTACAAAAAGTAGATTCTGTTATACGGATGCTAAGAGATTTGGTTAAAATCTCTGTGTGGGTATTTACATTTAACAGTATCACGATAAGAACGCACTTGCTTATCTCAAGTTACTTAGGTAAGATGATACAAAAACCTAGTTAGAACAAACAAAACCAGTTCAACATGGGGTCACTAGAGATCTAACTAAGAGTCAGCTGTCCATAGCATCTAATTAAACCTGTCCTAAAGGGGACATCAATGCAGGTTGTTCTGAAAGTAATGTCTCCTATTTATTTCTACGGAAACTATGAAAGAGTGTACAATAACTCTATTTGAGAGTGCTCATTCTCAGAATGCTATTTTTCAACATAGTCATCACCATTAGCTATGCATTTTGGCCAGCGCTGAACAAGAACCTGTATGCCATCAGAATCCACATGGCCATCTAGAAAGTGGTTCATCTTTCATGTCACTGTCATCACTGCTGAAACACACCACCCACCATCTCAATGAGCTCACATCCCCTCCATAAACACTGATGAATGTCAATGGGTGCCATTTTTTCTATAAGGACCCAAATTTACTTCACATGCACTTCCATGTCAGATGCCATTCTGCCAAACTGCCCCTCTGCTTCCATCTGTCTTATGGCAATAAAATGTAGCGGAACACCGCTGGGAAGGTTCAGTCTCATCTGTCTCTGATGTGATGGGTCAACATAATAAAATAGGAGCAGCCTTCATAAACTGCTCAGATGAATTGGACCCAGAAAGTCCTCATTTCTCTCCACTGACTGCAAAAACATTCTGCAGTGACTGCTTCATGTGTCAATATTGTCCTTAACCCAACCTTACAAGCAGTCTTGCTGCCACTTGATACTTGGATGCTTCTGTTTTATCAAGAGAAAACGTGTTAATTAATCTTACACCTACTGAAAGATATGCTGATACATACAGGCCTGTTCCACCAAACTCCTTCGCTAGTGGGGTCACAGGAGGACAAAGGCTCTTCCAAAGTGGAACAACTAACAAACCTCAAGTAAATATACATCCTTTCCAAGATTCTTTCCTGGCTCTCATATTGGGAAATACACTAAAACAGCAGCTCTGTTCTAGTCATAATAAATAATGGGGTATTCCATCTATGAAAAAATATTTGAAGCAACACCACCAAATAAGTCCTGATATAACTAAGTCCTTAGAAACTCTGCATTCAATTCAGTTTGCAATGGTTCTTTTCTGTCTGGACCAGTCACCATACTATGTGGTGATCTGTGTTCTGTTCTTTAGATCAGTTATGACCATTATTTCAGAGGGAACTAGTTGAGTATATCTTGTAGCTGAAGAATCAGAGTCCCAGATTACCAGCTACTGTGAAGGAATTTACTTTTTTGAGTCAGTGCTTCTGTTTTCTACAGAAAAATGTAAGTACACTGAGGAGAGCTTCACTCTCTCATAGCATTGCTTTTCCAGAACAAGTGATATTAATACTTTTTCTAGTAAGTAGAATTTGCAATTAACTTTTGAAAAGCAGAAGAGTGATGCCACAAGCTGAGATTCTGTATACTTTACATTCTTACATCTGTTTTATTGTAGCTCTTGCAAGCCTAAGCAATGTAAAACGTGAGAGCTTCATTTTGAAATCAGATATCCTTTACTAAATCCTTCATCCTTTCATTTAACTATTACAAACAAATATTTACGTAATATATGTTAACACAAACAAGGAGGCAAGGCAGTAAGAGAAGGAAAGCAAAGCTTCTCTTCCAATTTCTTCATAGAACATTCACTATTGAGTTTCAGAATTCCAGTTTTTCAAAAAGTTGAGAGGGATAAAATACTTGAAAATGATAGAGTAAGAGTAAAGAAAGATCATCAAATATCACATTTATGTTTGCCTGCCATCTGTTTTCTCTTAATTTTATTTTGCCTGCTTTTCAATAATTTTTGCTTACGTGTGCATAAATAATTTAAAATTATAATATTCAAATGAGAAAACAAGGGGCTTCCTTAATGTTTGTAGTAACCACAAGAAATAGAAACGAAATGAAAGGGAATAAGTTTCTTCCCTCCAACCATTTAAGGGGTCTCTAAATTCAGAAGAAATAAACAACAAACATCTGAAACTCTCTATGCTTTTCTCTTCATGGATGTTCTGTCTCCTCTTTCCTTAAATGAAGGCAAATAATGGATAGAGGCCTTACATATGAAAGGATACTGCATGACTGTACATACAGGCTGTAACAAATGACATGTTTCAGTCATCTATGTAATCTGTTCTGCTTGCTTTAGAAAGCTGTAGCTGAAAGTACTTTCAGCTCAACCTACAGCTTTGAAATATCTTTATGAGGTGGCACAAAAAGATTTTGTCTTCCATCATCTGCCAGTACCTGGATAAGCACCATGAGACCATTTTTGCTTTGTCTAGAAACATATCTTCTTCACTCCCATTTTTCCATGCTTTTTTGTCAGATATAGTTGTCCCAGAGGGAAAGCTAGTAGGTAAGGTAGGTCATCATGTTTGATAATTGTGAAAGATCATTGTGTGGTCCTAGAAAAAAAAGAAGGACAATCCAGATTTCAGTTGGTCAGAGAGGCAAGCTGTTCTTCTCTCCTGCAAATAAACAATTGTCCTATCACCAAAAATAGTACGACTTTTGTTGGAGAATCTTTCCAGTGCCTTTATCATAACTACTTCCCTGTCACAGGACCAAAACAGATCTGGGAATATGTGATCAGACTATACAGAAGTGTAAAATTTACTCTGCATATCTGACACAGACCTGACACCTAAGGCAAATCTGTTCAATTCCCTTCTGGTTGTTAACAGAATCCAAGAGAGAGAGGCTAAAGGGTTGGCTGCATGCTTGTCGAATTGCTTCTGTCAAGCATATCCAGCTTGCAGACTCACTAGCTGAGCACCTGAACACTAAAAGAATTGCATAGTTAGCCCTCCTGCTGAAGAAAATTGTGAAGAGATGCAGATGGTCCTCATCACCTTTTGTCTAGTAGTTACTCTTTGTATTTACAGAAGGTCTCAATGGTAATGTCAACAAGCAACAATGAGAGAGCAGTATCCATAGCCTTCTAGTCACTAGCTTGTTCAGTCTTACATTCCCATGGTTGGGTGAAATTAGTTATCACTAGTCAGCTCTAGAGGATGTGTTTATGGAGAAAAGTTTTTTTCTTCAAATGCAGAAAAAGTGCCTCTAAATGTTCCCTCTGCCAAGCACAGCTGAGATAGATCCCTTTCCTATTCGAAATTAATGAGCTGATATAAAAGTAGCACCTGTATGTGTATTTAGCGCAATGAAGTCAGGTACAGGCCTCTAGCAGCGTCAATCAAGATCTGAACTACAGCCAAAAAACAAGCTCCATCAAAACCCATGAAAATCCAAAACAAATTACAAAAAAAAAAAAAAAAAAAAAAAAAAATCCATACCACACACACATTGTCTCCCATTCCCTTCTCTTAATCTAACAACCCTTCAGGGACAAGTTGAATGGCAAGAGGGAAGCACTTATAAGAATGGACTTTCAATGTTGGTCTCAAGTCCACAGTCAGCCTGCAATTAGAATACATTTTAGAAAAATTTCATTATCTATTATTTTAAAAGAAAGTAAGTGTATTCTTCATTTAGTTCTTGATCACGGTAGCAAATCTAATGCAATTTTTAGTAAATCCTTAGTTGCTGACTAAGTCTTACAAATCTTCCCCAAGGCAGGGGTCATGAAAATCGATATTCAAAACTAAATGTACTCAGATGAACCACTCTCTCTTTCATATCTATATATCAACTAGGGAAAGACTTTATGTTATGCTTTTCATTCTCACATTGTGGAGTTCTTGGGAATATGTAGTGATAATGTTTATGCAGTTTACAGGTAGTTATAAATATGTTTATATGTATATATATTTATACATTATATATGTTATTGTATGCGTTTATGTAGTACATATATGCAGACTGTATATTGGGATTAGTACTCCATACTACTGATATTGATATATATAGTTTAAACAATGGTTATTCTTACCTTACCCATATCCTGAAAAGGAACTTGAGAGTGAAACCTCAAGTTCTGAATCTGTTTCTATAGCCATACTGTTTAACCTGAAAGATACAACATAATTATTATATTAGAGTTCCTTAGGGATTAAGCAGGTAATCCATGGAGATCATACTATAACTTTTCTGTAGCTGCCATTGATTAAATATGTTCCATCTCATGAACCATGAATCATTTCATTTTTAAGTACTCTTTTATTTCCTTGAAATTTATCTAAAAGTTTATTAGATTCAGTCTGTACAGCCCTGATAGACAGCCCGCATACATTTAAAGCATTCCCAGTGGAGAAGCATAAGACATTTAAAATCTGTACTTGATCTGACAACAGCAGCACCATGTGTGAATTAGAAACAGATTAGACATAATCGAAGATAAAGAGGACACAAGCATCACTCCCATTTTGGTGGAGTGGGCTTTAAATTATCAGATTCATCCAGAATATACTACTGAGAAACATTGAATTGTTATCTTTAGACAGCCTTTTCTAAGAGTTTACAATTTCTCAGTTCAGTGAAGCTTGCCACCAGCTTGTTATCAGAACAAAAAACGAAAAATCATTTGGTTCAAGGCACAGAACTGATCTCACCTCCAAAAGTGCACATTTTCTTCTGATAACAGACACTTCACTGGACCGCAGAGGTACCACATCAAGCTTTACAGTAAAGGCAATCTTTCTAAGATTCTTCCACTTTTCAGGCAATTCCTAACAACATTACAAGTAGATATGGTTTGTCACTTTGCAGAGCCAACAATCCTCCCTACACAGAACACACATAGACTTACTTACACCTCCTGCGCTTCCTCTTTTTATTAAAATACTAGCTGATTTTATGGCCCTCCTTCTTTCTGTCCTTATGTACTGACAAACATAGACTCATTACTCAGGATAATTTGCAAAATGTAATTAAAGATAAAAGTTTAAAATATCTTACATTTTCTAGTTAGAACATATTTCTGTATATTAAATTTGTAAATAAAACTCAGCAATAAAAGGAATACCCCAGTAATGCAACTCACTATAAAGCAGTTTTGATAAGCGTGTTATAAATTTGAATTTCCCTCAAAAGAGAGCAAAAATGCATGCAGCAACAACTGAACATGTTGAATAACTCAGCGTTAAGTGCTTTCAGAAACCTGCCTAGCTCTTAGCAAGAACGTGCTTAGCCTCAGCTGGTCTCAGGAAAGTTATATTCCTTACCCAGCTTTCAGACATCCCAAAGGCTCATCTATTCTACAAGTAATAGATGCTGCTGACAAAGCAACAGCAAATGGCATTCAGTATGGACAAGTACTCATGCACATCTTGCATAATTATGCACTAGAGTTTAAAAGATCACTATATGAAGGTAAATATTTATGTTGTGATGGAAAACTCATATGGGCCTTTTGAGTTTGAAACTCATTCTACATAATTTCACAACTCTGTTTCAATACAGTTGAACTTCATTGATTCCTTGCAAATCATATTGGTCCAAAAGTTTTTCTATCATTATCTGAAGCAAGTTTTGACATAGTTGGCAAGAAGGTTAATAAACACAAGCAATTCTTCAGTAACATGTTCATAAATAAGAGCACAGTGAAATAGCTGTGTGTAAGCACTACTTTAAAAAGAATATTTCCATGGTAATTTTTTTTTCATCTGTACTAAGAGGCAAGAAGTGTTGGAATGGAAAAGTACAGATATTAGTTGGAAATGTTCTCTATTTTCATATGTAATGTAAGTCTTCATATTTAATGCAAATCATGCCCAGGAAAAAGTAGCTACAAAAGCTTTGGAAAATTCACTTCACTTTTGGAAAAAAATCAGGTTGAAAGCAAAGCTGTGATTCATAGAGAAATAATGTCTTACATACTAAAAACCTGAAATTGTTACAGTGGCATTTATTCTACTTTAATTTATAATTTTTTCCTTTTTGAAACATGAACATTTCTGATTACATGATTTTTTTTTCCAACTGATTTTAGCTAAGAAACTTTTGCAGAATTTTTATTTTACTTTTCTTAAATAAAATTTTCTTAAATAAGAGCTACTAAAAGATCTCAATTCTGCCTCTGTCCCAGAAATGAACAGGTTTTTTTGTGCATAACCAGAGGCACGTTAAATCCTGTTTCTCAAAAAAATCTACTGAATAATCTAGCATTGCAGGATCAGGGCATTCTGTGTTTGCACAGGTAGGTCAGGTAATTAACAGTTTAATGACTTTGCTTGAGTGCAAACTATCAGAGTCCTGAGTGCATGTCCAGCCCCACCCCTGGACTCCACCCCATATCCAAGAGCTTCACTTAAGCTCAGCAGTGAGTCTTCATATCTGAGCTATATGGTGTGCATGACCGCTGCCAGCCCTGTTTCTGGCCCTCCCTCTTGTGCAGACCAACATTTTTGTGAGCTTGCATATCCAAGAGAAATTCAATCCCAAAGAAGTCATGCCTGTTGTCCCAAGCACACATTTGAAAGCAGCAAGAAAGACTGAACTCAGCAAAGACTACCTGTTGGCTCAGAGCCAAAAGGCTTGAAAGTACTTCAAGAAATCCTTTCGTCCACCTTTCTGAATTGAAAAGTATGTATGGACATCTCTGCTTTTTGATTCATATAACCTTGCCTAAGGGAATTACCTGAGCTGTTTTCCATAAAAATTCAGGTCTATTTAAATAATTAATTAAATTCACCAATGGTATTTAAAAGTTTTATGGTCAACTTGGTTTGAAAAAACTACTGAAAAATTCAGATTCACTAACTTTTGTAGAACTTTGTTAATATTGGCCATAAAGAAAAAAACACTAGGTCTTAAATCAACAAAATAATATCATTATTAATATTTCTTTAATAGGTGTGAGAAAGAGAAGGAACCCTGAAAAACTGAAATACTCCTTATGTAGAATGCATTAAATGACCTGAATATTTTGGAAGCTAATTATTTTCATAAAACTTTGTCTACTATAAAGATATCTATTAAGGAGAAACTGCTTCATGCACCGCGTTTTATCAACCTTCCTTAAGTACCAGTATTAGTTGAAATGACTTTGATGCTCCAAAACAAAGAGTGATCAAGTTCCCTTTCTTCATAGCTACTTATTTGTTCCAGGGCATCTATCTGATTTGTATCATGCTAAATGAACCCCTGAAATTGAAAAGCAGTAGAGACAAAGATTACATTGAAGGAAAAAAACAACTTAAAAACCAAGCCAAATGCCAAGACCCAAGGTGTTGTATTGACTGCAGTCTCAAGTACAACTTGTCAGTAAGCAATAACTTGTCTGTCTGTTTCTAGAAATAATTTAATGGAAAATGACTGGAGTCATATTTCTCAAGTATTATAGTTTCTATTTAATGCATCATACTAACATCAAAAGTTTTTAAGTATCTTTTGTCGTCAGCCAGACACAAAATGTATTTATCACTACTTACATTCCAACATGTTGATTTAACTCACATTTGCAAGTGAGATGGGTTGTGCTTCAGATTCTTATGGCTGTCACTGTCATTCTCTAGTCAATCTAAAAAAATTGAAATCTTGATTCCAGGCATCTTCTCCAAGAGTTTCCTTTAAACCATTAACAGAATTTTAATCCCACAGAGAGATGATAAAAATGCCTCAACAGGCTAGACTGTTACGGCTAATAGAGTTCAGTGGGGTGCACAAGCCCCACCTTTTCTAACAGTGGGGCTGAATATATGGCTTTGCAGGCAAAGTAGTGGACATGCTAAAACCCAAAGTCAAATCTGCGTGCTCATCATACTGCAAAGGGTAAGAGGGAAGCACAATTTAAATATACAAAAAGTTGCCAGTTGCAAATACAGCAACAAAATACAGACTTGCAGAAAAACTTGCACTCACATTCAATCTCTAGAAAAATTAATTCATAAGCCACTTCTGTCTGTTGACGCAGACATAATCAAAGTGGTACTTGCAGAACTGGGAGCAAAAACCCAGTACCAAGTATCCTGAAGAGAAATGGGTCACCAAGAAAACAAATATTCAACAAATAATCGTAAGGAAACAAACAGTTCTTGAGAAATACACAACCTGGAATACATCTATAGAAATCTTTTGACACAAACAGTAACACAAGGTGTAAAGTCACAGACTGCCTAAGGACAATACTGAAGCAAAACCAGAAGGGAAATCTATGAACACAACAGTCCATCCAGCTGCAGGCTTCAGTTTGCCTTGAAAAGACATGCTCAACTGGGCAGGCCAACAGGAAAGATTTAAAAAGTTAGCCAATATCATTCAAAGAATGTGTGCTGCTGGCTGAAAGAATCACTAAAATAAGAAGAGAAACAGAAGGTAAAGAGAGCAGAAAATGACAGCTCACAATCAACAAATGGGAAAAGCCTCACAGCTTCTCTTAAGGTATCAATATTCTTGCTTGTAAATGACTGGAGAAAGGTGACTTGGGTGGGAGAACAGCTACATTCAAATGCCTAAGGAAAAGCATATTTAGAAAAAAAATAACAGAAGTAACAATACCTGTAAATAAACTTTTCCAAGGTATTTGACAAATCCGTTTACAGATGATGCAATATCACAGACGTTCTTGATTAGTCCCTTCATAATATCACAGAAATTGCTATTGACATTAAGTCCAAATAAGGTTTAAAAGTCATTTCATTGCCATTAAAGCAAGCTGCACTTCAAATAAAGGAGTGGATTCAAACATGGCCTCAGTGTTTTCAGTCAGATACTGAAGAGAACACTTGATAGCTTTGAACAGCCCATCTACAATCATGTGGTCTATGTATTCAGTGTAGGGTTTCCATTCATCAGAAAGAGGATCTGCCTGGAGCAAATACTGATTGTCCTGGAAAGAGTAATTTAGAGAATCGCTAACAGGGGTTTAGAGTTGCTCTTCCCTGTGTGGATTTCTTATCCCAGCTAACTGATGAGTCCAGGAATAAAGGAACTCTCACTTTGATGAAGAAAAGCATTCCCACTATTTACAACATAATTACCTTTTCATTGCAACTTTTACACGCACATCTGGAACTAATTACTGAAAACTCTTCCTCTCTGGAGTTGGATTTGCATCAGTGAGTGCAAATACTTGAAAACACTTTTAGCTTTTACCCAATTCCATTTTTCCTAAGTATTCACATCTATTTATTGATAATAGCTATTTCTGGTACAAAACAGTTCATGTGACAGTAGACCCACTAAATACCTGGTGGATCTTTACTCTGTTTCTTAAATCATACCCCATTCTTTGATGATTTCTTCTGAACAGAAGAAATTATTTCTGTCATGTTTTTCTGGTTAAAAAAAAAAGTTGTTTATTTTTTGTTGTGTGTTTGGGTGTTGTTTTTTTTGTTTGTTTGGTTTGGTTTTGTCAGCAAAACAGCTATTTTACATTATCCTTAAATATTCAGATGATCTCATCCACACTTGAAACAGAGTCACTCCGTCTGCTTACTGCAACCCCAGAGATCGTCACTGTCAAGTCAGAGGCAGGCATCCATCCAAAACACATGGACATGTTTTTCAGAACTCTCCAATTCATACATTTTACTTGTCTTAGCAGCACGGTCTTCTGTAGCTTCTGTCAAACCTTTACAACTATACTTAAATATGAAGTACTAGGTGAGCAAGAGAAACTTACTTTTTCTAGGGTTATAAAAATATTTTTGAATATTTTTTGTTCACTCTATTAGTCAAGAACCTTGATATAGATTTTTTAAAAAGGACAAATCAAACTTGGGAGTTTCAAAAACATCCAGTATCAGGTTTTCAGTCCATGAAATGAACCACATCCATATTAAATCAGTGGAATCTGCATCCTATTTATACAATGGTAGAGAATCTGGCTTTGAGTATGTACAACGTGTGACAGGATACCAAACATCTGGATAACCAAACGTTTCTGTTTGTAAGACAGATGACTGTGCAAGAGCAGGACAAGTTTCTCTATACTGCAGTTCCTCCCCTGTCTTTCTGCCACAGCTTCTATATGAAAGCTTTCATTTTCTCATTCGTAGGCAACACAGCCAAACTGGCACAATTCTGAAAGCAGACACTGTTTTACAACTGGATTATACCAGCTTGTATCTAACAACCTGTTTAGATCCAAGAAAATGTATTTTACTGACTGTGCATAGGCAGACTAGAACCATAACCATTTAACCTAAAATTCAATCCAGTATCATATCTTTGACTAAAAAGCTATGATGGTGTTGGAATTAGATGTTCTTGAAGGTCCCTTCCAACCAAAGTCATTCTATGATTCTATATTAACTTTTACAGAGAAATCCAACACGTGTCTGCAGGATTCTTGGGACACTATTTCCATCAGCAAGAAGACATCCAACTGGAAACTGTTTTCTACGTTTCTGCAGCAGAGGCTGCAACACTCCCAGTCAGTACTCGTTCCAGTAATCACAATAGTTCTGTCATCACACATCTCTGGGAGCTGGACTAAAATCACCAACTGATTTTGTTCTGGTTCCCAAAAGCCATTCTGTTCAGCCCACTAAGATAAGTTTCATCATCTGTTCCCAGTGTTATAAGCCACTTGTAATAGATGATGAAACTTAGCATAGCATTGTGTTATTAGTGTTATAGTGTTATTAGTTTATAATCCACTTATGCTTGATTTCATAAGTTTCCTGATGGGAGGAATTAGTTCTGTCCATACATTTACAAAATAATGCATTATGAGTCACCTTTTTGTTTTCAAAGAAAAACATGCATACACTCAATAAGACTACAATGTACTACAATTAACTACAAAATACAAACTACAGAGTAACAGCCACCCAGACAAGGTATTTAGAAAAACAGCTGAATACAGTTTGATATTGGTTGAGTGTAGCGGAAGATTTGAAGAGATTATTTCTGAGTATGTCAATTTTCTAGCATGTCTTTATGTTCACACACAACTGTCAAAAAGAATCTCCCTTATTTACCTTCCTATTTACCTTGTAAAGTCTTCTCAGAATAAAAGAGCACTGAAATGGCTTTGTGTTAGAAGGATGTTTTAAAATCAAGATATTCCTTCTCTTGCAGAAACAGCAGAGAACTGCAGAATCACAAATATTCTGTCATTCAGAAAAAGGCTATCAGACATTAAGAACATCATGAGTAAATCCTGTGTGATTTACTGAAGTAGAATTTTCATCAGCCTTCTGACAGCAAGAGCATGAAGTTTTTGCCATCAGTATTCTTCTGTTCTAGTCACTTCCGGTAAGTCCCACATATAATACTTCTTATAAAATGAAATCAAAATAGCATTTATCTTCATAGAATGTCCTGGGTTGAAAAAGGACCACGATAATCATCTAGTTTCAACCCCTCTGCTATGTGCAGAGTCGCCAACCACTAGACCAGGCTGCCCAGAGGCACATCCAGCCTGGCCTTGAATGCCTCCAGGGATGGGGCATCCACAGCCTCCTTGGGCAACCTGTTCCGTCACCACCCTCTGAGTGAAAAAATCTTAACCTCTAATGTTTCTTAGGGGACAGGTACAGTACAAAGACATGATCCCATTACACTTTTTTGTACTGAAGTCAAAACACAAAATCTGATACTAACCTCCACAGCAAAAAAAAAAAAAAAAAAAAAAAAATAATAATAATAATTAACATGAAACAAGTTAATTGCTGAAACAATTAAAAACAATCCCAAATATCGCATATTGAGATTTACTGCTTTGCTACTTTCAGATTAAAGTTGTCTCACACAGTCCAAATTCCAGAGAATGACTACACTGAGGTCTAGTGTACAGAGGTGTGGATACTGTGTAGAAATCCATCTGTTCCACTGCTCTCTCACATTTTGCAGAACAGGGCTTGCTTCCAGTGTCTGCAAGATCCTACTGAAACAAAAGAGATTTCACCTCAATGTCATTTTAAGTACATAGTACAGCTATAACTTCAGAAAGTGCCTGAAGTGTTTTAAGCACCACTGTACAATGTTTTACAGCAATACTTATGGATGATTGATGTGCTTAAACCATGTTCTGTGCCTGAGAAACCTCTCGTAACTCCTGAGACTATTTTAAACTGCCTGAAGTCACTGGCATGATTTTATAAAGTGCATCACATCCACTCCTTAACTTAAATAAACAGAAACATTTATGGTGCCAGTTTTACCAGTGTGTAAGCTGCACACAAAAACAAAGCTGCTCTCACTGACCAAGGGGCAGCAGCTTCCCATCCAAAACTCTCTGAGCCCCGGCAAAATTCCCAAGGGCACCATAGGGCAAGTTACATTGGGTGTCAGTGATTTCAGGTGCTCCAAGAGGATGCTTTCATTTCCCCTCAGTCTGTGAAACATCAATTACTCCGGAAAGAATGAGACCTCCTGCTGGATGCACCCAAGCCCAGTTCCTGCATAGAAATCCCAATGGCTTTTTTGGCAGGCTACAGAACGCAAGCCGGGAGACTTGCTGGGTCTTCCTTGGGAAGAACTCCAGCAATAAATGTATGGATGACACTACAGCAGAGTGGGCTACAGACATAAATAAAGGCACTGTTGCATAGTCACAAGACGTATGAAGAGGAGGTATCTATGAGAGCTAATTTGTTTTGTCACCACATGGGTCTGTGACACTTTAAGATCACCCAGGAATCTGGTTAACTGCCAAGACGGCCAATTACTCTTTCTTGAGATTTTTTGTGCAGAGAACACCTTCCTTCACATCTTATGAAGAAGTCTCCCTCTCTTTTGACAGTAACCCAACTGAAATCGGACAACTAAAATCAGCAAGGAGGACAGTTATGAGTATGAGCATCGAACAGTTCATAATAATCAAGGAGTCTCCTATAAGACTTTAGAAGCATGTGAATATGTGCAGATCTGAGGTTTTAGAGACAGGAAATAGAGCCAAAATATGCTAGTTTCCATCAGCTTTCCTGTATGCCTAGGCCACCTCTGCTGTAATTATTTTCCATTGGGATTCTAAAGAACCAGATATGGCCAATTGAGTTGTTGTATAATTCCATTTTATTCTTTAATAAGAATAGTTGTCTCGAGATCTGTGCCTGTGACAAAGTGTTTTGCTCTCAAATAATTTCATCGGAAGGTAATTTAGTTGTGGAAGAAATTAAGAATTCTGAGCGCCTGCACATTCATTTTAAACTGGAGTTTCAACATAATTTGAATTTCAATGAAATAAAATGAAAAAGAATTTGGATTTCAAGTACTTTTAAACTTCTCGTGAACATTTCAGCAGCCTCAAGGCCTTGAAGCTTGGTTCACCTGCCTTTAAAATCCCCCTATTTCCTTCTACTATTGCTACTCCGTCACGTTCCTTGTTCTAGCATCTCCTTCTCCAAATCCCAGCGTGGAGAGAAATAATCTGCCTTACATTAAATTCCAACTGTTTTATTTCTCCATAAGCAATAGGTACCATTAGAAGCTTGGTCAGTAGAGTGAATTTCAGAATATTTAACTTCCAAAACCTGCTTATTGGCCAAAAGGATTGGCAAGACATCACAAATCCTCCACATGGTACAGTGATTCTCCTTCAAATGAGCTAAGAAGAGGAAATTCTCACTAAATCTGCTAGTAATCAAGTTAGGAAGACCACAAGAACCTGCCTCTTTCACGACCTTTCAAGACTTCTGAATTTGGTTTTACTTTGAAGCAAGAAGCACCAAACCTGACAATGCACGAAAATGAGTCACTCTACAAAAGCCAAATCAGGATTTTGAAAAGATCAGCAAAAAATCCACTGCATTTTTATTTTGAATTCTGTTCAGCTTTTTCCTAGTTCTTTTGCTGATTTCAGTATGTGTGGGAATATACTGCCTGAATTTCTGATTACTTTAGGAAAAGCGTTATTAGCCAGACAAAATTTTACCTCTTTTACCTTAGTAATTGCTGGCTTGCAAATGAAGATGCTGTTCTTAGCATTTTTATCTTTCTTTCAAGAAGGAAGAATTTTTTGTTTCTATCAACAGATTGTGAAAATAAGCAGAAAAAACACTGCATCTCTTGTTAGGCACAAGCATATACCTGCAGAATAGTTGTACTACCAAAAACACTGCACAGCAGAAAACAAAAGAAGCTCTTGAAACAAGGCTCCTTTGAATATATGGCATTTAAGAGAGAAAATCAGTAGGTACAATTAAAAAAACAAAGAAAATTACTGTGTTCTGAGATTATATAAAACTATAAAGACCACCAAAAAAACACTAAAGGAAAATGCCTAATTAATTAATTAAAACTTGCCAATATCACTGAAGATAAAGAATATCTCTCTGGGCAAAAAAAAAGTGATAATAAATTATGTCAATTAATAATAAAATTAAGAGAACTAAAATTAATAATAAAATAAACTGTTGATAAACAAATCACTGAAATTAAATTAATAAAAGAGAGGGAATTTCCCCCTACTTTTTGTTTTTTATTCTCAAAGATCTCTTTGTAATAAGCAATCTAGTCATCAAGCACATACTGAAAAGCAAAACTGGGATAAAAACTGGAAGCAGTAGCAAGCCTTTCGAGTAAATTAGCAAATATCTGCAAATCTGTAGAAAATTCATTGAAAAATAAATAAAATAACTGCTATTTAATTCTAAGCTATATTACTCTAAACTGTGCATCTTTCCCAGGGAAGACTGCTTTACAAATAATATTTTGTTAAAGTAATTTCTTACTATCTTACTGATTATTTTTTTCCCTTTCTGGCTTCAAAAGTAATGTAGAAATTGCATTATGAATCTGCGTGGAATTTATTTCGCATTTATCTTTCCATGCAAGATTGATGGGTTGCATGAAACATTGTGACTTGAAGGCTGGGGAGGAGATTACTAAGAACTGAATGATGGCCACAACAATAAAGCTAATACAAAAACTAATAAAAATACAATATAGAAAAACGAAAATAATAGAAAAATCTAGCTAGTTGTAGTATTAGTGGGACAAAAATGAACAAAGAAGAAAACAGAGCTGTTTATACATACATAAATATGCATATGAATTATTTATACAACTAATTATTGGAATCAGCTTTTTGTTTGCTTGATTTGTAGCAGTGTTTCTGTGGGACAGTTAAGAATGGTGGATGGAATAGCACTGTGATAAACCTGTATCTCACACCGCTGAGAAATTAGACTCGACAACATGCCTCCAAAAATCCCTGTGAAAAGGCATGAGGTTCTTGAGGGAAGGATGGAAAAACTCTCTTAAATTGCACAAAACATTGTAGACTTATTCCAAACGGCATGACACTGGAATAGTCATCTGTACGTGAGAGGAAATACTGTGCTGTGGTCTGATGAGCCGTGGCCAAGAATTAATGCTTTTTTAAATTTTGTCTTTGCTAGCTCTTTTGCTGCAAGAGTGGGTCAAAAAGCCAGCGGCACAGAGCCCTGAGGAAGAGGTTCTAGCAGAAAAGAGGAGGATAGATGTACTAAAGCACTGCATGCAGTTTCCCCACGCATCCAAATTATTCCAGAGATCTCGAGGAATTGGGACAGCAAGAATTATTCTCCCTCTAATCTTGGTAAAAAGCTCTTAGGAGGTATTCCTAGAAATTCCTAACTGTTGTGCACCTGCCTGCTCAGTTGGTGACAATTCAGTTTGCTCATTATTGTGTGCATGTTGTTGTTGCTCTTGTGATTGTGGGAAATGGCACTGAAGCTTCAGAAGTCAGTAAATCCATTCTGCAACAAATTGCAGATGCCTTGTGGACAAATTCAGGAAATGCAACCAAAAAGTTTATAGCGTGATTTTATATCATTTTTCCCAATAATATGTTTGCTGTATTTGAATATGTATTACCAGCAGCAGCCTCCATTTCTGGCAGTTTGTGGTTAAATATCCCATAAACGCTAACACTTCTTCTATTCTGAACTCACTACAGTCATGCTGACAGACCAAATTACAGTATTTTATTATATTGCATCTTCACTGTGTATTTTATTTATCTCTGTTGTGCCTTCTAGTTTTTGGCATCTATTCAAAACCTTTACCTGCATCCTCCTGCTGTTTGTCCTTCTGGCAAAGTGTTCTTTTTTCTGCAGGTTTTTTGTTGTTGTTTCCTTTTTTGTATTCAGACCAAAAGCTTTTACTTCTGTAAGCTACAAAGATCATTTATTTTCACAAGCTTAGGAAGACTCAATGACACCAAAATGTTTCTGAAACCCTAGACAGTTGCAAAGATAGCCCATGTATTAAATCACCAATTTTGATGGAAGTGAAACATTGCTTATAAATATGCTCTTTGTAGCATAAGGACAGCTTAATTCAGTAGTTAAATTTTGAAATTCATAACTTTAAATATGTATGTTGGCTATAAGTAATACACAGTTCAACTGGTCTGTGCTCTGCCCATTTGCTGTTTGTTGCAGCTTTATCTCTTGGCTGTCTGTGGCTCATCACAGGTTCAAATAACATAGCATCCATAAAAACTGGAACTTTTCGTGGTACGTCCAAGTTTCCTGCCTAATGTGACAGCTGCACTGGCTTCATTGTTTCTGAATTTCCTTGAAGGAGGACATTCTTCCTAGATCTGAAAAGCTTTAATAATTAATGCCTTCATTTGGCAATATGTTACATTGCATAGCTCCTAAAAGTAAGTATGTAGTCTTAAATTACTTTGGATTTTTCCTTTATAGACTGAGACAGAGTCCAGTCTCACCACAGGAATGGAATAAACTTACTCCAGTTGTTGCATAGATACGAACGATCATTAAGCTTCTTTAGTTAATATTTAACTATCAATCTTCACAACCATTAGAAAACCTTGTCTTACTTTATTGCTTCCAAATAGACATTTAGCAACAACATTTTCTTTATTTGCTTGCTTCTCTGGAAGATGATTTCCAGACTTCAGCTTTTTGAGAGAGATTTTGCACATTTTGGTTTGGGCAAGGTGTAAGTATTGTAAGCACCTGAGTCAAGTAAGAAGAAAGTAGGTGGCACCAGCCCTCTGTTTCTTCTGAAGCTTCCCATACATGCTTGGAAACTTAAGTAACAAGAACGAATTATATACACTTTGAATCAACAACTCGTATCAGAGAAAGCCCTATGCTTTGCTGTAGTTGTTTTTATGGGACTACTGAGTTACTTTGCAGAACATACCTGGTTGATAAACTGCAGTGCTTGTGAAGAGCTAGCTTCTCCCTGTGCCAGTAAAAGGTGATGACAAGCTGACAGTATGTTGATTATTTTCATCAGAATCACTCTCATGCAGAGAGTGAGTGTACTAGGACCCATGTAGGTTCCTGTTCGCCATATGCTGTCAATCGTCTCAGCTCCTCAGCAGCAGCACAATATCAATTTTCTCTCATGTTTTCCTTTTTTTCCTTCAGTTCTTTCTTTGTCCCATCTCTTCTACGTTACACAAGACACATCTGAATGCATATACAAACACCTTCTACTATCTCTTGCTTTCATGATATATCTGCTTTTATGTTTGTTGTACTCTTTGGGATGTACGGAGAACAGTGCTGATGTAAACTTGTCCAATCTCAGCAGGAAGCTGTTCCTTACAGCAATTATACCTAATGACTTCTTTTCCATTTTCCTTTAGCTTCTCATGAAATTGTATTTTCTGAAACCCTGTGAATTCTCCCTTACAGTCCTACATAACTCAATGCATTCAACTATCTCTTTTCCATCCATCATCTTTTTTCCATCATCTTTTTCATTTTGTTAGATATTTGGCTCATTTACTCATATATTACCTACTCCGCTACTTTATATTTTTCCTCACTATTTTGATTGTCATTTTCTTCAAAATTTCCAGGGTTTACTCGAGATCAAGGTACACAACTCCCACTGATTTTAGTAACTCCCATTGACTTTTATGTGAGTTTTCAGCTAACTCCCTGGCAACTCAGAAAATACAGGGTCTGGGTACCATTTATATTTTGTACTTTCTTTCAACAGGAGTTTAGAATCACTTCTTAAAAAGAACAATCTTCTTAAAGCTTTTTCTGTTTTTGTGATCTGACATTACTCTGACTTTTAATAGCTGAGGGACCAAAGACATTTTCTTAGAGAAATTGAGGTCTGCAAATCCAGATCCAGAACAAATTAAGAAAGATTAGTCATTTGCCCTTGAGTCACAGCCAAATTTTGCCCTTGCTTTTTATCATTGCATTCTTTGGTGGTCTTCTTTCTTCTACTGCAGATGAGCACATCTTGAATAATGAATGACTCTGCCATCAGAAATATGCAAATCTTGCTCTTCATTTAAATATTTGGACATATCTATTTCAATTTCCTAAATCCTCTCTTTTAACTTGAGCTATAAATGATGCTAAGACAATTATCTAACTCTATCAGATTGCCTATTGTTCATTCAATAGAAACTCTTATTTTTATTGGAATGTCAAACTATTCCTGTGATTTTTCACCAATCATTTCCTTAATCTTCCGGTGTTTCTGTATCTTAGTAATAACCAAGGTGCCTACAGTTATAGAAGAAAGATGCTTTGTCTTAAAAAGTAATCTATTCTAATAGACCATCTGATATAAATAAGAACAACAGGTGAGCTGTTAGGTTCATAGTCAAGGGAGTCAATCTATACCTTAATAGTTGTGTTCCTTCCAGCAAGGCTCCAATCTACTGGCAGGTTTGGTTTTTTTTCCCACTTTAATCATGCATCTCCTAAAGCATTTTCTCCAAACCTGGCTATTTTTGTACACATTTCATTCCAGACATCAAGCTGTCTCTCACAGCTACAAGCATTGGTGCAATTGCAGACAGTCAGCTTATCCTTACTCAGCAGTTAACAAAATACGAGTACTAGAAATACCTAGTACAAATGAGAACCTGAAGTCTTTATGCAAGGCCAGACTGTGATTATCCTTTAGTAATTTCAATGAGAAAAAAAAAAAAAAAAAAAAAAAAAGGAAGGATTTAAAATCATAATAAACTGGCAGCCAATATGTCTGCTGTGATCCTGTGATCCTGAGTACTCCCCATGGAGCATGTTGGCAGAGCCCTGAGTCACCTTCCTGAGACTAATGATGAAGCTGGCCATGGAGGAAAGATTTAAGAAAAGATTTCCAAAAAAGCCCAGACACTTGGATGAAAAAACAGTTTTACATCCCCATTTCATTGACATAATCTATGTAGTTTCACTTACTGTGAGCAAACAGGATTAGATCCACTGTCTACCACTGCTTCTTAGTCAAATAAGCTGCGATACTGGAGTTTCCCTGCATATGAAGTGACTTACAAGCACAATGACAGATACAAGACATCTTGTCTTCAAACAACTGCAAGGCTACATTGTAAACAGATTTTCAGCTATTAGCATTGATTGTAATTGGAGCTGAGGATATATGTCTAGTTTATCCATATTTTTCAGTTTTTTTACAATTTACTTTCTCTCTCTCTGAGACATTTAATCCACGTGAAAGAAAACTTTATAAAATTTGAGAGCACTGAAGAAGGAATGTTTGCCAAAGTTCTGCATTTCCCAAAACTTTCTATTCAACTACAGGAACTCTAAAAGCAGCACAATCAAACAAACACATAACTAGATAAAGAAAACAAACATTGTAGGTGTGGAAAACAGATTGGCTGCAGTGTAATCTATTTTGATTCTATAGCTCTTATTTGTATTATGTTAAAATTTAGCCTCCAGTCCTGAAAATTAGTCCAGGCAGCTAAGTTTTTATTGGAGATTTGCCTGGAGCAGCTTTTCAGGATCAGGGCCTGCCTCATCAGGTGGTCCCACCAACATGAATTACACTAGATCAAAGCATATTTCTAAAACAAATTTATCACAGCACGCATTCAAATATTTATCAAACGTTTCTTAGCATGGTAATTAGGTTAGCAATTCTCAGACTACATAGTTTTAAGATATAATAGTTTAAGTGTTTTACCTGAAAAGCAGATTGCAGTCCTAGCAACTCTTAAAATACAGGATTTAATATGGTTCCAGAGTAGTAATCATTCATCTGCCAAGTGAATCCTGACAGATTCCTACGTTACAAATGTATGGAAAGTCCCCAGAATTCAATTACAAATATCAATACTTGCTATTCAGAGCAACAGCTCCAAAATGAAGCTCTTTAATTTCAGATTATAATTGAAAGTGTAACCAAATTATTGCACTCTGTCACTTCTGGCACCGCTGACAAACACAGGAACTAATCCTGTACCTGTTACTCGCATTAACATAAATGCAAGTAATCCCTTTCAAATTAAGAACGTGTAAATAAAGATTACCAATGTAAGTAAAAATGACAAGATAGGGTGGATAAATCCCCTGAAATTGAATGATACAGTCCATTTAGTTTCTTTCTCTAAGGCATGTGAAACCACTTGCTGAAACTAAAAATACGTGAGAACATAAGACCCTAAACAGCAGACACTGCATAAGGTGCAGTCAGCAGCCCTGATACTGGATGTTCGGTTTATGAAAAAAGCAGTCCCTCAGATCTCTCCGCATCCCTCACAGTTCATGTCCTCCCTCATAGAAGGCTCCTGACTGAAACACAGGGCTCAACCTTATTAACGATTACTTAAGCAGATATATCCTACTGCATGAGCAGTTACTTTAGAGATGGAAACAAACATTTACAAGATCACACCTCAAATTCTCTCCTGCTTTTCTGCTTCTGTTTTACATCTTCACCCACAGAGACTCAGTCACAGCACAGATGACTTAACAAGAAAAGGCATTATATAACCAAGAGGCTCTTCCTCTTACAAAGGGCTCAATAAAAATGCTACAGATAAAAACTAGCTAGATTCAGGCTACATATTTTCCCAGTGCACTTTCCATAATTCCCAGTCACCCTGAGCCATAAAGCATGCCTTGATCTGCCTCTGTGACAGCTGGCCTCCTTGTTAGTTCCTCTCACAGCCCAGTGCTGCAAAATACAGTCAGTTCTTCGCATGGCAAAATGAAGGAAATTCACGAGGTTAAAGGAAAAGTTTTGACTCCCTAATCCATAACATCACTCTCTAAGAGTATGCATTTTTATACAGTTTGTTTAAAAAAATAAGCAAGCCATAACTAGATTGATAACGTGCTTTCTGTATGAGAGTAATAACCACATTTCACCAAAAATTGAGTAAGTCTATCGTGTAAATGAAAGACTCCCTAAGCACACATTAGCAAGAGAGACTGTAGTAATCTATCATTTCAATGATCCCTGAACAACAGGATCTGTAAGTAACTTTGATAGAATAGACTGCGACAGCTTCATAGGAATTATTACAAGTTGCATAGGCAAAAAGCTACAGGAATCAAAATAGGCTGCAAGCTGTTGTGTCAGTTCACGTACGATCAAGCATTGAAACTAGCCTTGCTAAAATCAGTGAGAGGATTCGCTAGAACAAAAAGATAAAGCAACAGTACAGGGATGAATGAATTGACCCTTATGAGATAACTATACTGAGAAAAACATTTTGTTGTTACATGAAAATATAACTAAAATAAAGTCTTCAACCTCCAGAAAAAAAAAAAACAAAGCTGAGCACTACACTCCTCATTACACAGCTACTGTTAAACACAAGACACACACACATTCATGAACTTGAATAGGCCCTGTCAGCCTACTGGTCCTGTGAGCTAACCCTCGAAGAATAGAGAAGTCCAGATTTGTTTTTACAAGAATAAAGGCCCAAGTTATTAATGCATGGCATAGTCAGGTATAGAAGGAAATAGGTGTGTTAGCATTTGGAGCATAAATCTTTTACCCCTTATCTCTTGCGTTTGTCCCTGTATATCATCTTATGCTGAGATAAGAAATATGCCAGGTAAGACAATGTTAGAAAATTGCACTAGTCTTCTCCTTGAGGAGGGATTCTGGTTTTAAGAAAATAATTCCCAATGTTACAGAACTCTCAATAATTCACTTGCAGTGAAATACTTCAAAGATAGTGACAGCAGACAGTAAAAGTTGTCATTCTCCCCTCGACTTCTCAGCAGAAGAGCTAAAAAGTTACTATCTGTGAAAGTGAATTAGTAGAATTTATCTGCCAGCCCCTACTCGTGAATAGTCAGAGAGGAAATAATTTGCAAGAGTTTAGATATTCTTGTCTACAATAAAAAAATTGGCCTTTCATGTCAATACTTAATTTACTGTTATCATCGGTATATCCTCTAATTAGAAAGCTGTTTACATATTTGCAATTTTGCATGCGTGAAAAACAAAACCAGAAAGTTAAAAAGGAAGAGTCAAAAGGAAGAACAGTATGTCACTGCAAAAGGATAGTTTTGTATTTGCAGTATGCTGTCTAAATGTTGGCGTCTTCATGTTAAATAAACAGTCCACTTATGCTTCCCTCTCCTCTGCTTATAGATCATTCCACAGGTTGCAAAACAACAGCAATTCAGAATCACACAGATCGTTTCATCAGAACCTCACTGTGCTTGACAAGAGCTACCAAACAAGATTTCCTCTTCCTCCTCCTAAGTTCAGCAACAGCTTTTCTACAAACTCCATGGGAATTAAAGGTGTCCCAATTTCCAGCACTGCCATAAGGTATAGATATGGTTTACAACTCCAAAGTAATATTGGAGATCCAGGCCACAAGCTGTTAATCTGAATGTAAATTGAAACTCAAAGCACCTCGATAATGATTGATTTACGTAAGTCATGCCAACTCCTTTCTACCTTTGCTTGAAATTTTTTGAAGTTTTTTTTGAAATCTTCCTTAGTGCTATTAGTTAACAATGTCAGACAACTTCCATATGTAAAGCAAACTGAAAATGAAGAAAGGCACGTGCCTTTGTAAAACATGATGTACTGCGTGTAACAGATCCCTCTGCAGAAAGAGCTCTATGAAAATGTTAAAACATTTGTATTTACCAACCTGTTCTAATCCAGTATGCTGTGCTTTCCTGAATTTCCCTTCCCACTCGCATGAAACTCATCACTCACACACTGATCTTCTAAAATGAGCATCCCACCCATCTTACTCCCTATTTTCTCCAACTGAGGCCAGTAACTGGTATGAAAAGCTTTAAGCAGCAGCAGAGAGTTCCAGGCAATGCTACGTTATCCTCTTTCACCTATGAAACGTTCTATTTTGGTGACTTCAATCCCTTTCATTGGCTTTGGCCTACACAAACGGAACGGTATTCCATTCACGTGCCACTAAATCCACAAAATGCCTCCCTCCTCCCTAAAGGAATAGGTATATTTGCTTAAAAAAAAAAGCAGATTGAGACCAATGCTGACTTAATATGGGCTAGCTACAAAATTTTAACTTTGGTGTTATTTGTAAAATAGTATTAGTGTTGGCAAGTCTGCTCCTTGTACCTTCTACCAAATAGAAACTAGGGCACTCAGTCAGGAATTTATAGCCATTTAAAGTCACACGTTTGACCCACACCTGCCCCTTCAGAGAATGCTCTCTCTGATAACCTTTCCTATCCTCTATAGTGGGGATGTCGGGGAGACAGGTGTCCTCCTGTAACTTTTCTTCCATTCAGCTCTCAGACCTCTAAATCAGCACTTCAGGTCTCACCTTCATTTCCCTAGTTTATGTGGTCCCCGATACATTTATAAAACGAATTGCAATTTAAAAATAAAATAAAATAAAAAATTAGAAGCTGAATATTGTTGAATGCAAATCTGTAATGTGGTGACTTAATCTCTCCAGAGAGAGAATTACTGGCAGCAGGTCACAAGCTCAGTGCAGCCACTGAAGTGAGACCACAGCAGTAGGGTCAGACTCAAGAACTTAAGTCTTCATTCAAACACCTCCTATGAAAATCCAACTGTTTTGATTTCCAGATACAAGTTCTTCTGCTGTCTGCTTCAGGGCAGTCATGTACAAGGTAGCTTTGGTCCAAAAATCCCATATTGTCACAGTATATATTAGCTCAGGAGAAAAGAAGCACTTAAACAGTCAGAGAGCTTTTAGACTGAAGTTGCTTTCTATCCAGAGCTCAGAGCATAGCACAGAAGTTGTGCCCATTAAAATCAGCCTGCTCAGGCAGAGACAGCCTCTGTCACAGGCTTATAGTTGAATATTAATCTTTCCTGATAAGTTTGAAATCAATTTCAGTGCACTAGATCTAATTTTGCAGCAACAAAATGATTATAGGCACCTCATTTAACCAAATTCCAACTGCTGGAATTAAGCCCTTTTCAAAAGTAAAGTCCAACTCTCCAATTACTGCTTATTACAGCCAAATGATCCTTGCTTTCCTTGTCTCACACTAGCTTTCTGACAATTCATGCATCACAGACTCCACTATGATCCTACAGAACTAGTTTTTTAATATAAGATGTAAAATTTTATTTAGTTTTGTATACAATTCATACATCAAAATGATGACACTACTACATGCAGAGCAACCTTTAAAAAAAAATCATTAAACTATGAGAAAATGCCAGGAAACGTCACAAAACTGTCCTGAGATGTATGTGCATTACTGTGACAGCCAGAGCTCATGCTTGGTGCTGTCAAAGAGATCTGTGGTAAAATAGACACACATACACACAAATTTGAAGCAGGAAGGGAAGCAGAAGCAGCAGCATTTGGGGCTCCGAGGAGGGTCTCTTGAATTAAAAAAATATGGGTTAGCATCAACCCTAAAGTATTTCGTTTCATTCTGAAGATTCTTTATCCTTCTTTTTTTTCTTCAAACAAATGAAAAACGTCATACCAAAAACCCCAAACCTCAGAAATTTTTTTGTTTGCTCAAATTCTCAAAGACCATTTTTTTTCTTTTCCAAAAAATAAATGTTGCTAAATACTCAGTATCAGATGTTCCACTTCATTTTTCAACTTGCCTTCATTTTTTCTGAGAAAATCATTTGCCAGCTTTGAGTCAAAGTTCGAGATAGTGTCAGTTGTTCAAAGATCCTTTTCCTAACAAGTACACTTCGAACAGTAAAAAGCATTGTCCAGGACAATGTAGCAAGTATTTACATCCTCATACTTTACTCCCCTGCATAATGATATGCTGCCATACTTGCACTGTCTTCATCTAAAGCCTCATTAACTCATAAGTGATTCTGAAGCACACTGAGAAGCTCACTTCGAAGCATATCAGAAACAGCTTTTCCAAAGAGCATCAGAAACATTTTTAGAATCAAATCAAACGTTTCCAGAAGGTACGATTAAATTCATCCGCATTTCTTCTTAAACATTAGAAATAACACTACTGAAAGTTTTTAAATCAACAGTAATGCACTGTTATCTACACTTAAGTACAGCAAAGAGCATTTAGTAATGATTCTATTTTTAACATCTTGTATATGTAATCTGGAAGCCACGTATCAGGATTGAATAAATCCAATCCTTACAAGACACCAGAGGGTTAATATCTCCATCCCTCTTCACTCCTGCTCTCCTGTGCCAAGGTGCAACAAAGAGGCCTAGCTCCAGGTGATTCTCTGTGCCATATGTGCTGCATTTCCTGCACATGCTAGAAGCTGAGAACAGCGTTTCCAGGTTTACAGCTAGTTTGATTGTCTCACTTTTTATCAGTTTAAGCCTGCCCCCTCCTGTTGTTTGGACATTTTATTTAGTTTGCGTCTTCTGATTTCTCTACACTAAGAGCCATTAACAACATGCCCCCAGAAACGCACAGGAGGAACGGAAGTATTCTGTGAGAGACTTACAGCCAAATTCAGCCCTCTGGAGAATCTGCTCACGGAAGCATGAAATTTTCACAGATGTCTGCATAGTGCAAGGGTAGCACGGCCGACTTGTTCTGCTGCCCTTGGTATTCAAGATATTTTTTTGCATGGCTCTGAATAGGAGGATGGGAGAGCTGCTCTTTCGCAGCATTTCAAAACATGAGTCAGCATGGTCATTTTAAATAGGGAAAATACTTAACACACTGACCTCCATGTGCTGATCCTCAGCTTCTCCCAGTGGCCCAGCTGATCCTAAAGTCCCTTCTTCATTTGTATGTGAAAGGTACAGCATTTGATATGGCCTCAATTTTATGGCTTGATTTTAAGAGGCACAGCTGAGCTTCTCTGAAGCCACTCAGACTGATGAACCCATACTGAGCTCAGCTGTGGAAAGGCAACAATGAGCACAGGAGGAAAAGGGGCTGTGGGCCATGCTGCAGCCATGTTCCACAGAGCTTCAGCAGCACTGATGCTTGCATGGGAAACAAAAGAACAGGGCAGCAAGATCAGGCTAAATTTCCATCAAGGATTCATTCCTAGATGACAACTATTATTATAGCTACTGTATACTGTATCTTCTAGTGCAAGAACAGCCTGCACACAAAGAGCAGTTCCTCATGGAGCAGTCAGACTCATGGAACAAGTGATATTTACCAAGGTTTGCAGAGGCAAAGATATGACTCGCTGGCAGCCAACAGTCCTCCAGCCACAACTTCCCCTTGGGATTTGGCATGATGATGGTCTAAGCAGAGTCATAAACAAAAGAACAGTAAGATAACTTCAGTGCTGCAGGCTAATCTGTTCTCAGATTAATTTGGAAACTAATTAAGACTAAGAGTTTACAGAAGCAACCAGCATCGCTAAATATTTTGTATGTTACTAGTATTGTGAACCACATTTCTGCCTCTCCAAAGATCTCTACCCAAATCTCCCAAATACACTTTTAACTAAATCCCATGCATAAGCTTATTTTTAGGAATCAAGTTATGCGTCTTTAAAAACGTGGCTCAATGTCAACAGTGCTAATCCAAAAACTACAGCTTCTCACAAAACAATATACTTAACATCACAGAGCTGTTCTATTTCATTTCCACATTCTGGTCAATAAGACTATTTTCTGACCACTTTTATGTTATTAAATAATACTGAAACTCTTTTAAAGCCTAATTCTCATTTCATAGGAATTGACAGCAAAGTTGTCAGCTGAAGTTTGGAACCTATCACACTCTATTTATATCTAACATGCTATAACAGACTAAGACTTTATTTTTTTATTTTTCTAACCACCGGAAAAAGATCTGGCAATGTACATCTGTTTCACAGTAAAAACAAGATATTAATACTACACAGTAATTCAGCTGCTTCCCAGCCTTTGGGCAAACTTTGGTGCAATGAGCAGACTCCATTTTCATACTTGTAAATTCCTTAAGAGGAAGCTTGGTAGAATTAACATGAGAATGTGTTCATTTTCATACAAGTTAGGCTGTGTGGATTTTTTTCCAAATACATTTCCAGAGTAATAAATATAATCTTGTTGTAAAACTATACCCCACGCTATGACTTGAGTGTGTGTTCATTAAGATAATGTAGTAACTGAATATTATAATGGCACAAAATGGAATCCAGATACAATTCCAGCAGGTTACACAGAATGCTGATCACTGGGGAAAAAATTGTTTCAGAGAGCATATTAATAACTCACAGCAACACTGGGAAAATTAACAAACTATAAATTGTTTTTTGTACTGAACATATTGATGTCAGAAGAGGAAGAACTTCCTTGTTACAGAAATGTACTCTGCTACAGGAAATTTACCTTCTGTTGAAATTTTCTGTTTCTCCTGGGAAAGCTCTTTAAATTATCAAGGCAGAGACTTGGTAGAAAGCTATTTAACATACAAGTTTTATTGATCACTTCTGCTTTTGGAGTGAAATTGTCCTCAAGTGCCTTGATTTCAGCCACTCATGGCTCCCCTTTAACTATTCCCCAGCTGTTCTTCCAGATATCAGCACAGGTCAGATGAACGCAGGCTACAGGCAATGTTTCTGCAATTTGGAATGGGCTAAACAAATGTAACAACTCTGTACTTCCAGGACACTGGAAAAGGGCTTTGTGAAATGTAGGTCTTGAAATTATAGCCTAGGGAAGAATTAGCACAGACACTTTTGATGTACCCTCCATGAGTATCCTCAAACTACAGCTGAACTCTAAACACTCTGCCCACCGTGCACAGCACTGAGCTAACCCTGCCTGAGAAGACAGTTGTTTCAAGCTCCTGGTCAAGAATTTGGAAGCAACTGACACAGCAACAGATCTTGGGAGCCAAAAATTCATTTGTTCAGTTGAGTGGATGAAATCCACTTCTTGTACCTAGGACCATGTGTAACATAACATATTAATTGTTCTCCAATTCCCCCTCAAAAAGAGTAGTACTCTTCCTTAAACATGTGAGCACATACAACTGCAAACAAAAGGCAAAAGATTGTGTGCAAGATGTTCTGGGAGACAAAGAGTTAATTCTTCAACAATAAATTCTATCACCGTTCAGAGATGATCTACATAGTTCAGGCTATAATGTAACAAGTTACTCTTAAAGGAAGTTGTCAGTGTCTGATGGGGTTTTATTACAATTGCTCACTATAAAACGCACTATTTAATTACTGGCATGAAAGTGATTCTAGCATAAAGTAAGAAGGGGAAACGAGACCTCTCCACCTTTTTAACAGTTAGTGCACTTGTGCACGTAAAAATACAATGCTTTTTCATATGTATTTTTAATGATGCGCTGCATTTTCTTAGATCTATGGGATATATTTTCTATGTTGATCTCCTTAGACAGGAGCTGTATCTAAAGCAATATATGATCACAACATATAATTTAAATAAATCTAAAATTGCTGAGATATAGGTCAAGAAGAAAGTAGTGATTTTGTGAGCAACTTAACAGCCCATTAAATGGCACATGGCTAAGTGCTCAGCTTCTAAAATACATTATCTTTCCTAAGACATTTCAAGTTGAACTTCTAAGATAAGGTATCTATTTCTTAACTGCTAAATTAACACTTCTGCAATGTCATGTATAATCTGGAACTTTACATTTTTTAACCAGCAAACCAGATTACAAAGCATCCATTCTGCAAGAGTATACAGATACCATAATATAGTCAAAATAAACTAACACAGAACATAATGACAGGAATTACAAATATTTTTGGGAGTCAGCTTTTCAGCAAAGCAGAGTGCAAGTCAAAGTCTGACAGAATTTTCTTGGTGCACATTTAGAACCTACAAACTGTACACATACGTGGCTGCACGGTATTTGTACTCACTGCTAAAGAAAGAACTGAACACTATGTGGATTGTCTCAACCCTGCTGAAAACTGTTGTTCTGGGACAACTACATCTATAGGGAAAGCAGTATTTTAAGTTTGGAAAGAGGCCAGATCAGACAAATGGCACAGAAAAGGGGATCAGTGAAATATTCAGTGGTGGGAAGTTTCAGTGGCGGTGTAACACTTGAAGGACAAAGTAAGTGGTCAGTACCTTGAGCTTCTGATATTGCCAAAAAGAAAAAAGAAAAAAAGGTATGGACAAACAAAACATTCTTCTAAATTACACCCAATAAATAGAATCATTTCTGTTTCCGAGAAAGAAGTCTGAAAAATTTACTGCCAGTATAAAAATGCATGGTTCATTTTAATATACAATCAGAAACATTTTACAGTGTTTTCCAAATGAGTATATTACATATATTAAAAAAAAGTCTTACCTTCTTTATTTATTTATTTATTTTAATGAGAGTAATGTGATTCCTATTATTTTCATGAGCTTCCATAACTTTCATATTTTTAACTGTGATAAAAATATGAAATAGATTCAGTGCAGGAACACCATCAACAGACTATGCACTTCATATCACTCTTCCTTACTTCATGTAATGCTACTCACAGAAATCTGAGATAAACAGACACTGTCTGATTTTTCATGTACTTACGGATGTTCAGTGAAACCCTAACGTAAAGATTTAATCAGATGCAATCAAGCTATCAAAAAGCTAGTCAAGCAGACCTGGTTTTGTTGCCAACAACACAAAAAATGCTGATGTGGCTCCACCATCCAGCCACTCTGATTCCCAATTTGAGAGACTCAAGGAGATGGATGAATCTGAGAAAGAAGTTCTGTGACTCATCCATACTGCTCTGGGAGACGGGTGGCAGTCAGTCATGCAACAAGCATCTGCTGAGACATTAGTGGGAATACAGATGAACTACAGTGAAAGTAATTATCTTCTGCAGACCCTCTGAACAGATTAGGGGAAATATTTCATAGAATCATAGAATCACTCAGGTTGGAAAAGACCTTAAAGATCATTAAGTCCAACCATGACCTAACCATATTCATTAATAAAATTTTTTGTCAACACATGATGTGATCTCAACACCGTTATGTCAAAAAAGCAACACTTCTTTGTACTGGAGATTTCTACATTTACTTGATCATAAATCAGTGCACATCCATACATGTGTTCAAACTCTTCTATGGGGGAACCATCCAGCAGTAGAGGCTACGCAGAAGGATTATCTGCACTGCCTGAAGGCTAACATCCAGGAACACTGGATATTGATACTGAAAAATGTATATTATCGCAGGAAGATCTGTGTCTGAGTGGCATGAGGTGATCAGTATCACAGAATCACAGAATGGCCAGGGTTGGAAGGGACCTGAAGGATCATGAATCTCCAACCCCCCCCACCACAGGCAGAGCCACCAACGTCCCCATTTAATACTAGACCAGGTTGTTCAGGGCCTCATCCAAGCTGGCCTTGAACACCTCCAGGGACAGGGCATCCACAACCTCTCTGGGCAGCCTGTTCCAGCACCTCACCACTCTCTCTGTAAAGAACTTCCCCCTGACATCCAACTGAAATCTTCCTTCTCTCAACTTAAAACCATTTCCCCTTGTCCTGCAATTATCTACCCTTTCAAAGAGTTGATTCCAGAGGTCCTTGCTATCAGGACTCCTGCAAGTATTTCCATATTAAACCTAAGTAATGTGTACGTACATAGTTTCTGGTCTGGATCCTACCCAGCTCAAACACGTGGGTAATATGGATCCCGCTGTGCCAGTCATCATGCTACACAATTACTTTCATTTGTGCTTCCACAAATAAAGAATTTAAAACGTTACCTCCAGTATGAAATCCATTTTTGTTGTTAAGAGTATTTCCTTGCCCGGTGACATAAGAACAATAGGTATATCATTAGGTGGAAAAAAAAAACAACTAAAAAGTTTCTCAGAACTAACTGTCATCTCAAGGAACAAAACTACTGCTGCATGGAGCCACCAGCACATTTGTTTGTTTTACAACCAAATGCACCATCCTCATCAAAATGATATTTAGACACAGATTTCCTTTGTGCACATCATGACAATTTATACATGTCAGTGTTTATTATCTTACTGTCATGAAACTCTGGTGTAGACTGCCAGGTCATTATCAGTACATGAGTTTAAAGCAGTATTTTGCTTCATCAGAAATGCCAAGAAACTTATCATTTTAATATTTGCCAAAATTATTTTGTAACAGGCCAGCATTGCTTGTTGTTGTTTTTTTTCCTTAGAAACCACTCTGTGCTGAAACTTTTCTTAAAATATTAGATATCCAGTGCATCAACCGGATTAATAAGGCTTCACTTCTGTAACACAGATGAAATGGATTGCGCCCTGGTGAAAAAAAAATGGGCTAGTAATAACAAAAATAATTACTTTAACTGTATTTTCAATAACACAGTTTTCTAAGTTCTCAGATGGTTCTTTTGTCCATTTACAAGAACAGAAATCTGTTTTTGAAATGTATTTTTATTATTAACAAAACAAATACTGAGTCTCAGCTCATCTGAACATTCTACAACCCACTCTGGGCAAGCAACAAAGACACAACAAAATAGTGTGGAAACAGCTTCGCAACTCAGAGCACAAGACAAAGTTTTCCCACCCATTCATAATGAGAAGTTTTCTTCAGGCTCTCATCATCTCTCAACTTGGTTATTCCAGTATGTTTCTTCCAATTCTGCTAAATACTACTTCGTGAGATAGTCAAATAGTTTTACTCTACACTGCCCTTCATGCTTGGGAGGAATACCTGTTTAGTACACTGTTACCTTTAAATTCTTCCTTCGAACTCTCTTTTACCACTGTGCCAGTGAAAGGCTGAAAAAACTGCTGTGCTCCCAGATCCATGTTGTCTCATGTCCTTCTGCTCCCCTAGCTGTATCCATCGGTCACCTCTCATCTTACGCTATGCAAATTCTGAGGACCGGGGATGGCCTCTTGCGCACCAACCGAAGTAAAGCCCTCCAAAAGACTGGGACGCCTGAGAACAGAGAAAAGCACTGCAGACCACAGCAAAGCATGGCTGTGGTAAGAGCAGCTGTCTTTGTCAGCGAAACTTCCCTTACTGCAGAAGGGAGAAAAACCCCACCACGCCTTTCTTCCCACATGTGCCTCTTATATCCTCTCTTAACAAAACAGTGTCAGCTTGACATGGAGGCAGACATTCCAAGGTACACATCAGTGTCTCACACAAAGCCCATCTAACGCTCAACCAGTTCTTTCCTTATCAGAAAAATAACAAGGCAAAGCTTTAAGAGATCTTGCAAAACAAACAAACAAACAAAAAAACCCACCAAACAAACAAAAGACCAAAAGAACCACTGAGCCAATCCAGAGCCTATCATATTTAAAAGAAATGTTAAATTTACTTTAATGAACTTTGATAAAGATCTGTTGTTACAAAGAAAAACAGGCTTTTGCTGAAATCAGTCAAGTCACCACAGTGAGAGACAGAGCACTCCTCCAGTCCCAACACGAGTTATTCTGCCATTCCCAGCCACCTGCTGGCAGTTCACACTCCCTCTCCCAGCTGTCTTCCTGGAACCCTAACATATTCCAGCTGTTCTGCAGTCCTAGGCCTTAACCCTTGTGTTCCCATACAGAGCTAAAGTACTTAGTATCTTTGCTGCACCTTCACTTTTCCCAGGTGTAACACTATAATATGAAGGAAAATGCAGCAATGACAGCAGAGTAGCAAAGTTCCAGGCTGCAGCAACTGAGGACTTGCTCAAGTGCAACAACCACAAGCACAGAAATAAAGGAAAAAAGCTGCTTACCTTCAGAAGGCCTCAGGGATCTCCAGCAACATCAAAAGTCAAGGAAAAGTCCCATAGTGTCGTTATGAAAATAAATAAAAAAAAAACCCAACACTCTTGTTTTGATTTCACTAATCCAAAGGAAAGCACATCATGAGAATTTCATATGCATTTTCTTGTCCACCAGTCTGTTCCCAAAAACTGAGGCCAGACACGAGCACTTAACCTTCAGCTCCACCCATGGACCAGGCAATGAGAAAAAGGGGAAGTATGTCACTGCTGCCACAAACTCTGCAGGCTTCTCTTTGCCCCTAAGGACATGAATGAGGATCTGATTTGGACTTCCTTTTAGATCACGTATAAATTAGTCCTTGTTTCCTTTTATCTTTTGCAATCTGGGACTTCCAGATCTTGTCTCTAAAGCGTTCTTAAATTGAGAGGCACTCTGAAACTTTTTGTTATGATATGATCACGTTGTGAAAGAAGAGTCTGTGTTGTCTGCCAGCCAAAATGCAACTGGCTTTCAAGACAGTTAAGATGGCAATCACACGGAGTTTTGGGATATGCCTCATTTGAAAAACCTAATATTATATTTTCTTCCATGGGAGAATTTGAGAAGTACTAATTTAAACCCCAAGATACAAACCTATCCAATTTTTTGCTATTTGAAACAAATTTCCATTTGTTCTGACTCTTTAGAGAGATCTGTAGGAACATTGGAAACATGAATTTCCTCAATTTTACTCAAATTTTATCCTCTTATGGAACTTAATATGCTCATCAAGTAATCTTTAAGTGATAGATTCATAAAATGGGTGCAAGTCCAAGGCATAGGGATACAGAGCAAGAGACATGACTATATCTGTTTACCCTTTTGAACAACTGGTGACCATACAGTCAGCCAGGCTTATGGTGATGCTTACGTCCTTCTGATATACTGTTCAACAATGAAGTTTAACAGAGTTGCTTTACCACAGTCCTGAAAATGACAGTCTCAACTTCCAAGAGCAGAATCCAGTCTATAAAAGTGCTAAGTAAGGCATCAAGAAGTACTCAAAAGATCTGCTCTCTGAGCTAGCTGGCATTTTTCTGAAGTTTTTTTTTGTTGTGTTTTTTTTTTTTTTTTTTTAAAACTCAGATGGCTTCAAATGGTGATTTGGGCAGCTGGAACCTGGGGGCATATTTGCTTCATTACATATATTATTTAGTCAGCTGGAGCTGATTTTTTGTTAATATACAGATGGACACAGAAAACCTTCAAAGACCTTACAAATGTATTTTGTTTTAAATGAAAATACCACGCTGGTATCATTAATAGCCAAACTAGCCTGTTTCTCTTAGCATTCTATGCCTGATATGCCAATAATCTCCAGGCTTTATTTTGCCTGATATAAATTTTCATTAAGCCTGAGGAGGGCTCTTTCTGTCTTTCCTGACTGATTCGGGTTTAATTGGCCTCTAAGGATAGTAAGCTGCTTGAGGGTTCTTTTAGAATCTGTGTTTCTCTGCTGCTTTGCCAAATATTTTTTTTTATTATTATTTTACCCAGCAGTTTGTTTCCATCAGCTTCTTTTCCCCACTTTCCCTGCCAGAGACAAAGCTGCTACATTTTTCTCTCATCATATTTCATAAACACCCCCCCTCCCCAATCAGTGTTCTCTGAAGACACTATTTTTCAGGTAGCTCCACCTTTTCTTTCTTTAGTGTGATACTCAGGTTTTCAGTAGTGCAAACTACAGACTTTGAACCATGACATTCTCAAATAGGCTGAGGGCTGCTGTGATCATGCCATTATTTTTATGTTCAAGAGCCTTTAAAAATGGAAGACATGGCTCTTGCAGGATTTGGTGAAGTTCTGGATAACGCTGGCAGAAACTATATTGGGAGAACTGGTGCAAAAGTCAATAAATTACTGCACAACATTTTCTATGCCAGAGAACTTAGGTATTTGTGCGGGAAGGATAAAAATATATATAATCTGTACCTTCTGTAACAGAGACTGAAGACAGAAGAATGGATTCCAGGAAGATAAAAAGAAAAGGGACAGAGAGATAGCTGACAGAAGCTGTCTGCTTCTGACTCAGATGTAGTAGATATTTCCCATTAAAACAGCTGTCTCAAATTAACACCCTGAATGAAATTCTGTATCCACTGAACATCAATGAATACAAAATTCTTTGGGAAAAAAAAAATTGTAAACTTTAAATTAAAACAAAATAACCGGATAGGCGTTTAAGACTGCCATTGGAAGATTTTCTGTAGGCTTTCTTGAAATGGAGAAAAACATTGAAGCGAGTAGCTAAATGCAAGTTTAACTATTTCATGCAAACATTTATGCTTAGCTGGCTGATTAGAAGCAGAAGAGCATGGTCTCCTAGTTTGCACGCCTGTAACCAAACTTGGACCTTTTCACTACCCTTGTCTTCCTCCAAACACACAGTTTTCATGTTCCAAGAAGTGGGAATCCATCATAGTAAGGAATAGTATTTCATGGTCTTGGTAGATTTACATAGACAAGGATAAATCAAAAGATATAAGATCTCGTTTATAAACTCAGTGAGCATCAAATACTGTACCTGTGTGTCAGACTGTTTCTTGGCTTGACAGGACCACACTTTGCTCTGCTATGCAGTGTCTTCTGCACACACTCAATTGACAGATTCTGACAAACACAGAACAAGAAAAGAGCAGAAAACTTTTGGCCTCAGTCATCTTTTCCAGCTGTCACTCCATCAAGTGCTCCTTAGATTAAGCACAGGTTAAATTATACTCAAAAGGAAATGACATTTCAAATTACAGGGATCACTAATATGTACTAACAATGCTCTAGAAAAACAAATCACATTATGAACACGTTCACCAGTCTTTAAGCATTCAGCCTGCAAACTGTTTACATTCAATATGTCAAATAAGTGTTTGTTTTTTATGTTTTGTTTTTAAATTAGGTAACTTTATAATTATTTTTAAAATGCATTGTAATGTTTTACAATTATTTACATGCTCGGACTCCAAAATCTACGATCCCTTCTTAATATACCTGGTGCAGAACTTCAAAACCAGCCTGTTTCTAAGCTATGGAAAAGGTCGTGACCATCAGGACATAATTTAGAATCCTTGCTCAAAATAATGAAGATGTTTCATTTAACTTGTTCTGTAGTGTAACACTGAAGGGAGCTTTATAAGTAAATCCCTTACTACTGTCGTAAATGTGGATGTGAGCCTAACTGAATGAAAACATAAAACTTGTTTGCAATCAATAAATTATGAGTGCACATATTTAATTATACTTTTTAATGAAAATTATGGTTTTGCTTACTTGCGTAGGCTTTACAGTATGAAGTTACATAGATTGGATAATCTTTGTGCCACTTTTAAAGCCTATGCTGTGACTGAACACAGCTATCCACAAATAGCTCTTCTACCTTATTTAACCTCACAGAAATAAAGGCTGCTCACAGTGACCAGACCACAGCTCCGGCTCCCTTTTCAGTTTATTTTTCACACCATGCCTCTTTCCCAGAGATCAGAACAAAGTTTTGACCACTTTTAGCACAAAGCTTTCTGTCTGCGGCAGATAAACAAGGCTGACGGACAGGAGGCACCTGTTGCTCTTACTCAAGAAGGCAGGAGGAGCCAAGAGGCTTCTCAGAAATTTGGAGAGCTGTGGGAGAGGCATAGCAGTGCTGAAAACACAGGCAGTGAGAGGGCTAAAGCTGGGAGGAGACATTTCACCCCCTGTACCTGCTCCTGAAGCCAGAGTGAAGCCTCTGCACTGATGTCTGGTATCATGCACACTGAGAGGAAAAGCTGTAAAATATGCCAGGTCCTGTTATTTTAATCCTTCATGTAAATAGCAAATGGGGGAGATTGTGCTTTTCTATTCTTTCTTTTTTTGTTTTTCCTTAAGGGAGTATAAGAGAAGTCCTGAAATGGCTTAAGTATTGATATCTTTTTAAAAGGTGTGTTATTTAGAGAAGAGACTTGAATAACTCCTTTGGAAGCATTTCAAGCTGTTAAATAATTATGTATTTAGGACACACTATATTTAGAAAAAAACATCTATGAACGTACATGGCAAAATTACTACTAAATCCTGTTATCTCAGGCAGTAGCTCTGGCATAAATAACCACAGAATTATAGGCCTTTTTTTCTTTTTTTTTTTTCTTCCCACCCCCTCCCCTGGAGTTCAGCTAAGAAAGGAAGATTTGGGCCTGTGTGTGACAGTGCTCACATCCGCAGTGTCCCTCGTGTGGCTCCAAAACTAAGCCAGACACCCACATACTGCAACTCCAGCCCACACTGCCCTCAGCCCCTGCTGGGCCCTGATCACCCCTACACAGGAAAGGATGGAAGGAAAAGGCTTTTACACTGGGCTGCGGGTTCCCCCGCACAGGGCCCAGACCCTTACCACAAGGTAACCTGGTGCTCAATTTTCAATCCACTTCATAAACGCTGCTGTTCTTGTATTTTAAATGAAGTGATGGTATTGAACTAAGGCACCTCTCAAGTAACAGTCCACAATTCAATCATTAACGCATACCTATCCTCCTATGTTGTAAAAGGCTTCAATAATACGTGTTTTGCTAGATAAAAACTTATCATGAAGCTAAAAGTCCTCAACCTATAATGCATTTATATGGCAAACCTCAGTCTAGCATGCACTGTCTCAGTTTGTGGTACCATCTGATGGGGTAACTGACCTGGCAGAACCATAAAGAGGAAAGAACAGTACATAATGCAGCGAAGAACCAGAAGGGAGTAAGGAGTGCTTTGAAAGGATTGTGAATGCTGGAAAGCTTTATGTGGTATATAAATGTAGTGCTGAGATACAGCCCTGCTCCAGCCACACTAAAACAATAAATGCTTATTTATGTTAAGTCCATAGCAGAGGTCCCTGCTGTGATCCAAGGCTTACACAGTAAGAGATGCAGGCAGTGCCAAGTCAGCTTATGCTGAACACCTCTGAAACAGATGGACACCATGACCATAAAGAGTAGAGGCTCGGATAAGTGGAAAGACTGGAGAAAAGCCTCAGTCAGTCATAGCCAAGCTAGCAATACAAGAAATGGCTTCTTACATTTCAGGAGCCATGCTTTGCTATGATAAGCCTCCTATTCGCATCATTTGTAGCTCTAGAACTACATTCTAGTAGTATTGGGGAAAAATAATGGTTTTAAGAACATGCAAAGTATCTCAAAAACCTACAAGGAGTAAAAGCAATAGAATTCTTTTGTATTCAGCTACCTTCCCTATGTACTGTTAATGACTTATGCACTGGCTTAGACAGAGAGAATAGAAACAAGGAATTTAACAAGTAAACATAAATGTGCCCTATCAGAAACACCTTCATGATGCCTCACCATGGGGTGAATATATGCAATAGAATCCAAGGTACAGTTGCTTGCAGCTTAATGGATAGGCTGTTACTTGTAATCGTGTGTCTGCCAAATCAAAACACAACCTGATAGAGGAAAGCAGTTAGGAAACATCTTTAAATAAACAGCTTTTGTGTGTACGTGTGTATACATTATTAATAAAATTCTATGAACAACTTGCAAAGAAGAGTAAGTTTGATAGAAGCAGAAGGGAGGACTTTGGAGTGTGAGCGGGTGAGTGGCCTGGTGTATGTTACTGCTTTGGTTAACAGAATATTTTGTCCATGCCCAGATCAACCAATCAACCATCTGAGTGCTCTTTTCTTCTCATGGGAAAACTTTTCTTGAGAAAGGTGTTGGATTATACAGTGCCACCTATCAAACAAATTATTTACGGTAGAATGTTGCTTGCTACTGTGATCTAGCAGCCCACAGTCATTGCAAAACTATTCGCATTCAAGTACTTTTGTACTTGGGGGAAAAAAAAGAGAAGCAAATCTTCTGTCTTTAGACATGCCACTAGTACATCTAAGATTTAAGCTGCCAGTGCTTTTAGAAAGAGATGAGAAACCTGTAACATTGAATCTTGGTTTGGAACTTTTCTTGGTGGTGGCCATCTCATGTTAAGTTCAAAAACGATGCCAAGTGGGTCTTTTCAAGTGAAAAGGAAGTATAGTAGGGAGCAGAAGGCCATTTCCTTGCAGACAACTTCAACAGCATTCTTCCACCCATTTGGTAACGTTTGGACTTGAGAATACATACCACAACTTACCCTGACAGGCTCAGTGAAGCGCAAGGAGGCAGTGATTCTATGATTCTGTGATAAATTGAGCTCTGGAATTACACAGAAATGTCTTTTCTGACTTTCAGAATGAAAGAAGTAAGCATATGCAGAATCTCTTGCATAAAATGTTTCCTTTTGATACCACCACCCTTCAGGAACTAGATCACAGAATAGCCTGATGCGAACCAGCAGTAACCACCACAAAATGGACGCAGTTCCTAACAGAAACGCTGAAGGTGGCACAGGGTCTTTGTCTGAAGAGGTGTTCCGAGAAGAATAGCTGTATATAATTAGTTTGCAGACTTTGTTTTGTGTTTTCATTGATTTCAAAACATGTGAATAGCGAACTTGCCTTGTACGGGCAATTTCAGGTCACAAAGACCATTTAGCTCCAGGACCTAGCATATATAATTTGCAGCTAGCTACCACCATGACAGATCAAAAATTACCACCCCAGTGAACTGTCAGCTACATTTCAGGCTTCTGGCTGAAAACAAAAACTCTTCAAATAACGTTACTTTTCCACATATGCATATACAGAAAACTGTAGCACAGTATATTTTGTATTTGATACCTTAAAGATAAATACTTTTGTTCCAAACACAAAACTTGAGACACCGTGCAAAATAATTAACTGCACAGTTCTACGTAACTTAAATCTTTGGAATAAAAATAACAATAAAAAATAAAATGAATCAACCAAAGAAACAAACAAAAAACCATGTCAGTTGGGAAGGTGTGGTCACATTTTTGTAATTTAACTGCTGATCCCTTTTGGAACAATTTTTCAGACTGCACAGAGTACTTACATATCTGATTCTAGCAGATGTCCCACAAACGTGGATCTTAGGAAAAATGTACCAGAATGTACTGCAGTAGTAATGAACAGCAATTCTAGAGCATCAAATGGTGGTAGTCTTTTTATAGAAAAGATAATCTGCCAGATAAGATCTGAGTCAGCCACATCAGCCTCTTCCATGCTATTCACGAATGCATACTGTGCATTTCTGGTGGTGATGGCAGTGGTAAAAAAAAGTGGAGGAAAGAGAGCCACATGCTATTCGCTTTTAAAGAAACTAACAGCTATTTAGCAGGTGACTGTTTTGTCCATGCACTCACTCACTAATACCATAATTTATTAGAAAACATACCAGTTTTCCTGAAGTCACTGGGAAGGCTCACCCTAACTGATTCCAGAATCTCAAAATACCTCAAACCAAAGCCTGATATTTCTTGTTCAGAGGAGCTGTAAGAAGAGCTCTTCTAAGTCTCTTCTGAGAGAAAAATCTGTATCTTAAAACCAGAAAACGTGCTCTTCACAATTGTTTCATTCTCCCAACAATCATGTTGCTTCTTGGCCTGGTAATTAGCAATGACTAAAAGCTTTTCTTTTCTGCAAGAATTGGTTGTACTTCGTAAATAACAAGGATCAAACCATTATATCATTCAGGAACAAGTCCAGAAATTCTTAGATTATAGCAAATGTATGTCCAGACCTTGTACTTACTGAAGATGAATACTCTGCTCTTGAAATTGAAATTATAGTCCTTTCAAGCTCATGGTGTTGCAGAACCAGTTCTAAGGTATTTTTAATTAGCAATTACATCAAGCTTCAAGAGATAAAACATCCAGTGATCTAAAGATTACCATACCAAAAATCTATACCAAAAGCCTCCTATGAAAATAAGTACACAAAATGGTATAGATTTTACCAACAAGCAAGAAAAATGGCAAGGACGCATCTTCAAGAACGCATGAAGAACTGTGATTCACAGATAAGCTCAGAAAGTCTTCTACAGACGGCACAGTTTTGCTGTGATATCATGTGACTGGCATCCTTGGTGCTAAGGATCAGCAGAGACCTTTCAAAAGTCATTACCATGCAGCATGTGGAAGCACAGCAGCATTCTTGAATATAAGCACCATGCCTGCAAGCCATTAGCCAGATGGTTCTTATACTGTAGGCTTTCCGTCGTCTTTCTTCCAAAACTTCTACCTTTCAAAGCTATGTAGCAACAAAATACTCTTTTAAACTGCTGCCACCTAAAATGCTTGTGAACCAAACAGCTATTAGAAACCAAACCCACTCCACCTACCTAAAGGAGGTGGATTCAGAGAACGTTAAAATATTCACAGCGTCAGTGGAACGGTGCAAGTTTAAGCAGAACTCTCTCATCTCCTATGCCTGCTCTTCTGCCTTCCCAACCAATTCCACTCTCTCATTTTATTAAATAGAAGATTAAACTGATGGTGAATTAACTCTCTTTTCCCTGTACCTGTCAAATCCTGTTTCTCTGAGTCTCAAAAGATTTGCATTTATTTTTTCTTCCATTAAATTGCAAATGCAGAAAATCTTCCTTTCATGACTTTTTCCAGTTCTCCTCAGCTGAGCTCTACCTGGCTTATCTTAAATTATCCTAGTCTGTTCTCTGGCAGTTTGATACTTCAAGACTTTAGACTTCTTTTGTCACAAATACAAGCTTTACACCTTCATCCTAGCACCAAATGCAACAATTAGTCTGTCTCAGTTCTCACTGGTCCTTCTTTCTCCAACAAAAACTTTCACCTCAATCTTCCAGCCTCGTTTTTTTAAGCTCGCTGGCTTTTTCCCCTTGTACTTACTATTTCTTCTCATGCTTTAAGCAAAAGGCCATTGTAATTCTTATATACAGTTCACCATGAAGTCTGTATGTATTGCTGTATGTAAGCATCATGGGATCTAAATGCAACTTTCTATAGGATAGGGCCTATATTTTCTTCATGCTCTACTCATCTCAATGACAAAGCACAGATCCTCCAGTATAGTACCTGAATGCCTGGGCACTCATGTACTAGAAAGAGGTGATATCTTACCATCTCTGCACCCATGAGGAAAGGAAACACCATTTTTATTTCCCACCACCTATTTCCTTCCATCTGAATAAAGAATACATCCCAGGCAATTAAGATACATTATGAAATTACATCTTATCCGTTAAAGAAAGAAGTACAGTACACTCAAGTCAAAAGAAAAAAAAATAGTGTTTTATTAACTACCACACTGTTATAATACACTTTAAACGTACAATAAGGTAGCCTTTAAATTTGAGGTGGTTTTTAGAATAACAAATGAACAGATTTCCAAATGTTTGTAAATAGGTGAACTGCAGTAATTATTGTTGTACATTTTTGGAAAATGGTATAGCACTTATAGACTGGCTATATAACTTCATTTTGTACATTTTCTATAATTGAAAATATAAACAGTAATTAAAAAAAGAAAATTCAGCATAATAAAAAACATATATGTTTATCAGTTAAATGTACTGGATACATACAATTTTTAAGGGAAGAAGCAAAAAAGGAAAGATGGCTGATATTTAAATGCAGATTGACTAACCAAAAACTAAACAACAAACAAATAAAAACCTCATAAAACCCCTAGTTCACTATGACTATATCCATATGTTTAGGAGTACTGTCAATATGGAAGTGATCTTTCCGTTGTACTTGCATATGTTATATTTTACTGGTAATTTACATGATGGCTTTTAAGGCCCTGGCAGACAGATGATTTTGGAAAAAGATTTGATAAAAATCACTGCTGAGACGCAATACACCTTATTTTTGGTCCTCCAATGTTCAAGAGAAGGGATATACTTCACTATAACATTTGCCTTACCACCCAAATGCCTCAACCTATACATACTTTTTTTTTTTTTTTTTAAACATTTTAAGTTTTTTTTTTTTAACATTGGTTATATTGCCCACCTTGGTTATTGAAAGAATATTAACAAGACATCATTTTGGCAAATTAAATCTTAAACATGGCTTTTCAATAGGATTTAAAAGGTGACTATCCCTAGAGTTCCATGTTAAAATGTAGTTTTCAAAATCTTACAAGAGTAATGCTTAAAATATTGTACATAGTTAACCTAATTAAAATAATTAGCTTCAAAATGACAAGTTGATGAGCTAAGTAAAGCCTACACTATGTAACATTTGCTTGGAAACTTGATTTGTCAGTTATGCATAATAAAAATTCCAGTCATCAAGAAAATTACAAAATTTCTTTTATCATAACATGATTTCTTTTCACTCATCAACTTCTTTTATCTTACAATAGATAAATACCAACATGTTCTCATTTTTTTTTAATTTTTTTACACTAAACCACACAGGATTGATGCATTTGGTTAGACTACCATTTTACCATTTCCATCGTTAAATTCTTTTTTTTTTTTAATATAACTTGGTAAAATTTCATCTCTTCTAGATTCCAAAAGTACCTACAAAACCCATGCAATTTTACCATTTTAATATACTATGGAATATCATACAAAGTAAGGCATTTCAGTGTCATGTATAACCAAGTTACTGTCAATCCAAAAATTTCTGCACATCAATAAAAAGATATCTAAGAACTTAGGAACAATATTCTTCTCACTACTGTATAAAAATAACCACAATTAATAGGTATCTTGTGTAATATTTACTCCATTGTCTCGTTTCCCGAAACTGTGACAAGCTGTAAAGGTATTTCAGTGTTGGTAAGAATATCTTGATTGCTGGTGCCAGATGTATTAACAGTTCCTATTCCTGAAACAGAACCTTGTTGAATATTTGCAAGGATAAGTGTTGTTCCTCCTGCAGTAATCAAAGTATCATCAGATGTTGCTTCTACTGATGCCAGCACTGTACTGCTGGAGTGAATACCTTTCTTATTCTGGTGTGTTTTAATGTGTTTGGCAAGGTGGTCACTTCTCATAAAGCGTTTTGAACATTCTGGACAGACAAATTTCTTCTCGCCTGTTATACAAAACAAAAAAAGACAAAAGGAGAAATATGAACTCTGCATTCCAGTATCTCTAACAGGTGCTCTAAACAAGAAACTAGAAGATACAGAATGATGCACCATCACATGCTCTTCCTTGATTTCCTGAACTATACATAAATCCCCTGGACATCTAGCCCTCCATTTTCTTTTCTTTCTGCTTCAAAAAAGAAGAAGCCAAACCAAACCAAACCAAACCACAACAGTTCTCATCCAGTTCAAACAAATGAAACTCATTGATGAACCTGAACCAAAGTATTTTGATTAAGGTAATTTAAATATTAAGTGTCGGTTCTGAATCAAGAAGGTTGCTGTTTTTCCTCGTTGGAGCTACCAAAATGTACACCTAAAGAAACCAAAGGCATCCAATATTAGCTGATTTTAGAAGTACTGTACTACATAAAAATCAATCCAATCCAAAGATCTCTTTTCCTTTTAAAACCTATTTATCCAAACCCTCTCCATGACACTTCTGTAGTAAAAGGCTCCAGAATCAAAGATTGGAAACCTGTGTGTGTTCTTCGGTGTCGCTGAAGCTCATCGCTGCGAGTGAACCTTTTGCCACAGAACATCCAGTTACAAACAAATGGACGCTCTCCAGAATGCCAGCGGAGATGAGCTCTCAAATGTGAAGTCTTCCCATATACTTTGCCACACCCTGGTATGTGACAAATGTGTTGCTTCTTTTTTCCCAAGTTGGAGCCTCTGTTGAAAAAAAACAAAAAAACAAAAACAAAGTGAATTTATTCATTCTGATCTCCTAAACAGAGGCCATAAATATAAGCGAGGTTAGATATACCAACGTCTGCAAACAAATCTGAGCAGTTTCTTATTTTTGTTTCAAATAAAAAGTATGCTCCACAAAAAGGTGGAACTAAATTCTATAGTGACATCCCACAAACTATAAATTCAACAGCATGTAAAGTTTAGATAACAGAAATGTAATCTTGAATGAACATACATGTTTATAAAATTGGAAATAAAAACATTACAGCAGTTTGTACTACTTTGATGCTGAAGTGCTCATATTTTAAATTTATCCCAATTTCGGTTTTGGCCAAAAAAAAAAAAAAAAAAAAAAAAAAAAAAAAAAAAAACAAATGCAATTGCCAAAAGGGAAACTAGAGATTTTGGCAATTGGGAGGAGAACAGATGGGACTTTTGGCATCGCGGGGAAACTGGAGAAGCACTTTGGGGTCGCAGAATAAGCATCCTAACCTATGTATTTCCACTACAAGGAGTGGCAGTGAAATTATTGATCTTGCTGATATTTACATTAATTCCTTGGTATTTCAGAAATAAAATTCTTAACAATGAATACATCATTAACAGACAGTATAATCCAGACTCCTGAGCTTGATGCCTATTTTAAGATGTTCTCTAACTGAAATACTAGGTGATTGATTAAGGAGAAGCACCTAATACAAAAGATTTATTAAGATTTTATTCTAAATAATACCACCGGAGAGATAAGAGCTTATGAAGACCCAAAGAAAGAGACTAGTCCAGCCAGTGGAAGGCTGTTGCTGAAAGGCACACTCAAGAGAACAGATCTGGCTGACAATGCAGCTATACAAATGGTAAATGCTGGTACAAAGGAGGAGACTGAAAAATGCAGCCAAGGGTTGTGCCACCTTATTAATCAGCAATGTTAACCTCTAACAGATTAAGTGGATTCTAAAAATCATACTGGCACTCCTTCCTCCATGACTGGTTATAGAATTTTTAGTGGCCTCTCCAGGACATTTTTTTTTCTTACATTATGATGCTCCACTTCCACTCAGTTATTTAGTACCTGATGGAATTGCCAAGCAACCATGAAATCCAGATTCTCATCAACGAATTCAGAGCATCTCTGTTTTACATCTAATGTCATCTAATGATGACATTAGAGATTCTGCTAATCTCTTTTTTTGTTATTGCCCTTCATCCAAGGCCTTACAGAAAGTTCATGTGTCTTTTCCAGCTTGCTTATAAATTTCTTGCAAACAATGCTCTGACATCTGACCTAATATCTTAAGCTCTTCCATCATAATTATACAGGTATTTGCTTGACAATGTGTTTTTTTTTTTTTTCCTCTTCAAAAGTCCCAGGAGAAGATCACTTACTGGATGAAACACTGCCTTTTTTACATCTTCTACTCCAACTAGAATGTCCATTTTTGGTAACGTATGCTACTTCTAAACTGTCACATTATACTCTTCCCTGGGCTCCCCTCAAGTCAAGACTGAAAGATAAAATCAGCTCTAATGTCAGACATTTAGCTTTGCACAGTGCCACCTACACAAAATCTCAATATTCATAAGCTGAGGATCAGCCAATCTCGAGGATATTTAACAAAATGTCTTTAGATTGCCCTGTTTTCTAATTTCTCAGCTTCTACATCACACAAAATTCAGAAGTTGCGGAAGCATTTATCCTGCAGCACAAATCACCCCACTCTCCAGACTCCAGGGGGGAAAAAAAAAAAAAAAAAGTAATCCTCCTTTTGTCCCACTGCAACCAGATGGCCAGTTCTTGGGCTTATTTCTCATTCATCTCATGTTTAAGTTCTTGACAGTCCTTCTTCAGGTCTTCTTGTATGGTAGCTCAAAACATCCAGTAACTGTGTAGCTGACTTCTGTGGCAATATAGATGAGCACACCTACGTCTATTCTCCATTCTAAGATCTTGGTAACTTGACGATTTCCCCACAGAATCCCACTATCCTGCATCTTACATGGAGTAGGACAGGCAATGAAATCCTAAGTAGTCTCTGTGAATTATAGCAAAATGCATTTCTACATTGGAATATATTTCTGTAGACAGATTTTTTTTTTAATATTTGGATATTTTATCCTTGCATGTTCTCCAAGTATGTTCTGTTCTTCCCTTCCACAATCCCAGAATCATTTGAGTTGGAAAGAACCCTTAAAGGCCGTTTAGTCCAACCCCCTTGCAATGAAAGGGACACCTACATCTACATAAGTTTGCTAGAGCCCTGTCCAGCCTGAGCTTGAAGGTCTCCAAGAATGGGGCTTCCACCACATATCTGGGCAACCAGTGCCAGTTACTTGCACAGTAATTTGTGAAAGTATTTTTTTAAACTTTATATGACATGGTATGTAAATGTGGCACAAATCATATAAAATAACAATCAAAGTTTGTTAAAATAACTAAGAGTCCGAAGTCAATCCTTCAAAGTTGCTTAACTGAACCTTTAGTCTGGACTGAAGGAAATCAAGGTTCAACTCACAGCCAGCTCAGGGGGTAGAGCATATGTAATTCTGAGCACACCACCTAATGTGAGGGAATTCTAGAGGACATCCTGAAGTCCAAAGCAAAGGAAAGGTTCAGAACTCACAGAATGAAATGCACAAGACTACTGTGAGTGAGCCACTGAGTGTACTGACACAGTTTCAGATAGGCATCTGCACGTTTGCTTCATGTGTGCTCTAAAGGGACTGGATATGAGCCAAATTATGTCTAGACACTGCAGCTGTGACAGCCTGGCACCATGCCCTAACATGGTCATACTAAGAGGTCTTTCTTGCTGCACTGGCCAAGAACCATCATCACACAGTAAAAAGATATGACTGAGACCTACCCCTCTACTAGAGTCTTCAAATCAGTTAACATCTAAGTATTTTCATGGCATATTTTAGCTTTATAAAGATCAGAAACCACAACTCCCAGAAGCCATACAGAATGCAATGGTTTCAACAGGAAACACCTTCATCTACTTAAGAAACCAGACTTTTGTCCAGGAGTATTTCTAGGAGTAACGTTAAGTATTTCAAGAGTAAAACAAAGGCTTTTTAGTTATTTTAAGAATGTGTATTTTAGAGTTACATACCTGAAATGGAAATCAGAAGCACTGTTCCTCTAATAGATCCAGACAATAGTAGTCACATCTCAGTGTAATTCCAGATGGAATTAAGAGGACAGTGAAATTTTCATCTGACTTCCAACAAACTAACTGTAAGCTTAAGACAGTCCTTTTGGGATCAGTCATCCTCCAAGGCTTATCTTTCTCCCTGACCATCCCCTAACTACTACATATGCTTGAGGCGATAAGGTTTTAATTTACACATCCACTACACTACCCTCTTTATTTCCTATCTTCTCCTCTGCTGAGTACAGTAACAGTAACAGTGGCTCTCTACTTCACCAAACTGGTACAAACATAAATCCTTTGAAGACTGTAATGCGTTCTAATTCTTTACTGAGAGTAAAAAAAACAAACACCAAAAAAAAAAAAAAAAAAAAAAAACCCACAGAGAAAAACAACCCCCAGTTCTCCTTTGCTCCCTCAAAAAAGGCAAGAAATGCTAAAGCTACAACTACGCAAAAGATGAAATTATGATGAGGTCTGTACATGTGAAGCCACGTAGTCTTTTCCTAACTCATTCAGTGCACTGATGGACTTGAGGGACAGTATTCATCAAGTGAACCACCATTCAGCTTTTTCATGCTGATTTAATCCATTTTTCTCATCTTACTATTTACATATTATTTAAATATTGTCTTAGAATAATTCGTTTCCCATGTGTTTCTGTTGCAAATCATAATGCATATGCACAAGCAATTAATGTTTCAGAGTATCTTTGGCATTTGCCAACTTCCAAATTTTCAGTTTTTTAACTTTAACATCATTTTAACAACACTAAATGCTATCTCAAAAGAATTATGAAAGCAAATGTTCTCTTGCTTAAAACTCTAGAAATCATCATCAGAGAGACAAAACAGAACTTTAAATTCCAGCACTAGAGATAAATGAACAAACGTAGGAGCTAGAGAACACTATCGATGTATACCAAAGAGGGAAAAACACATTCCTCTGATGGGTTTATCCTTTTTGCTAGACTCTGAAGGAGTTCTGATGGGAAGTACATTCTGATGAGAAAGTTACTCCAGCAGCTGTAGGCATTTTCACTCTTTTTCTGCTTCCCAACCATTGTCTTCTTCACTATCCATTTTCTATTACAATCCTAATTCTTCTCACTTCCTGACTTCTTGTCCTACTTTTCTGCTTACTTTGGATGTCTGATGTCTCCCAGTCCTTCCTTAAACAGTGACTATATATTCTTATCTATCTCACCTCTGCCCTAAATCTGGCTTCAACTCCTTCCCCAATTCCAAAGTGAGTTTCAGTCAGACTTCTCCAAACTTTATCAGAACCATCTCTCAGTAAGACTTTTTTCTCTGGAGCTTCAACTTTAAAATCTGGTGCCATAATAACTTCATTTAGGAGTAAGAGAATTTTGAAGTACAGATGCATCTAAATTAAAGTCACTCCACCCTGGAATAGAGTGTGAGAAAGATGGGTGACACGAAACCCCTACAGTTTATAGGAGTGTGGTATTTGTATGCAACATTGTCAGTTTTCTCCTAGACTGAAGCAAATCTCAATCCAAGCTGTCCCTTGAGCAGATCTTCAGAGCAGAGCCAATCATCACCAAGAACTTAGGAATGTCTGTGCCAGGTTTCAATGGACTACATATAGAAATTCAACAAAAAAAAAAAGCTGATGTACAAAGATTCTATGACTGTAACCACAGATACCACCAATAAATTCATTGGTGATGAAAACATATGAAAGTGATTTTGTCTTACCATAAAATCACAGAATCGCCAACGTTAAAAAAGACCTCCTAGATTATCTAGTCCAATCATCTACCAACCACTAATAATTCCTCACTAAACCACATCCCTTACTACATCATCTAAACTATATTTCTTGAACACCTCCAGGGACGATGACTCAACCATGTCACTGGGCAGCCCATTCCAGCTCCTGATCACTCTCTTTCAGAACAGAAATTTTTCCTAATATTCAACCTGAACCATGAAGTGTCTTAAAACAGTTTTTACTCAACATGGCTGCCTAACATATTACTTCCCTATACTTGAAAAGAAGGTATCTACAACATATAGAAAAAAAAAGACAATAGAAATATTTAGTGAGTACTTATTTTAAATTTTTAAAGCCGTGGGCACATGCAGGTTCTTGAAATAGAACTCAGTAATTTACAGCATAATTTAATTTGTAAAGAACCTCTGAAGGCCATGTGGTCAAACTCCCAGGCTCAAAGCAGAGCCAATGAGATCACAGCAAACATGGCCACATTTGCTCCAGCTCTTTCACAGTACTCACAAAACCAAGACTTCCATTTTATATAACAATGTATTATCAAAATGAACATATTTTAGTCTACTGCAAAGAAGTCTTTGCACAATTACATCAAACACAAAGTTAGGCTAAATATTTTCACTTGTAAATGGCACCTAATAACCCCACTTCTCATATCCATAATCAATATGTTTGAAACGAAGTGTTTTAAAATAAAATCTTGCTAAGAAAGAAGAGCTGAAAAATATTTTCATGATACATAGAATGATAAAACTGGCTCCTCGAGAGCCCTGCAGTCTTATGCTAATAAAAACTTAGTATTTGTATTTGCCCTACCTACAATAAATTTCACTGAAAACAATTAGTCAATTAAAAAAAGTTATTTAGATCTAATATACAATCCTGTTTTTTTCTTAGGAAGCTAAGAAGAAAACCAGATAGCTGTTTTTACAACACTCCAAAGCAATCAAATTGAAAAAAAAAAAAGCTCAATCAGTGAGAAAATGCAGGAACATGTTGTTTAATCAAGCCTTGTCATTTGATAGGAATCCAATCACAGATGTACATATTCCAAAATACTTCGTTTTCGTATTATTTAGAGCTACATTCTACTCTCCTCACTTGTACTAGATGGCACCTAACTCCAGGTTTTTCCAGTTGATCTTAATGGAGTAACTCAGAGAGGATGGAATAATCTCTCCTTCCATCTACTAGCCCAGAAACAAATGTAGCAGCCCTTCAGTGCATAAGCTCTTTTGCATAAACCCATAGTTTTCTCTTGTTGTAGCCAACTGTTAACTAACTCCTTTTTTTCCTATTTGTTTTCATCATTACATGCATTGTATCACACTGCAAGTTACATACCTTCCACCACCTTCTTTGCAGTTGGGACATGTGCAAGCTACTCGTCGCAGTCTTTTTCCCTCTTGATGTGGTTGGTCCCCTTCCTCATCTACCACCTGTACTCTCAAATGTGTTAGATCATTGGTATTCAATGTAGAATCACCACTGAGCTGCCACTCTTCTGGATCAGGCTCCTCTTCTTTAATCCTAATATCTGAAGAAAAGATGAAACACAGATTCGTAAGTAGCCCATTAACTAGATAAAGAAACCATAATGATCAAATCTTTTTACTGTTAAGAGTGTTATGTCAGTCAAATGTCAACATACTTTATTGCATACTGACATTGCTTCTGTGCCCCTCTAACCTGCAAAATATTTTAAAAGTTTATCTTGCTATACATTTCAAAGTTGAAGACATACTGTAACAAAGTATTAAACTTCAAATACGAACAATCCCTGGTACATAATGCTGTCACTTGGAGGATTCTGGTTGCCTAAAAGATAGGAAAACCTGAGGAACAAGAGGTTGGACAGAGGTTAAAAAAGTAAACGCATTAAAAAAGTAAATGCATTTTTCAGTTGATCTTGAGTAGCTAGTTATATTTCTACAGGACTTCTCAGTTAATGTGACATATAGACACCCTTTATACCTCATCTTTAAAATTTTTCAGTATGCACTGCAACAAATAAAATAAAACAATAAATTAAATAAAAAGTTTTGACCTAAAAAAAGACTAAGATATCTAAGGAAAACAAACAAACAAAAAAAATCACTCCTTTGTCCCCTTATCCCCTTCTCATCTCAAATTTAAAGTAAAAGAAGAATAAGCAACTATTCATAGAGAAGAAAACTTTCAGGAAAGAATGTTGTTCAGCATTAGAAAGAAATAAAGTACAAACTACTTGAAGGTTATTTTGAGCTAGAAGGTCAACATAAGTCTTTGCACTTTCATGAATACAAAGGTCTCTCAAGTCTCAATTCAGAGGATGCATATTCACAAGCACATGAACTCTGCCTCTCCATTCCAAACAAGCATCTACATATTCCTAAAATAGTGCATACCTCAGGAAAAAAGAGAGTATTTTACAAGTCTTTCAACTCACCTCACCTAAAACATGGGTGGAAAAATCAAGTCCAAATCTAAAACTTACAAGTCCAGTCTGAACATTCAAACTAAGCATTTGTCCATCAAAAAAGTAGAAGACTACACTCACGTCATTAAAACACAAAACTCCGTGCTCTATTTTCTACCATCGCTATGATTGCACAGCTGAACATAAACATCACACAGCTTTTTAATTTGTAACATAAAATAAACAGAACAATCTCAATGAATAAGGGTTAAATATTGTATTTAATACCATCGACAGGTAACAAGCAGCTATCAGCTGTTGCTTGGAGCATTCTTTCTAAACAGCTACACACAGCTACAGAGCACTTATTCTGTCTAACCCAAGAACCAATTACAGTATCACAGTATCCCGTGAGACAACTATTTTAACAAATTTACATTCTAATTGGAACATCTTTTCCCCTTCAGAAACTCCTCTGGGTTCTCAATGAGTACAAAGCCTAAATCTGTATTTACAAAAATAAATGAAAACAGTTTCTAAATGTCATTTTACGTAAAAAGCTGAACCCAGTCCCTTCTCAGTTCAGCACTATAGTTTGGTTTTGTTGTGTGTTTTTTTGTTGTTTTTTTTTTTTTTCCTCCAGTGAAGATGATTAGCCACTGCCAAACACTAGTACTAATGCAAGCCATGAAATGTTTGGATCTGTTCTCTTTTTTTTCTTCTTTTCCTTGAAGCTTCCAAGTAAAGACCATGCATCTTTCTGGATGCATTTAGAGACTGATTACTCTGCAAAAGTGACTCTATTAATAAACATGTAGGTTTTCATCCCTAACTCTAACTCCTCTCAAACACTGAAACCTTAACCGAGCACTGTGGCAATCCTAAACTCTTTCTGGTATCTGTGCCTCAGCTATCATCTCTACAATGAAGCTGAACAAATTGTATTATGAAACAACAAAAACTATGCTGGATCAGCTCATAAAAGACATCCTGTCTCTGTAAAGATGAGAAAATAAATTTATGATAAAACATGTAAAAAAACAGTAATTACCCAGCCAACCTTCCCAGTCACTTCCAGCACTCCTTTAGAGACAAAGGATGCAGCTACACAAAAACCGTGTTTGGTGCCAATAAGGCTTCAATCCACTCCTTCCTAACATCATAGACAGTCTTGCTTTTAATTGCATGTATGTATTAATTTGAAAATAAATGCGAGGCTTTGAGTTGTGGGAATCCAAAAGCTAGCACACTTACTTTTGCTGACTCTTTATGTATGTGTAGTAACATCAGCAGAACTACTGCAGAAAGCAATTGCGTTGTCCAAAGTCACCTGCACACTAACTGAGCTTCACCACTACACTAAGAAGCTCACCATTTCAGACTATCTTTCATGTGAAAGGTACAAATCTAACTCTTGAATCAACAGAGAAAAAGATGCTTATAAATACCTCAGAAGTGATATATTCTTAATAGGCACCAAGAATCCGAAGGAAAAAAAAAATAGACATTATTAAACATACCAATAGATGGACTTAAGGCATCTTCAGGAAAAGGTAAAAGCCTCACTGATTCTTATACAACTGAACACATAACAGGAATTCAAATACACTGAGGTGGTAAGGCTGTCAGCACAGGCCACTTCCAGCCTGCATGTGTGTGCCACCAAAACATTACCAGTCATCTCCGCACAGTTTTCTGGGACTAGATACATTGATCCCTAGCCTTATAACAAGCTCATGCAAGCACTGGTAACATCAAGGCAACTTTTGTTTTTTACCAATTAAACCCAGGCAAAAATGAAGGTCACATCTACCTTATTACAACTTATTTCTCTGCTTCCAAATTTCCACATGTCCGTGCTTCTTCATTAAGTTCCAGACCTAGCCCTAAATAAGTATAAAGGGGAAATTAAGCCAAAATACTGTTTCAACTGAGTTCTTGGTATCTGAAGAAGCTAGACTTGTTTCAGCTTTTACTTTCCTCTGATGGACAGAAATTGGGATTCTGCTGTACGCTCTCATTATGAAGGGACTATTCCATAATCACAGAACAGAGAGCTGACTACAATATGGAACAAGTCTAAGTGCATCTAGTGAATAAAAATAACTACAAGATTCATTTTCAGCACTTGAGAGAAGATTAACTAAACTGACAGGATGAAACTATGCAGGTGTAAATGCAGCTGTACTATTCTTGACTACATTTCAGCTTCGGTCATGCGGAAAGTCACTGCTGCCCACTGATACAGCCAGGTTGATGAAACTCAGTATAGAAGGCAGGAACTGCAGAAATAGGTAAGAAAAGCAGGAGGACACAGAATTCTGGATCAAATATTCCCTAAGTAAGAGTATTAGAAAGCTACTAGGGACAAATGACAGAATTGTCAGCAACAATTCAGAAAGTCAGAACTATTTGGTAAATATTCTGTTCTTTATTTACATGAAAGACAAATTATTGTCCTACCACTATCTAAGAATTCAATGCTTCCCACTGACAGAAAGTCAGCAAGGTGCTTAAAAAATAAAAAAACTACTAGAATAAATACTTAGTAACAGATCACCAGATTAGGATAATTTTCATTCAGCAATTTTAAAAGAAGGCTGAAGAGCTTTTTGCACTTTTAATTGGGAACCATGTGAGTGCTTCAGTAGCTTAGAAAAAAGGCTAGCACTGTGGTAACACTGTAAAAGGATAAACAAAGACTTAAGAAGCAGGGAAAGAATTAATGCCACTCTATATGGCATTTTGGGAACTAAGAGTTGCAGAAGTTATTGTTGTTGTTTTTAAATCGGTGATGACACCGTTCCTGATAAAACACACTTGAGACTTCTGCACAGCCAAGTGACTTATGAGGATAAAGTAAAACATTTAGATTAAGCAAATTTAACCACAAAATGTACATGGAATACATGGATTATAAAACAGCATGATGTTTAAATGCAAATTGAGAACTATCACTTTTGCATGACAGAGAATGAAGAGGACATATCACTGACAGTGCACATTTTTTCTTCCTTTCATCCTTAAAAATTACTACCTTTTGAGACAACATGCCTTTCACAAGCAGTATTTCCATGCTGACAGCCCATCTACAATTCATCATCCAAACACTGATGCATCAAGAACGTCATCCTCATGAGGGCAACTGGAACTACAATCCTAGTGAGCACTCCTAGCATTATGAAAAGACTGACAGCGTCCTTGCTATAAAACTTCATGCACTTTTTTATGAGCCAGATGCACTAACAAGTTACCTTGAGAGATGAGAACTGAAGTATGTAAATCCTGTGAACGGGGTTAAAAGACAGGAAAACTGTACAGAACCTGAAGCAATGGACCTAAAATTATGAGACTGCACAAAGACAGAAAATGGGTTTCCAGCCTTCTTTTTAAGTTAAAGCAGCAGTAGAAATAAAACCTCTGGCCTCTGACTTGACAGTTACTTCCCATACATTTCCACAGGCTGAAGGGAGTTTTTCTCCTGCTTCATGATTAACTTGTCAAAAGGATATTTGAAAGGAATGAATATGTGAAGTTGAATACGATTTTGTTTTATGAACATCCTCAAATATAAATAGAATAGCCCAAAACAGACGTTGTTATATGAAAATATTTACTTAACATATTGCTTCAATTTACCTGATGGACTTCATAATCAAATTCAATTTCATGCTATCACCATGCCCTTCTCACTAAAGCTTGGCAGAAAGGATGCTTTAGAAGTAAAAAATGTGAAACTGAAAGTAAAATTTAAATAAAGTCATGAACCAAAAAGACTGAAAAACAGCCAGAAGTTCTAGAAGCCCATATAAAGCTGTGCTTCAAGCAGCATTCTGCACTGTTTCACCAGAAGCACTAAAACAACGAAATGATAATCCCAGCCAATAAAATTGTAAATACTCTATTTTTAACTACGTTTGAGGGTTTACTGTTTAATCTAAACAGATGTTAGACCTCAGCCTCACAAGACACCAGCAGGTGAGAGAATGGTTATCTGTCACTTTAGCAACTACTCACATAGGCAACTATTTACCTAGAAAACTGCCTTTTTTCTTCTTTTTTTTTTTTTTTTCCAAATTTATAATAGCTAAATTATTTTACCGTGACTTCTGGTTCTGACAGGACTAGAATGAAGTCCCCACTACAAATAGCCAACTACTCCCATTCTCTATCAGTTGGTGTACACTGATCAACAGGCACGGCTATAAGCTTCACTGGCAGCAGGCAGATGAGTCCTTAAGCAGCTGCATATAATCCTGCGGTGTAAGAGCCAGGAAGAAAGACATAGAAATGAAGATCTGTTTTGCTGGGACATTTGAAGACAACTCTTGAAAGGGACTCCTCTGACTTTATTTCAACCACAGACCAACCTGGAAAACTGTAGTTTTTTATTTTCAAATAAATTAATCTTCCAGTTGGGTTGACAAGCAACAAAGTACCCTTTCAGGCCAATGCTACTTCTTTTCAGGTCACTTGCTCCTTTCTTCAGATGATACTGGAATAATCAAAAGGCATATTTAAAAGAAAAAAAGAAAAATCCAATCCAGCTTCTTACCAAAAAAAAGTGAACCAGTCTAGATCAGACCTGGTATAATTTAATTTTTTCAGGAAATATCCAATCAAAAAATCATGATTCAGTACATTAGTAAATTAGACACAATTACAATTAGATTTTTATTAACACTGCTAATTCTCTCGTTCTTGACCAAATTATTTCCAATCGCCAGAACTTACAGGATCAGAAACATGAAAACCAAGAGAATACATCTTAGTACCCTGTATTTTTCTGAAAGGAATGTTACTTCACATAAAATGTTTGAGGTCTAAATCTATAAATATAGCAATAAAAACAAATACCTTCCTTGAACAGGTGTGTTGCTAAAGAGTAACATGAACTGTGCTCTTAATGTCTGTTTTAGTTACAGACAATGCAATATTTTATTACAAAGTGCCAATAAAAGGAGTGGGCTAAGAAACACTTTTTTCCAGCTTCACTTCCTCCCAACACTGGGAAACCGAAGCCAAAAACCCAGTTATAACTAACCAATACCCTTCCCTTCACCACCTTACGAAAGCGCTAAGCACAAAGAGATGAAATATGAGCTCCAGTAAATGGTTTAAGATAAAACAAGCTCATGCAAGGCTTTTCCACACAAATTCAGTGCAATGAAAGTCTCTCTGTATAGACACCTGGTAAAACAGACATTTTGGTAGAAGGATAATTACCGGACATTTTTCAAAGAAAACTGTACATTTACAGGAGAAAACTATGAGCTTTGTATTAGGGCTGTGATGACTTTCCATTATGTAAGCAAAAGGTAGGCTCATGGGAACAGGATGTCCTCTACTGATGACCTGCAAAGCAAGGCTTGGAAGAACTCCTCTTGCACAAAACTACAGCTACCAGCATCTAAAACCAAACCTTCCGTTTTCACAGTCAACAGAGCAATCTATATTATTTCACTTTCAGATAATTACCAACCATCTCTGATCGAAGACTAGGAATATACTCGTTTTATTTTATCTTCAAGTAGAACATTTCTGCTAAATGAAAATAGAAGCTACAGCCTAACTGCATTTGTTATGGAATTACTATTTTCATTGGTATTTTTACACACACTTCACTGACACGGAGTGAGAATATACAGGGAAATCCTTCCCATCTTACTTCAAAACTTGTTGATAGTTTGCAGAAAAAGAGGAATCAAACTCTACCCTTTAGCTTTAACTTCCGTCATTCTGCTGTCCCTACCACACACCTTCCTCTTTCGATTTAAACTTAAAATTAGTTCTCACCATCCGTAGGTGAGAAGGGCAATGTATTTTCCTCGGGGAAAAAAAACAAAGATCACTATTTCCTTCTATTTGGCTAGTTATTCTTCAATCTGCAAAGGGGAGCCAGATCATGTTGTAAAAAAGGAGATGAACATCACTGAACAAAATTATTTTCTACAACCTTGATATAGACAAAATACCACATTCATATGGAAAAGATGCTGAAGGTCAGCCACTGTTCCTTCAGAAATGTGAGTTTCCAGTAATATAAAGCAGGGACCAATTAAATTCTCCCAAAGTTTATGAGATGGAAATTCTAATACCTTCCACTCTGTGTATTTTCCCTACTTGTCTAGGAATAGTGTCACTAGAAATCTCAGCCCTATCTTTAATATAACCAGGTGTCTCTTTGGGCAATAATTTCTGCTACTCCTCTGTTGCTTCTGCACATTTAATCATATTTCATATATTCCATTTACTCACTTCCATTCACACGTGGAATTCTTTATAACACAATACAGTTCAGGAATGCCTGATGGAATGCCCTTGCATCTAATAAGGAACCAGCATTAAAACATTCTCAAGGAATGTGAGTAGACAAACTAATGTACACAGCCAGCTCAACTTTTTCTCATCTTTTATTTCCTCTCCGCTGTTCCTTTTTATCTTTACTTTCAAATTGATGCGCTTAACTCATAAACAATAACATTATACATATGATCTTATACCAAATATAGACCTTAGAAACAAAGTTCTCCTCCTCCTTGCATTTCATATTAGCCATAATGCCCTTTTTCCAAGAGACAGAAAAACATTCATCAGGGCTATCAAGTGCAATATGTGCTTTTTGTTACCTCATGGGTCTATACCTAACATCCCTGTAGGTAGTACCAAGGTGCAACAGAGACAAACCAAGAATTTCTGTGGTGTCCGCAAATAGAAAACTCATGAACTAAGATTACCCAGCAAAGTAAATGCTATTGGAAGCACATTCCTCTGTTTGGTGCTGTTGTCTAGAAGCCAATGAAGAGCAGGCTTATATAGGTCTGGGTAACTTCTCTTTGCTAAGTCCGTAATATAGAAGTCATTTCCACCAACAAAAAGTACTAGAAAGACATCCAATTATTATTTTACATTGCAAAGGGAAAAGCAAGCTTCTGATATTGAACAGCAATAACTACGTAAGTATTATAATAACTAATCTTAATTCATCAGCTCCTCTAGACATTTTTACTTAATGATGCATTCTGCTCACGTGCTTAAATAGGCATACAAAACAAAACATTTATACCTTATGGTAACATGCATGCTTCTGAACCGTAATGCGCCAGAGCTTTAGAACACATAATTATAATTAAATAGTGATTCCCAGACTACTTTGTGCAATATTTCCCTCCAAAATTACTTCTACTACTCACTTGGTCCCTCATAACTAAGCTGATCAAAACTCCACAATGATGGGATTAAGTGGCTTCTGATACAACAAGTCTTGAACCTCTATTATCACCTATTATTTCTTTTAGGTAGCTGTGCTCTGAAGTTCAAAATACACTATATCGCATTTATGAAAAATAAACATACATGTTTATTCTTTCATTGCATTACCAACCTCCTGTTTTATGAAAACCACATTTGTTAACTGCTTAAAGAGAAAAAACATGCTGTGAGGCTCATCATTAGCAGCTGTACATTCTGAAACATAATGAAAGTAAGCAGTACTGGAATTTCATATACGTTCTTAAGACAAGTTCTTTGATATTCACATGCTCGTTTCACTTCTGCTTACATGAGTTTTGTACATCCTGGTTATGCTGACAGTAAGTCAACAGGAAATGAATTTAACAAAATGTTATATTAAGAGCCCCTCAGAGGGGCCACAAATTTTCAGGAAAAAGAACGCAAACAAGTATTTGCATTTTCCATGGAAACTTCACCTTTTCAGTAGAGGTACACTGAAGACACTGCTGCCCTGGAAGTGTGGTTGATAGTCAGGTTTCCAGCACTTAAATTTAGCACCCACATTTTCTGCATTGTGAGACTCAGAAGTACAGCGTACTAGAAAGTGCACTTAACTAATAAGAACAGTTAAGAGTTACAGGAGTTTCTGCTAAAAGAAGTGGAGTGGCATCATCATTATAACTGTTTCTTACAGAACAGCATTTTCAAAATACAATCTATCATTACTTTAACCCACCGTACTTCGCAGGTTTCTGCAGCAAAACGTTACAATTATCATCATTCAAACCAACTACATACAATAATAAAAAACAATTTTCTGCAAAAAGCGAAAAATAAATACCTGCAGGACTGCCAGCATTTTCTCCTTGATGCAGCTGAATACCAGCAGAATCTATAGAGTTTACTGTAACTGTCTGTAGATTTGGCAACTGAGCAGTGCTTAGACTAACAGGAGTTGATGTCAGTGCCCCACCTGCTGCAACTTGACCAAGAGTGAGAGTCTGCACAGGGGTTAGAGTTATTTGTTGACCAGGTGCATTCTGAATTTGCAGGTTCTGCAAATTCTGAACTCCTTGCACTTGAAATGTCTGCCAGGTTATCTGCCCAGAAGGGGTCACTGTTTGTGCCTGAATTAAAAAAGTTCCGGGATTCAGCTGCAGTTGAAGATTCTGAAGAGCCTGTGGAGATATACTCTGACTTGCTTGCACACCGTGGATTGTCTGTTGCGCAATACCTTGTACAATCTGGGCTTGACTGGTTGGCTGCTGAGACTCTTGAAGCTGTATGTGTTGTACAATTGGCTGCGCTGTGGAGACCTGAATATTCTGAGCCTGCGTATCATCAGAGACTGATGTCTGAATGTAATTTCCCTGAAGATCAGAACTGTGAACTTGACCACTAGTTGTGGTCAGGTTGTTTGCATTTTGTTCCAATATACTTGAACTGTCTATGGTAACGGGCAATTGTGATGAAGATGATGTTGGCACAAATAAGTCATTATCAGTGGCGGTTTCTGTAATTTCGGGAGAAACTTGCTCACCAGTCCTTTCAGAAGTATCTGAACTATCCATGGCCTGTCCAGTATTTATCAAGTGCCCATCTGCATTAATGCCTGCTGTCATGGTTTGAGAACCACTGCCAAGTCCCAGAGAATCTAGATCAACACTATTGATGGGTACAAAAGTAATATTTCCTGGCAGTCCAAGAGGGACGTTAGCAACTACTTGTGCTTGGCCAGGAAAAGACGAACCACCAATTGCAACTCCCTGAACCTGGACTTGACCAGACTGCGACAAGATATTCTGAATATTAGTTGAAGGTGATCCAGAGGCAATGATGGTTTGATTAGAGCCAGGAATGATCTGAATTTGACCGGTTTCTTGATTTATACTGCTATTATCAGAAGAGGCTGCAAAGCCCAGTTGAACTTGCTGACCGTCCGCTGTCTGGATCTGGGGTATTACTTGGTACTGAACGTTAGACACTGTACCATTCGACGAATCTGATCCTGGTGCAACAGAAAAGATTTGTTGATTTTGCAAACTCTGAATAGGAAGGACATACTGCCCACTTGAAGTTACTGTGGCAGCACCTGGAATCTGTACTATATTACCAGCTTCATCCTTTATAGTGGCAGGAGCTGCAGACAAGACCTCCCATCTATTTGGAGTTCCTGCTAATTGCACAGAAGCCAAATCCCCTGTCTGAACAAAAAGAAAAAAGAAAAGAAAAAAATTAAAACGAGAGACATACAGATTACACGCTAGAACAATCATGCAATTTAATACTAGAGATCAATATGCTACCAAAAAACATGCAGTGAAACCCATGTAAACAACAGCAACAGGATTAGAACTACAAAATACAGACTCTGTAAGCGAGCTAGTACCTAAGTTGGGGTAACCAACCTGTGATTCATGAGCTGCATGTAGCTCACAAGCAGATGAAATGCAGCGCCTGTGCCGTGGCTACATCGGGTGACCAGCAGCAGGGTTACTCTGTATGGGGACTGCTGGGTAATCCAAACCGCTGGCTGTGGGAAGAAGGGAGCTGGCAGGGGTTGCTGAAGATGCCATCACCACTTTGCCCTGGGACTCAGCTGCTCTTCTTACCTAGCCTGACACCCACTGCACAGCAGAGGAGGCATTCTTGCGAAGCCAGCATTGCCTCTATTGCCTAGAGTTCCATTGCCTTTTGAATCTGAGTTATATATATTTGTGCACACTGCGACTCAGCAACACAGAGTGTTAGGAGGTAACTTAAGTCATACGGTTGGAAAGCTTGTTATGCATAACACAAAGTCTTAGTATTTATAAGCTTACATGAATTATTGTTTCACTATGCAAAAAGGCCTCTAAAATTACAGATTTTTATACCGAAATCACGGTTGGATTAGACATAAATATCTGTTTGAAAGAATAGAAAAGAAAAATCTATCTTTGTTAATTCAGAACAATAGAAGTCAACGTTTCAGAACAGATCCCCAGATGGCGAAAGTTTAAAGAACCTACAGATTGATGTAGTATGTTTTTGCTTCTTATTCAGTAAAAGAAAGATAAACTTAGCAAAGCAGTCTTTTTCAGAATAAAATATTTAGACTGAACTTCCTGCAATGCTTAGCACAGATTTGTGTAGTCAATCAACTTGGTATTGTAAACAATGGATTTTAAAATTCGTATTTAAGTTTTTCCTCATCTGTACTATTGCACCATAGTAAACCAATGGAATAATTTAACATTTAGCAAAAAGAACTTGTCTTAAAACTCATTATACTTTAACTGCTAAACAGGTTTTGTCTCCTTGGCAGAGCCCACAGTACACAGAAAGAAAAGCTCTATCTTGTGCTCCTGCACCGATCCCATGATCACTGCTGTTCAGCAAGTTACCAGAGCGTATCACAGCTTCCTTCTAAAGCTGCATGCCAACTTCCTTTAGAATAAAACCTGGGTGTGCAAAAATTTAGTGTACAGCTTATCCTTCTCTAATATGGCGCCGAGATTTAATTTAGCCAGCTAGAATGAATCCCGTGGCATGTAACAGATTGAATTTACTCCACAAGGCATGTAGGGACGTCGCTAGTTTCACTTTCTTATCCTGCTCTGAACTGCAATGCCAAAATGTTTACATATACACAAAATACTTCTTAGGCTAAAGTATTTATTAAAAAATTGCCAAGTGCAGTCAAGCTAACTTCTTTTCCAATAAGGAAATCCACCATCTTGGTTCTAAATTCCTCAAGAGCAATACAAATAATAATTTTCCATAAAGAAAAGAACACAAGCCTTTGTTTTGCTCTGAAAGATACATACAGTCTTTCAAGTAGTTTCTTAGACACAGCATCACCAAAACAAAACTGATTTTATAGCAGACGGTGGGAGAAAAAAGCGGTGGGGTGGGGGGTGTCTTGGTAATCTCATTTTACTATTTTCTTTTCCTCTTACACTGATCAGCCTTTCCTTGGAAGAACACATTTTCTATGTCCTTTAGCATTTTAATTCTCATGATCTAGAAGATTACAAAAAGAGTTCTGCAATATTCCATACCACACCATCCCATCTAGACAAACGCATTTTCTTCTACTACCACATTAGCTTTATTATCTTGTATTTATTATTATTTGCACACAGGTACTGGTTGCTGAAAGACTGCTAAGAAAGTTTGTAACTAGTCAGTCCACTAGCATATAAACATTAACTTTACTACAAGGATTTTTATAAAGCATTGAAAGACCCATAGAAGTCATAGGTAAACAGCATTCAGAAAATATGGAAAGCAAAAATATGACTATATGTTTAATGCGTGTTATTATAAAATAAATGTGATACATAACGTGCTGATATTAACTGTCAGAATAAGTGAGAAATAATTAGTAATAGGAATGTACAACGATGTACAATGGCTGCTACGAAAGTAATGTCTTCTATTTTATCATGTTAGCCCACAACATCAGAACTGGATGTGGGTGGTGTGGCAGTAGAGATTGAACCATCCCACCAATATCCCATTACAGTTGTTACCATGTGACAGATGGCAGCAGAGGGGCAGTCTGACAAAATGGCATCTGACACTGAAGTTTGTACGAAATGGATGTGTGCCACTGGATTCTTCTGCGAAGAAAGGTTTGCACCCACTGACATTCATCATTGTTATGGAGAGCAAACAGTGGATGTGAGCACAGCGAGGTGGTGGGATGGTGTGCACTTCAGCAGCAGGAGACAGCGGGTCCACTCTGCCAGTGCAGATTTTGATGAGCACAACATGCAGGCTTTTGTTCCTGCCTAGTGAAAATGCATAGCTGATGGAGATGACTATATTGAAAAATAGTGTTTTGTAGCTGAGAATATGCTCTACCAAACAGTGTTATTGTATTCTTTGTATCTGTTGTAGTTCCCATGGAAATAAACTGGAGGCATTACTTTTGAAGTTACCTATGTAACTCCTTGCTGATTTATGAGTAGATACAACCAGATGCTGAATGTTTAGGTGGAGTGACTTAATAAACAACAGCATGTTTGTACACTTTTAAAGGGAACCTGTATCCTTCACAGTACAGAAATGATCTACTTCATTCTTCCCCTCCTCCCCAAACACGTGTTGATTTCCATACCCCCACTCAATGGTCTCTAGCCTTTTCACCATGGTGACACATCTTTTCTCACCTTTTTGAGATATTGTGAAATCTTTCCCCAAGTGGAGAATTTAAGGCTGGTCACGCACCTGGATATGAAGCTACTGGCATTTCATGCATTATGTGTAGCATAATACAGTTGTTCACACGCTGTCCTTAGAGCTGTCTGTATCGGAGCCTACCAGAAGAATCATGAGGATGGGGCAAAAAGAGGGTGAGATTTTCAAGAAATGATCTGCCAGCTATCAAAATTGCTAGTATTACAGCTGTATGATGGAAAAGAGTATTTGAAGATGATCTCTAACCTCAACTGGTCATCAACGTGCAGCAACAAGTAGGGTTGTTATATCTTTTCTCAAAGATTACTGGGCTAGTAGGACACTTCTTGGATTCATCTTTGGGGTCATCCTTCATTGCATCCTCAAGCAATTAAAAATTATTGTAGTAACTCAAAGTTCTACTACTGAAGTATAAGCAGCAACATTTGCAGCCCGCTCACTCATCCTCACAGCACTCGTAAAAAAAAAAAAAAAAAAAAAAACAACTTGTTTCCTTGCTGTCTCTCAGCCACCAGTGAAAAATACTTTAAGAGAACAGATAAAGCAACAGCTCTTTTCCTTATCAGCTGATACTCAGGCAGCAGTTACTGCAGCTGTTCCTTTAAGAGAAAGCTGAGCAGTGGCAATCCATGCCCTGTGTGCCAAGAGACAGGAAAGGGACCCATGCAAGTATCAGAACCAGCACTGCTCAGACAACTGGGAGAGAAACTGGGAGCAACTGGGAGCTCACTAGAAGCAACATCAGGAAACAACAAACAGCAACAGAGCAAGAGAAGCCAGAGCAAGGCACAGGAAGAATTAAAATCAAGTGATATATCCACCTGAAGAAAAGTCAAGTACCACCAAAGAACAGAAAGCACAACTGCTGTTCAGCACGTCTCTGGCTCTTTAACAAGCTTTGTATCATCTCTAGGTGGTAGAACAAAGGGATCTCTCTGAGCCAGAATTGTCATGCCTGAAGAATTGTCTTGTTCATTTATTTTTTTTTATTTAAGAGAAAATTAAAGCAGCATTAAGTCAAGTGTTCAAGGAGATCAGAAAAACAAATACAGAAGATAGGATACCTTTAAAAAGTGCCCTAAAGCATGCTGACGGAACTTGAGGTAAAAATATAAACCTGTAAAAACTGTAAAAATATAAAAACATCCTTCACCAAAGTAAAGTCACACCAGTCCTCACAGGGATATGTTATAGGCAGCTGCATTTCAACAGGCCAAATGTGCCACATTTTAATTGCAGACAATGTGTCTTGCAGCCAAAGAGCCCCCAGGTTTATCTGTACGGATCTGTGACGGATTGCCCTTTCCTGCAGTTTTCGCAGAGTCACCGTAGCCCTGTTCAGACTTAAAATAAAAATATGGGCACAGCAAGCAAGCAGAGGTAGACAGATGAGTCAGGAGCTCCTGAACATTTAAAAACCATGTGCCTAATGAACAAGATTGGCCAGTGCCTCATCCAAATTATAGTTTTGTGAAAGAGTAAGGGCTCTAATGCATAAGTTTAATGTGTTTACCAAGCTACAGTAAACTATCTGTGCATTCTTGGGTTATTACAAGTATAAGATAAAATACACTTGCTTCAACTCTGTCATTAAGCTATGAGCTAATACGTTCTATCTTGCCTTAGGTTAAAAACACGCTCAACATCAGTTACTGTGGTTCAAATGACACAAAGCTGCTAGTTAAAGCAAATTAATTCTGTTGTATGTTTCAGAAGCACTCAATTCAGAGAAATACATTTTTCCAAATCAAAACTTCATAGAGAATCAAAGGGAAAAAAATATTACTAGGGGCTGATTTAAAAAATTTTTTTTTCTTTTTTTTCTAAATAACAATCCCTATCCGCTGAAACACATTTAAAATTGTGTCTCACGTAAGGAAGGTTCACATTATTTTGCTTAAGATAGACAACTGGGTTCAAAACATTCAGCAGTTTTGTTTTTATCACCAGAAGTCCAGAACCTGTTTAAATTAAGACAATCCCTGACATTAGCAGAAACTAGAACATTTCAGTATAAAGGAATGAGACACGGCAACAAGGCACCAGTTCTGAGAAGATTGCATGTAAATTCATTTAATTATTAATATCTATATATGTATTAACACCCATGTAACTGCATACCAGATAGAACTCTGAGTAGAATTTTGCATGAAATTTTCCTCATGCTTTCAAGCTCAGCCAAATCAGAAAGGTGATAAAGGACTTTGGGTCAATCAGCTCAGCTTAACTACTAGGAAGGCAATGGAACAAAAAACCCTGAAAACCATTTCCAAACACAAGAACAAGGTGATCAGAACAAGTGAGCTGGGTCTTACCAAAGGGAAAACAATGCTTAATGAACTAATCTGACAGCCTTCTATGATGAGATGACTGGCTTGGCAGATGAGATCTGGCATGGGTACGAAGACCCTTGCCCCATTATATCCTCACAGACAGCCTGATGAAGTACAGGCTAAACAAACATATAGTGAACTGAAAATTTGCATTGCTGGGTTCAAAGAGCTGCTACCAGCAGCACAAACATAAGCGTGGGGTCTGGTCACTGAACCCCAGTGGGGTCACGACTGGCACCAGTACTGCTTCAGTTTTTCACCAAATTACCTATCTGATGAAACAGAGTGAACCTTCAGCAAGCTTGCAGTTACAGAAGTGGGTAGGGTGGGTGATACATGAGATGGTTCAGAGGGACTTCAACAGGAGAGAAAATTGGGCTGGCAGAAGCTCCGGGAAGTTTAACAAAAGACAAAAAGAAATGTGAAATCCTGCACCTGGGAAGGAATAACTCCATGCACCAGAACAGGCTGTGGGCCAACTGGCTGGAAAGCAGCTTTGCAGGAAAAGACGTGGAGACCCTGGTAGATGCATTCATCATAAGGCAGTAACATTTCTCTGTAGCAAAGGTGGCCAATATCACCCTGCACTTCATCGGAAGGCACAGGGCCAGCAAGTTGTGGAAGGTAATCTGTCAACACTGGTAAAACCCAGTTCTTGACTCCCCAGGGGAAGAAAGGGATGGTCATAGTGGTGCAAGTCCAGCAAAGGGCCACAGGGATGATTTAGGGTGGAGTATTTGATGTACAAAATCCAGATGAGAAAGCTGAGGCTGTTTAGTATTTGAAAGAGAGAAAGTGTGTGTGTGTGTGTGTGTGTGTGTGTGTGTGTGTGTGTGTGTGAGATCTTAGCAACGTTCATAAATATCTGATGGGAGGATATAAATACAACAGAGCCAGGTTCTTAGTGAAGACCAGTGAAAGGACAAGAGGCAATAGGCAGAAGTTAAAATATAAGGGAATCTGTTTGAAGAACTGCTTGTTTTTTTTCCACTGTGATGATGACCAAACAGTACCAAAGGTTGCCCTGAGAGGTTGTGAAATCTCCATCCTTGGAGATATTCAAAAGCCAATGGACACAGCCCTGAGCAATCTGCTGACAATGACAATGATTTCAGCAAAGAGGTTGGACCAGACAACATTCAGAGGTCCTTCCCAACCTCAACTGTTCTAGGAAATGCTTCTGTGAAATCTCTTCCCATGTGAGCTTAAGAATCAGTGAGAACTTTTCGTTTTATGCTGTTTTTAAACATGGAAATGTTTTAAAACATACTTTTATACTTCCTCCATAAGTGCAAAGAAGAGTAAAAAATCAATTTTTAAGAGCCTTGTTAAAGTTCTGGCAGAAGAACTTCTATACTTGGTTCTGACCTAACATTTCTAAGACATAATTGGAAGAGACAGATAAAAGAACATTTTAAAAGGTGAGAGTTTCTGGACAGCAGGAAAGGAACAAAATAGTTAGCAACACATGGATATTGAAAAAATTGGGGCTTCCTCAAAATATGAAATATGATACAGGCCAGAGAATTGAGAAGTATGGATAACTAATGCACAGTATTCATCCATATTTTTGCCCAGTGCAAAGACCCTCATATTTCTCTCTCATATCAGTACTACCACTATGTCCATCTAGAATGAGACTAAGCCAGTTGCTTCTCAAATAGTTAAAGTAATGTTATAAGGCAAAAATAAACTGGAATTCCAGATTTGCGTTAATTTCTATGAAACACTAATAATCAATTCTAAAGCTGAAGATATGCCAAAGCAGTCTTATAGCACTCCTTTATTTGCAAAGGATACAAAGAAATGCATTGTTTACAGCACAGAAACGATACTTTTCTTCCCCATATTGCTAATTATTAACCTCTCCAATTTTTTTCTACATCCTGTTGGTACATGACAGTACATATGAATCATTCTCTACCTTTTTTTGAAAAATAAGTTTAATAAATCAGTGCAGCCCACAGCGCACTGTTAGCAACCACCTACCACAACTGGGGCAGTCAACTCTGACAGCTCCTATTCTTTGGAAGCTGTCAGGGCCAACAGCTTTCTCTGCCAGCCTGCCACTTCCAGCCCTCACAACGTACACTCCCGTTAATCTTGAACTCTTATCCTCACCTATCTCAGCCATACCCAGCACTGCTGTAAGAATGACCCTTGGGAGTTCAAAAGCATCTCTTTTGCCTTGCATTGCAATAGAAGAGCACAACACCATCCCAACTTTGCAGCTTCTAAAACAATCATCTGGTCGCCCCAAAACCATTCAAGTGATCATCTTTGTTAGACTGAAATTTTAGAATGTTTTCTTTTTTTTTTTTTCTTCTCTCTGCATGGTTCTACCATTTTCTGCATTGCTTCGTCTTTTCACCTAATTTTAAAATCTCCATAAATGTTTCAACTGGAACTAAACTATAATATTTATAACTAAATGAAAAAGAAACCTAAATATTAATATTTAAGTAGAATTATTTGTCAACAATAAACAGTGAAAAAACAAATCCCAAGCTAAAGCCTCCCAGGCTTCAAAGTCCCAACAGAGAGGGTCAAAATACATGAGCTGTCATTTCTAGGTCAGCCAGCAGGGCACCCCATCCTAGCAAGACTTTTCCATGCATCAGCAGGCAGCAGTATTCCAGGGGAAGCTTCCATAGCAAGCATTTGACAAACCCTGGACACAGCAATACACAACTGAGGAAAAGATTCCCAGGTCACAGCAGGCCACAAACTTAAGGCCATCCACATTAAAATCAAAACTAAGCAGGCAGAACACAAACCACTGGTGACAGATGACCACGGACAGGGCAAATCACAGCTGCAAAGCCAAAGCTGATAGACAGAATCACAGAATCACACAGAATCACAGGGTTGGAAGGACCTCAAGTATCACCAATCTCCAACCCCCCGCCACATGCAGGGCCACCAACCTCCACATTTAACGCCAGGTCAGGCAACCGAGGGCCCCATCCGGTCTGTTCTTGAACACCTCCAGGGACAGGGCACCCAAAACCTCTCTGGGCAGCCTGTTCCAGCACCTCACCACTCTCTCTTCCCCCTGAACTTCCCCCTGACATCCAACCGAAATCTCCCCTCCCTCAACTTAAAACCATTTCCCCTTATCCTGCTGTTATCTACCCTTTCAAAGAGTCGATTCCCCTCCTCTTTGTAGGCTCCCTTTAGGTATTGAAAGGGTGGAATGAGGTCACCCGCTGAACAAGCCCAACTCCTTCAGCCTATCCTCATAGGGGAGGTGGCTCCAGTCCCCTGATCATCTTCGTGGCCGTCCTCTGGACCCTCTCCAACAGCTCCCTGTCTTTTTTGTACTGGGGGCTCCACACTTGGACGCAGTATTCCAGATGGGGCCTCGCAAGAGCAAAGGGGGACAATCACTTCCCTGTCCCTGCTGGCCACCCCTCTTTTTATGAAGCCCAGGATACCATTTGCCACCCGAGCCGCAAGGGCACACTGCTGGCTCACGTATAGACTGTGATCTCCATCAACAAAGACGACCAACAATAACGCCTGCTAATTTTTTGTCATCTAAAAGTAAGCATAGCTCTAACCAGAACCCTAGGCAAAGCTGAAACCCTTGTTAGCTAGAAAAGACCTCTCCAGCTCACAGAAGAGATTTAATTCTCTCAACTATCTTCTTCCCTTGCTTTCCATACCAAGCAGTTGTCATTTTCATTAGCCTTTTTTTTTTTTCCACGCTAATCCTTCCAGTGCCATGACAGTGGTGTCCAACAGGCCTGGACTCAGGTACAAACAGAGAATCACAGAATAATTTCATTTGGAAGGGACACAATAATTTCATTCCAAAGGTCACACAGACCAGCCCCCAGACCCAAAGCAGACACAGCCACTTTAGCTCCAGCTCTTTCCGAAATCCCAGACACGTGATATTCCCTGCATTCCTATGGGAGTTTTGTTGTTGCTTTTAAATCACCCTCCCAGTCTCTTGGGGAACAGCTGCAGCATACCATTTCAGCCAGGAAGGCAGCGTGCAGTAAATGGCTAGTCTAGCATACTGGCTCCAGCCTCACTGTTTCCTACCAAGTGAATGTCAGCAAAGCATTAAGAAAATAACCCTACAACGCAGCACTGCTATCCTTATACATAAAAACTCTTTAATTGCTTCTAGAAGCAAAGCCTACTCATTTATCTTCTCCAGTTTATAGCTTAAGAATTCTACCAGACATTCAGCAGTTGGGACCACAACCCAGGTCTGAAGATTCTGGGAAAGAATTGTCACCCAGTTGCCAAGTTCGGCACCATCACCCATACCAAACTCACCCACCTACGGTACTGGGGAAGGGATGGCCACCACAAATCCCATGAGGACAACGCATCTGTGCCCAGGCTTGCAAATCTCATTTTCCCTACAAATTATGAGGTTACCTCAATTTAAGCCTGTTAAGCTCCTTCCTCTATGTCCTAACTCCCTGTAAGTTACATTCTGGAGATGAGAAATATCTGTATGCCACCGAATCCCTTTTGTTATTCTGTTTTTCACAAGGAAGATGTTTCAGAGATTCATTCACTCACTCCCCTCCCTTAATTAAGGTCATTTTCATTAACTCCAGTGTCCAGTTCAGCTACTGTTGGCACCTCCTTCAATTTATATTTAGTGTCCATTAAAATATTTTGAGTCATTCACGAGAAACGTAGGAGAGAGAAATCACTAGAATGGTATAACCTAACTCACAGCAGGTTTGCTGGAGAGGCCTATCTGCATGTATGGAGAGCAGTAAGACTGTATTAGTATCATTTCTAACCAATATTTTGATCTCTCCTAAATTGTTCCTGCCTGGCCCTGTAAAGTCCCTTATACGTAAGCATAACGACAGGAATATAGAAGTGCCACTTCAAAACCTGATCACCCACTTTGCACCACCAGGAACTATTTGTCATATCCTGTTCTGGTACCTTCAGACCATGGTACCATGCCAAACAATAAACCCATCCTCAGGATGCACAATTCCAGCTTTCAAATGAGAACAATCTTAAGACAGAAAAGCAAGGAAAAGAAAGCAAGCTACCACTTCAGCATCATTCATTTTCTAATGTGTGTGTTTCTGCAAGAGACAGAGCCAACATCCACTCTTGTGCATCTGCTATTATGAAACAAAATTGAAAGCCAAAAATTAAAAGGCAAGTGCTTAAGCACATAAACAAGCTCAGAAAAAGTACGTTTGAAAGGAGGCAAAAATTCCATTTTCAAGTTCCACTATTAGACTACAACATGCTGCATGCCCTCGGACAACCACCTTCAGTTTCCCTTCACATACAATAGACTGTAACACAAAGATGAAAACAGTATTCTAACAGTTAGCACTTGAGCAAGCTGAACTCCGTCACTGACATTTTGATGTTTCAAATAAATAAATAAATAAAGTGCTGACAAAGGCACGTGGTCCACCACCTTCGCAGGCTTTTTTGCTCCCATTTGCACAACCCTGAAAACTGAGACCACAAACCCCTGAAAGGCTGTTGTACAGCGAGTTAAAAAAAGAACTGGAAATTTGCCTTAAGAGAAGAAAAGAAAGGGGAAAATGAGCATTTTTGCTGGTTTTCCTTGTAAGCAAACAAGCAAAAAGCCCTGTAGAGGTAATATATGCAATCTCCCAGATACAAGGCCAAATGAGGCTCTATCACAACGTTTTTACAGACATTTAGCACTCTCCCTTTTACATACCGACATCTTTAGATACCGTGTATTTTAACATGCCCCACCTCTGCTAACCTTACGAGCCTAAGCCAAAAAGAGAGAATAGGTCGACCGATTGAGGAAGAAGCGAGCTTCCATCAGGCTTTTGTTACCGAGACGCTAACCTAGCCCACACACGGACACATCCCTAGGTGCAAGCTCCATCTCATCGCGCACAGTCCCAAGGTCATCGCGGCTCCTTCAGAGCAGACGGCACAGAAAGATAAGGACGGAAATTCGGTTGGCGATAGGAGGGACCGCATGGTAACCGCGTCTCGAAAACACAGCGTCGACACAGGAAGCAGCTCTCCGCCGCCGCGCTGGTTCCTAACAGCCATTTTACTGCTAACGACATCCTTCCCGCCAGCCGCCTTCATTTTGTGCCGCCGCCCGGCGCGGCTCCGGCTCCGGCTCGCGGCCGCGGGCTGCGCCCAGGTGGAGGTGGGGCGGCCCCGGGCTCCGGGCACCGCCGTGTCCGGCGGCTTTCCCGCCTGCCCCCCGGTTCGAAAGTCAATGGCGGCGGGGGAGGGGGGAGCCAGCCGCCCGCCTCCTCCCGGGAGCCCGGCTCCTCCTGGAGAGGCAGGGGAGCCCGGGGACCCCTCTCCTGGCAGGTCGGCCCTGCGATCGTCCCTCCCCCCGGGCGGGCAGTGCCGCGCGTCCCGTCCCTCCCCCCGGGCGGGCTGGCTGTGCCGTCTCTCCCCCCGGCAGGCCGTGCGAGAGCGGCGGGGCGGGCACTCACCGCTCCGGCAGAGTGAGAGGCGGCGGCGGCGGCGGCCTCATCCTCCTCCGGCGACGGCGGGCCGATCTTGCTGCAGGTGGCCGCCAGCAGAGCGAGCGGTGACGGCTGCGCGTCCTACCCACAGTGGGCGGGTTCAGGGAGAGAAAGTGGGTGGCGGTTAGCGCGGGACGGCGGCCGGGCTCCTCGCAGACGCGCGCACAGGAAGCGGCGGCGGCACCGGCGCCCGCGCCCGCTCGCAACGTGTCACCCGGGGGAGGGGGGGGCGGCCCGGCCGGGCCCGCGCTTACCTGGGGGGCGGCCGCCGCGGCGGAGGCCGAGGCGTTGCCGTTGCCGTGCTGCAGGTACTCGCCGTGGCCGCTGCTGTCCACGTCCAAGGCAGCCATTTCCTCTTGTTTCACGGGCTGCTCGGGAGCTGCGGGCACGGTGGGGAGGGGGAGGGGAGCGTCACTGACGGGAGCGATCACCCCCTCCTCCCCTCCTCCCTCCCTCCTCCCCCCCCTAACCCCGGCGCTCCCCCCGCCCTCCCGCACGGAGCCCTCCTCCTCCTCCTCCTCCTCCTCCCCGTGCTGCTGCCCCTGCCCCTCTTCTCCCTCCTCCCCCTGCTCCTCCTGCTGCCGCTCTCAGTGCCGCTCTCGCCTCGCTGCCGCGCGGACGCTCGGGGGCCGGAGCGGGGGACGCGCAGGGCCGGAGCAGGAGCGGGGAGCCCCGCGGGGCGGCTCGGTCGGTGCGTACGTACCGGTCATGGTGCGGGTGCGAACGGCCGGCTGGCGGGGCGGACGGCGGGCGGGCCGGCTGGCTGGCGCGCAGGCCCTGCGGGCCGGGCTAGGCGGCCGCCGCCGGGGACATGCTTATTGTGCTCACGGGCTGAAGCGGCGGCGGCGGCCCGAACCTACTCCGGGGTTTTTTTTCCTATTTTGATTGACGGTGCGGGAAAGCCGAAAGGTGGGGCTTGCAGCGGGAGAGGGGGCCCGGCCGACACCGCCGCCCGCCCGCCCGCCTGCCAGCCCGGAACTCCCGCCTACGCCCGTGCGCGCGCGCTGGTTGGCTGCGCCTCGGCGCCAGCGCCGCTCGCACTGGTCGCCCGGCCTGCCAGTCACCCGCCGGGGGCGGGGGGGACGCCTCGCGCCGAGGCGGCTTCCTGTTTGCTGGGGCTGGTGCGAGGAACAATGAGCGGCGGCCGCGGCCTGATGCGTCCCGCGCCTCCCGGGCACCGCGCGGGGTCTCGGCGCCGCCGGGACGCAGCGGGCGGGAGGCGGCGGCGGGGCCCGGCCGCGGGTTTCGCTTGGAGGCTTTATCCTCCGCGGTGCCCGGGGGGACGTCGGGCCGGCTCGGCTCTCTTCGAAGTCTCCTCGGCGGGGTGCCGGCGGCGGAGCCCGCGCTCCGCCAGCGCTAAGATGTCGGCGCGCCGTCCCCGGGGAGCCGAGCCGCCCGGGCGGGTCCCGCTCGGCGGGATGCCGCGCCGGCCCCTGGCGGCCGGTGGCGGGGTGGGTGGAGGAGGCCGCGCCACGGCGGAGCGCGGCCGTTGCGTAAGGAGCTGGCCGCCGCAGCTCGCACCTCATGGCCGGCTGAGCGGCTCCCCCGTCGGGCAGAGCCCTCCAGAGACGCGAGGGTTTGGCGGCGTCTTGCTGGCGGGAGCGTAACGCCTCGCCCTCGGAGCAGGGGCCGAGCAGTTGTTGATGCACACGGGCTGCTTTCAGTTACAGTGAGGGACGCTGACAAGATTCCCCTCGTCATCAGTTGGCTGCTCCGTCCCTCGCGTTTTGCAGCACGAGGAAAAGTAGGAAACTGATCTCTGACAGGAAATACGTGTAAAGCACTGTACGCGTACGTGGTGGTGCAGAGACGACCATTGGCAGGGCCTGCTTCTGTCGCACCCCAGAGCTCGTGAGGGGCTCCCACAAGGGTGCACCGCTCCCGCGTGGCCTCGGCTGCCCTGCATCTGAAGCGTGATGCAGCAGCACGTAGGCCATGGCAGCCAGTGACCCTCAGCTTCTAGGATCCCCCAGTGCCTGCTTTTTTCTTAGTTACCTTTCATAGAGAATTCTGGAGGTCTGTGAATGAGGTTGAGAAGTGTTAGATTAAAGAGCTGTTACTACTGAGAATTCCCTGGGAGATAATGTTGAGCATATTCTTATCTGTCCGTGTTTGTGCTAGGTAGCTGAAGCTATCGGCTACCTAGGGAAGTCTGCTGGCAGTAACAAGGAAACCCAGAAATAGATTGTCAGCATGCTCTCCAAACAGAGAATAAACAGTGCTTCTGAATCAGCCCATCACTATGACCTTGCAGAAAGTGCCCTGGCTTAGCCCAAAACTGTCACAGTCCAGGAAAAACACACCATGATAATGTGAGTGTAATATCAGGAAGTCACGATGGAGGAAGACAGCAATCTTCCCATCAGCCAAAGATTGTTCTTACTGCATGTTGTGTACTCTTACTTTATGAGCATTTATTGTGCCAGTAAATTGAGAGTACCTCCAGATAACTTTTCATAGAAAGTTGTAAATTAATCCTAAAGCTATTAGTCGCAGCTTTTTTTTTTTTTTCCAGAGTTCTAAAACATCCGTATGTATGCTTATGTAGTCTCTTGTAAATCCGCTCCATAACAGCAAAGAAGCTTCTTGCAATTATAATTCTTATTTTAGTTTCAGAATTCCCTAAGAAGTGCAAGTAGTGTCTAGGAACAGAAGTCACACTTATTTGCCGTAATAATACTATAATGTCAGTAATAATTTTTAGCCAGTAGAAGCTACAATACACAACCTTAAAAAACAAGTCTGTATATATACCTGAGCAAGTTTCAAGGGCAAGATTAAAATGCAAGATTATGTGCTGTGTAAGCCTACTGTAGTTTCTAAAAAAAGTCTTCTACAGCTGGTATAAATCTGAAATTTCTTTTACAGCATTAGACATTTTTAGTTAATTGGATGATACGCTGGACCCAGAATTATTACAGGTAACTTTGAACTTCTGAAACAGTTCATTTAAAGATAGAACTGTACAAGAACTGATTCCTATTTGTATGCTGGGAAGATGGAAATAATATTAAGAAAACGAACCTTACTTATTAACAGGATATAATAGTATCAGGGTTTGTTTTTTTTTGGCTTTAGAAAAAGTATGTTGTCTAGGATCTAAACTACAATTCCTTCTACAATTGGATGTATTTTGAGAGCTCTTGTGACTTCAGCGAACCATTGCTGATCTAGGAGCTTACCTGTATGGATCGGTTTGCAAGCTAGTGGCCTAACTGCAGTGCTTTAGGACAGAATTTGAACTACAACTATTGGGATTATACAATTATACATTGAGAGTTTTTTAGCACATTAGAACTCAGATGTTAATAGGCTTCACACTAGCTGAGGACCAACTTTTCCAGTCCAGTTCCTTAAATTAAAAGGACACTGTGATGTTAATATCAAATTCAGATTAAAAAGAGCAATATAATAGAATAGATGTGAGTATTAAAAGAGAAAGTTAAGTTACAAGAAATTTGTCAAAGAAATAGGTGTGCTATATTACAAAAACAGAGGCATAAAGATTCAGAAATGTCAAATAAAAACCTGAAAGAAAGTTTTAATTTACAACTTTACAGCGGAGATGAAAAACAAATGAGAAGCAAAAAAAAAAATTAAATTCAAGAATAAAAGGAAACAAAAGATACTAGTTGTAGCTTTTTGTTTATCAACATACTAGAATAAAATCAATCTAGAAAAACTCTGAATGTAACTGGTATAGTATCTGTACTGTATGGGAGCTGTGTTAGGTGGTGATCTTCTTGCTGAATTAGCACTGACTTGAGATTCCCAGTGAGACTGAGTTCCTTGCCCAACTGGAGGAGTCGTTGTTTCCTGTTTCTTGAGATTAGTCACCAGATCTAACATCTCAGTATATGACCTGAATAAAGTAACCTTGATCACTGTATTATTAAAAATCCTTCCCTCTTAAAGCCCTCTTTCTAGGCTACTTGTGGTAAACTGTAGGTCCAGTGATTAATTCCCAGTCTATTTGCTGAAAAGGATGTGTTGTATGTAAGTAGAGCTATGTAAATAAAGAGAAAGCACCACTGGTCTATACATGACAAGAATAACTTTACCATACTCCAAAATGTGGCCATTTCACAGTTGAGATACAGCCTTTACTGTAAATAGTAGAGGAGCTTAGCAGAGATTCTGATGAAACTTTAGGGAAGGCTTTGAAAGATCGTGCAAATTGGAAAGAAAGCTACAACTAACACCTCTCCTGATTTAATCTCAGTGCTTTATTTGAGCACTGTAACTGCATCTTGTTGCTTTAACTCTTGGAGTTGCACAAATTCTGAAGAAGTGCACCACCTAACTCAACTTCCATCAGGTGCAGTGCCAGTGACTCTGTCTTTAAAGGAATGTATTATTGAAGGATTGCTGGTATGTGGTCCAGACCAGTAGTCGCATCTGTGTTACACTTTTCATCTGAAAAGTGGTGGGGTTTTTTTTGTCATACAGAAGTCTAGAATGCAATTGGACAAGATAGGCAGGAATGCACGCTGGTGCAGTGTATTTTGTACCACTGTAAAAACTGAAACTCAGTTGTTTTAAAAGGTTGGGATTTAAGTGGATGTTGAATGATTGGTAGGAAACGAATTCAACTAGTTACCTTAAAACTAAAAGGACAACAAGCAAAATATCTGTAAATCACAGGCCTGAAAAAGTAACTAGGACACGAAAAACAATTAAGGGAAGGTGTCTTTTGAATTTGAGGTAATGCAGTCAACAGTGTAAAAATTTCGGTAAGATCTGGAGAGCCATGTGGTTCTCGTTTTTAAACAGAATATTTATGTGGTATCAAGTAGAAGCAAAATAATGTCAAGATTTTGAATCAGACAACTTACATTTACTAGAATCCAACCTCATCCTGAATGTTGGCCTTCATCTTCAATTTAAGCCTTAGCAAACATGAAAAAAGATTCAGCTGCTATTCACAGGGATTGCATTCAATTTCTGCATTACATGCAGACCCATTTGCTTAAGAATAAAATCTTTTGACAGGACTGCAGAGGACAGACTGGCAGGTTGACTTGAGAGGTGTCTTGAGTCAGCACAGGGTAGTTGGAGGTAGTTGCGTGACTTGAGTTCATCCTGTTGAACATCAACAAAGAAATTATTCCTTGCCTAGTGTAAAATTGTCAAGGAAGCAGCAATGGTTAGAGTAAGGTGCTGGCTGGGATTGTATCACCATCCCCCAGAAAGCACCTCCCTATCCTGTGATGAGTGGCTATCAGAGTGCAAATTTTGCAAGGTGGGAGCAGGCTTGAGCAGTAGGTGTGGTCTGACCAGAAGCTGACATCTCAATGACCTTGACTTACAGGTATGCTAGAAAACCAGCTGCAAAAATATTGCTCTGCACTGCAAGCTAAATTGTGTCAAATGGTGCAGGACTGGACAGGGCTTCATAGGTGGAAGCAAATGAGGAGAGGTAGAACTATCTTCATAGCAAAATGTCGATTAGGTCGGGGTTTCAAGGTTGCCAGACCACACAGGAACTAGCTGTGTTGATGTGAAGTATCCGTCAAGAGAACAAGATTTCTAGCATCCAGAGAAGCACAAGCAGCACTCAGGAGCATCTGAAAAGCCTGTTCTGTAGGGCTGCCATGGATATCAAAGACTGTGTAGTCTGCTATACAAATGCAGTAATATCCAACTGTAATATTGTAAAAGGCAAATAATATTTATTAAAGGTGAAATAGGATTTTAGCAGTTTTTAAATAGTAAGGACAATTCTAAAAGTATTGGTTTCTGCCTGGATGTCTCAATTAAACGACTCCATTTAAGAGAGGTCAAAGAGAAATCTCCAGTACCTGGATCCAGCTGTTCACAGGGGAGACATTTGATTCCATTGATGCACTCACATCCACTGGAAGTTGTTCATAGGATAAGGAAAGGCCTCTCCAACTAGTGGCTGGTACAGCTGACAGCAGTAACATACCAGATCCAGCCTCTTTCCACAGCTGACCAAAGATCTGAGGCATGCAGCCTAGCCACAGAAGGGGAAGAACCTATGAATAAGTAGTCTAATCACCCAGTCCATGCACACATCTGAAGGCCATGACTCTTTGCAAACACTGGTGACAGATCTTCAAAGAATGGGGCCAGCAGAAAATCTGTCCGAGCTCTGCACATGCCTGTGTGTGAGGACGGTCATCATAAACATTGTTTGCTGCCTGGTCACTTCATTTACATTTTTTTTAAGCAATTAGGATGAAAAGAGTCGTGCTGCATTTTAGTCAGAAATTCTTCCTCATTCATTACAGCTGTAACTTCCTAAGTGACGTTATTTTTTTTATATTGTGCCAATTGCCAAATTCCATGAAGATATCTTTTATTATTTGACCAAGTAAACAGGAGCTATCCTTAAATGTTAGTGAAAACTAATTCTGCTGGTTGTAATTTCTGTAGTGTTAAACTGTGCAACTAAAGAGAAGAATTGCGATGTGCTATGCATATTTTTCCCCCATTAATTGTATTGTCTTGTTTTTATTTGTGTGTACTTGTAAATAAAGCATATGGTAGTTATATCTACTCTGTAAAATGTGGGTGTGATTTTTTTATTCACTTGACAACTTATTCCATTTAAGTACATTTTTAATTAACAAGGTCTGTCTCTTTCAAAGAGGAAACATTCATCTAATCTCTTTCCTACCTGAAGAAAGACAGTGAGAAAAATCAGGTAGGCACACAGCTGAGAAGTTGTCACTTAGCAGGTAATGTCATTGTAGAGAGAGAACTCTTTCATTTCACCTCACTTAAATCAGAAACACCTATTTTTCAAGGTTCCTAAAACATAATACAGTTGGACCCCATCAGTATCCTGTTTAGGCATAACTCCTATCCTTCACGGTCATCAAAGCAAATATAATTAAATTACAGAAATAATTGGGAAAAAGCAAAACATAGGATCCTTTAGGTAACTGTACAGGGGCAAAAAAAAAAAAAAAAATCTATAACCATGACTTGCAGAATCAGTAATATGGTCTCTAAGGATCCTTCTCCATAGCCTGTCACAAGGTTGGATTGGAAATAAATATAGATTCACCTGAAAAAGAAAAAAAAAGAAAGTGTTTTGTTATGTACTTCTTGTCTGGCATAATTCTGTCTCTCTTCCTATTTGGCATTTTATTTTTAATAATGCCAATAGCAGAAAATTAGGCCATTGTGGAAATGAAAGAGAGTGGCAAATTATATATATGAGCACATATGTTTACTGAAAATTTGAAAACTTAATAGCAGGAATTATATACTCTGAAAGGAAATATTTTTAGAGGGATGAGAGATTCCTAAAAATAACATAACTTCAATCTGAATTCAAGTTGCCAGAGCAAGATCAAACAGGACTCTGTGGCTCCCTCTAGGAGAAAGAAGCTTGGGGCTACCAATCCATCTGCATCCCCTGCTCGCTCTGGCAGCTCTCAGAGCCATGGGTGGCAGGCCCCCGATCTGCTCTCCTTCTCCTGCAAGGGGCCCATGTTGCTAAACATACTTTCTGGCATGTCCACGGTGGCACATAAAACCTTTGTGGTTTTTGCTGCAAGCATAATGTCATTAAGAGTAGACATGAGCGTGAAAAGCAACAGAACAAATTAGGTTTGTGTCTTTAACTTATTAACTTTTAAAGAGGAAGTGGAAAGTTTCATGGTTCATTGCAGATTTTTCTGTCTTCACAGTGCAGAGAAGTAAAATTTTAAGGTTTGGACTGTGGTAACATGTAGGTTCAACTTTCTTTTCCTGCAGTAAATACCACAGAGGAGGGGAATTGCATCAGAAATACCAAGGAAGAGAAGCCCAGGTGAGATCTGAAATTCCAGTTACGGTTTTAGAAAACTTTAAGGAAAAAAGCTTATTCTTAGTAAATTTTACCTAAGAAACACCTCAGTAAAAGTATCATTATTTCAGCTTAAGTCTAGAAGATATGCATTTGAGCCTTGATAATGACAACAATTAACGCACTGATGGTGCCAACATAAAATAGCGATAGATACCTTTAACTGCTGATTAACTTCTGGCTTCTACAGTCATCTTTGCAAAGCCCACACATCTCTGTTGCCTTTTTTGCATCTCACTGACAATCCCATAATTCATGTTACTTCTAAGACCCTGCTGCACATCACTTATGGTCTTTCTGACCCATTTTTGTTTCAGAACTGCACTAGACAGCCTTCCCAATCTAACGACGCTTACCAGCATCTGTACTTTGCCTCAGGTGCCCTTCCTATTTCTAAAAATTAATTAACATAAGCTTAATTATTTTTTGATGTATTGTTTCTCACGCCTCAATTAATATCTGAATTATTGAAGTGGATCACTGCATAAGTTTGTTCTCAGAAAGTTGGAAAATTCAGAAACTCCACTATCATCTTAATTACTTACAAATGAAGGGTAAAACGCCTTCTAATCCATGGCAAAACTCCAGAAGATTTAATGGAGACAGGATCTCACTGCAAGATGAAGTTCCCCGTGCATTCCCCCAGTCTCAGCAGGACCACTCGAGCACTGAATGCTCAGTCTGCGTGTCTTGCATAAGCATCAGAGTGCAATTCCAGGACAAGAATTCCACTACATCTTTTACTTCACAACAACAGGACCAGATTTTCAGCAACACAATATATAAACAGAGAAGTGATTGAATATTCTATCTGCCACCAAAATAAAACCCAGTGAAACAAACAACCTTCCTGCTTTTTGTCTCCCAGAGGAAAAAGATACATGACAGCACTTCTTTTTCCTAGCCTGGATTCCTACAGAAATTAAAACTTTTTTTGAGATCATTATCTCTATAGATTTAATGAACACTGTGCGTGCGTGCACACATACATGCATGTGCATACTTGCACGTTATGCAAGAGAAAGGGGGAGCGAGAACAAACAGCCAATTTTAACCACATCTGACAGAGCAATAAAAGGCTCTAAAAAATTATATTCTTATACACATTTTGTGAAACAGACTAAGTAGGGGAGATGAGACCCACTGCAGCATGAGTTAAACCTTTATTAAACACCAGGAAAGCTACAAAGATGAAAGATGTAATGAATACCCACCCACAGGAAAAACTGCAGTCAGAGCCTCCAGCCTGCTAGACATGGGAGAATCCAACTATGGGATCACCCAAGGAAAGCCAAGCCCCACGAGCTCCGCAGCTCACAGGAGTGCTTGTTTGTGTTGGGTTTATGTTGGGTCTCTAATCTGTTACTGTCCAGCTCTGAAAGTGGCATACTTATTTTTGCACTGACTTTGAGGAAAGTCTATTGACACAGGGGCTTGCTTTGGCATTCAGTGATGAGTCAGGTGGCAGCTCTGTTCAGGACTGGTATCAGCTGTCTGACATCTCTCCTCTCTTGGATGCTAGAGGAGAACTGAAAGAAAGACAGGAGATCTGAACAGTACTGTACCAACAAACAGTGCATTCAAAATGATGCTTACTACCTGCAGTGTTTGTGTCTTGGTTGCCTTTCCTCATCCACAGCTAGAATGTGTTTGACAAAGCTTGTTTACTTCACCAAGAATGGCACTATCTGTCATACAACCAGGGACAAACTATTTTACTGCAGCATTCACAATCCCTCCTGAATGACTGCCTTCCTTTTTATTTCTTTTTTCAGTACCTCATCTTTCATCTCTAACTCTTTTTTGCACCATACACTTCAGTTTCTCCTTTGCTAAGCAAATTCACATCTCTAAAAATACCATCCAGAAACTTTTTATTCTTTGTAATGTTGGGTAGCAAGGCAACTTGGCTCTCATGATCAGCAATCTTGCTCACAAGTGCTCAGGAATCAATGCGCATAGGCTCCCTATATGGTATGTAGCCATACCTAGCAGTGCTCCGGTTCATGGTCCTTCACACCCTGCACAATGCAAGGAGCGATAATGAAAGAATTCAGCAGCCAAATCCTGCTATTTCCTTCTTCCCAAAAAGGTTAACTTCAGGAAAAAACAGAAGTACCTGTTCTCATCACAGAGTGACAAAGGGATTTGTGCATTATTGTTACCATTATTGCTGCTACATCTATCTGAGGTTAGCCTGAGATATTTTAAATGAACTTCTTTATTTTTAATCTTTTGTTACCAGGAGAATAATAATGAGCTGGCACAGCAGTAAGAATCTCCAAGGCTTGGAGCAATAAAATGAAGTTACAGTCTTCTAAACTGGTTACATTTTGCATGCTTATGGGAAAATAAATATTTATTCTCTTCAGTACATTGTAGCTGTCAGTCCCTGATTTTCCTCCACCATGATGACTTAGACAAGCAGCCACTTGTCACTTTTTTACTGTCATTCATTATGTAAAGAAATATAGAGGAACTTCATATTCGCCAAAGCAGTAAATATTTAACAAACTGACTTTCATTTTTTTTGTTTTATGTGACACTGAAGTCTGCCATAGGAGCCATTCTATTCCCGGAGGAATGATAATTCCTATAGTAGGACAATTCAACATAAACACATGCAATAAAACAGGTCAGTAAAATCTGCAAGTTAATTCTATGCTGGAGCAAGGCGGCTGCTCAGTTCCCTGAGTGGTTAAGGCCCCAGGGCAGTACAGCTCTGTGGACTAAAGACTGCATACGTGCTTGATTTCTGAGCTGGGATCCACATCTCTAACTCACTACAGTGCTCATAGCTGGGAGGTGATGTCGACAAGAAGCAAAACATGTCTTCACCTCCCAGCTACAAGAATTATGTACGTGATTTTCAGGCAATGAGTGGGCAAGCTGGGAAGCAGAGGCCAGAGGGGAAAAAATTAAGTCATTTCCAAAGGATCTGTGAAACTTTGTAATTTGCCTTTGGGCTTTCCATGAAAAGTAAGTTATTTGACACTATCTGTACATAGATGCCCAGTTTGGTTTCTGTAAAAGCTATGTTAAATATCACATTTGCCAAATAGAAAGCAGTGAGAATTAAAATACATTAATGATTCCTCTTAAGGTCATAGAGCCAGTCATTCAGGCATCAGAACCAAGTGCAAAAGTGAGCTAATAATCATCTCCTCATCTGCCTTTGTTCCATGTTTGATACAGAGATCATCAACATTGTGACAGAAGAGACAGAGAACACTTCCTGCTGTACCCTGAGTGAAAAAGCCTCTCTCTGCCTGGTATCTAGTGTTTAATTCAACTCCTACTTTGCAGTTTCTATTAAACCATTTCAGATCTATCAACAGAGTCTGAGAACTCCCAACTGGTGACTATGGGAAATATTTTCATTGCCGCAGCTAATCTACAAAGACAAATATTTTAATGTTTATATTGTGAGAAACAAAATATCCTTATCTCCCAGTATAAAACATTTGCTCTTTTTTGGATACCAACACAGTTCAACTCCAGAACTGTTTGAAATCCTGGCTTGTGGCTTATCTAATTCAGTGATACTCATTGTAGGAATGGGAGCTAGTGCTCTGCGAGTACTTGAGACGGCCAAGGAGGTTCTCCTAAAGTCTCTGTTAATCATGGGAGAAATTACCCCATTTCATAGATGTGAATCTGATGGGCAGGAGTACCCAGTGCTTCTCCAGAGGTCATACACCAAGGCTCACAGCAGAAGTAGGTCACCACCTTCCCACTTCAAAGAAGAAAATGAGAACATTTTTCTTTGTTCTCTGGTTTGAATAACTGCCTAGTTATTTGTCCACTGCTCCATTTTGTTCTTTGGAAAATCTTTTTTCCATTCTGTTGTAAATTTTCCGCATACACACATTTTCAGAATTAGCAAATTGGTGCCACCAGCCCAAGTTTTGCCTCTGCCAACCTACCTGTAGCTCTGCAGAAGCCAAACAACTGAAGGCATCCCCAGCTTGCAGGCGATGGGAGCGGCTCCAAATCCCACAGCAGCTCAGTGTCCCCTTGGGTGCTTCAGCATCTGAGGGGGAGCTGCAAAGCCCACCGCAGAGCTGCCGCCTAGCCCAGGCTCCCCACATTGGGCCTTTGCACACATTTGTGCATAGGAAATGTATCATTACAGCCCTACACATTATATCCAACCAGGTGCTTTTCAGTCTGAATGTTAACAGAAGCCATTCTCAACATTTTGTCAATTAGTGCTATTGGCAAGATACTGGCTGGAGATTAGAGTCTATTCAGAACTTGTTTTTCCACTTTTTATTTCCTCTTTTTTTTTTTTTTTTTTTTTTTTTTTTTTAATTTAAGGTAGTGTTGTGCTTCAAAACAAAACCAATTTTTTCAAGTCTACCTGTGCAATATTAGTAGCTGCTTCCTTGTGGGACTGTGCCCCTCTCAATTGTCTCTGTATAGTTTTCAGACCTTGCCACCTACCCATCCCAGTTGTTAATTCTCTCTGATATTTCCCTGCATCTTTATTCCATAGAAAAAGAGGCCATTGAAGAATATCGTGCAGAGTGTCAAACAGTTTCCGAATTGATCCCTCAAGGCTCGGGCCAGGGAGAGGGCAGCCCGGCTCAGAGGCAGAGCCCGGCAGAGTTTGCTGAGGAACCTTTGAGCCAGCAGCACTCCACTTGAAAAGCCTTTTTCCTTCAGACACATTCGTGCCTCAAATCATTACCAAATATAGAATGCATTCTTTAAAAGATACTGCTTTCGCCACATGAGGTACCTAAAACTGCTAGAAGAAGCTAAGCTGAAAAATACAATGATACCCATTGCCATATATGGCACACAATTAAATCAAAATTCCCCCACAGCCTGACTTGGTGGCCATGCAAACCTTCACTTTACTCCCCAGATTGCTTTATGAGATACAACCAGCTCCTCACACATGCACATGGCTGCTGACGTGGCTCCTTGCACACCCATTTGCCAATAGGAAGGGGCATTGGACAGAATCATTATTAAGAACAGGAAGAAATTAACAGTGACCAAAACAAAGATGTAAAATTCCCATATCCAGATGCACTGTGAGTTTTCCAGTCACCGTTCCTGCTGTTGTCACATCTGGCTGTTACAGAAATTACTTGTTACACCGTTTTGCCACTCTGGTGTAGAAAATAGCATTACCAGCTCTTCTCCTGTCTATCTTCCCACCAGGGCTCCAGGCACAGCCATGGAGAGTCACCAGGCCACTCACCATTCTGCCTTGTCCTATGCTGGCTCCCTGCAGGACCAGCGGCAAGGTTATGCCACAGGCATCGCACACTCTCCCTCACGCAGGAGGCACAGCAGAAGAATAGTTGTCAAGTTTATGTGACTTTCCATCAGGAAAGGGCTAAGGATGAATAGGAGAGTGATAAAGCCCTCCCTTCCACTACTTTTATACTACTGCCACTCCCCAGCATGTGAACTTCCCTTTCCATTCCAGGAGGAGTGCCACCATTTTGAAACAGATCTGGATCTTGAAGTCACTTCAGTTTACTTCACACAAATACAGTTTCTGATCCATTGCTCACAATGTATAGCAGCTTTAGTCCCTGAACTGTCAAAGCAGGAGGGTAACTTTCCCTACTTTGCCCCCCTCATTTCTCTTCCATTTTTACCCAGTCCTTGGCCTCCTTCTCCCAAGCTGATCTCACCTTTGTGTTTTCCTTGCACATGTTGCAAATTACTAGCCCCACACATCACCTGTGCCTTTAGAACACATTTACTTGCTTTTGCTCCAATAGAAGATCTATTACGCAGCCCAAACACCCTGTATCCCGTGTGTCTAAAGCCTGGTACTAGGAATGCCAGCTCTGCTTAGATTCCTCTCTTTTCGTGTGTTTTCTCAATGCCCTTTTCTACACTCCAGGTAGGGATATATCTTCCACTTCTTCCACCTCTTCACACAGTCTCTCCCAGGAGAGAAGCCATGTGCTTCAGGTTGGTGCAGGCGTTACTGAGGAAGCTCAAACACTTCAGAGCTGACAATCCCAGCTGGGCTTCTCTGCTCCTTCCCACCAGAGTGACCATGAACCACAGTAAGGTACAACATGCATCAGGAAAGCACAGCCCTGCGGCAGACACCCTCTGCTGTTGCAAGACAACACATGAAAAGCAAAATCACAAATATCACAGCACTAAGGCATTCTGTACTTCAATGCAGATTTGCTCAGACATTCAAATACCTCAGCTCATCTGAACAGCTGTCTGACTTGCAGAAAACAATTGTCTCGGTGTTTTTCTCTCACATGTAAAGGCAAATCCCAGATGAACTACTACTCAGGCTGAAAGTGAAGGCTGTGCCAGCAAAAGGACAATTTTGCTGTGTAACGTCCGATGGCAGTGTGAGTTGAGCCCTAAGAACATGGTAACTGTTCTCTGGGAGTAGCATACTTAAACAAAGACAGTCATAATAGCAAGATGGTTTTCATGTATACCAAAAAAGCCTGTACCCTAGGTTGCACGTGGTTGCTGCATTTACATTCTGCAGCAATAAGCACTTATGCTGCTTGGTTGAATGAAGAAAAAAAATGGAGGGGAGGAGGGAGAGCAAACTGACAATGCTCCTTGGTCAGAGCCCTGGCCCTGCCCATGTCATTGCTCTGCCCGAGCACCTGAACGTTACCATTATGATTGCACTGCTGAGACACGAATACAGATCCATGCCTTTGATGCTGGCCAGCTGATCACTCCCATCTTGCAAGTTTTGTATACTCATTTTAGTATTCCTTCACTATAAGGCTGATACATGTGATCTGAAAATTGAGAAAGTGGGAAGAGCCAGCATTCTTCTTTACTGACATGGTTCCTAGAAGGCAAATCTAGACAAGACAAGTCTTGCTCCCCCACAGGAACTGAAGAATAACCTTAGTTCACACTTCTGGTAACCCCAGCTCTGCAGATGGAGCGTAACACATCTCTAATAGACTTTCACTAAGTTGCTTAGGCTCCAAGTAAGACCACAGGAGGTGCAGTGTGGGCTTGTTACAGTTGGAAGACAACAGCTGTGGGTCCAGAAAGTCAGAGCCAAAAGGGACTCAAAAACTATTTTCTGACTCATCAGAAAGATCAATAGAAAAAGAAAATCCTTCATAAAATCTTCTCAAGATATTTTAGTGTTAAACATTAATGGTTTTACAGATGTGATACAGGTCATTCCCAAATAAACTACATCTTTGCAAGTAGCTATTAGGACAGTATGCAGTTTGAAGTAACATTGTTAAAACCCCTGAAATACTTACAGACTTCCCTTTTACCCCCAGGGCGTGCCACAACACAAAAAACAATTTTCTCAACAAGATGATTTACAGAGAAAATGATCTTACTGTGAATTTTCCAAGCTGAAAATACTGGAAATGCATTGGGATCCTGCTTGTTCAAGTACACCTCTCGAGCAGAAAATATCAGATCTAAACCAAAGTGGTTCACACCACAGGAGAGATGCTCCACAGCTCCTACTGGCCACCCAGCAGCAGGCATCTCTCAGTTTGTTCTGAGCCAGAGCTGGTGCTAGTCTCACTAACTACTGAGGGGGAGGAAGGGGTGACAAAGAAAGCCAGTTTTTTTACTAAAATCAGTAAGGATTTAATGCTAAACACAGAGATAACAGTTGGCTAGAAGGTAAAATTTACTTCACTGCTACAATATAACTACGTTTGCAATTCTGAAGGAAGCTTAGGTAGAACTTGCTCTTTGGACCCAAGCAACTCCGAAGTGAACTAGGTCTTCTGATGCTGCTTTCTTCCCACTACACTGGTTTAGCCACAAGGGACTGCAGAAGAGATCTCCCAGTTCTGTCAAAGGACTAGAGAGCAGGCAATTGCTGGGCTACCAGCGTCACATGCAACGAGCCATGCAGGGAAGGGCAGCCCAGAGGCTCAGGTTTTGTCTCATATTGTTTTGTATCCCACCCCAAAATTCTTGCTTCACTTCTGTCAACATCTTCTTCCTATTCTCTTAATCCCTAGCTACGCTTGATATTTATAGAAGTTGTACTTCTGCTTATTTTAACTTTGTATATCCAGCTTTCTTGTTCTTGATATTTCCACCAGAAACTACATGGTTTTTTTTCTCTCCTTTTAACACACACTTTTGGAACAATAAAGTGAGCACGTGTTCCCTGTACAAAGGAGAAGAAGAATATAGAGGAGAAATAAGGAAAAGCAATGAGGGGAGCTGGCTTCAGCTACTGTGCTGAAGTTACCTTTGTTTGCAGTCCTTCTGTTTTTGAAGTCCAGTGAGTCCTGGTGGCTCAGCACCGCACCCAGCCCACATGGCAGTTCCAACTGGTGCTCTTCTACAATGCTGTTGTGCTGGGAACTGCAGGAAAAGCTCCCATGAGTCCCCATGCCTTGCCTACCAATGTGAAAGCAGGCTGCAGCCTTTGGATGGAGGCCTCCTGGTGCACCTCAAAAACCCCATGGAGATGGGCCTCGTGAGTTCCTGCATACGCCTGCCTTGGTATGATTATGGACAGACCAATTCCTGCCTTCTACCTCTTCATACAAAATCATCATCAAAATTCCTTTTAATAGCAGTAATTTTAAAGTGTCTGGTGTCTTTCAAATTCTGAGTGATATCATGAAAGGAGAGAGTTGCAGCAAGGCTTTTGTCTTTTCAAAAAGCTTCATTTCCTGAAGCCCATTATATCAAAATCCCACCCTACGAATCCCTTCTGTGCAACACAGCACTCCTTGTTAACATTCTGCATGAGCCTGTTTCCTCCTCTCTCCCTTAGGTACCACTCTCTCTATGTACCCTACAATAACAACTGTGCCTTTACTAAGGTTGAACACAAAAAACAGGTCTTTGTAAAGGATAATTAACAGCCAGCAGTGAATCTTAGCTTTTATTCAATTGAGTATGAATGAGTTATGAAAATGCTTTTCTACAGGGGAAGTAATGGGATATCTTTACCTTTGCATATGCTTTGCCTCTTGCATTATAGCACATTTATGATTTTCGTAGTTTAAAGTCAGAATAGGTACACAGATACTATATATCTGCATTCAGATAGTTGTATCTCAGTGCTTTCCTTCCCTTCTGTTAATGACAAAATCCCCACTCCGTATGCATCTAATCCAAATTCCTCGTGTCCACTCTGAGCTGGATGAGTGGACCTGAGCCTCTCCAACTGTTCCAGGAGATGCAAAGGTTCGTTTCTGGGACTGAATTTCCAAAACTGATGTAATCTACCTAAATTAGCATCCTCACATAGGGTGCTTCACAGGGTGCTTGGGGGGAAATACAGCAGTATTACACAGCTCAGAAATACATGGAGCCCCTACATTTGTGCATGAACTTTCCATTTAGTGTTAGAAAACTGTCATGTTGTTTTCTACTATTGGAGATACGTCCTTGGAAACATCCAAGGTCAGGCTGGATCATGCTCTGAGCAACCTGATCAAACAGTAGGTGTCCCTGTTTATAGCAGGGGAATTGGATTAGATGGTCCTAAGTGTCCCTTCCAACTTGTATGATTCTATTCAATAAGCATGTCAAAAGCAGCAACTGCCAGTTATAGCATGTATATAACATATATATGCATATATATGTTCTTCTACATATTTATATGTGCATTCATATATATAAAATGCAGAAATATCTCTCAGGTCTAAGACTGAAAACCAACTGTAGCATAATTTAAGTGAGAACAGTCTTTTAAAAAGTAAAAGCACTAACAATCATTGATAGAAAAGCAAAGGGAAGCAAAAGTGTCCAGATGAATTAAGTAAAAATAATAAATAAAACTTAAGTTTTCTCGGGACTGTTCCCAATGTCTACGTTCAGTTGTCACCCAAGCCTTCAGGACAGCTCTTCTCTCTGCTGATCAGAGCATATTGACGCACAAGAGGTGCAAGGACAGGGCCTTGATGTGGAGGGTTTTGTCACTGCCGTTACCTGGCTTTGCATTGCTAGGGCACGCACAAAACATGGGAACACAGCCAGAAACCAAGCCTTTTGATCCAACCTCAGCCATGTGTGAGGTTGGCAGTGCCATGGTGCTCCTACTGGAATCCAGGAAGCACTCCAGGCGGTCCCGTCTCTAAGCAGGGCACCACCATTATCAGCCAGGCTTTGCTGAAGCTGGAAATGGGGCTGTGTGCGAGCACTCAGGACTAGAACTCCTGACAGTGAACCTCACGCCATTTGTGTAATTGTTACTGAATAGGGCTTTTTTCTTCTCCGCTGCAACCTAAAAACCCCCTTTCAGTTCAGCGACTTGTTCTGACTGAAGGGCCGCTTCCAAAGCGGCGATCAAACAAGAGGATGGGGAATAAAAAACATCGCAGCCCTCGGCTGCAGCGCAGCAGTCCTCAGAGGTGACCCACAAAGGGAGCCCCTGAGCCTCTGACCTCCGCAGTCCTTTTACCGTATTTTAAAGCAGTCTTGATTTGTTTTCTTTGAAAACTAGTGGGGACAGTGGGGTAGGTTCTGCACAGTGGTTTGTTTGTTTGTTATACCTCAGAATGCATGTCCTGGCTCTCTTGGAAGGGATTCTGGCTAACTGGGCAACTAATGAAACGATAATATTGCCCTAATCAAGGGAGTGAAAGCAGAAGGAGGAAAATGTATTTTTGTTTTTTTATGCTTGGATTTGTTTGTTTTTAATCTGGCTGCTTAGCATTCCTCCTTCCTGGTTTACATCTACTGGGTTCAGTTACAAACTTACAAGTTACAGAGTTGAAAAGCTCTGCTCCTCCAACACACCTCCACCTGCCCACTGAGTGTGCCCACAGGTACTCAGGTAGCAGTGTTTAGCACCATCAACATATAAGAGGTTAAACAAATTTTAAAAAATAGTCTTTTACCTGTGGACAGTAAACGTGATGAACTGGAGACATTTAGTTCTGTTCATTTGCAGGGATTTCATCCAACCATCGTAAAGTATGTGCTTTGCAGTCCTAGCACGGCCTGCCCTGTGCTGGTACTGGTGGCTGTATAACATTTCTGCACCGCACTTGAAGTTGTTCCTTGCACAGATGAGTGAAAAATGAGTCTGCTTCCACACAGGTGGGGGAAAAAAAAAAAAAACATCTCTTGGTAGGGGAGTGCTTCTTGGAGTTAAACTAGGTTCAGTAGCTGATGATAGGGGTGCAGATAGTGAATTTGTAACAATAAGGAAGGAAAGTGCAGCTTCTGATCCATATAAAATCAGAAGCATTGTGCTGCTATCCCACGCTGGCTGACAGGACGAGGGCTGCAAACAGAGCCGTGCTCAGAGCCAACACACCAACACCTGCCCCAGCGCCAGCAGCCTCTGAGCGAGAAGCATGAGCATGGATTACTACACCGAACACGTCAGACTAAGTCAATAGTTTAATAACCACTATTAAGGCTTTTCCAAATCCATTTAACAACTGTAAATTAGTCCAAAATAAAACAGGCTCAGCCAATCAGCTGTGTAGTCACTGACACACAGCTATCTGCTCATTTCTCAATTAAGCCAATCTCAGCACCCCGATTGCCTTGGTTGGCTTTGCCTGTCTGTGTGGCACGAGATGCGATGCATATATCCCCATCCTGCTCTGAAAGCCCCAGGGGGCCATCCCTAGAAACCCACATGAGCAAGGAGCGGCAGCACTCACTCACTGCTGCCATCCCCTTTCTCTCTCAGGAGCTGGGGACAAGGCCCGAAGCCATCACAAAGGGGCTGCCTTGAGGTCAGAGTGGCCACTTGCACCCTGTCAGCTGTGTGCAAGCTTCTGTTGGCACCAGGGCTCGCTGGGTGACAGCAAGCAGCACAGGTGACAGCAGGGAGGAGATGAGGCCAGGCAGCTGCCACCAAGTAGCCGGCAGCAGTGCTCCCCTGGAGATGAGGTGCTGGCAGAAGCCAATCAGCCCATTGAGGGGAGAGCCCGTCAGGCACAGCAGGAATAATTGAGGGAGCTCCTAATTAATTTGATAATAACCCTATCCTGTACTAACACACTCCACGTGCAAAAAAAAAAAAAAAAAAAAAAAAGGGTAGAAAGTGCCAATTAGCAGTAGAAGGGGAAGGAAGCATGTGGTGGGGATTCAGAGATCCTCGCAGCCATCTTTTCAAGGTGTGCAGGTGCACAGGGCCTGGCACAAGGGCAGCCAGTGTTACATGATGCTACATCCAGCAGCCTGGGCAGAGCAGCTGGTCCTGTGCACCAAGATATCATGGCAAACTGGCAACTGATAGCATCCACCTGGTTTTTTTTTCACCAAAAGGAAGTGTTCTCCCCTTTAGTTGTGCATTTTTATGCAGCGTGAGGCCAGGAGTCCCAGGATGAGTGGAGAAACAGGGCAAGAGTTGCATGGCCAACCCAGCTATCACCAGCCACCATAAACCTCCCACAACAGTTCCATCAGATTTCTGGCTGCTCACCCAACCCAGGACAAGGCTTGGGTACTTGGAGCAGGGCAGCCCTCCACGAGCCCCCGCCAGGCTCATGCCATCACTGAGGTGGTGTTGGCCCAAAGAGGCACTGGCAAAGCCTGTGGTAATCCAGGCACCTGCGATAAACTGCTGGGAATCCAAGCAGCGGGTCTGGGATTTGATTTCTAAACAGTGTTGTTGGCCTGCCACCACCATTCCACATAGCCTTGTGGTTATTTTTCCTTTCATAGTCAGTGACACAAGCTGTTTTTTATTTTCACTCCTGAATTTTCTCAAAGCTCTCAGCATTCACTATTAGAGCCTAATCAGAGGGCCGAAAATGCAATATGTTTCTCAGAAAACAAGCAACTTGGATCTAATTACACTCTGTCAAAGTTTTAACAGGTATCTCATACTCGCCACTTTAAAGCTCCCATAAAGCATACAGCTATAATGAGCTCCAGCTTGCTTTCTGGGCAAATACGAAAGTTTTTTTTATTAATGTTTGTGAACACAAACAGAAGGCCAAGCTCCATGGATGGTATTGAGATTGTTGGAACAGACAGGTGGTGCTGGATTTCTTACCTTTTTCAATTTCCCTTGCAAAGCAAGGTACATGTGCCAGAAGCCATGGGACGGCAGCACAGTGGGTTGGTCTCTGCATCCTGAGAGCAGGAGCTGATTTCCACTTGAAGGAGCCCATGATGGGCCTTGGACCTCTGCGATGTTGCCAAGCAAGGTGACCTCGTCACACAGCAATGCACTTAAGAGTGGGGACAAATCTGGGGGTTAAAATGAAGCCAAGAAAAAAAAAGAAAAAGCCATCATCCCTCCCTCCCCCATCACTCACAAGCCTCTTTGAAATGCACCAATTTAAAATGAAACACAAACCTGGCACTTCGCCATGGGACTGTACAGTTTTTAAGTGACCCCATATGGAAAGTCAACCTGAGCAAGCTGTTAAATGCCTTAATCCAGCCCTCTGGCCCTCTAGAGGCACATTTGTCCTGTGAGCTATTGAGGCAAATTTCTGCAAAAACAAGGCTGGAGATCTGGAAACATCAGCTACCCTCCCATGTAGTCCGAGAACAAAAATCTTCACCGGGACATAACAAACAGTCGACCAAATTCAGTTATGGGTAAGGCAGACTTTGCATCTCACTGCTTTGCAATGTCGAATTTCTAAGCAGTGCGAGTCTCAAACCCCAGCAGCTGTTGGGGCAAGGAGGGCACACAGGGGAGCATCCACCCCTGCAGAAGGATTTGCTCAGTGACTGCAGTGTTCACATGGGCACTTGGCCCATACAGTAGCTCACAAAATCTCTTTATGTTTCAAACACGTCAAAACAACATTTGTAGTCAGTATGGATCAGCACTGCAGAGCAAATTAATAACCCAAAGCAAGAGGGACAGAAAGCTCTCTGAGCAGAAACTGAACAAGCAGAGTAAAAATCCCACATGCTGCTGTCTTGTTTCAGACACGCTCAGCTTTACCATGGAGCTACCAAATTCTGCTTTACTCCATTTCAGGTAAAAGCTCCCTATCAGCTGCCTGTCCCACCATGTGTGACAAAGAATGCATTGGTCAACCAGAACCTTGGAAAGCCTCCACACCGCCAGCAGCGCCCACCCAAGCACACGGTGTGCACAGGCTCTGCCTCACACCCTGGCAATTCACTCATTTGTATTGCAGTAGAGCAGATTCACCCCCAGCAGAAACAAGGGAATCTTCCCTTAGAGCAAAGAGTGGAGAACTGATGCATTGGACATACTTAGTTTAAAAAGCAACCACAACTTTGATGTTTTGATGCAGGAAATGACATGGCTTCTCTAGCTGCAGCGCTATGAAATTTTAAGTGAAAGATTGCTTCCAGCAGAACACCTTGATTAAATCTGCAGAGATTTAGCAAAAAATAAGATTTCAAGGCCCAATTAATTTTCTGATTAAGAAGTCAAGATGGGTAAAGAGCTGGAAACAAGCAGCTGAGATCATAGTCTTTCTCCTTGAATATGTTTCTGTTCATTAATAAAGATTTTAAAAAGCAGAGGACAGGAGAATAAAAGACTGACCTTTGATGTATGTGATACGCCATAAACTAAAACCAGTCCTCCAGATCTTTGCCTGTCAGCTTTGCATTTATGAAACAGAAGTTGCCTCTAAAGATAATTTGACATGATTACAGGTCTCCCTCAGATTGAAGTTCTCTCTTAAAAAGTGATCTATATACATAGCCCTTTTCTTCTTCTATGATGTTAAAGAAATAGAAAGGCCAGAAAGTTTTGAAAACCAATGCTTCCCACTCACTTCTCTTCTTTGGAATCCTGGAGACACACAGAATCTTATCTTTCTGTTTTTCGCTAGAGATAGTTTTAGATGATCCAGGCTTCTACACGAAGAGAGAGTGTCTTCCTTGCTCCTGCAGGGGAAAGGCAGTTCTCACAAACAGAGCTTTTCCTATATATATGTTAGTGATGATCACAAAAAGGAAAGCAGCCTAAACAAAAATCACTTCCAGGTGCTGAATTAGGGTATCACACACTTGAAAGAAGTGAGCCTGCACCAGGCAGCTCTCGTGCCAGCCGGAGCCATGCAGAACACGTGTGCCGTTTCAGTGTTTAAAGACATCCAACTGACACCCAAACACAGCTTTCTTTCCTCCTTTTCTCACCAACAACCAAGCAGTGTGTTATTTTCAAGTAATAGTGAGTAACGCTTATTTCAATAAATCTGTATTCCTAACAAAACACAATCCCCCTCATTTAAACCTTTGACTGGAAGAAAGAAAAGCAAGCCAAACCTTCCCCTGGATCGGGGAATCTGAGAGATATATCCATGCCTGAATCAGACACATACAAGTCCTAGGACAAAGAGTTATGCAAAAAAAAATCACCTGGGAGTAAAGTAGACTAAGCTGAGAATCCAATGTACTGCAGGTAGTGAAAATTGTCTAACCCCCTGAAGTTTGCAATGCTCATCTGAAGTACTGTATACTCCATAAGTAAAACCTCCTGCCCCAGAAATCCAAGGGAGGGTGAAAGAACTCACTTGAAGGTTTGTCTCTTTGAAAAAGACCTGAGGGAAGGAAAAAAGGTCCATTCCAGGGCTCGCAGAATAAGTGTATTTAGATACTCCTCCTTAAGAAAGGACCCAGATGCAAGCAAGGTTTGTGCCATAGTTTAAATCCAGGTTCCCAGAAAAAAAAAACTTGCTTACAGAAAGATCAGAAGATCTGAGGATCATTACTGCAGAGGATTCTGAGAAATTATCTCCTAATACACAGTTGAAGACAGAACTAGTCTTGGTCTCTCTTTGGCTTGAACCTCTACTGAAATTTAATGCTGACAAATCAAAAAGGGATATATCCAGAATCCGTAACCCTGATAAAAATGGGAAATCTGTATCATCTTAATCAAAGGATATGCCACCTTGAGCTGGATCTGTGTCTTGTCCCTTGGCCTCATATGACTCCTGTGTGGTAGAGGTTAAGGGTTTGTTAAAGAATATCGGTTTTGATTAAGTGTCACATACGGCGTAAAACATCCTCTTTATCATTGGAAGTGGAGGTTGGGGGCCAGACAGTGCCTTTTAGAGAGCTTCTAATATAAATTAGGTGTCTTAGGTAATGGGTGGTTTTCAGACAGGATTGATCTTTCTGTGGTCCAGTGAAAGTAGGTGTGTTTGGTGAGATGTCACAAAAGCGAGCTTCCTGGCACCTATACTAATGGGCTGGTTACCCCTTTTGGAGTAGGACTTGAAAAATATAACACAGGAATCCCCCTCCCCCTTCCTAACTTTTTCATTTTCTTGATGTAATGGGCAAAGGTCTATATATCCTTTACTCCTTTGGTATTTCAGTCCTTGTATTTGCAGTATCACTCAGTGAATCTTAAGCCATTCATCCTTTTAGTCACTTATAGCTCCCTAAACTTGCATGAACTTAAAGATGAAGCTGTTATGAGTAGACTAGGTTACTTACTATTTTTATCAATGTACAGACTTTAAAGAAAATTGTATGAGTATACCATCACCACCACAACCAAATGATTTCTCTTCCCCATTAAGTCCTCTTTGGAAACTTTGATTGCGCAGAGACCTAGGAAGAACTGTAGAGATGTTAAACCCTACATTCCCCTGCCTCAAAAATAAGAGCAAACATGCATTTCTATAGACTTCAAAACCTGTCTGTATTTTCCTCTTTATGAAGCAGAAATTCTCTCTGCTTTGTGCAAAGAGTGGCATGATCAAAAGCACAAACTGAGCACACGAGAGCAAGAGGCTCTAATGCGGAACCTAACTGTGGACCTCAGGTAAAGAGGGTATATACAAAATAAACCTTTTCTTTATAGTTCATTGACATGTTGTAGTTAAAACTTTTCTGAAAAGTTTCCATGGATTTATGAAGAAGTGAGAGCACAAATGCACAGTCGGTATTGCAGACTCATAAACCCGGCCAATGAGCAAAATACTTCAGTCTTTAAATATGCAGGAATACGGCAAAATTTAAAATGTTTACAACACATTTCCTGCATACCCACTCATCATTGGTAAATATCAAATTAAAAAATATATTCAGATAATCAAGATGCATGAATTTATTCTGATTTTCTCATTGAAAATCATCCTTGATCCCAATCTAAGGAACCAGAATAACTAAGACTTAGAACACAAATATCCCTAATTTGTTGATAAAAATGGACTCCTCTTTAGGTGAAGACTTAAGCGTATATGTAGCGCTAAGCACAGTACAGAACAGCTTCACAGTGGGATTATTAAAGTTACATTTACCAGCAAACCATGACCAAACCAAGCCTGAGACATGAGACATTCACTGTCTTCCTGTTTGTTTGTTTCAATTTCAGATACGAAGTATAAGAGTCTTCTCTCAGTGTGAAAGATTTGAAAAACAAGGACTAGGTAACCTTTAAGGATCTCTTCCAACTCAAAGGATTCTATGATTTTCTGTCTTTTGTCTCACAACCTCTCACGCTTATTTTTGCTTATTTGCTCATTTTTATGATGAGGTAACTTGGACAAAACGCATTGAAATGCTATTTTCAAAACCTACTCGACCAGTTGAGAACTATTTCTTTCCAACAGCATCAAAGAACTCCTACATGCTCTCATATAACCAAAGGGAACAAAGCAGGAGGGAGCACAGATGTGCCATGCAAGCGAGGGAGACATTTCACTAATGCAAAGAATGATTATATCAAAACTGGTGACTCCCCAAGTATATTCCACTTACTGAAACTTAGTGCATCCCAAGTGATGATCACTTCTGTAGTGGAAAGGGCCCACAAGGACCACTCTTGGCTCCATCTGAGACCATTCAATCCCTATGTCTGAGAGCACCATCCAAATTCATCCCGAGATGTGCCAGGCCCAGAGCCATGACCTCCTCCCTGGGGAGCTCATCTCAGTTGCACGTAGAATGGAACCTTGAACTTGAAAGGCAGTAACACACATGAGCAAATAGTGGTGGCAGAGCAACCAAGCGAGGTGACTGAAGTGCAGATCTACTACCAGAGCAATCTCCAATCTCCTTAAAGGGGTGACACTGAAATCAAGGCAACCTCAACCTACAGTGCCAATGCAGCACTTGAAGACAGCCATCCCTGCCACCCTTGGAGGGCTCTCCCCTTCAGGCCTTCCCCGTGCAGCATCTCCCTTTGCAAGGGGCAGGCTGCACAGTCAGGCCACCGAGCATTGAGCACTGCGCAAAACCTGCTCCTAATCCAAATCGCTTTTGACAAGAACAAAAGCCGTGTGCCAATGAATATTTCCATCTTATTTCAAATTCTAGGTTTCAACTGCAATATTAATGCTATTTTACAGTGTAATTTACTTGTAATAATATGTCATTATTGCCATTTTACAGTTTTCTCTTAAAGTAGTAAAGAAAATGTTTTAAAAGGCACAAATAGCTGCAGCACAAATCTCCATTCAGCTTAAGAAACTGTGCTCTCCCATCAGAATGGCACATAATTGAAAACAATGACATCCCCAATGCGCTAAATGCCCCAGTCATTACAGCATTTTTATTTTGGAATAAAAGAGCATGCTCACAGCTTTTTTTCCCCCTAAATAGTAAATATAAATTAAACATTTCTCTTCTGTTCCCAGAATGGCATCTGCCGGGGCTGACCCCCAGGCACCAGGGCAGGGAGCCTGAGACAGTATGCATGGAGAGCAACACCCATGCCTGGGGACAAGGTCCCAAACAGTGCTGGCACCAGGACAGAGATACCACAAGGAAGGTAGCATTACTTAAGGGAGAAGATGACTATACTTTGTGCAGTAATTTTGCACCTGTCGTGTTCCTACCTGCCCACTGTATCTTTGGAGCATCCTATAAGAGCTGTACCCCGTGGTTCCAGACTTTCATAGAATGGCTTAGGTTGGAAGAAACTTTAATGATCATTTATTTCCATCCCCCCAGCCATGGGCAGGGCTGCCCTCTCTCCAGATCAGGCTGCTCAGGGCCCATCCAACCTGACCTTGATGCCTCCAGGGACGGGGCACCCACTGCTTCTCAGTGCCAGTGCCTCACCACTTTGAAGAAAAAGTTCCTTCCTAACATCTAACCTAAATTTTCCCTCTTTTAGTTTCAAGTCATTCCTCCTTGTCCTGTCACTGTCAGATCATGTAAAAAGTTGGCCCTTTTCTTGCTTGTAAGCTCCCTTCAAATACTAGTCTGTAATGAGGTCTCCCTGCAGACTTCTTCAGGCTGAACGAGACCACTCTCTCAGCCTTTTTTCACAGAAGTGCTCCAGCCTTCTGCTCATCTTCACGGCCCTTCTCTGGTCCTGCTCCAACAGCTCTACGTCTTCCTTGTCCTGGGACCCCCATATCTGGACACAGTCCTCTAGATGGGGCCTTGTAAGGGCCCACTAAGACATTCCCCCCATCCCCATCCTGCTGGCCACCCCTCTTTTGATACAGCCCAGGATACTGTTGGCCTTCCAGGCTGCAAGCACGCATTGCTGGCTCATGTCCAGCTTTTCATCTGTAGAACTGCTTGAGTTGGAAGGGACCCTTCAAGGCCATCTAGATCAACTCCCCTGCAACAGGGACACTACAGCTAAGTAAGGCTGCTCAGAGCCCCCCTTCCAGCCTGACCTTGAATGTCTCCAGGGATGGGGCATCCACTGCCTCTCTGGACAACCTGTGCCAGTGCTTCACCACCCTTACTGAAAAAACTTCTCCCTTATGTCCAATCTAAATAGTTTGAAAGCATTTCCCTGTGTCCTATCATCACAGACCCTATTGAAAGCCTGTCCCCTTCCTTCTTATAGTCCTCCTTTAGATGCTGAAAGATCACTATCACACCACCCCAGAGCCTTCTCCAGGCTGAACAGCCCCAACTCTCTCAGATTGTCCTCATAGGAGAGGTGTTCCATCTCTGGGATCATTTTTGTGTCCATTCTCTGGACCCGCTCCAACAGGTCCATATCTCTCCCATACTGAGGACTCCATATCTGGACACAGTATGCCAGTTGAGGCATCACCAGCTCAGAGGAGAGGGGCAGGATCACCTCCCTTGACCTGCTGGCCACACTGCTTTTGATGCAGCCCAAGGGCTTTCCATCTTTACTCCAAATTATTCACACACAACAAGACTCCTTGGACACACAGTGAAGGGTGCTGAAGGCCATGTGGCCAGGAGGGCTGTAGGCTATATCCAGTTGTCTCTGGAATGTTGTACCAACAGCACCTACTGCTGAATAGCAGTGGGAGTTACACTACATTTCCAAAAATATGGATTCTCAGCGTGATGCCTATCTGAATTCAGCAGAAAAATATTTAGTGGCTGGCAAAACATTAGTAAACAAAAGCAGATCAAGATGATGTTGCTATAATAACAGATTACATTACCATTCCTTGTCCTCAGGAACACTCTGATTAGACAGGATCCTCGCAGGCCTTATGAATAAGGCAGGATGGGCTCTGACAACCTCACTGAGTGCAGGAGCCCAGCAGGCAGCAAGGGGCTGGGTGCTGCCAGGAGAGCCTGACAGCAGTGACCGGGGCTGCTGATGCTGCGAAAGGTTGGGGCCAGGTTTTCTACCAGCATGAACTGGTACTGCTCCACTGAAGCCAAGAATGCTGCCAATTTGTAACAGCAAAAACTGACCCCTGGTCTATTCTAAACCCTTTTTAGTGCAAGACTGAATTATCCTAATGAAGAACAGTGAGGATGTTTTGCACTAGAGACAAGTACAAACTTCGCTGTTAGTCAAGGGATGGGAAGCTCCACCAGTCAAAGGAACCTACTACTCTGTAAGCACACCTCGCCTTGATTGCTGATCTTGGATCTGCAGTAGCATAATTACCGAACTAAGAGAAAATTACTTTTTGCTTGAGAGTGCTAGGACAGCTCTGAATCCATGAATGACTCCCCTCAGGCACTGGTGTTTAATTTATGAGCTATTTATCTCCTTGCACACACCCCGGCACAAACAATTATACTTAGTAATTTGTTGATCTTATCAAGGCTGTTTGATGTTACTGTTGCTACCTCCAATAACACTGTGCTTTGAAACCTAAGCAGGATTTAGAACCAAACTCAGCTACTTCGCACACAATTCACATTTCAGAGAAGTTTAACCCTTTGGCAACTAAAAGGCTTTATATGCCATCTGTAAAGATGAACAAACGTTCCATCTGCTGCTGCCCAGCTGGCAGTGCAGCTTCTCGGCAGCAGCAGGCACCCTTCAGCCAGAGGCAGTTCTGGACACCAGCCTCCCTGACTATCAAAAAGGAGAACATGATTGACCTCTAAACTGCTGCATGCTCACCATCAATAGAACTCGATGGATGCTTCTGTACACCTCACCGTTATCCTTGGTTCTAAGGATCAGGAACCAAACTTGGGGCTGCACAGTGCTTGCCTTTGGCTGTACCTTATGCACAACAGCTCCTCTGCATGTCATTGACCATGAAGTGCTCGCAGGCAGTTCTCCCAGGTCCCCTCACAAACCTGCCATCTTCCTTGAGTGCTGCCACAACCACTGGGCTCACCAACACACAGCCAGATAACCTGGGGACAAGTGATACAGGCAGTGCAGTGATTTAGCGCTGCGCTTTCAAGCCCAGCCTTAAATCAGACATGGTGCTGGAGCTGGTGGTGCTGCTGCCAGCAGAGGGGAGAGGAGGAGGAGAAGAGCTGCCAGGCCCCTTAGAAGCATGGGACCTGCAGCCAAGGGGTCAGCTCTGCACGAAGCCCACATGCACCACAACTGGCTCCTGCGCTGCAGCCCAGGTGAGCAGGGACAGAGCCCTGGTCAGTGCGAGCAGAGTTTCTGCCATCAGCATCCCCAGGAAAACTCATCCGCATTCAGACATACCCACACGTAACTTCAGCCATCTGAACTCCTCCTGCTGTGCAGATTTCCTGCCCCGCGGGGCCCAAAACCCAAGGAGCGAATCAGGAAGATGCCTGTGCCTCAGCCTCATGTGATGTCCCACGCTCAGATACGTTTTGTCAACTTCTGCATCGCACGTGCTCTCGCAATAGCAGCAGATTTTATTTTCTATATGGTTTATAAAGCTTTCCTGTGCCAAACACATACATTTTGCATGCAGAAAATAAAATGCTACAGGCAATCTACAACTGCACGGAGCTGTAACGAGCTCTGATGAGCAGGCACGTACCACATCATCTGCTTATGGCGGCAAGAGCGCACATGTAACTGATTTCACAATATGCAACACGCTGCCATATGTGCCTGTTCTCATAGATCAGGAATTGGCACTACTTGTAGATAGAAGCCAAGAAAACTGCTTCAAAGACAGTCTGGAAACACAGCATTTACTTCACAACCTCCAAAGCCTGACCAGCACACGGCTATCCCCATTCGCTGGGTACTGTGATGAATGCTACCACTTCGATTTTTGTTGTTGTTGTTTTAAAAGCCTCCAGTGGCTCTCCTGGTTTAGTTGAAGCAAAATGGTAGGATTAGCATAATCAAACATATGGAATTAGTATTGGGAGAGTAAGAATTAAAATGAGTGAATACTACTTTTAAACAGTTACCAACTTCTAACGATTCTCTCGCTAGCTACCCATTCCCTTCATCCTTCGTGAGTTCACAAGTAGAGAGAAACGTTAAAATTGAGCAGAAAACATTTAAGCTGACAACTTTGCCACATTCATTGCTCTTTCAGAGTGCAGTTTTGCTGTCATACCCACAGCTGGCAGGAGCAGCACTGTGTCAAACCACCCGGCAAAGCGCAGCACCAGGATGAATGCTAAGCGGGCTGTGCTCCCCACTGGTGTCTGGGGACAGCCTTTGGAGGAAAGCTGTGCTGAAGAGGCACAAGGACAGCAGCAGCCACTGATGGTCCCATCCAGTCTTGTGCTTTGTGACTGTGAAAAACCGATGCCCCGCAGCACAGAATAAAACCAGAGGAACATTAGTTAAAGCTGAAGAGATAAACTACTCATGCAAGTTAATAAGATGAAACATACCATATTAGAGAATATACTTTTTTAAAGATATGGCAAAACACTGAAGTTTGTTTTCTATTTTCAGAGTATTGTAATAGCATGCAACACTTCTGTTATCAGGAATAACTTTGTTCAATCTTTACCTACTTTTATTTATAGAACAGGGAGGATTTGCAAAGTACTTACGTTCAAATTTAAACAAATACAGTTTGTTAAATGCAATCAAGAGAAGCAACAATACAAAGGAATCCATTAACAGTGCGATCCTTCCTGACAACTTCTTCATTTATAAGTCATAACTAGGGGCACGGGTACATTTTGGAAGCCAGAGCCAGCTTCGGGCGGGCACGACCCGTTCCAGCCAGTACTGGAGCAGCAGAGGTGGCTTCCCCTCCCCAGCACACACGCTCCACTTCTCTCTTACCTTTCTTTGTGATGGGAATTCAGAGCAGTCCCTTCTCTGTGGCTTCCCATAGAAAAGGACAGGTTCTGCTTTCCTTTGGCGTTGCCATTTTATGCAAGATTTGGTGCTCCTAATTTTTTCCCTTCCCCGCAGAGGACAGCCAGGGACCAGTGGCCTTTTCGAAGCGTACAACCAGGTTTGTCACAGTGATGCAAGAGGTCTGGCACAGCATTAAGTGACGAGCAACACCAGCATCTCCCCCAGCCGAGACCACACTGGCACCACAGGCACTTGAGAGAATCATCAGGCTATTTTAAATACACTAAGCATACTGCAACTGAAGGCAATCCTATAAACTTGTTCTTCCTAGAAACTTGCTCTTCCATGCTACCCAAAAGGCTGGCTCTCCCTCGTGGTTAAAGGGCCAAAAAAAAAAAAAAAAAAAAAAAAAGCACTCCCTGCAGCCTTTGTCAGCCCAGCCACTTGCCTGCAGCACAGCGTGACCTCTCCCTTCACAACACTATCTGTGTCACCCTCCACTGGCCTGAAAACCTGACCCGAGAGGACAACACACAACATCAGGCACCGCTGCTCCAGCCTCCACAATTTAATAATCTCAAGGCAAGAAAGAAATAGTTTAAAAATGACTGGAGGGGAAAAAAAAAAAAAAAAAAAAGCCACAGCCTCAAAAAAAAAAAAGCATGATTTTTCTACATTTGCTCTCTCCAGTAAAAATAATTTACGCTGCATCATTCTTATTATCCTTGCTATCATCTCTCACTGAATGTCCATCTACAAATTCATTAACTTTTTTGAGACAAATCATTGGCATCCTAATCTTCTGATTCCCATGAAAGACTCACTTTCAAGATACAATTGCAGCTGCCCCACACTGCCAGTTACTGTATCATACACGTCTTAAAATTCTGTAATCAGCATCCACCAGGTGCCGTATCGCATTCAGCACACCACAGTCAGTCAATACAGACATCCCCAAACACACCAAGGCTGGTTTTGTCAAATGTTTTATTGAGTGTAGACATCTGGAGTACTGTAAAACATGCATTATCTGTAGATTCAAAAAGGAGCAAGCCACATTGTCCTCACTGTCAAACGTGTCAGGCTTGGCATACATGATGGAGATTAATGAAGTATCATGAGAGTAATATGGTTCCTGAAAAGCTTCTACAATTTGGAGTAGGGTCTTAATCGTTTCAAATGCAAAGCTGTTCACATTTTGTGAACTTGCATGTTCACCGGAGGTGCCGTATTTTAATTCAAAACAAACAAGAATAATTTCAGTGGGGGCAGGGGAGGTTCCCTAGGTAGAAACTGTATGCTTTTTGTTTCCAGATATTCCATCCCAAATAAAAATTCAAATGCTTTTTGAAGCAGCACAGTTTATTTCTGAGCAACGAACAACGTCTGATACTCATTTCTTCTTGGGTTGCTGAGGTGTATTAAATTTAAAGAAGATAATATCTCCATCCTCCACAACGTAATTCCTGCCTTGTTGCCTGTATTTTCCAGCAGCCTGTAAATGTAACAGACAAAAGGAAAATCGGTTATTTCATTAGACATTTTATAGCATTTCCTATCTGTAAGTTTTTTAATACATTTTAGTGTTAAAAAAACAAAATAATGGTAATGCTTTAGCTTCTGAGTCTGACAGTCAAGGTACTCCCCAGTTTGACACAATTTGGTTTCACATGCACACAGAACATAAAATAATAATTTCACCATTGAGCTGGTGGCACGTCAGTGCCTTCCATCTCGTAACGGTCAATCCAAAACATTTCCGTATCGGAAACGGAACGCAGAAGAACATAAACCCCGGCAAATCTAACGATAACTGAGACTAAACCAGCTTTTAGGCTTTCCTTCTTTTCATCCAAGCAGCCCTTGTGATGGCCAATCTGGCGGCAGGAAGCTGAACTGGGTTTGCAGGAGGGAGCAATGGCCAGCACTCTGCCCGGCAGTGGCCGTGCTCACACACCAACTTTGGAGCGGCTTCCAGCCAAGGACAAGCCCCAGCTGCCAGAGCCACTGCGCGAGGAGGTCACGGCTGCACACGCCTCGTGCTTCCAGCGGGGCCCTCGCCTGCTGGCGCCCAGATAACGAAGGGCCCAGGAGTATGAAATGTGGCCTTTCCTTTAGAACAAATTTGCTTATGGTACAGACATCAGAAGGGCAGATGTAAGAGCAGATAGACTGTGAAACCGGGATGGAGGGGATGGCACTGAGACCAAAGACATGAAAAGGAAATTCGTTACGGAGATGCTATACTTGAGGAGAGCAGAAAATAGGTAAGGAACCTATTAAGAATCAGTGCGCTCTGCATTAGAATTTATTATTATACTTTCCTGTCTTTATCTCATTGTAATTAAACCCGGCATTACAGAGGCTACAGAGAAGCTGCAGCATTAGGACTGACAGACTGGGCGGGAGGTGGTCTACAGCAGCATTTATCTTGAAAAGTGATCTACAATATGGAAAAGTTGAGAGCTTCTGCTTTAGTTCAATAACCGTTCCTGTTTTGAAGTTTTCTCTTGCAGGAGAAAGTGCCTCCATGCAAGACCTCACTGTGCCATTATTCTCAATGACACTATCACAGTGGTGGCATGCTAAGATCCCATTACAGGAAAGCTGTTAACTAATGACCTTAGTTGCAGTAGAACAGATCAGATTAATGGTACATAGTTAACTTAGACACCTTTCTTTCACAAAGCCTGCTCTGTAAAGCAACGTATTCCCCATATTGCTGTCTAGGAATTCAGAGGCTCGATAACCTTGTCGCTGTCACTCCTTATTTAAATGTCACCAGCGACGCTAGCCTACAGAAAATTTCAGATACAGCAGCTCAGACAACAAATATTCAGTACAGCAGTGATTGACCTTATCCCATATAACCAATCTATCAATAGATAACAAGACTTCACCAATTTCTATATTTATCCCCAGGAAATTTGCTGAGACAATAAAAGCCTTACTTTCAAGTAGTCTTACCAGCTCTTTCTTTTGAGGATCCTAATAATGCTCAAAGTCAAGAGTAATTAGACTAATTGATGGCATAAACACTAATAAAACAGTGCTGTAAAAATCATCGGCAAGTCAAAGCTGCAGGCACAGGTACACAGACATTATGCAGTCGGATACCTTTATCGCTCTCATATCGGTATACAAACCTGACCCCCACAAAGTAACAACATGGATTTTTCTCAGCACATCCTTGCACACTGTCAGAGCGGCACAGACTACTTTAATTAAATACATTTTGACGCACTAGCACGAGTTTATGTATTTTTGTTACCAGTTTACAGTTAATTAAAAGTGACAGTGTTCCTTTAAATTCTCTGGAGACCATTTAATCCATTTCCATTGCTATCAGAAACACTGGTTGAAAAAATCAATACCCATTTGTGAATCTTGAGTATGTATTAAACAAGACACGTCTAACCAGTTCATTTGCACTTGAAAGCAGCCATCTGTAGAAGCCAGCTTTGCCTAAGCAGATATGATTGCTAATAATGTGATATCCCTGTAGACTACAAAGCCCACACAGAGCTATTCAGTGTATAGTTCACAGCACTGGCATTAAATTAGTTATGCTGTACTGGTGTTAGACACACACAAAATCAAACTTAAAAATCGATCAACTTGATAACGTACAAAGCGGGCGACTCCCATTACCGCTGTTATTTCAGTTGACTCCTAAAAGCTCCCAAATCTAATTTTGAAATTTACCAGCAATATAGAAGTAATTAGTAATGTGTATAGCACGAAACATTGTATTAAATGCAAATTAGAAAGACTGGAGTAATATCCTGCCTTTTTCTAAGAGCAAGGGTTGTGCTGGTTGGGTTTTTTGTTTTTTAACTGATTTAAAAATGGAAAAACAAAGGCAAATACTCCTGCTTTATTACATGTACCTTCAAAGCAGCCAACGTTTATTCATTAAATGCACTTTGAACACGGAAGCTCGATGTCTAGAATCTTACGTAGCGAAAAGCAAATGACGATACACGAGCAAAATACTTAATAGATTAATTCAGTAGACACTAAGTGATGCAGCTTCCAATTTGAACTTCAAAAACTGATGCTGGCAAAATATGAATCTTGGTTACATAAAGTGGTTCCTGACTACAGAATATCGGATTTATTTATAGCTGTGGTTTCACTTTACAACTACAACTCTACTTCCCTTTTCATAAAACAGTTCACATGCCGCAACGAACCAATTATACCGGGATTTTTTTTCCTCCACTTCCTGGGGTTCAAACAAACCTATTAAAGCCCCGCTGCTCAGTATGATCTTCCTTAGTGATACCACTGAGAATAAGCTGAATCTGAAATCATAGTTTTGCATACCTTTCAAGCTATCAAATAGCAAACAATAGAGCCAACTCTTTTAAATTCTTTAACACGTTACAGTGCTTAGGAACCTTCAAATACTGAGGTGGATTAAAAAAATATATATTCTCTATAATAGCGATTTTGTAAGATTTTATAAAATAAAAATCTTACTAAAACATCAAAAATGCCAAATGAGAATTTAAATGCGTACGAAATAAAGGGAAGTTTCTCTGGTTAAAGAAGGTGGAAATAATGCAACAGCAGCACAGAAGAACAGTTCTTATGACATTGATTTGCCACGTACAAGGTAATTTTGTATTTAATAACTTCGGATCAGATATAATTTGTCAGCCAGAAGGGCACAACTTTGGGCACCCAATCAGTCTCTGCCCTCTAGTGTTGAGAAAGCAGATAAAACTCTTAATAGAAGTATAACTACAAAAAAGCATGAGCTCCTGAAAAGTTTCTCATTAAAAACATTAGCTGTCTATTCAGTAGATATTGCTAGAAAACTTCACATTGTAGATTTTAGAGGGCCAACTAATTACTACTGGTACCCCAAACTGCACATGGCATGGCACTTTTGAGTATGACATCAAAGAGCAATTGAACTTAATAGTGAAATGGCAAATTCCAAGATTTTATTGTGCCTATCACAGCCTACAAGTGGAGTCCACTACTACTAAAAAAAAATTATGAATTATTTTCTTAAATATTTGCATTTGGCATTTGTGATACCTTCACAGCAAACTCAAAAAGGATGACACATTATTGGAAGACACATTTTCTGCATTTTTTGCCTTTGCTTTAAAGGTGATTTGAAAGTCTGCTAGATCACTGTAAAAATTTCATTTTTCCAAAGCACATTCATTTTAAAGATTATGACCATCTGAACACTAACCTATAAACCAAGAAGAAAACAAAGCACAGCATTTGGTGCTGGTGTTGACATTTAGTATATAAACTGTCTTGGATACAGGAACTGTTGCACTCCTGTTCTGCAAGTTGGTGCATCTTTCCTGTTTCCTAAGTTGACTGTGGATTTTGCTTTGTCCCTGTGACTGTTATATACACCTAGGTTCAAGAATGTCTTGCCAGTGAAAAACACACATGAAATGGAAAAAAGGAGGAAATGAGAAGAAAAAGAATAGGGAGCTCACCTTGACAGCAGCTTCTGAACCTCCTTCTTTAAAATCTTCATATTTCATTACCTCAGCCATAATGAATCCCTTTTCGAAATCTGTATGAATCTTCCCTGCAGCCTGAGGAGCCTTCGTCCCTTTCTGTCAATGGGAAGACCAGAAGAAAATTAATTGCATTTAAGAAGATTGATTGCAGAAGAGGTTTCTTCTTTTTAGATGCGCTTTCAGGATCTGTTGAAACTTTGTTTCCTATCAGTTAGAATGTCACACATACAGCTGGGTGTTCCTCCAAGTTGGGACACACAGATAAATGCCTTCGCCACAGATAAACCAACTGACATTAAAAAGAAGGGCAGCTTTGTTTTTTCCCCAATAGGCATAAACAGCAGTATTGATCTTAGAAGGTATGACTGTGTTCTGCTGTGGGAGTCACTTCGATCCCTGGCTCTTCACATAGAAAGCGAGGAAAATAAAGATCTTTTTTAAAAATAACTTTAGAATCTGAAAGATTCAAGACTTTTAGTTACATTCAAATAATTTCAGCTACATGGTAACATTCCGTGGCAAGCCGCATTTGAAATCAGAAACAATGTATGAATCACAAGCTTTATATACTTGCTGATTTATTTTTTTTTCAGAATCATTTTAGTAAATCTAGAAAAAAAAATATTCTTACCAAAATGTCAACAATTACATCACTTAAAAATAATTAAATAAAAAAAAAACACAGCAACCATTATAAGGCAATTTAAGCTTTTGCAATAAAGCAGAATGTATTATAGCTGTATGCCCTAAATTACCAGGACATGCATTCTGTGCACATACAACCATGGCAAGAAATTTGAGAAATAATGGTGACCTAAAGGCTGCTTAATAAAGCATGTTAAAGTGCTAAGGAGTCTGACACTGTAAAGCACAGTTTTTACAATAAAAGATGTATTGGGTTAATATGGCTACTCACTGATGCTTACCTGACTAAATATCTTCGCACATTAAATCAAAGACACTTACAATCAGTCTTAAGATAAACCAGCTTTCAAATTTTCTAATAAAGAGCAAGCATTTCTCCTGCTGAAAACACCAGAGTTTCAGAATGTGCTTTTAGAAACTCTGGCATAAATCAGAAGGACAGAACTTCTACTGTGTTATTTCAGTAGCTATTTCAAGGGCACTAGCTGCGAGTTAGCACGGAAAAGGAGACAGATGAAAAGACTAAAAAATATTTCTAAAAGACCACGCGTGAGTTTGATGTGCTGAAATATACACACACACACACACACATCTGTAGCAGTATCAGCTAAAAATATAAATTTCCTGGAAATTATGTTGATTAATGAAAACAAATTAATTCCTTTGAAATGAAATTAATCGCAGCATTGAAATTCACTGCACAGCACTAAATATACTGATGCAACAAAAAGGCTCAACGACAGATCTGCATCCCCAAAAGTTGATGCTTTATAATTTTTAAGGTAGTTTATAACTATATGTGTTTCAAAATATTTTGCAATACTGATCCTTATATTACACTGTATTTTCATTCAAAGGCAAAGCACTACAGCTCAGCTCTTACTATCCTTTGGGAATAAATTAGTCAATCTCTATGGCTGTAATCATTCCACATCGATATTTAAAATACATAGCATAATTTTAGGCATGGCATAAGTTCCTGGATAAACACAGAAAGCTACCAAAATAAAGTAGGTCTAAATATTAGAGTCAGTAGAAGATCTGAATTACTGCACACAGATTTTAGGTTTTTGAGCCCAACTGTGTATCCACGAGGAATATAATGATGTCATATTGCTTTTATTGCTGAAAATGTAATCCGAGCAAAGCAAAGGAGGAATGAACCACCCGCAACCCAAACAAACTTAGTGAATACAAAATGAAAAGCAACATCAATTTCACTGCAGACAAACCCAGTCACACAGATTAAGCAAGCACAATACTGGTACGTCTTATCTCTGACCACAGGAGGAGGGTAGACAGATTCTACAGGATGAAGAAATTCAGACTATGTAATAGGCAGAATCAATTGTTACCTGCCTCAATCAATGCAGCTCCACTTTCACTGTTCAGCAGCTCACAAATAATTAAAGTTATCCTGGACAAAAACCTCATCTGTAATGACTAGCTAACCGCCACCATGACAAACTTCAAAGTCAGTGATATCAATCTGAATTCAATAGTGTGGAACTGGATATAGCTGATGAATAAGTATGAATCTTACCCTGATGGTCCATGCACGCACTTCATCTGGGCCTGCGGTGAAAAAGTATTCTAGTTGGAGTGCTGCATATCCAGCCTTAATGATCTTTGGTAAAGCACTGGAAAAAAAAATGAATCCAATTCATTCAACATATATACATGAAACAGCTAAATGCCTCAAGTAATCAATTTACATTGAAAGACATTGCATATTTGGAAGACATTGGATCTACTTTTAAACTCTGTGACAATCAGAGTAGCCTTTTTCTTTGAGCTCTCTTCAGAAGAACTATTTTTTCTTGTCTTTTTCTTTTTTTTTTCCTAACTGCAGCAACATATACATAGTATTTTGATTTGTTTATTTGGCAAGATACAGAAATATGGGATAAATTGAAATCACCCTACCAAGCAGCACTTTTGGTCTCATGCAATTTTCAAGACTTCTGGTCATGAAAGCATAACTGTTCGACTGAAATTCAATATTGAAACAATTTCTTATAGTTCTTCAGAAAAATTACGGCAAAATTATCTCCACCATTCCTGCTCCCCATGGATGACGAAACAGTTTTGGTGATCGCTCCTTCTCAAAAATATACATAACTAATACCTATGTTATAATTAAAACACTGTACAGAGATGACAGATGACAGTTAAAAACTTAATTTAAAATAAATCTTTTCACTCTGTCTCATGGTAAAGAAAGGAGAAGATTCTCTCTTTATAATGGTAATTACTCTGTCATTTATTATTCTATCAGCGCAAGCAATTAAATTACTGCAAGGAAATAGTTGATAATAAAGTGTAGGGAAAATGAATGCTAATTAACCTTTGTGTCATGTTCTCTTCCAGATACTTCTGTTTCTCCTCAGCACTCATATCTTGCAACTTGAGTTCCAAGGCCCCACTAAAAGGAATGACCAAAGCACCCGGGTCGTGCTTGTCCACCCACTCTTTAATTTTTATCAACCTGTAGACAACAAAGGGCACAACATTATCTTGTAGTGCATGCATGGCTGTACCACATTCATTATTATCAAGTAGCACATACATATTCATAAGAATTGCACGGTTTTATGATGCCATCTTTTTGTGTATTGCTTTCCAAGGTCAAGGCATTAACAGGCAGCGATTGCTTCAGGTGTACTCCATTAGCATTTCACTGTTTCTTGGTTTCTGTTTGGCATTTAATCTATAAGAAATAGCCATAATTTGAGACAATAACTGGGTTTTTGGTTGAGGTTAAATACTCGCAATCTAAAATGCTAACTGAATAAAACTGCATTCGTAGACGTAATTTTTCTGAGACTTGCAAAGGCATTCTTCATCAAACATGGTAAAACTGAGGGGTTTTCAGCTTTTCTTCTGACTTACTTCTTCCATTAACATCTCCCCTCAGTGGCTAAGGCAGCTGATATTCGCAGACAGAAAAGAACACTGCATTCTATAACCTCCTAGACAGCAAGCAGTACCCTGCTTTTTTCTGGTTATCGATCCCGAAGGATGCCATAGCTAATGAATACAGGGCCATGTTGCCACCAGTTTTTCCCACCTTTCTATTATCTCCCCAGGACAAAGCTTCTAGATATTATACTACCATTATTTTTAAATAAAGAACTACATTTTCTGTTTCTTCTCACCTTCTGTTTTCTCAACTGGCAGCACCATCAGTAAGAGTTTACTATGCTTTTTTTAGTTGAATGAAATTATGCATTTAGAGCTACGGATTTATGGTACTGGTTTGTAACAGTTCAATATCTCAATTAAAAAAAAATCACAAATATTTGCAGCATATTCACATCACATTTCTAACTGCAAGTGCTATGTACTTTAAATCTAAGAGAGACATTCAGAAATGACCTGGAAGGACTGATGACTCTCCAGCTTCATCTCCAGGGCACTACTTCTGAACCTGGGGAATGGTAGGAATGCAGACAACTGTGCATTCAGGAAGGAAACACAACAGCCAACAGGCAAGAGAATATTTCCTGCACACTAAGGCAAAAACTACAAAAACACAGTGCTCTGGGTGCCGTATATGTTTCAGGCCCAAAGCACCCACCATACAGCACAGATTTTATGCTTGCTGAGTTCCTTTTCTTAGTCCTGCTAATCTCTGAGATTTAGACTAAGGTTTTAACTGCTATTATACTAAAGTGCTTTGAAACTGTGGCCTGCAAACCTTTAAATAATCAATGCAAATGTCACTTCAGAAAAAAACGAACTGAAGCACAAGTTCATCAACACACATTTGTCAAAGAAAATAGCAGGGGATCAGAGCTATTATGAGATTAAGTGCATGGCCCACTGAGTAGGGCTTTAGATGGGACAAAGAATATAAAAGTTCACTCAACAGTTTTCACACGTTTGTTATATAAGGCTGGTCCTTCTATCATTTACTTATGTAAATACCCCATCAGTGGTTTTCAATCCTCATTATACTAATCTTTCTCTCTCCAGTTCTCCAATGAAAATATAGTCTGGTACCCAAGACTGATACTGAAACACTACTGCCTTCCAAGACACATGAATTGAAAACCATAATTAAGGCACATTTCTGAAACCATATGTGACTTCCAACAGCACTTCTAAAACTAACGTTTGTCATTAACTAATTTATTTGGGCTAACAAACGGGATACCAAAAGTTCACAGCTTATAAACGTCAACCTCTTGCAGAAAATGTATCCAGGAATGTATTTGCTATTCATAAGAGGACTTAACATCTGTGCATACTTTTTTTTTCCTTTGAAAAGTATCTAACACCAGCGCTTAAACTAATTAAATAATGCACCAAGTGAAAAGCACAATGAAACACGCTAACTTGAAAAACGGAAACAGGCACAAAACTGATGTCTAAAATTGTATCCAAATTCTGTTTGGTAAATATGGTCATCGTAACCAATAAACTAAAAACTATTGTGGAACAACAAGATAAGAAATAATTACTTTGGCTAAAACACCAATTCAGAATAATAATAGTCTTAGACTGTCATTTTAACAGCTTTTCTATTGAGTCCTTAGAGGGATTATTTGCATTCCTCAGGTATTCTATTGTACAATTCAGATGAATAAAGACTTACAAATCATTCCTCTACCGCCAGTGTGAGACTTTGATCCAGTGAATACACCATTGTACCTTAACTATAATTGGCAAAAAACCTGACAGTGTAGAGCATCACAAGCTTAATAACAAAGGAGAATATCTCAAAGTGTTGACAGATGATCTTCATAATGCAGGAGCAGAGCTGGTACATTTTAGCAATAAATGAGCACCGAGGTCTAAAGGTCTCTGAAGTGACTGACATCAGACCTGCTTCAGCCTCGCTAAAAGAACACGGTACTGCATCGTACTCTGCAGACAGTCAGGTTCTCTGCCTGAGTGTTTCACTTTTCTGACTTTCAATGTCATGGAATTACTAAAAAGTATTCAGGAATTCCCCTAAACAAAGCAAACCAAAATAAAAAGTAAATACTCAAATGTAAACACAGATACATGCTCTCAACAGGACTTTCCCCAAAACAAAATTGTTGACTAATGATTGCTAAAGTAATAACACCTCTTTGTTTTTCAGTGAGGAATAACCCAGTGTGTTAAACAGAACAAAACTGTCTTAACACGTTGTTAAAAAAATTATGTCAAAGTCTATTTGATTTGAGCAAATCATTTTTCCATGGAAGTATCAGGATGTCTGCAAAAGGACAGCAATAGCAACTTACTTGGACCTGTGTTAAGATAAGCAAATCCTGGAGTATTTTTCCATTTTTTTCATGCTGCATTTGACAGTGAATTACAAAAGGTATTGGATTTCAGGCTGACAGAGAAGACTATTGACAACAGAAAATCTCAATTAAGAAAACACACTAAAATCTAACAACATGAAAAATAAAAGAAATCCAGTAAAACTGGCAGAAGAATCAATGAGCACGATAAACAGCTGAAACTACTTTAACTTCAAGAAACAAGAAAGTGCTCAAGACAAAGATGCTGCTTTACAAAGTAAACTGAAATCTACTTGAAAACAGCAGACACGCAAAAAGCAACAACGAAATCCTCTTTCCTGTCCATGTTTATAAAATTGCTGTTACAAGCAGAGTCAGAACCAAATTCTGATAATAAAACATACGGCAGAATGAAAAAAGGTGGCTTCTAGTTCCTCTCAGCAATGACAGCCAGGGATGTCTCAGAGCATTCTGAGCAACCAGCAGTGTTAGCCTACCAAAATCATTTGGCTGTTCTCTCCAGCTGGCCCTGTAGAGAGGAGTGCACCAACAGCACCTGCAGGCAGCGCCTGAACTGAAATTTAATTCTGTCCACCACAAATGGACAGTAATATCCCTTCTGGAAAACAAGCCCAGGATGCAGGAAGATCACCACACATTTTGGTGAAGACAAAGATCTTAAACTAAATTAAAAACAAGACTGTATAAAAACCTGACACAAGAACAAAGCCAGATCTGAACGACCTGCAAACAGGGGATCAAAACTCAAAAATCTGACCAGGGAAATGGCAGAGAGGAATTGAGATGCTCACTTTCACAGCAACATAGAACAAAACCACATCAGCTTTCCCACTACTAATTTGGAAAATGCTGTGAAGACTTAAATGCTTTCTTGCCACTATAGATCTGTAAATGTGACAAAGATATCGTATGTCAGGGGATTCCAGATTTTAATTCTGCATTAGCTTGACAAAGAAAAAGTAAACTGAAGAAGTCAATGACTACAAAGGCAGAAGGATCAGGATGACCGCCAGAGTTACCTGCTGACATTAAGTCAGGCTGTAGAACAAACATAGGGAAAGGTTTAAAGATCAAGACAGTCACTGGGAAGACCAGCAAGCAATGAGCAACAAAAAGGGGAGCTGAGGCAAAAGAAATCAAAGCCTGCAGACAGACGAAATAAATAGATACAACAGTTGCAGAACATACATTAGCTACCAAATAATATTTTGCAAGCTGAGTTCCACATGAGAAATCCAGCTGGGAACAGAGACAGAGTTCTGATGGAAATAGAAGAGGTGATGGAAGAGAGAAGCTGCAGAGGGAACGTAAGCTCTGCAGACACCTGCAAGATAAGATGATCTGAAAAACTGACCCCAACAAGAAAACGGTGATTTGTCAAAGTACACTTCTGTACAAGCAAGACAAAAAAAAAAAACACCCATCCAACTCATGGAGGAGAAACAATTGCTTTTCTGTTCTACAACTAAACTATGAGTAGAAATTGGCAGAAACAAAACAGCGTGGTAGGGAAGAAGAAAATACCAGGTAGTAACACAAGAAAGACACAAACGCAGACAAAGAGATACTGAAGATCAAACTAAGTCATCAAAACATACAGAATACTGGAGGAAAAAGAAAGAAGAAAAGATCTACAGATGGGAGTGAGAATACAAGGACCTAGAAATTCCAACATGTTCTTTCTCTTGGCGGTTCTGAAAAATTGAAGATTCTAAAAACTTTTCAAAAGCCATCTGTTAAGTGCTTCATTCCCACTCCTGAAAAGCCTTCTGTGTCTGCAAGTTAGGCTCCTCTATCATGATTTAAATGCATTACTTTGACCAGGCCCATACATTGGGAATACACATTCCCTATTTCTTTACAGCAGCCTTTACATACTCACGTCCTTTTATTCGTTTTTTTTTTCCCCTCCTTTATTTTGAGCTTTCTTTGTAGGTCACATATTACGCTTCTAACTTTGAAACTCTTAGTTTCTAAACTTCTAGTTTAGAAAAAGCACTTCTCAGTGCTTTTTTCTGGTCTCTCTCCAGTTGGTCTAAATATTCCTGGAAGCATGGAGGACCCAGTGCACTCCTCAGAGATCCCAATAATAAGGTCTTATGAGCATTAAAGAAGAAAAAAACCCTGAAGGATTAACTCTTGCATTTTTAGACAATTATCCTGTTTATAAAACCCAGTACATTTGCTATTTTTGTGAAAGCACTGCAACATTATCACATGCTCAGCTGATAACTTTTTCTATGACCCCACGTATCCTTAATGCTGTATTTGCATAGCTGATTATTCTGCATAAAATCCCTCTCCTCAAAAGTAGCACCCTAGTCCTTTTTTACCTAATGATTTTTTCTATTTTCTTGAGATGCTCCTAAATTCTAATTTTGATCTCTGCATACCTGGACATCTCCTAGTTTGGGGTCATCTACAGATTTAACAAGAACGCTCATCATCCATCTCATTAATGGAAATACATAACGGTATTCAACCAGCAGCTGCTTCTGCAGATCTCATAATGAGATATTCTTCCATTTGGAAAGTGAGCCACTGATAACTATGCTCTGTGTATTATCTTCCAACCAATCTTTCACACTTAAACTTTCATTAATTTCTATTTAGCCAGCATTTCCTATGCTGTTTATGAAAATGCTGTCAGGCATTCAAGTCTTTAAAACCTTAATAAAAATCACAATACACAGTTTAGTATGGTTCTTCACAATGTGTAAGACCATTAAATTTATCACAGACAAAATATTTGACTCATCTGAAAATTTAGTTCCCCTAAATTCACACTGGCTATTACATGTTGACTGGCTTGCTTCAAGACGACTAAAAACAACTAAATTGTTCCAACATTCTACTTGAAATTAACACAAAATTCACTGACTTAGAAATTGCTTGTTTCTTCTTTCCTCTTTATGGTTACCTTTTGTCTTTCAAAGCCTCACCCACTATCCACAAGCTATATAAATTGTTAACAAATTGGGTAATGATTTTTGTCTTCTTAGGATGTTTTTCTAGTACCATTAGTTTTAGCTTATGTGTTGAGGTGAGAGAGGAAAATTTAATTTATCTGAGCACAGTTCTACATGACACAGTCCACAGGTGATGTCCTTCCATTCCATTTTATTAGCATCCACAGACTCTACAAAGACCAGGTCCCACTACAGCACTACACTTAAACATACAGACATATGGATAGGTATAGATAGATAGAAAGAAAACTGCACTTCCTGAGTAAGCTTTCTATATTTATACTATCAACAAATATTGAAACAGGGAGAACGATGAAAACAATGTACATAATAATATATCACAAAACAGGCCAGTGATAGAAGTTAAGAATGGGAAACAAAGCACAAGCTACGATCCCGTACTTCACTGTAGTGGACTAACATGCTGTAACTCTCACTGTTACCTGCCTTTTTTTTCTTCTTTTTTTTTTTTTCTTTTTTTTTTTTTTTAAGAGCATCTCTTTCTTCTTGCCCTACATGAAAAGAAAGGAAGACTAAACTGGGAAATATTAAAGAACAAAAAGGTACTTTCTTCCCTATCATGACAGTTTGCTTTTTATGAAGAAGAAAGACTTACCAAAGGTTTTGGAGTACATATTACTGACCTAGGCAATCACATTTCAAATCAACAGTGACATTTAGGAGTTTATTCCATTTTATTTGCAGTTCCCAGATAGTCAGGAGGAACACAGCAATCCTCAGATTTGGGAAGGCCCTTTCCCCTCTCCTACCCTCACCAGAAAGGACTTCACAGCAACACTTAGAGCAAACGCACACATGCCACACGCTGGGCTGCTCCCTAGTCAGGAGCCTCCTCCCAGCACATCATGACAGGACCTGAGGGGGGTCAGAACTTCATTTATTCTGTGCATCCTGAATGCTTTAAGTTCTTTAATCTTTTATGCCTTCCCATATCCCCTTTAGTACCCTGCCTCCATACCATTCACTGAGCCCAGAAGAACCTCCAGAGACCAATGTGGAGGACTGATCTCACATCTGATGGCACTTTAATCCCCAACATAGACTGACTCAAGCCTTAAACCAAGAAGTGGAAGAGTCCTTAAAATTCTTTTCTGCAACATTTTCAGGGTCTCAAGGCACATCCTATGATCTCAGGAATCGTATGACAGAACCGTTATAAAAAAATATTTCATCTTACCAGATCCAGGGGATTTCACACTTTTTAACTTAGTATTCAATTTCAACTGTTAATATCTCAAGAAAAGAAGAAGTTTCTGACCTGCACTGTCATTTGACATTTATTCAGATATTTTCATAGCCTTCCTTCATAGCCCTCTCCCTTCAAACATAAGTAATTCCATGCTCCCTTCCTCACGCATGTCAAAGCCAGTTTTCCCATGGCCTTGATCTTGATCAGTGCTGCTATTCTACAACCCCTCTAACTCTAAAAGTCATTTGGTAGATGGGATAACCAGTATTCCATCTACTATTTCAGTTCAGGTCGCATCCCAAATTCTAAAAAAACATGGTTTCTGTTGGTTTTGTTTGTTTTATAATCTAGATTTGAGATTCTTATTCTATTCCTCATCTATCCAAACATTACACCTGTTCTCCTGTTTCCTGCACAGAAACAGGAGCAGAGCAGAGCAGAGGTTCTACAGGCACTACCTGCCACTTACCAGTGAAAACAATCTGGCAGAATGCCACGTTAGGAGGGTGGGAGAACTTACTTATTTACTCCCCTACCTCTTTTCTTACAAGTTAGGCCAATTCGCTTGTCCAAGAATCTTTCACGACTGCTTGCATCAACATAATGGAAGGATGATGCAGGAACAACTGAAGATAGGATGCCTTAAGTTAGCCTATCACCCAAGTAAGAGCAAAACTACAGAGCCAGACTCAGTCAGAAATTTCAGTGCTTATTACTGGAGAATGCTCGTGTATAAGTAGTCTTGGATCAAAATTACCCCATACGAGATCACAAAATAGATTCTTCAAGGCAGAAAATATTAGTTGACAGGAAAAAAAAAAAATCAAGGTAATACTGCTGGAAATTCTTGTGAAAGCAATTAGTGTCCTCAGAATATGATTTTGTTAACAGATTGCCTAATATAGGTTGTCTAGTATGGTACAGCATGTCATCTGCTCTAGACGCGCTACACCTGCAGGTATTCACTGTTCTTCGGTACATTAAAAACACACGCGGACACAACACCTCACTTGCAGCTTTATGCCACTGACCGCTCTGTGAACACATTTCATATCAAGACTTGGATTAACCAAAATAGACATCATTTAGTTGGTTTGGGTTTGCAAGATGCTAGCACTAGAAAGAAATAATAACAGAATAATAACAGAGCATAATATTACCTGTAAACAGAATACAGACAACAGTTAATGGACAAAATATTTTCTAACTAGGAGAAATAAAGAGCGCATAACAGAAAAATCAAGTTGAGATCTCTAAAATCAAGTCTGAATTTAAACATATCAAGACAGCAGAGCAGAGTGACAAAGAAAAAAAAAATGCAGCATGATTCCTGCTGCCAATAAAGCTTCCACTAAGAAGAGACTTTCAGTACGTTACAAAACTCTTTCTCATGAAAAGTCAACCAAGGTAACTCTATTTTAAACATCTGTAAGGAGAATCATTCATGAAGAGTAAAGATCTTGAAATTCATTTTAAAACATGCCTTTCTGATCCACTGTTCAAAACTTCAGCATTATCTCTTCATCTATATTATAGGCCCTCAAAATGGTCAAAATCAATTATGACTTAAAAAATAATGGGAATGGTACTACTCTGCTGCTGTAGCACCTGTTGGCATGTGAAAAGCTTACAGTCTGCGGTTCTTCCTTGGCCTGCTGATTTTGAAAATTATTTCCGTCCTAACCCTAGAAAAGACATAGCTGTTGCTGTCAGTAAGCATCAAGCACAGTGAAGACAAAACTACTGATGAAACTGCATAACAACGCAGGCTGGAACAAATCACGTGTACTATGTTTCACGTTTACAGGCATAACAGGCTCCACTTTTAGCCAATACACTTTGGAGTGAAAACAAGCATTTAGAAATTCCTATCCTCTAATTATTTCTGCTATCGTTGCTAAAATACAGATTTTTTTTTTAACAATTCCTTTAAAAATTAATACACAATAGTTAAAAAAAAAAATGCCCAAACTACAGCAAAATCTCAGTCACAGGAAATATGTCTAAGAGAGTGATGACTGAATACTATTACAGATCAGCAGAATTGATCCCTACTCTGTTGACAGGTTTACTTCTCCTCTTGACAGGGATTCTTACATCACATGGAGCACTGTATTCTTAAGGGTCCTGTATGAAAAGGATAGAAGAATTTATATCAATCCAGAGTCTCAAAATATGAAATGCCACAAAGAGGAATTATAAGACCTGTAGAAACAGAATACTTGGTCAAAAGAACACGTGATTCCCTAACAAAAGGAACTTTACATGCAAGATATGATCTACAACATCTGAAATTTATATTCTTCAGTTCTTCTACACTGTGTGCACGCATGTATACATACAAATACAAGGCATAATCTCAGGCAAATAAGTATGATCTACATAAAACTCCCATGTAATAAAATAAATACATACTAACACTTGAAATAAAATACTAAAACTTAAAGATCAAGTGGGGATATATTCCACTAATGCTAATTAAAAATCTGCACTCAGTAGCATAAATATAGACTACAGTATGTGTTGCTTTTGTTTTTCACCAATGTAGAACAACAATTAAATGAAATTTAAACAAACTGCCTTAGAATATTCCTCTCCAATTCTCTTAATGGAACATGTTCTCCTGCTCACACACGATCAAGTGAGATCAAGAGAACTTCCTTGCACCTCCAATATTCATCTTTATGACCTTCTTAACTGTGAAGCCTCTTCATATCACAGAATACCAAATTACAGGAATGCTCTCTTCCTCTCTCCAGTTGTTAAAAACTGAGTAAGCATTAAAACTGCAAGATCCAAACAGTACCACAACTAGAGTATTAGATTCAAAATAATGAAACCTGTTTATCCTTGTTTTCTGCATGCACACAGCCTTCACCACGTACTAGGTCCACACTCTCCTTACTCGATAAATCAGAAATTAACTTTTTTATGTATCCAGAGAAAAAGCAGCATCTAAGCTCTCAGTACAGCAATGAATGAATTAGTTAGTAGAATGTTTAATATTCACACTATAGCAGCTCCAGTAACACAGTGTTTAATTTCAGACACCCACGCCTAACCTCACTCTGCTCCCTACATAGTTAATGAAGCAGGAGGCTCTTTCGAGGGCAATTCAGAGCACTTACATTAGGGACCCAGGTCTCACATTCTCCTTAAGGAAACTTTTCTCTCCTTCTCTAACTTCTCATAGCTACAAACTAACCCTGATCCTAGGTGACCTTAGGAGACCAAATTATGTGGTGTGTCCCAGTGTCATCTCCTGCTGACATACTTCCCACAAGTACCCCCCCAGTAAATACAACAACAGATACTGAACTGTCATAAGAACATCACGTTCAAATAAAACACTAAATGAGGTAGGGATTTTCAAAGTGTGCCGAGATCAGCTGAAAAGCAGCCACGGAAATATTCAATTCTAAGACATGGTATGTTTATATGTTTCAACTATGGTGAAAAGAAAAAAATCCTCAATTAAAACATATTCAAATGCTAACTTTGACTTTTCAGAAGCAGGATTAAGTACATAGATTATTGTCTGAAGTTACACTTTATCTGACAGACTGGAAAGGATCTCTTAGACACAATTCTTCCAGCTGCAAATAGAATTATGTTTGTAACAATTCCGTGAATGGTTGTACACAAAACATCTTTATTTTGCTAACATAAAACTGAAACTTGGTTGATAAACCCACCGTTTTACCTGTCTTCATTTTCTTATTGATTATGGAATCAGAACACATTGAACAGCCCCAGTCATTTTAACAACAAAGGAATCTGACTCAAAGAATTTCCACCTCTAAGTTACAGCTCTCTGTGGCATGCTTGGCCCTTACAAATACTAGCACTAACAATAACAAAATCAAAAAGCAAGACCTGAAGTGCAAAAACTACTCCAATCTTTGCGACTTGGCCCCAAAACCACTTTTCAAAGGAAAGCTAGGAACATCAGCCCAAAACCAAGCTAATTCATGTTTGGTTTCTTCTGACTATGAAAAAGGCTCCATGTGCAGTGGCATACATGATAGTTGTCAACATAAATGAAAATGTTCATGAATAAAAAACAGGCTGTATAAAGAGCTAATTATAATATTACTATCAATTGCTAGTTTGCACTTGCAAATCTTTCATATCGTATAAATGCATTGTTTTTGACATTTCTCTGTAGCTAAACATCACATCATTTCACTTTTTCAAAGTAGTTCAAGTATGCATAGGATATGCTATAAGGAATGCATCTACTGTTACAATGATAGTGAAAGTCTATTACATAAGCGTGTAATCATTAAACATTAACTTAAAACTGTTGGCTCCCAAGTGAAAAAATCTATACCTCCGGTAGCCTACGTAAGCTGATTTTTATTTTCTGTACATTCTTTCTATCCAAAACACCAAACAAAAATTCCTCACCTGATGATGCCCTGAAGTCTAAAATAACAGACACACCATTTGCTTACCATTAGCTAAACTATTTATAGCAGTCACCTACACTTTTAGCATGTGACGTGCATGAAAAGATTAAGCAATCGATTAAAAGCACCACTCCTACTTTAACGACCAAATTATTACTATTATTTTCCTATTTTAGAAATGTCGCAGAAATTAAATTTGGAAAAAGCCTGCTCAAAATGCAAAAGCCCAAGTAAGCAATATATGGCTAAAAGCAGGCCTAGCCAAAGGAAGAACACTAAAGAATTCTAGTGGGCTGTTATTCTGGGACACAATAGCCAGTTCATTTCTCCACCAAACAGTAACTTAACAGACAAAGCTATTTTAGACTTAGTTTTGCTGAGCAATGATACCATCAAAAAAGAAACAATCACAGAAAATAACCTCAGTAAATACAAGAAATTTGGTTTAAAGGAAAAAATAAAGCATGCCCTGATAAATTTATTTTCATCGATACGACATCTTTTCTACACAGGAGGAACACACCTATGAAGTATTTGATATGGTGCTGTATATGAAACCACTCTTTCACTCAATAAAGAGGTAGAAGTGGATACGTGCAGACTGTATAGAGCAATGCACTGATATGCTGAGAACAAATAAGCTTTTAGGGATATCTAAGAAACTAAGGAGGAATCTTAAGAAACTAATTAAGTTTCTTAAGGATCAAACTTACATAGATCTTGTTTAATACCTACATTTATGACCTTGACACAAACACTAGTTGCATGCTACATTTGCTGCAAACAAGAGATACTTTCCTCAAGAAAAGTTATCATCATAATCCACTGGGAGTAGGGAAGTAGGGAGACGATGATACTTCAGTCTTCTTCAGAACAACTCTGAATCATCAATAACAATGCAACACAGAAAAGGCAAACGTAATCTACAGATCCTACTGGAAACAATTCCTTTTAACTGGATGTATTATGTTTGTATCTCCATGTACCCATGAGTACCACGTGTGGATGTGGTCAGCTAAATTCACAGAAAGATTATCTACTTTCAGAATAGGTCAAAGATTATCAGAGAAACGCAATCTCACATAAATGACAGAAACAGAACAATGTAGGCACAGGAGGCAAACCTCAATTAAGTAAGATCCTACTTAATCTGCAGGACAAAGGTACCAGATCCTCCAAAGAAAAAAGCTAGTCACGAAAAAAATGTAGGCTGGAAATTAGCAGAACATTTTCAAAGTAGGACAGCAGTGATGTTCTGTGAACAGCCACTCGGTACTAAGTGCAAAACAATCAACTACTGTTAAAAAAAATCTTAATTTCTGAAAGTCATTATTACACTGTATAGCTACCAACAATAACTGGTTCTGTTCTGAAGGCAGTGGGATTACAGTAATTTAGGGATTACCATATAGTTACAAGGAAACACTACACTTCATGAATTCAGAAGTACATAAATGCTATGCAGAAATGCAAAAGTGGGACAAACGGGTCTCAGTCTTGTACAAATCAAGTTCCTACAGGTTTTGTAAAAACCAATGCCTCCATGAGGAAACAGCATGAAGAATTCCACCATCACTTATTTGATTTAGGTGAAGCTAGCCAGTTGGCCAACAGGGGTAGGCTGGCAGACTGAATACCACGCACAAAGTCCTCGCTAGCCAAATGAATATGATGCTACGTGCTGTTCAGTGCAATGTGCCATTTTTAAAGAATGAGTATAAATCAGTAATCACCACTGTAAAGAAACAAGACTCAAACTCAAGGAAAACTAGACTCCATGAGCTCTGCTCTTCCAAAAGTGCAACAGAAGTCAAAACTAGGTCATAATACTCTCAGATCATGAATAAGTTGGTGTAGATCCAGCACCACTCAAAGAGTGTAAACAAGGCAGAAGCGACTACAGTACTTGCACCACAGCTATGCAGTGAGTTATTTGAAAACGTGGGCAAGGTACAAATTTTTTAAACAGCACTAATGAGAACGTGGGACAACATTATCCAATTGGTCAAATGAAAAATATGACTACCTAAAGATATTTGGAAAAATACAATTTATTTACTTGTCATCACAGATGGAAAACTAAAAGAGGCAAAAACAGTTCTAGAAAGGCATTACAACTTATCAAATACATACAGCGATATCTGTTTCAAAGAAACATTTACTTCATAGGCCTTCAGAAGAGTCTACAAAAGCTCAGAATTTACTGCATTTCTGAAACCATTTATCAAATGAAGTCTTCTCTTTTCATAGCCAAAGGACAAAAAATAAGAACCTATAAACAGCAGACTGAAACATGGTAAAGTTAACAACCATCACACTGTTCCTAGAAAGAGAAGTTCCTCTCAGAAGCAGCTGCTGCTGGTGTTTCTCCAGCAGGGTTCATACAGTTCTCATACACTGCATGGGCATGTGTGCGTTAACACCCAAAGAGAAATGCCAGGACTGTAGCAGACTTAAAACAACATGTCCTTAGTTTGCTATTTACCACAGAGAAACCATACATTACGCATCAGTCAGAAAGATACTGTTTAAATGAAAATAATATGACGCATAGAACTTCACAGAAATACAATGGCTAAAACAGAAGTCCTTCCCCAGCTCTACAGCAGTTACAAAATAGCATGCAATGTTTATGGAAAAGGCTTTTAGCAAATCTGTGCAGAACTTGTATGTTGCAATTTTCAAAAAAGCACTACACTACAAATGTGCTCCATTCATTCAAAAGCAACTCATACCCAGTACTATAGAAGCTGAAGGTACTGCTCAATGCAGTGATTCATAGTTCCTCTAATAGAAAGATTCAGCAGTTTCCAATCGAGACCTTTATTCCCTCTCTGAATAAATGATGCCTGAAATTTTTATTCTTGTTCTAATGGAATTTCAATGGCCTTCAGTGCAAATCTACTGGAAATTTTCGCATATTAAGTGGAAAAAATTAAATGATGTTAACCACATTTTAATGTGATTAAGGCTGACAGGGTCATTATTTCTGCTAATCACTCAGTTTTAAAAGCTCAAAACTTTGTAACAGCCAATGTTTTTCCTATTTTTCTGTATGTCTACTGTAGTTGAGAATTAAAGCCACTACAGAATATGAAATGGTATATACCTTGAAAAAGACTTAGTTTGCTCCAATTTGTTCATAGACTTCATTATAATTAACCTTAAGATTAAAAAAAAAAAAAGGAGGAAAAAAGGGAGGAAATCAATCTTACAACGTGTATACCACTACTTCTTTTGTCTTCCTCAATCAAGAGGCAAGAGAATAAATGTAGTTTTTCCAACAGCTCCTATTAGCTACTAAAAATGAGAAAATATTTCTGGCATGCCTTTACAACGAAACAAATGGTACATGCAATCATCCAAATAATTTTTTTGAAAGTGTCTGTTGGGCCCTGCAATTTGAAGCTCTGTTTGCTACCATTTAGGTCAGAATAAGCTATAAAACAAGCATTAAAAAAAAAACAAACTTAAAAAAACAGAGGCATGAGGCAATGATGAAAAGCAAACAGTACACAGATTTCAGTGTCTTGCAGTTTCCTCCAATGGATAATAAATGACGGAACAGAAAGCACAGGCTATTGTGGCAGTGACTGGCTCAGTTGTGAGCCTCAGGGCCTGGTGGGCAATGCTACGCTTCTGCTGAAAGGCCTGCCAGGCTCTGTGAGTGCTGGGCTATAGCAGACTCGAGGCAAACCCTGCTGCCTTCCTTGGTTAAGTATAACCAGGCACTCATCTGTCTCCTCAGCACTACCACTGGGGTAGCTGTTGGAGGTTTAGTCTTTCTTTATGGATGGGGAATTATGTTTGGCTTGGGTTTTAGTTTTGTTTTTTTTCTTGCAGGATCAGTATTTTCTGTAAAGAGAACCAACGTAATTAATTGGTTACTGTCTGCTTAATAATTACTACGGCCCTCGTGGGATACTCCTCCTCAGAAGACCTGTACATCTCATGCCAACCTCTCACAAAAAAAAAAAAAAAACAAAATACAAAAACAAAACATAGCTTGATGTGGCCATGTTATCTCTCTGTTCACAAAATAAAGGGGGAGGAGGAAGAGAGGGGGCAGAAAGCATTTTAGCATCCAGCTTACTTTTTTTCCTCTATGGAAGTGACTGTATTTATGTTACTTTAGAAGAGAATGAAAGTTCGAGACTGACTCGCATGGATCATTTCTATCTGGTTTAATAGATAAATTTCAACCTTACCGAATGATTAAAAACAAAAGCAATATTGCAGCAGCTTCTTCAGTAACAAAAAATAAATATAAAAAATAATAAACAAGATTGTTACCTTCTTAACATTAAGGTACATTAAATTTATCTGAAGATTTATTTCCTTCTCATTCTCCAGAAAGCATATAACCACATATACAGCAATTTTCATATCTGCTTTAGAGTTTCAGGGAAAAAAAAATAGCTAAGGTAAAACACAGTAATTAATCACACATAATTCACCACACAAGAATTTACTTCTTACTACATATCCAGCATGTACTCCTAGCTTCGTATTTCAATACCCAGCAACCTTTTTTCCTAAAGAACATTTCTCTCCCTGAACACTTCCTGTAACAAGGAAAATATTTCAAATGATGTTAGATCAGTTACAACCATGGCACAAACAACAGTAATATCAATATCATATTTGTCTGGAGTCTGTGATGTTCTCAAAAAGCAACATTACTGGCATTGCATTGTTGGACCTTCTAGCTTTCGTGTGATGCTATGCGCTAGTGCATCAACCAACAACCTCACAGAATTCTTGAGCTGATCTAAGAAGGGACCCTGCTGAATGTCCTAATGTATCTTATTGTGAATCTTCAGCAAATAAAACTTCATGTATGAGCTCATGATGTGCTTTGCTGCTGGAAAGTCACAGACTCTGTGGGAAGCTTTTTATCTTCCCAGCAGTAAGTTCTCTGAGAACATCAGTGCAGCTACTGTAGTTACCTGTAGATTACTTGTATTTTCTCACATCTGTGTCCAGCAATCTAAACCATGATGATAAAGGGTCATTAGGTTTTGAGTGAGGAAGGGGATGGACTAGACAATTTGCTCTGATAAGCTCCTTGTTGCGAGCTCCAGTTTAGAATGTGAAATGCAGGGTAGGTACGTTCTCTGCTCAAAAAGCAGCTCACTCAGAACACCAATTAAAAATCATACTCATGCCATCTGAAACTTTATTAACACATCTCATCTGAAATTTTTACAATTAATAATATTGCAGTAAAATAACTCTGTCATGGTAAAAAGGACATCAACTGTCTATTAGCCACAAAAGAATTCAGGTACAATTACTGAGATAACTGCTGTTTGGAGCACAGCAAAGCAATTTCCCACAGTGGGACTTACAGTTCAATTTACCAGTTGGGCAAATATTTTGTGCTCCGTAGTGGTCCACAGAGTTAACAGTTACCTGTAACATTTGAGCAGTGCTATACTTGGAGAAAAACTTTCTTCAACCAAAACAGGTGTTTCAACTTTACCTGCTCCCAAGAGCTACATATTTTTTCTTCTAATGTGGTTCTAAGAGTCACTTTAAGGCTTTCCAATTAACATGTAATGCAAACTAATGAAAGAGCCAGTGGACCTACTTTCCCACTTCACACTACTCACAATAAGGTCTTTTACATTATAGGCTACTTGGAAGAGGCGTGAGAATAAGCACAAGGTCATCTGTAAGATTACAATAGCCCTCAAGTGAACTTTTTTTTTCCTTAGAGAGCATACTTAATTCAGTAAAATAATAAAGAAGATCACTTGAGCTAAACAGTACTGTCACAGAGAGATATGCAGCCAACAAACGGAAGAAAGTTGTGTTTTTACATGTAGCAAAATGAAATTATACAGTGAATACAATGTACAATGAATGAGAACATCCCCACTGACTTGCTCAGTGTTAGAGGTGTAAGAGTTATTTAAGATATATATAATGAAATTATGTGTCAAGTTCCAGAGAACAAAATGGTATTATACTAGGCAATAGATAAATACACAGAGAGAAAAAGGTGCTCTTGAACATTTGGTCAACATGCAGGCCACTGGAGGAAACTGACCAAAAAAAAAAAAAAAAGTATGAAGAATGCAGCTACTACTCTTAGTGCATCTCAAAATGAAAGGTTAAAACAATTACCATTCAAACACTAACTCATCAGTTCAGATAGTTCAAAGGGGTTGTTCTACACTGCCCTTGTAGAGGTGACGATATCCTGCAACATTGCTTTTGAATCTTAATTTCAAGTCAGTGATGAAAAGACAGAATACTGCTATTTTACACAAAAACATTAGGTCTATTTCAAAGCAGGATAATAGTAACAGTGCATGCTCATCATAGATTTTCCACAGAGATTAAAAGTTAGCACTTGAAAGAGAGTTTTAAATTTGGTCGGTTACTTTTATCTCATACATACACCTCTGCTGGTTTTATCTTCTGCAGCAGCACTAGCTACTTGCATCATACTTGTTTTTCTTTACCAGTACATGGCCTCTAGTGAAAATGCAATGTTTAGGGAACTAGCATTAACAGTCTGCATCATCATAGAAAATGAATCCTTAATAATTATTCATACACCAAGTAACTGTAAACCCAAATCATTTCAGAAGACCTGAATGTGTCAAGAACTTTGACAATTATGACTGGAGCCAGGAAACTGTAGCACTGCAGAATTTCTTATGAATTTTTCTAGTTACTTTTTATAAATGCTGTCCTAGATGACAGCTTAATGTGTACCACATGCAATATTTATTCTTCTTCAGTGTCAGACTGTCTAGCCATCCAAGGGAATACAAAGAATGTCACTTATTAGGATAAAAGCACAAGGAAGGTAATCAAGGACATATGTAACATCAGCCAATCATGCCCTATTTCAACATCCTATTCCATTCATAACAGTTCAACAATTATTTGCTTACTGATAACTTGCTTTCAGGCTGTTTGTGTTCCCCATAATGGTGGTTTGCATTTATTTTACTCTTTAGAATTGGACACTTGCTGTGCCATGCATGTTTGTCAAAACTTTATATCTTCTGTCAGAAATAGCTTTTGCATATCAAATCATTTCTATGTCAGAAATGACTAATAGAACAATCTAGTTACCTTTTATGTCAAAAGGGCACTAACACAACTAGAAATCACACATAAAAGGACACTGCACAATCACATACTGCTGCAAGACAGACAACTAACATTTTTTTCTTTAATATACCTTGAGGTTGGTGGAAAAACCTAATAAAGAAATTAGACTTTGACCAAAATGAAAAAAATAATTCAAAAATATACTGTCTAAGCATAAAGGCACTAACTATTTTTTAAAGTTGCGTAACTAAATACCGTCCTAGTTCTCCACACTTCTTTCACAATACTTATAGTTACTTACATTACAGGACACCTATATGCAATAATTGTAGACATCTTATCAGCTGATTCCAATCTGACGGACGTGAGTTATGAAAAGCAATTAATTAAGACAAATAGAGACAGGCAGATAGAGGGAGCCAAAGACAAACATTTACCCTTCATAAAGTTATTTTAAAATAATAATAATTTATAAAATCCTATAGGAAACCAAACACGCATGCACTTACGCACACACTTCATTAATCTGAGTATCTTGGAACAGAAAGATTTCATTAAATAAAAACAGGTATGGATTTAATGAGCACATGAAATAAAACAAGCTGGGAGAACCATCACATGTTTTAGATCCACAACATTTTGTAGGCTTTCAGTGTATTAGGTGTTAAGATTTTCTTTTTATTATTATTATTTTTAAATAAAAGCCATTTGTTTGGACTTAGATTCACTTCAGCTTCAGAAGTGTAACACTGTGCCTGTGTATGAAAACAAGAGTGAAACTTGATATAAGGTGAATCTGATATTTTCATTGTTCAACTCAATGAAGTACAAAACCAGCACATGCAATTACTTTCTTCCAGTTATTTATCTTTTAAATATCTCTTCAGACTTCAGTAATTATTGCCAGAGCACAACAAATCCCAAACTTTATTATAATTATTGTGAATTCAGTAAGGAGCTATGGTCAGACGATAATAAAGGATAATATAATGCCCATCCAAATATACTGTTTGATAGTTTTTTCCACTAAGACTGTATAACCTAAGAATCTTCATTTCTAATTTAAGCATAAAGCAGCACTTATTCTCCGTTTTAAAACAAGAATATATAAAATCAGTGACTATCAGCATTTAAGCATCAGACATTATTATAAGTCATTATAGGAAACTCAAGTTGTGAAAATAAAATAATCTGCAAAAACTTTAGAAGTAATCCTTGGTGGTAAAAACAATCAGTTAAAAGGAAACTGATACTCCTATACTTATTGCATAAAATAGAGCTATAAATAATCATAAAATAAAGAACATAAAGCATCAGATTTTCAATAACAATTGTCAATGAAAAAAAGGTCATCAACTGTAAAAACAAAGAATTTATATACTACAAAGCAAAAAGTAAATTTGAAAAATAGGTGCCAAAGCCACAGCAGTCTATATTTCCAAGGCATTAAAGGATTTCTCCTCAGACATCATTTTTCTATTTAAAATAAATTATTTTTCACTGACTAACATTTCCATTTATTTTTTGCAGTAAATAAGAGGAATATTCCTTAAATGCTCTCCCAGAGAACAAGGATGTCACAGACCAGTCACAAGAGAAAATTTCAAGATGAGCAATATTCCCAGAAAGCATAAATACCTCAAATATCAAATGCAGCAAGATAAAGAATGGTGAATGAAATAAATTTCATTTCAATGATAAGAACTTAATGAGATTAACAGAACTCTGCAGCATAATGGCAAGAAATGTTTGAAGATGTGATCCAGACCAGTTAAGTTAGCAGAACAGTAGAGGTATGAACACATACACTTGTCTGCAAATTAGATGCATTAACATTGAGTAATAGTTTATAAAAGGAAAGTTGCTTACTAATTTGGACATTATTTAAGACATAACATTGTAATGGTACTGATAGCCATGTCAAATTCAAAATTCTCCATATAAAGTTTTAACGAGGTAATACACAGTTGTCTTGTTATTTCAGAATAGGAAACATTATCAGAGGTTCCTTTACTTAGAAGTATTTGAAAGTGAAAGCTCACATGCTAGCTATTACATCCTTTTCTACTATGAGAACGAATTACTGTCTTATTTCTCAAAAAAAAAACAAAACAAAAAAACAAAACAAAAAAAAACCCCCAAAACAACAAACCACTTTACAAGAAGCAAGGAGGTATCACACAAGGAACGAGAGGTACTCCATTTACTCCCCTAGCACAGCACAAGGACCTCTCTACAGTCATTCAAAAGCCCCTTTCTCCATTCTCCAACTTCTCAACAGGAATCACACAAAAATAAACACTGGCAGGTTTTAAGTGTCATGACAGATTTAACAGTAATAATAACCCAATAGATGTTGAAAGCAGGCTACACACACCCCAAAAATCTATTTTTTTATTTTTCATATAATCCTATGTTTTCTGGATGACAAAGACTTGCTAACAATGCTCATTCATTCTGAAAGGCACATGGCTCAGTACATTTATTATTAATAAGTAACTTTTATAAGCACACAATTACTATCAACATAAATAAACCCTCCCTGCTCTTTGTAAAGATGATCTTGCACATCTCTATTAGTTGATTTATGAGGGGGGGGAAAAAAGCAAGTACCCTTTAATTACAAAATCATGAAAAAATTAAAAAACTTCTCTAGGATAAGACCTGTTTATTATTCATTAACAGGATAAATTCAAGCTAGTCTTCTAGTTCAGTATACAGACTTGTATCTTAGGTCGCTTTTTCCCTTCCCTATCTCTCTTTTTTACAACAAAGAGAGAAAAACATGTTTTCTCTTTTAGTTTATCCATTTCAATGTTTAAGTTAACATCAGTTGACTTCTCTGCCTCTGAACACTATGATAGAGATGTCTTCTCCCACAAGTAGAAGCTAGACTGAATCTAACAACGTAAGCCAACAATGAGATCTGTGAGACTAGAAATCTCAGCGTAGATCCTATGAAAACACATCAAGTTACTGAAAATTCCTAAACTTGCCAGTAAAAGGTAACATAGGTTGCTTGACTGTATATTGTCAAAAGCTATGCTCTACACTGCCATAACATACAGAAAATGAATTTAAGACATGAGAATTCCAACACAGCACGTATGAAAAAGCTAGGGATGTTAGCATGGAGCAGCACACTGCTCAGCCAGCCAACCCAGTATTATCACGCGCCATTCTTCTGTGGAAATCCCTCTCTTCACTGCTTAATGAGTGAAGCAAAGTTGCATAATTCATGGATTCGAAACCTACTGCCACATTATTTTCTCCTGCTTCTTACCCTGCAACAGTTTGGTTAGCACTACCAGCAGTTGTTTTGCTTGTTGAAAGCTATCACCTGCCGCTAAAGATTCTACCTATGAAAACGCAAGCATCTAAATAAAATATCACACAAGTTACCTGAATGTCAGAATTGCCATGTCAGACTAAAAAAGAATCATTACCAGGCAGCAACTCCTAGGACTACACAAGCCAACAGCAAAACTGCTGGAGTGCCTGAAATCACAGCTGCAGTTGTTCAACATACACTGTGGCCACAAAGCTGTGTATGATGAGCTCATAAATTATGGCAATGACAGCCAAAAAAAAAAAACTCTAACAAACTCTAAAAGATCATCTGGAGAGAGAACAAGAAAAAGAACAGAAGATGGGAAGCAAAGCTGAGTTCTTCAAAAGATGACTTGAGATGACATGCAGCTGGTAAGGCAGGGCTCGTAATAGAGCAACGAAGTTGAAAAGCTGTTACGGATGTTTTCACTGAGCTCAGCCTTACTGGTACGAAGCATCCATGAGTAAGTAGCTCTTTGGCGTTACCTTAGTAGCACAATCATCATGAAGCACACAAATGTGCTTGGAGCATGTGTGGGAATCGCTGGGAGGGAATGCAGGCAGGTTTGCCATGCCGGGCAGGCATTTGGAGCTGTGGTCTGTTGGGCTGACACCCACACCGCAGAAAGAACTCTTCATGGCAATGGTCACCCTGCAGCATTTAAGGAGTTGTAGGAACAGCTTCAAGCTACCCCATCTGCCTAGAACTGGCCTGCTCAAGAACAGAGATGTTCCCAGGCACCAACAGCCATTTTACCCACTCAAAGACTCAAAATATCCCAGGTAAATAGCTGAGGCCTTATTTCCTGTCTTCAGAGACTCTGCTGGAGCTATTTATAACTGCCATGTTGTAGCCAGGTGGGCTGAAAGTTTCGAAAGCAGCTTCACCATACAGTACTGGCCATTTTTAAAACATCCCAGAAACATTTTCTTTGAAAAGCTTTACTTAGGAGCTTAGGAGCCAAGACTTCACATTTGGCACAGAGCCAACTCAGTACTGGAGATAAAACATTGCACTTCCATTAAAACCCATCCAGACATGGCAACTTACACAATCTACAAAAAACATTCTCAAGAGCGACTGCCCAAATCAACACTGCACAGTCTCAAAGATTCAGCCTTGTTACATGGCCCATGGTACTGCATGGAGCTAGAGCAGAACTAGACTTTTTCTGCCTCATTTGGGCACGGGTGAGGGCATGCACGAGTACTGAGAGTAGGGAATCCATCCCCTCCTGTGCTCAGACACAGGTCTCCAGCTCCTGCTGTTACCTAACAATATGCATTCACATTCAAAAAGACAACAGGACAGGCACAGCAAAGCAGAACCTGGTGAAACAAACCCAATCTTGAGGACTAGACTGGAACTAAGCCATCGAGAATGGGATTAAACCAAAGAAAAGGGAGAGATGACCTAGTAATGATTTAAGGGGTACATATCGGCTAGAAAAATGATGGGGAAAAAAACTGGGACACATAGAACAACTGAAGGAAAAGTATCTGCAATTGGTAAGACAGAGAAGCAAGAAGTCAACTGGGAATGTCAGGCAAAGATGCTGGAAAGAAAAGAGACTGCAATTAGGTTGATGTGTGAGAAATTAATTTGTATTCATTAATCTGTATGAGCCATAATAAGGAGTAACTGTTCATTAAGCTAACAGCACACACCATTCCCTACTAACATAGGTAAGTGCTCTATGGAAAACACACACAATCCCCCTGTTAAAATAAATAAACAAACAAAACCAAAACAACTTAAAACCTGTAAAGTCTTCTGTCTCACTGGAGCACTAAGGGTGCAACAGAAAGCCTCAATCCTGATCTCGTTAATGGATGTCTTCTGACTTTAGCACTGGTACATGCAGAATGCCATTTATGCACAAATAAGAATCCATCTATTAATAACTTTTAAAACATTTCAGTTCTCAGAGAGGAACAAGAAGTGTTAGATATTAAAAAAATTAATATTTTCAGCATAGAAGAGAACCTTAAACCATTCAGCAGCTATATCAAAGAAATAACTCAACACTACAATGACCATTAGTATTACCATTTAGTCTGTGATTCAAGGAATTCTACATCTTCAAAAATGTTAAGAATACACATTATGTACTTAAACATCCATGACTGTGACCTATAGTACATTTAAATATTCACTTTGTATCAGAAAACAAACCTAATTCAGATGCTGAAGGTACTGAAAACAGCATTCTGCACTGACTCAGGTAAACTGCTACACCATCAATGCACTGATGTTTGCAAATACTGCTCTAAAGGATGTAACTGGTTTAAAACCTTATGCACCACGAGGTGATGCATCTCTATGTCTCTCTGCACGGAAGATGTTCATTACCTACAATATTTCCCCTTCTAGAAAGGAATTACTTTTAGGTATTTGGTTCAAATAGTTTTTTGTTTGTTTGTTTTTAGCAAAATTTGCAAAGTTCGTGTACAAAGGATGCTCCAAAAGTTATGCCTTCCATTTTATTATATTAGTCTACAATGCCAGAGGTGGATGTTGGTGATATGGCAGTAGAAGCTGAATCTTCCCAACAATACACAACTACACTCTGTAGCTGTGTGACCGATGGCAGCAGAGGGGCAACCCGACAAAATGGTGTCTGACATGGAAGTGCAGATGAAACAAAGGTGTGTCACTGAATTCCTCTATGTGGAAAAAAACTGATACCCACTGACATTCATTGATGCTCTCTGAATAATTATGGACACCATACAGTGGATGTGACGATATGAAAACCTTCTGAATAGCATTTTTCCTCTCACAGCCCTCTTGCTCCAAGCCCTCTGCATTCTATCAGTGCATGAAGTTGCCCTGCAGTTCTGCTAAAATGGTGAAAACACACCTATTGGAAAACTTCCTTTTCTAGGTAGTCTAAAAGTGAAAGAGTGAAGCAGATAAATCCATACACGGGCCCATTGGGTCTTTCTCGTACTTTACCCTTGATGTTTCTTTCTTAACGTCAGACTTTTTTTGTTGTTGTTATATTTAGAACATCTGAAGCAATATGGAAAAGATGAATAGAGAAGGATTATTCACCCTCATACTACAAGATCTAAGGAGCATCAAATGAAATTATGATGTGGCAGATCCAAAACAAGCATAAGGAAGTACTTCTCCATATCGCACATAGTTAAACTGTGGAAGTCCCTGCTCCAGGATATTGGGAAGCCGAAAGTACACTTAGGTTCAAAAGGTCAATGGCTATATTCACAGAATAAAAAACAGTCAAATTATCTACCACAAGTATATCATATCTGGCTTAATCAGTTCTACACTAACATTGCAAAAAAGTTAGACACATATACTCATATACTCTGTTTAATTTTGCTATAGTCTTCTCTGGACATCTGCTAGAGGCCTATCAGAAACATGATACCAGAAGAGATAAGTGTGCCATCTGATCTAATTATGGCTTTTCCAGACTAAGACCATAAAAAATCCTACAAGAATTAACAGGAAAGGGGCTACTTATTAGACAAACACACCTTTTTAAACATACAGGAGTAAGATATGTGAAGAGAGTTACCCTATTCCATCAGTACCCATTCAAAGACACACTGTTCAAAAAAACTTAATCGGGATACTATATGTATTCCAATTTCATACTTGATACTATAAAATCTTTAACACCATAATCAGCTCTAAGCTGCAATAGTCTGAAAAAAAATCACTTGTTTATATCAGAGGTGTTGAGTGAAAAAAAAAAAAAAGTGTATGCAGCCCTGACACACAACATTGTTCCTGGCACCTGCTGCAAAGAATCATTCCAAAATACTGCTGTGAACAGTGTGCTAAGCATTACCCGCTACATCTGCTTATTAATTAGCTCAACATATTTCATAATTGGATTCTATTGTATGACCTCTTTAAGTAAGACTAAAATGTAAACCTTTATCTAGGTGAAGTCTCGTGTCCTGGATGTATGTAACATTTTGTAACTCAGAAAGCAGCTCCAACTGTAAATGAATGGGCTTTTTTAGAGTGCTTTCATGACTGAACTCAAATATGTCACGTTAAGGTAGTAGCATACCCATATAAAAATCATTCCAAATTATTAAAAAATGGGCTTAAGTATTCACTAAGATCACGGCAATATGTGCAATATGTAGTAAGAATGGTCTCAGTGGATTCCTCTATACAACATCATGATTATTGTCATCTGATCATAACACAAGTGCGACTAACGCAGCTGCCATGTCAGCTTCTCTTCAGGGGCTAGGTCTTAATCATAAATCAATGGAATGACTAATTCAACATTGTTAAAACCAGCAAGTAGCTGCTTGGAGCCATTCCAGTTTTTACATCTTTCAAAAGGTCAATACACCTACTCAGACACACAATAGTCCTATCTTTCACTATGTTTTCTTCTCTTCTGGGATTGAAAAATAACATGTTAGCACTTAAACGTAAGTATGTTTTAACTAACAATTAAAATGCTCATTAATTCTGAAAGAGTGACCCAGTAAAACAAAGACAGTTTTAGTTCTCCTTTCATACCCACAATCTAAAAGCCTCTCTTTGCTGTTTTAAATACTTCTATAGTTGTAAAAGTCTCACAGAAACATTTTATTGCTGAGCATTTCCTGCGTTACCCTTACTTTTGCTACAGCAATATTACAAATTAAGCTCAGAAATAAACTTCTTCAAGTTGAATGACTAGTCTAAATGTGGCTTACATTTCAAATATGTACCTCTGCCCTCAAAATAATAACAAAAATCACAAATTAAGTGGCATCTAACAGCAAAATATATTGTAATCATTTACATCTGCTTACACCACACAAATGGCAAAAGCCTACCGTTAGCATCCTTCATAGAAAAAAATTATTCTGCTCTTAAATATAAAAGCTTTGCTGCATAAACAAGAGGATTTAAACCTGTAGCAGAGTGGCTGAATGAAGGAAAATGGCAATCTTTCTGGTTCTTGTAGATGCCTTTCCCTATCACACAATGTTTCCCAGTCATAAATACATGACAAATACTTCCTCAATCATTTTTTACGAGCAGGGATGCACAGGGGGTAGTCAATGGCTAGCTTGAGGGAAAATAGGAACAGCAGGAGGCAGAAACTGTACTGAAAATGGCTATGTGGTAAATTCTCTTCTGGAACATCACTCAGCTACCCAGGCTTTGATCTTTCGGCTACAATTACACTAACATCCATGAGATCTGGACATATTTTTTTAAACTAAATTATTAATTGTAATAGAAACAGTTAAACCACTTCATTGTATGATTCCTCAATTCAACAGTCTGATTTTTTTTATTTTTTTTTTACAAATTAAAAATCGTAACTTATACAAAGATACGCTTTCAATTGGGTTTAACTATGTCATCATCACAACTAATCTCACAAAAAACATGGGGTGACTGGCGACAGCTAAATCACAGACTGGCGTCTCCTAAGTAGTCTGTCTACCATTAGAGTCTGGGAAATGGCATTTACTGTACAATTAGAGCCAGTGAGCTCTACCTGTAATCATCCAAATACAGGTGTGAGGATCCCCTTTTGGACAAGGAAACCGATGCATCCATTTTCACATAAACTTCCACGTCTGTACTGTTACAGCAAACCTCAGGAAACCTCAACATTTGCACTTAGAAAAAAATATCACCTGACAATAACAGGATGAGTACTACTACCATGACTTTAAAGACTTTCTTGGATAGAAACGGTTTTAATGTTCAAATATTCCTACCTACAAAACATTCAAAGAACGAACAAACCAACTTAATAATTATAAAATCCAACCAAACATGAAAAACTTTAATTATTACACTGGTTATCAAGTTCAATCCAAAAGTCTGTTTTGTGGGGCTGAGATTGGATGCTATTGAAAAGATTAAATTTTGTTCTTAAATACTAACGCAAAATGTCTTGGAGTATCAAAAGGACAGTTTTAGTTGCAGTAATTTCACAGAATTTATTCTAATGATTTATTGGAGTTAACCATCTGACATTAATTATTGTTTTGGCTTCCAGTCTATGAATGTTTATTTTTCAGTTTAAAGCCTTCTCACTCTTTGATATCATATGGAAATGAGAATTTTTAATGGAAAATTGAAACCATGTGCATCTAAGTACTTAATGAAGTACAGGGAGAAACAGCGGGTGTACTTTAGGAGAATTCAGATATTCTGCTTTGGATACTTCTGATTTGTTTGGATGAGCTACATACATATATCTGTTCACAAACATGTGTTCGTGCATCTTCAAAGTATTTCACAAGTGTTTAAAGATCTGAGAACTAAAAAAAGGCTTGTTTGTTTTTTAAACAAAACATGCTGCAACTGATTTTTTTTCCAGAGTATACTATTTAATCTGTTCTTTCCTCCACAAACTAAATATTTATCCCATCTAGAGCTTCCTATGACATGCTAAATGTTGTACTTCTCAACAGTGGATTTCCACCATGTGTATCTACTGTGCAACCCTGAATCTTCACCCAGCTCATTGAATGCCTGATAAATACATGATGGTTGATAAATCAATTTAAGTCACACTGATGTCAGAAATACGTGAAAAAAATCCTGTGCTGTCCATGACATTAAAGATCATCAAGACAGGCTTATAAACTGTAAGCGAAGTGTGAGCAGTAGTAATGAAACCAGACAACAGCAAACAGAAGTGGACTGTTAAAATGTGCAATTTTGCCCATTTGAAAGCTTTCTGTGCAACTCACATAGCATTAGTCCTCTGGCATTCAATTCATTCCCTTGGAATGAAAGAGATGGTGTTCAGATGATCAGAATAATACATGGTAACAACACGTGCTAATTTGAATTAGTAGTTCTAAATCAAATATTTTCTTCACAGCTAATGGATTCACATAAAAATATAAGGAAGAAAAATGATTTTTTTCTATTCTATACTTTCATTCTTGGTTTTACCACATGCACTGTACTCAAGCAGCACGACAGTGGGAGCATAACAAACAACAGAAGTGTAGCATCAGTTTTTATTCCTATTCGAATAAATATATTTTGACTTTAACGAGCAAGGAATTACTCACTGTTGAACAAAATGTGACATAGAAACACAAATTTAGATATTTATCTAAACATACTTACCATTTGTTTTTCTTTCTAATGTAGTCTTTTTCAGAAAGGTTAACCAAATAGATCATGGGTTTTGATGTGAAAAACAAATGTTTGTTCAAAACATCGATCTAGAAGTGAAAATGTAAGAGGAGAAATTTAAAAACAAGTTATATCAACTTGAGTTAAATTAAGGACTATTTTCCTCGTGGCATTTCTGAGAAGACAACACAAAATCTAGTGAGTAGATCACACTGAAAAACAGAATTGGCAACAAATTTAACGTTTAATACAATGTGGATGTGAATTCTTCAAAAAAAAAAACCAACCTGAAAAAAGACAGTAACAGGTTGCAAAATTAGAAGATAGTTCATGGGATAATACTTATAGCCTACCTCTTTGTCATTCCAATCATGATAGAAGCGGACAGCTTTCTTTTCATCTATTACCCAGGTTTTGATTTTGCACATTACATCCTAAGAAAAACAAAACAAAACAAAAAAAAACAAAATCAAAACTCATCTGGACATCAAACGATTCTGTTCCATAAGCAAGGCACGTACAAATTAAAATTCAGCATGAACATGCTAATTTAAAATTAGATAATATACCTTAAACACAATTTTTACCATCTCAAAAAAAATAAAAATTCCTGTTTTAACAGACATTAAAGACAAATAGCAATTACTGAAGCAATACAAATCCCATCATCAGAAAGTTAAATACATGAGATCCAAGTATCATCTCCTGCCATCAGGAAAATTAGCAGGACTCATAAAATGTATGTAAAAATCAGTACATTTTAGATTGCTTTTCAAACTCAGTAAGACGCGACATTTCGGCATCTAGCGGGAGAGACCACGCACAATATAAACATGCCATTAAGAAAAGGGAATGGGTGGGAAAAAAACACCGCGAATGTATTTTTTAAATTGTTCGCCAAAGAAATTGAGCCTATTATTGATGATCCACCCTTCAAAAAATTAATTCAAATGGCCAGAGCCCTTTTTATTCCGCATTAATTTTTCGCCAACACCTTCTCCCTCCCCCCCAAAATGAAACCTGCCAAAGCCTCCATTACACAATGGCAAGAGCCTTGCTCTGGTGACCTCCAACCAGCTGCATTCACTTTCAGAACATCTCTCTCCACAGGAAATCTAAAGGCCTTTTAGTTAGCAAGCTAGTGTGCATTCAGAAGGAGTAACTGCAGGAAGAGCCCAATGTGCTTTGTTTCTCTGGCCTTTCTTCACAGAAAGATTAATCATCTGTGAAATGGAAACGGCAAACAGCAAGTGACACAAACTGAACCCTTCAAGCCTTTCCTCATCAGTTTTGTGGTGCTGAATCTGAAAGCTGCGTGTGGCACGGCTCTCCTTACAGGCAGGTGTTAATAAAAGGCTCTCGGGTCTGAAAGGTCACCCTTGGCTCTTCTAGGAGTAGTACATTTCTGAGTCGTCGATTTTTCTGAGAGATAATTTATGATCATGCTTTAAATAATGCTTTTTTTTGTTGTTGTTATAATTGACACAACTGAGAATTAGGGTATTTAAAACACAAAGAACCATTCCGTGAACCATTGAGTGCACAACATTTTTTACACTTAGTGCTAGGCGGCTGAGGCACATTATAAACAACCACAAATAACATCAGTATTTACTACAGCCTTTTCTAGTCGAGCAGTTGCTGCAGTGAAAAACAAAGACAAAGCTCTTCGAAATCTTCAGATCCTGATTTGAAACCCTCCAGGAACAGGACTCCCCACAGATTTTAACAAGGAAGGGGCACGCTAAAACTTTTAATGAAATCTAACATGTTCTGACGAAGAATAATCACTTTTACTCTCCTATAACTGAATTTCACTCATAAACGTTTAAAAGTGGCTAATATAACACCATTTCCTACAAGGAGAAGATCAAAGTGCTATATTACAAATGCATTATGATTAAAAAAGCACTGTGCAGCTTTGCTATTAACTGTTCTTTAAACCCTAAAAGGCTTCCCATAGATCTCACTTGGCACTGCATATACAACCTTTGACAAGTAATGTAGACCATTTTTATTCATTGCCTAAAATTGTAGGCAATTATGTGCGTCACACTGGCCACCTGCAAATTCTGAATGCCTGCTCCAGTTGTCAGAGCAAAAAACTAATGTCGGAGGGGATTAATCTAGGGGGAGAGAGTCCTCTTTAATGGCTCCAGCAGGTGAAATGGCCCAGCTGGTTACTGTGATGAGTGGCCAGAACAGCTTATGTAGAGACATGCAACAAGATTACACATAAAGAAGAAAACAGTGGTGCCATCTTATCTTTAACCCTATCTGCTTTTTATTTTTTAATTAATCGGTATAAACGAGGCAAGGGAAGCAATTCTAACAATAGGTACTTTTCATTTTGAATCTTTATCTTCAGCTTTTTTTCAAATACGTAAACAAAAAAAAAAATCAACACAATCTCAAAGATTCCTGGTCAGCAGTGAAGGAATCCTGGCTGTGCAACATTTCAGGTTTTAATATAATGCTATAGGTACCTATCACGTGGTTTCTCACATTACAATTCCCCCCCTAAAAGCAACACATTATTGCACATAAACTACAGTTGATAAAAGATTACAGAAGAAAACATTATAGCAATAGTTGTTAAAGAAAATCTTTTAAGCTTAATGGGCAGTAGAATGCTTTCTTTTTAATTACTCTGTAAGGGGTGCTACGTATTGTGGAACTTCCAGAAAATTTCAGAAATCAATACAGCAAACAACATTTGCTCTTTCTAAAGCATATTTAAGCACATAGATGTAAATCAGAACTTCCCGTCCACATTCCTCTTCCTACAGCTACATATCTAAGCCAATTTTGACACAAACCTAACTTCTCAGAGTTAAGCTATAGGTACCCAACTTTATGCAGTTTACAGCTGCTGTTTGAGAGGAACAATTCCATGGGTAACTTGAACAGGGAAGGCTGACTAACCCAAGGTGACGTGCAGAGCTGGCAGCTGTCTGAGTGCAGATCTGTTTCAGTTTTACATAGAAACAGGTAAAGCACTGGAAAGCTCTTTTTAGGGAAAGGATAGAAGCTTAAAGAAAACAGAAAATCTATGTTTTAAGCAAGAAGACGGAAAGAAAAAAAAAAAAAAGGAATTATTGCGAGAGGAATTTTTTCTGATGGAATACATGGGCAGCTACAACAGGCAGAATGCAAGGCAGAGTCCACAGCTAAACTGACACGAGTGACAGAGGAACTCAAGTTCTCCTGCACCAGTGGTGGTGTCATATTCAAATGAGATTTAATACAATCCCTCAACAACAAATCTGCTACATGCTTGTGACAATATGAAGAAAGGCAACTACTCCCATACATTTCTTGTTCACTTGGCTGCCCCAATACCCCAAACAAACATGCAAAAAGCACATTTTGAAGCTATAATTCATTTTGCACTGTTTTTAGTTTTATTAATTGCTTCTATTTAGGCCTGGTGAAAGAATATGAACTGACCTTTTTATCTTCACTATCACTGTACCAGTCATTTAAACACATTTAATCATTATTCTAGTTAACTCCAAGATGCTTAATAACAGAATGTGGAGCAATGATCCGCTCGGTTTCATTAGGGCTGGCCTCCCCAGTTGTACACTTCGAGGTCAGCCTGCCACCAGCAGGACAATCCACTTCTCTTTGTTGGTGACAAGACTACTCTCTTGTTTTTCAGCTAGGAGCATTATAGCAAGCGCCATTTAAAACATCATCAAAAAAGATTCCAAAATCCAACTTACGATTGCAAACGCATGTGAAATACAGCAAACATCATGAATATCAAATACCACAGTTTTAAACATCAATTCATTTCTGACTATATCCTTGGCAATACACTTAGTGCACACGAATACTTGGTATACTTAGCTATATGCAATACTGAGTTTATGTCCTGTCTAGTTTTCCAAAGATGACGAGCAGTCAACACCGAAATGTTAAGCAAGAATTTCACAATGCGTATTTATTTATAGTATTTTATAAAGTTGGGACGTTCAAATTGCATCTAGATTTATCAAGATGTGCTCGCAAGACACTACTGCATAGAAAAATGTGCATACATTAATAAACTCCTTGGATGGATGATAGTAATAATGTGTGCGTATGCCAAATTCTTCTTGCAGCATGAGGGACTAAACTGAAGCTTGGAAAACTCACTTGCCTACTTGGCACCAGAGAATTGTGAGGCTTTTGTTGGAAATTAGCAGGGCATGTAATTAACTTCCGCAAATTTAATAAAGAAGTAAGCAGTCGTGAGGATTATCACTTCACACTTCAAAGTGCAAGTGAACTCTCCATGATTCTGCAGGCAGTGCAAAAGTCTCTGCTACTATGGAGAATGACTGTGAATATGATGCTCTTCTCTTCCCCAGAGGGAGATATTTCTAGGAAATGTGGAGTGCTTCCTTGTACCTTATTTGTTTGCTTCAAGACTTCCAAAATATAGTAACTGATCAGCCATCTGACAACACTTGAAAAGCAAATGTGTTTTATTAAAATATTTCAATTTAGGCAACACTATACCAAAGTAGTAACTTGGCGAAGGAGACGTAATTGTCCACATTCTATCAACTTCATTGTTCTGTTCCTCTCACGAACTGTAAGAACTATCTAAAGCATTACCTGTAGCTCTTAGATAGCACCTCACATTTCATACATGAGTCACAGGAAGCCAGCAATGAAGGTAACAGTGTAAAGTGAATAGATTCAGACTCAAGAATCTGGCTGGGTCGTATAAGTGTTTAATTAAAAAACAAACACTGCATACACTAAATGGAATCAACATTACCTAAACCAGTAGGCCTAGAACGTAATTGTCGATCAACAACTCCTTGAGTTTCTGGTGACGCTCCAAATAAATTGTTGGCATACTGCTGGTTATCTTTTGTCAACACCCTAAAAAAAGACCATTTTATTGACAGATGATGAGAGTAAATGACTGTGAGGAGCATGAATCATACATGTAGTGAGCAGAACTGTCAGAGAGACTTAGTGAAAGCAAACAATGTTTTTCAGTACAATAAATTCAAGTCATCCAAGTACTGGATGGAGGATGAGGAACTATGGACATAGTATTTACCAAGTAGAATACCCGCTACTTGCTAGAGTGACTGAGACTTGAAGGTTACAAGCAAATGAAATGTATATTAACTAAAAAGACTAATACAATCTTTGAGTATATATATAAGTACTAGTGTCAAACATGAATACTTCTACACTTTTCTGATGAAATACTGAACAACAAAAGATTGGAGAAAAGGCATAAAAGTTTTTGAACAAGTGCTTATATGCGAAGACCCACCTTGCGCTTAAATCTTACTCTTCTATTGTTATAGCATTTTATATATATAAATAATTAACAAAAGCCTCAAAAAATCACTAACACAGAAACCATTGAAAAATGGCTGAAAAGTTGAAGTTTGACAAATACAGAATAAAAGCATATTTTAAAACATGTTTTATTTATCAACAGTAAAGACATGCAGGGGATCAAACTAGATCATTACTATAATTCCATCTGGCTTTCAAAATAGCTGTGGTGTCTTTTCAGACACATATACAAATTACACATGTCCACAGAGAATAAAGAGTACTGCTAGATAGTAAAGCTGTGCTTCTCAAAAAACAAGTTATTGCACCTACACCATTCAACATATAACATTTCTTCATTAACACAAGGAAATATATGGCAACCACAGTCCTTCCACTCAGGCTTTCCTGGGAAAACCTCTTTCAGCTCTACCTGGCATAATCTCATCTCTGTACTTTCCTTAGAGGCTTTCTGGTAATTTACAAGAGAGAGATTAAATTGACAAGATAAGAATTTATGATAAAAGCAATGTTTTGAAACAGCAGTACTTTTAAAGGGCAATTAAGACAAAATTTCAATTTTAAAAGAAAAGATCATGTTTTTCAAATGTTTCAAGCGGTTAAATAAGCTGTAGCAGCTGGGTGCAAGGAAGAGAACAAGTCAGGTACTGCATCAACTGGAGTGACAGTGAGCTCCTCTGAGGTACAAAACAATGCCTAATCTCTTACAATTCCCTTGCTCACCGACTTTAATAAAAATACAACGGGAGAAGTAATGGATTTAGGACAAGTGTATTATCCTTCTTCTATTCAATACATCCTAACAGAGCCAGTACAAGCTGTACATGGTATAAGGTTTACTCAGAGCTAGACGCCAGCAATGTTTATGAACCACTCCAAATACTTCCACTTAAAATGTTCTAAAAGCATTTCAGACAACATAACTTATGAAAATAAAGCTCAAATTCTCCTGTGTTAGCCATCTTCACTGGTTTAAATGCATAATACACTAAAAAAACAAAAAACAAAGAAAAAACAGATATATTCAGTCCTAGATTCTAGAAGAAAATTAAGCACACAAGAATACAAAATGTAACCCTATCCTCAAGTGATTATTTCTCTCAGTTCAGAAATTCAAAAAGGGAACTTGAACTGAAAATCAAAGTGACACATCTTAGATTGACCAAGCTCATCTTACTGCATTTGTCTACATATCTTCATTTCCAAGGAATTCCACGTGAGAATATTTGTCCTAGAAGTAAATAAAGCCAACTGAGAAAGGTATATTTTTCAGAGTACAATTATTCAGATACAGAGACGTTTTGTCGCATATACTCTGTACTTAAAAGTTGTAATTGCGGCTTGATCTAGACATAACCAGAGATACATGCTTTGCAAAAGTAATTATTCTAATTCACTGTTCAAATCTACACAGGAAAGATCAGCCATGATAGAAAGTAAGCGTTAAATTCCCCTTGTCTACTGATAACTCCCAAAGAAATCCAAACATGTATTTACACATTATGTATTTCTACCTCACAGTTTACTACCAATTAATTCTCAAACATCTGCCATGAATATATTCCTGTTACATTCATAATGTTCTTCAGAATGAACTTTAATTTCCTCTAAATACCGCATTAAGCACAGCAAATGGTCCACTGAAGATTTTAGGCATAATTACATGCATTAAGAATATAAATATTTTCTTGATTCCCTATGATTTAACATTTAAGTTACTAATTGTAACAAGTCATTGGCAAAGTGTGTCAACAATGTACAAGTACAACCTTCCTTTCCTTATTCCAGTGGAACAAACTGACCTCTCAAACTTTCGTCACAAAAGGAGACAAAAGCAACTGACAAAAAGAAATCCAATTCACCACAGCATTTATCTTCAACTTGGAATGAAAGAAAGGTGAAAATTCCCAACTGACATCATCAGTTAGATGAAATCAAAGTTCATCCATCCGTGAGAACTCTGGCGAGCACTTGCAGTACGAGGTCAGCAAATTCTGCTCAGCACAATCCCATTCATCAGAATACTGCAGGAAGGGAAGACTTACACCCTGTTTTCATCTAGCACATTGGTAATGAGAAGCAACAGAATCTACCATCCCCCTGCTGTTTGTGATTCATCTCCCAGGTGCTATTAGTAATTTTAAATGAACAAAACCATTTTTCGAACAGCTCCTGTATTATAAGGACAAGACCAAGACATTAAACGGAAGGGAAGAGGGAAGAAAGGGGCATAGATTACATAGATACATACGTGCTTATGGATATTTATGCACTGTGGTTATGGTCATCGTACCAATTAATTCATCATCTACTGCAATAACAAAGCAAAGCTGGATGCAGTTCTTCTGCATTAAATGGTACTGATACAAAGACATGATCTTTATTTTCATAATTGCAATTACTTTTGCTCTTAAAAATTGTATTCAGTTTCAAAAACTAACTTAATTTTCAAGTTGACACACTTCAGCGACAGAATTCAGACGTCTTGCAGAACTTACAAAAGCATCCTTTGAACTGAAAACTGGAAGTTCAAATGCAGTGGACATTGATACTGACCTACTGTAAGAGCCTCCTTTCAACTGAAAATTGGAAGCTCAAACACTGCAGGCACTGGTACTGACCTGAAGATTTTGTCTTCGTATCACTGAAGTCAATAGTCTGTGTGAACTGAACTATAAATAATATTCTTGTGATCAGATATATAAATCACAATACCATTACCACTACAAATTATTCTGTGCTGGAATTCAAGATTTGGAGCACTAACAAAGGGATGAATGAATAGCTATCAATTGCAGTGGGTCAATCTCTAAGGACTAGAATTGAATCATGCAGGAAGGGTAATGGAAGAGAATCCTGTAATAATGTTCACTTAACTGTATTATATTGTATTAACTTGAAGATCTCCATCTGCAGGACTGAAAATCCCATAAATCATATATATACACACATATATAAATATATATTTAAAACAAGATCTATAAATATAAAAGATACCTCAATTTTCCTTTGAAATCTCCTGCTACCCAAAATGACAGATGAATAAGCTAACAACAATGAAGTTTAAGTCAACTTCTTTCTCATATCTCTGCAGATACCAGCACCAAAAAGATAAAAATCAAAGCTACTCACTGGCTTTCTGGAGTTATATTCATGCTACAGTAGTACACAAAAACATCAGAAATATTTTTGTTATACAATACCTTGTAGGAAGGTCATAGTCAAAATATTACATAAAGATACGTTGAGTCTGAAAGAACAGTATTCTTAGTAAAAGCAGGCAATCATTTCTAAGTAGACTGAGAACACTTGCAAAACGCAAAAATGTGAGTGTAAAGGAAGTTATTCCAAACCTGTGTCAACAGTACATATTGCTGATCTTGGACCATATTGCGCTATTGATTTTTAAGTAGAACTTGAAAATTATTTCATTGATGGCTCCTTAACAGCAGTTGGCTACTTAATTTCTGCTGACAGGGGATTGAGAAATCAATTCTGTGAGAGACAGTGCTAACAGTTAACACTGTATTCAATAGCAAAGCCAGGTCACCGCACAAAGATGAACTTACCAACTGTATAGAACATGGGCTTACGTGAAGAAAAAATGATAATTAATGAGTCTGAGCAAAGGTGTGAGAAGGCAGGCAATCAAACGAAAACATCAGATTTAAGAATTCCTGGCTGATACAGACAGACAATTTGTTCTTTTCTGTTTTTTTCCCCACCCAGGAAGGGGGAAAGCTTTTACAGATTTCAAACTGTGGAGTTACAGTTATGGAGGCTTACTGACAAAGCAAACAATTCATATTTATGACATAAGAAGAATGACTTCTACTTTCAATTAGGTTTCATGAAGTACATACTGAAATCCCCTTTGATAGCAACAGTAAGTTTACACAGGTCACACAGAGATTATAGTCTCTCTAAAATCAGCAACTTTTCCATAGCTTTCATATTAAGCTTATTGTTATATTCAGCAAACAACTAAAGGAAAAGCAAGCATAACTAAATTCAATAATATTTCTTTTCTTCCCTCACCTTCTTCTTCCTTCCCTAACCTTATATAGCACTTTTCCTCAATAGATTTCAAAGTGTTCTAAAAAAAGCAGAAAGAAATGAAAAATGCAATTCAAGTGCTAGATGTTTCTGTTCAACTAGGGAAAGAAAGCAAGTAGAAGGTCTGAAAGTGATATGGTTAAGAAAGCTTTCGGTATTTTTATTTGAATGAAACACACCAACTTTCAAAACTCTCCTCAGTTAAAACTCTTAAGAAATTCTCAAGTATCTTTAAATTCCTCCAAAAAGGATGAGAAAACTATAGAAGAAAAAAACCCATGCTACCTGGAAATATCAAGTTTTTCCTCTTTTAATTCCCCTGTTTTCCTGAAAGGGAAAATGACTATGAGCACTCATAAAACAGCTGTTTGTTGTGAACCTCTGTTGCAGAAAGAGAATATTAGCTATGTCTAGCATTTTAATGTATCATGTAAAAAAGGCAAATCTTGAGAAGGTTTCCATTCTCTCCCAATTTATGTAGGCACACTGTTAGAAAAAAGCCCTTAATCCACTTTACACTACTGTCTCAATGACTTTTCTGCTCTAGAAAGAGGAAGCACAAAATACACAGAATCAAAGAATTATCTAAGTTGGAAAAGACCTTCAAGATCAAGTCCAACCATAAACCTCACCTACCAAGTTCTACCACAAAATCACATCCCTTAGTGCTATGTCCACACATCTCTTATATGTCACTTGGGATAGGGATTCCACTACTTCCATAGGCAGCCCTTTCCACAAAAAAATTCCTCCAAATATCCAATCCAAATCTCCCCTGGAACAACTTCAGACCATTTCCTTGTGTTCTAGCCACTGTCAACTGAGAAAAGAGACAGACACCTTCCTTGCTGCAACCTCCTTTCAGGTACTTGCAAAGACCATACATTGGGTTATTTGCTACAGGGAAGTGAATCTTTAACTGTTTTACTTGTTATAGTTTCTCTTCCCCCACCAATCACATATACAGTGAGAGGAAACCATAAGGAAGTCATTAACTGCAGTTAATTCTGCAGGCCAGTGTAAGCACAGGCCTTCTCTGCAGTGCAAAACAGTAAAAGAAAAAAAGACAAGAAAAGCTGTAGAGAAGCTAATCACAACCCAGTAACTGAAAATCTAAGTGAACCCATCCAGTAGATGGAAAAGTCAGAGACTTGCTGTTACGATCTTACAACTGCACCAAGTCTATTGGTAGGAAATGCACAATGAGGCCTGAGGATTGATTTACCGGGAAAAGAAAATCAACCAGACAGATCTTTCACAGACCTTTACCCTAAAAATGTCCTTTTTACTAAGGTCTACTGCCCACCTTACAATTCAAGTATACAAGTCACAAAGGAAGACGAAGAAGGAGATCCAAGATCAGCAGGACTCAAAAGACCTGATGCTCCACAGCACTTCCCTGGGAAGATTCTCTGGTGACTCTAGAGAGCAGAGTTCCTTCTTGCAGCCTTTGTCTCCACAGAAGAATTTTATTTGCGCCTTTCCCTTCTGTTCAGCCACCCATTTCCATGAAACAAAAGAATTTAATACCTTTGAAACCTCTATTGTTGTTGACAAACTCAGCTGAAACTGGCCAAGTGTAACAGCTGTTACTGAGGTTAGAACTGGCAGAGCAATGCAACTTCAAAACCTTGTGTTTTCTTGTGATCAGAAAGGCTAAAATCCCCCAAGGAATGACAGGAAGTCTAATTTACAAACACAAGAAGAGAAAGTCATTTTGACAGTTGAACTACAAATTAAATAATGGTTAGGAGATTGAAGGGAGAGGCAAAGAAAAGGGTAAGAAACAAAAGCTGAGTAGAGATCAACTAATAATGGAGATGTTAAAGTTCTAATTGATTTGAATTGCGTTTCTGGATTTGAGATTTTAATTTACTGTCTCCCTTCATTTTAGAATAATCTGATATTTTCTGTTTTTAAGCACATGCTAACTTCCTGTAGCTATAAAATGAGTAAGAATAGGTCTATTATGTAGCACTAACTGTACCTATCCATTAGGGTTACATGATGACATTGAGAATTTTAAATGCACTTTGATTACATCTTCCTGACATCAAAAACAAACAAAACCTGTTGAATTCTTTCTTGGCACAAAAAGAATTATTCAGACAAGCACACTTAAAATCTGGACAAAAATGTTTCCATTGTGACAAACAGGTTTTTTCCAGAGTTGACTGCACAAGGAAGCAAGCAAGAGGAGCTCACCAACTTGGACAGAACAGCATTATACCTACCTTATTTTCATTTTCTCATTCTAAAGCGAAATACAGCCTCTGTCCGAACTTGGAATTTAGTATGGACAAGATTTTTGCTTGTCTCTAAGATGAATTTAAAAATGCAAGATGCTACTTGAAACTATAGGCCTAAGTTTCAGTGTTCCTCTAAGCAGATACAACTATATATTAAAGACAAAAATCACTGCCCACGTGTTCTCAAAACACGTTGATGTGTCAGGTGACCTGAAGGAAAACACAACTGATTCTCTCCGGGCTTTTATGAAAGACTTCAAATGGTCCAACGTTAGCTGTTTTTTCTTGCCTGCACCAATCAAGGAATAGAATACTTCTAAAGCCAGACAAAGACTAGTTCTTCACCAACAGAAGCTACCAAGAAAGTGCTTTTTATCACTGCGTCATGGAGAGAGATATTTGACTTCAGATTCAGTTCAATGCTCAACACTAGCTAGGGAAAAAAAAAAAAAAAACAGTGCACTTCAATATTAATTAACTAAAATACCAGCACTGATGTGACAGTGTTTTTTATTAATTGCTATCTAAAAATATATAGGATAAACCAGTATTTTTCACTTCATAATTACCAAGCATAAGTAGCCTGTTGATATGCTGTTGTAATAATTAGAAAAATACTCTTAACATACCACCAGAAATATCTTTAGAAATTTCATGAAATAAAGAAAAAATTAATAACTAGACTACCCACAAACTCTAGTTGACTAAAAAGTCAAGCGGCATTAAAATAATCATTTGCAAAAATATACTTAAAGCAGATAATTATTATATATTTCTAACCTACAAAAGACCACCATTGTTACCCCGTGATAATCGAGCTCATTTAAACAGCTTTCCACAACTACATTCAAAAATGAAATGAAGACTGCTAGTTGAAGTTAACATGCACAAAAAACACAATAGTGCAATCAGATTAAGAAGGTACATTCACTTGGTAAAGACACTAGGAATACTGGTATCAGAGTGGAACTTAATAGCAAGAGTAATTTGGAAGTGACTGCTGGACTTTGAATCATGACTAATCTCCTGATCTAAGTTTGATGAAGCACTGGCAACTCTAATATAATAAGCTGTCAGCAAGAAAATTACAGTTAAATTTTTAAAACGACAAACCTTCTCCCTTCCCCACACCACTCCATCTTGGCAGGGGGCTTGGTTGAAGGTCCCTTCTAACCTTAGCCGTTCTATTCCAATGACTTTTATAACTGAAATCTTAAGCTTTCAAAAAAATTTCAATACTTATTTACACTAAAAGACACATAAAAATGGCAGTAGAGTTTTGTATTATGCATGTGGGAAATCATTAGCAAAATCCAACAATACAAAAATTTGAATTCAATGCAGACAGTAATAAATTATCCACTTTTATACTCACATATTCAGGTTTCAACTTCTTGTCTCCTCCTCTCACAGCTACTTTTTCTAGCTTGTCTATACACTGAGTGATCAGTTCTTCATCTTTAAGTCTAAGTTCCTCGTGTATTATTTCAATGTCTCGAACAGGATCTACACTTCCTTCCACATGAGTGATGTCATCATCTTCAAATGCTCCTAAAACAAGGGAAAATTTAAATTATGTACTAAGCCAACAGGACAGAATTTAAACAAGACTACCAGGAATCACAAAAGTCAAGTCAGCAGTCTGTTTTACTGACTGTACACAAGCATTATAGGCAATATTTTATACCATTTATACAATTTTAGATTGTTAATTTATGTATAAACTCCCAAATGCAAAGATTCATACACATAGATACAAAGCACAGCATTACGCCATTTCAGGAGAGCACGTAGGGCCAGGCTGGATGGGGCTCTGGTTCAGCCTCATCTAGAGGCTGGCATCTGCCGACAGCAGGGGAGTTGGAACTACATGATCTTTAAGGTCCCTTCCAACCTAAGCCATCCAAGTCTATGATTAAGCCATCTTTAAGAGTTTTTTTCTAATAAGAACAGATTAAAACACTTTTCTGAAAATTGGTATCACTGTATCTAATGGTATCTTACCTACCAGTAGCAAACACAGCAGCCAAATTCAAAATTGTAGAACATTTTAGCACATACAGTAAATGACTTGTGGAAAGAAAACCTTACAAATCATCCTGGCAACTCTCACTAGCTAACCAATTTTATGCATTAAGAAAAAAAGAAGTTCTAGACAAAGAATTCTGAAGTTCTGAATGACTCTTAGTGTTTCCAAGGGAAACGGGGTTTAGGAAAAAAAAAGGCCTGAAATCATCTGGCAGACCTCTTCCCTGTTTCAATCTACTTTATCACTGTGGTTGTGACGGTGATTAGATAATGAACCACTCAGACACACAATTTACACAGCAGCTAATTTCATCGGCCTGATTTGAGGGTATGGTTTTTAGGGGGCCATCAAAGAAGCAGATGAAGGTGCATTTGTCATATATGAGTGACAACCATTCACACTATCTGAACAAAATGGTGCTGGCCCTTATTAGAAACACATGCTATTATCACATATTTAAAGTGCAGTTGAAGCCATAATTTCAAATTGCCAACTGGAAACATAAGGGTAAAACAACCAGATATTACTGAAGCATGTGTGCTGACTTCATGCCCTTCTGAAGACAACGTGGCAACATAATTCAACTAGGGTTTAAATTATCAGATAAAAAGCGTTAAGAAAAAAAACTATAAATATTTTAAAAACAAAAATATGAACAGTTTATTACTTATTCCTGGAACCATTTTCAGAGTATTTACGCACTTAACCTGTAACATTAAATATATGTCTCAGAAATAAGTCATTATGAGAACTTTAAATAAATATTACCAAAATGAAAATAAACTGCTTTTTTGCAGGGAAAGAAAGGCAGTTTTTGAACTACCTAGAACAAAGGAAAAAAGCTAAACTACAAACAACTCCTTAACTGACAGGCAGCTAACATTCTTCATTGTAACACATATCTTAAACTTCGGTTTCCTTTCTAACTTACTGAAAATAGCGGTTTTAGCAATAAAGATTTCACCATCAAAACAGACTATACACAGGTTTAAAATGTTGCTGGCAGTCAAATATCAAAATCATTTTCAGACAAATACACAAAAAGCCTTTAAAACAGCAGTGAGGGAAAGCTCCCTCCTTGCCCATCAGCTGTCACTCTCCAAGAATGATCCCGGAGTCCCCCTGGTACAAAGAAAAGCACCTCTGCAACAGATGCAACACTGAGGCTGGCTGCAACGGGAGAACAGGCAGCTCTGTCAAAAGAAAGCATCCACACTAACTCATACCAGTACAAAGCAAAGAACAAGGCACATAATAGTCATCTTCCATAAACCCTGTTTGTTCACAGCAGTCTGCAATGGGACATGGGATGTCTGGGTGCACACACACGAGAAAATACCATTCTACAGATCTGTTTAGATCCACAAGGGAATTACTGAATAATAATAAAAAAAAAGCTGTAACCATAGCAATCAAAAACTCTTCTACCAGCACAGCTTTCTCAACAGATAAAGAGTATTTAGTTGGCTAAAAAAGGCAAGTATTTCATCCTTGTATTAAGAAAATAGTGTACACTGCCATCTAAATAACACATTCTCGAGCTGTTCACATCTTCCTGCTGCATTTAGTGGTCTTAAAAAAAAAAAAAAACAAAAAAAAACAACAACACTGTAAAAGTCAGGAGAAAAGCTCTGTGTCTCAAGATCCCGTATTTAAAACATAAAAATAAAAGGTGAGTGACCTGTTTAAGTTTTAAGGAAGCTGGCTCCCAAAGTGAAAAACAGCAGCTAGCAATGTAAGTCTGCTTCAAAGAGTTTTTATGCTCTCTGGGAAATGCCACTATTGTCTTCCACAATGAAAAGGAATCGGTTTATCTCAAAGGTAGGAAAAAATAAGTGCATAAAACAGGTTTGCTCGAGAAAGTTGCAAAAGAAACATGTCAAAAATTAAAAGCCGTAATTGAAACCTTTGAGCGGAAGAAAGCAAACAATCCCAAAATGACAATGACAATCCCAAAAACAATCCCAAAATTCTTCTTCAAATGGAAAGTCTGAATTATGTGAGTAAGAACAGGATATTGATCAAAGCTAAACACACAGCCATATTGGAAGGTACATGGGAAACCATAATCAGTAATTTGTGGAACGGATTATGAGTTCTCTGGTGTCGAGTGTGCCCCACCACAAGTATGTTTTTATTAAAGGTTTATCAGCCTTTCAAATGAAGTTGAAGATATTCACCTCTTTCTTCAGTTATCCTAGCAAGGAGCCTTTTTCCAAAATATCCCCAGAAAACACCAATGATGCATTTGAGCTTGAAAGGCAGACCCCTTCCACTTCCTTTGGTGTAAAAGAACAAGGCCCACAGAACTGAAAACATGAAGCTTGGTGTAAAATAAGTCTCCTGTGGTAAATCCCCGTAATATTTTAGTGGCATGCAGAAACCTCTACCTGAACAAGGCAAGGATTTTACAAAGGACTATATTAAGCTTAACTACAAAAGTTACTTAGAAAGCGGGAGCTTGAAAATCCCCACTGCCAGCTACCCAGCACCCTCTTCAGCTGCCAGCAGCCCCAAACATAAAGGATTCCTCACTTATCCCCGGCTGTTTTATTTGGGCTGGCTGGGCCCACAGTGCCATCAAGCAGTGCAGATCCTTTTCCAACAGTCAGGGAGCTTTGCAAGGGCAGATCTCTTTGGAGTACCCAGTTAGTGATGACACCTATTTACAGGTGTTCAAATGTAATACTAGGAGGGAAAAAAAATAGTTGTAAAGACATGTTAAAGAAGTAACGCAGTGATAGCTGGTTCTGTGCTTTGCTTCTAAGTGACACAGATAACTAAGGATAGGAAAATACAGTGTCTGCCTGGAGATGTGGAAGCCAGACTGGTTTTGTAGTGGCAAGGCATAGGATCTGCCTATTTGTCAGGTCCTGGCAGCAGCGAGGCCACAGGCTGCATCATCTCTTCTTCACACACAAAAGTAATAACAAATAAATATGTATACAGCTCAGAAGTAATAACAGGCACATTTTCAACAGTATCATCTAATGGCATGCATGTTTCTTTGCATTTCTTTCAAGAATCAGCTTCAAAATTCTTTGACAAAATTTACCTCTCAGCCTCCCAAGATTTTTGCATTGCTTATGTTATACCTGTCAAGATCTGATGACTGTATGTTATGTATTCATCTGAACAGAACCACTACACTTAGTTACAGGCTATCATCAACCAATTCATTCTCTTGCTAAAATCAAGTCATCCAATTACTCCTTGACTAATCAAGGCTGTTTTGGCTTTTTCTTTTTTCAAAAGGTACTCAACAGCATAAACAGCTCACTTACAAGAAATGGAAAGGGGCTAATCAGCAGAATTATTGTTTTGCTGCCACAATTTGCAGTATTTAAATGTAGTTGCTGATTGGACTGAAAGTTTTATGATATAGCATATCAAACTAGTTTGATGCAAAAACAAAGCTGCCTATAGCCTGCACTTTATTGTTCCTATTTGCTCCAAGCTGCTACTAAAATGCTAAAATACAAATCAAAAGAATACTACAAGACGTATTTTATTCCAGTTCTAATTGCAATTATGGAAATTAATTAATATCTCCAAGATTAACTTATACTTGATATGTCAGTTGCTTCATTACTTTAATTACCCTTATCCTTAAAACAAAATTGAACAAAATATTTGGCAAATATTAAGTTCCATGTAACAGCATTTTGATGTCTTTTATTCATCTTTGAAGGTAGGTAACTGCATTGGTTTATGCTATGTTATAATAAAAGAAGGATATTCATAACTTGAACAGAATCTGTACTGCATCACAAGCTGAAACTCCCATCAGTATTTAGGGTAACGACCAGCCTTTTTTTGTCACTAAGCTACAAAAGAATGTTTAATAATACCACCAAAAAACAGATCGAGAGAATAATTGATACTTGCACTTCCTCGCAAGCATACATTCAATGACTATTACCAAAAATAGTTGCTCATCACGATACATACATCACAATATGGATATGTACCCTATTATAAGCCCTGAAATAAATGAGCAGTAATACCTATCCGGCATTTCACTGGGGTAGGAATTGAGGAGTGAACAAAATGAAACAAAACAGAGTACCTTGAGTGGGGGCTTAAAAGCACAATATTTTTTTTGAGCTATCAAACAAAACAAGACCAGAGATGTCAAAAACATGAAGTTGTAAATAATATCTCTATTTTAGTTTGTCTGACATTATCCTTGATATTATGAAGACTTAAATGGCAAACAAGATACCTCCATTTCTAATGGAGGTACATATAACATTATTTAACTTCATTGGCGATACATTTTACTATGCATACTCACAATTAGAAGGGCAAAAGAACACTGCCTGAGTCAACATACTTTACAGATTCTTAAATGCAAAATGCATTAATAAAGAACCAACAAATAAAGTAAGCTTAGCATGTTATCCCTTGCAAGCTAATTTCAAGTAAAATTAATCACCTGTAACACAAACAGAGCAGAGCAGCTTAAGCAGAGCAATTTTCAGTTGAAGATGCACCTGCCTATGTCTTCAACATAAGCAAAATCAACTACAAAAAAAACTTAAAATGCTGTAGTAAACCTTGACTTCTGAAGACAGAATTTTTTCAGATATCTTCTGTGGCTTTGTTTTGTGCCACAGCCCTTTAAGTTTTGTCTTCATAAAGCCCTAACTAGTTGTAATCATTCACAGTCTAATTGTGGACATTTATCTGCTTTTCTTATGCATAGAACATAGCTATTAAAGCTGAATGGTGATGGTGTGAAGTATAGGTTAAATTGGGTGAAATTAAAGCAAATTACTCTGGGATGTGGAACTCTGAAAATAGAAACCGCCAATGATTTGCAACCCTCTTGATGATCAGCTTCACAGAACCCTAAATGACAAGAAAACTTACATATTTTAAAGTTAACTAGATTTTTGTAAAAAATAATATGTATAAATTTATTTAAAATGCAAGCAGACACCATAGCAATAATTATTTTGTTTTACCTGCACCACAGAAATACAAGAATAGGTTTTAATTTCTATTAAAAACACTTGTTTTTATTCTCAAGTTCAGCTGATTTCCAGTAACAGAAAAACAGTTCAGAATATTAGCTGTAGCATTAATTACTTTGAACACAAGGTTATAGTTTATGCACACCATATGCCTGTACAGACACGGGACAGTAAAAGCAGCTGCTTTAGGCTCTCCCGGCTGGTACGGTATTAGGACTCAAATTCATTACTTACCCGTAACAAAAGACTAGCGGCTACATTTCCCCTGCTGAGCCCTAATACTGCACCAGTCAGGGGGGTGCAAAGTTAGACCCCCTCCCCAAAAGTCTGAAATCGCAGTTGAATAGCAGTCCTTTCAATATCAAACATATTGGGAGTATCAAAAAAGGCAAGTCTATTTCTGCACAGGCACACATACAATGAGAGCATGTAGCAGCAATACAGGATTATAAATGACTGCAGTATCAACTTCTTGAGCACACAAAGAATTTATATTTGCATAAAAGTACTTGTCAAGTAGGTACTTCACCGAGTCAGGGATGAGAATTACAACCTCCAGAGGAAAACCTGAAGCGTAGCAATTCACTTAAGGATGTGTAAGTTTGCAGAAGAAACCAGAATTTGGTTCCTAGTGGAAGCAACTTTAACAGAGAAAAGTTGTTACCAAGAAAGTTGTTCCACTGAGCTTAACTATAAAAACCTGCTCCAGAGGCCATATCCTTGGAAACCTGTGACAAATATTAGTGATTTATTTCTGATGTAAAAGGTGTTTACTTGCCATTGCTGTTTCATCCTAGCACCACTGGGATGTAGTCAACACTCCACAGGCAAATCCTTCTACCTGCTGAGATTTGCTATCAACTCGGTCGCACTGGGTAAAGAACATTATTTGAAAGCTGAAGGAATAATCTTTGAGCCCTTCATGCCTCCATTTGCGGAGGCTCACTCTTATTGCCCTTGATCACACATTTGAAATACTATCACTGCTCTGTCCACCAAGTAACGTTTGGGACAAACACATTGCAAGACACTTTGTAAAAGATCACATCATGCAGTAATTTGCATGGATTCATTGTTATAAGACTCTAGGAAAGGCAGCACTCGAAGTAAAACTGTGAGATAGATGTCACACCACACAAATTAAGAGGATTCTATAGGGAAAAACAGACTCTGCTCATATTTTTCCAAAACATGACTGTGTTAATTGGAACAAGGGAAATCTGGAATCTAGCCTAGATCACTGCGAAATTTCCAAAAAACCAAAAAGTCTGAAGAATGCTAATGTTTGATGAGTACTCTTGTCAGCCTGAGCTCAGCAACATTTCATTTCTCTGCGAGTTAAAGTCTTGAAAAGAAAAATACACAGTTACACAGTAACGAGGGAGAGTCTCCCCAGCGTCACCCTCCCTAGTCAGCATTCACACAACAGCATCATCCAAAAAAAAAAAAAAAAAAAAAGACAGCACGCTTGGAAAGGTCCTCCTACAAACCTTTGGACAGCTTCTCATACATCTCTGGGAGCCACATTTCCAGACCTTTCACAGAAGACAATGTTTCTACTCAAGAACAGATCGGAACTCACATATTTGTGATTTGATGTCATCTACAATGTACAAAAACTGGTTCCTAAGAGCACATTCACATTACCTTCACCACCATCACCTCCGTGATACATGTTATGCACTTTTGCTGACTGAAGGTCAGTCTCTTATGACTTCTCTGTATGAATGTGTCAATCTCTACACAGTCAGGCTGAAATGGAACTCCTGGGAGTCACCATAACAAGATCTACTTACTAAGAATTGCATTTTTAAGACAACATCACTAGGCAAGTCACAAACACCAACAAGTTGCCCACAGGGCAACTCTCTTTATCCTCAAATAACCAGATACATATTTTACTTACCCATGGGTAGTTCATTTGGATCAGAGACTGATTTTTACCAGTCATGCAGATATCTAAAAACATTTGAGCCTTCAAGTTCCTGTTGGGGTTGGTACAGCACCGCATAGCGGTTACCATGACTCCTACCGAAGCACTTCGGATCCCTAACACTGCAAAGTCCATGCAGTTCTGCAGTCCTCAACATGTTGGAGTGTTATTACTCTTTGTAACATAATGAATAGAGAATGAACAGTTCATTTCAGCACATAAAATTACAGACCTCCTGGAACCCACGGAGAAAAGTATAAAGAATTACTGAAAAATTATTTCAAATGAAGCAACTTCTCTTCAAAAATGTTTGAAGTAATCTTAAGTTACATAAATACCTAGACAAAACTCAGTAAGGAAAAAATTTCAGCTACAAGAGCTTACTTATCTAAGCAGTTCCCAAATACTCTGAAACTTAAAATTACACTGTTGTTATAATAAAACAAGAGTACTACAGAAGTGTCAAACTTTCATGCAGTGCCTTACAAAATGCTATCAAAAAATTATAGAATTTAACACAGTGGAAAAGGCAACCTGTAGGCAAACAATGACTAGTCTATAAACAGAGTAGCTGCCTTTTTTTTTTTTTTTTTTTTTTTAAGAACAGCATTTATAAGAAGTTGCAAGCTCAATTTATGACAAGCTGACAGAAAACTTTATTCTATGTATTCGAATGTTTACCTTTTGGGGATCTTTGTCTGTACACAACGGAAGGGAAGAGAAGTAAACATAACCTAAGGAAAGGCCAATTAAATTATAGCAAAAATGATGGGTGATGAAGACTTAAGCAAGCAAAAATTGTTTGATCAGTGCCATTAAAAAAAAAAAAAGCAGCAAAACTTTATCATTAAGTTTACTGTATAAAAACTGTATAAAATGCCTTATCATACACCCTTCCTTCTGGACATTCCAGTCCACACTCAGAACATAATACATAATGTAATGTTAAGACAGTTCATCCAGATGTCTCTTTTGTATATCAAATTTAATTTTCAGAGTTGTGCCTACTTCATTTATATTAACAGAATTGAAAACAACAACAAAAAAAATCATTGGCTGGTTCAGAGACTCCTTGTTCTTCATACAGTATTTTTCATATACAGTGACTACTTTTCAACAAAACTAAGCGTATTACTTGTATAGACTTACTTCATGGAAAGTGAAAAACTCACTTTTTTGTACATTATTTCAGAGAAGAAATCCTGAACACTCAAGGATTTGCTTTTCTTCCTAGTAAGCCTTTATTTAAACAACAATTACATTGTGGAACATTTCAGTTCTGCAACTATCTGGCACCATCTAGTAGCCAGTGGCATTGCCTTTACACAATTCCATTAAGAGAACCTATGACAAGAGATGATATTGAACAGATGTGCAGCGAATATAACAAATTTCTCTTACTATCTGAATCTCATATGGTCAAACATATTTTATGTAGAATGAGATAACTCCAGACGGTAATTACTTGTACACTGAGCACATACCTTCTGCCTTTCTTGAAAAACCACATTAATATTTGTGCACTCTTAAGGTGTTGAGGAATTTAAGAGTCGGCTCACCGATTTTAGCAATGTTTGGCAATCATACTGCTCTATGCATGTATATGGCAAGTAGTTTCTGTTCATTTCCTTATGCCATCCTAAAGAGCCTCACTTAAGTTAAAAACTATGAAGGAAAACATACGCTTTGTTTTAATCCTGGACATAGGGAGCGCTACTTATTTTCTGCAGATGTTTAAGCAGAACAGTTGGGAGGCCCGAAAATGGGATAGGAGAAATATCAACATAGAGGCTACTTCGTTATGTTCCCAAGGGGTGAATCGGTAGAAATCTCCCGTTTCCAAACAGTCCTGCTCCTTTAATCTGCAAACAATCACAAATACACAGTCCCACTACTCTGCTCCCTGCAAAATAAATATATAAATGTGATACTTCTGCAACATCTAAACACCACTTTTTAAGCTGAAACAGTTCTTCTCCATTTGCTTCAAATGTCAAACCCATCACAGGAAAAAATGTTGTTTTTAAAAGACTTCCCCAACGAAGCAGTTCATTTCTCTGCCATTTAGCTCACTGTATTTTTACAAGCACCAGGCTGAGCAAACTATGATTGAGAGAAGCCATCTTATGCACATTGCTGTTGTCCCACATCATTCAGAACAAACCTTTTTAGATCGTTAACTACCACAGGAGTGCTGATTACACAGGCACCAGCAATTTCCTAACCAATGACCACCTGAACAATGATGTGTTCAGCTTCTCAGACCCTGAAGCCTTTCAGAGGTGAATCATTTCACAGTTTGGAACTAGATCTCCATAGCAACTTCCCTTTGAGGGTTTTAGAATCACCATCCCGTAATTCTATGATCATCAAGCTCAACCATTCCCAATGGTTCTTTTCACAGCAGATGGAAAAGGAAGCCTTGAAATTTTACAGTCTATTTCAAGCAATTCATCTGGCAGCCTATTAGAATTCAAAATATTTCGACCTTCAATCACAAAGCATGTTATCTGAAGCTGTGGTGATCTCAAGTCAAGACAAGCAGACGTTTTAGTCTAATCATCCATGATGAGAAGAGACTGACAAAAACTCTTAATTCAACCACCATCAAAATGCTTATTTTAACTGCATGAAAGTCTTTCAACAGGCAATGAAAACACACCATGTACCATTTTATCACAACCTTCCATTCAAGTGAAATATGAATTCTGAATATTGGCATGGATCTTTGCACTCCCCGACTGCTTTTGAACAAATATCTGCTTCCTAAAGTCGCTATAAATCCAATCTTATCACATTATTTTCAACAGCTGTCATGAAAAATGATGGAAGCAAACTGCAATTAAACTTCTCACGACTGAGTACAATAATGCTGTAAGTAAGTTACTTATTGATGGATCCAGTTTGTCACAGACACCTTCTAACAAAATCAAATCATCTAAGTTTGAGAAAATAAATACCAATTAAATTATGAAAGCATAGCATCAGTTAAGATCTTGAAATAAAGCTCATTTTGATAATCATAATCAGAGGGAGATTTTTTTTCCCCTCCCTGTTCCCAATTCCCAAACCCAATTCTTTCTGTTGAAAGAAACATTTTCAATCACCTAAATGTTAAATAATCACAAGTGCTATTAGGGATACAGCAGCTTTAAGCCTTTTCACTTATATTTTTTAATCAACCTGAGATTGAAGGCAAATTCAAATGTTTTAAAATCTCAGTTATACTTTATCATCTTAGTAACAGCACTCTGTAAAATTTCTTCCTTTTCCCAAGGACAAAAGATGCTCTTTCCCACCCCCAAATGCAACCCTGTAAGGTTAACTCTAGAAATACCTTTTTCTTGCAACTATATTGTCAACAAAATACAAAGCATCAAAATGCAGTACTGAAAAATCACTAAATACACAGACACAAGATATCTGGTGGCTACAGAATTCCAGAGACTTACAGATTTCCATGTAAAAAATTGCCACCAATAGTATTTAAAAGGATCTGCAGTGAGTTTAGTTGGTAAACAATATATATATTTTTTTAATCACTATTTAATGGCTTGACAGTGAGACTTAAGACAGCAACTATGGCAATAGGTATTACTTTTAAAAATAAGCAGCGTAAGGATCCACCTGTATCAAAGCTCCAGTGATCTATTATAAACAGTAAAATAAAGTCTAACATAGCTGTTAATTTCCCTTACAATATTTGTGGAGGTAAGAACACTTAATGCTATTATTTTCTAAGATGAAAGAAGTGCATATTCAGAGTTCCTAAGCAGTTAGTTAACTGAGACAGCATCCACAATTCCTATCCTTTCTTACAGCACTTAAAATGCCACATTCTACTAGGCTACAGGGAAAAAACTACCAATCAACCCCCAGCTGACCTTACCCTTCTATGTACTGATATTGTTTGGCCATACTGCTACTCTACTGTGACTCTTCAAGAGAAAAATTAAAACACAAAAACAAACCAATAAGATGATGTTAAATACAATAACTTATTAACAAGTGGTTTATTTAGAGCCAGTATCTTTTGAGAAGTTTTGAAAACATTTCTTTAAAAAAAATGACGAAAATCTTTGGGGAAAGAACAGGCACAGTACAGGATTTCTCTTCATACACACACTGCAGGATTTTCAAAGCTAGTTCATGATCCGCATTATACAGCTTCCGACACTGAAGTTCTTGAAGAACTGAAGGGATGTTAATATAAGGACAAAATTTAACTAGGAATAAAGCTAAAATTTCAGATATAGAGAAAAAATGAAGCTATACATCAGCTAAAATTTTAAGTTGTTTATTTCTGTGTACAATTAACTGAAACAACTACTGATTCTATTCTAGCAATGTGAGAAAGAAACGAGGGAAAAGAGCTCTTGAGTATTTAAAACCTCTGCCTGCAAAGACCAGAGATTAAAGCACGTGAACAATATTAAAATTCATAGTGGTTTTCAGTGTTAGATCAGTTGTATCAGTGGCTAATGTAAGAATTATTTTAAATAACTTCCTACGGGAGATAAAGTGGTTATGGAATAAATATAACAATATCAAAAATTCTGCTCAAAAAAAGTTTTTTAACTTTTTCATTTTAATATGTAAAAAACCTCAAATTTACGTTATCAGAAGCTTTAAGCCATCTATAAAGTTTTGGTATTTTTAATAATAACTGTTGAATAAACATCACAATCTTTAAGTACAAGCTTCAGTGTTCTATCAGAAATTGAATGTAAAGTCACCTAGGGATACTAAGTTATTTAAAAATTTGCTAATTAAAAAGTACAGCTATCACTGCAACATTACTCAGATGCACAGTCAAAGGTACACGTATGTAATTTATCTACTTGTAACATACCTATTACTAAACGTAATTTAACAGGAGCATTTTAAAAAAATTCTTAAGTGATAGTAAATGATAAGTATCTTGGATTGTACAATTAGACTGTCAGAAAAGGATGCCTATTAGTAATACACACATAAATCAACCAAGAGTTACATCTTTACAATCTTTTTTATGATTATGCACAATTATGATTCAAAGTATTTTACCAGATATTTCTCGTAAACAGTAATTTTAAAATTGAGGAGGCGATCCTTAAAATTGTCTACAAATACTCAAGAATGAGGCTGCATTTCCAGCTATTCCTCCTCCCAATATCCCTACAGCCATATCTGAAAAACCTCACCTTAAGCATAGTAGTTACATATTAGCTCACCATTTAACAATCTAGGATAACCTTAAGTTTATTTCATAACATATAATCAAGCAACATACGGTAATTAAAGCACACCGAAAACAGCAGTTACTAGCTAATTAACATTACAGAAACACTTTTCTTAATGATAGAAAAAGACAAAGATGTTATAAAGTACAGTAGCATAAGAAACAGTTTGCTACAAACCTTTTTGCTGGCAGTGTTAAAAACCTCAACTAAGCGATTTGAAATTGCGGTATTTTGCCAAATAAAAATGTCCAGCTAAGGGATGCATGGTTAGGGAAGTGGTTTAGGGACCACCTTTTCACCATACAGTTCACGTAGGACAAGCACCGCTACTGCAGACCGCTGCGCCCCTAAGCAGGGCTCGGCATTTGCAAACATCCAACCTCTTACATTATATCCTCATTTATGCAGAGGTTCAGTTCAACAAGAACTTCTGCTATTATCGTGGCAAAGAGACACATTCAGCCGCCGGCACACGCTAGGCTCCTGGCAGGCCAAGCAGCGGAGCACAGGCCTAGCTGTAGCCATGCCGCCATGGGCCTCAGCGAGGAGACAGCTGCCAAGACACATGCCGTGTCCTCCTAAGTGCTCTGCTTGGCAGCATCACCTCAGCTGCACACTTTGTCAGATAATTGTTTTATGTTTTGCTGTTAAATTACAATTCAAAAACAGCAGCAATTCCCTTTCCACGCTCTTTTTAAACCCAACTTCTGTTTATTACATCCTAGTTCATAGCACATATTAATAGTAGCACCTAAAGAAACCTAAAAATGCATGCATCGATACTTTGACATGAAAATCCCCTCTGATTTTTAACCCTCTATTTGTATCCTACCACTATTCACCTGTTTCTGTATGTACTTCTCCCATTATTTTTCTTTTTTATTTAACATTAAAATTTTTCAAATTACAGGATATATAAAGGTGCATTAACTTCCACCATAACTTCACGATTACTAAATGGGTATACGTTGAACCGTGAATTCGTTGATGGTTAGTAATAAAAGGGTCAGGCATTCCATAAAGTTTGGCACACAGCCATAGCTATCTGGGGGCTTTCAGACCAGAGCAGGACAGCACACAAGCCCCAACACACAGCCACCACCCAACAGATGGCAGAGCACCCATCTCACCAGCATTCCTAACAGCTATAAGCTGGCAACAGTATGCACATCCATCTAGAGGTTTTTGTTTTGAAATCCGAAAGATGTGCTTACATAAAGGATTGCTCAAAATTCTTAAGGTCTGCAGGCCTCTACATGCGAATGTCACACCTGTATAGTGCAACAATAAAGTTAGGCAAGCCAACAGAAATCACCCTTTTGCACAGGGAAGCATGTATCTGAAAACACCGCCTACCCTATTGAAAAAACATCCCCTACCAATTTTTTATTTTTATTTTTATTTTTATTTTTTTTAATTGAACAGGCTATGATATAAATTCTTAAACTCAGTCAGAAAAAGCTCTGAAAAATACTTGCTTGGTTGCTAGCTTCAGCATGCAGCATCTTTCATTCAAGGTCTGGTTTGATACTGATTTTATACTCTTGATAAAATAAACCTAAAAATCACCTAAGAGAGAATTTTCATTCTGCCTATCCTGTAACAATCTGGCTTTCAAAGAAATTCTCCAAAAGATCTCCACACTGATCACCACACTCAAAACTTCTAGCAGTCCTTTCTTATTATTCTACAATTTCAAGCATGTCCTTTTTCATCAACACTTATATCTATACTAAAATCTTCATCCAATTACTTTAACAAGATTCCTTGCTTTTTTTTTTTTTTTCTTCAAAAGCTAAATGCTATCACACACCATTTAGTTTGGACGTGGGCAACATATACTATTACTTTAGGGTTTCTCGCTCGTAGACTCTCTAAACAGAAACTGCTGAATTACAACACTGATTTTTCTTCACATTAGATGAAAACAAGCTGACAAAAGCAAACAAATGTCAAAGGATATGAGGAAGGTTCAATGGAGGAAGGCATACACAACACTTAAAAACACGCACAGCTACCTCTGACACTACTGCTACAGGCAGCCCCAGCACTCTGAGTCAAACACCACTGCCAGCTCATGGGTTTCATGCCCCTCATTGCCTGCACTCTTAACCACCGCAAAGAGGGCTGTAAGGAGTCAGCCACAGGACCTAGCAGACTCTGCATCACCACTCCACTTCACCTGATAAATAGAAGAACCCAATTTTCCAGTAACCTTATGATTTCTAATCAGTTTAACTTTGTTATGAAGATGTACCCCACTGTTCACTTTTTTTCCTTGATTTCCAACCCTGACCAAGAATACCATATATATAATTTTACATAATGAAACGCTCTAACCTGAATTTGATTGGGAGTAAAAAACATTTAGTATCATCTAATACAGTGTAATACAAAAAGCAAATGTTATCCATCTCAAATTCTTTCACTTTCGTTTGGCAGGAAAACCCTGATGTTCAGAGCTTACAAAAATCTCACAGAGAAACTTCAAGAAAGTTAGAAATCCACTACAGGAGACTTTCCCACTTAAAAAAGGAAGGGGAGAAGTATAGTTGCTGCAATGGTATGAAAAGAGGCCACATTTCATCACCAACAAGCTAGTGTTTACTCAACACTGATTTTTCAAGTACTTTGTTTCTATGAAATCATTTTCTGAAGCTTTAAGAGATGCTCTCTGCAGAAGACAGGAACTCCCTGAGAGCTATAAGACTGTTAAGCTTCTATTCCATCCTTTATTTAATAGTACACACAAACATAAACTCCTTTGTTTTAGAGAATCCAATAGGCAGTACAGCTAAGAAAAAGCAGGTTGAGTGAACCAAAGATAGATTACTTTTGATGGATGGGCTTTTAATTCTGATAAAAAAAAATCAGATCCCTGATAACAAGATAATTTTCTTTGTGGTTTGTCAATTATTAACCTTAAAAATGTTTTCTGAGTTACTAAAATGGTCTGTTTCTTCACAATGTGCTTTCAGTTACTGACTTTCAGCTCTCAGCACTATTTGGTTGGTAATATTATGTATAATATCCCCTCCTAGGAGGGGCCTTTAGTGCTATTTACATTCCAGGGAAATGCTGCCTCGCTCCCCATCTGCATTCCCTCTCACGCTGACATGCACATGTCCTGCTTCCTTGTCTGCTCACTCCATCACGATATCAAAACTGGGGGCATACTGTACATATGTACATATGAGACTGATTTATGCATTCTAACTGCATCACAGGAGTAATTTTTTCCTTACCAAAGGATTCCAAAAGGCACTTTCTTTTTTAAACATGCTGAATATTTCATTCTAGTTACACGGAAATATTTCCATGCAGCGCTCGTATAATGCAGAAATAATGAACTTCTACATAATTACACTCATTCTAAAACAAAAAACAGCCATTTTTTCCAAAAGCTAAGCTTAAAACAGAAAAAAAGAAAAAAAAAACTGCACTAGTTTTCAAGTGAGATGAGAAGTTTTTCTGTGTTAAACTGGGGATCAACATATTAAATTCCACCAAATTTAACATTCCAGTTTCCCATAGCTGTAGTAGTCCAAAAGAAACCTTTCCAAGCAAAGAAGTTTTTATGTCTCTAACCAAGTTTGCAAACAAACTGTCACATTTTTCTTACTCTAGTACAAAATATTAGCACCACTCTAGGAAATCACGCTGCTGATGTACAGAATCCTGGCCAGGCCCCACTGACTGTCACCATGCTCCTGGACTGGACTGATTCCCCTCATTCAACACAGAGCAAGAACACTTCCTTCTACAATAAGCCTATAGATAGCTTTGAAATATTTCTGTCTGCACAGCCTGTCAGGAAGATTAGAAGAATGATGCACCTATCTTCTGAAATGTCTGGCAGAAGGTTTCACTAAAACCAAATTATTACATAATTCTGGATGTTCTTTCCTTGTGTTAATAACTAAAACCCCGCTGAGGCTTAGCAAGCAAGATGCTTGACAAGCTGCCTGGCAGACTGGGCTGGAGGGGCACCTGCACCCGACTACGCTCTCACGTTGTCCCTTCCAGCTCCTATGAATAACAGTGAGACGTTAAAAGCTTCTGTATAAAAGAAAATATGTACACGTAACAAATGTCTCCAATTATTTACTCACTGAATGCAATTGCATGCCATTAATACTCAAAACCACTCAGAGTGAAAAGATGCAGGGAAGAAAAACAATTTTATTTAAGCAAGCATAGTGGTGTTATTTTGTTTCAGTACAGGACAAATCAACTACCAGGAAACGCTCTCCCTTTTCACACAAGAAGTGTATTTGTAAGTGATCAATTAAATTACTCCTTTTCCAAGGCACAGGTACTGATGTCATTCAGTACTCAACAAGGGAAAGGGGAGGTTGTTTGTTTTTTGTTTTTATAAATGCAATACTGATTAGTTTAGGATCAGACCTAGCCATCTTTATTCACACTGAGCAGAACTTGACTGCAATTCACTGAATTTTAATCACAAATATCGTATGACAAAATAAAAGAATCACATCCTTGGAAAGGACATGAGAGTACTTTAAAAAGTCACTTTTGTTCTCTCCTCATGCTTGCTTAAACATATATTCCAAGAACAACATCATGAGGAAAACGTAAGAAAAGATCAAAGTATAAATCAGTTATTTAGCTAGCTAGTAGCTTACAATGAAGATGCAAGAAATATCATCTCAGCAAAATTATTGTTAATGGTTTATCAGTTTAACCATAACGGTGAAATGCAAACGTTAAAATAATCACATCCATATCAGAGCCACCAATTGGGAAAAGAAAACCTATTACAGTATAGTTGCTCAGCAAGGCTTTAGGTTTTGTTTACGACCTTCTCATGCCCCATCACGGCAGAGTTAATACTAGAACAGTCTCCTAACTGTTCTCAACTGTAAGCTACTTTCATTTTTATTTGTAGATAGAGGGATTATCTGAATTACCATTGCATATCTCTCCTCCTTCCCTCAGTGAAATCTTTAACTAGTAAAACAAGAAGCCTGCCCAAATTGTGCCATCTTGTTTTAAGAAATTCAAGCATCAAGTCTCAGCGACTTTTTCTCAGTTGTAACCAGTGCAGTCATACAGACTCCTTGCCCCAGCAGAGCCACACAGTTAATGCATTCTGGCCCCTCTAACTCACATCTATTTCACTTCAGCAGCAGCACATGAAGGAGAAAGTTTGAGAAAAAGAATGGAGCCCCCTAGAGCAGGCACTCCTTCACCTGCAGTGAGTACTGCTCAGAAGGGCAAGTTAGGACATAATGCAAAAGGGAAAGCTGAGCTTCAAGTTACTCTTTGTACGCCCTGCCTCAGTTCCTCCAGCCTCAGGAGGAGGAACAAAGGCAGCCCCAGGACTAGCCAGCAGCCAGCAGGGAGTCACAGAGCAGCAAGAAGGGGCCGAGTAGCCAAAGCCCTGCCACACACCTCATGCTCCTCCTGGCACAGCCTGAGCACAGCCAGTCACTTCTACACACACATTACTTGGCACTTATGCAGTTGTCTTGCATTCCCTACAGAAAATAAAACACTTTTACTTCAAAACCTGTAATGGTAGACATTTGTTATAACCTGATTGTTTCACATGGGTACCATGACTTGGATTTAAATTAAGTGTACAGGAAATGTAAAGAGATGCTATTCCCTTACTAAGGGTACACAGAACAAGACAGGCATATTAGAAAAACTAGCATATAAAAATCTACACTAATTTCACCCAACTATTAAATAACACAAAAAAATTACAATATAATTTTAAAAAAATATTCCTTACTTGAGACTGCAGACCTTGAGGAGGACACAGTACCTTCCCCACGTATCTCTACAGCACTGAATATCTGCTTCACCACAAGGAAAACACCTTAAAATGAGGAAATGATAACCTAGACATACACAAATTCTTCCTCTTTAGTTCTAGGTGCAAAGACATGTAAACAAAAAAATACAGAGGAGCAGATGTCACAGATGAGGTATCTTCAATGGAAGGTCATTTAGTAGTTATCTACAGCCATTAGTACAGTGGGGTCACAATTGGAAAAAAGTGTATTATCAAAATTGAAGTTTGATTTGGGGTTTTGTTTTAAAGCACGAAAATGATAACTCTCTATTAATAGCTCTATTAATGACAAAAACTGTTCCTATGGAACTAAACATCTCCTGCAGTCCAGATCACTTTACTGCAAGACTTCTCTATGTCGCAATATCATTATGTGCCATTAATTTGCTATCTAAAAAAAATATATATATATATACTGAAGACTAATACGTATTTATATCTACTTGTTTAGAAAAAAATAAAAGCACGAGACAAGCCTTCCACAATGGAGAAGAGAAAGGGAATGGAGATGGTGGCAGACAAGAACAGGACACAAAAAAACACCTTTTCCAAAGATTGTTCAAGGCGAAAGGGACACGTCATGTTAAACAGTAGTCAATAGCTGCATTCAATCAGTAAACAAATTCAACTCTATGAAAAAAGAACTACATCACCATTTAGTGGTTGCAATTTAGATTATTCTAGCGTGTAATACTTTAATTGTATAAAACAAAGCTGATGTCACAAACACAAAAGAACTTCTTGCAAAGCAAGCACCACAAGTAATTTCCATGCTGCCACTGATGGCTGACAAGTGATGAGCACTTTGTTTGAATTTATGTACTTCTGCATCTAAGGCAACAGGTGGCTTATAAAAAGAAAACAGAGCTGTTTTTAACTCTTCTTTAGCAACATTTTTATTATATGTTTTACCATAATGACTAAACATAATTGCTACAAATAAAAGCTCAACATACTAACTACAAAGATGAATCATGTCTTGGGAAAAATTATTTATTATTGTGATAAAGCCAAAAAGTGAGCTAAGGCTAGATCTTGGGCATTCTGCATGCACTCAGAATGTTCTCTAACTGCACAAAGCACTCGGTATTTAAGCAGTACTCTGTTACATATAAATTACATCAATTTAACATAAGACTATTTTTTTTTTCCCCATTTCAAACAGTAGTGGAATATTGCAAAGCAGTTGAAGGAAATTCTTTATTTTCAAGTCTCTAAACCAACAGACACAGCCATGTGCTTCAGCTCTTGCTTGCTGCAGTTCTGGACTAAGAGAAGCACTACAGAAACATGCTATTTTTTTTTTCCTCTAAACTTGGCATAGTCCAATAAAGTTTTATTTTCTTTCTGCACACAAATTGATGTTAAAAAAATAATTACAACACCCACAGTGTGTAATGCACGATAAACTTCTCACTTGAATTTAAGCACAAAAGAATTCCAAACAAAAAGACACTATAAGCACACAGTTAATTCAGATTAGAATATAGGTGGAGTGGTATTGACTGGCTCAGCTATGTTAGAAAATTCTGAAAGACAAATTGAGAAGGCGAAAAATGCAATAAGCAAGCTGAAACAATCTTTCTAGTCTGCCTTGTAATTAAACTGTGAAATAAGCGCCTGCTTATCATTAAAACATTTAAGTGTTTTAGATAGATTAAATGCACATACCAAGATATTAGACTTCTCCTCTGCATGGCAATTTTGCCATACCATCCCTAACAATTAAAAAACATGACACATCAATATTTCTATCTTGCACACAAAATATACATATACACAATTTCCATAGTGATGTTCACTGGATCCATCTTTCTGTGCTGCAACACTTCAGAGCTCACCCTGGAGCTTCACGCTGGCTATCTTCCCATATCTCCCCAAAAGCAAGCAGCCCCTTCCAGGTAGTGCACATTCTTCTTGCTATGCCCTTCCTCAGTTTGCAACACACTTGACTTTCACGCACTTGACTTCTCATTCCTACTGCTATTTATTTTTCAGACATTAATTTTCACACCAAAGCCTGGCGCATAAAAATATTTAGTAAGCCTCAAGGAACTGCGATCTCATCAACAGCTATCTCAGTAAGTACTAAAATACAAACCTATGGTCAAACATTTTTTATAACTAGAACTGAGTTTGAGGTATATGAGCTTATCTGCCATTGTCATTATTGAAAGAAAAACCTGCCTGACAGTGTTTTGAGTTCTTTGGGGGAGAAGTGAGAGACAAGGGAGTAGCAGCATATGGCTGGGGAAAAAAAAAAAAAGGAAGATGGGTAGTGGTTGATTTCCTCAAGAAAGTTTTTAAACTACTTTCCATAAGGATTAAATTAACCATGTAATGCTTGAATTCTCAGAAAATAAATTCCATACCTAAGGATAAACAAGGAGGTTCTGAAAATCTTGTACAAATACTGAAGCTTTACTTACTTACTTACTTTAACTGCAAAACTCAAACTAACAACTAAAAGTAACGTTTCTGACGTATTCCACAACAACAGATGGTCACCTGTGGGTTATTATTTTAATGCATTTGTTAATTGCCTGCAAGCAGTGAGACTTCAGGTTGTTATCTGAGGCTAGAGAATCCCCTTGGCATCAATATGAAAACAATAGCTTTCAAAGCTGCTCAAGCAACTGCTGCCAACATAATCATCCAACACTTAAATCCAGCTCATTGTGTTCTTCCACACAGGATTACAGGATAAAAAAATAAATTCTGAAATAAAAATCTATTCTGAAATACACTACGAAATAATTGCAGGAAACCTGACACTTTGGAAGTTCCAAAGCAGGGAGAAATCAAATCACAAAAATCTGTTGATATGCCATAGAGAAATGATTAATTAAAAAAAAAAAAAAATCACTTATAAACCCAAGAAGAAAAGTAAGGCTTGCAGCCCTGAACTTCAGCTTCAGGACAGCCAACTTTGAACTCTCCAAGAACCTACTTGGAGGTATCCTATGGGTTAAGAGCATTGGAAGGTAGGGGGCCCAAGAGAGTTGGTTGACATTCGAGCACCACTTTTTCAAGCTCAGATGAGTGCTTTCCTAAGAGTACAACGCCAGACAGGAGACCTGCATGGATGAACAAGGAGCTCATGGAAAAACTCAAATGGAAGAAGAAAGTCTATGGAATGTGGAAAAAGGGTCTGGCTACTTGGGAGGAGTACAGGAACAGGCACGCAGCAATACAACAAAGACGGCTGAAGCCGACTTGGAATTAAACCTGGCGAGTGAGGTCAAGGACAATAAAAAAATTATTTAAGTATGTCAGCAGCAAAAGGAAGACTAGAGAAAATGTGGGTCTGTTGCTGAATGAACTGAGTGCCCTGGTAATGGAGGACACAGAGAAGGCAGAGTTACTCAACTCCTCCTTTGCTTCAATCTTTACTGCTAGCACTGCCCCTTAAGAATCCCAGACCCTGGAGATGTGAGAAAGAGCCCAGAGAAAGCTTAATGCTTCAGGGAAATAAAATGAGAAGAAAAAAAAAAAAAACCAAACTATGCAATTTGTATCAGAGATTTCCTATAGTTGACTTCTTAGGGGCATTTTTTCAACTCATCGAATGAGCCTAATCCTTCCTCAGCCAGAACAGCATGATTGTTTGAGTCACACTTTAAACCTGATTAGAAAAGTGATCTGTTTTTAAAATAACCCAGTAAAAAGAATACGGTTATTTTTTAAAACAAAACTGGTTCCAAAGCCATTTTTCTGTGTGGTTCTACAATCAGTTCCATCAGCACACACGAAAGTGGCAGCATATAGATGAGAAAAGATATTTGAATATGGAGCTGCAAATGCTACCAAAAGACAGACTTAGCACGCTGTGTGAGTTAGGCACAAAGTATGAACTAGGGTAGGGAGGGCACCCGTTTTTCTGGAAGTGGCATTTTGGTCATTGTGGGAACCGGGATTGCTCCAATAAATGGCAATTCTGAAAGAAAACTTAAGCAAAGGTTTTTCTGTCAGCTTATTAAACAGTCTCAGACTAAAAAAAAGGCTGCATACAAACTGGATTACTGTGCAGAGATTTTGTTTAGATATACACCTCTTAGGGCTTTTCTTTTGGTAAGGGTAAATATGTTGTTTGGCTTTCTAATATGCAATAATTGCTGTCAGTGACTTTCAAGCACTCACAGAACCACAGCAAAGAAAAAGGAAGCATAAAATTGACATTACGCAGGACCACAGACAGATTTGCCTAACTGTATTTTAATTAAGATTTGCAATTACACATCCCAACTAAGTCAGAAGCCCCATTTTAGGGCTAAGATACATAATTCCTAGTCAGAATAATAATTAAGTCCAGTTATTTCCTGGGCTTCTTTTTGAGGATTTTTTTCCCCACCACTCAGTTCAAAGCAGTCTCACAGATCCACACTAGGGAAACACTGCTTGACTTCACCTACATAAAGATACATTAGCAGGAAGAAATAGAGGTGAGTAGGTTGGAGAAGTCCAAAAACATTTATGTGCACAAGTGCAGCTGCAGATAACAGAACACGTGCACAATAGCACTGCAGGTAATACACCACGTATTGGGTATACCAACAAGTACAGACTACTCAGAGAAATTAATTCTTTTTTTTGAGGACAAGATGATATAGCAAAACATGAACTGTACTCACAGCAACTTGTAAGCATAAATCTTATTTAAATGTAAATAAAATGAAGCTAAGTCCATGATGTGCACATATTTGTTTTAAGAATATGAACTGAACACGAGCCCATGACAGGGCAAAGTTCTTTTAAGTAAAACATAATGGTCCAGCCCAAGACAATGTTCACAGTGCTCACCACTGCCCATCTTCACAAGTACTTCAAACATATTTTCTGTCTTCTTCAGCTAGATTACTGTTGTTCCAGAATTTTTTCTTGCTTAAAAATCTTAGATTTTAGCACTAATTTCAGGACAGGAAGATAAAAGAACCCTCAAGGCACAAAAAACTACACTGCTTGTACATCTATAGTAGGTGCTGATACATTAGTTTCCCCCACCTGGAGGCCACCGATCCCACAAATGACGCAGTATGGTCACTTTTGCAATTGCTCCTTGTCTGCTTACTGTGAAGCCACCTAATTTCACAGCAGCCTCAGCAATAACTAAACTAGCTCATTTGATATTGGCACACTTGCATACTCCCTAGCCATAGTGACAAGGTATAGTGATGACCCACGAGCACAAAAATGTAACTGCTTCTGCTCTTTCCAGAGCAAACGTCCTCAGGTAGATTAGGGAATATGGCCATGCTTTCCTTCTGGGAAGTCTACGGATGAATTAGGAAACAAGAAGTGCTTCCAAGAATTAAATGCAAAGTTCTAATGAAAACTTCACTTGTTAAAACAAAAAAAGACAAGCAGCTTTTTTTGAGAAAGCAACTTCCTGGATGTGAAACTACAACATGCTCAGTCTACAGACTACTCATCTTTATCATACAATTGCTGTACCTAACAAAGTGATGCTTATCAACATCCAGTTAGTTGTCTATTTCCAAATTCTTGCAAGGAATTCTTGGTTTTACCTTTTCTAGTGTGACATTCCTCCACCCAAAGAAAAACAGGTTTTCACATTTTGTAGCATAGCAAGAAGTAAAAAAAAAAAAAATTAAAAAATACTGCAGGACTGCTACCTTCAAGCTTTCAAGAAAGCTTGAAGCAAAGAAATAACTTACAAGATGTTAAACTATATGTAAAGCCAAGATATCTTACCCCAACAACAACAACATCCAATTAAGGAGGCAAACATTTGAGTGTGTTTAGGTGACTGTTTTTGAATACACTGTCATATCCTGATAATTTCTTTAAGATATTACAGAGAAAAATGTCTCACCTGTATTGCCTAAATAGCAATTACACACAGCTATATGACACACAGATCTATAACAAAAGTAGTCACAGGTCAAATAATAGCAATGACTCAGTGAAGACAACCTGTCTGGTCTTTATTCTCAGGGGAGGGAGGGGTTTACTCGTCAAGTACTTTATGACTCACAGCACAGTATATTAGAAATTTTTCTACGTATTCTTTAGAATTGAGAAATTGTCCTTGTAGCTCAGTATGTAGCTCTCCTGCTTCTGGCCTATAAGGTCATAGCTTTAAGTCCCTGCTGAGGAAATTTAACAAGTTCCATCTATAAATAGAACGGCATTAGATGCTACTACTCCAACAAGAGTGGTGGCCTTTAGATAAGAAATTTTTATGTTTTCATAAAAACATCATGTTCTGATGAGAAAAAGACATTGGACACAGAGAAACAATGAATTAGGCTAAAGATGAATGGCAAAGTAGGTTCCAAAATCCTTTGTAACTTCAATTACCATCAGACTTACAATTCTAGCATTAACAAACTGCAATAAAGACTAGAGAAGAACTTAAGCAGAATAAATTTCCTTTTCAATGAGCATAAGTAATTAACTAAATCTGCAGAACTTATCATACCTGAGACTGAAAAGAAGCCCCCTACGTACATCACATTCAAAATTTAACTTGGAACAGCAAAAGGGAACCTCAGTGCAAAAGAAACTTTGGATTTCTTGAAAAGTAACATAAACATTTGAACGTTGACAGCTCCCATTCTATTTCTGAAAAAAGAAAATCTCTCTCTCTCTCTCTCTCTCAGAGACATTTGTTTAATTATCACAGATTAAAAGGATGCTACTCAGCAATACAACATTTTTGCTCCCTACACTCAGGCTTATGCAGCTCTTAAAGAACAACCACTAGTGCCGAAGTTTAAGAATAAAGAGTATTCAAACCCTCACCTGAGTTTGTTTCTGCATTAAACCATAGCTACCTGAGCTTAGAGCTTACAGCTCAGGTGTCATGTTCATTCAGCCTGGTGACCCATTATTCATCAAAGACAAAGGATAAGTCATTAGAGTGCTGACAATTTTCCAGCACCTTTTCCACAGCCCTCACTCATGTGCCCAGAAAAGGAGGCACATTCTTCTATGGAAGATAAAGCAGATGAACATACTGCAAACAGTTCGAAGGTACAAAACGTGAATTTTATACATATTTGTTCACCAAAAGGTGAACAAATTAATTTTATTTGCCTAAGTAAAAGCCCTGGGAAATTTAAAAGCAGTTTTCCACAGCTGGCCATACTGCAGGATCAATAGGGTTACACAGGCCAGATGTGGTTGTTACCCACGTGCTCCAGTTCTGCTTGCTGATACAGAACCACAGTAAGGTAGAGAGTAGAAATCAAGCACTCCTGCTCATATCATCCATACAAAAAAAAAAAAAAAAAAAAAACGCATCACAAACAGTTTATTTTTATGTGAGAAAGAACTAATGATAAGCAAGCTTGTACACATCAGTATAAAAGGAACCTCGAAAGCATTAAGAGCTGTACAAGGCTGCTTAACATTCAGAATACTCAATACTTGACTGAGAGTGGTAGCAAGGACACAACTGACACCTGCTATTTCCTTACTGAAGTATCAGCTAAGGGCAACTCTTAAATTTGCACTTCTAGTACGGTTGCCATTTTTAATCCACCATCCAAAGTCATTTTCTTTTCTGCAAGTACCTGGGACAGATCTGCTGTAAAAGGTTAAAACAGTTAGGGCCATATAAACAGGGAAGAAACAATATGACAGCCCTCCCCAGCCTGCCTCATGCCAACATGAAAACATTCCCACTGCAATTAAAACTATAAATCCACCTGAAACTTGGGCAACAGAACCACTTCATTCCAAACAATGAAACTCAACAAATGGAACAGGCCTTAACCAGTCTAGAGCATACACCAGGTTATTTTGGTAATAATGCTGTACATGCTATTATCCAGGACAGGAAAAAAATTAAAATTAAACTCCCCATTCATTCAGCCAATAATAAGTGAGTAAAGCATGCTTGAACAAAGGTTATCATTCTTAGATTCAGCCAGAAATAAAAAATACTCCTTTTCCCCCCAGATAACCTCTGAAATTAGAATAGAAGTATTGAGATCCAGTTGTTTACCTCAAAGTAAGTCCATTTCAGTTTGTGCACCTCAATAGGAAAAAAAGCTACAGGAAATATCAAACAAAAAAATATACAGCACTCCTCTTGATGCCTTATTTGCTCAGCTAAGAGAATCCCCTTCGTACTGTTGCTTATCGCACAAAAATACAGCACGCTGCCTTCTTTCACTTATCCTATTGCTCTACCTCCTGTTTGTTGCTGCTTCATTGTAGGTAAAGTGAAGTTAAAGCATGAAAACATTGTTTTCCTTGGTTTAAACAAACACTATGTCGCAGTGAAAGTAACAGTGTATCCAGGATATGGAAGTTTGAAGACAGAAAACCCAGGAGCATTTCACGGCCCGAGGGTACTGCATTGAAACGAAGTAAGAAAACTAAAGAATTAGAGAAATCTCTTTTCACCTCAGCTTTACGCTACGCAAGAGACAAGGCAGGCAAACACCATACACAACTTCCACAGTTTCAACAGAAAGGTAATTATACTTATTGCTGAGGGTGTCAGAGCTGCAGCTGTCAAACCTTGCGGTGGACGAAGTGATACGCAACCACCTGCCTTGGAAACCTTCGGGTAGCTCAGGGGAAACGCCAGGGAATCCTGTCACGGGAGCTAGCAGCTACAGACAGACCTCTTGTCTTAAGGAAAGTAAAAATCAATATATCCCCAGTGAATACAGAAAAACAGGACCGAAACCATTACCCTAGGACTTCAGTGAGATGCCTGAAGTTTGTCTCACTACATTACCTGTTATGCAACTAAACTAAAAGGAACAGAAATTCAGTGCAAAGGACAATCCTCCTGAATGGGGTTCATCAACACAAAAGATAAAACGAGTCTAGTGAGATCTGCATAAAAAGCTATTTATAAACATGGGATATCTGTTTTTTCTTTTTAGGATTAACACGTTTTTCCACGCAATGAAAGTTATGTTTGCTACAAATTCAAGCACACACAAAAAGTCATATCTCAAAATACCTGCAAAGTAAGAGATGCTTAATCAAAGAAATATGGCAATCATACAGGAACTTTAGCAATATAACTCTTTCAAAGCCCATTTGTCTAGAGTAAACCTGCTGTCTGGAAAAAGCAAAACAATACTCAAAGAAAATTATTTTTCCACTAATCCTGTTCTGATGGTGTCCGATAATATAAATCCAATCTTTTGAGAAGTTAATGAGCCTTTTTTTCCCAGAAAATTTTTTTTTCTGCCTCTCCTCTCACTGCCCTCCCCAACTGCATTTCAGATCGGCAGCCACGTCACACCTACTTACTTACTTTTTTGGAGAAATTAGATGATTACACTGATAATGGCCATTAAGTTCCATAAAACCAAACCCATGTGGGCTACCAAACTTTTCAATTTCAGGATGATGTGCCCACCAGTTTGCCTAACAAGTCTTTCTTCAAAATCCGCATACCTGAATATATCGAGGACCCCACAACAACCCACTTTTGACCTTCTGCCTGCCATGCAAAGAGAAGAAAAGACCAATTCATGGACAGGCTCTGCTGCACATGCTAGCCATTAACGCCTGCAGCGGTGATGCATGACAACAGGATAAGGATTGGGAGCAACAGTTTCAGTTCTCTGACGTGAAAATTTGTTCCAGATCAACTCAAAGCACAAGTGAAGACAAACACTAAATTTTTCACGCTTTGAAAAGTGACGACCTAAAAATTTCTTCCTATTTTTAAGTGATCTCCCTGTTGATGACAAGTCTGTACTGATTTTTACCTGACAATGCCATGCAAGAGCCCAGCAGCTTTTTAGTCAGTTCTGCTTATTTCCCCAGATCACTTCTTAGTGCATCTCTCCCCAAGAGCATTTCTGTTGCCACCATTTTTCAATCTTCAGTAACACCTACTTCCCATCTTGCTGGCACACAAAGCCTCACCTACCAGTCCACAGCTTCTCCCTGTAACAGAAGCAATCTGTTTGGATTGCTGTCAAGTCATCTTCTGCACTGCTATAGAAATCCAGTGCCTATGAGCTGTGCTCAGAACTAATGGCCACTCCCAGGCACTGGTTTCTTAAGGCAGCTTAAGGTCCATTAAGAATTTGGACTGAGCTCTGATAAAAGGCAACAAAGAAGCTTCATCCTCTCAGGACCTGTAAAGTTTAAGGATTCAGAAAAACAGTTTGTGTGGTCTCTAAAATCTGACAGAAATAGTGCATGCACCAGATGTGCCACAGACTTGTAAGAAAGAATTTTTAGATTGGAAATAATTTTGAAAGGTGGCTGAGTGTAAAAAGCATTTCAACATATAGAAAAAGTTTATACATTTTTATACTTTGACACAGTATGTAAAAAACTCGTCTGAGATACAAATTTTAACAAGAGTTTGTGTTACATAAACCGTAGATATTTGTTTTTAATTTGCTAGAGAGGCTACTCATAGCTTTCAGTGTCATATCTTTACTTTTACAGTTCTGCAGGAAAAAGAAAGCAGAAATAATGCAGTTTTTTGGAAGGAAAAAAAAGCATATTAAAAAAGTTGTATAGTTGTATGTGTCTTAATTAGACTACTTTGCATTAGTTTTTGGTTGTTTTTTTGTTTTTACTTACTAGCTCTATTAACAACTCCAAATGACACTTAGAAAGATCTTTGTGCTTACTGGGCAATGAAGAGAAATTTTACAACACCTCATGACTAACTTGCATTCTGGCTACAGCATGTCTAGCAAGAGCAGAGGAAAAGGAAGACTAAGATTTTGAAAAAAGAAAAAGGAAAAAGCAGTATTTAACAAACAATTCCAGCACCGTTTTTTATCTCAAAGACTGAAGGAAAAGAACAATCATTTCACAACCATTACATTTCAGAATCCATGAAAGCCCTGAAACATATGACAAGTACACGAAAGACTAAATTGATAGATCTAAACTCAAAGAATACAAAGTAAATGCCTGAATGGTCTGAAACCCCACAGTAACAGTCTCACTGCTTTTTCAAAACCCAAAAATGATAACAAATGGTATTCATCTTTTTAATAGCCTGAGACAATTCACTGGATTATTCAGCATATACATTAAAAAGCATTTTCTGTACTGGATATTATATCAACTTGTTCCTTCACAAGCATTAAATATGACATAAATATGAAACAGAGCAAATCTAAACAGTTTATCACATGGTCTCAACTTACATCAGACAAAACTGTAATTAAAAACCCAGTACGACAATCTTGAGTCTGATTTCCCCTTTTTCCTAGGGATTCTGTAGAAACAGTTCTCAGATACCAGAACATGAATGTTTACAATATACAAATGTATCAGTACAGCCTTCACATGTGGAACTACTTCCTAAAGCGATGCAGAAGATCAAAAGACTTACTTCACTCTGTCCAACTGAAGATCTGTCCTCACCTTCTCACAGCATTTTAAACAACGTTAAGTGCTTAGCTGCAATCAGTGTCCCACGATTTGCTATTCTACTCAAAGTATATGCTCAAGTTCAAGGGAGCAATGGTTCTGACCATCTAAATCACTGCTGTAATATTGCACACCTTTAGGTTTTGTGTTGGTCTAAATGAAAAGTACTCAGAAGTCACAGGGCTTCAGTGTAACTCTCAGAGAAATCACCACGAGAATAAATATGTAAGGCTTGCCCTTAAGAACAAAATTCTAGAATTTGCTATTAACTCAGTATTTTCTTTTTCTACCAACCATTTCTACGTATGTTGCTCCAAAAGTAATGCCTCCTATTTATGTCCACAGAAACTAAAACACATACAAAAAGCACTCTTTGATAGAGCAAATCCTTGGCTACAGAATCCTATTTTTCAACATACTCACCATCATTAGTTACGCATTTTTGACCGTGATGATCAAGAGTGCACACTGCACTCGTAAAAACCTGCGGCAGTGAAGGTGACCACTATTTCACAGGTGCTATGGCATGGTATCATCACCAAAACACCATCCACCACCTCACTGTACTACATCCACTGTTTGGTCTCTTTACACACTCAGTAAGTATCAATGAATATCAACTGCCATCTGTCACACGGCAACAGCATGTACTGGAATACTGGTGGGAAGGTTCAACCTCTGCTGTCACACCACCCACATCTGCTTCTGATGTCATGTGCCAATGTAATAAAAATAGAGGCATTACTTTCAGAGCAGCCTTTATGAATGTTTCCAAAAGTTCAGTTCACTTTTAAGTCTCCAGCACAATGACCATAAAGAAAGATACTCACTATTCACCAGAAGATGAGGTTCTTCAGTTATTTTCAATTTGTTGTAGTGCTTTTGGGCTTTCTGGGGGAGGGAGTGAGTAGGGGGAACCCCGAACTTGACGACTTAGAGTTGATGAGTAAAAGCAGTTACATTTTAATGGCTATTTGTTCAACAGTTATTAGTTAAAGTACAGCAATGCTGTCCTTAAGATATAGAGTCAACTTAAAAAATGGAGTTTACGTACGCATCAGATGAAAGATCCCATCACAGGCGTTAATATGAGACAAAAAGGAATTTCCTAAGCCTTGGCCAGTATGGGCTCCTTTCACAAGGCCAGCAATATCCACTACATTCAGAAAGGCTGGAATTTTGCTGGAAGATAAAAGTTGAAAGTTTCATTATTGAAGCATATTGGTCAAAATGTTCATCACAGAAATAAGTCCAGAATACGAAAATAAAATAGTTTCTTTTTCCAAAACAAGTTGCACATAACAATATCTTTATAGCCACGTTATTAAAAAAAAAAAAAAAAAAAAAACACAAGATTTCCTACTCCTCCTTCTTCAAGTAAAACTTCTTTCAAACAATCTCAGAATGCTGAAATAAAATGCTTATCACGGAGCAGTTTTCATAGCACCAAAGGGATAAAACACCTCAGTGCTCATCAGTGCTGTCTTCCCCTCCACTGTTAGTTCAGTAAGTGAAGCAAGTTTGTCAGAAGGGCATATTTTAAGCAGCATTGATTAAAACAGGTAGTATTAACTAGTAGTAGTGGTGGTGGTCAGGGTTATGTAAACAATTGGAAAGAAAGCAGCAAAGTAGTCTAGTTGAAGATGACATTTTAATAGATACAAAGTGGTGATACTTAACACCAACTACATTCAAACAAAAATTGCTTCTCAAAATCCATCTGAGGAAAACAACAACCAAAAATGTGATTAAATGTTGACTAAGAGCACCTTCACGTGATCTACACAAATGTCCATACCACCGTTAACAGTGGCAGAGAGAATCCTGCTGAAATGGTGCAAATTCCTCATTTGAAAGACTACAAAAAGCAAGCCTTAGGCATCAGGACCTCCAACCCAATGGCTTGAAAACACACGTAAACAAAAGGAACAGTACTTAATTTCCATTAAACAACTTAAATTGTCACCCTTATATTTCATTAGTACTAACTACATTAAGATAAACACAACCATACTATCAACTGTAGATGTAACAGAAGGTGTCCAAATCCACAGCTTTCGTAACGCTGGTGAAAAGATGTGACTAAAGCTAAGAAGTCTCTCATTTTTGTCTTCAACATTCCTCTAACACTTCACAAGAAAAATGATTTCTTCAGATAATAAACTGACCTCATAGTACAGGATCTGGAAAAAATCATCATCTTCACCAAGGTTAAGTTCAAAGCATCACTAAACCTGCTAGTTTAGGCAGGAACTTAATTATATGTTTTACACCATTCAAAACTTTGTGATGTGATTAGAAACGAACCAGAACACAGCACAATACTCAAAATGGTGAGGTTAGAAAATATGGAAAAAAATATTTACAACACAGCTTATGCGAAAGAATATAAATACCTTTTGAAGTAAATAAACTTTGAAAGCTTCACACTTTTGTCCCACTATGGTTTTCTTAGCAAAATCTTTTTTGTTGTTGTTTTTAATTATAATTTATAATTATAAGCTCAAATGGAAACAGCAATCAGTGACCATTAAGGCACTACCAAAAGTAACGCACATTCTGAAGACAGAAATCAGTAACCCCATAAATGCATTAACACAGTAATTTCTTTCATCTGATAAAAACGTAGAGCTAATAAAACCCTCACTACAAATAGCAGCAACCTCTCCATTAGGATTATCAGAATTCTTTGCTTTCTGCCAAATAACTAAGTTAACAGCAAGGTAAACAAACACCATGTTTTAGAACACTTCTCCATTATAATTTTAAACTATTTTAAGAAAAACAAAGGCATTGTTAGGAATGCTTTCTTTCCTCTGTACATTCCGTAGATTATCTTCCTGGCCAGCCATCAGAAGAACACACACTACAAAGATGGCACATTAGAGCAAAACAGCCTCTTCATATGCAGATAGACCACTATCACGAGAATCAACTCCAGGTGCCAGACAATGAATTCCAAACACCAGCTTATTTCACAACTTACTAATAGAAAGAGAGACCTTTGAAGATAGAATATCCAGGATGGTTTCTCCTTCTCAGCTATCGCAAAACTAACATGCAAAGCACCACTGCACCCAGCAGCTCACTCCCTAAACCTGAATCTCTATGAATGAACACGGAGATAAGGAGAAAAGGCAGGAACTATTCACACTTGCCTATGCCCTGAAAGACAGTGAACATCGTGAAATTAGGCAAACAAAAAATACTGCAAAAATGGGGGAGAAAGTACCACAGAATCAACTGCTTTAGTACTTTTTAAAGAACAAAAATTACTGGATTTTCTTTTTCACATTTCTCTAAGCAGATTAATTTCCGTTTCTTAAGATTTGTTAGCCAGCATTAGATGAATGTCACTGAGCTTCACATGATCACCAGGAACAGGTGGCACCAACAGATCGTTTGCACACATCAGTACAGCACTGATCTACCACGAAGCATGTCACAGTAATGTGTAACACGAAACACCACAGCATCCAGAAATGCCTCTATATTTTAAGCACATACATAATCTTGGAGCAAGGGTTTTTATTTTTATTTTTTTTATTTTTATTTTTTTTTAACCTCACTCAGAAATCCAGCAACAGTGCCAGCACACCACCCTCACTGTACAAGGTGCACTACAGCAAAGATTGCAAGAGTTGCTGGGGCAAAGAAGGCGCAGTTTGGTAATGCAGTGGTCAGCACATTCCATCTAGAACAGAGTGATGCATCCAAAGGCTTATGCAGAAAAGAAAGAGGCATCTTCCTTACCAATTTGTTTCAAGTTCCTACTAAAAACTGAGTTACTTTAAAAGGGAACACCTGTATCTTCAGCACAGTGGTGGTTTAATACATTTTCCTACATCATTAGATTTCCTTCATTAGAGTGCTTTATTTTCTAAGCCAAGGTACAAAGAGATCCCAGGTAACAAACACCACTTTCTTCTCTTGTTGTTGGTTTTTTTTTTTTTTTAGACAAATACATGCACACAGTCTGCAATTTGTTGTACAAACATATTTGTGCTAAAATTTGAGAGGAGGGAAGGCATACATTTATTTCCTAAGGTTCCACGAGCAATCATTCAGTGTAACTAGTTACGTAGTTGTAATACAGGCATCACACACCTAAGGCTTTGACTTGACATTGAAGCATCACAGTAAAAATGCTCTATTTTCATTTCTGTTCTGTATTTCCGCAGTCTTTCTTCTCCACCACCATTCCAATGATTTCCCTGTAGCATGCAGTACAGCATAATGAAACCTCACACCCACCAGGAGATCCCAAAAAGCCACACAAAAGGTCCAACTTAGCTCATAACACAGCAAGTTTCCAAGATGCCTGCTTGAAAATTCTCTTAGCTCTAGCTTTGTGTTCACTTCTCAAATAGTTCAATAAACTTCTCTACCATTTCCAAATCTACCTGTTACACAGTCTGACCCAGCAACAGAACAGATTATTCAGCACCAGGGTAAAACGCCCATCTCTTTTCTCTTTGTTAAAAACAAATGTTACTCATCCCCTGGTTCCAGGCTCTTCTGCCTTTAAAAACTTTACATCAGATCCGTTTGAGAAAGAGAAACTCCTCTTCCTCCCCTAGCATTTGTATGCTTTAAGCAGGAGTCACCTTTTTAAGAGGTAACAAGTCAGATTAGTAAAAGTAGCAACACAAAATATCTACAACACAACAACTTCTTAGAAAGCCAGTTCTGGCTTGTTTCCAAATGGATCAGAGCAGTGCACAGTCCCTCCTGGCTACTGGAGGCTGTACTCACCATTACTGCTTCTGTGAGTGACTGAACCCAGAGGAGCTACCCACTACTCCCCACACTCATTTATTTTAAGTAACAAACGCTCTTGTTCTAAAATAAAAGTCTAAATACCATTCAAATGAAAATGGATTTAGGACTTGTATCCAATTTACTATGCAATGACAGTATTCAGTGATATTAAAGGGTCTTTTGTGGTGCTGATGTTTTTATTTTCTTTTAGCCCCAGAAAAGAGGTCATGTATTCCTTTGGGATGACAATAAGAAATGAGCAGGAAGAGCTACTTATCTCTTTGTCACTTTACTGATAAGTAGCTGATGACAGTTAAACAAGAATTGTGTTCATGTGGCCAAGCAGTAATAATATCACAATTTATAACTTTGTCTTAAAAAAAAAAAAACAAAAAAAATACCACCACCTTAAAAACCACATCATTACTTCTTCACAACCAACAGCCCAAACATTTTATCTTATTTTTCATCTGTATATTAACGAGCAAGGTTAATACTCACTTGGGATTGAGAAGCTACAACAACTTACTTAAGTAAATAGTGCCATGTCAGTGTACTTTTTCAATATTAAAAAAAGGAATTACCGACAGAAGTAATTTGTTTGAACCTGAAAATTAAACTAATGTTTAATTGTATTCCTGGTCAATGATTGACCGATCATTTTTAGATATCTGTGAGACTTGCCACAAAAAACTGAGGCCCAACTACTGAACTACAGCAGACATGCATGCTAATTTGCACTATGATTTATGTATGTTCATTTTTACACATCCATATGTTAGAGCAAGCAGAAATTAATAATTAACAGGCATCTATTTTAGTTTCTGAGATCTGACAGCACCTTACATTTCGTTTCCAAACAAGAATCCACTTTCCACACACACTAAAGGAGACGCCAGTAAAAACAAAGATGTTGCATTCGCAGTACGCTTCCACAAAAAGTTTGCTTTCAGTAACGCTACTTCCATTGCTTAAGCAAGAAAGTACAAAGCAAGAACTCGAGTTACCTTGGAGGCTTGTGGTACTGGCACAGGAAGTCAAACCTGTCATCCGGCACAGGAACTCGACTCTCGTTTGGATCAATAGTACAGAAAGGAAAATTTTCTGCTGCCGCTTGGCTCTTTGTTAACACATTGAAAAACGTGGATTTCCTGTAAGAAAGAAATTTTGTTAGATAAATGCAAACGAGTAGAATGTACAAGGGCCGGGTAGAAACACATCTTTCCCCCAAACCACACTCAGTACTGAACTGCCCCTCGACTTCAACAGCAGACCCCGGTGCCCCGTCTCTAGTAAGAGCCGCTTGCAACCCCCCCGCACACACACCGCAGCAGCTGCCCACGGCCAGCGCAGCGCCAGGCACCGCGGCCCACCTTCCGCCGCTTGGGCGAGTTTTGCTTCACCAGCTCTCCAGAAGTCCCAAGAGGAGCAGTCCCGTTCGCTGACGGTGCCGCTCACCCCTTCCTCCCCGTAAGCAAACGAGCCGGCGGGCACACGCGCACAGCAGGAAGCGGCGGGCGGGCACCTACCCCACGTTGGGCAGCCCGACGATCCCGATCTTCAGGGACGTCCCGAACCTGCCGATAATCGGGTGCGCCTTCACCCCGTCGCCTGCCTTCTTCGGGGCCATCTGGGGACGCAGAGCAGCGCTCGGTGAGGGACCCGCACCTCCCCGGCCGACTCCCCCCGAGGTGCCCGGCAATCCCCGGCCGTGCGGCCTGCTGCTGCCGGGCCCGCCGCGCCGCGAGCGGAGGGAAAGAAAGAGGAAGGGAGAAGAAAGAGGAGCGGGACCCGCCCCGCCGAGCCCCGCGGAAGGCAGGCAGGCTCACCTCGCGGGACAGAACGGGACGGGACGGCGGCTGGGGCCCAGCGGAGCGGCAGCCCTGGCACGCGGAGGCGGACACGCCGGCTCGGCAGCTGCCGGCGGCGGAACAGGCGGGGCCGCTTCGCCCATTGGCCGGGCCTACGCGAGGGGAAAGGTCGGCGGCGGGAGGCGGGCGGGGCGGCGCGGAGGCGGCTTCCTTGCGCTGACGGGCCGGGGTGATCAGGGCTGCCCGCTGAGCTCCTGCGCTGCCGCCTGCGAGGCTGGCCGTTGGACGCCTGTGGATCTCCGCCTAATGGTGCGCCGCAATGAAAGGACGCTCCTAGAGCTTGACAGAAATTCCACGCCACATCCAATAACTTTTCCAAAGCCGTGCACGGACATAGACATCCTTAGTCCGGTGCTATGCCTACTGCCGATGGCAGTTCCTCATTTGAATGCTTTACAATCAAACGAAATTGCTTTTGCTTAATTATATATGCATATATAGCAGTAACTCATTTACTATAAATCAAACGAGCAAAAGTACACACGCCCATTCAAAAAAAGCAGATGTTGATGAGCCTTACCCATCTAGAGACTGCTGTGTGCCACAAAACACTCCCAAATCTCACTGAGGACTGATCCTGGGCTCCCAGCATTGCAGCACCAACCAGCTGGGGTCCCCTTCTGGGAGAATGAAACAATCAATCCCTCCCCCCAAGAATCAGCAAAGAGTCAAAGAAATGGGCTGGTTAACAAATAAAAAAACAACCCTGGATTCACACATCAGGCAGCCCAAGCCCAAGAAGTCAGAGGCTCAGCAGGAGGTGGGAGCAGAGCCCACAGCCAGCTGCTGCAGGTGCACAGGCCACAGCCGCATCTTCCTGCAATGGAGCATCGAGCCCTGCATGGTTCTGTGCAGCACAGTGCCAAAATGGGCTGGGCAAGGCAGAAGGAAGTGAAAGGGATGTGCAAGACGTTGCAGTTGTGCTAGAAAAATTACCTCCACGCAGGGGTCCCATTTAACCTGTAAACAGGAGTTTAGTGTATAATGAGTGATCATTAGTATAATAACCTGCATCTTCGCTGCTTCAGCAACAACTCTACAGAATCAGCTCCACAGTTCCTATGAAGGAGAAAGCAGGAACACAGAGCCCCTTCAACCTCAAATGTGGGACTGGATGTGACCCTCTGCTCGGTTTTGGGAAAAAGTGGCTGGCTTCAGAAGTCAGTATTTCTACATGGTATGAGGCAACACAGCCTGGATACTTTATTCTTACAACTGCCAGTATCGCTCTAAAGAATTCTTCCATTTTCTCTTTCAAAGAAACAAATATATAATTTTAATCTATAAATGCATTGAAAATAGTTAACTACTTGCAGGAGTCATTAAGACCACTAATTCCCCAATCAAATTACTTTGATTACATCATTTTCTGAACATAAAAAAAGATTTGAAAATGAGTCCATAATGATTAGACTCAGACAGCATTATATGCCTAGTTCATTATTTTCTTGCGTCATGAATCTATGTTCATGTTATCTTCAGACACTTTGATGACTGCAAATATTTACCTTAGCTGCATGCATAATTTGCTTTAGTGTTTTTTTTTTTAATACTTTAACTGAGGAATAATTCATTTTTCATCTAACTTCATCTAACTTCTGTTAAAACAGCTTGCCAAAAATAAATAAATAAGCAAGAAAACGACAGTTCTCTCAGCCTAAATTGGCCCTGTCAAAAGATGTCATGCCATTATTTAGGATGTCCTCCCATAGAGGCTTCTTTATTGAATGTGATCTCCAAAAGCTTTCTGAGATGATTACTGCTTGTAAATGAATGGTGAGCAAAACCCTTCTGGAAATAACACAAATAAAAGGGAAACATCAAGGCACAAGGAGTAATCCTGTTCATTGCAAGTAGAGGTGGGGGTTCACATTTTCTGGTTGCCTTCCTGACCCAACAATCCTGCACTGGAATGGGCAATGGAAAGGTAGAACACCCAGCATCCAGGGATATGCAGCGTACATCAACAATCCTTTTGGATGGAAGGAGCACTGGGAAACACGCATACTGATACATTTCTGTTCGTGCTTATTTATGTTAATAAAGGTGGCATATGCTCAAGAGGAGCCCAGTGCGGACACGTGAAGACTTATTTATACCTATTCACACGGCAATTTAATAAATAACAAGGTAATTCTCTTCAGAGTACGTATCCAGGAATTTACTGGAGATTTTAAGGGAGGGGAAAAAAAAAAAAAAAAAAAAAAAAGGGATCATTTAGAATCCATAAAAAAAAATTAATTGTGGAAAGTTACAGAAGTCAGACCAAGGCTTTTAAATTAAAGATATTTTCTTGAACTCAGACTCTCCGTTCCTCTGAACCATTACAGATAGACACTATCAAGTGTTTGCCTGCTAAGAAAATTGAAGGAGAGAAGACAGTAAAAGCTGTTCTTACAGCACGTCCTATTTTAAGTCCGCAAGATTAAATTCTCAGAACTTGAAAAACACCAGAGTGAAGGAGTCAAGGTGAGAGTATCATCAGATTATATATCATCTAGGTCACAATAAAAGGAATATAATCTTGAACATTAGAAAAAATATGTAAGAAACATGTTTCCCTGTTTTCATACATAATTTAGAATTACATACGAAAAAAAAAAATCACTGTTACAACTTATTTCCTGTCTGTGCAACAAAAGATTTTGTTATAGTGTTACATCCTGAAAGGCTCCTTTCAAGGAACATTTCCATTAATTACATTTCCTCACCCTCCTAATGTTTTGTCAGTCAATTTTGTTGTCCATCCTTTTAGTTTAGGCATATCTCTCAGAAGACAAACATTTTGACTGTCTCCTTAAAATAAAAATAATGAACTTAGATGAATATTTGTGTGTGACAGAGTTGCTATTTACCTAGTAGCCAGTCAACTTTTATTTGTTCTTCTCACAGGCACAATACAGGTATCAGCAGTTTGCTATGTGAAGTAATATATTTATTTTTTGTGTATAAATCCAATTTTAGATATCTGAGAAAACAGATGAAGTCTGGAAGAATAAAACAATATTGTTAAGATGTTGACCATTTCTGCTGCTTCTACTCCATGTATTTAATACAGTACCACAGTCAGTGCTGCGTATCCGAGAATTGTGCAAGATTTAATACAGTTTACTTAGACTCTTCATACCTCATCATGCAATTAACTGTAACAATGCCTGCTATTCATCTCAGCTTCTACACCTAATTTACTGTTAGGCATAGCCACTTCATTGCAGCAGGTAAAGGATTTTAAAGCATTTGATTCCATCCACTAGGAATCTTCTCTTGGCAATGTAATACTTCACCTTACATACCTTTATTTTTGAGTCACAACTAGAGTCATGGTTTGCCTTACTTGGTTGAATGTTTCTATCCGAATCTATCATAAAGGTAAACAATTTCCCTTCAAACTGGCACATATAGCTAATACCATAACGATCCTAACTGATACGTGAGATGTATTCTGTAAGTTTAACGGAAAAAAAACCAACACCTAGAATGCAGTTATGTCAGCTTAACTCTCCAACACAAACGTACTGCCAAAATATAGCTTACTGTACATTCTGAATGCGTGCACAAGTCAAACAGCCCAAGAGCTACTGTACCCGATTAAAAACAATATTTAAGGCAGAGTAATAAAACAAACACCTTGTGGTTTGTGCCACCAACATACTCTTTGCTTTCTGCTTCCCAGAACATATATTTACTGCAAAGTCACCGTTAACTGCAAAAATAAGTGGTTTTGGAGAACTGAAGGAATAAACACAGAGCCCTTGATCCTCGCTGTGACTGGGCAATGTTCAGCGCAACCCAGGGGGTTAGAAGAACAAAGTTGCTTTTGCACATCAGCAACCCGGGGTTGCCTGGGTCCTTGCCACTGGGAGGCAACAGGACAGCCTTGAAAAGAAATGCTGCCCAAGGGCACAGTCAAACTAAACACTGTTCATTGAGTTCTGCAGAATTTAAGGGCTCTCATCATCCAGCTGAACAGTACTTTAATACAACATTTTAAAACACTAGGCTCGGTAGGATTCACTAGGTTTTTTTTGTTTGTTTGTTTTTTGTTTTTTTTTTAACTGTAGATTCTTCCAATTCTATAGAGAATCTACCCTTATACCATCTTTTATATTAATAAATTTATACTATATTTTGCAATCTATTTATTAATCTATTTATTAATCTATTTATTAATCTAGCTACGAGATATGGTTTAGAGGCTTGTGGTAGCAATGGTATGGGAAGACAGTTGGACTAGATGATCTTGCAGGTCATTTCCAAACTTGCGATTCTATGATTCACTCTTTTTGCTCAAGGAATGGCAGAAGGTAGGAGATGGTCAGTGATGTGAGCATTGCTCCACAGTGGTCAGGATCATTGTGGTGGCAGAAAGTACCTCTTACCACTTTCTGCAATGGCCCAGACTTAAATGGCTCAGGACCATAACAGTCCGATCCACTACATTAATATTTTAGTCCTAAATCATGAGTCTGGATATTTCAGCCAAATTTGCTAACTTCAGCATGGATGATGTTGCTAACAGGTATAATACATACTGAGATTTCCATACTGAGAAGAGCAAGAGACAGCTGATCCCAGACAGAACCAAGAGAAGTACTGTAGTAGGAGAAATTCCTGGGAAATTAATGAAATTTTAGTTCAAAAATGACAGGTCTACTTTGGAATTTCCAGGAGCCCAGCAAAATAACAGTGTAAAAGCAAGTACCAATCTAAAATAAAAACACTTCTGTGATTACTACTAGTATTACTACTAATACTACTAAAACCAGAGAAAAGTACTTGAAATTTGGACTGATCACCAAGTAGACTCTATGAGACTTTCTGCAGGCTTTAAGGATTCTAGAACCATCCTAGCACAACTGTCTTTTTGTTTTGTTTTGTTTTGTTTTCTTCCTACAAATGAAACCCTAAGACATGAAAAGACTGCTAGAAGGAAAGATAAGGTAGCGTTCTACAAAAAAGCTTAGACCTCCTGTTATTTAGTGCTGGGAGTGGCAGCACTGAAAAGTGAATGGTACTCAGTAGTTGAACTATGAAGCACAAGGAAGGAATGTGAATGTGACATATTTCTTACACATTGAAGGGAATTAGTGACATGGAAAGAGATGCTGTAACCTACAAGATTGCTGTCTCTGAATTCAGGCTGTTCTTATGTGACTATTAAAAAAACACAGCAAGAATGCTAACTGGGAATAAGCCTGTGAAAAGGCTAGCTCTACATCTGCTTCCTATAAATCTATGGGCAGCCTAGAATGGTATCTGAAAGAAACTGTAGATAACATTATCTTTCTCTACAATTTGTCTCTAAACTTGACTTTTTGGGTGAGGTGTGAATCAGACATTACAGCATAGTAACCAAAGCCAGTATCAGCTTTGGCATTTAGTCTGGTCTCTTAACTGCTTGCAGCTAAGTCCATCCAAGGAGAGCAGAGTTACACTGGTTTGCAAAGACATTTTCTGTTCCTGTTCTAGGGTATTGACATGTTTGTGATGTGATTTCTTTATGAAAGACTGCAGTAACTACTTCATTTCACATACTGAGCGCAGTACAAAGATGCACTGACAGATCTGGATTATTCAGCTCAAGAATGTCTTATCAGTAAAACCCACAAATCTCGCTCTGGGCCTAGCATAATGTATATTAAGTTATTTTCCAGCCTGATAGTCTATTTTGATGAAAGAACAGACTGACAGAGCTACCTGAAAAATTTCTAAGTAAAATGAAAACTATACAATTTTGTACACTACATCTAATTTGCAAAATGACTGCAAAATGTGAACCAAACAAAACTTTGAAGAACATCATGCAGGGATTTTTAATTTAACGTGCTCATTATTCTTATAACCTGAAGTGTTCCAGTAAAACTGATTATTACTTTAATACTATTCATTTGCTTTTCTAGAGCCTGGAAAGAAGAGTTACCCACAGAAAGTTAAGAGACATTATTCACAAAATACTAGAAAACTCCTTCAGCTCTGGCAAAAGCCACAGTCTACAGCACAGCTGCATTTAAGCGTTCAAAAGAGGACCTTTCAGCTACTTCATAACTTCTATTGTGACTTTCTGTTCCAGAACACAGGAACAAGAGTATAAATTGTAACCCTAATTTATGAATTAAACATAGGCACCCAGGTATTCCCCACACTTGACAAAGAACTGCATAAACCAAGAGTAAAATCTTTCCAGATGACCTACTTAGTTCACCTCAAAGGTCCAAAGGAAACAATATGTGTCTATACACTATTGTATATATTGTATATTGTGCAGGTGCAGCACAAATCAAAAATCCACAGCAATTTCAAAGGCATTAACAGATTCACAATCCTGATGTTTCTGTGAATACAATCACAGTATTATTTAAGTGTGGATGCTTGTATACAGATTTCACTGCTAAGTTTCAGACCTTAAATACTGCAGAGAGATTTTTCAGCCAGAGTTAAACTATGGCCTACTGCTTGCAGTGCCTCCCACCAAAGAAAAACAAGAGCACAGCTTCCCACAAAGCGCTGTTCTTTTGCCAAACCTGGTCTGTCTTTATATACATTTATATACATTTATATCAATATTTTATATCCCATTTCCTGTTTAAATGGAAACTCTGCCTTACAAAGTAGTCTTATTGCTTTACTCAGATCATCATGTCTTTACTACAAGATAACAAAGGTTAGCATATTTACAGCCAGGATGGTACAAGCCTCGGAGTGGAAGCAACAACTGCTGTGGGAAGGTACTGAGGTAACACCAATAACCTACTATGAGAGGAAGGGGAAGTGTGTGGCCACTGCTGCGTCAGATGCAAAACCTTCAGCAGCTTGATTTGTTACATAAGTAAAACAGCTACATTGATTTTATCTCTGTGATGCTGAAAGTCAGCCTCAGACACCGAGTGCCTTCAGGAAGAGCAACGTTTGTCAGGAGAGGTACTCACCTGCTCTGCTCTTAGCTAAGGGAGATCCTGTGCTTGACACGTGGTTACAATTTACAAAAATTGTACCTGGAGATGCATAAGATTCGTTTAAGACATATATAGGTAATTAGATATCAAAAAACACTCTTCTGTTACTATTCTGAACATCTTGTCTGTAAACTATGGATTAAATAGACATATATATGCACAGTGGTAATTAATCTTCCTACAGTTCATCCGTAAGATTTACGCTGTGATTGTTTGTCGCGTTTATTGTAATGATGCCTTTTGTGAATTCCCTTCATATTTATGAAGGTCTTGTGATCCAATCTCCAACCTATTTAAAAGAAAATGCTTTCTGTGCCATTTTGCACTCGTGGTCGTTTGGAGTTCTATTTCAGCTTCATTAATATTGATGCAACTTGTCTGTCTATTCGTTCTTGGCAGATTCTTTGAAATTAATCTGTAGCATTTGCCGTGATTTGTTTCTGTTTTGCACTACGTCCCGAGTCCAGCTCTCCTCTAGTTAATTTTGTTTTCTTTATTTTTATCCACTTGCTATGACTGTTCTACTACTTGTGCCACTGTGGTGTGTCAGTCCTTTATGGGATCCCCGTTTTGTCTCTGCCTTTCACTGTGATTTTCCATCATTATGGGCCTCTTGAATAAAAATGTAGCCCTTGTTTCTGACAAAGTCCATGTTCCTTTTCTTTTCTTCCTGTGTGATTTTCCATCATTACAGTTCTTAAATTTCTTGAATAATGATATATACTATGAACAAATGGATGGAGCAGTAATGGCTTCATCAGTGTTTTCTAAAATGTATCTGCAGCTTTTAGAGCATATGGTGCTACAGCAGAGGCTGTGCCATGTTTGTAAAAGCATGATTTTTTAAAGTGTATTTTGTAGTCTATTGATGACTATGCCATGCTGCATTCATAATTGGCCTTCTTTCTAACATTAGTTGATTCTTAGGATAGCAGCTCAGAAATGATCTTGGAGTTGAGCAGCAAATATAAGCTCTGACCATCTTGAATAAAATGGCAAAAAACATAATCACTCAGTGATGTTTGCAGTAATATCACTGTTTCATAGAAACAGTATTCTTTCTAGACCTTTTTACATGCATTAATAGATTTCAGAATCCTTGTTTAAATAAGTCAAGGTTCTAATTTGAAGCAGTGCATCATAATGAACAAATAATTATAATAAATGCTTGAAAAATTTATCTGCAAAAACACAAGTGATAAATGAAGTGTTGTATTCGGTACTTCAGTACCAATTAGTCTATTTGAGTAATGCCAAATATCTAATGGAAACCAAAACTGTGAAAACAGTTAGGAACCTAAAAAACAAAAAAGAGTTCGTTGATTTGAACAAGGGAAATCTTTAATGTGCCATGATGTAAATGGGGGTAAAAACAAGGATCTAAATATGAAAAAGTATTTTTCACCTTGTTTGATATAAGTGGCATGGTAGCCTAGTCCCCAAAGTTCTTCAGTGATTGTAAAGGGGAAAAAGGTTACGTACAAAACGCTAACCAAGTACATCGGTGACATTAGCATTCAGTTTTTTTACATCATCTGTTAAATGATATCCATTGGTGCTTCACTTGGCATGACAGGCCTAAAGCTCAAAAAACTAAGAGAGATCTGGAGTGGCTTGCAAGAAGAGCAAAGCAGGTCTGGTGACACCAATCAGGACCAGCCAAAAGTCCAGAAATTGCCAGAAAACTCCACAGTGACAAAGCAGAACTGCAGTGCATGTCAGCAGGCTCCATAGCAGTTAAGCCCAAAACATGTAGCTAAGAACACTCATATGCCCCTCTCAGCTTACCTTTCAAAGAATCAGCCCTAATTCCTCTTTATTTCAGAGTTTTGCACTGGCAAAACTAGTATTTGAAAAACAGAAAAGAAAAAAGGCTCACAGTATATATTTTAAAAATGCAGTTAAAAATGTAAGAAAACAAACGTCTAAGAATTTTGCTTCAGTGTCCCCTATAGTTTACAACAGAAAGGGGAGCTCACACCTTTGTTGCTTATTTCACATAAACCATAAATACCGCCCAGGAAAATCTTAGCTAAAGTTAACCATCTTCACAACAGTTATCTGAGATATTTATCATTTTGACTAATGCCTTCTGCACTACCCCAGAAGGAGTACAGGCTACTTTATAAAGGCATCCAACAATCAAGAGAGATGTCCAGGCACAGAAAGTCCACCCCAATACAATCTCAGTACACTTACCCTCTCTCAGCATTTTCTTGTAGGAAAGCAGCAACGATATTTTGTACATACCTTCTGCACATTTTTGAGTTGACATTGTGAGACGACACAGGAGACCTCCCTCAGTTCACTTTTGAGCTCATGGGCCAAGTGCTTAAGAGAGCCAGCAACAACAGCATCTGCAGACCTATCTCCTTGTGAGGCAGAGAAAGAAATCCTCTTGACACAGGCCAGAGGTGATCTTCAGTTATTTATTCTGTCATTTCTGTTTTTTTTTCATTTAGCACTTGGTATATTGCCAGTATCAGACAAGACTGAAATGCTGTTTGCCTCAGGGTTCATTGAGTTTAAGATTCACACTTCTCTTAAGAGGTATACTGTCAAGCACAGAATACCTAAGAACAGCATAAGCAAGAAAGGAAATGATGGTTAGCAGTGCTAGCGTTAATCTCACTGCTACAATAACATGAGGTGTTAGGTAACCTTCACAGCACTGAAGCTGAAGAACAGGTACACCTCCTGCCAAAACATCAGCTGCGCTAGCCACAAAAATATCCTTAATACCAGAGCTGGTAAAGCACTTGATAAGAAGCACATAAAGCATTTGTATAGATGAAGCACAGCCATTTTCGCAACTTGTACCTGCAAGGATGAATGACAGAACAGTCAAGATACAGCATTAGGTTCCCAAACCTGGAAAAGGAACAAGGTAATTAAGAACATGACCCAATCTCTCACCTACGCTTGTTACACTTAGCACTTGCTTAAATGTCTTCCACCCAGCTGAGAAGCATCAAGCTGTTTTAGAAACAGCCCCAGCAAGGGCTTCTGAGGAACAGACAATGCTTAAGGATTTTTTAGTACCTTCAGACCTTGAAAAAGAAAGATCTGGGAAGCTTCTCTAGTGTTTCAGAAAGCTGCAAGATGAGTTAAAAGCATTTAATTGCATAATTACAGGTGATGTTCTGTGGATGAATATAGTTTCTCAGATGTCCTTATCAGATTTCAATCCAAAGACCCCAACAGGCTACGAATCAAAACCACTGCCTCAGAGATCTCATGTGTAAGAGAGTGGAGTGAGCAAATGTAATCAATATAGAGATGAATTTACAAAGTAAATACTTTCTTGTCTTTTTCAAAGGTCAATTTCATACCAATATTACCTGGAACACCATGTGAGATGAAATGTTATAAGCAGAGATTTCCTATAAAACAATTTCAAAAGTAGAATCATAGAATACCCTGAGTTGGAAGGGACCCATAAGGATCATTAAGCCCAACTCCTGGCTCCACTCAGGACCACCCAAAAATCAGACCATATGTCTGAGATCACTGTCCAGACAGTTCTTGAACTCTGGCAAGCTCAGTGCCATGACCACTTTCCTGCAGAACGAGGAGCTGGAACAAGGCCATTTCAGGCTTTGATCCTCCTTCCTATATCTGATCTGCCCACATGCACAAGTAAAAAGTTCTCTGTGCAACTTAAATACTGCACCTGAAATAAAATGTCCTGATTTCAAAAGCCCTGAATACTATTTCTTACGGATATTCACTAAAATAATCTGTGATTAAGAAGCTTGAGACTCAAGCCGAGATTAAAAATAGTAATCTGAAGAATCAAAACACAAAGAAATCACATTTCTGCTCATAAAATTTTCTATGAAATTCTTCATATCATTGTCTCTGTAACGGGGTGAATGACCTCGGAAAAGGAAGTTCTGTTACTAACTCTGAAGTTAGACTCCAGTCAGTAGATAATAATTCCCTGACATATCAAGACATTTGCTTACAAGACCTTTATTTATCATGTACCTTTTGTTTTCACTTCATCAGTAAAGTTTCAACGCTGAAGATCGTCAAACAGTAGGCACTTCTCAGTTCTGAGGTCCCATGACCAATGTCCACGTGAGCACTGCTCTCCACGATGCTATATCCAACTAGTTTCCCCAGGTTTTGGTAGTATCATTCCCACAGCACTGTACTGGGGCACTGGGCTGATCCCCCCAAACTGCTGTGCGTGGGGTACACACATTGGCCACAGGCAGGCTCTGCACACTCACAACACGAGGATTCCTGCAGAACGAAGCACTGCTGAAGGAGCATTCTTGCAGCCACAGCGTCAGAAGAAAGCAGAGACAACAGTTGAACAGATTTCTACAGGAGAGTTTAATTGACTTAGTATAACTCTTTCCCTGCCTCTCAGATACTGGTGTGCTTCCATTCCTGCCCTCCTAGCCATGTGGAACACATACTCTTCTGCCACATGTTAGATTTCATGCAGCTAAAAGTACATTATTTAAATACCACAGCACTGTGTGTTATTAATCAAAATCTAAATATTTTGGAGCTGTTTGTTAAACAGTTTTTTAGCATCAAAACCTTACAAAATCACACTCTGAGACACGCAGCTGCCTTGAAGCTCTTCAGTGAGAACTTCAAAGAGTAACCCCTCCGCAGAGGTCACCTCACCAGAGTCAGCCCTATAAACACAATGGAACATTTTTTTGTTTTAAAAGTTAGCAAGAACAAAATGCTATGTAATTGTTTTAAATTGTCAGACTATTTAAAAAGTCACATTAAGATAGTCAAGTTCTATGACAAGGCTTGTCTTATAACTTTTGACATGCGTAAGCTATAAAGCATGTCTATTATTAATTTCAGAAATCGTTTTGGATACCTACACTGAATTAAACTGTCACATTTGAAGTAATTATTAAGCAAGATTATAGGCCCTGCTCTGGAGTTCAAATAGTGCCCATTTGGAAAGTTCCCTGGGTAGTTAAGAGCAACCTACAATGACTTTGTCACACTGGACCATGGTATGAAAGCTCTTTTTGTTTCAATATTATCTTCTCAACCCCCTTTGCAGCAGGGCAGTGCAAAAGAGATGGTTGCTGTTGGTGCATTTAATACATCTCACAAACATTTTTCACGTGGACACGCAAACAGGGGGTGTAACAAAGGTGCATGTAGTACCTCTCTCTCAATTTACAGACTGCAGATACACAGATACACAGTCTTCACAAAACGATGTCAGACTGAACAACCCAACTGCAGCAAAGGAAATCCAACGGGCAGCGGTGGGGATGGACATCATTCACATCACCCATCATATTGCAGGAGCCTGCAGCACCGCTTCGGCCTTTTTGTATGTAGGATCAAGGAGAGTTCCCTCAGCCTGTCACAGCCCTGCTGCTGAACCAAAAAGAGACCCTTGAGCAGACACGCCAATGCCGGACCTGCTGCTCTTTCACAAGTGGAAATACATCAGCGTGGGTATGCTTTTAAATACTTCAGAATGTAGGGGAAATTAATTCAGTTACAGAAATATTTTCAGCTACATATTAGGAAAAAAAAATAATCTCAACTACAAAGGAAGAAATCGCCATCCTCTCTGAATTTTCACAATAGACCTCCAGGATCTGTGATGTTGTTTTAAGGACTGCTGCTTCCAGGTGACCTGGAATGAGCGGTACCTTCACAAACCACACAGAAGATGTGCCCTCAAAACAGGAGTGTAACTGAAGCCTTGTTACCAGATAACCAAGTACTGACATAATTTACACTTATGCAAACCTAGAATACTCTCTCCGGAATTTAATTTAAACCCTTCTTGTGAATGCAGATTTCTGGAAGTGAGCGTGGAAATCAATACACAATTTAGCAATACTTTTCACTTTTACAGATTTAAAAACGTATTTTTTGGCTAGTGCAAAGAAACCATGGTGACACATGCACACATGTGGATGTACACCCTTGCACACCTCTCTGAGAAAAGCAGCATGCTGGTATCGGATGGCCAGTGCAACACAATAGATAGTTCAGCACAGAAATAACACAGAGTACATTTTTCTAATTCTCTCATGGACTTTAGTTAATACATTAAAGTAATTCACAGAATCTTTTCTAATTCTATAATGACGGCCTGAAAAACAAAACAGCTTACAAGAAAACATTGGTCTGGTTGATTACTAAAGGACCCTCACAAAAATAATTAATTTTGTCACTCGATCTACTGAATATTTAACATTGATGAAAACGAAGGACATGCAATTCAGAAACTAAATAAAGATGTCTATTTTGACTTCTAGAGATCTTGTTGTGAGGTTATATGCTTTGAATATAGAAGAAGTGTAACAAGAAAAGATTGTGGTCACACAGCATTTGAAGAGCTGGTACCTCAGTTTCCCTCTCTGGAGACACAAAAAGTATTACACCCATTATAAAGAGGGGCAGCTCAATCTGATGAACTGATGGGCAATTAAAATGTTTCCAGAAAGAAGATGGTGTTAGTAGACAAATTATTAAATATAATATTCTGAACACATTTGTTATTGTCACATGTGAGGATGGCCTGAAAAATTGCTTAGTTCTTAGTCACGCAAATTACTTGAATCCAAAATAAAACTGTCAGCACTCTGGGGCAGCATCAGTGTTTAAAGAGACTCCTTTCCTCTTGTTTTTTTCCAACTGTTCTACAATGACTTTTCTTTGGCTGTGCCAAACTACTCTCATCTACAACATTTCTCTGAAGAGTTTAGCCAGATGGATACTATAGAATGGGGAAAAAATACTGGCCTTCTAAGGAATTTGTATCTCTTACCTCCTTTCCTCCTCCACCTCCTTTTTTTGCTAGGTATATATGTGTTCCTAACAGGCCAAAATCTAACTCTTGGTATTTGGCACAGTGTCACTACTTTAAAGCAGAATCTTTACAGTTTGGCCCGATCCAATTTTACTTGTATGGAAGAAATTCTTCCAACAGGCACCAAATGCCTTGTCTCATGGCAGATGATTGTCTCTGAATCCCATCCTTACTGATATTTGCTCTTTGAGAATGGGAAAAAAAAAAAAAAAACACAACATGTTTTATAAAGCTCAAATTGGCCTTACTAAACAAAACATCTGCTGGACTGGTGAGTGACTTGTGACAGCAGGAGACATCACACTGGCCTCACCAATAGAAGTCACTGCAGTTAATGGAGCTATTACGGAAGAATTCTGGCAAGAATATATACATTTTTTTTTCAAACAGAAAAAAAAAATTAAAAGAAGAATATGTTATGTTGTTATGGCAACAGCTATTTGAAAAATACTGTAACAAAAGGCAATTGAGTATCAAACTACCAAGCTGCTAGTTTGACTATTTGGTTTTCTTCTCAAGCAGCTTGTAGATTTGTAGGGATCCCCTCCCTCTTCCTTTTATGGCCACAAGTGTGTGTGCACAGGTAAGAGCCCATCTGTAAACAGTTGTGTCCTCAGCATTTCAGTCCTGGAGCTGCACAACTCCAGGTTTCCCACATTTCTATATTGGACTGGAAGATCATCCAGCATTAAATGGGCTGAGTGCCTCACTAACGTAGCAATAAAACCACATTTTGTAGCATTTCCAGCCTGTGTTTTTGGCACACAGCAGTATTCTGGGACTCCTGCTACTTTGCAGGACCCTGCTGGTTTCCCTCCAGGTGCTGCATCTCCTCCTTGGAAAAAAGTGGTATCACTTCCATGCCCACTGGAAACCAGCACCTCCTCAGCTGCTGGCAAAACTGGGACGCAAAACACCCAGGGGCTTTGCTACATTTCCTCCACATTGCATAATAAAATTATACACCGTAAGTATCACATAGGTATTGTGAACATCATGTTTCTTAACACAGAGGTGAGAACTTGCTTTTCACTTCACTGCTTTCAGCCATTTTGAAGTGCTCAACATCCTGCCTTTGCACTGACTCCCATTACAATGAGATTAGGCAAGATGTTTTATCTAACAGGGTTACAAACCAGGGGGCAGGACAAGAAAGATGTTGGCTTCCAGCTTGTTCTCCTGTAACTGAGAATTTTGGAGATGCATCTTTTTTTAAATAGACAACTGTTTGTTACCACCAACACTGAAAAACAATCACGTTCATGTGCAATAAAAGCCCCGAGAAATATTAAAATTAGCAAAAAACCCACAACTTATTTTGTGTCTGTTTCCAGCAACCATTCAAACTCAGAAATAATGCACTATACAGCTCCTACTGACACTCATACATCTCTACGGGACTGAGTTTGGAAACGGAACGCATTTTCAAACCCACCAGTACATCCCTTGAGTATTTCAGACATTCCAGTCAAAGCAATTCTTTAATGTGGGACCTACTTACCACATTTGTTTTACATTAGAAGACACTGTATAGGTTGTTTACATTTGGGAAAGTCAGTGGAGAGAAATTTCTGTAAGTGTTCTGAGAGAAAGATTGTACTGTTACTGTAGCAAGGACAATTATGGACAGACACAAGTAATAGCTGTTTCGAAAATGTTAGGAGCATTACTGTGGATAATAGACATCCTTTTCTTATCATTGCCCTTACCGGAGTTTCATTTCCATTGGTGCTGCCTGCCTAGATTGCTTAAGACAGCCGTAGTCTACTCATTTATGTTATGGTAACAAAAAGTTGACTGCCAGGCTGTCCCAGACAGAGTTCATCTGTACAAAGGTCTGAAACTGTGAGGGAATACCTAAAATGTCAGACATGTCCAATCACTGGTGCTGCAGCAAATTATCGCTTCTTCCAGGTCAGAAAGGCCAAAATAATTTCCAGCTCTATTTTTCTAAAAGCCATTTTCATTTAAGCTGTTCTTTACAAATGGTAAATTTAATGAGAACTTCAGGAATAACTCAAACTAAAATTAAGAAAACCCTTGATATATATGTATTCAATCCAAATGTATTTCAGTAAGCAACAACCTGGCCACTATTGAAATACTTCTCAAGGACTATTGAAATAATAGGCATGTTCGCAAAGGAAACCTGCTTTCTTTTAAAGTGAATGTATGCATTATTTCAGCTTCCTCTGATAATAGCGCATTTAATGCCGAGGCCAAAATGCAATCAATCTTTTTTGTTGGAAGAAAGTGTTGTATGGTACCTGCAGGCTTGTGTTCACCTGGCGGCTCCAATCTGTGCAGCGCCCCAGGTCCGGCCTCACCATTCTGCTCCTGTCTGCTCGGGGCTGCCAGCACAGGAGGTGGGAGTGGGGCAAGGGGACTCTGCAGCTCTGGCTCTGAAGAGACGCTGAGCTGTGCTGGACTGAATGGCTGATGTCCTCCACAATTACGCACACATCTTTCACAGTTGGCTTAAGTGACTTAGGACTGCATTTGTGTTGCCCCCTCTCTTGATTAAAAGCAGCACCTTATTTGCCCTGACAATAAGTGTGGAGATCTGTAAAAGTTCACTTGATCACTGTAAGAAGACTAATAACTGAAGGGCAACGCAACCCAGATGGAAAGAAAGTGCCTGAAGCAGCACGTGAGGAAACATAAGCTGCTTTTCCACAATAAATGTGTAGGGTAAGGCTTGCAGAAAGCACTCTGAGTAAGCAGAGATACTTGAAGGAGAGGAAGGCCAGAGCCTCTCCTGCGATGGCTGGCACAGCAATGCTCCTGGACCAAGGGCCAAACACAACACACTGAAGAGGGAAAAAGGCTTAAAAGCACAACAACTAACGGGACATGAATCTCTGCAAACGGCCTCCACATCTCTCACTCTTCTTTCACAATTTCTCTACGAGAGCTGTAAGGCAGGCAGGACACACCATTGGCTCTGTGTTCTGCTGCTGATGGTGCAGGCTCTAGAAGAAAAACAAGAATTGGGTTCTATGTGACAGACTCAGCACAAACACCCCCTCTCTTATTACAGAGAAGCGGAAGGAGGGCTTGCATTCCATCTTGTCCAGTTTACACGGTAGATGCTGCAGTTTGCTAATCCTTTTTTATCAAGAAAAGCAGCAGCTGATGACTAGATTAGCCAGTGAATAGTGTTAGCGCTGTAAGAACAACTTGGAAATCAGACTGTGAAGCACAAGTACCTTGTACTGTGCAACAAAAGGGTCATAGCCCTCGACAGGATTGGACACCCTTTCCTTGTTTCTTTTCTTTGTCCCAATATCGATGTGATGTGTCTACCTCCTGGCAGCAAGTGACATGGTAAAACAGTGATTTCTGATGAATGTGTAGCAATTTCTGGAGTCCAGAACATAGAAAACAGTAGTGCAGATTGTTACTAAAGCACCAATGGTATCTGGGATCTTAAATGAATAATGTTCACTTGTGGGATAACTCAGAAGAGATTTCCACCTGAAGAAAGCCTGTCAGTGTCCTTTTGTCCTGATAAGCAGCACTGCAGTTGTGCAAGTGCCACCTGAGTGCAGCTGTGCAGGCCAACTCAGTGAGCCCATATAGCACATTCCCTCAGGAGCCTGAGTTCACAGGCAGGGACTCACCCAGCACTTTGGGGCTACAGAGAACAGTCATGGTGCAGCACAAAGAAGCAGGGCGAAAAAGTTTAGCGAGAAGTAAGGAAAAGGGGAGAAATAGTTCAGCCCTGCACTAACGGCAAGGCACAGTCCCACTGTTTCTGATGGGAGCTGCACACCCCAGCACCCCTCACTCCAAAAGGCCTTTCCCAGGTGTGGCTTGCTGCCTCCTGGCAGGTGGCACAGACAGCCCCAAGGCCCACAGGCGCTCCAGTGATGCCATTTGGGGTCAGGGTCTCTGGGCACTGAGGAAGCCACATCGCTCCCTTCGTTCCTCACCTGGTGTGCCCCTGCCTAGCCCTGAGCTTTGTCAAACAAATGGGTAACACGCTGCTTTCCTCCCTGCATCACAGACCGGGGCTTACTTGGACAGCAGCAGGAACGCCCTTACTGCCTTCATTCCCTCGGGTATAAGATGAATTCATCTCTCAGGAAAACAGCCACCCCCCCGTGCCAGAACCCTCGAGCTGCAGCCCCCAGCTGAGAACACGTTGCGGGCACCTCGCAGGCCGGAGATGCTGAGGTTCTCTCTGTGCGCACAAGTTTTCTAAACAAATCGCTTTTGTTGCTCAAAGCAGTGATGAATGGACACGCAGGACCAGGTTGGTCGCCAGAGCAGTACAATGGATGCAAAGCGGTTTTTTTCTTTGCTATATAAATCACTCACATTGTTTAAGGTACATTGATCAATTTAATGGCTTGTAATAGGCTCCTAATTGCCACTAGGAAAGTACCGCAAGCTCGCATCTTGAACGTGAAATGGTTCGTGAGCAGCGCCGGATTCACCTAAAGTTGTAGCGCAGTAATCGCGGCCGGGAGGGAGCACAACGAGCGGCGTCCTCGGCTGCATCCCAGGGCAGAGGCGGGAGAGCGGGGAGCCGCGCAGGGGGACCCGTCCCCAGCAGCCATTCATTAGCGGGCGAAGCCAGCGCCGGGATTTATTGGTCATCGCGGAGCGAGGAGAACTTTGCAGCGTCAATCATCCTGTCTATTACGTGCCCACATATCTCTATCTGCAGATAGACAGCTTGCTTAATCACCATCAACACTCTGAGTCACGCCTTGCTAAAAACGCCGCGGAAGAAAACGGGGACGGCGTGAGGAGCGGGAGGGCGGCGGGGACGCGGCAGGGGCCGCACCGCTGGGCGGGTGCCCGTCGCGCCGTGACCCAGCGGCGCAGCCCGCGGCGGGCGGCCCGAGGGGCGCGTTCCCGAGGCGCGCTCCCGGCGCGCAGGGCTCGCCCAGCAGCGGCCGCAGAGCCTTCGGAGCCGCTGCGGCGGGCGCGGGGGAAAAGGTGGTCCTGCGCTCCGGGAGCTGTTTAGAAACGCGTTCATTAAAAGGACGCTCCGCGAGCGCTGGCGCCGGCTGCATTTCAAACCTGCCGCAGCCTGAGCCCGTCGCGTCTAACAGACTTATCGCAACGGCACCGCGAAGCGTGAGGAGCGGGAGAGAGAATCCGCGCCGCGCACCCCGTGCGGCGCTCCTCAGACTTCCCCACCAAGGCGGAAAACAAACCCGTGATGTCGCTGAATAATCTCCCAATAATTGTAGTAATTAAAATCATCCCACAGTCTGCAGTCACTTTCCCTCCCCTGACACAGCCTTCCCTTCAATTGTCACCGCGTCTCGGCGGAGACGAGCGGAGCGGGGAGGAACGGGAGAGGCTTCGCACGCACGGCCCAAACGCGCCGAGCAGAGCGGCACGGGGCGGGCGGGCGTGGCCGCGGCAGCGCTCGGAGCGCGGGAGCACGCGGGGCTGCGGGCGGCAGCCCGCGAGGCAGGGAGGTGCGGGGGCAGGAGGGTGCGGGAGGCGCGGGCCCGGCCCCGAGCGGCGGTGCGGGAGGCAGAGCGGTGCGGGAGGCCCGTCCTGGGCTGCGCGCTGCATAACGAACAGCGCTGACAGCTCGGGCAGGGATCGTGGCGGTACCTTAATTTTCATTTAATTTCCGTGATCTATTCGACCCCGGTGCCCTTTCCCTTCTCGTTAGCTAGGAAAGATTTCTTTCTATGTAAAGCCGCTCTTCGTCTTTACCCACAAATGAAAAACTCAACGGCGGAAAGAATGCGGCGGGCTCAACAGGCGCCGGGTCTGTATTTCAGCACCATCCCTACGTCCCTCTATCCCCGCTCTGGCACATCGTGGGGCAGCCTCTCCCGAGCCCAACTTATTCATTTGAGGCCGGGTCTCCCCGCGCGTGGCTCTGACAATGAGCGGCGGTGCCCGGCTCAAGGAACGCGGAGTGTCATTGAGGCAGAGGGAGAGAGGAAGGGGGAGAAGTGCTTAAAAAAAAAGAAAAAGGAAAAAAAAAAAAAGGCAGGACTCAATTATGTGCCTCAGCTACGAGCACTTCGCCTTCCCCCTGCCCACGTCCCGCCGCCCGGCACAGGTTACGCCGCTCCCTTCCACTTGGGAGGGCTCAGCCCTCGCCCGGCCGCAGCAGCCCCGTGCGAAGCCGCGGTCCCCTCCCGGGCACCGGTACGGCCGCACCGCGCCCAGCCGCAGGGAAATCGATCTCTTTCGAACTATTTGACAACCCTTTCCCGGCGCTGCGTTTTGAGCCGCCGCATCTGACGCTCTCCGATGTGAGCCCGCAGCCTTCCAATCAGCGCTAATGAACGAATTGTTCCCGGCCTCAGCCCGGCGCCCGGAACCCGAGCGGGGAGGCGAGGCAGCGGGCAGCGCCGGGCCGGGGAGGGTACGGCCGTGTTCGGTGGGAGCTGCTCTACCAGCGTGCACGGCCAGGGCTTTGCTTTGGTCGTCGCTTCCTTCTTCTCCTTCTTCTTCTTTTTTTTTTTTTTTTTTTTTTTTTTTTTTAACATTTATGTTGATTTAAACATAATGTATTTATGATGTAAATATATTCCGAAATGAAAACGTCACGGATCAATTGTGAAGGACCCGGATACATAATTTTAAAAAATCAGTTTCAGTTTATATGAGGTTCTCACCCCACTTTCGCTTCTTAGTCAGATTTGTTTATGCAGAATCGACATTTAATAGTGCTAATTGCACTCCAGTTAAATTGCCCTGATTGCAGAAAGGGAAGCAATTTTCGTGCTCTCCGTCTGGGTTTGGAAGAAATTGTTTTATATTCACCTCTTTATAAAGAAGTGGAGATAAGGCACGGAGCCTTCGCGCAAATTGCACTTAGGGGCTGACTGGCAGCATTCAGGCGCTATAATAGAGCATTATTTGGCCGTTTTGAATAATGTAAAGCGTTTGCTGAAAGCCATTCTCCTGAAAATTGCTTTAACTTTTAAAAGGGTGATGATTCACTCTGAACCGGGCCTTTGTTACGTTGTCATTATCCCCCCAAATGTTTTAACAGTCGGCTCGACACTCGAGCATAACACGCCGATCTTTGTTTAAAAACTCCATTTTTGGAGCACGGCACAAAACCCGTCGGAGCGCACTTGACCCCCGAAAGCTTTCAGCGGCGCTCCCCGTTCCCAGTCCCTCCGTCCCGGCCGGGCGCGGACGCGCCCGCGGATGCCTTCAGTGCGGACAGGCAGTGCCGCGCGGCCCCGCTCCTCGGGCGGGCACCTGTTGGCCGCCCCCGGGGCCGCCCCCCCGCCCGCGCCCCGCCGCGGCCCCGGGCTGAGCCCCGCCGCGGTCGGGGCCGCGCTCGGCGCGGAGAGACGGCCGGCCCCCGAGAGCGGCCTCGGGCCCCGGAAGCAAACCGTCCCGGGGAGCCCTCGGTGCGGCGTGCGGTGCAGCCGCGGGGCTCGGCGAGGCACGGAAAGGAAACGATCAAAACCAAGTAGAGAAAAGCGAAACGCCTCGATCGCCCGCGTTCTCCAACTCGTCCCCGGAGCACCTGCTCCGGGGCTTGGCGCTAGGGCGGAATCGAGAAGGAGACGATTAGGGGCCGTCACACGGGGACGCGGCCCGCAGGACGTCCCGCAGCTCAGCCGTAACGCACGGCGCCGGGGCTGCCGGCTACCCGCGGCGGCCGAGCTCCGCGGGGCTCACAGCGGGGCTCACAGCGGGGCCGCCCGCCGGAGCGCCGAGCCGGGAGCGCCGTGGGAAAGCGGCGCCCGTCCGGGGTTCGCGGGGCTGACATAACGGAGGGGCCACCCTCGCTCCTCTCGCACGGAAAGAAACGAGCGCGCCGCGCCCGCGGCCGCCTCTCACGCTCGCCAAAGCGAACAAACTGAGGCGATCCCGCGCAACGTCACCGAGCGCCGTCCCGCCGCCCGCACCGACGCGGGCCCCGTCGCGCGAAGCCACGCGGCCGCGCTCCGCCGGCTCCGCGCCCGGCCCCGCAAGCGGCGCCGCCGGCCGCGTCCCGGGGAGGGCAGCGCGGCGCTAATTGCGGAGCGGTCCCGCGGCCCGGCGCGCAGAGCTCTCCGCGCGCTCTGACTGGCACGCGCCCCGCGCCCCGGCGCCGGCACCTCCGCGCGCCTGATTGGCTGCGGGGCCGCTCCGGCCCGCTCCGCCCGCGCCCTCATTGGGCGAGCGCGGCAGCCAGCGGTACTTCAAAGCGGGCGTGCCCCGCACTTAGGCAGAGTTTAGCCCCGCCGAGCCGGAGTGTCCTTGGCGCTGCCGGGGCGGCGCGGGCGCGCACCGAACCCCGTCCCCTCCCGTTCCGCCGCAGCCCGCCCAGGGACGTGCTATGGCTACGTCGATCCTCGGGGTAAGTCGGGGCCGCGCGTTTCCTCGCGGCCGCCGCCTCCGGAAACCTCTCCGGCATCGCGGCCGCCGTCGTGCGGAGCCGCTAGAGAGGGGCGGCCGCCGGTCCCCGTCGGGTCGCTGCGGCCGAAGGCGCGCGGGGCCGAACGGAAGCCGCGACGTTTCCTCGGTTTACCTCTATGAGTTGCGACGTCGCCGACGAGCCGAGACGCGTTTCGCCCCGTTTCGGACCGTTTTTGCCCCGCTCGACTCGGCGCCGGTCCCGCGTCCCTGCCCCGCGCCGCGCTCCTCGCTCCTTCCTGCCGCGGCGTTTCCGCCCGACGCCGGGCGCTGCTCCGCCGTGCCGCCTCCGGCCCCGTCCCGCCCCGCCGCGGGGACTCCCGGCGGGCGTCCGACGTGCGCCGGCTCGGCCGGGCCGCGGCCTCCGGGAGCGCGGCGGCGAAGCGAGGCGGGGCGGGCGCCCGCTCCCCGCTCCCGGTCGGCGGCCGGGCGCGGGGGCGAGGCTGACGGCGGCTTTGTGTCTGTCCTAGGAGGAGCCGCGGTTCGGAACGACCCCCCTGGCCATGCTGGCCGCCACCTGCAACAAGATCGGCAACACCAGCCCGCTGACCACGCTGCCCGAGTCCAGCGCCTTCGCCAAGGGGGGCTTCCACCCCTGGAAACGCTCGGCGTCCAGCTGCAACCTGGGCTCCGGCCTGTCGGGCTTCGCGGTGGCCACGAGCAGGGGCTCCGGCGGACTGGGCGGAGGCACGGGCACGGCCAACAGCGCCTTCTGCCTGGCTTCCACCTCGCCCACGTCGTCGGCCTTCAGCAGCGACTACGGCGGGCTCTTCTCCAACTCGGCGGCGGCGGCGGGCGTGTCCCCGCAGGAGCCGGCCGGGCAGTCAGCCTTCATCTCCAAGGTGCACGGCGCGGCGGCCGACGGGCTGTACCCGCGGGTGGGCATGGCGCATCCCTACGAATCCTGGTACAAGTCGGGCTTCCACTCCACGCTGTCGGCCGGCGAGGTGGCCAACGGCACGGCCTCGCCGTGGTGGGACGTGCACGCCAACCCGGGCTCGTGGCTGGAGGTGCAGAACCCGGCGGGGGGGCTGCAGGGCTCGCTGCACTCGGGCGCCCCCCAGGCCTCGCTGCACTCCCAGCTGGGCACCTACAACCCCGACTTCAGCTCTCTCACCCACTCCGCCTTCAGCTCCACCGGCCTGGGCTCCACGGCCGCCTCGCACCTGCTCTCCACCGGCCAGCACCTGCTCGCTCAGGAGGGCTTCAAGCCCGTGCTGCCCTCCTACACGGACTCCAGCGCGGCGGTGGCGGCGGCCAGCGCCATGATCTCGGGGGCGGCCGCGGCGGCGGCGGGGGGCGGCTCGGCGCGCTCTGCCCGCCGCTATTCGGGCCGCGCCACCTGCGACTGCCCCAACTGCCAGGAGGCCGAGCGGCTGGGGCCGGCGGGGGCCAGCCTGCGGCGCAAGGGGCTGCACAGCTGCCACATCCCGGGCTGCGGCAAGGTGTACGGCAAGACCTCGCACCTGAAGGCGCACCTGCGCTGGCACACGGGCGAGCGGCCCTTCGTCTGCAACTGGCTCTTCTGCGGGAAGCGCTTCACCCGCTCCGACGAGCTGCAGCGGCACCTGCGGACTCACACGGGCGAGAAGCGCTTCGCCTGCCCCGTCTGCAACAAGCGCTTCATGCGCAGCGACCACCTGAGCAAACACATCAAAACGCACAACGGGGGCGGCGGGGGCAAAAAGGGCAGCGACAGCGACACGGACGCCAGCAACCTGGAGACGCCGCGCTCCGAGTCCCCCGACCTCCTCCTGCACGACGGGGCGGCCGCCGCCCGCGGCCCGGGCAAGGAACCCCCGGGCGGCCCCGGCGACTCCTAGGGATCGCCGCCCGCAGCGCGGCCCGGCCCGGCCCGGGAGGGACGGCGGCCACCCGACCCCCCGCCCCGAGGGACGCTTCTGCGATTTTTCGTTTTTCTTTTTTTCTTTTTTTTTTTTTTGTTTCGTTTTTTTTCTTCCCCCCGTTTCCTTTTTCTCTTCTTTCTGTTGAAAGGAAAGCATCCTGAGAGGCTGAAGGTGAGAAACTAAGGCGGCAGGCCGAGACGGTTCCTCTGTATCTCATAACGATCTGTATAAATAGGGGTCGGAGACAAAACAAAACCCAACCCGAGTGTGGTCGCTTATTTTTCCTGTAAATGTGGATCTGATAGGGGGGTCGGGAGTTTCCTTTTTATTTTATCGGTGAATTCCTGAAATTCAGGGAGGTTTTGGGGCTTCAGTTACTTTTTTTTTTTCTTTTTTAATAATTATTTTATTTTAAATTTCTGATGCACTTTGTGGAAGTCAGTATATATGTAAAAGATATTTAAAACGTTGAGTTAACATTTCACTCAAACACACGTAAGTTAAGGTCGCTTAAAGAAATTAAATGCGTTTATCTGTATGGAAAAAAAAATCTCGACATATTTTCATTTTGGTATTATTAAAGGACTCGCAACCATCCGCTCGCGGCTCTGTCCTTATTGGTGGCCGGGGCGGCCCCGGGCTCGCTCAGGGCTGCGGGGTTGGGATGGCGGCCGGGGCCCGGCTGCGGGCTGCTGGGGAGAGCCTCCGTGCGGAGCGGGAGGGCGGAGAGCCGGGCCGCCGCTCGGGCCGTTAGTGCGGGGGGATCTCGGGGGAATGAAGCGCTCGAGTCAATACTCCGGAAAAGGCATTTCATGCCTAAATGAAAATCTTGTTAAATGTTATTAATTTTGACTTAGAGCGCGCAGCAGCCCCCTGTGCCTTGTATTCCCTTATTAGGGATTCATGTCTTATCAAATATCTAATTAATCTCCCAGACATCATTTGTTCTGGCCAACTTTATCTCCGCCGGTCCGCGGGGAAAAGCCGGGATACGCTCGGTGACAAAGCTCCCTTGAAGCTCCTTTTAATTGTCCAAATTAACTGCGCCGAATTTGCATGTCAAACGGTAAAGGGCAACCTGAGATAAAATGTAAACGTTTTAAAAGCCCCAAACCGAGCACTCGATTTGATAACGAGGCTTTTTAATGTCCGGGAAGACAACTGCTCCTTTCCTTTTCAAAGCCGGTCGATCTATGCAAATAGCGAATTGGAAATGCTTATGTCCCCATGCAGTCAAATGGTCCTTGCGCGGTATTTGAATATCAGTGGCTCTGCTATTGAAAAGGTTCAAGGATGCTCTCTGACTTCTTTGTGATTACTCAGTGCAGCGTCTTATGCCGAAGAAAAAAAACTCGGGAATAATTAAAGGCCGGGCTAAGGCCTGGGAACACATTTGGGACAGGAATCTCATTTAGGCAGCCTCTTTCAAAATAAGGCACAGTTAAATTGACCAGAAGGCAATTATTGAAATGAAAATTATTTTCACTCCCTTTGTCTCCTGACCACCAACCTAACAGCCACGGTATTATTTATTTATTTTTTTTCCTAAGGCAAATTGTCAAATGAGATAATTGTATTATTAAAAAAAGAAAGAAAAAGAGAGGAGAGAGAGAGAGAAAAAAAAAAAAGTTAATTTAGCTCACCCGCTACAGATCGGAGGGACACCAATATTTTAATCCGCCATAAAATAGGGAGCGCTAACAACACGGGGAAACGGGTTCTGCTGTCGCCCCAAAGAGAACACTGCGGCGCTGCCGGCCGAGCCCCGCTCCTACGGACCGAGCGATGCGGGAGGGCTGCGGCGGGGGACGGGGCTGCGGGTCGGGGCGGCCGGACTGGCAGGGAATGCGGCGGGTGCGGGGCGGGAGGCGGTTTTGTTTTCCATCTATAATAAAACACATCAAAGGGAGCCCATCCGGGTCCGGTTTCTGCCGGGCCGGGGTTACAATTCTCAGCTCAGTGATCAAGGACCTCTTCGCATTGCCTTTGCCCCTTCGGGTCAGTAAACGTCCATCACGGACGGGCTGCCCCGAAACGAAAGAAGGGAGCAGCTCCGGGCCGCAGCGCCGGTTCGTTTAACGGGGAAAATAGACAGCATGTCACCTTTTTAAAAATAAACGACGCCATTCTTTCGTACATGTCGGCGATAATTATATGGTCTGGGGAACTTTCACACACACACAAAAAAAAACCCAAACAAAACCAACTAAAGGTACGAGGACACCAGAATAATAAATCTCGTTTCCCTCTTCCAGCCGCGGCTCCGGAGCACCCCGTGCCCGGTGGGAGCCGGAACGGAGGGAGGCGGCTCCGCGCAGCCCATCGCCGCGGGGCTGCTCGGTTTGGGGTTTGGTGGCGGAAAGCAGCGAACGCAACGACCCCCATCTCCGTAACTGCGCCTTTTGCCGTTCGAACGGAAACTTTCTCCGCGCTCTGCTCGCAGCCATCTCCCCCGCCCCCTCCGAGTGGTTATTTGAAACGCGAATCGCTTAGCGACAAATTCCCTCAAGGGATAACGTTCTTAACGCATCGGAAAGAGGGGAGAAGAAATAATAATAATAATAATAACAACAACAACAACAGCAGCAGAGGGGGGTGAAAACTCCCGGCTTCGCTTTCCCGACGGCGGCCGGCAGCACCGGTGCGGCGGCTCTCGGGCGCCACCTAGCGGCGAAACGCGCGGGCGGCGGGGCGAGGTCGGGGGGCCGCCTTGGGCGGCGCGACTTCGCCCGGTGCCCGCCGGTGGGAGACCCCGCCGGCGGGCACCGGGCGAAACCGCACCGCCCTCCCGCCTCGGCTTCGTTGTCTCAGCCGGCGTACGAGCGTTGCAGGCGAGATGGGCTAATTGCTACGTGGCTCGCGGGGCGCGAAGTCCCTGTCCGCTCGGGGAAGAGACAAAAGTAGAACATTTGAAACTGCCTTTCCGAGCCGAAAGCTGCCTTACCTGAACGTCATAATTACAGTAATTATGTACACCCAAATTACATGCTAATTCAATTAGAATCAAATCGTTCTAAATCGGAATCAAATGAGGTAGCGGGAATTCATCAATGACAACATAAATAGAGAGCTTCCTTCGGGGGGAACTCGAGGTGGCCCCGTCACCTCTGACCGCATCCCGTGTTTTTTTTTTTTAATCACAATAATGATAAAAAGATGCTCTTACCGTCATCCGTGAAGCGACAGCACCTCCTACAGGGCTCCGCCGAGCGGCCGCGCCGCGAACCCGGCGCCCTGCGCGCTGCCCTCGCCGCGAGGGGTCCCGGCGGGGTTTCGCCCCGAGCCTGCGCACAGCGGCCGCTCTCCAGCCGCCCCGCTGCCCGCCCTGCTGCACCTGGCGCGGGGTGCCCCGCTACGTGCCTTCCTAAGGGAGGCGGGACTGCTGCGGGCCGCCCGGACCTTCAGCAGGGAGAGCCTCCTGAGTACGAGCGGCTTGCTGAGAGCTCTTCATCTGGTGGTCTCTGAGAGATGCATCCAACACGGCACTCTCCCTGTTTTAAGTTTCTATCGCGGCGGCCTCACGTTGAGCCCTCACCACTTCCCGGCATTCCTGTGGAAGGAGGCCAGGTGTGCTCAGCGTGCACCTCAGTGGGCACACATGGCAGGGCCCAGCAAAGCGCCCACAGCTGCAGGCATCAGCTACCCCTCCCAGGTGGGCACCAGAACCCTGCCCCACACAGCCCCTGCTTTGGGAATGCACCCCCCGTTGCTCGTTTGTTACCCCTTGAATTTTCCTGCTGCGTGTAATGTGAAGTTTGCCCCAGAAACAGGCCTTCTCCCCTATCACACTGCCCATCCCAGAGGGACAGACAGCACATTCTTCCCGTGACAACGTTTGGATTCTTTGCATGGGCATTCTGAGCAGCCTCCCCCGTTCCTGCTCACTCAGAGCTCTCACGCACACATTACCCCAGGGCTCGACTCCGCTGGATTGTGCACATCTTTAATCCTGGCCACTTCATTAAGAACACTCCGAGCAACCTCATGCAAAAGCCTTTAGAAGAAGGTGACATCGCTTAATGGCTCACCCTTTCAAACTCATTCACACGTGCTTAAAAGATAAGCCAGGTCACTTCCACCGTATATTATACTCTGTGCGATACTGAAAAACGGCATGACAGTTTTAAGAAGTAGAAGCGGACTGGTAATAAAGCGCTGTTTGCCCCGGCACTGAGGAGGGGAAGAAAGCTGCCTGTCAGCTCAGCAGCACCTTCACCTGTCCACTGATGTATCTCCACCTGCCGCCCTGAAACCGAAAGCAAAACGTTGCCTTGTGCATTTGTACCGACTCAGAATACTGGAGAAGAAGGCAGTTCTCACTGCTTTTAAATAATAAGGTATTTTATTATTGAAGTTCTTAACAGCATGTGAAGAACAACAGTCACCAAAAAAAGAAGTCTGTTCCATAAAAACTAAAGGATGGATATTTACATTAACTTCCTACTACAAACAATGAAACGCCCGGAGCAGTTGAGGCAGTAAATACTCTTTTCATGTCTTGAGAGCTTATTGAACAATAACTTGACATTGTACTGACACACACCAACAGGGGTTCAAGATGTTTAGATAGCCCTGACCAAGCTGTACACTGCAGGAGGTCAAAAAATGTGAGCTACACACTTACGAGAACTATGTCTCTCTGTTGTTTTAACTCCTGAAATTGATCTCTTACGGGGAACTTTAGGAAAAATGGTGCAGTATAACACAACAACAACAACAACAAGCCCTCTACAACACAATGTTTCGATGTCGGAAGCAGGGATTTTACCCACAGCTATCTCAAACATTTGTTACCATTTAACATACCCCAGGATTCTTCCCTATTACTTTCTGCTTCCCCTCACAGTTGCATCAAAACAAAAATCACCGCCGACAAAAATCAAGGATATCAAACACTGCTCTGAAATACTTTAAAACTCAGGTTTAGGAATTACTGCATGTACACATATTTGCTAGCAAGAATATTTATACAGTAAGAAAAATACCGTAACATTTGTGCTAATTTACAGATATAACAACATCATAGAAATGATGCTGTTGGCTTTATTTAGGAAATGCTAATTACAAAGGTTGGAAAACAAAGAGCAGTGTGTAACTGAGCCCTTATTAAAGGTATCACATCAAGGAGGAGACATTTTTGTTTGCACCGGTCCCCTACACTATCTCTTTTTTTTCCTCTCTCGGCTTCTGCTTCTACTCCTTCTGCTCCTTTCTCTGTATTCTACTTTACTGCACTTGTTGCCATTTCTCTCTCTGTGTTTTTTCTCCTTTCTGTGCCCATCTGTGCTGGGGCTCCTGGTTTCATTTTTCCTGTGACGCTCTTCACCAGGGCTTTGACTTGGGCTTTTTCTTGTTTGCCTTTGCCTGTGACTGCTGTAAGGGCTTCTCCCTCTCCTCTCATCTGTGCTCTGGCTTCTGCTATCCCTCTCCTTTCTTTCAGTCTCTCTCTGGTATCTGTTTTTGGACCTTCTTTCCCCCTCACAGGAGCTCCATTTGCTGTTCTCCGCAGAACTATCTTGCTTTAAAAGTCTATACTTCTCCCTATCTTTGTCCTTGTTACCGTGACTACTGGAGAGATCTTCATAAAGTTTTTCCTTCCTAGTCTTTGCCTTTCCTTCTGAATCGCTGCTGCTAGCCTCTGAAAACTTGTCTTTTTTTCTTTTCTTAGAATACATCTTCTTTTGTGCTGCTTTATCTCTGCTGTCAGTCTCACTGTCGCTGCTGCTTCCTGAAGTCTCACTGGAGGATGAGGAAGAGGAGCTCATCTTATGTTTCTTGTGTTTACTCTTGCCTTTTTTCTTTTGCTGCTTTTTCTTCTTTCTGTCTTTCTTTTTCTTTTTCTTCTCCAGACGATCCAATTTCCTTTTATTTTCAAAACAAGAGAGCAGTGCAATCAGACTTGTTAACATACTCTAGATTACAGTCATTGTCTTTTAAAGTTGACTACTTCACTCGTCCTACGCAGTAAATACACTATTTTCCATAAAAGCATGTTGAATTTCAATCCTCGTCCAGAAAAGTATTTAAAATCATTTTAAGCTTCTAACCTTGAGCTAAGCATAGTTAGAATATGGTTTTTCAATTCCTTAATTTTAAAAAAAAGAGAAGTACGTTTTGGCCTTCTCACCAGGAATACAGATAATTAATTGGTAGTGCTTTCTTACTGTCAGTCTGCTGGAGACAGTTTGGAAGATCTGCTGCTTTTATTTGTGCATTCTTGTAAGAGATTTTGAAAAGGAAAAAAAAACAATTAGCATTCACTTCCTATTAGTGATGGAAACTGAGATTTTGAAGCCTGTTCTCCAGGCACATAATGCTGATATTTTCAATAACATCTTCTGTCACAAGCAGAAATGTAAATGTTCCAGCCACAATTACAGAGCTCTGTCATGCACGCGCACTCACTGCCATTTAACTGCTTTTGCAGAAGTTTGCATTATTAACTCACTGCTTGCTGTGCCTGCACTTCTCAGAAAATCAGTGACTGAAACATGACATTACCTGCAGCATGTTAAAAATATCCCTTCAGACTCATAAAATCTAAAGGACCCAAACATTTACTGAAGTTCAGCTTTGAAAATATGAAGTACTACGATTAGTTGTGTTGGGCCAGCTGAACTTAAAACAAAATACTGTTTTAGGTTTACTCAAACTATGTATACATTCCTTACTTAAAATAAACATAGAATATGCCCAGTGTTTTCAGTGAATGATTGGTTACATATGCATGTACCATATGAACCTACCTACTCGGGTACCTGCTTAACAATTTACCTTTCTCCTCTTCATGTACACAGTGTGTTGGGTTGTTTTTTTTTTTTAACCTTGAAAACTGACTGCAGTTTTAACCAGTGATACCTGTATGGGATTCATCTGGCAGTAGCTCTTACACACGTTTGTGTTATTGTGTTACTTCAAGATAATGTTGCAAATTAACAGAGAAAAATACTGCAAGTCACTTGACATAAGAAATCAGTAGGACACTAGCAAATAATGAAAACCTCATCAACTTGCTACTAGAAGCACAGAAATACGAGGAGCTCCCTCTGCTGGCTTCGCTGAAGCAGCAATCTATAAGCCCTTGACCCTAAAGCACACCGACACACCTCAACAGAGAAAACAAGGTGCAAGGTTACGTTCACTTCAGCTGCATGGAATAAAATAACATACTTGGCCAAGTTGTAAACCAGTAAACAAACATGTAGAATATTTAATTCTGGAAGAAAATGCTGTCAGCAATGGAGTACAACATAATATTTTAAAACAGGAGTTGGCAGCATTTTCAATGAGCTAGTTATTATTTCAGAATCCCAGTTAGATGAGAAATAGGGCACAATGCAAAGGCATCCCAATTAGATTAGAACGGACCAATTAAGACAAAAAAAGCTAGACAAACAGACACTGCATAGTGCTATTTGGGGTCAAGTGTATGTTAAACAGAATTCATGTCCTTCTCTAGTGATGGTGCTAAGCTCTTCGATGACATAGAAAAGGTAGAGGGACAAAAGAGCACAAGACAACTACGGAATCAGAGCTACTGCTGACACAGAGCCCTTCCACTTCATACTACACTTACCTTAAAAGTTTCTGTTTCTGTTTGGTTGATAGTGATTTTAAAAATTCAACTTCTGGATCATCATCTCCTTCACTTGCAACAAATTCCTAGAAAAATGCAGTACAACTTTAAGTCCTCAGATAAAGATAACCTCCCCATTCAGATTGCTGCATTAAAAGTGATGCACCTGTGCATGCCTTATTTTTGCACAGGCACGAATGTACTTGCATTACCAAGTCAACTGAAGACTCTTTGGGAAAAGCAACATACTTGCTGCAAGGAGAAAAAAAGAAACACCCGCCCACATTCTCTGTCTCCAAGCTGAGTAGGTGCTGTAATGTGGGGGTTATACAACAGAAGTTATTAGTAACATATGAAAAAATCACTGCCAGGGAAAGAAACATTTCTGAAACAGTTAATAAAAATGAGCCAATTTTGGAGCCCACACGATTCCCTAGGATAAGTCACCTCATTTTTATCATGCTTGGATGAATAGGTATGATGCTAGTCCTGCTCAAACCCGGAGTAATTTAAGCAAATTACTTTTCTGTCTCCGTTTTGTCATTAGGAAAATGGGTATTAACATATCTACCTTACTGTTGTGCTATTAGTGTTTAAATGCTCATAAAGTGTTCTAGCAATGCAAAATACGGTAATCATACAATCTGCATACAGTACTGCAATCAACAAAGCATAGCTACTTTATGACCCTCAATTCTTCAAATTATGTGCATCTGCTACATTACAGTTCTCCACCACAATGTTTTTAATTTTAGCCACACTTAGGAGGGGAAAGAAGAAATAAAGATTAAAAAGCTCTTCCAAAAAAAAAAAAAAAAAGAAAAAAAGAAAAAAAAAAAGAAAAAAAAAAACTAAAAACCCAAGAAATATCACACCTAATGTAAGGCTAAAGTACTGGTATCACTGTGCTCCATTTAACAGTGCCCAGATGCTACATTTTTTCTATAGTACACAGCTTTTTAAAATGCAGTTACAAAGGTTGCTCCAGAAGTACTACGTTCCATTTTATTACGGTTGGCCCACAATGTCACAGGCAGATGTGGGTGGTGTGGCAGTAGAGGTTGAACTTTCCCACCAATATTCCATTACATGCTGCTGCTGTGTGACAGATGGCAGCAGAGGGGCAGTCTGACAGAATGGTGTCTGACATGGAAGTGGGCACAGAGCAAAGGTGTGTCATTGAATTCCTCCACGCAGAAAAAATTGCATCTTCTAATATTCATCGATGCTTGCTGAATGTTTATGGAGCTCAAACAGCAGATGTGAGCACAGTGAGCTGGTGAGTGGTGTGTTTCAGCAGTGGTGACAGCAATGTGAAAGACAAGTCATGTTCCAGGTGGCCATGCACAGCTGTCACACCACAAAATGAAGAGCATCTCACTCAGTTCACCTGTGTGAATCAGCCAATGGTGGTGACCACGTTGAAAAATAGCATTTTGTAGCTGAGAATTGACTCTATTAAATAGTGTTACTCTGCTCTTTGTTTCTGTCGTCGTTTCAGTGGAAATAAATAGGAAGCATTACTTTGGGATCAACCTACATACATCCAACTGCGGAACAGTTGATTTACTCCGGCATCTCAAGACCAGCTGAGGACTGTTGTCTTGTCTCTAGTTTAAACTTGCTGACATGGCAATTCGACTATCCTCCCATAGGAACAAAGGTTATTGCATAGCATCTCACCCAAGTAATGCATATGAATTTTTCACTTCATATTATTGTGAAATTGCCTCTACTTGAAATATACTTCGTGCAGCCTAAGTAATAACAATTAAATATTTTCTCCCTCAGAAATAACAGACATAAAATATTCAGTTAACCAAAAACATCTTCAGCTATAGCACCCCTGGCAATACTTGGGCATGCTTCCTCAAACATTCATGCAGAGACCACCGCTGCATGACAAGTACATGGTAAAACCCATAACCACTCCTTTATGAAAAATTTAATTTCTAGTCACCCAAAGGAGGTATTTAATTTTTTACAAATAGATTAAAAAAAAGGTAACTTATGATTCATCATTCTGACTAAAACAGAGCTGGAAAACACAGTAAGTTTCTGGAGATTTTCCACTGGTGCAGCTATTCAGCTTTCCTATGGATATGCATATTGGAAAACATTAAGCAGCAATTCACAAGCAATCACATTTAGATTTATAGACATTTTCAGCTTACTGGTAAAAAGATCATTACCTGTGATGGATCATTTGCGGTCAAGTTTCTCCCCAGTACATTTTGTTTCAGTGCAAACCCACTGTTTCTCATCTCCGCTATTAGCTCCGAGGGGTGCATTGATGGCCCTGTTCACAAAAATCACAGTTTGAATGTATCATTTATATCTCTCTACCTTTTTTGGACTCCACAGTAGGAATTCAGTTGAAGCTTTGTTAAGTAAAATCACAGCTAAATCAACTCAATAATCTTCTGCTGAGCAAATAATCAGATATGATTTTCTAAAACAGCAGTCTGGAGATTCAGAATAGAAAATAATTGCATTTTTCTTTAAGTACAAGGGGATTCTCTTATGTAACTTTGTCATGTTGAAAACAATATATTTAGGTAAGTGTATTTCTGCTATACTACAAAATGCACGGAAAACAGAAAGAAAAAAACATAAAACAAGACTCAAGTGCCCCTTCTCCCCTAACACAATGGGAAAATGCATTGCTACTATGCCATTAAAAAGGCATTCTTCATAATTTTTCACGCATTTTTGAACTTAAACATAAAAAGTAACCATCATCAGAAACGTGGTATACAGACGGAAAATAAATACATGGAAAAATCAGTTAGGTCCTAACTCATTCTAGGGCCCCCCAGAGGTGCTGGGTCTCTGTGCTGTTACTCAAAGTCCGCTCACAGCTTTCAGCTTCAAAAGTGTGCAGTACCTCACATTACCATAGGCGTTTGGGATTAGGCACAGCAGCTTGGTCTGCATCGTGCTGGCTTCGCTGTAACTTACATCTCCACACCTGGCTCCTTGGCTTTAACTGAATGCTACAATTATCAATATATAATTCCCTGAACAGGCATTTTCTCTTCACCCTGAACACACCTGCTCTTGGTAGGTCCCTTTTGGTAAATCTCCACAGCACTTCATTCACTAGCCTTCCTGTCAATGACTGTGTGAGGCAGATGGAGAAGGCAAGCTAAAGTAAAATTCGAAGGCACGTTATCCAGAGTACGGAGCCATCAGTAATACTTCACTAAACTACATGTAAATGCTAAGTTCAATTTACTCTTACAAAACATATCCATCCTGCTTTGTGGTTTTGAGAGTTTCTGGGTTGTGGAGAACAAGACTGTTTGTTTTTGTTTTTTTTTTAACATGGGTAAGTATAGAAAATGGAATTATTACAGAAAACACAAAATAGCACTTTCTCAAAAAAAACCATCAGCTTTGACAGTTCCTGACTTTTCTTGTACAACACACTGTTCACAGAAACAAACAGGTCTATACACAAAGAAAGAATGAAGAAGAGAAAACTTTGGAAATGTTTCAGGATCCCTTGCACTTTTTCACCAGTGTATTATTTCGCCAGGCACAATGATTTTCTGATGGGAGATCCCTCTCAGTCTTTACTTGAGTCCACACGGTCTATTAAGTAGGGGCTTATCTTTTTCTCCATAGATGCACCTTTACTCGTAGCTCATTTTCTAGAAAAACAAACATTTCAGGCATTCTTTGTTCACAACAGCACTGTTAAGAGGTAAATAATTTCCTCTTCCACACAAAAAGCCAATCACAATCGCACAACGCTACTGATTTTGGTGCATTTCTGCCCAACTGACTGCAGTTGTGCTGTAAAGCACAGACCAACACAAGGAAGAGGAGGCCTGCCAGAGTGCCTGCTCACACCAGGATCAGTGCAGCCACACACATAATAGCTATGCTAAAGAGGAAAGTGAACAAGGCTAAAACAAATTTCTAGAAGCCTTGCTGCCATGTTTATTACTGACATCAAGGAGACACATTCATAGCTCCATCTGCAATGCTTCAGACACTACATGGTACTACTGTAGCAAGGACAGCTGACACCACTCTTACTCCTGTCTGGTGGACATGGACAAGTTACACCAAACCTACTACAAGACCTCGAGATTAAAGCGGTTCATGAATTCAATTGTTTCTTATCTGGTCTTCCTATCAAACTGTACGTTAAGGACAGACGGTCAGCTTGGGCTGAGAGGCTCTCAGTTGGCTAAGCTCTCAGGAATCGATGCTACCTAAGTATGCCACAAGTGGCATCATCAATTTTCAATCAATCCGTCGTCAGAAAAGAAACATACTTTGTGTACTGTGCAAATGGAGGTCCCCTGTCCTGGTTTTACCAGTATCCCATATCACGACACCATGCGGCAGGCTACTGGGTGTGGAGGCACAGTGCACTGCGCAGCAGTGTTATCTTGTTATCTCTTCTTATCTTTATGGCGTGGTTATTCTTTCCCTCTCCCCAAAAGGGACCCCGTTTCCATATCATGCTTCAAACCACAACATCCTCAGATACGCATTCCTTAGGGACTTGTGAGACTGCCCGTGAAGAAGCCAGCTCAGTGATCTCATGCAGGTGAAAAGGACCAGGGAGGACATTATGTCATAAGTTAATAGCACACTAGATGTAGAAATTCTGTAAAAATAGCAGATTGCTAGGAATCCTAACAGAAGTCTCTCAGTGTTCCTCCATCAGCTAACTAAAAATAAGCTCAAAGTCATAATGTTTCATCATCCGTTTCTTATTCTTTCTGAAAGAAGTCAAATAGAGTACCTTGCTATTTTTAAATAGCAATTTTTCAATCTTCCAAGCTTATTTTCTAGAATTTACTTTTTTTTTTCTTTCTTTTTTTTTTTTTTAATCTTTTTCATGGCCTGAAGAAATACTGTTTTCAAGCAAAGAGGCTGCTATTTCTTCCTGCTTCTTCTCAGAGTTCTTAACATTTTTACTCTCTTATATTTTGTTCAAGGTAGTTTTAAAGGAAAAAAAAAAAATAGACAGGTTGGGACATTAAACCTGAAAACTCAAACCGTTCAACAAAGTGCAGAAAGAAGGATTTTAGTCTTCACAAAGTACAACCTGAGCACAACCATAGCTTGACAGCTGTTGGTGCATCTCTATAATATTCATGCAATTAAACAGATAGAAGAGCTGTAAGTAGAATTTTTCTGCAGCCCACGTGAGCATCAATTATGCTGGATTTCACAAGGATATCATACGAAGACTTCTACAACACATTGTCAATTTGTTTCTATAATAAAGAGCACTCCAATTTCTTCTGCACTTTACTGAGATCAATTTTAACAGAATCAATTCTGCTTCTATTAAACAACCAGGGGGCAATATAATTCTGGATTTCAATTACTGACCGCCTAGCTTACAGCAGGCTCTCCCACCCCACATTATTACCTCCACTCACAGCCCTGAAACAAGAGAACCTATAGCCAAAACTGTCATTTTCCATTTTGTCTGTACTTTTCACAAAGCCAGAAATGCAAAGAGCGTGTGTAATGCTTTGTTGTTGCCAGAATGTTTCATCTAATGAGCACAGGCAAAGGACTCCTCCTTGGGAGAACAATGCTAGCTGTAACACACCATCCAGCAGACCTCCATTAAAATGTCTAAAGCACATTTTTCAAATTATCCAATATTAGCCAACAGGACGTTAAAACCTTTTTTCATAACAACTGTGATTAAATACCACTTTTTCTACAGCAGTTTCAGTGGCAGTAAGGACAGACCATAATACTGTGATTGCCAGTATCACCAAGATAGTACTTTTCCATCTATCTGCTTGTGCTACCCTCGACAGCTCAACTTACTGATAAAAGCTTTCACTACTGTCACCAGTACAGATAAACAAACCCATTTATTCTTTGCAATCGATGAGGTCCCTATCTAGATTTTTATTACAGAATACATATGAAAAGCAAAGAGGTAAGAAGCAGTAATGCTGTAACCAGCACTCCCGCCTGTGGCAGGAGAAATCATCCTAGCCAGTACATAGCAGATGCAGTTACGTATTGTTACGAATTGAAATAAGCCATTCCATATTAAAAAACAAAAAACCTGAAAAAAAACAGTGTATTCCTCATGGTGCCATTTTAATTACAACTCTTTAACCTTCATTTCAACCAACGCTCATTTTTTGTGCCAATAGAATATTCAGAACATGTTTGGGCTTTTCTAGAGCTTCCCCATTCCTCACCATACCATCAGCTATCTCCTCATTTGCTAACAGAGATGAAATTTATGCAAACACAAAAAGCACACTGGCCTATCTGCTAGCCCTTCATCAGTACACTTCACATTCAGTATACTCTCCTCTACCTAGGCTTAAAAGTCACTTACAAACCAAGGACAAGAGACTCTGCAGGCTTATCCATTATTACCATGTGCTTTTTGTTAAAAAAGTAGAATGGTGATGACATGCTTAGGTCTTTCTCATGCTCACCTTGGACAGCATGATGCCGTAATTCTTCCAAAAAGAAATTTGATTTGCTATATGATAGCAATATTAAAGCCACGCTCTGCTGTTGAATAAATCGATCACATTAGCAACTGCCACTCAGACCTAAAAATCTTATTAGTGATCTCTAAGCAAAACAAATAGGAATTTATTGAATTAGCCATTGAAGATGAACGGTGCATCATAAGCTCACAAGCAATACAACTCCACTGGCTGAGGACAGCATGGCTGCACGCTACAGTTTCCAAACAGGAACATAAAAGAAACAACCAGTGCCCTGTTTTGTTGTGTCTGCAGGTGGGCAGATGGAATACTGTAGACCTGCGTACACCAGGAAGATTGCAAACAGCTCTTTCACCTTATTAAGTGTTGGAGAACCACGCCGCTGGTTTCCTTAGCAGATGGTCACAAGAAGGGTGAAAATAGGCTGAAATCAGAATGTGATTTTACACAGTGGAAGGGTGTACCATTTAGACACAAGGCTTTTTGGGTTTTGCTTTAAAAGACAACCTAACTTCAAAATTGTGAGAGGCAGGTTTGTCAATAATATACCCACATACTTTTTGTGCTCTCCACACGGTTTTGTAGGTTCTTTATTCAGGTGGCTTAAAAGGCAATGGAACAAAAAAGGGAAAGAATTACAGGCTGAGCCTAATCACGCCATATCCTCTGTGAAGTTTCACCGCAGTTGTGGCAGAGATAAGAGTAGACACTTCTCATTTATCTAAAGGACAAAGAGCTATTATCATAATTATGTGATCGTGACCCTGGTCGTGAAGAACCCAGCAAGTTTATGCAGCCTCCACTAATTCAGAACTGATCATTTTTCACTGATAATTTTTCCATCTCTTTCGGGGATGACTACATTCAGACCATATTTACACTTCAAAGCAACTGCTGCAGTTGGCATTGAGAGAAACCAACGAATACAAAACCTCTGGCTTTTAATTAGCTTTTCTTCAGAGCATCTGCAGTTTAACTGAATGTAACACATTGCCGTGCTTTTGTCGCAGGCTATTTCAGAGAATCTTGAATTTTTAAGAAGTAAAAAACATTTAAATCATCAAACTGCTACAGGAATCCATATTTATTACTCAAATGCCATTCACACCAAATACAGAGGGTTTTGAAGCATAAATGGAGGGTTATTCTGAAATGAGATAGTTCTTGAACTACGTGAAGACTCTGTTAGGGCTCCAACTGCTCACAATCAAAGGTCTCAGCTGCAGACCATAAAGGAAAGTTTCATGCGCACTGCAATTCTGCAGATGACCATTTATACTAATGGTCACAGTTAGCATATTCAAATACCTCTCCTTTGTCAATACAGATTTAAGAGAACACTTCAATCCAGTCCTGCATTCCCAATACAATGCACTTCTTATCTGTGGGAAAACAAAATGGTACCACATCTGTCGCTGGAAAACATGCAGGGAGATTCTACTCATAATATAACACAGACATAGATCTCATTTTTCAGTCTTAGTATGGCTGATGATTTCAATGATCTTTATGGCAAGGGATTTCACACCCCAAAGCAGCTTAAGATCAGAGAGCAACAGACAAGCACAGTGAGTGTGGGGATGCTGGGGTAACACAAAAGTGGCACAAGCTTTAGGAGGGGCTGATGAGCCTTTAGAAGGCTGCATTTACACTGACACACCAAACGCCTTTTCATCCTGGTAGAACGTCAGACACTAGATACACATGTCACTCAGTCACATTTCGGCTTTTATTTGCCTCAGTTTTCCATAAATATGTAAACCATTTTGCAGAATCGTTTCTTCACTGGATAGAAAATATATGGAGCCAGTTGACTGTAACATGTTGAAAGCAGTGCACAGCAGAGAATGATGCCCAGCACTCTCCAGTTCAATAGGTCAAGAGCATCAGATTGGACTGATTTATCTGACCGTGGCACTTACAGGCAACGTTGAAGTGAATTAACAAAATTACTTCAAAAGCTTTTGCATGTAAAACCTATGAGTCTATGTTCTAATAATGTTAAACAAAAAGCATGGAAAAGCACCAGAACCAACAGCAGTTGCTGGTTAACAATTAAAATAAAGGATTATACAGGCAAACTTTTAGATGCTAGTGACGTTTTTCTACTCTCCATATCACATACTCCATATGTGCACATACACACATATGTGCACAGCTGGATGTAAAGTCAGAACCACAAGAGATACTTTCATCTTGTCTGAACTTTGAAAGTTAGGATTTTACCAGTAAAAAAAAAAAAAAAAAAAAAAAAGGTAAAGCAGTTTAGCCCAAAGCAGCATTTTGATGGCCTAATTTAACTTTGTAAAGGAGAAGTAAATCTTATCAGTTGGTCTCTGTACGTGTCACAGTTGGAGCATTCTAGCACTACTTCGCAGTTTCCAGTGATCAAAGTAAGTTACTTTATATCTAAAACTAAGAATTTCATAATGGAAATAATGCAACATCAGGGGGTGCAGTTATCATGAAATAATTACACTCCTGGGAGATTACAGACAAGGCTGTACCCCAGGGGTGTGATTATCCCATGCTAACCACATCCACTGAAATTGCCTTATTGCAGAAATAATCTCTATTCACTGGTGAGATATTATTCAAAAGGCGCTTTTTTAATGGTAAGATTATTATTTTTTTTTCTAGTATGAATTACCTGCTAGATTAGTAAAATAGTCCCAGAAGCAAAATAACCAAGCCTAAGCTAAGGGACTGACTGTAATTATTTTGCTGTTTGCTGGTGCACTGCAGCGTATTTTAGATCTTGAAAGATAGAGGTCTTCACTCGAACAGACCGGAGTCGTGTGCCATGCACGCTGCACCCCCACACTGCTTCCACCTGAGCAAAGCAGAGTCAGCAACTGGTCTCTGTGTGAGACACTCAACGTTGAAACCGCTTAGCGACTGCTGTTCTGGATTCCATGCAGGAAGGAAGATGACAAAGCAGCCATCACATCAGATAAATGCAAAGACCAGTACCTTTTGCTGAATGAAGAGGATTGCACCTCTTTCCTCAAAGGCTAACAGAGAAGAACTTCAGATAACCCAACTAAATCCAACAAAGTCTCATTTTCATTCATTTTAAGTTAAGCTTTTCCTCTGAGGCTGAAAAGCCTGAGTCCAAACAAGGAATTTTACTCTGTTCTGATGTTCTCCTTCAGGAAGAGAACATCTATTGCACCTGCATTAAGCGCTATTCAGTGTTTTCTCTGTGTGTTGAGATGCACCATTTATAGCATATGAAAGGAAATAATACTGGCAATTAAGAGTGAAATGTGTATTTCTCATACCTGTAGCAGAAGGTCTTCCTAAGAACAGACCGGACTACCTAGAAAAAGTTCAGGCAATAAAACATCAAGAAATGCAAGAATGTTGGAATGCAGTAACTGTGCTTCTTGGCAGATCACCATTTCAACCACTAATTCACTGTTCTGTTCACGTGCTGTTTCTTTCCCTTTGACATGACTTGTTTCTGCATTACTTTCTTTTATTTTAAAATCCTATGAAGCTTATTGATTTGAGCATTTAAAGATGCTGTGCTTTTATTAAATTGAAGATGCCATTCAAAGACGACCTTTTGAAGGCATTTTAAATTTTCGGAGGAAGAAAGGGCAAGATGGGGATGGGCAGTTTCTGCTTCCTGTTGCCTCTCTGGTTCAGCCACAGGACCTGCTGCAGGGGCTGGGATAGACCCAGAAGCATTTTCTTCTTTTTGAGGGTACAGAATAATGGTGAACAGTGTTTGATAGGCACAGGCCAGGCACCAGCACAGCACAGCGAGCTCTAACTCTTTCATATTGCCAGGATCAGGGCACAGCTTTTTGAAACATTCTGTCAGCTTTTTAGGATTCTGCACTTGATAAGGGGTGAATTCCAAACCATTCAGAGATGGTGATTAATACCTGCCCATCTCCTCCCACACACCTTGCCACCCACAGCCATCCTGCCTCAGGGCACATCTCTGGCTGGTGTTTTGCAACGGTTGTTTAACCACAGATAAAACCAGAAACACAAAGAAGATACAGCAATAGGATTGTGCCAGTTTGAACATCCCAGCTGTATTCAAAAATTTCAAAGCCTATTTTAACTTGCCTGTAGTAAAGAGCTTGTTAATAGTCCTCACAGTAAGGTTCCCTAATTGCTAGAACGATGGCAGTACTGAGTACAAATACCACATTAAGTTCATGGTCAATGTAATATGAGTGTGCACTATCTACAAAATGCCAAAAGCACGTGTAACCTTAGGCCAGCTCCCAGTATTGATAAACAAGAAAGGAACTAAGAAAATTAACTATGAAAGCAAATAAAACCACACTGAGGGTGAAAGAATCAATACTGTGACCAGCAACTACTATGCTACTATAAAGCTTGTAACAATTTTAACATGCTCTGGTCAGCTCCATCATCATATCATTATAACCCTTTCAAGTCCTGGGCACCGAAAAAGCCTGCTACGGTCTAACTTGGCAGTCAGCTCAGCACCACACAGCCATCCGCTCACCCCTCCTCCAAGCAGGAAGGTAAAGAGAATCAGGAGAAAAAGCCTCATGGGTTGCGATGAAGACAATTTACTAAGACAGAAAAGCAAAGTTGATGTGAAATGCCATTGCTCACCACCTGCCAACCAATGCTCAGCCAGTCCCTAAGCTGTGGCAGTCCCCAGCCAACTCCCCTAGTGTTATAGTTCCATAACTGTGTGGCATCATGCAGAACAGCCCTTTGGCCAGTTTAGGTCATCTGTGCTGGTTCTGTCCCCTCAGGGTTCCTAGCCCCCCAGGCCCTCACTGCCAGGGCAGTAAGAGAAGCTGAAAAGCTGAAACATCCCTGGCTTTGTGCAGCATTGCTCAGCAACAACTGCAACATGTGTTGGGTGTGGGATCAACAGTGTTTTTTTCCTAAACAGAACACAGCATCTTAGCAGACATTATAGAGAAAACTAACTCCGTTCCAGCTGAAATCAGGACAATAGGCTAGATTGCATCTTTCAAAGAAAATCGGTTTCATAAGCTATTTGCAGTCCTGGAATATTAACTGTTATACTATATATTTTTATTATTATTATCATATATCTATTTCTTAGATCTCATTTACGAGACAACACATTTCAAATTTCATAACACACAAAGGAGGAACAAGCTTTCAGAGATGGAGCTCCTACGGAAGGAATTACTTCCTAACCTTTCAGAGTATTACTTACTTTAAGTAGTATTTTCTGCCTTCTAGGCCAATCAAAGTAAAAATGGCACAGCAGAACACATTTTCAATGCACTAGAAAATAATCAGAAAAAAACCCAACTAGGAATAAGCAGCTTAGGAGTAGTAATGGATATAATCAGTGATAAAGAGAAGCAGGGAAAAGCAAAGCTCAGAGAGCTGTGTTTTATAGAGGAAGACAAGAACATTCACAGAGGTGCACACTGGTTCAGCATTAAGGCTCATAAAAAGCATTGGGTAGATTTAATGAATGGAAACAACAATGAAGATAAATGGTCAAAGCAAGATTATACTGTGCATGTGGGGGGGTTTTTGATCAGAACATGACAGGTTTTGGCTTTGTTAGTATTACAGTGCTCTGTCAGGAAATGTAAAAACACCGTTCTGACAAACTGACTTTACCCTCAGCTAAGGCTGAGTTTACAGAGCTGACTGCAGATCTGCACACGGTAACACCTGGGTAGAGCTCTCAGCAACACGAAGACAAGAACTTAATCCCCTATCCCAGATAACATAGGACTGGTATCAGGGTTCAGTTCAAAAAATTGTAAAATTTTTGTAAAATGAGATGCAAGCTTCACCTAACGTGCATAAATTATGAGTCTTAAGAGAATTACTGAATTAAATAATCTGTGTTCTCACTTAACTGTATACTTCATATACAGTCAAGGAAACTCCAGAAGCCTCAGAGGAGCATAACTTAGCTTGTTATTAAAGCGGATGAAGATTTAGAAAAGCTGATGAGAGGATTGCATGACTAAGGTTAGAAAAAGCAGACAAGCATTTTTACGCTGATCTAATTAACAATATTACCCGTTCCTATAAACCTCTTATCTGCTATTAAATGAAGAACTTACAATTGTTTTAAATTTTACCACCACTGTTTTTTCATACAGTTTTCTTGAAAGAAAAAATGAGAAGGTAGTAGTATCATTACAGCTGACTATTCAAAGCCAAGATCACAGTGCCTTACAAATTATATATACAAACCCCAATCTGTCACCCGCCCCTACTCGCTGAAATCCTTCCTCTCAGTCTGCTAAAGACTGTGCTCAGCACAGCACACTGTCTTCCAACTTGGAAATGTGAGGTCATTTGCACAGCCTGAGTACATTGAAACAGTTTTACGGCTTTTTCCTAACACAGAATTCATCCTGCACATTAAATCCCTCTCTTAGGCTTCGCATGACTGTTTGGAAAGCTGCCCGGACAGCATCTCTCTCCATAGGAAACACGCAGCATTCCAACTTTCCTGCTCTAGATAATTGGTTCAGTTGGGTTTGAAGCAAGCAGTTAGCCTTACATTGACACTGTGAAGTGTCTGCATTAGAAATAATGAGTCCATTTTCAAGCTGGTACAAGCATGTACCAAATATTTTCAAATTTCCCAGCCAAGCACTCCTAAAAATTGCCCACATCATTTGAACTGGAATAAAAAAGTTCTGTAGCATAAAAGCACAACTGACACGTAACAGCTGCACTGTATAATTCTACCCCCACCAAATGCTCCAAGCACAATTTCGTCTAAGGTAGGAATGAGGTAAGAAGATGATTTAATGTTATAACCTATTGAATATAAAGGCTGAGAATGTCAACTGCAGGATCGCTAACGCAACGGTATAATCATCAGACAATGCTCAGAGGAGCATAAGAGGCATTGTTTCCTTCAACTTAAGTCTTCTATGCCTCATCCCAGAGAAATGAAATATCTGCGTGGTGTAATTCCGAAGGCAAGACTGTTGGTAGGCCCAACGTGAAATAAAACTAAGAGCTACTATATAAAATAGATATCCTGAGCAGAAACAGAAGAATAGGTGTTAACAAGTGTGCGGTCGTAGTGATACTCCTGCAAAAGTGAATGATCATGACCTTGAAGTGCAGTAGCAAGTCTGAAGACTCACCCATGTTACCAAGTGTCTCTTAATAGACCAGGATTTTGAAAATATTAAAAGCATTACTAACTTGAGTCAGTTTACAGCACTCTAGGCAAACATCATTTAGTTTGAATGCTTACATCCACTTCTTTATTGAAACCTAGTTAAAAAAAAAAAGTTCACAAAGCAATCAGAAGCCAGCTGAAAGGAAACCAGGAAAGCTCAGTTCCACTTACTCATCCATTTATAGAAGTGCAATCAGATATATTAAAAAAATCTCTCCATTTTTCCAAATGATTAACAAAAATATACTGATACACTACAGCTTTTCAGAGCAGTTTGCCTGAACCTGAACTGGGACAGTCTTTGACAACACACTACATGATTACTGGTTTGGTAACAGGTATTCTCGGACCGATGGAAACAATTTCACTGCAGCTTCTGACATTTTGTCAGAGGAAGAATCAACAGCAACAGTCTTTAGAGATTCTTCTAAAAATGAGCTAGTAACCAGAAAATTAGATCCCTAGCATTTGAAATGATCAGAAACGTTAGATAGAACACATGAAATAAGAAATCTTTTCCCCATTACACAACCTTTCGAAAGAAGATAAAGTTTGCAAAATTAAACCTGAGAAGTTTTGCCCAAGTTTTTATCCAGACCCTCAGAAAGGCATTTGCTGCCTACCTGAACCATCACTGGACACTGAGCTCGCGTTGATTCCAGAGAGGCCGAACAACGGACATTCTCGATCAGTGTTTACATGGCCCCACTTGTGGCACTTAATGCACCTCACATTCCGCACCTAGAAGGGAAAAAAAGAAGCCAAACAACACTGGCGTAAGTTAGTTAACAATACAACTTAACATTTACAGAAACATTTGTGTTAGTAGCAGGAGAAATGTTTTTAGACTCACTGAGAAACACAATAAAATTAAGTCCATGTGGATTCTCTGCAGTTAGATAATATTTGCAATACACTCAAGATCTCCACAGGGTGAAATGTATGTGACTTGCCTGGATGCCAAACGGCTGGTCTCTGATATTCATGTCATCCTTAGCGTACCTGTTACACAAACACAAAAAGCAAACACATTCTAAATTCACTTTGTTTTGTAAACCATCACACACCAAACTACTTTGAGACCTCTCCAGGTTTACAACCCTTACTAATTAGCTGCATGGGCATGAATGATTACACAAATGACCCGTTAAAAAATGAAACTGAAAATAAAGAAGAAAAAGAAAAGGTTATGGAAGGTAAATTAAAGAATATGTCTGGATTTTATCCACAGAAAACGTCTTACTTTTCTCGAGGGGCGACCTTTTGCCATTCAAATTTGTATTCAGTCTCTCCTTCTTGCTGCAAAACACAAAGCATGGCAAGTTTGAGCTTTTCCAATACACTTCCAGTAAGCAGGTAAAAAACATAATGAAATGATGTAATAAAATACCTCTTTAGTTTCCTCTTCGAATTTTCAGAAATTATGAAAAGAGAAGAGACAATATATTAATTATACACATAAAATGCAGCTGGTGCCCAATCTGGAAGTAAAACATGTTGAAGTATACACTAATACAACAGTAACTTAATTAAAATAGAGAACACAAATAATCAGCTTCTAGTATATGCAGTTGCAAATCCTTTAAAACCTAATCATCTGTTAAAATTACATTGCTGTGATACACAAGCACAAAAACTTGCAAATTCTAGCCAGGAAAACACTGTGCAACAGCTTGGGATTGGACAGCAATGCTGCAAAGTTCTCTTTAGTTTTCAGAGAGAGAAAATTTGTTTCCTAGTCAGTGCATCTATCACAGCAGTTATAGAGGGACTCACCCTGTCAGATGGTTATCATTAACTTGATTAATATGCAAATTCAGAACTTAATGGAGGAAGTCTAGTTAGATTTGTCTACTCATGTTTCTCAAAATAAGTACTTCCTGGACTACAGACTGTTAAAATGTGTTTCTTTACTTGCTAATTCATAAAAAATAAATTGCAATTTACAAAAGGTTTTCCTCTCACAAGATTTAATGTAATTCCTATCAGGCATGGGTTTACTGCAAAGCAAGTTCTATTTATATTAAACTGAATACTTGGGTTACCAGGATCTCAAAAATACCCTAAAAACTACTTAATAAACATTACTGTGTCATTCACTGTGTCAGTCCCACGGGCCCATTCTTATCATTTCAGTTTCATGTTTTAAAAAGGTCACATTTAAGATAGTAAAATATTTCTGTTCTATATTTTGCATATGTAATAATTAAAACAAAAAGTATCAAGAATAAAATTTCAATTTGGTGGAGATGGTATTTCTGGGCTTGCAAGAAGTGAACAGAGTCTGAGCCTCCTCCAGAAGGTCAGTCAGCCTTCAGGGCTTTGAATCAGCCCTGGTAAGCCTTCTCAGGCCCACTGGCTGGGAAGCATGCCTGGGCCATATGCTGGCTTTACTGAGACCGCCTCTCTCAGCAGGTCAGCATGACAGCTACAGGACAACCTGTTTTCAGGGAGCAACTCTTACAAATTATGTTTTCTTACTCCTGCGCTTACACCTATCAGTCACTAAAACTTAACAACGTCGATGTATCCACAAGGCTTTCAGGAACTCCTGCTCATGAACGTACTAAATACAGACACAGCCAGACCCACCAGAGTTGGGTCATCCAGCATTTATTACTCACAAGACATCAGCTAGTTAACTTCTTGCTTTGGTAACTCCCATGTCCGACACGGATCAAGCTGAATTTCGGGCAGAAGTTTTATGCAAAAGTTACCTTGCTATTTCTAAAAAGGAGAGCTGGCCAAAACAGTTTGTGCTGCTGGAGCCAATGTGCTGCTAAAGTCTAGTCTTTCTCATCCAGAGCTTTATAATGCCTTAAAGAAACACCAATGGCCAAGCACAGAACCTCTGATGTTGCCATACCTTCCCTTCACACTGAACTGTTGCTTAAAAAGTATTTCTCAATTTGACTGAAATTAAAGTAGTGTGCAATCAAAATTATTAAGTATGATCCATCTCTGCATATATCCAGCAGGAAAACAAAAAGCAACACCTTCTAGCATTACTCCTCTATGACCATACCATTTTAATATCAAAACGACCATATTTATTTGTTCAGAGTGACATTAGTTCTGCCTGCCCACAGACTTCTCAGTACCTTTCTTTGCTCCAGGTGGGGCCTCGTACATGAAGTTAAGACCATTCTTCACACGCTCATCTCCCATAAGCAACCTAAAAGGAACAGTTTGGAGTGTTATACACAAAGCGTTCACATAGGTATTAGTTAATGAAAAAAAAAAGAAACACGCAGCAAAAAATTATGATAATAACCACAAATTTTCCATCTGTTAATCAGCATACAAAAAAGCTGAATATCAAAAAACCCAAGGGGCCAGTCAACGCTTTTGCATGCTTCACTGTGTACCAAAGATCAAACATTTCAATCACAGCTGAAATGCAGTTCTGCATCAGTATGTTGCAATACCAGGTCTCCTACCTGTCCTGTTCTTTGTAGCACTGACTGAGGAAGAATCTGATTAGTGTTGATAAATAACTAAGAGGGAGGTGGGAGGCAAATGGATGAGGCCAGGCTCTTCTCAGTTACACGTACTGACGGGACAAGGAGCAATTGCCTAAAACTTGTACATAGGAAGTTCCATACAAACGTGCAGAAGAAATTCTTTATGGTTAGGGTGATGAAACACTGGAGTAGGCTGCCCAGAGAGACTGTGGAGCCTCTTTCTATGGAGACATCCAAGACCCATATGGAAGCCTACCTGTGCGATTTATTTTATGGTACCTGCTTTAGCAGGGGTTGGACTAGATGACTTCCTGAGGTCCCTTCCAACCCCGCAATTCTGTGGCTCTGTGATTTGAAAGCAGACCTTGTTGATTCTGCTTAATCAGACAACAGTTTTCCAGTCACTGTCCTCATCTACCGCCATGGTCAGAAACAGCGTTTCAAGTAGCTTAGGAAGAGCTGGCTCTCACCTGTTATCATAGGACTCCTGTTCTTTGAGATACTGTTGCATTAATTCTTCTTGTTTCTTCTTATCATAGGATATTTTCTGCTCCGCCATCCATACCTAGTTAAAACAAGAGGTTTCCACTTCAAGCAGGCTGTAAAACTGTTGGGTACTGTAAAACACGCCCTATAACCACTTCATTGGTTTAGCGTGCTGAAAATCAGCTTTAATCAAAGCATAATTTTGATAAGCTAAGACTTCAATGACATTTGAGAACAAAGGCGGGGAAGCTGAGTAACGCGGAGGGAAAACGAAGCTCGGACAAGACGCAGGGGATGCCGCAGCGCTGGGTGCCAGGAGCTGCGGGGGAGGAACCTGTGGGCAGGAACGGAGGGCAGCGACGGGCAGCATAAGGCAACACTGCGCCAGGCGGGGCTGGAGCCAGGGAACGGAGACGGCCGTTCGAGCCCCGCAAGTCTGGGCCGCGGCCGGAACGCGCCGGAGGGCCGCTCACCTTTTTGATGTTGGACTTGGAGGCGGGGTGGAAGTCCTTCTTGCACATGAAGTTGGCGAACGATTTCCCCATGGCGACGGCGAGGAGCGACCCGCCGGCTCAGCGCAACCGGCTGCAGCGCTCGCTGCGGGCCTTCCGGGCCGGCGGGCGGGCCTTCCTGCGGAGCGCCGCTCCGCTCCGCTCCTCCCCGCCACCAGCATGGCCGCCCGCCCACCGCCCCGCTCCTGCGACACCTTCGTGGCGCTGCCTCCCGCCGCCGCCGAGGGCCGGGTGGTGTTCGGGAAGAACTCGGACCGGCCGTCGGACGAGGTGCAGGAGGTGCTGTACGTCCCGGCCGCCTCGCACCCGCCGGGCGCCCAGCTGGAGGTGAGCCGCGGCGGGGCCCGCCCAGACCGAGCGATCGTCCCTCGGAGCGGCCCCGGCAGGGCCGGGGAGGACGCGGGGTGGGGGGTGGGGAGGGGGTGGGGAGGTGCCTGCGGGAACGGCGGCGTTAAAGGCGACGTCTTTGCCGCGGCTCGTTGCAGTGCACCTACATCGCGGTTGAGCAAGCGGAGCGAACCTACGCCGTGGTCCTGAGCCGCCCGTCCTGGCTATGGGGCGCAGAGATGGGCGCCAACGAGCACGGGGTGTGCATCGGGAACGAGGCCGTGTGGGGCCGCGAGGAGGTGTGCGGTGCCGAGGCGCTCCTGGGCATGGATCTCGTAAGGTCTGCACACGCCGCTTTGGTAAATGGGACTGGATTCAGAACTTAATTTCAAAACGTTTGCATTGAGTTACGTGGGCAAATAAGTGCCTTCGCGTGCAGGAAACACATCTGTCTTTTCTGCTGTTCTCACCGTGGTTAAAAATAAGTATTTACTGGCACAGCAGTTAGCTTGTTCCTCTGCCAGGAGCTGAGGATGGGAGAGGTATCACGCACCGAAATAGAGTCTGACAAGAACGTTATCAAGCATTTTTGTTCCGTACAAAACGGATGTGAAACAAGACTCGTAACAGGAACACAGCTGCACTTCAGGACCCAGTGCATGGGCCTTTCCTAAGGTCTGGGCTCACTTGCTATTTTCCCCCCTCTCACACTTACCTATCCATACATCTCCATGTAAATAATGACAACTACTTGTGCATTCCAGTTCAATCTGAATAGTCATGCTGAATAGTTATGTTCAAGCTTGTAATTCCAAAGATAACGTCTTCCTTCTGTTTTAGGCTTGGACTTGAGAGAGCGGACACAGCTGAAAAGGCTCTTACTGTCATAGTTGATTTGCTAGAAAAATACGGCCAGGGAGGAAACTGCATGGAGAGCCACATGGCCTTTACGTACCATAACAGCTTTCTGATAGCTGACAGAAAGGAAGCGTGGGTGCTGGAGACATCAGGAAAACACTGGGCAGCAGAAAAAGTAGAAGGTATGGATGATGCTCTCTTTAAGTATTTTGAATGTGGTGACAAGTGGCAATTTTCTAGTTTTCATTTACCACTTCATGAAGGCATGGAACTAGCCTCAGGACATGGATGGGAGTTGCATCTTAGGGTAGCAGGTTCTCAGAGGGCCTTTTCAGAGTCAGAGATGACCACTTCTGCACTTGGAGAACAGAGGACAACAAGAAGGCCAGGATGAGAACAGCAGCAGTACGTATAATCTTAGGGATGGTAGTAATCAATTCAGTTTGGTAACAGGTTAGTGCTGACAGGGTCAGTGTGCCCTGAGGTGTCAATCTGTCTTTTGAAGACTGAGAATGTAAGGATGGGAACAGTCAGGACAGAGCTTGACATATGACGGTAGCAGTGGAATTAAATGTAAACAGTAGGGCAGGAAAAAGCGTTCACTGTATTCAAATGATTCATTCTTCACCTTACAAACAGGAGGTGTGCGGAATATTTCCAACCAGCTCTCTATCACAACCAAGATTGACAGAGAACATCCGGAGATGAAGGAATATGCCAAAAGCAAGGGCTGGTGGGATGGGGAAAAGGAATTTGATTTTGCTGCCACGTATTCTTATGTAAATACTGCTAGAATGACTACATCCAGAAGCCGCTATTGTGAAGGCTACAAACTTCTGAACAAACATAAAGGTATCATTTTTTGTATTTTTTTAAGACTGTATGGTGAGCTACATTAATTTAAATCATAAACGAGTAAACCTCTGATGTGAGCAACCTTTCATATGATCTGATGAACCAGAACTTCTTAGAAACATGTTTTTCCTAAAGGAGAAACACTGATCTTTGGATACTTTTATCCATTTTTGCCAATTTGGTGATGAGGAAAAAAATAAAGCAAGCATCCAATATCAAAGACCCAGCTACAGTAACGACACTGAGACCACACTGCTAAAAAGTCTGTAAGACCTTGCTCTGAATCGTTCTGGTATGCTGTATATCACTACTGTACCTGTAACTAAAAAAGCAGAGGCTAAAACAGACTCCCAAGGGTTGGCAGCCATAAAGAATCCCATGAACATCTTTAATCTAACATCATTCACCAGCACAGTGGTCACGTATATAATCTTGTGTTTATTTTTGAGCTTGTCTTTTAAATCTTTGTGATTTCACTGTAACTGCTACTCTAACCTTATGCAGCCTAATGAAACACTGAGAGCAGAATAAAAGAATTTTCTGTACTCTAAGCAGGTGCTCCTAATCACCAACTTATTTATTTGCAGAACTCTCTAGAGAGAAGCTATTACTTCAAACTGCATCCACCTGGCAGCTTTTTGATACATCTGCCTTCACTTGCTCATTTGAAGTAATTAATTTGAACTCCAGTAACCCTGCACCCCAGTGTTTTTTACTTATTTGGCTGAGCTCCATCAGACCAAGTTCAGCAGTTAGTTCATGCATCAGAATGAATTACTTTTTGCTTTCCTGCTTTAGTGATCATGTAAATCCTGCATTCATTTTGGGAATTGCAGGTTCTGAATACTGAAAGCATTTTCATAATACCTGTATTTACCTGTATGATAACAGTGCTGGGATTCTATCAGTGTTTTCGTGCTAAATCCCCATTTTCAAGCATTACCTGAGCCATTTTAACAATCACACTAGGTGTTCAGGTTATCAGCCTCACATGGGTTCAGTTCTGTTTAGATTTATTTTAAATAGGTGTCCTAACTAGAAGCTATTTGGTTTAAAGCAGCAGTAAAATCACTGGTTTCTTAATCCATCCTGCCCAGCTTTTTCCCTTCATGGCATTGCAGCTTTTTTTTTTCCCATGCTTCCTACCACATACAGACCATTTTTAGATAAATGTTATTCACATTTTAAATAATAAGGAATGTATTTTAGGAATATAAAATAATTTAAAAAAAAGTCTAGTGAAAAATAGGCAACACCTTTTCTGCTTGACAAGTTGCCAGCTTGCAGCTCACAAACCAACTGCTGCTTAGTTTCATTGATTTGTCCAGCTTGCTGACTTTATTCTCCAACTTGCCCAAGCAACTGTGAGAATACTAAGAAGAGATTATTTTCCTGTAGCCTGCCTGGCTACAGACAACTTGTATTGCTTTTTTTTTTTTTTTTCTTAAAAGGCACATCTGACTTAACAACAGTGTATTTTGAGAGCAAACAGCAAGACAGTTTAAAAAAATACATTACGTATTTATGCAGCCAGAATTTCACTGAGGCAACCACAAAGAGACTAAATGTAGACGGTCCATCCCAGCAGAAAAAACACAGTGAATTAACTAGCCTTATTCTGTTTTAAGTATATGCTCAACTGGTACAACAAATTTGAAAAAGTATTGCAAGTGCTGCCTGTTGAACATTGCCTAGGGCTACCATGCCAGGGTTTCAGCTTTGGTGTATAGTATATATGAACAGCAACAGCGTGTGAAGACTAGATGCTGAGCATCTAGATGCTCACCCCATTGAGAAGAAAGAACTATTATCATAAAGACATTTGGCACTATACCTCTCAAAGGGAGTTAGCACTTCTTGAAAATGGATTTACTATTGTAGTTTCTGTTGATTTCTGTGTATAAAATAAATTACTGAAGTTCATCATTCCGATCATCAACTTGAAGCTTTTGCGCTTTGGAAGGTCGGATGCTAGCACAAAAAAAAGTCTCAGGGCTTCACTTTAAAGGCATACAAAATCCATCCACAGTTACTTTTTACATTTCAAAGCAGCCTGGAGCCTTACCGTATAGATCACAATGACCAATATGGCTGTTTGTCTTCTCAACTCCAGCACAATACTTAGAAAGTTCAGCCTCTAATCCAAGCTACTGATTTTCACCTGAAAAATTACTGTTACTGTGTGGATGACCATTTGCAAGCCATATGCACCACAGCTTTCTGGGAAAAGGGAAAGGGAAGCATCACCCACCCTCTTTCCTTCCCTCCCTCCTCCTTTTTGAAGTCATAAATGTTATAGCTCGTTATCACCTACTCTTTGAAATAAATACTTGGAGGAAAACAGTGATATTTTGAAGCGTTACATATTAATGTATGGCTTGGCTTTTTTTTTTTTTTTTTTTTTTCTTTTTTGCCAATACAGGAAAAGTAAGGTTGGCATTGCCTACTAAAGGTAAAAGTAGCCAGTTGCAGAAAATGTAGCAGCTGGCAGTATAAATAGCACTGTGTGTAAATGATTGTTTTGTGTCTGAAATAGGTGCTATCACTTCTGAAACAATGATGGAAATCCTTCGTGACAAAGAGAGTGGCATTAATATGGAAGGTGGTTTTATGACAACTGGAAGCATGGTGTCTGTGTTGCCTCAGGACCCTAATCTGCCATGCATTCACTTCTTTACAGGAACTCCAGACCCTGCAAGGTGATGCAGCAGCAAGTTTTATGATGATAAAAAGCTGTAAATACTTAAATGAAAAGTGTATCAGTTTGTCTAACTATAGTCCTTTTTTGTTTTGTTTTCCAAAGAACCCACACTCGAATAGCAGGGGGAATGTAATGCTTGTTATGTACATTAATACCCTCTACCAACTTACTTAGTGAAACGTGCTGCTATCACACTGACTTAAAAACACGTTTGGAGAATTTTTAATTTTTTAAACTTCTTCCATGAGAGAAGGAAGTAGAAGTAAGGGGAAAATACAGCAATCTACTGACTCCTTTTTAACACAGCTATATCAGTAAAGATCTATGTTCTATTTTCTGTTCCTAGGTCTGTGTTCAAGCCTTTCATATTTGTGCCTGGAATTACAGAGTTATTAAAAACTAGCTCCCCTACATTTGGTCCAGATGATCCAGTCAAGAAGCAGCCACGTTTTCAGAGTAAGCCAGATCGAAGACATGAGCTCTATAAAAAACATGAAAGTGCTGCTGTAGTTATGGAAACTATGAAGGTATGTTGATTAAATTAGATTCCAGTCCAAGCAGGTGGTTTATATAAACATCTTGCTCACATTTTGTTAATGTGATATCATTAAATACCCTTAGATGAATGGTGAAGAATATGGTAGTGCTCGAGAAGCCAATCATCTTAGAAACATATGCCTGCCAGATTCCAACGCTAAGAACTGAAACTAGCTGTACCCCTATGCGTAGCTCCAGAGAAGTATCTGTGCTGATAATCTTGCAGAGAAAGAGGCCATACATATGCCTGCACTAGTCAGACAACAGGGAAGTGGTTGAGCAGCTGCAGGCAAATATACAGCTCCTGATGCAAGCACTTAGAACTCTTCAGGGCTCCGTTCTCTACCAGCAAAGAGATCATGCCTTTTACCATTGCTTGGTATGGACAGACTCTCTTATGCATGTCACGTCAAACAACCTTAGGAACAGAACCTCAGTTTGAATAGTCCAACTTTCCTCTTATTCTCCTGCTTCTTCCAGAGCTCTTTTCCCCACAAAATTAGCATCTCACTGACAATTATAGCAACACTGTTACTAGTACATCTCAGGATACTGGCAGTGCCAAGTTGTATCAAATACTAAAACCAGATACATTTTAGCAGCACGTTTACAACACATAAGTTGTAGGTAGCTCCGGACCTAACAGTTATACGGATCCTAATTTTGCTGATCTAAATGGCAGTGTGGACGTAGCAAGCACTACAGAAATATCTGAACTACACAGAAGTTATTCTGAAGCAGCCAAAATAACATAGCATTAAGTAGTATGTATCGAGGAATTTCCCTGGACATCAAGAAAGAAAACAAGATCACAAAGATAGTTGGGCACAGAGGTAAAACAGGAAGGCAGGTACTTCTAACAGTAGCGTCTCTCCTGTTTACACAGTTAACATGATCTAAAAAATGGACATAAGCCACTGAAGTCTTTTTGGCTTAAATTCCTAGAGCAGCTCCCCTCCGAGGCACATTAGTCAAAGAATATGAGGGAAGTGGAGAGAGTTCTAGGTATTAGAAAAGATCTTTTGTATAGCTTCCAGTGAAACAGAACATTTCTTTTTGTGTAGGGCAAAGGTAAAGAAATGCTGGAAGAGATACAGACGCTGGAGAAAAGGAAGATGCGTGAAATGAAATCAATTCTGCAAAACGGATGTCCTGACACAAACCAACTGGTTAACCTTTTTTCTCAGTGTGTAGATGAAGAACTCAAAATATATGGTTAAAATTACTGTTGAACGGATCGCTTTTACATTTACTTCTTCTAATGGAGCGGCTCTATAGATTACCTCCTGTTTTCAATATACCAATTATTTAGTACGGACAGTTTTAAAGATGCAGATTTCTATTCAGGCCAAACAGCTTTTGGTTGTAGGAAGCAAGGCAGAAAAGCCTCTCTAGAGCTAGGCAGTACCTTTGTAAGTGGCAAAAAGCTGTCAACAGGGACTGATATGCCAACATACAGATGCAATTAGAATTCAGTAGCTTGACTAAGTTGCAGAACAACCCCATGTTGCACATGTGTATAATCAAATTAATAACTGCAGCAGAATTTCTCCTTGCCTGAATTTCAATGGCCAGGCTGGAAGACTGGCTAGGATGTAGAAAGTATTGCTTTCATTGAACAAAAAGGAAAGTGGTATGGTTAAGAAAGACTGATGTTCAGCTTTTCGATAAATACTGTCTAGGGTACATTTCGTATATTCTACTCCTTTAGCATCGGATGAGGCTAAGAACTTAAATTATACTGAATCCAAATCATAACTTTGTCATGATTTCTTACGAAATCTGATTACTTGAAATTCAACAAAGCAAGCATCTTGCAAGTTACTGCACAATTTTCACTTCCCTATTTTTCCCACTGATACCAAAAATAATTTATTTACATACAATATAATTATTTTAAATTAATTCTGTAATACATTTTATAGTGTTGTGTGGAAGTTTTTTTTTTAAAAGGAAGCATTTAAAGAAACTTTACTGTAACCTTTTTGTTTGCTTATTTTAAATGAAGCAATTGGAAATGAATAAGTCAGGGTACATAAGTATATACATATACTCAATGGAGCACTTAAAAGGACTCTCCAAATTTTTTCATTTTATTCTAACCATACCTTGTTATGCTAAAATTGCTAGACTAAGAAGTTGATTTAATGAAGCTTTTCCTGCTAAAAGCAGCGGTCAAGCTATGACACTACTTTTATTAACCATAGCAAGGGATAAAGAGAGCAAAAAAAAGAAGGAAGGTTCTGACTTTGCTATGTGATCAAGCAGGATAAAAATTACAAGTGGAAGGAAAAAAATCTCAGTGCTTCTGTGGGCCTTCAGAAGAGAACATGTAAAATGAAATGGAGCTTTGAAATTACAGTGATAGTAGGTGACAAGATGCAGTATCCCCACAGACCACAGAAAGACCATTCCTTTGAGGAATGCTTTATATTTCTCAGTTTCTGGAGTCATCTCAGATGTAAGAAAACTACACAAAGTTTTGATATTTTGCAAGCCATTCTATATTCCCAGGGGAAATAACAATCCAGGCAGATATAAGAAATACATATAAAATGAGGTTTGTACTGCCAAACAAATAAGATGAAGAAAACTTGATCAAATTTGTTCTTTTTGATTAACGTGCTGGTAGCATGTTCAGATCCACACCAAGAATTGAATGGGTCAGTAACAGTTCTTCAAATTCCTATATAGATCATGTATACATAGATCATATATTGACTGAGTGGCAGTAACAAGACTGTCTAAGAAACTAAGCTTGAGTCAACTGTGAACCTTTTGTGCATGTCTTACCATCACCATTTCTTAGAAATTCAATAGTAGAGTGGATGTTCGTGAACTAGATGGTATATTTAATAAAAATGTGCTGTGTTTACCCGTTTTCCTCATGAATACCTGTATCTGACAATTAATTTGCACCGGTGTCCTATTTGGGATCATCAGTTTTTCCACAATAGCTCCATGAAAACTTCAAAGAAGCAATAAATGCAGAGTAAAACTGTGCAGGAAACCAAGGTAAGAGTCAAGTTTACAAGCAGCATAGCAAAATGAGATACACAATTTTATGCTACACTGCAAGTATAGTAAAGTTACAAAGTAACGGAAGTAGAGAAGGTGGTTGCACCAGGCCTTTAAGCAAACTTCTTGGCAACTTAATCTCAGGACAGCAATTAACCAGGTTATCAGGTTAAACACGCAGTGGTCAGACTGTAATATAATATGCAGATACTGGCCAGCTGTTCTTCCAGTTTCTACGTTGTCTTTCATTTAGTTGTCTACAATATACACAGTAAAAACAATATGATGTGTTCAGATGTATCTAGTCATGGCCAACAGAGTAGAAGATATTTTGGTACCTTTCTTCCTGGGATTTTATCTTCCTAGTACACACGCGGTACAAAACACAAGATGAGAGCAGAAGGAATAAATACCCCCCCACAACCATACTTAAAAAATGTATACATCAGAATGTCCTCTAGAGGGCAATCTTTGCACGTACTTCACCTAGAAATGTCTGACAGTTTTTGTTTGTTAATCTAGAATTTAATTAAGGATCATTATTTAAAAACTAATAATTAAAGAAAAAAAATACAGCTTCCAAGCTAACTGATATCTATCCTAAGCTAATCAACCTTCAAAACAAAAGAACTCATTGCATCACTGACCAAGTCTTAAAAGCAAAGCTATTTACAAAAACATCAGTAGATAAACAACTAATCTACATTGAACTGCCAACTATTTTCAAGACTACTGGTGCACCCATGTAGAATCAAATATTTGTCAGGTATAAGAGTTAAATAACTTCCTAATATTACTCTAAACCTGTTGCTTCCAAAAGTCTCCAATGATTTAGAAATATATTAGCATGTTCCATATTTGTTTTACAGTTTCTTTTGTTAATCATCATAGACTCTCATCAGACTAGCTACGTCAGAAGTCACAGTGTTGTAACAGTTCATCTAACCATATTTTTTTGTCAGCTGTTATCAAAAGATGTCCTTTTCCATTAGATTTTTAAAAGCAAACATTTTCTCTAAGCAAACATTTTGAGCAATTTCTTATTTAAAACAGATATGCTGTTTTCAAATCTAGAAAGTACTAGAGCCATTACTAAGAGGCCAAGGCAAGGACATCATGATGAAAATGAGAGAGCTGAGTGCAAGAATGACGACTAAACTTAGGACCATCAAACTGAGCTTAGTTAAGCTTGAACATTTGAAGGATTTTCTGAAGTAAAAAGCATTTGCTAAGGAGATGATTTCAAAACATTCCTGAAGATCTGAATTAGCTCCTTGCTGGCATCAGGAGCAGGCATGCAATTAGAAGAAAACTGGTGGACATCCATTAACAACCACTCTGCATACTCCACGTAGCAGATCTGAAATCCAGGAGCCACTTTAACAAATCTCTCAGAAAGATGCACTTCTTGCACAACTCACATGCACACGTAACCCCCGCACGCCCTGCATCACACCACAGCCAGAACTCTGAAATCAATATCAGATTTATTAATAAGTTACAATATTTAGAAGCCAGACATATAGCTTCTGCTCTTTAGACATGTATATCTAGTCATTCCAAAATGTCTGATGTCTTCAGCAATTCTAATGGAAATAAAACTATTGTTTTCTTTTGTGGCCACAGCCCAATACAAGTATCAATTACCTTGTTGCTGCAAACATTAAAATATGTCAGTTTGTGTAGCATATGTATATAGTTATGTTTCAGAGTACACTGAAGATCTGCAATAAGACTGAAATCTTTTGCAAAGTTATAGCTACCATAAAATGACTGTTTCCTGAACAATAATTCATGCTGCTAAAATCATTTTCAGTTCTTAATACAAAGAAGACACATAAGTAGCTGTAATAAAATCTGTATTTAAAAAATAAAGTTAAATTAAAGGACGCTTGTCATTTGCTTGACTATTCCAGATGTGCAAATACTTTTTTAGTATTTTTGTTCCTTTCCCTCATTATAAAACATTTTATATAAACAAATAAATGCCTTCTTTCAGCATTAGAACTGCTTTTCCTAGCAGTGTAATGGCTATCAGATACTGCAATTCATCTTTAACCTCTTCAAAATACTCCTGAAGTTTTTGCTTTCTGTGCAAGAGAATCTGAATGACACTGGATTAACCACTTAACATCACAGAGGGATACCTGAGGCCTATTTGAAAACTCTGTTACGTGCCCAATAATAACATTCTAATATCTCCAGCTTTTGTAAACCTTAACCTGGATGCTCCATTAGGGTTGTTTATAGAATAGGCTTAGAAGTCAGTGCATGTTATTTAAAAGATCTCATGGCTTGATCAAATGTTGGGTCCTGACTTGCACAGGCATCCTAGGCTTCTACGCGTTCTCTATCTGAGGCTGGCACTTCTGAATTATAATGGAGGCTTACTCCAGAAAGTAAAAATCTGCTCTTGACAAAGCTGTTACCACCCCTAAAAGGTAAAACTTCAGAACCAGCTGTTTATGTAAGAATACATCATTGTTTACTAATTTGAGGATTGGGGATTATTTTTGTATGTTTCTGCAGTATCTTTGTAGAAAACTATTTTTTATTCTACTCCTTATTTCCTCAGCTTTAATTCTGTGATGTTGTAATCTCTTCGCAAGAATTCTATTATTACAAATGGAGGATTTTATATTTAAAGGGGAAACAAACTGCCTGGTCTGAGGTGTAAACAGCCAGAAAAAAGTTTCTGGTGTTACGCAAGAGTATACAGTAGTAAAAACTGAGATATGATGGAATAAGTCTTATTTCTATGAAGTTAGAGGGAGCTTGACCTTAAACAAGGATCAAGATTGCATCACATTGAAATACTATAAAACATATAGTGACATGAAATATTCCCCTCAGATATGTTGTTTTTTTTCCATTGTGGCACCAGTCACTAAAGTTGCTGTTATAAGCGTATGTATGTCAGTGATGCGTACTATTTTACTATTTGTTTTGCTGAAAGTGGAAGAAATTCAGAGTATCTTGTTTTGATCTAGTTGCCTTCTGGTTTAGTGCTCACTGAGAATGGCTATCATTTGCTTCAGAATAGACAGAAGTAGAAGCACATTTCTTAACTTTACTCGACAGGGTAACACGACCCTCCAGGAGCCCTGAGAAAGAAACACTTCCATTCTCAGCAGCAAACCCAGAAGAGACGGTCACATTTACCCTACCTGCCTGCCCTCTGTCTACATCCTCAGATCATTGGCTCTCAGCTGTAGTTGCTCTCTTTTGAACAAAGCGGTAATATAAATATTCATCCCGAAATTCAAATTCATTTGTAATATGCTGGATGACACCTCCTTTCATCAGTCTGTCTCCGTACATCACAGCTTCACCACGGTCAGAGGAGAGGCCAACTTGGATGAGCCAGTTCACCAGATCACAGCCAAAGAAGATGCCAGTGGAGGTCTTTGCACCACACCTGTATGTCAAAGGAATGATTCACCCACATGTTCTGTAAATCTGGTATCACCACTGCACGATGGGGAAAGGCAAGGAAAAATAGCAGGAAACAAGGAAAGACATCATGATAGTTAAGAGCATGTTAGAGGAGAATTCGCAAGTTTTGCATATTAGGGACATGCCAGTGTTCACTACCTTTTCCTACAGACACTTCAGTGAAAAGCAAAATTTACATACAAAGTTATTTTAGGCCTCTGTAAATAAATATCAACAAACAGAAGCAGCAGTTTTCCTACTAGCACACACAGTGCAAGCCTATTTAGTGAATACTTACTTCCCATGTCCTCATTAGCATGACCATTTCTGCAACAAGCTATGATTTGAGTGCAGCAGCAGGACCTCTGCCTGTGCTTCAACACCATTTTATAATTTCTCTACAGCTTCAAGCAGAAAACAGGTGCTTACATATATCGTAAACAAAGACTGTTTAACTTGAATATCTGGTTAAATATTTACTACAGCAGGCAGTACTAAAAATAAATGAAAGATGACAACTAATTTACTAACTTATGTAACAGATTTATGAAGTAATTCCACTAACATCTAGCCTTGTTGCAGTAAAGTACCATTCTGAAGTTTACCTGCTGCAATGAATGTTTCTGCTCATCTAAAATCTCCTCTATGGAACCCAAGCACAGAGTTTCTGAAGATGATTAACAATTGTACAGGATAGCAAAAAATAGACTTCTGGGTTTTTTTTTTCCTTTCTTTTTTTTTTTTTTTTAATCTAAGCTAAAAGCAGCAGTAACATATAGCAAGTTACTATCATAGGAAAGAAAAAAAAAATCTAAAATAAAAATCCATGATCAGAAGGTCTCAGCTATAGCATGTTCAAATCAATGAGGATAGGATCAAGTTACACAAATATAAATGCTTCGTTTTAATCCACAGGGAGGAAAAAAAACATGTGAAACTTCTTCTGCACGAACATAATATGAGAACAAAGTAGTTCAAGTCAGATTTTGATGTATTCTCAGATGATAAATAATTAAAAAAAAAACAACAACATAACAAAACACTAAAACTAACCAAACAGCCCAAAACCCAAGAAACCTCAATAGCAGCAGAAGTGCAGCAAACACAAAGCTTTAAAACCTGTCTTATTTCAAAATAGTTTCCGATACTTCATTTCTGTGTGGCAAGTCCTTGCCCTGCTATAGTTCATTTTTCTTCCTAAATCAATAACGTTGTCTCTGCTTTTACTTCTTAGGGAACACAGCAGCCAAAGAAATAGTTCTGGAATATGGTTTCAGATTATCTGACTATTGAGACAATCTCCCCCTGCAGAATTAGTCCTGCTAGAGAGCTTCCATGCCAAGAGAAATAAAAGTGTCCTGCTCAAACAACTCTTCATCTCTTTGCTTTACACACTAGATACATAAATGCAGGCAAGTATCTTTTTCTTATTCCTGATGCTTCTGTCTGCATTTCTCTTCTCATCCACCTAAACATAATCGAATGCATAACCTTTGATCATTATGATCTTTGATCATAATTTGGGTCTGCAAGCTTGGGCAATCTCACAATTTGGGATTTAGGGTTCATAAGAGGAATCAGCAAAAGAAACTGTATGAACTCAAAAGGTGTAAAGTCCTAAAGACGTTCTACTCTCAGACAGCAAGTGGCTCTGTTACAACAGTTTTGCCTCCTGCAAAAGCTATTAGTTTTCTACCATAAATACAAACACCTTATTAATTAGAAGACAAAAATGAAGCATCACACACACTGTTACAGACATTGACACACACACTTATTCAGAAAGATTTTGTTCCTAAACTCCTGCTAATTGCAAGAATTAGCACAGGGCTTAATGAAGAGCACAGGGCTTAATGAAGAGCTACAAAACCATCAAACCTAGATGAGATAACATGATAATTTGTACCTCAGTGTTTCAGTCTTAGACAAAAAATATTTTCTACATGTTACTGCAAAATTCTTAATCTTCACTTGAAGGTTTGAGTAAATAGGTCAGAACAGAAATCACCAACAGAATGACTGTACTGCATTTCATTATTTCCAAAAGGTGAGCTATGAGCTTTGTTAACAGATCAAATATGAAGGGGGAAAACCTTACCTTCTGCCTTTGACAATGCTTTTGACACAGTGATCTCTATGATAATGAACGAACTGTTGACAGGTCATCCTGATTTCCTCAGGTAGAGTGGGATCTGCATGCCCTTCTGCTTCTCTGCCTCCCCAGAGAAATTCAAGCCTAGGGAGGAGAGATGGGAACAACAATAAAAAATTAAATCAAACAAAGGCACTTTTAAGGAAACTGGAAATAAGAATGGAACTCACAGGAATCTCATCCCGGCTTTTTACTATTTTTCTGCAAATGTTTTTAATATAATCATCCTAATATACTTGTACGCCCGTTAAACACTGAGAAGTTTTACTTTGGGCTCAGGCAGAAGGAAGGACAGAGAGTAGCTGGGAAACCCATAGCTGCTGGATTCACAATGCAGACAGCTAGCTCTAATTTAAAGATGACTTTGTACAATTTACTTCTTCAAAGTGAGGTACCAATGAAAGTCTCCATCCACACAAAGAAGTTGTACGAGCTAATTAATAGAGGACTTTCAAATAGTGCTGAAAGAATCAGGACCAGCACTCACAAATAAATTTTTTTCTTCTGCTGTAATTATTTTTGAAGATCCACTATTACATGCTTTACCATCATTAGACAAGGATTTTGTCTATTGGGAGTTTGTGAGATTTTTGTCAGTGCGAGTGTATCAGTAAAAACTCACATATAGTGAACTGCAGTTAGCTCTCCATAGCTGGGAGAGAAAAAGAGATTTTAAAAACAAAACAAATAGCAAATTGAATGCTATGGCACAGAACACTCAAAACTCTTTTAAAATTACCGTTGTTAATAATTAAACTTGTACATATAAGTGTAAACATTCTGCTTACCTTCGCTTGAATGGCAGAATGATTAAATGCTTATCTAAGCCAAAAATACCAAAGGAAATGAAGCCCTAAAGGAAAAAACACAGAGAAAATAAATTAAACAAAAATTTTTGACTTCTGAAGAACAGAAATAAAGTGTTAACAACTAACTGCCAAAACACAAATTAAGAGTATCTCTCTTTCCTAGTCACTACTTGAAATTCATTTTGTTTCTGCTTTGTTTTTTTCACTTAGTCCTTAAAAAGACATATTAATATATAACAGTCTGTCAAAGAAATTCACAAAGCAGCAGTTCAATAAGTAAGCTATGTGATGAACAAAACGTCACTATCTCTACATAGCCAGTTATTTCAATCTGTCTTTGTTAATGTCAATAAAAGAACTGACTGCAATTTATATGCTATAATGTTCTCCTACTATTCTTCCATGCTGCTTTTGTATCAAAGCCAGACTATCGTTACTTGATACTGCACTGCATCTCAGAGGTGCACTTGTCCACAGACCTGAGAAATACTCCCTCTGGTAAGTACTAACACTGTTTTGCTTTCACCTTCATAGACCACCAATCTAACATGTCAGTTTACACTGAAATAAGCTATATGCAGTGGTAACATTTGTACATCTAATTGTGTCAAGTATTATTTAATAGTGAAGAAACTGAAACTGCAGAGGTAGCAACTTCAAGCCCTATAGCTAAAGTATCTACGTAGCTATACTGTACCTATGCAGTTATGCAGAAATTTTTTGCTAAAAATAAAGCTAAAATCCTACTCTGTCTCAACAGGCATTTGGCACTCAGCTGCCATTTGTACCTCTTAAAGTGCTCATACTCAAAGCAATCACATTATGATAAGACAACTATCAAAAGAAAACAAAAAAAATTGGGGGGTGGGGGGGTGGAAATCAAAACAGTTTAAGGAACTGGTGTCTTCAGAATTATTTGAGGACTTCATCGTACAGCGCTTGTAACAGCACAAGCTGCAACATCTATCAACAAAGCTATTTTCAAAATAAACATCAGCAAATACCTGACCAAAATTAAACACAGCACAAAAGAACTGCAATTCCACATACAGTCTTCCAGGTTCTTGGTTGAACAGCCACCATAAGCAGCTGGAAAGATTCTGTTAAAAAACACAAAACAAACAAGAAAAATAAAATACTACAAACCAAAGGTTGAAATCAAAACCACCTTATTATTCTTTACCTGTATTTATTCAACAAATAATTCAGACGAAGACAGTAGGAGAGAAAAAATACTTTAAAACATTATTTTAATTAGGCTTAATTGCTGGGAAGCAATAAACAAATGAGCTTGCTTGTTTTTAAAAAGCATATCAACGTAGAGGTCCTGCCTGTTCACACGTTTATACAAGGAATTTGCTTTAAGCATTCTCAGGTATTCAAGCTAACACAGACAATATTAACCTAGACACACTTGCAGTATTTGTCTTGAGGCCTGTTGAGCTGACACCATTGCTTTCTACATATTTTCTACATAGTTAAGATTGCATTAAGCTGAAGCATGTCACACTTCAGCTATCTCAGATACCTGATTAAAGAAAATAAAACATCCAAAGTTAACCCCTTTGGGTGAAAAGAATAACGAACTAATATAATCCATCTCATTTCATCGTATTTAAGTATTCATTTGGATTCAGTTGAAAATAGAGGGTCAAACTTGGGACACCACTGTAACACAGAAAACATATCAAATATTCTTTTCTAAGATATATTTATATATATATATATTTTCAGAGTACACTTTCTTTTTTAATTTAATAGGCAATATCAACTTAGTCGCCTTGTCACCAAATCAGCATAAAAAGCAATGAAAACACATTCTTCCATTTCAAATAATGTCTTACAGTACCTTATTTACTAAAATGCCTCTATGAAGTCCAAATTCCAAATTAAAGCATGATCAAATGGAACAGTATTTGTACAGTCTCTTTCAGAAGTAGAATTCACTTCATACTTTTAATTGATACCTAGAGAAGATGACTAGCTCTTGAGAAAAAAATAGGACAAGGAGTGGTAGTGATGAATTAATTACCCAATGACGTGATTCCAATTTTTTCCTGTCCCTTTGGGGTTCTCCAGTGAAGTTTGCTCACTGACACTGTTGGCCTTAACTTGCCTTTAATTTTTCTGTGCCACACAATAAATTAATCTTATGATACACCTCCTACAATAGGAGAAAAAAATAAAGCCTCTGATTTACTTAATATATTACTATAAAAAGTAGGAATTGATTTTTTTTTTTTTTTTTTTTTTAACTGGGCTGTCTACATAGTCTTCCTAAAAATGGTCCCACCTCAATGAGAGAAACAACAGGGAGGAGAAAAAAGTATTTACAGCAAAAAGGCCAACAACAAGAAGCAAGCACAGCAGCACATGTCTGGCCAGCTGTTTGTCTGCAGTCTGTAGAAGCTGTTCTTCCTGAGCCAGTACGCAGGTCTGAGCACTGCACTGATTCACACACTGATCAGCTGAAAAACAAAGCAGAAGTTTTCATTAGGCTAAGCTACAATCTCTAAACTGATAAGTAAACTCGCTAGCATAACTTGTTGAGTTAAATCACCTTGTGTTTGTGTTGAAGTCCTACACACATAATGCTAGCTTTGACAACCACCAATTCAGACACCTATTCTCAAATGGAACAGTTTGTGTTCCTAAGATGAAGAAACTTCACAACAAAATTCTTCCTTCAAAGGACTAATAGAAACTGTGGTTAAGAATTAGCGATAATGAAATATTAGCAATTTCCTCAGAACAGATTTTAAACCTAGAATTAATGTATGGAATAAATATTCGAAGTATACAGCAGCTGCAATATTTATACTCCATATCTCAGTGCTGCCACATCAGAAAAGCAACCATATTTATTTCAGTTCTGCTACTGTATTTCTAATATGGTATAACAGACAATTGCCATAATTCTATTAATTAAAAGAACCAAATGCACAAAGAACAGATGCTTTTCTTTCACGTGGAGTTCTCAGCAATTCTGAGCTTATTCCTCTAGATGGCAGTGAAAAACTTACAGTGAAGGACACAACTAAGACTTTATACCAAATACCTTTCATAGTTCAAGGGAATAACAGAAGGATTGGTAATGAATGCAGTCAGTTACACAAGTGTATCCATTACAATTTGCTTTTAGGGATTTATAGTTTTGAATTGTTCACTCCATAGACAGAAAAAAAATTCCACTTAATCATAAGATTCAAAATACATTATCTCTTTCGATAAGGAAATTAAATTGCCCTTTCCCTATCACTGGAAGACCTTGTTATGGTGTTTGTCTGAACTACTTCATAGGAAAAATAGTTGGCAATAAGTAGAAAGCTACATACTGTGAAAGGAGATAAAACAAGGTACGTTTCAGCATGGAATATTTAGTTTTGTTTGAAGTAATTCTGCATTCAGATAAAGCATATGGATATGGACTACCTTGTTAAAGATGGAAAAAAAACAAGGAAAAAAAAGGCTGCCCTGCAGATAGCTTTCATTGTTGAAAGTGATGTATGACGAGAATGGGCTGAGCATGCAATTTTCCAACAGGTGCTGAACAGCCACTTTGATCCATTCCTCAATTGGAGTGACGCCTAAGGCCCCCTCAGTTAATTTTCTCCATGTTTCTCCCCAAGATTCGGATAATACAGCAGCATGGACATTTGATCTAGTCTGCAGTAAGTACTTGCTTTTCTAGACCTACAGTTTCTTATTCAAAACCTGTGCATGACTACAATAAAAGCTTTAAACACTTGGGGGTGGAAATAAGATTTGAATATGAGTATATAGTAAGTTTACTTTAGTCCTACTTTGTCTCGATTTTAGCAGTTTAACATTTAGCAATCACACTCCTCCCAAAAAAACAAATCTACCAAACATACACAAAGCTGTCACTCTTAAGCAATTAAAGATTTCTAATGAGCAACAAGAGCAGCATAAATACCAATGCACATATCAACACTTGAATTTAATATGAAATATAAATTACTGAAGCAGAGTTGAGAGAACAATTGTTTTCAATGTGACTTGAGAGAACAAATAGTTTTACTGTGAGTGCAACACACACAAATGCTGTGGAAGAGAGTCCACCATAAAGTCGTAGAATGGTTTGGGACCTTAAAGACCATCTAGTTTCAATCCCCTGTACTGGGTCTGACTGATACAGAGTTCACTTTCCCCATAGCAGCCTACACAGTGCCGTGCTCTGCACTTGTAGCTGGAACAGCCTTAATACCACTTCAGTGTTTGCCTATGGCTAAGCAACACAGGCACAGCACCGAGGCTCTCTCCAAGCTCCCAAACCCAGCAGGCTGGGGTTGGGCAGGAGCTGGGGAGAGGACATAGCCAAGGCTGCTCTTGTTATAAAAATGCCTGTCCTGAACAACTGCCACACATATTGAGGTTCTGATTCCCAAGATGTGACTTAATATCACTTGATAATGAGAAATAGAGAATAAATGTTGGTTTTGGTTTTTTTTTCCCCCCCACTCTCTGTGCTTGTTTTTTTCCTTCTCACCTTTCTTTTCCCTTTAGTTTATTATCCTTATCTGATACTTTGAGACTTTTTCCCTCCCTTACATCATATTTTATCTTCCTCATCTTCCTTTGAGGAAGGGGAGTGAGTATTGAGGCAGAGTTTAATTGGCCATTGGTGTGAAATCATCCCATCCTTCTGCCACAGGCAGAGAGATCTTTTAGACCAGGTTGCCCCATTCAACCTGACCTTGAACACTGCCAGGTAACAGGGTATCCAAAGCTTCTCTGGGCAACCCATTCCAGTCTGTAATACTAAAACAAGGATACACTGCGGTTTTACCTGTCTCAATTGAAGGAACCTTGTTTTCAACAGCATTTGGCACTGCTTTGCCCTCCTTAGCACAGGATATTTCCCCATTTGTTGTTTGACAAGAACAGCAACCTGTTAAGGATAATAAGATAGTTAGTTTCCTTCATGGCCATAATTTATTCTCCAAGTATAACACTATATGCTATACTTCAGTATATTCACAAATAATCTAAAAGGGGAAAGCAGACAATCGTTCCAATTTGCTGAGAGCACATGCATTTTATTACAAATACATAGAAATATTTAACACATAGCACTACCACCATGGAAGCAACACAGGCGCTTTTAGCTAGAAGAAAAACACAAGAGAAGTGAGTAAGAAAGCCAAAGTCAAACAAGGAGTAACAACGCTGTAGGATTAGCAAAGTTGAAGGCATATAACTCATTCACAGAGAGACAGTTTATTGGGTAAGTAACCTGTGACACCTACTGGACTGAATTTATCATATGCTTAAGACAACACTATCACTTACAGAAAACCCACATACGTGTTTGTTTGTTTTTTCCCCATCTACTCCCCCCACTTTACAATAATAATAATCAAACCTTCCCTAGAAACATAAACCTAAGCCCTTGGACAGTTATATCTAGATTTTTCTTTCTAACTTCACATTTGAAGTTGTAAACAACAATCCCTCCCAGATCAGAATTAAATTTAGAATAGTTCTGTTTGTTTTTGTATCCCAAGCTAATCCCAAGTTAATTTAGCTTACAAAGCTACTTTCTATACCTCTTTCTGCAGACAGCTGTGCAGAACAACCTGCAGAAGATTGTGCAGGAGAAGGTTGTGCAGAAGACCTTGCAGAAGGTTGAGGCACAGTGGCTGAAACTTGATTCCCCTCGTTCCCTTCTGCTTGGCCATGAGGTGAATATGGGTTCAGTACCTCATAGTTTGACTCCTGTCTATTTCTGTTCATGCACATAAGTGAGATGCCTGACATCAATATGCTGATGAACAGGACCACTGCTGTGGTGATTATCTATTAAGTAAAAAGAGAGAAAAGAAAGTATATACCTAAATACAAACTGAAAGAAAACTGTTGCGCATATCTTTCTAACTTCTGCAGCTTCCTAAATACACTAAGAAATGCATCCACAGAGACAGATTCCTGCTATTCCATCTCATAGCACTGAAGGTGAAAGAGCACTTAGTACACGAAATTAGTTTTCTTTTCATGAATAAGCCAGCTGCTTTTCTTTTATTTTCCTCCTCTTTTCTCCTTTTTTCTTTTACCTTTCCCCTCCCTCTTCCCCCCCCATTTTCTTTCTTTCCCTTCCTCTCTTGTTTTTCGTGAGGACTCCTATTTCCCACAAGCTCCAAAACCATCCTCTTGTCATTACATTATTTCCCCTCAGGACCATTACTGTTGCATTTTAAGTTCAGTTTAGGTACCTTTTAATTCACAAAGAGGAATGCATTTGTCACCCACCCTCTCCAGCACAGTTCAAATTTCCATGCTTTCTCCAATGGGGAACATCCCATTAATTAATGTTTCATTCTAATCATCTGCCACCAATACCCACTGTCCACTGTGAAGCTATTTTGTTACTTGTGAAAGCACCACATGAATAATCCTGAGCAACTCATAGTCTCTCTATCCAGAAGAAAGGCAGAGGGAAAACAAAACAACTAGCTACCCTAGTACAGATCACATCCTCTAGTAAAGACAAACTACTTATTGATAAAAACACTATTTCAGCCTTAGAGACTTTTAACTCCTGACTGCACAGAGAACTCTCCCATAGTGCAAGCAGTCACTGCTACCAATGTACCATCGATCCTATCTACTACAGCTTAAAAAACATTAATTAGCTATTGGATGGTGTCAATTTTAGATAATTATCAAGCTAGACTACAAATTACTCACCAAGAAGAGAGCTCTGCAATTCATCACTACTAAGAATTTTCTTTTGGAAGCCTATTCCCTCTTTTTCTTAGTCATAGCTGTCTAAACTTGAAGGTCATTGCTCAAACAAGTTTTATGAATGTTTCATTACAGAAATATTTTTATAGCAATCTCTAAGCATTGTATAATGATACTGTTACAGTAGCCTGCACTTTGACTGAAAGCTACTTACATAAGAAACAAATAGAAAAGAATTTCTTAATGATGTATTGGATATGGCAAAAGTCAGAAGAGACAAGGACATAAGATATTCATACCTGATGTTTTCCATAGAAAAAGGCAGAGTCAATGCTAGAGCTGTTATGTTCACCAATTATTAACAAGATTCCCACCAGAAGCGTTGGGACTCTGAAAGTGCAAAATATGAACAAAGTAACATATTTAGCTTGCTCTCACTTACCCTACAGGTAAACATCTGTGCTAACTTACCCCCATCCAGCTATGATTATAAACCCGATGGGAATCTTTACTGTTTCTCTCTTCCTCAACAGAAACAAAGAGAAAGATAAGAAGCCTAAAAAGAACAAAAGAAATGCCTTGTTTATTATTAAAAAGAGAACTGAAAATTACAGACACTAGACATTCTAGTGTGTGCCCTGCTTAGTAACCAAAGAGTGCCTCTCAGACCTCAAATATTCCAAAATAGTCTTTTTTTTTTTTCCTCTCTAGCTATATTCTAAGAAAGTAAAAGAGAAACACCTAACTTCAAAAATAAATAATATGAATAAAGAAACTTTGAAGAAATTCTACCACAATTTGTTTCCACCTATAAATGCTTAGGAAGGTTTACAAGTATTTAAAAGGTGCCATAAGAATTCTTAAGACACAAGTGACTACTTCATTAAGGTTAAAAAAAAAAGATGAGTCCTTTGTAAAGTCAATGCTAAATTTCACAAAAGTGTTTAATGTGTTTTTACAGAAGTAACTCTACACAGGACTATCTTCTGCAAACGTCAATTTCATTCCCAAGCCCAATAATACTTTCCTTGTCAAAGCAAAGTTAGTATTTACATTAGGCTATACTAATCATATGCTATTTTCTGTCTCAGCCTAACAAACACAAAACTGGACAAAAACATCACACGAAATAAACCTTTCCACTTCTGGACTCAGGAATGGTATAGGAAGTCTGTTTTAATCACACCCAAGTAGTTCCCCAAGTTTCTTCATAAATCTTTCAAATCTGTCTGCTACAACTGATCTCTTCATTGATCATCTACACCTGCAGAACACATACATTGTTTTTGGAAATTGCAATTGCCACAGAGAAGAAATGCTAAAGCTCCTTTGCTATCTCCCTTCATTCTGTTTTCTGAGGCATAAGGTTTTAAGATCTTCTTAATGCTGAATAAATTTAAGTCTTACGTTCTGCATTAATTAAAAATTGGCAGTAAGCTTTTGAGTAGCTGAAGGGCAACCCATTCCCATTTACTCTATTTGTAATTGCTTTTGCTTTGAGAGCAGGTTCTTGACTTTTTTTTTAATAAACCAGCAAGTCTTGTACTGTAACAGGCAAAAAGAAACCAGACGTGTCTATATATGAGCAGAAGCAGCATCTGACATTTAGTCCTACATTGCTAGGGCTTCGGCTTGGCACAGCTTTTAAGTGTATGTTTGTGAAATTATATAAAAGTGAATGGAACAATTACTCTGAAGAATACAATCAAATTATGTCAGTACATTAATCTTTTATACTACACCTAGTTCTGCCTAGAAAAATCATACCTGTCCACAGGTAGGTGCTATAAAGTGAACTGTAAAGAAATATAAATACTAGGATCTGCACAGTTACATCTTCCTGTTTAACAGTGAAATTCCATATCACCATTCCAATGCAAGCAATAAACTGAAAAGAAAAAAAGATGACATTATTTAAATTCAGAAAGCAGAATGACAAAAACACACACAAAAAGCCTCAAATCTGAACATTAAGTTTCTAAACACCATTGCAATGTAATTTTATGAATTAGATAGCACAGCAATAGATATTATGCTTACATATACAAATAAAATTATGGTTACATCACTGACTAGTGCATTCTACCTCCCCTTGTTTTTTGTTTTTTGTTTTTTTTGACAGCAGTGGAGTAAAAAAAGTCAGGAAATAAAGTATATATAATTATTGCAAGACTATAAATATTAAGCCAAGATGCAAAGCTTTTGTTAGGTACAAATCATTCATCTGAAATGATTTGAACATGAAACTGAGTCAACATCAACAGATCAGCCAAGAATTATGTAAGTTTTCAGCCTCATGTGAGAGTTTTAGTACTGAAGTAATCTGAAAAAATAGGCTGAAATACTAAGGAAATACTAATACAAGGGCTCAAAAATATTCCTAAAGCAAACTTTATATTGTTATAGACAAGATCCACGTGCAACTCTCACATGTGATTTTCTTCTCTGAAATGTGACTGCAATCAGATCTCAGAGTTCACTTTATTATTAAAAAACAAACAAAAACAACACTTCAAAAAGCATCCACTGCACAGGTGTATTACAGTCACCGATTCTAATAGTTGTGCAGTTGTCTTCAAGGAAATAAGAAGCACATACTCCACAGTTCTCCTTCAGCTTAAATAACAATTACAGTTAATCCAAGTCTGCTATTTGGCTTTGCTGTTCCCTAGCCACCAGCCATGCATTCCCACACCCCTTCCTTGCATTAGCACTGGCACCTGTCTGATCCCTCAGTGAGTCACTTCAGGTAGCTGAACCAGCAGATGGACTACTTTCCTACTTCGCTCCCTGAATGAGGTCACCAAGAGTTGGATGCATGTTGCTCCCTATCATGGCACTGCTGAGTTCAGATTGGCATAAACTGAACTGAAAGTGCAGTCAGTGCTGCTATCTGGCAGTAGTTTATAATGCTAAAAATATATTGCAAAAAGTCATCTGTCATTCTGATTGCTTATAGATCTGTTTGAGATGCTGCTCTATGAGAGCTGCACGATCAAAACAATCACCCTGCCATTTTCTTCAAGGCTATACCTCTAAAATCACAGAAACTTTTCAGACAAGTCACACATTAGATTCCTCTGCTCATTTTATATGGCTACAAAGATATGCTACAGAAACCAAATTGCAAAAGTGTTAAAAATAAGACACACACACACACACACACACACACACACACACACAGAAAAATATTTTTTTACTACTGACCTGAGCAACGAGTAGATTTGTTGTAATCATATGAGGAAGCTGTTTGTATTTCTTACTCAGAAGAACAACAATAAGAGACCAAATCTGTAACAAACAAGATAAAATTGAATGCGAGACCAACACACACAAAACATCAACAATAATAAAAAAAGAGCAAGACGAACACTGGCACAATTTGGTGCAGTTAAATATACAACACATCTTCTTGAGAAGTTTCTTAGCAACATGACTGCCACAGTCAGCTTGACACCACCTGCTGCCAATCTGGATGCTTTAGAAAAAGCAATGTGTCGTCATGTTCTCACAGTGGTGAAATATTTCCAGGGAGTACCAAGGGTTTGCCTACCACGTGCAGAAACCTGGTTGTTTCCCAAGACATAAACAGACATAGAATAGGCTGGAAGTCTGGAATGTAACAGTCTTTGCATCCTGTCCTTTTTAAATCTCCCAAAGTGATTAATGATGGCAAGAGGCAGATTTTACTTGATGCTTCCCTTGAGGGATAGTTTTTGACAAAAGGTTCAGTGTGATACCAACTTCAGAAGTTATCAGCTTTCTCCAACATAGAAGCTTTTATTTAAAATTAAAAGACTAAGCACACTATTCATAGTGCTTGTGAAATCAAAATACAATTCACATCAGACTTTTGAGATTTCAGTATGCTTTTCTAGATTAGACACCCAGAACTACCAGGAATGGAATTTGATAAAGCTAAATTAAAGCTTCCAAGTTAAATGTTCTCACTGCTACGTCATTAATTAAATATTCATTAACATTTCAGGAGTTTAAATTCAATTCCAGCAGAAGTTTTTACATAGCTTGCATTACTGAGATATCTAAGCACTTCAAGTTGTTCTTCCACACAGTGCAGCTTTTCAGATTTTTTTTTTAAACTCAGCTCTTCCCTCATCCTTCTGCAACAGGATCCAATGATGAAATGTCAATCTCATCTTAAATCATGGCTCGATTTGCTGCTTATGTACTAAAGCTTCCCTGATATTACAGTGTGCAATGGTATTTCATTTTGCCAACACCTACCAGAGAAACAAGACTGACAATACTTATGTCAAAGCTAACATTCTGGAGAGCAGATGCCAGTGGGTTGGGATCCATAGATGGAATGGTCAAAAGCCATGCAGAAACATACATGATGGGTGCAGACACAAAAGTGCTTATCACCATGCCTGAGGTAATCTGCAAAGAGTCAAACAGAACATGAACAGTTAAGGAAATCTCAAGTTAAATAAATCTTTTTGTTTTTTTTTGTTTTTTTGTTTTTTGTTTTTTAAATGCAACCCCTAGCAAAACTGTAACTTCAACTTTAGCACAGAGCTTTAAACAAATAACTGAGCTGTTTCCATGACAAATCAGTTAGCATTTGAGAGAGGAAGTATCCATTTTATATGTTTCAACAAACTTCTGAAGTAGTGGGAATGCAGAGTTCTCAATTGCAATTGCTTATAGAGCTTTTTCACGGGTGTTAGAGATACTAATGACTCCAACCTAGAGGTAATTTCCATTGTCACAATATACTTTTGGATGCAATTTTGGTTATTCACATCATAAATAAATAAGTAAACTCAGTTATGTTAACAGTAATATGTATAAATTCATGAGAAGAAATCTTGTTTTTCATTTCAATTGTTTCTACTTAGGCTTCTCACTATCTTTTTGCCTTCTAGAAGTCTAGAATTTACAGTGATGGAAGGGTGAGTTTCTACTCAATCTTCAGATCACTATTTTAAAGAGATTTCCTAACTTGCTTGGGCACAAATTTCTACCTTGTAATATTTCACTTTCAGAATCTTCAAGTGGGGAAAAAAAAAAAATCATAAACTTTATATTTTAAGTTGAACAGATATTTGATACCCTTTATTTAAAATGTGTTTCTACCACAAGATTTAATTGGAGTACTCTACAAAATAATCAGTTAAAGCACAGGTTTTTCCATTAGCTATCAGCTTGAAGCTAATTCATCTCACTTTGTCAGTGAAATCAGTGACAACATTCCTGCTCTATTTCTGACTAAAGCAGTAGACCAAAAATAAGACCTCCGGAAAAAGAAAACAAAAATTATCCTAGTTTTTCCTACTATTGTCATGAATAAGAAAAGTGTAAGGACTTATTTAAGAGTGTGCACTATCAAGAAACTTGAGACAACAGGAAACAGTATTTTGGTTAATTATTAACTTGCATTACAGCTCAGACTTGAAATCTAAAGAGTCTGTTCTTCAGAAAAGTACTTATTAGATACTCTACCATATGTACTTATATTACATAAGTATTTACTCAACAAACTCAAGCCCAAAGTAAGCACAAGTTTGGAAAAAAACTGACTACATACAATTCCTACTTCCATATTAAATTGAGTTGCAAATATTGCAACACCAGGTGCTGCTGGAAAAACTCCATAAAGAAATGCATAGTTCGATAAACTGGTATGGTTGACCGTGCTGCTGCTCTTGTCCAGGAGTTCCACCATTTCTCTACAGAGAAATGGCATCATAAGTCTGAAAAAGAAGGGGGAAAGAAGTCATTCATTTAAGTCAGAGCAATAGACTCGTTTTTACTCAGAAAAGGAATCGTGACGTCTATAAGCTGCTTCAAATCTTCTTGTTACAAGTTAAACAAAACATACACACAAGTGCTAGAAATTACACTAATCCCTGGATTATCAACACATTTTACTACATACTTGTGCAGAAATATTCTTTCAATAACTTCAGATTTAGAAAGGCAAAATATAAAAGCAAAACAATTTCCAACTGCTAAAGAAACAGCAAACATACATAAGTCAGCAACCTTGAAAATCAGATCAATTTACATGAACTGTCTGACATCAAACAAGCATGCAAGCCCAAGTATCCCATGTTAAAAGTTTTATCCTACAAAATAAACCCCTCCATTCACGCTTGTCTGAATGCCTTTAGCAGACAGATGTTACGTGGGCTTCCTATGTATATCTTGCACAGGCTTCCATAAGCAACAATCATTTATTTTTTCTCATATTTTAAAAAACTTATAATTGAGATGGTTTACAACGTAAGTCTTGTAGTAAGTTTCCTAGTAAGCTGTAATTATGATATTCAAGTGTCTCCAAATTTTACTGTCTAAATACAGTGACAAAATATCTCTATTATGCTAACTGTAGAACTGCAGCAAATGAAATATTTAGATGAAATACTGGAAAGAAAAGTCATATGACCAATATACAATATATAAGGTTAAAACATCCAGCAACGCTTTACAAAACAAAATTATGAAAGTACAAAAATAGAACTTACAGTTTAGCTGTGATGAGAAGGATCAGTGCAACAAACATACCCTTTGTCAGTTTTTTTGTTTGTCCCACCATAGTTAGTCCAAGGTAAAAAAGTGCAGAGCCAGAAAATGAACTGCCCAGTCCATCAAGGAAATTTTCAAGGTAATCAGGAATTCTCTGGCCAAGAATAAAGTTTGAGGCAATTCCTATGAAGACCATGAATACAATTGGGTTCTGCAGAACTCGAAGGAGTGCTAGGCCCACTATTTTGATTTTGCTGTGGGACACAGTGCGATTGTCTCTCCATTTCTGGATTTCACAGAAGATAAAACCCAGAGGGTTTAGCATCATAAGAGATATTGGAGCCACTAGGTAAATGTACTGGAGATACTCTGGGTAAGTGGTTTGGTATAGAGCTTCAACTAGAAGACAGGAAATGAAGAGTGATGAGTGATAATATTTCAGTACAAAAACTCATTAATAGTGAAATTAAATTTTGTTCCCTTGAAACTTGAGAAAAGTTATTTCACTATTCTTTAAAAGCAACAGAATTTACAATTGATATGAGGGGACATCACCATTAGGTCACAGATGTGTACTGAACACATTAACTTACTCAACATTATTTAATGATTCTACAAACATTCAACATTTACATTAAAAAACACAATAAAAATAACTCCATGTCTTCTTTGATTCACTCCAAATGCTGAATGACACTTTTTTGCTGCATTGCCTTTTTGGACCAGTCTTTACTGCATACAGTGTTCTTCCAAATATTTGTCACTATTCTTAAGCTTCACAAAGCAGTAACTGTGTGAATGTAAAGAGATTCCTGGCAGTTTTACAGACAAGAGTTATGAATATATATATATAAGATTTAAAAAGTAATAGTTCTGCTTCTATTTTGCTAATGTATATATTGACAGCACTGCCAGAAAGAGTTTCCATAGGAGACAAGATGTGGTAGTGGAACACTGGAACTTCTTAGTGCTGTGAAAAAATTCACAATCCGAAAACTTCTATTTCAACTCTCTGAATTCACTGGTTCTGGGCAGTTAGACACACACACAGACACCCCCCCTCCCCCCCCCCCTAAAATAGGATAGAAATAGAAAATATAGAGAATCTTGAAAAAGGGAACTCAATTTCCCACCAACCCCAATGATAGTAAGCTTTCTTTTTTTCCCCAGTTCTCCACATCCCAGCTGCTCAAAAACATGTCTATCACAGCTGTTAATGCTTACTGCACTTAGCACCATCACAGCTGCTGTAATGGAGCCTCCCATCATCCACACAATGCTACACAGTGCTACACCTGTTCTTCAACAACACAGCACCCAAGAGTAGACATATCTGTTCACCCACAGTTGTACCACCTCACTCAGTAGAACAAACCAGACAGACAAAGCTTTCTCTCTTAGCAATTGTATTTACATCAGGGGGATGCTAGCAAACTACTGTACCAGTTCTTTTTCACTTCAAGCCAACATCATTTTGTAGTGGGGAACTGTTGTAACAGGGATTAGAGAAAAGCAAGGTGGTGAGCTCTGCAAATTTAATTTTCATTTTCCTATGCATTTAGGTTTTTTTCCTGTGCACAGTTTTTTTTCAACAGCAAGAATTACTGCAGAAAAAAAATCACATTGGATAAGAAGTCTGAATTTTCTATTTTTTTTAACCACATAACTCCAATTGTCTTTAAAATTGTGTTACTGCAATATACAGAATTGTCTTTACTAAATTCTTCTGCTATGCAATTTTAAAGTGAAGCATATGACTTTTAAAGGCGAAATTAATAAGAACTATCTGTTAGAAGATGAGGTTTCACTCAAAACACTACTTAACACACAAGTAAAAGGAAACAAAGAAAGCACTACGTGTGTCCAGCCCTGCACACACTTCAGAAGTGTCACACTAATGGGGAATAGCTTATGTTTGCAACAGAATGCTGAAAACTGGTGAAAGTTTGGGGTGGGAGAACTGAGAGGGGGAAAAAGGACATAAACAGCTCTAAGAAACAAAGAGCCCTTAAGTGCCTACAGTGCCACTGTTGTGTTAGGCGTGCTGGTGAAGCTCCTAATGAACCACATGTGAATTTGGATAGATTGCACATAGGGCAGGCAAGAATCATACGTTATAAATCGAGGAATATTTGAAAAAAAATGTAATCTGACAAGAAAGTCATTCAAAGTAGAACGTTCTAAGTAGAGGGAGGCAGTGGAAATACGTTCAGAGAGCCTCAGAGAAACCCTAGCTGGCATTTTAATCCAGTGCCAAGAAACTAAGAAATAATCCTCACCGCCCTGTTCGGGACATACTTCACATTTCCCACAAGAGGAATAAGTCTCAGGAGATGGAACTGAGGGAAAATGTATTTTCATCTAGGGAAGAAAAAGTTTGCAATTGCCTTTGTCTGTATTTTACACACATCCAGCAAGTTTAAAAAGAATAAAGATTCAAGATTCTCTACAGCATGCTGCCTGAAACCGGGTGAATGAAACTGCTCGCTCTTAAAGTTCCCTAAAATATGGAGCTACTTGTCACAATCTGGAATGTTTGAGCTTTTCTTCCGTATCTGTATTTTTCATTCTGTAATCAAGAGAACTTATGTGGCACAGATCACCCCCCTCTTCAGGAAGAAGTAAACAAATACCAGTGAACCCAGCAATCCTCCCCACACACCATGCACTCAAGGGGTATTTGGAAACTCCTGTTACATGCAGCATGCTTTTGGTACCAGCTACACAGGTCAGCATGGGGAGAAGCAGCACTGGCACACAGAATCTTCCCAAGGCAGGTAAAAAGCACTGCTAGTCTGACAGCAGCAGGTGGGAGAAGCCTGCGACAACTCCAGAGTGCTTCTCAAGAATCATAGGATGTATGGCTAAAAAGCACATAAATATGCCCTTAAGAAAAGTAATAGGGAAAATAATATCTTGCTTGCCAAAAGGGAAGAAAGTAAATCTTGCAGATTTGGATAAAAATCAAGTTTAATAACTGATATTGCTTGGCATTCCAAATGCAGGCTTACAAGAATAAAAGTACACAGCTTTACGAGCTATACTCTGAATGCCTCTTTGTATTCCACTCCCTCCCTTTCTTTTTCCACCCCCATTTAAGTCCACTGGACTGGTGCTTAGCCACACTTACTGAAAAAGGTATCACAGCCGCATAAAATTCCTATTTGAGATAAACAAATTACCACAAATCACACAGTAATCTTTCTTTTAAAAGACTGCTTTCAAGACTATATCCCAAGGGAACATCCATTGGTTTTGAGAAAACAAAGATAAAGGGATAGAACTTGATCGGCCACGTAAATTAATTAACACAAAAGTTTGCTCTAAAGAGATTGTGAGGCACATTCCACAACCAGTAGATATCAACGTGTCTTCTCTGAGGTAGAGCAGGAGTTAATGCCAAATTAGTACTAAACCGCACTACAGCTATTTCACGGGCTACAGGCGGACTCCTACTTTGCAATGCAATTAATTTTGTTCTGGAGGGTAACTGGCAATTATCCATTAGGGTAGCTTAACCTACACAATGTATAGGGTAATTTACACCAATTTTGAAATATTTTAATATATATATTTTTAAGTCACATAGTGCTTGATAACAGGAGTTGTATTGTCTTAAATTGTTTCATTCATGCTAGCTGACAGCTTTGCTCCACCCACCCCAATACACACACCTGTACATGGCCAGAGGATTAGTTTTTCATTTTTAAAATGAGCTCCCTCAAGAAATGTAAATTGAGACAAAGTTTAGGTAGCTCCTAACTTCAGTTCTAAAGTTAATATAAAAAAAAAAAAAAAAAAGGAAAATAAAAGCAAAAACATCTACAACACTAAAAATACTTTTGAAAAAGAAAGCGTAAGGAACTACTCACCTATTGGGTATCCCAGCGCAAAGTCATTGCTTTGTGTAGCAAAAATAGGGAACAAACCTGCTTTGCTAAATCGATTCTCAGGACTGGCTACCAATAATGTTAGAACGCAGACTAAGAAAAACACGGCAGCTTTGGCAACTAAGATACTGTACAGGAAGGACCAATTTACATCAGAAAAGTTAAGTACCACCATGTTTTTGAACAATAAAGCTGGGAGTGCAAAACGGGAGACAAAATTTCCTAGTCCTTTAGCTTGAGTTGATGTGATAATGTTGGCTCTTCCAGCTATATAGCCACAAAGAATTATTCCAAAGCATTCTAACAGGGCTGGAAAAAGCCTGCTTATTGACATAGAAGGAGGACCATCAGTGACATTGAGTCCAACTTGTTCCGGCAAAGAAATAGACATATTGGCTGATGATGACAGGTTCTTTGCACCGAAGTCAATATAGCTATCCATTTCCTTTGACTTCCACTTGCAAAAAAAGAGCATTCAATGATCTCATCTGCAAAACAAAGAAAGACATTCATTAACTTCTGAAACTGTGTTGGTGAAAGTTAATGCTATCTAGCTTGTTGACAGAAGAGCTTACGCTTGTAAGTGCATGAAAAACAAACAATGAGACTAACAAGTGGATATAGAGAAATAAAAGCGAGAAATAAGAAAGCTGAGAAATAATTCTGTTCTCACATGTTCTTGCAGGTTCACACAACCCAACGAGACAAATGATGAGGTTAAAAATCTCTGAAGAACTGAGCTTGAAATTTAAGGATAATACTGCATGTTAAAACTAAATGTAGTTTGGGAATGCAAAAAGAAAAAAAAATATCTGTTGGAAGGAAAGGAACTATAACTGAAGGACTTTTTGTTGAAGGATCTAAACAACATTTAGATGAAATCATAGCCCCTCAGCCCTCTTCAGTCAGGAAACAGCAACAGCCAAGTTCTCAGTGTATATTCCTTATCTTGCCAGACTGAAATTAGAAATCTAGTTAAATCTCTATTAGGACAGCATACAACTCTTCACATGTTCATTAGCTTACTTATAACTTGTAACCTTACTTACCTCGTTAACTCAGTTCCCAAATACAGTCTCACATTCTTTTTGCTTCCAATTACCAAACTGTTAATTTACTATTCTAATTCCCTGTGCCTGCCCTATGACATCTTATGTCCTCTGTGATTCATATCTTACTTGGTTCTTTTTCCTTTGCAATAAAAATACAAATTACATTTCCAGTATTAAAACCCTACCCTCGATTTCCCTTTACCTACTGCTATTTCATTTTTCTTCCATAAGCACAGGCTGCAAGCATGGTCAGGAGTCCTCCTTTACTTCCCTCTTTAGATCTCATTTAACCCAGGTCCTCCCCCTGAAACAGCTCTTGCCAAAAGCTTAAGAGACCAAGATCTTAAACTTTCAGAATTGCTACACAAAGTTCATCCTTTGTGACTATCATACATTCTAATCTCCTCTTCTTCTTAATCTTGCCCTTCCCATACCTTTTGCAATTAGACCTCCTCCTAATTCGCCTCCCACCTCTACTTGTTCTTATAGTACTTACATGGGAGGATCCCTCAAAGTCCTGTGGTGCTGTTAGGGCTCCTTCCTCGTTCCTCTTTTGTTTCACTATATCCTCTGCCTCTGTACTTTCATAAGCATTTATTCAATTATAAACAGATGACTCAGAGCTCTTGCTCTAATCCAGACCTATCACTGCAGTCTGTCTCCAAGACTTCTTTTGTGAATATTCTGCTGTAAATTTAAGCCCAAAACAGTTTTCCTACTCTGCCAAAAAGATGCCTCCCACAGTTACTCAGGGCTGTATATCCATTTCCTAGGGGTGAGAGACAAAAGTTACAAAATCCTTTGCTTCAAGGTAAACACAAACTTGCCTAGTTTACCTACTCATCTTTATGAAGCTCCTATTCATCTATAATGCTGTTGCAGAGGAAATTTTTCAAAGTCTATCAGTATTGATTCTTCCTTTGTACATTCTTCTACAGACTCATTCTTCACACATCAAAAACACTAAGCCACCAAACAACACCTTGTTTCCATATTCTTTTACAGCCTAAACTGTATGCACTCAATCTATCATGAAACAACAAGAGCTCTTTTCCATTACTGATCAGCCCAGAAAGAACATGGCATTCACTGACTTTCAATTACTTTTGTGTTTCTTCCCCATGCAGATGCTAATGTTTAAAACAGCTCATCAAAACACTCAGTAAAACTGCCCTACTTATTTCTAACCAGTACTAGAATCCTTTTTGGTTTTGACCCATAAAAGGGACAGCATTTACTGGGCTAACAAAGTGCTGCCTGTAAGGGCAACTTCTACAGCCCTGTTACATGTGCCAGCTGATTTACATGTAGCTTCTTTCAGAAAGAAGCCCAGTTTTCATACCGAAGCTAGCCCAGGCATACAGGGGTGCCAACACAGACTAGGTAAGGACCTCAGCCTGGGTGCATCCACAGAGACATTACTCCTTTAATTTGTTCCAGTGCAAAATTACCTCTCACCTCCAAACAATGTCCAGAGCATTGCCATGGATGCAAGGAGCTGTCCAATTTACTCTAGGCCTCCCCACTGACATAGCCGGGCTTGCATCAACATAAGACACACCCTAGTGATGAGAATTTTGTCTCTGGAAAGTGGCTTTACATCTTCTCCTAACATTACTGGGAAGCAGTCTGTATTTCTTACCATTCCTGTTCTTCCCTATAACAGACATAGAAGGAATAGCCCTTACAAGAACTATGTGTTTGGCAAGGCAGATAGATTTGACCAAGGACTGTAGCTTCTCCACACCCGTACAAAATTATCTGCAAGGTGCTCCCTACCCTCAAGAAAGATGTATAGGAAATAAGTCATCTTAGTACCCTTCAGGCTTGCATCTTGCTTGTGCAACTTCAGCCTCTCCCAGTTTTTCATTATCTTGTGCTAATGATGCACTTTCCAGTTAATGAGGGATCCACACGAGACAATGACCAATGATCCAATTCGTCACACTACTGCTAACTTTACAGATTAATTTTTGACTAAGTCTAAGTAAAGTACTCTTGAAAGGAACACAAGGTGTTTTCTCCCGTTTTGTAGAGACAGCAGCTAAAGGAAAGGCAAAGTGACTTGCCTGCTGCAAATAATCTAACAGCTCAGTGGCAAAGCTGAGGTTGCCCATTCTCAAACCAGTGCCTCTTACAGCACTGCAGCTGCATCCGTAAACACCAACAATGGGTTTAGGAGACTCCCCAGCCTCCATCTTCCTGTCCACAGGGAGCAGAGAGAATACAACAGCCAGCTACAAAAGCAAATAAATCAGCTTAGAGCAAAGATGAGATCTTGTATGCCCTACTTCACACCCTTGCATCCAGTACACACACATTCATGTGTAGCATAAACCCTTTGACTCATGACATTTATTTACGCCCAAAGCTTTTGGTAAACAACTCTGTGATGCTGTTGTAATTCACCTGGCCTGAGCAGTTGCAGCATCCGGATCTGTCCAGCAGCCTTGGCTATCTCTTCTTCCCAGGAAAAATGGCTGTCAGTCCAAGCAGGACTTGCTTTAAATGTTGTATGTTTTAAAAAAGCATAATAGAAGACACACTCACCTAGATTTATTTAGGATGCCAACTCAAAGAATTATCTGCTGGAGAACAACGAAAAAATAGCAGTAAGTAAAGCAGATGACAAACCACTTCTACTAGCAAAATTTAAGAAAGTAGTTCAGACATGCAAATTGTTCACAAGAAAGCCAAACTTCGTTTTGGCACATCAAGAGATTTCCAGGGCTGAATTCCTGAAAGAAGCTGGCCACATTCTACCCTAGCTGCAGGGTAAAAAGTGGTTGTTTTGGAACAGTCCTACCTCAAATTCCTCCAGCTTGCAGCACTGTGCAGATGTGAGACTCTCTGCAACGCAACGTGTTCAACATGCTCTCTTCAGAAGCCTCAGCCTCACACAGCTATCTAGCAGCTAATTGCAGTCAGAACTTCTTCCCCTTTCTCCCTCCTGAGAAGCAGTTTAAGGTACGCAGGCTGTTTCCTTGTACAGACCAGGCCTTTGCAGGCAAGTCTACCAATACAGCTCCATAAGCAAATTCTTTGAAACCAAAATTGTGCTAGAATTGTTTAAATACCTCTCTTCCCTCCCTTTTAAAATTATTTACGGAGTTGCTGCTGTTTCATAACCCAAGACTCACTCCAATGAGCGTGCAGCAAGCTGACTCTGGTTGTACCAGTCAGCAGCACGTGCTCAATCCCTATCTCCAATAGCAGATCAAAACTAACATGAATATACACCCACACAGCCTACAACCATCTTTCATAGAGCACCACAAACACTCCTGCACTTCCCTCCAGGCTATCCTCACCTTGAAATTCATTCCAAGGGCCTCTGTAAATGTCAGCCAGGCACAATTTTTCATGAACCACATGAGTTTCAAAGAGAGAAATGGCACACTGTGGCAAAGCTGCTGCTGGTGCTCCTTAAAAGGCTGAGATGTGAATCACCCCTTCGGCTCCAAAGCTGTGCACAGCCCAAAACACTCACGTGTACCACAGATTATCTATCACAGAGTGATGGGTATTTTCCAGAAACGCAGGCTTTTGCATAGTGGGCTACATATCATAGTGAATATTTCCCTCAGTCCCATCTGCAATGAGATGCACGCATTACATAACTGCAGTGGGATTACCTAACCAATCACAGATTTGGCATACAGCCTTATCACACCTAGGGCTTCCGTCTGGCCTCTCACGTAAGCAGAAGTGTCTTCATCTCACAGCTTTTAACGCAAGCAGCAATGCTGAGCAGATCCAAAACCAAAGCCTTGTATAGTCTACACAGAACTGTTCTCACAGTACGCATAAGAAATTAACTAGTCAAACAACACGAAAATGAGTACATATACCTGAAAGGCAAGAGCTTGTCTTTGGCTGCATACGATATATCATCTTCTGTTCAAGGACTGAAGAGTAAGATTTGGATCCTTGAAAGCTCAGTCACAGCTTCATTGCTGGGAACTGCAGGCCAATAAGCATGGAGCTTTTAAGAATAGTGCTGCCTCATCTGTTATTAGCTGTGCCAGGAGGAGCTGCCTCCAGCCCACTATCAGCCTGCATTCATAAGGAGAGACAGTTCTGGCATCACTAGTGGAAATATGGCACAAGAACTGACAACAGAGATCAAGGAACCAGTGCAGCTTACAAGGCTCTTGAAATAAACTGGAGCACTGATGTTTGCCTGTGTCTCCTGTATGTTGTCAATATTTGCAAAGAGTTAAAATTCACCAGACCAGAAACTCAGTTCTGCAGTAGCTGTGAGTTGAGCAACATCATCAAGCTCCTCTTGGAACACTGAAGTAGAAAAATGTCTTTTCCAGAAAGAAAATCTCTTTCTTCTTCTTCTTCTTCTTTTTTAATTATTACTTAAATTACTTAAATGAAAGACACTGTAGGAGACACCTCAGTGTACATCCTCTTGTAAGGTCTCACTTATCACCATTTTCAGGATAATCCTGGTGGTGCTGGCAAGTCTGCACAGACTACTCATAAGTTATATCCCACATTGTGACTTTAGTACCTGAATGTGATGAAGGAACATCCCAAGGGTGGCAACTTATTCGAGAGGCTGAAAGTCAAACTGGGGCAGGAAAAATTACCATTCATCTCCCCCTTAACTGGGATAAGTGTTTTTGAATAATAGCTTATACTGTAAGGCAAAGAGGAAGCAACTTCAGAGAGTTACAATGATAAAATGAAGTGGAAAGAAGTGATTACTACAGTTCCTATTCTTGCAAGTTAACCACGAGTTGCTTTTCTCTTCATCGAGCCAAAAAAGCAGACACAATAATCCCAGTAGCAACTAAGACAAGAAACGGCCCTCCATTGGCACACAACCTGAACATTGCCACAAGAGGTCTGAGGCTGCAAGCATCTCTGAGCACCTGAGCAAGGCCACGCTCCTTCTCCAGTGCTCTCCTGTGCTGTGGTTACACGGCAGTGCTGGGGCACCTGAAGCCCTAAGGAACCGTGCCGCACAGCGCCTATCACTGCCCCAGGCTCCATCTAGGCAACTGGTCAGGCTCGTCAGAATGAAGCAACAGTTGCCTACAGCACAAAATACTATCCCGTCCCTCGGTTTTCAATCAGGCTCAGCTAAGGGCTTGTTAGCAGACGCATCTTTGTGAAGCAAACGGCAAAACATGTCTCAGAACGCAGACCACACGTTGCTGTCAGCAGCCCTGAAGAAGCACCTCCGTGCCACACCTCTGTGCAGGGATGCAGCATCTCCTGCGACCGAACCTCCCCGCCGCCCTCCTTTTCTCAGCCACCCAGACACCAGCACGCGGCGTTTCCACCGAGAAACGCGAGACGCAACAGAATAGCAGCGCTATGCCTTGTGACAGCTGTCCTGGGGAAAAACAAACAAACAGGGGAGCCGGAGGATGGGGAAGGCGCGGGCCGCTTACCTACGTAGCGCTTGGTAGGCACCTGTGTGCGGACAGAGCCGAGCTGAGCACCTCTCCGAGGCGCGGTACCGAGGCCCGGGAGGGTAGGAGAGCGCAGCGTAGGCCCGGCCCACGGCCCCGGGCCCCCACCCGCCGCAGGGGAAGCCCGGCCCGGCCGCCTCGCGAGGCGGCGGCGCGGCGAATGGGAGGGATCGGTCCGACAGCCGCGGGGGGAGCGCGGCCCGCAAAATGGCGGCGGCCGGGCGAAGCTCTCCGCAGCGGCGGGAGGCGGCCGGAGCTTTCCCGAGGGCGCCTCTCGACCTCGGGGCCCGGTCTAACACGCCCCCGCCGTCTACAGCTTCGCCCCGGGGCGCAGCTTCTCCCCGCTGCAGGCCTCTTGCTCCCAGGGCCGCCGGAGCGACGGCCTCTGCGGCCCTGCGCAGACTGACCGACTTTATCTGCCCTCGCAGGTCTGTCACTCCGGGTTCGGCCTTGCCGGATAGCGGGGCCGGCTCCCCGCCCGGGGCTGCCGCCTCCCGATACCGTCTGGTGCCGGGCCTCGGCGCTGTGCACGGGGGGAGGCGGAGAGCCAAATCCCTGCGGGCACCTGTAGCGCTTGGGTTATTTTTTTTGTTTTGTTTTGTTATTTGTATAATAAGGCAGAACAAAAAGCTACACAAATAGATCTGCTGTACATCAGCATGGAAACCAGTCATGATTGATTTCCTCTTTGGTACTCTCAGAAGTTTGCATCAATGTGCTGAGTTTCCTGCAGTAATTTCAACTTTTTTTTCTTTTTTTCTAAGAGGTTGTAGAACTCAGAAACAAAAGCAGCCTCATTTTCCACACGGCAGCAATTGCCTAAGGCTGGCTCAACCAGTTAACTGCTTCCTCAGTAAATCCTAAACATTGGCAATAGCCAAGGGTCTTCACAATGAAAAAGAGGATGCAGCTTTCTCGTGGTTTCCAATTTTTGATGTGGTTGAGGAGACAGTACTTGGAGCTGCCCATTTTCTAGGAACTCGGGCAGATACTGCTGTCACTAAGGCAGCAAATGCACAGTTCTGTGTCTCGCCTACCTTCTTCCATTGTTCATTTGTCCCAGACCAGCTTGTCTTGTTACACGTAGCAGATGGCTGGCAACAGGTGTCCAAACTGGAAGAAGTCAACTTGTCCAGCAGCTGCAATGCCCACAGGCAACACACTGGGTAGTTTCCCCAGCAAACTGGAAGCTTTGAGCAAAAAAGAACCACTCTTCTTCCCTTTTCAAGTAACACTCAGAGGAGACAAAACAAAGGGAAGGGGCAACTATCTTAACCCAAAAGTATTGACAACTGATATGAGTGATGTGTTGGACATGCTTTACCCATAATGGGTTCAATTTACAAGTTCTACTGTAAAAATACTTACAGAAAACTTATCAGAAACAAATCAGTATGTATTAACAATATCAGTAGTAACAACTACGTATACAGTTGTATTAAAGGAAAATAAAAATACCAGGAAAGGATTAAAAAATCCCACAAACAATGCAGACAGGTATTCAAGCATGCAGGCATTTCTCTTTCCTTTTAAATAAAAAAATTAAATGCACCAGTGCCGAATGAGATGATTTTTGTGTTACTGCATTACAAAAGCAAACTGTTAGTGCAAACCCAGACCACCATTCAGCAGCAGTGCTGACTCAGAAGTCAGCACCTACCTCCTCCCCACGTCTTGTTCCTGTTACCATCTGATCCCCCCCGTTTGGCCAACACAAAATGACCCAAAGACCAGGATGTGCAAAAGGTAGGCCAACAAACACACATTTACCACTGCAGCATGGTAACGCTATTTGGGTAACATCTACCTCCATAACTTCAGGTTGAAAGTTTTTGGGGAGAGAGATTGTTCAGAGAGACGCTTTTGTTAATTCATTTGTTGTTAAGTTTTTCTGTCACCATACAAAGATCACTCGAATGGATTTGGATTAGTTCTTGGAAATACAGAGTATAAAGGGATCTTTCAGATTTTTTGGCTTTCTGCCTAGCACTCATCCCTGTAGAAATAGCATGCCTTGGAGGGACAAGCTCTGGGAAGAAGCAAGGAAGGTTTGCCAGACTGCACTAAAGAGTCCTGATAAGAAATTATACTTCCCAATCTCCTCCTTTTAAAAGGTCACTAACAATTCAACATTCAGTAAAGTATTTAAATTATGATCACACTTCAGTACTTTTTGTTTGGCTGAATAGGCTGCTCACTGATTGCAGATAATACCCATCAGCAAGCAAGCATGATTTTTCTCTAGGGCATGAGCAGTAACGGGAAGCTGGGCTGTTTCCATCTCAGCGATCACATAAAGACTGCAGACCAGGAAAGTGTACTTTACCTGAGCCTGGCAGTTTCCTCTGGAGAACACTGAGGAATGGACACATGCAATTGTATTGTAATACGCAATACGTGATGAGATGAAAAACGAACAAACAACAACAACAACAAAAGACAACTACAGAACAGCAGACGTCACTACTTGGTTTGTTCAACACCCTCTTCCCACTCCTATAACGCCTAATCAAATCACACTGGACTTTTTATTTGAGCCACGTGTTCTCCCCTGGCCTCAAATATAGCTTTGGTTTGAGTGGAATCTCATTCTAACAGCTTGAGTTTATAATCATAAAATCATTAAGGCTGGAAAAGACCTCTGAGATCATCTAGTCCAACCATCCACTTACTACCAATATTGCCCACTAAACCATGTCCCTAAGCACTACATCTATCCTTTCCTTAAGCACCTCTAGGGACAGTGACTCTCTAGAGACTCCACCACAGCCCCTGGGCTGCCTGTTCTGATTCCTTGCCACTCTTTCTGAGAAGAAATTCTTCCTAATACTCAGCCTGAACCTCCCTGGTGCAACTCAAGGCCATTCCCTCATCCTATCACTGTCAGCTGGAGAAGCGGCTGATTCCCACCTTGCCACAACCTCCTTTCAGGTCATTGTAGAGAGCAACAAGGTTTCCCCTGAGCTTCCTCTTCTCCAAACTGAATGACCCCAGTTCCCTCAGCCTCTCTCTCTTCTTGTCAAGGCCTTTGTAAACTAAGGACAACAAAGAGGACTTGTATCCTAGGGATGCAAAGTCAGGCTTTCCAGTAGCTACAAAGTAAACTTAAGATTTAAGACTGAAAGCTGTCCATTCCCATACCGCACATTACATAGCCATGAAATGATTTCCCCTTGATTTTTGTTCTGTCTTCACCCCAATCAGATGTTTCCATGCACTTACAGGCCACTAAAGCAATGAACTCATTTTGTATGGAAAAGGTAGTGCCTGCTTTTTGACCTGGGCAGCAGCCCCAGCAGCGAGAAGCAGCCAGGAGCAGCCACTGTGAGTGTCTCCCTGCTGACCTGAAGCCTTCATCAGAGGCATTGCCCTCAGACAATAACATGTCTGGACCCACACTACACAGGAAGCTTAGCCTTCTCTGTGACAGCAGGCTTAAGATAATTTAGCTTTAAGGTCTAGCAGTGACCACATGCAGACATACCTTCGAAGACATACAACTGAGCCAATTTAGGCAGATTTTCAGGGGACCAGAAATGTATCCTCGTAGTTGATGCAAAGGCTACTTGGGTAAATTCCAAGCACTTGTTTTAAAGCTGAAAAGACTGGTGGAATACTTTAAAGAAAAGCCCACAGAAATTTATTGTGAGCAATTGCATTTTGCCAATTTATTTCTGAAAACACTGAGGTCGTTTTTGGTTTTGTTTTGTTTTTTTCCCTTTCTAGAAAGAGAGAGCACACATAGAACCCAAATGGACCCAAATTGCTAGGAGGCAGTGATAAGAAAAAACACAAAACATCTTACATGAAGAAGCTTCAAAGCAGCACTCTCAAATGCAAATTTAGAACTGGCAACTGTAAATAACTGCTAAGTAAGTATTGTCCAAAAAGTGACTTTACCAAGAATAGATACGATTACAGAAAGTGGAAGACAGCAAGAATGCTGGTAAATGCAAATGAATCAGGATGCAATGTATCTACAAATCTACAAGTACAATCTCTGTGTCATTTCCAGACAGCTGTGCACCTAGTTTTCAACAGCATGGAAAATCTGAGCATCTTACTAACAAAGTAATTATAACAATGGGTGGAGAGGCAAGCACTTCTTATGTAATCTTCCTATATTGAATTACAGGAAAAATACTTACTCAATGCTCTTTGGATATTGAGAACAAGCCAAATTTTATGTGAAAATTGGCGGTATGCCCACAGATGGCGGGCTAATTCAGGGCTTAGTTTGCTGTTTTCAAGCATCTGTCCTCTTGCAGTTGTGCTTAGGACATTCAGGGACAACTCAAAACTTATCCATATCTAGATCATCTGATCACTTGCACTGTCTCACACAGCTACTGCAAAATAAACGATAGCTTACAACATACATGTTTGAGAGGTAGTTAAGCATCAAAGGCAAACTGAGAAAAACGCATTCATAGAAAGACAACAGGCCCCAGAATTTCTTCTCTGGGAGGAGGGGGGAGTGGATCGGGGGAAATTGGTTAACAGCCTTCTGGAGGAGAATTTCCCTCACTTCTGACACTTGACAATCCCAGTCTTTGTGGTCCTGGGAACATTCTGATGCCAAGATGTAGAGAGCACCGTGCCAAGCACTAGTGCCTGTAAGCCTGAACCTGCCACCACAGAAGAGAGGAGGGTGTCAACAGGATGTTGACAGTCACATTTGGATACAAAGGAGTCCTTACATAACATTATTCCTCCTTCAGATACTTATTTATTCACTCACCTATGGTTGTGCAGCAGTACCCTTTCTTATCTGCACTGCTTATAAAAGTTTATATAAGTGGTATTTTTGTGTGGATATGTGTGCGTTGGGGTTGGTGTTGCAAAGTCCACCTCTGCTGTATCTTGCCCACATCCCACGGTCCTGCAGCTGAAACATGGGCACCTGTTACTGGCACTTCAAGCACCTATGGGTGCAAGTGTACACTTCCCAACACTGCACCTGACAGAAGGCAATAAAAAAAGCTAACAGCAAGCTTGCAGAACATCAAACCAAAGCTTCAGCAATGCGTACACATGTTTAAGCCTGGTGAAAGGAACTGACCTTGTCAGCAAGCAAAATAAGTGCTGTAAATAGTGTAATTCACCTCATTAAACAAAAAGTGAGAAATAAAAGTTCAAATTATATTGCATTTAATTTGATAGAATTCAGAAAAGCTCTAGCCAATTTCTTCTGAAATGGCAAGCATTGCTGTGTCTCCCCTTAATGTGGGAGATTCTACATGCATACACTTGGTCTCTGGTATATCAGCTTGGGGATCGACTCAGTCACAGAGAAACTTACAAGTTAACCACCCAGGCTAAAGAAAAATAACAATGAGAATATCACGTAGCAAACAAACAAATAAATCACTATTTTAACATAGCATTTTTGAGTGCTTTACATGGAAGATAATTATCAAGTCTTGTTCATTTGTTTCACATACTAGTTAGAAGCGTGCCTGCCATACACAGAGTCTTACAGTATATTTTACATTTCCATACATTCACAATGTTAACAGTAGGTGATGAAATTATTAAAAATGGGATGTACGAACTATGGTCCTATTTGATATGAGAATACTTACACACTCCTTTAGACCTGTGCGGTCTGTAATACATTCTCAGTCACTATAACACCATAAAGGTTCCATCATAACTCTTGTAAAGAGCAAAAATAACAATAATGACAAAACAGTTCTCCACATGCACACAAGCAAGTGTGAACACTGATTTGCTCAGGAAGCTGTTAAAGCAGGACGTCCTGAATAAATAAGCTCTTTCTGATATGGAATCTGCTGCACCTGTTGCTTATTCAGTGCATAATTGGTTTGGCAGGTGAAAGGAATGCAAAACTGCTGCAACACGAAAGGGGAGCTCTGGAGATATGTTAAGAATATGACCCAAATTTCTGTAAAATGTTCCTCACTTACTGAGTTCCCACTTGTGATAACACCATATCCCACCTGTACAAGCATCTGTACAAGCATAGTTTAAACGTTATCCAAAAATATGTATTGAATGTAGTGCATTATATCCCTTGGTAGAAACCCAACAGTTTATTTGTTCTCTTATTTCTTCTCTATTTCATCTCTGCCACAGCATTTTCCCTTTCCTGGTCCCCTGTCACAGCCTGTGACAGGTAAGCCGTGTCCTTGCTGAGCTCTTCAGCTACTGCAGATATTTTTCTCCCTGCTCTGTTTTCATACTTCTATTTCTGTAATTTGTAGATTCTCCCCTATATCTTTTTTCCAGATTGCATTCAGCAGTTTGTCATATCTTTTAGCTTTGTAGCCAGCATTTCATTCCTATGCTTGTGAGGATCTCATTCTGACTGTTTTCTATTTCTCTGGCTCACAATGAGAAGGAATTTCTTCTCCTAAATATTTGAGCAAATTCTTATTTTAATACTGGAATATTGTAGGGGTGGCTTCTCTACAACTACGTGCTATTGCCATTTGACTCTATCAACAAACAAAAGGCATTTGGTGCTTATTCTTAACTCCTTCTCCAGCTGTAGGTAAATACTTAGTTCAGCCCTAATAGCATGCTATTTTCAGGTTAAATTGAAACAGGGCAGAGTCACACATGTTGTTCTCTTGCATCATTTTTATGCCAATACTGGCATTTTACTTGCCTAAGAGTTGTGAAACCATGTGGGGGAATGAGGCTGTATACATCCCGAGTAAACAAGCTCCTGCCCAGCAGTCACAAAGCACACAGTGCTCCTGAAGTGATGGACCACAGCACGGAGCACGCAATCACATTCCCAACAGCAACACAACAGGAGCAGAGATTGCCAGCTGGGAACTACTCGTGCTGCCGGCAGCGTGGTGGAGACAAAACGACTCTCACTGACACAAAAATCGAGTTCTGGCGTTGTTGTTAAAGCCGCTCTCTGCAAAGAGCGAAATTTAGGCCAAGCGCGAAGTGCCACCTAGCGCCGGCCTGGCCACCGGCTGGGAGGCACAAGGAAGGGAGAAGCTGATGGAAAGACAGGAAGGTGAAACGTCCTGGTAAGGACGGCAGGGAACATCCTTGCTGTCACCTTGCTGTGCAGCATCCCCTTCCATAAGGCACACAGCCCGGTCTGTCTGGGGCACAGCACTCAGCTGGCAGCATGGCTCCTGCACTGAGCTGAATAGTTCTCAGTATGGGGAAACCGCTTGCCTGGCCCACCTGCCTGCTGCCAAACCAAACACTCATGGAGAAGGTTGCTCATCGTATCATGCACCTGCACTTGTATCAATAGTTGTTTGCAGCTTGGAAGAAACATGTCTGCAGTTTTCACCACTGCTACACCAGGGCCAGCAGTGCGTGGGGAGAATGAGCTGCAGACAGGTGTGTGGGCATCTCCTCACAGCACGCATGTCAACTTCTACCTGTAAAATCAATGATAACACGAGAAACAAGAACCCATTTGGAAAGCAGATAGATGAAGGCACAGCAGCAGCCCTGCAGCACAGCTGAGGAGAATACACTGTGTATCCAAAGGACACCAGCAGCAAGTCCCCAGCTTTCAGAAGGAGCCCAAGCTACTGGCAAGGAGGGGAAGTGAAAGCTGCTATTTTAAATGGAGAGAATGATAAAAGTGAACACTCGTCCTCATGTGACCACAGTGCCCCATCAGGAGGTCCGTGGTCCCACAAACAGAGAACACTTTTGCCTCACAGTGACGGGCTGCGGCCTGACTGCAGGGAGCAGCAGCGGTTCCTGTTGCAGTGAGGGAACCAGCAGCAAGGAGCACTGTTACCACAGCCCCTGCCTCTGCCCTGATCTCAGGGGCTGCTGGCAGACAACTCTTTGCTAATCTGCTGCACTCTTGACAAAAAAGAAAAGGGGAAAAAAAAAAAAGAAAAAAAAAAAAAAAAGGAACTGTTCCATATTCCAAATGAGGAAGGTATTTAGGCAGCTTATAACTCAGCAAGCCTGAAAAATAACTTCTATTTGAGGAAGAAAAATAAAAGAATGGTATAAACAGAGAGGAAAACATATGAAAATTAAAAAGTGACATGTTGTAATGTGGAGTAGAAAGCATGACTGCTGCATAGACAGCCTTTGTGACAGTTTTCTGATTTAGATTTGTTATGTAGCTTCTGCAGAAGCTGTACCTTAAGCCACAGATGTGTTTTAAGATTGAAGTAGCAGTTACTTACTACTTCTCTGAAGTACCACTGTCTGTCTCTTCATTGAGATGTTTTTGTTGAGTAGACACCGATACTGGACATGGGCAACATTGGCAGCAGCCATGGAACATGTTTGCTGATCTAATCCAACTGACTTCATGGCAGCCATCTTTTCCTCAAGAGCACCTCTGCACCTGGCCTGCTGCTGAAATGTAGTATGTTATGAGCCTCACTGTGAATACAGGAAGAAAAGATTACAGGACCATAACTGTTCCAAAAGACTGTGCTCTAGCTCTGTTGAAATAAACAGCCTTAGGCATCAAAAAATTAACATTTAAATATGTTATCATCAGCTATGAAAGAACAGAATGAAACTTGTAGCTTTTTTTTTTTTTTTTTTTTTTAAATTTGAAAAATTCAGATCGATTTCTCCATCCATTAGGAAGGACCTCATGCTCTGTCAGAGCTGAAGGATTTACACAGCTGTCACATTTCCTATCCAATCAAGCTGCTGCCTCATGGCCTGTGGGGCTGTAAGGCAGACAAGAAGTGTTTGGCCTCCACTGGGGGAAGTCATGAAAGGGTTGCACAGCATGGGGCTGCTGGAGAGGAAGAGTGCACCAACACGGCCGGGCTGCTGCTGGCTAGACCAAGGAAAGTTGTGCTAGAAGGCCTCCTGAACACCAGGCAGATGATGGGAAGGGGATACCAAATAAACACCTCCTGAGACATAGTGCAGCATTACTGATTTCTTTCAGTGGTTACAGAAAGATGACGAGCACCTCACAGAATTAAGCACCAACAAACTTCTCCATCCTCCTACAGCATGCACTGCCCCAAGGTGTCTTTTAGATCTGTACATGAGTTGGTGGGTACAATCTCTGTGCTGAAAGGCTTTTACTGATCCACATCAGTAACAAATTATTTGTATCACTGCAAAATCTACAGTCTGGAGACAAAGTGCCATTCTATTGCTTTTATGCTTCATCAAAGTTTAAGATCTGTATGTATGTGTGGAGAAGCTCACAGAACGAGCTGCACAGATACCACAAAAGAGTAATAAGCAACAAGGTACAGAAAAGGTTTCCGAGGCCCCTATCTGCTCCACAAAATGTTTCTTGTGACATCTCTGCAAGAAGGAGCGGAGCACAGGCACAGCTGTTTGTAGACAGCATATAATGCCCATGGGGAGAAACAACTTGGTTTATAACAAAATAACTTATTTGGCTTTAAAGCTGGCAAGGGTGTCTATGCGCCAGCCCCTCTCAGCTTGGCAGAGCAAGCAGAACTTCTCTGGAGGGTTACAGCGTCCTGACAAGTTAAAGGATAAGATCACTTAAAAGTGTAAAACACAGTTTCATTATGTACGAAATAACATTTATAGGCACTCTAAGAGTGCAACTGAAAATGGAACATCTTGGTATGAAGCTCACATCATGTTACGTATTTAGTTGCTTTTCGGAGAACTGTACTATAGCTGAAGCAGCTGTTAGGAATCACTTGTTATAATGGCTATCAGACAGAGAAAATCCAACCCTGAAGGGTTCTGTTTCATTAGCTAACCTGAAAAATACATAATTGTTGTATAGGCATGTATGGAACAACATTTAGCACCTAAACTGATAATGGATTGGCCAGGACCAATTTGTTAATAGCAATGCACAATGCAGCCAGACTGTAACAGGGCAAGATGGCTGTGGGAGCTGCTGAGCCGGTGCTGGATCCTTCCTGCTACTGGAGAGCATTTACAAGCGTTACAAAGAATATTGGTTTTTGTTTTGTTTGTTTTTGTTTTCTTTAAAAAGCAACAGTATTCTTTTTTGAGTTAAATGGAGGAAGGACTCTGCTGTGGTTATGGCTCAGCTCAGTTCCTTCTTCCCAAAGTCAAGCAAAACCCAGAAAGAGGCATGTTTCCTTTGACTGAACCCAAAAGAGGTGGTCCTGCTGGCTGACCCTTGGGTTCACACCTCTGGGACCTGGTTCAGGACTGCTGCAGCCAAGCTCAGCCTGAAGAACCAGCTCCTCTGCAGCCCATGTGTCCACAGCCTTCACCCCCTTCATTGTCCTGCTACCCACACAGCCCAGGCACCGGTGGGCCTTTGAATACAGATGAGCCATGGCTGTCTGTGGCCTCTGGAGAACAGAAACCTCTGCCCCAGCCAGTCTGTAAATTGGAACACCAACAAGTGGTCCTCATGGCTGCCAAAGGATCCACAGCTGCGTAAGAACGAACCTACGGCTACGCCTGATGAGGTCAATGAGTTTCTGCATGGAGCTTTTTAGATCAGGGTTTTAAATGATCTTTCTAATTTTGCAGGAGATACCAGAACTGCGGCCTGAATTGGAGCCTTCTTTGGACTTCTACCAAAGAGTCTTCCCAGGTTGAACCTGGTTCAATCTCCTGAAAAGATGAAGTCCAAAACCAAGAACAGGGCTCTAAAATCAAAAGAAAGGTTTCATTTGTTTGTAAGTACGTGATATACTTTGGAAGCCTCTTGGCAAGAGAGTAGAGATAACAGAACTGTGGTTAACACCAAGTGCTACATTTTCCATGTAATCTCCTCATGGCAAGTGTTAGGCTTGCAAAGCTGAGAACCAGCACCTAGAGATTTTGCCCACCAAAGGACTACTAAAGCAAGGTCTACATACAAGCACAGCATCACTGGCCACACTTCTTATCTAATATTCTTTATGCCAAACTAAACTCTGGCTTCTCTTTCCTTGCAAACACCCAACCTTCCCCACATGGAAGCCCAAAGCTCCATGGCGAGGTGCAGGCAGGTGAGGAGCTGCGCTGCTGCCGCACACTCATCCAGGCTCAGACCACATTCTCAATGCAACAGGCCGTACCAGCGAGTAAATAAAAGTAAAATTTATTTGGCATAGGATAGAAAAATAAGGAGAAAAAAAACATCACATACAAGATAAATGTTAAGCAGAAAAATTTCACAGAACTCGATTAATATTTTATAAAAGTTCCAACTGTAAGTGCCTGAAAAAACCGTGTTACTTTCTGCTCAGCCTGCATTGGAAGTTATGTTTCTCTTTTATAGCCCTGTGTGACTTTGAATCCAAACTTAGAGTGCCTTCTTATCACTTAAGAGTTTATGCTACAGAACCTGTATCGCAAATTACAAAACATCAGCATGCCAACATGCCACTCCCTTGCCCAGGACATGCAGCCCTCCCGGTTTCCCTCAGCACTCCCCACACTGCCAGCGCCCTGTTCATAACTGGCAGCAGTGCCACCGGGCAGGCTGAGCAACCCTGCATTCCCTTAGGGACATACAAAGCTTTCCACGAACCACTTTTTGTGTCTTACTGAGCACCTCCAGTAAGAGATTCTCCCTTTTTTTCCGGTGAGTACAATCTGAGAGGTTAAAGTTCATCCAAGACGTACTGTACAGACTCGAAGTACTGCAGTGACAGGCTGAGTGCACTGACAGACAGCGTTCACCTCACACTCACACAGCTTACGCCTGGCTCTGTGCTTTCATATGAGTGCCCACATCCAGCCAACTGGCTTATCCTCCATGGGTGCGTTTCTCCTCCCCAGCTCCCCTCTCCTGGCAGTCAACATTCTGCTCGAAACAACCCCACTTTGATCATCCAGCTTCACTTTTTGCATCCAAGGGTAAATGCACCCTTCCTACTTTCATATTTCAGCACAGAAAAAGTTGTCTTGCAAACTATGTGAACCACGACAGCAGCTCTGTTCTCCAGCAGAGACCTACTTGTACAAATGACATGTAAGCAGTCAGTGCTGCAAGGACAAACTGCTGCCATCCTTTTAAAATGGCAACTGAAGGAACTTCTCTAATAGCTCAGTCTTGCAGAAAAGAACAGTTTTTATGACTCTTTTGGTGTTGGGAAATGGTGGCTTCTCAATGAGAACCTTGCAACCTTATTCAAGAAGTGGTTCATTTACAGAAATACATGCTTCCTGCGTCGCAAGCTGAGCTTCCTTCAACAACTCAACACAAATCACTGGGACCTTTTCTCCCTGCAGCTGCTGCACAAAGTCAGAGCAGACAGCTTGTGTTTCCTTACAGAAATACTGAGCAGAAATTACTATAAAAGTTATTCTCATTTTATTTACTTTGTCAAATTAAACAAAAATGAACATTCATGGCCATTGTCATGCAATCCAAGTCTTGGTGACGACATAAAAAAGCTCTGAGGTGTGAATGTTATTAAGACAATGCCATTAAAACAAAATCAGTAACTGTCAGATGCAAGCAGTGAACCCAGCTTAGTTCTTTAACACTGTGCAAACATGCTGAAGGCAGCTGGGCTGCCTGGAGAAGGGAAGGTTTCCAGAGCAATGCCAGCAATGGCACCAGTGCCACCATGTCTCACCTGGAAGCTGACCCACACCTCTCCTCACATTCAGCTCACTCAAGTTAGCAGACTGAGCACACGACAGCAGCAGGACTTGGCGCAGCACTGTGCAATGCTGCTATCAGCGCTATTTATGTTGGGACGTGCAAGAACAACGACTTCATTTGTCTTGTGAAACACAGAAAAGTTGACTAAAAAAGTCATAAGGCACCACTGGATCAACCTGTTCTGTATCCTTTTTCTTTTTAAGACTTCATAGTGAAATAAATACCTTAATACTGCTCATACTGTAAAAAGCTACTGATATGTGAAGCGATATATGGAAGATAAAATGCTGCATTGTTCTGGATTATACTAGGGAATTTTATTGCAAAAGATATAAATAGTCAAGTTGTTGCTGGGTGAGAAAATACCTCTTTCTGCGTTTTAAAGGTACTTGACATATATGCCAAACAGCCGTTCTGAGAAGGTGTCTACAGTACAAGGAAGTGGTGAAACCAACAGGCAGCTTGGGTTCCTCAGCCTGTTGACTGAGGGCCTTCTATGTAGCCATTTTAAGTGAGACTGAAGCTGACTTGCCAAGTCACTGGTTAAGGTCCAGACTTTCTGGTCAGCGAACCTTACCGAAAAGATCAAATATGGGATATTCTGAATGATGCAGAGGAGTGGCAGAACAATCTGCAGCATTTTACTTGAAGTAAAACAGTCATACTGGAAGCAGGTAAGTTACAAGACACAGTACAGCTCTTGGATTTTATTTTTTCTAGTTTTTTTGGCTGCATAGCTGTTTGGATATTAAAGATTTGGCAGGTCAATGTATCAAAAATATTGTATTCTTAAATTCAGAATGTTGCTCCTCAAAGTTGTAAGTGCTTCAGTTTAATAACATGAATACAATAATTTATCCTTTAAGTTATTATCCTAAAAATCTTATTTGGACTTCTATTCACATAATAATAAGCCAAAGAGACAGGCACTTTGCATAGTGCACACATTTAAGTGACATCCATAAAACACATAGAAATTCAGTACTGAGCTAGACTTGATCTCAAGGTGCACCTGTCACATGGAGGTCCCATTAATATTTCTTTAAGAAACTCTTACAGCCACGACCCTGCAACTTGATGTAGATACATCCCTGCGCCTGCGCACTCAATTGCAGGTTCAAGACCGTAGATAGTAACTGAAAATATGTCATTAGATACAAAAATGTAAAAACCTGTATGTAATCAAATGCTATCACAGCTAACAAGATTTTGTAAACAAATACCAAAAAGGCCAAGAAGTTACGTTGACGTGGCCGCACCCAACTCTGCCTTGTCATGGTGACTGACCCAGCGATGGGACAGAGGCAGTCTGTCCCTCCAAGCCCACTGACAGGCAAGAAGCCCCACACGCAGACACTGCAGTGGGGTTCAAGCTCTCTTCAGATACATTCCCTGGATCTTCTAGGGCTAACCTCATGCTAGCCTCAGCTTAGGATCACATCTCTCACACTAGAGAAACACTTTCTTAACTAACATGACCTATTTTATTTTTTTCACCCAGTGAAACATGGTTGCTGGTATAGGCTTTGTAGGGGTCCCAAGAAGCATGCTGTAGAAATGCTGTTGAGGAGACAGAGGAGAAATTTTTCAGGGTTAAACTTCAGAAGTCCAATTAACAAAGAGATATTATTTGGCAATATTCGAAAATTCAGAATTAAAACCTTCCTCAAATTTTCAAAGGCATTTTACATGCATTTGGATCCTTTTACAAAACACGCTCATTCGATGAACTCTTTTCTCAAACACAAAATTCAAAAGCCATTAAACATACAAACCGATTGTCACAACGTCAGAATACTTTTCTCTTTCTTCTGTTAGCATAAGTCTCGCAGCTCTCTGCTGAGGCTCCCTTCAGTGGAGGTTGAAAGAACAGGCTTCATGGTAAACTCAGAAGGCCAAATCTTCCCATCCTCTTGAACCAGTGCAGATAGCAAATTTTGGAGCTCGTGCTCCCACCTGAACACACTAACCCCCAGACCTCCTTCACAACATCAAAGAGCTTCCACCTATGCACATTTTTGACCTCAGCTGCTCTGCTGTTACATGAGTCAACTACAATCTCTCTGAGACTGTCATCTGAGCCTCAGGAAATTTTTTAAATTAAAAACCCATCGTTTAATTGTACCAAAGAAACAAACGGAAAGCAGTCTGTGGAGCACTGGTGTTAGAAATGTTTTACAGAAAGAAAAATTACAATAACTGCTGCATTTTCACTAAGACTACTTTTGAAGAATTCTTTGCAGGTAGTCTCAGGAAGAGTGTGTTGCAATAATCCAGCACACAGATGACTCTAGGATGGTCCATAACAAAGTAGAAAAGCACAAAGTGATTAAAACTGTAATGTTATTACAAAACAAGGAAAAAAGTTGTAAAAAAAGATATTTTTATGCTGCCGGATTCTTCACTTGTGCTCTTTTTTGAATGATTCTCTGCAGATAAAAATAAGGCCAGACAACACTCCATCCTCAGGACAGGACGTGCTATCTGTCGTATAAAAAAAAATTACTTGACTAAGCTGAGGTGAAAAGATTTAAGATAAACTTGATTCCCGTGTAGTAGGAATATGGCTCGCAGAAGCAGATGGACCAGGTCAGGCAAGCAAAGAAGGCTCCAGGGGATTCTCAGCTATACAGTATTCCCTGGCAGTTGGTTTATAAACAGCAAACAGATTGTATTTGATTGATCAAATAATACAGCCACTGTACCCCACATGAATGAAACAGCTTTGTTCCACCTCTCGTTAAATTCAAAGCCAGACCTCTGTGGAACTCTCAAGAGGACAGGGCTGGACCCGGTAAGCATGATGCATGTATGTTGGGCATGGTCCATAAAATGCCTTTCAGGACAGCCTGCAGTATAAGCAAACAAAATTTATAGCTTTGAGCAACTATAGTTCATAAGCTTTGTCTATTACTTTTGTAATAGACTGAAGTTTATTCCAGCTGACAAGCCAAAAGTGGGAACAGAGCAAAACAGACAACTTTCCAACAATGTGGACAGGAGAGCTGACTTGAAGGAGACCTTGTAAAACAGATGTAGCCCAAAAAAGGGCCAGAACCCACTTCACCTTGGTATAGGTGGAAGCGGGGGGACACCTCTTTCTTTTCGACCAGAGCCTCCTGAAAAAAGAAGAAAGTTTTACGTTACTTTTTATAGTGGAAGTTTACATCCAAGCCAGAAGATCTACTCGTTTCCTTGTCTAACCATTTAGAAAATATCTTTCTAGTTTCTGGTTAGTTTACTAAACAATGCAAGAACTTCAAACAATGTAAACTTAAGTTTGTAACTACTGTTATCTCCAAATGCCTAGGAACTACTAGCATTTCAGTCCTTTGCTCCCTTTTCAGAGCAGGCCAGTCACTCTTACTACATAAACACATATGGTCTCAATGCTACTTGCAACATGTGTACATTTCAATGAAAGCAGTAAGCTCTAGAAGTAATGTTTCAAAGCTCTTCATATATTTCCCAAAATGAAGATTTTCATTCAAAACTGATTTCTTTGACTCTCTTTGTGGAGTAATAGGAATGGGAAGAAAGGTAAGAGCCAGAGAGAAGGGTCAGAGACTAACAGGAATTTCTGCTCCACACCAAAACCTCATAATTTGGAAACAGGACAGACAGAGAAACACGTGAGTGTACAGATGATTACAGGATAACTATGAGCACTGATGTGACCTATTGTGAAATAAGTGAATTAATCCTTGGGTGTACCAGGCCAAATGGTGCTAACTAATGGAATGCCTGAGACTCAACTGGAACAGCATGTAACACTGATCAAAAAAGATGAAATCAAGCTGAAATGAATACAGCAGCAATATCAATGATCAGAGAAACAGAATTTAGCTTGGAAGAAGAGTGTTAATACATCCTGATATAATGACCTCAGCAAACTAAAAGTTGAGAGAAAAGTATGACTTGTATTAAATATACATATATATATAGCAGGGGCTTAATGCACCAACAAGGGAGAATAACTAAAATTCAAGGATGACTTTGGCACACAAATAAATGAGTCATGCATAGATTTAGATGGGGAATGAGAAAGAAGTCCTAGAAAAGAGTTCCAAGAGGAGTAACAGGGACAAAACCAGACAAACAAAAATCAAAAGGCGAAGCTGGAATTTTGCAGCTCTGGCTGCCTGTAGCAGAATATTATGGCCAAAGTGGTATCTTACAATATAGGTTACAACTTAGGAACAAAACAATACTCCACCCATCCCACTCTGTAGTACAAGTTTAAAAGGGCTTATGCCTGCAAACCTGTATTTAGCATTTTCAGTGTGGTGGAGAGGAGAAAACAAGATGTTGGAGAAGTTCTGAAATCTCAGGAGCCAATCTCTTCCCTATCCGCACTGTTTCTAGGAAGATATGCTGAAATCCCAACGCCAGAAGTGGAACAAACTTACCTCGGTTTTCATTTCTTGCTAGTTTACTGGGATAACTTCGATTCACAGGTACATATGGCTCTGGAGGTGGCAAATCAGATATAGGATGAAAAGAAAACCTGCTTTCCCACTCATCTGAAAAAACAACAACAACAAAACAGAACAAGATGTGCTTTACCAGTTGGTTGTGTGATACAGCTTCAGAAAAATCAACCAATACTAATATCGAATTTCTTACATGTTTTCTATCGCAAAATGCTTTGATAGCTGAATATTGAATCAGCAACCTATTAGGTTATTTACCAGGATCCAGTTCTAATATGTTTATTCCCAGTGGTTATAATTAGAAACCAACATGTAAAGGCACAGGTTCAGAATCTGCAAACCACTCAGGGAAAAAAAAAATACATTTGAAACCCACCTGCCTTATCTGAAGTGTAAAGATGATTAACAAGTGTGAGTTCAATTTTCTGCTTGCTTTTCCTAACCTCATAAATGTCAGAAATATCAACTTCCATAGCCATCCATAATTAGCCAAAAGATTCATCTATCCTTTGTAAATGACAACTCAAAAGAAAAGCATAACGAATCTTTAAAACTCAGCTATCTTGAATCTCACCTTTTCAATAAACACCAGCAAAAAGAGAGAAACTTGACATCTTCAGCAGTGTTCTGACAACCTCTTCCCTCCTCTGTCTTTCAGCTTTCAGTTTTTGAGCCATCATCTAACTTGTTCTGACTTACAAGGAGTCTTAGTGTAGCTATGGCTTGAATTCACATTGCAGCCAGAACAATCCCCTTAGGACTTCTTCCTGTACTGTAGCAAAGCTAAGTATGGAGAAGTGTTTCTTTTTTCTTTTTTTGTTTTCTTCTTTTTCAGACTATATTTCAAAGGGTTATTTTTAAGCCTATATTGACAGCTTTGCAGTCCTGTTCTATCCTTTACCCCACACTTTTTTGCCACATTAAGGCCAAAAGCGGCTACACAATTTCTATGAGGGCAAGTAGCTGGGAGCACAGCTTACCATCGCCTGAGTCCTGGAAGCCGTTCCGGAGTGCTGATGAAGGTGGCGGTGGTGGTGGTGGTGCGCCTGTTCCTGGCCGGTCTGGGGGAAGCGGTGGCCGGGGCCCACCTCTCTGGTTCTCCAGCCCAGCCCGGGAAGGCAGCTGGGGAGCAGCAGGTAAAGCCCTTGAGGTGCTTCCATTCCTGCTGATGGGAGGTGGTGGTGGCAGGGGGCCTGAAGAGAGAATAGAGACAAGCACAAAAACCCTGTTTGCCTCCTACTGTTCTGCAGTGGCACACTGCTGCCCGTGTCCCATGGCCTCTCACTAACAGAGCACAGGCCAAGTCCCTGGGAAGAGCAGACCCCAGACCCACCTCCCTGCTCCCAGGGCTTGATGGGGAGCCCACCACCTGCAGAGGTCAGAGGAGCAGGTATATCCAAACACAAACACACCTCAGATCCCATATTCGTGCCTCCACCAGCTGCAGTAGCTCTGTAGAGGTGCTGGCCCTTGAAACCAATTTCAAACCACTCTAAATCACATTGGCCTCAATGAGCAGTTACAGGAGGAACTTTGTGGACTGGGGATCCAGGCTGCACCCCACCAACTCCCCATGTATCTTCACAGTGAAGCAGAAAAGCTCTGCATGGCAATGTGAATGCACAGCCCACACAGGGTGGGAAAGTGACGTTCCCTGAGCAGCAGTAAACTGGGACAGGAGAGGAATCCACAGCTTGTACAGGAGGAGGCCACGCAGAGGGTGTGGAGGGGTGCACATGGCCAAAGGTCTCAGCACCTCTGCTTAGTGCAGTTGGGCAATTGACAATTATGTTCATTTTCCTAAACGCTTCCTTGTTCTGATGAAATCTAGTTACAGACGCATACTGGAAAACCAGAATGGTTTCTCTCCCTAAACCTTATTAAAACCCATCATCTACCTCAAACCATTGCAGAACAGTATTTACATTTATAATTTATATCTGTAGCTTCCTTCTACTCATTGAGTCAGTAGAAAGGTAGTGTACATTTACTAAAATCTGCATCAGAAAAGAGCTAAACATGAATCTCCTGTGGAAGCAGAGGCTGTCACAGGAGAAGTTCCTGCAGTGTCCAGTCACAGCAGTACTCTGCAGCACTGCTCTGTGCTCCCCACCGAACGTGAGACCACTCCTGCAGCCAGGCAGCCATGTGCCAGCCTCCGTGAGTGCACTGAGGTACAGCTTCCTTGTGTGCCCCAGCTCCTCCAGCTCCACAAGGAAAGCCATCAGGCACATGAGGAGCAACTCTTAAAAGTTACAAACAGTGATTGTCAGAAGACAAAACATGTGATGAAATAATCTGATGGAGACAACGCTATTTTCAGTCTCATTCTGAATCTGTGTCTAGCAGGTAATGACAGTTAGTCACGCTGCAGCAACTGCCTCCTGTTTAACAACCGTCAGATCGGCCTTCTATTAAAGTAATTTGTATTTTGCTGTGTTTGTGCCTTCCAACACGTAGGAGGCTGGGCTTTCCATTCATGACAACACTACCATTAACTCACACTGGCTGACTCAGGAAGGTGAAATGTTGTCACTCACGGGAGCTGGGTAAAACAGGTCCCTCTTGGTACAGAATTTGGTGGGCAGCCCCTTCTTGTTACAGCAACTACACAAAACCTGCCCAGATCCGTGAGTTAGTCGGGAATGCACGGTAATGTTCCTTGAGCTACGGTGGTACCCACAAGCCCTCATTTTTCAACTGCAGGATCCCTTGTGCCCAACAGCCCCATGCCCCAGCCCCTACCTGCTCGGCTGGGGGGATCCCTGATGGGTGGAGGGGGCCTCTCACTGGGCGGCGGTGGCAAAGGGCCGGAGCGGCCGCTCCCAGAGCTGGGTGCAGCAGGGGGCACCAGGGACAGGTTCCTCTGGGGCAGTCGTGGCATTTCGTCACTGCTGGCGGGACCGGGGGGCACGGGGGGCGGCCCCGGCCTGCTGGGGGGTGGCGGGGGCGCAGGAGCACCGAGGGGTGGCCGCGGAGAAGCGGGCACAGGCGGCTTGTTGTTCTGTGGTGGTGGTGGCGGCAGAGCCATGTCTCGGCTGGCAGGTGGCCGGTGCCCGGAGGGAGGTGGCGGCGGCGGTGGCTTCTCATCCACTGGTGAGCGGCCAGGTGTGGGTGGCAGTGGTGGTCTGCCCGAGTAGGGGGCTGCTGGGCCTGGGCTGGGCTGCCGCAGGGAGCCAGCTGACCCTGCGCCCCGGCTGCCCGGGAACGGCGGTGGCGTCGGCCCCAGGCTGGGCTGGCGGTTGAGGACAGGCACTGGCGTTGAACCCCGGCTGTGCAGACTGGAGGCAATGGGGCGGGGTGTGCTGGGCACCGGTGGTGGTGTGGCATCAGGCTTAGAACCCACATCGGGCCTGGGTGGTGGCAGGCGGCTCCTTTGTGGGTCAGCAGCTGGGCTCCGCTGCCCCAGTGGTGGCCCTGGGAAGCGAGGCGGGCCGCTCGGTGCTGAGAATGGCTTGGCAGCTGCAGAGCGGGCTCCAGGCGGCAGCGCGGGTGGGCGGGCTGCCCCAGCATCTGGGCAGGAAGAAGACAGACAGGGAGAAGGCATCAGCAACCATGGAGAGGGCCTTCCTCACTGTGCTGGGACACAGCTGCTGCCCAAGTGTTCGGGGATGCTCTGCAGGAACAGCTGGCAGCAATCTCAGTGTTATTTGGGATCTGCATCACAGCAGTTAGGTCCTTCCAGCTCATGAGGAATGGCCTATGGGGGACCCAAGCGACTGCAAGGCAACACAAGTATACAGCCCTCATGGAGCAAGCAATAATGTCGGGAGGGAAGAAAAGAACTGGTGAAGAACAAATATTTGATACCAGCAACTCAAAAGCAAAAGGAGCTGTAGCTTTGACAATTTAACAACTTAACAACTGCTGTCCAGCAAAAGGGCTTTGCAGCCCTTTCTAGTATTTGTGAGCTACTTGTGTACTTGTGTATGTCAGCAAGAAGGCAGCCAGCCTTGCAGTTGAAGAAACACTGTCCTGTTGTGCCAGGAACTTTTGCATTAATACAAGTTCCCAAAATAGACTATGACACAATAGAAAATACCAGTTCCAAGAGACTGTTTTGTACAAATGGGCTGAAAAATTACATTAGTCCATAAAATATGCAGGATTCATAATATTTTATGACCCCTGTTGTCCAGTCCTCCTGTGTGAAATGCTACATCCTTAGCTTTAGGAAACTCAGGAGTTGAAGATCTCCTTTGTTTGAAGGGGCACAGGGCTCTGGGCAGCTGTTTAGCCAGCTAGAAGAACACAGAGTGTGCCCTCCAAATGCAGCACACGCAGCAGCCAGCCGGGATGCCTCATTTACCTTAAGTGATAAATCACACTCTTGAGGAGCCTGACGCAGATGTATATGGAAAGTTGATCTTTTTTCCTGGTACAGAAGGGAGAAATAATCCAGAATCCTATTGTGCTCCCCTCTGGTCCTGCACACCCACAGCTAAGGCAGGACCTCACTCTACTTTGCAGGCAGCAACTCAACACTGCCAAGACCTTTAGTTTTCATCAATAACTAGGAGAAGGAGTGGAAAGAGGGGTCTCACTTCCCCTTCATAAATCCTACTATTAAGAATAAAACAAGATTCAAGATGAAAATTTCATTTCATGATAGCCTAAGATGTCTGAAGACATTCTCAATCCCAACAGGTAATTTATTGCTGCGGTTTGTAATTAATGTAAGTAATGTCTCCTTTACTTGTTCACACTGAAATTGCAAGATCTTTCTTACCAGCATCTCGACTCGCAGCAGATCTGAGCTTTGGCATTCCTGCTTGAAAAAGGCCTCCAAGGCCAGGTGGTCCACCACCACTGAAGCCGCCACCACCGCTGCCAGCGCCAAAACCCCCACCGCTGCCACCGCCACCTCCTCCGAAGCCACCGCCACCTCCACTGCTTCCTTTGGGCTCTGTTGGGAAAAAAGTCCCCCATGTTAAGCAGAGAAGTGAGGCTGATCCTACAAAGTATTCTCTTTCATTACAGCAACATTTGTAAGTGGAGAGAAAAGGACAAGCTTTCAAAACACTTAAGCAAGCCTTTGCTCAGGCTGGATGTCACAGCCACCGCTACCACTATTGTGCCATGGAAGAGGTGGAGCAATAAACATAGCTACTGAGTTCTATTAAGCCATCACTTTCCTTTTGGCTGCTCTGGACTGGAAAGCAGAGAAACAGTCACTCTGGAGAACTTGAAACTGAAAAATGGATGGAACCTCTGAGAATATCATGTTGTCTTTGTTGACATCTGTGTAGCTGCTTTCCATTTCCTCATATCATTGTTCTCTTATCCTTCACCTTCATTTCTCCATATGTCACGTAAGGACATCAAATGAGGAAAATGAAGAATGAGAGAGGAAGACAGAGGTGTTCTTCCCCTTGGGGGCACTTCTGGTGAATGCATGGAAGACATTTTATTTCTGATGACTTTCCTCTACGCCCAGAAATGCAGTGAGATGATCATTAGCTGCCATTTTATTCCAATATAAAGGAACTATTTTATCAGTCTCCATTACCTCTCCTATTTTTCTCTAATATTTCCCACCGCTGATGTCTCTCCTCAACATTTGTGCCGTGACAGTGTCAAGGCACTAAAAGTACAATGAAAGCATTTCCAGTGATAAACACAGGGAAGAACCCTACTTAGAACATCACTGCAAAACGAGCAGGCCCACAGGTTCGGATATCTGTGAAGATCAGTTCCCATCAGTTCCATGACAGGCTACATGGCTGAGACCCAATTGCTTAATTTCTTGGCCTCTTGATTTCCACAACTTTGGGTGGGTAGAAGTTTCATTGACTGTAAAGTAATTAAAACCTGTAGATGAAAAGCACTTCTAATAATCCCACCCAGAAAAAAGGAGGAAGAATGTGTTCATGGGGGAATGTTTCACATCATCCCTCTGTTCTTAAGCATGTTAGCTCAGTTCTCTGACTCACACAGGGTGTGAACCTCTGGAGAAATGCTTCTAACTATGTCTTTCTTCATGATTTGTTAATTCACGTAAACAAGATAATAAACTGTATCATTTGAATCTTACCGTTTAGCCTTCCTTTAAACCCCTTAACTTCTTTTCTCCAGCTCATCAGAATAGCTAGAACATGTAACTTGGCATTCAGAAATGATACTCAAGTGTTTAAAGCTAGATATCTGGCTGATAATACACTGCACCTATTTCTTTTTCTAAATTCCTATTTGGTCACATGTCTGTTGGTGTTTCCTTCTTTCCTCATCACCTTCCCACCACAGTGAAGCCTCTAATTGCATGGCCAGACCCAGATTGAGTTGTATCACATTTGTTAATCTGTCTGTAGAAATCTCTTCTTTCCCTAGGCAATAAATGCTGTGCCACTGCCACAGCAGGCCTTTGTTCCTTGCCTACCTCCTGTTTCTATTCTCTCCTCCTGATTTTTGCCATGGGGGCTTTTCCAGCTTTCTCTCAGCACATGCCATGGTGTGTAGCGAGAGCCAGCAGTGGCTCAGCTGGATGGAGATCTCCTCACAGGCAAGCTAAGCTGCTGCACTATGCCAGGGCACTGCCTGGCAGGCTGAGCAATGAGGCTCAGCCAAAAAGATAACACCCCTGAGTCGCTCTGGCAGCAGCCAGGCTACGTGCAGCACAGCAGCACCTGGCTGGGGCTGTGGCTCTGACTGCTTCCAGCACTATAGGTCCATTAATAAGCCAATGGTGCCATGCAATGGCTGCCTTTATTTTTGTGCACTTTCTTCTCCCCGCTGTCCTCAGTACTGAAAGGAGTTTCTCTCCCTGAGCCACTGTAGCTTCTCAGCAGGTCTCCTAGTAGGGTTTCCATGGTGTTCTGGTTTAAGCAAATGAGAAAATGAATTGCGTTATGAGAGTAAGAGAGCAAACTGATGCCCACATTTCATAAGCAGTACTTGATATCTCAGCTCACTTAATCCACGAAGAACAGAATTTACCTGTTCTGGGCATTTTGTTTTACCTACATTACCCATGGCAGTTCATCTGATGAGAGATAAATAATTTTCTGCATTCAGATATATAGACCCATTTAAGTACACAAACTCAGCCATGCAAAATCATACTCACTGTCTAGAACTGGAGCACTTCTGTCATTAGTAACAGTCTTCTTTAGCTTTTTTCCTTTGGTGATATCAGATAATAGAGCATTTCGCCCTGCTTGTTCTGACCTGCTTAGAGTTGGTTTTTCAGTATTTGCCTGCAAAATAAAATTAAAAATGAGGAGGTAAAATAAACCTCAAATTTTAGATACACAGTTCTGTTCAAATATGGTAGTTATCTTAGACCTTAATTTCTATTATAACAACCCACTATGGTAATGTGCCATATCTGGTTTTGTGAATTACGCTCTAAGTAGCAGTCCTTGTTACTGAATCCAGGCCCCAGGCACTGCTGCTACTCACAGTTTACTGGAAACAGAACACTTTTGTTTGAATTCATCTATTTTTTTTTAATTCAAGAGTCTCTGATTTTTTAAAGCCAAAGCACATCTGTGGAAAATTACCGTTTTGGAGACTGAGCCTGGGCAGACTACTAACACAATCTGATTACAGAAAAAAGATGGATATTTCTGAAAGTCGTAGTGAAACTGGAAATACACAAGTTCTAGATAAAACAGAAGAAGATGGAGTTCTGGCTACACGCACATCTATATATGGCTACTTCTTCCAGGAAATGGTGGTTCCTGAAAAAAAACAGCGTTACGGAAGTTTCATGAAAGTTAGTGAGAGCTGCCATGGAGGGTCCAAGCACAAAGCCTGTATTTTGCATGTGGTGGGCAGGGAGGGAAAGACTATGTCATGCTGTCAATCTGGGTAACCAGCTAGGCCTTTGGTATGAAAACATTTGAGTACTCTACAACAGCGTTTCCAGAAGCTTTTTCTTTGTCTGCCTGATGAAGAGCAAACACAGCCCAGGGCAGGCTCTGTTCCAGCTTAGGCTGATTGAAACCAGGTCCAATGTAGTTTCACCCACTATGTTGTGCCAGCAGTGGTTCTCATACCTTCATACCACAGATTGGCTGAGAAAATTAAGTTGGCTAAGAACTATCCTTATAAAAAGTAAAAAATGAGATTGATTTTTGCCTCAGGTGCTCTGATCAGTTCACTGCCAGGTCACATATGTGTTAGAGAGGGACAAAGGAGAAAGTGAGAGTGCATGGCTGGGGAAAGGTAAGGGGAGAGCAAGACTTCAGTTCCTCCCAGTTAGACAAGCTGCGCCTCCCCACCCAGGATCCACGCTCCAAGGCAAACAACCAGTATGGGAGGAAGAGGAAGCGAATATGGCTAGTGACATCCACATGGGCACTGAAAGGGAATGGAAGCAATGGACCCTCTTGCAGGAATCAACCAACCATATACAGAATGCAAGAAAACAACACAGATACGAGCACCCCATCATCCATCAGTGTATCTGTATGTCCCTTTCAACACAAGCAGCAAGATAGGACAGCATATAAAGTGCATCCACCTCCTGCAAAACTTACCAAGGCCAGTGTTGGGGGCGGCGGGGGTGCAGGAGGGGGAGGCACAGGCATGGTGGAAGGCTGAGCTCCAACTGATCTTGCTAAGAAATCTGCACAGCAAAACACAAAATGAAAAGACCCAGAGATTAATAAATCTGTCACTTTTGGGAGGTACTTTCTTCAAACCAATCCTGCATCTAGCAGGCTTATCTATTTCTTATTTTTTTTTTTTTTTTTAAGATTAAGCAGACTGTTAAAAGCACTTCATGTTTAATTGTATGTATAAAAGCTGCATCCTTAAATAGGTGCTCCCTGCACGATCTGCATAGCCACGCAAACTCTAAGAAACACATACCTAGTTCTGTACACACATACAACCACTGCATACTCTTGCTCTGGCAATGCACAAAAATGTAACGTGGTCACATGCAACAATAGAACACATAACTGAACTCTGTTTAATCCAACAATCTTGTTCCTGTGGAATTATGGCAGGATAACCTCTTTGGTAAATCATAAACCTCTATTTCTGCAAGGCACCATCCCTTTAGGATCGTACTCAAAAAGGGATATTGACCTTTTGAAATCCTTCATCTGCTGGAAGACAAAACCCCTTCACTGTTCTGGCTAGGGTGCAAAAGCAGACCTCCAGGAAAGACTCATGCACCTCCTCCTCCAGCTTGCTCTGAAGAAGCCAGACTCCACCACCACCTCTGAATACACACTCCTCCTTCTCAGAAGTAGCAAATGCAGCCATGCTCTGTGCATGTTCCCTGAGGAGGAAGAACAAGCAAGTTGCTGTGCAGGGGAAAGCCTGGCAGCCAGAGACCACTTCTCCAGCTCTTCTGCATGAGACCAGTCTCCTACTTTTTCCCCCACACATAACTCCAGTAATTCCAGGACAGGCACACGCAGGATGTATAAATTCACTGAAACTGAGAAGCACTGTGGACTTTTTTTTTTCTTCTCCAAGTCACAAGGGCTGTTAGTGGCATTTTAGCACATCGCTAGCAGGAATTATACCTGCTGGAAGCTCAGGGGTTTTCCTGATGGTGCTGAGACATTTCAGTAGTTTGCTGTGCTGCCAGGCCCTAAAAATACTTTTGCTTTGAGGGACCTGCTGACAGGCTCAGCCCTGAGCTTGTGCAGGAGAAGTGCAGAGCATCCCACGTCAAATTTTCAAGGAGAAAGGGGCTTGGAAAGGAAATGAGCACACCACCCCTAACTCAAGCTGACAAGGAGTTCAGAGCAGAGTGGCGTGGGGCAGGCTCAAGGCATTACCACTACCTCAGGTGCGGGAAGGTTTTATTTTCCTCTGCTGCAGATGCTGTTGCTCTTTCCTGTTGCTGAGAAAGCGCAAGCAGAGCGGAGAGGAAGCTGATGGATGGACAGACTGACAAAGAGGAAACTGTGCGAAGCCGAGTCTGTGCAGCACTGTGCAAACACCACAGTCACAAACCCTGCAAACTGACACAAGTCTCCCACCCGCTCACCCTGCAGGAGTTACCTCTCCTACGGAGGCGTCGCCAGAGAGGCACAGCTTTCAGGTTCCCAGGATCTGCCTGAATCCACTTGTATTTCAGACTTCCGAGTTCCCTGCAATCAGTCCTCACATAAAACCCTGCTGGGTCCTATCCTTTCCTCATCTTATTATCCTAAATTCAGAACTTAAAATCTGAACTCTATTAAAAGAACTAAGACTAATGCTGCTTTGTTCAACTTCCTGTTTAAAAAAATAGTCAACAGGAAAATTATTTCTTTCAGCAGACCACAACCATCCTGTTTCTTAACACAGTCTTTTCACAGCTGCAGTTGTCTCTAGCGTAACTGTGCCAGTAAGCTACTTCACTTTTAACTCCTTCAACTGATCAAAACGAGAAGCTGCTCTCTGCATTGCTCTGGTAAGAGGCTGAAGCAATCCAGAAAACGCCCCCTCCTGAATCTTCTTGGTGTTCCATGTGCCAAGGGAAAGCTCCTTGAGAAGGGAGAATAAAGTTTATTTTTTGTCAGACTTTTGAATTAATTTCTTAAGGCAGATCAAGCCTGCGTGCAGCGAGCCAGCTAGCTGATCTACAGTGTCCTCTTCAACAAACAGCATTTTTGCAAATGTATAACTTGCCTACCTCCCTGTCTATTAAATTATTGCTTTCTGCGTGTTTGTGCTGTTCTTTTCTCCTTCCTTTCCTTCACTGGGTTGTTTTGGATCCGTTTCTTAAGAAATTGGTGGGAACAGAGGAGGATCAGGGTAGCACTTAAAGCCTGAGCTCTCTAAGGAGAAGCCACTGCCCATGGAAACATTCTACCACTCCAAGACCCTCCCTGACACATGGCTTGCAAGGAGGTAAGGGGGAAAAAAGCACTGGTGCCTCCTGCTTTCCTATCCCTTCCTCCAGAGAAATATCAGTATCTACCTAGTAACGACATATGTATCTCTTTCTATATGTAGTTGTATAGATATGTATGTGTATAGATACACATAGATACATAAATACACAAGCAATCAATCTGAAAGTAATGCCTCCTATTCAGAGCCATGGAAACTACAACAGATACAAAGAGCACAATAACACTCTTTGATAGAGCTTGTTCTCTGCTACAAAATACTATTTTTCAACATAGTCACCACCATCAACTGTGCCTTTTTGCCAGCAATGAACAAGAGACTGCATGCTGTGCTCATAAAAATGTGCATAGCCATTCAGAACATGGCTCATCTTTCACCTTGCAGTCACCACTGCTGAAATGCACCGCCCACTGCCTCACTGTGCTCATATCCACTGGCTGGTCACCAGAAGCATTCAGCAAACATCAATGAATGTCAGTGGGTGCCATTTTTTCTGCATGGAGGAATTCAGTTCCACACCTTTGCTCCATATGCACTTCCATGTCAGACATCATTCTGTCAGACTGCCCTTCCGCTGCCATCTGTCACATGACAATATCATGTAATGGGATACTGGTGGGAAAGTTCAACCTCTACTACCATACCATCTACTTTTGCCTGACATCATGGGCCAACACAATAAAATAGGAAGCATTACTTTCAGAGCAGCCCTTGTATCTATAGATCTACCCTAATACGTATCTAGTTTCCACTCCTGTCCTATTGAGAAGGATGCCTCTCACTGTGTCTGCAGTGCCAGCTGCCTACCAGCTAGCACTTCTGGTACCAAAGGGCTTTATCAGCAGAATGGGTGGAAGCCAGACGTGCAGCTGCATGCTGGCCAGCTTATTGTCCAGCTGCTGCTGAACAAACCCTTTAGCCCATGATTCAGCTGCTAGGAGGGCTGGCAAAAGGCATTTTGCAGGCATAAGACAAGTTTCTGAGACAGGTCAAACTTTGGCAGTACTGGCCTCAAATTGTTTACACGCATTGCTCTTGCTCTTAAGCTGTGATATTTTCAGTGATATTTTCTTGGAAAAGATCTGCTGCAATGGATGTGACAATTTAGAGTAATTTTTAGTGGGCAAATCAAACTAAAAGCGGTAATTAAACGTAAGGTATTAATTATACAGTCCTGGAATAGGCCTTTTAGATGACTCCACACAGGGTCACACACTGAGCGCATGTGATATTCCTACCTGCTTGTTTAGAAGTGCAGTGTGGAAATGCATGGAAATATTGGGCTTCATTAGAAACATTCCTGAGTCTACTGAAAGGACAGCTTTCCTGTACCCAAGTAGGAAACACAATTCCTAGGCTTCTGTTACACCCTAGAGCATATACTTCCCTTAGGAGCCATCAGAACAAAGATAACAAGGCATTAGTCAGAAATCCGCATGCTCATGCTCAAGTATAACACATCCATTACACAGTCAGTAAGACACGCCAGTCTGACAAATTTTAGTTTAAACCACAATGATCCTTATAGGCCCCATCCAACTCGGGGTATTCTATGGTTCTATGTATGTTCAACACAACACCACCTCACTCCTACTTTTGCCCCTCCTCAAATATGCTCCTGCTGCTGAGAAAAAAAAAAGAGCATCAGAAATTCAAAATGCAGCAACAAATAGCACCTGCTGCTTTTGAAGCTCTAACTCAACTGTGCACAGTGTAGCACTGGACTCAAGTCCTGCCGCTGCTTCGTTCACCACTGCTTTGCACGAAGCACAGAGGAGTCCAAGGATGCTAAGTGCAACTCTGCAGCTAGAGGGAAGCTTTGACTTTTGTCTCATGTGTCAGTAATGGACTCAGGATTCATTATTTACACTCAATCAGTGTTAAAGAGCCTATTTTAAGGAACAGACAGTAACTCCAATTGCTAACAGCTGACACCATAAAATACATGCAATAGTAGCTGATAAATTTTACCTACTGAGTCTGCTAACAACAGAGCTGTTTGTATCAACCAGTGTCACAGGGTATTGAAAAAGAACTCATTTCAAAAGAAAGTTGGAGGGAGCATCAGAACTTTGAAACCTGGTACACATGTTCTTGCTCATTTTCTAGTCAGTAGAGTCCATTAACATCAGTAAATATTAGGCTTAAATCCCAGTACTGCAGCAACAAGAATTAAGGTAGCTATCGCCAAAATGCCAGCCTCTGGGCTCCAAAGATGGAGCACGTTATGATACGCAACATATTTTGATAAGAACTAACTGCATCCAAAAAAAAACCCCAAAGCTCAGGAGAGAAACAGTGTATGTCACATTCGGCAAAGAGCCCTTGCCCTGCCAAGCAACCCACATGTAAAAGAGGTACTACACCAAAACACAAGTTCTGGGCATTTCGCGTTCAATTTAGTACCTCACAAATCTCCTATGAGTGTGACAAGCACCAATGAGGGACATTTCACGTGGGATGCACAGCGCAAGCAACTGGGCTGCAGCTGCAGGGCTCGCCTGCAGTCAGCCATTTCGAGGCGGTCCAGGCACCCCTCGCACGCACTGAGTCACAGGCAGACAGACAGCTCGCTGCGGTTAATCGCTTCCTGCATGATTAATTTCCAAGCAGAAAAAGAGGAAGGAACAAACAACTGCAGAAATAAAACAGAAACGATAGAACTCAAGGGGGAAAAATATACAGTCACCAATTAAATGCTGATTGTCCCTCTGTGCAAAAGGGTTCAAAATCCAAAACAGTATTGATGTGGTTCTTTCAAAATGTATTGCTTCCACTTACAGAAGAAAAAAAAATTGAATGTGAAAATGAGAAAATCAGGTTTGATCACCAAGCATTTTGCTAAGGTAGCTCTCAGCACAGAAAGGACAGCAAACTAACCACATGACAAAATAGTTGGGAAATGGTATAAAAACAACTGTTTTTCCAAGGGGGAAAAAAAAAATCAGCTCCACACAGGCAAAAATATTTTCTTTATGAACTATTGTCTAACAGAATACACAACTATTGAGTTGTTTTGATTCGCCCACATCCCTTGCTGCTCCCCTGGCCCTTGGTGGGCCTGACACTGGGAGCACACACATCCCACGCTGCAGTCCTGTGCAGCAGGAGTGCAAGAGTAGGGATGAGTATAAGGAGAGCTTCAGGGGATGCCAAAGGTACCCACCCTGCACACACCATGTCAGTAACTGCCACCTGAAAAACATGGCACGTTCTTCTCTCTTTTTATTAAAGCAAGAGCTTGGTTTCTATACAAATAGAAACTTGTAAATATGCATAAATATATAGTTGGTTTTAACCCCCCCTAAAAGGTTTGACACGAACAAATAATTCATTGCAGTGTGAAGCTACCTGAACAGACCGCAGAGGAATTCCCCTAGATGGTGGAGGAGGAGTATTTAGAGCCTCCCTGGCCTGTCACTCACACACGCAGAAATTTGGCAAAGCTTCTGACAGGTGCTGAAGAAGCCCCATATAGATGTAACGGAGACACTGTTGGAATGCTTTGTACCCACCCTACACTCAGCTCTAGCAGAACTAGGTCTTCATCCTCTTAACTGGGATAAAGAAGACAAGTGACATCTAAAATGCCCCTCTCAGTGTTTCTGGGTCCTTTAACTGCTCTTTTAGGTGTGGTTTTCACTGAAACTACACTGCTTTTGGTGCAGGGGTTACAGGCCTACAGGATGGGAGAAGGTCGGTTTTCTCACCCTGCCCAGAGGAAGCTGAGGTAGGAGAGGATGCACCAACATTTCACCCTCACAACCACTTGCAGAGAACTGGACAGTCTAAAGAGAAACTGACAAGAGAAATGACTCTACATGCATGAGGCCCAGGGAAATTCTGCAGAGATTCCATCTCCAGAAAGTCCTTTTTGACAGGGACAAATGCCAGTGCACAGCCATGGGATGCCAAGAGCAGCCTCGTGTGCTTGTTGGCCATGGCAAGCTGAGTGCAGCAGGCCTCCTCTGTCACCCAGGAGTCCTGCTTCAAAGAGCCAGCAGGGTTGCATCCATGGAAAATTACAGCTAAGAACTAGGCCACTGTGGTGTCAGAATGTTGTTTTAATCCAAGTATTTTAAGAAGTTTTTTTCTTCTCAGTGACATATTTTTCAAGATATATGGAAGATCGCTGGCAGTGGCGAGCTGTGGAGGACTGCCCTGATCACTGCTACAGTTGCTACTTGGAAGAAAAAAAAAATCTTTTGAACATTTAAAGTGTTTGGATATTGACTTGAGAAAAGATGACAACTTAAGAGCAAATACACCATAGCAGAAAATACCTCTCTTAAAATAGCAGTCACTTCCACCTAGCCCATGCTGCTGGAACTTCTTTCAGCCACTACTTAAAGAAATATTTTTGCCTGCTGGGACTCTGGGAGATGGTTTCTACCATCAGCTCATTGCTGATCCACAAGGAGCCCAGGTGCCATCCCCAGCAGGAGGTGGAGCAGATGCAGACAGGACGTTTCCAATTATGGGGCATATCCCAGCCCTGGTGCCTGTGAGACACCATCTATGACCATGCAGCTCACTCCCTCCCAATGGAAGAAAAGCCTTTTCCCCCAGACACTTGATAAAGAAATGCCCAGCAGCAAACAACTTCCCTCCTAGGCAAAAGCGATGTCTAAGGACCAAGCTGCTGGTATCTGAGCCCTTACTTCAGCTGTCCAGAGCACAGTTGTCTACAACATTCAATCGTCTATCATCCAGAACAGCTTCTGGCCAGCACAAATGTTTGAAACAATGCAAAAGATTCTATTATCCTAGGCACACTGCCCAACACAGCAAATGTGGGATTCACCCAGGGTTGAGGTAAGTAAGCCTCAACACACAGTCCTAAAGAAAAGGAAGCTTGTTTTGGTGCTCTAGAGGCTATAGGGATACACTGTCCACCTGGGCACAACATAACAGAGGGGAACAAGGATCTGATGTCTTTCTCCATCCTACTTCCTTATCCGTTTCTCCTTGTGCATGCTGTGTTCATAAAATGCTGTTCCTAATACACAGTCTAAGAACTTCTCTCTGCTGGGGCTGCTTTTTCCAATGCCTCGTTACTATGGAAGTGCTCACGTAGTGTCAGAGGATGCTCAACAGCACATACACTGTGCCACACAGCCTTCTCCCAGAAACGTTAGTGGCTTTCGGCACAAGGAGCTGCTGGTAGGGTGAACAGTCTGGCTCAGAAGTTAAGGCTTTTCAGGATTGCCTCCAACTTCAATTAACTCTAACTCGAAAAAAGAGCACTACACTAAGTTATCCACTTGAAGAATAGGATGACTTCTGCCAGCATCAAACTTGTGGACATATCCCCACCACACTGTATTGCTCAGCTTTCCAACCTTATTAGCATAGGGAAAATAACTTCTTTTTTTCCCCCCCCACTGGCTTCCTTGGATTTTGACTTTCAACCCAAATACATACAACACAGAGAGTAAACCCAAGTACACAAAACATATAGGGCTCTTTCTCTGTTTTTTTTTTTAGGATGCTGCACATCTGACCACTTGTTTGCTTTGTGAAGCAAGAAGGAAATTCTACCATTTGAATCAAAGTGACAGAAGCCTGGAAGACATTTTTTCCTCTTCTCTCCACTGTTTTGTAGTATAACAGGCCAAAAAGTATTGGGAATTAGGAGTTAGTCTGAGCTGTTGCAACTTTCAGCCAGCACGGAAATAAGTGAGAGGAACCAAATTTGGTAAGTGAGCTCTGGGATGCTGCCGGAGGACTTCTGCTGACTGTGGTTGCACACCAGGGTGCCACAGGTCCATTGTGCAGTGGTATCTGCAAGGTGAGGGGCTTCTCCACCTGTCAGCCCCAAGGCTGGGTTAAAAGACTCCTGTCTGGAGGCGTAGATTATGTGGCAGGAGCTCCAGGACCTCTGCTGCATTCTCTGCCATGCCCAGGGAACAGTAGCAACAGGGCTGTTACTGAGCTGTCCTCAATCACCATCTTCTTCTGACCCCCAGGAGGACAGGCAGCAATGGTAGAAAGGATTTTACTATAAACAAAGGCACACAGGAAAAGATCAAGGATCTCACACTGCATTACTCCTCCATAGGCCTAAGTCTAGAATTCAATTGGCTTTAGTTTTCCAATAGGGTTTTTTAATATAAAGTGTTTTCTTTATCACGATCAGCTAATTCTTACTAAACCTGCAGTGAACTGTGACTGGTCTAATAAAGCCAGCATCTATAAAATAATATTAAAGTGGCGACTCCCTCTAAAGGGGAAATATCTGAGCCACATCAGGGCCAGACACATGGAATGAATTTAAAACACTGTTTTCCAATCCCACTCTACATAAATATTGCAATATTCCTAAAAGAATGCTGAAAAACTACAGTGTGATTAGTTTAGATTTCACATCAAAAGCCCAAACAAAACACTAAGTGGCTAGGACAGTCAGCAGGGAAAGACAACCACACAAGCCAGGCTGCATTAGAGTTTTTACAATCCAGGTGTCGACATGAATTAGAAGGTAACTCGAATACCTGTCCTTAGAGGAGCAATCAAAGACTGATCTGTCCAGAGTGTGGGAAAAACAAAGCAAAACACAGCTCCAGATCTGCGTAATGTAAGGCAGCCCACTCAGCCACAGACAGCTCAGAGAAACGAGTACCGCCTCAGAGCCAGATTACCGTCAGTAAAAGCCTCTGTTCAGTGTAGCCAGCCCCATAAATCAGTTTTGCGACTAGGTCTGGTAGAGATTTTAATTAAAAAGAAAAAAAATATTTTCCATCCTGAGAGTTAATTTTGGATGATTTGAAGCTGCAAAGCACTGAGACTTCAAGTCTTCTCTAAAATGGGTGGAGATGGAGAGTCTGATTTTAGTCTCATGAGTTAATGGAAAGGCTCAGGCCAGTTTTCAGAGGGGGCTGGATGAGACCTATTGTGCCTTACCACTTTGCTGAAAGTGTTTGAACTATTTGGGATGACCAGACTTAACAATTAAGAACACACCCCAAGAAATCTCCTGACTTTCTCTGCCATGCAAGGCTTTGCACTGTAGCTTGGGATCACTTGTGAGGTCATGAATCATATTTGCACGTAAAGAATGCATTTGAGGAATGTTGTACTCAGTAGTCAAGGTTGGTGGTGCTGGTTCCCACAACACCATCTTGTGGATACATAAGGCTGGGGTGGGAAGGACCACAGCACAGAACTAAACAGAACAACCTTACAGACTGACTTGATACTAAATGAGAAGTCATTGTGCATTTAACTTACATCCCATGCTTGCAAACTTTGTCTGACTGCAAAAAGCTGCAAAATAGCATCTGATCAGCCATATAAATGCTTATTTTAATAATATGACCATGAAAAGTTTAGGTTTAGTTTCCTTTTTATGGTAGACTCCTGTTACTAGGCAATTATTTTCTAATTCCCAAAGGGATTGATGAAAGTTTGAGAATAAAGCAAAGTAAAAAACAGTTTTTCAGCTTATTAAGGTATAAATGAATATATACAAAGGAATATCATTTCTTGGAATACTTAAGTGTTGTAAGTATTTACTACGATTGGTGTTATATTATAGACCCTACTCTGAGAATAGCTATGAAAGGAAACTTTTTTCTTACATGATTTATGCAATAACGAACATCCAATTATTAAAAACAAATATCACTTTTAAAGCCTGAAGCATTCTGAAGCTGTGCAATGTACACTGGGTATGTGCACATGCAGGGAGTTGGATGACAAACTGTCCATTTGCACAAGCCATCAAAGCAGCTCTCAGCATCCGTTCTCGCTGGCTTGGAAGAGGGCCTTTGCCCTCTGAGGTTTGGCCTGCTGCGTATTTTGTGTTAAGTCTCAGAAAGCTTTCAGATGGCCTGCTATGGTTTCAGTAATGATATTAAAAGGTTCTCGGCAATACAAAAACAAATCTGTGGAAGGGATTTTAAAATCAGAATGGAAATACTAAGATGAGGTAAAAGTAGAAGCAAAAAGTAATTTGAAACAAACAGAGTCTGCTTTAGCAAGCAGCCCCCTGTGCCCCTCCCAGTTACCTCTTCTGCATGCCGGAGCCAGCTGTAGCTCAACCCAACCTACCCAGATACCAAGGCCAAGAGGTGATCATCTTTCCAGAGGGATCTACAGAGCTTTAAAAGCTCTGCCCAACAAAAACAAAACAAACCCCAGAGTCCAAGGTGAATTGAGGATAAGAGACTCATACGAGTTCTCAATATCCTACCCTACCTGGTTTTTGTTTGAAAAGGATACATTTGAAAAACAAAAAGAAAAGCAACAGTGTTATTGGAAACACTATTTCAGGTGTGAATTCACATGATCATCTAATATCTTGCCAGTACCAGCAAAATGCTGTCTCATTTTAACCCACTTAAAAACAAGTTCAAAGTGCTATGGCTCTGCACTGATTACTTGCCTGGTTGGAAGCCAGCAAAAAACTTCTCCTGCGACTAGAGGAATATCCTAGTCTGCAGATAAAGGAAGCAATAAATTATTGCTATTAAAATATTGGACAGTAAGAAAACTCAAAAACTACATTTATATGGCCTGTACAAAATGAATAGACCAAACAGCCACTAAATAAAGTAGATTTAAGGTTGCCATTATCTCCATATTGCCTGATTCTTTGTATTATGTATAAATGCTACTAAATCAGACCATCTTTTTCTCTATTAAAAAACAGCAAATTTTATAACATACCCATATTAACTGTGTTAATCTACTGCTTTCATTGCTACATCAAGAAAAGGTTGATTTTAAAGATCTAACTTTTTATAAAGATCTATCAGCTCTCCCTCAGCTGATAGGAATAGCTATGGTTTCACCACAGACCTACAGAGCCTTTAACCAGAGAAAGGTAGCATCCAAAAGGACTAAAGTTGATATGTATGATAAATTACATGGACTGCTGGCTCAGGCTCTGAGAATAAATCAGCCTACTGGCAGCAAGACGAGGAACTCTCTTCCCCTGCAATGCTGATCCCATCACATGGCTTGGTCAGAGCTGGCCAGCACTTCCCTGCCTCCAGACTGGTTGCAGGACAAAATGAACTGCTACCAAATTGGAAATACATGCAGAATGCCTGCAAAGGATCCCTTGCTCTACGTAGGCTTCTTGCGAAGACCAGCTCCAAAGAGAATAAGGGGTTTGGTGACCATCCTGCAGGTCATCACCAGTGCACAGGGCATCCTGGATGGAGGAACAAAAGCAAGAAGTACACGAGACACGCTGACTGTTCAGCCAGCACAGGGTGAGCTCCAGATCAGCGTCATGGACTGAAACCACATGAGGGAGCTGGAATGGGAGGAGCGGTGCTAATGGAGATCACCAGGCATGAAGCCTGCAGCTCTGGGCTGCTCTTTCAGACTGCCATTCAGGGAAGGACTGGTGGAAAGGCAGGTCTCTGTTTGGTTTGGTTTGGGTCTGTGTGAAGCAATAAAAACCAACCCACAGTGCACAGAATGCCTTTCCATATGTCATGAGAGACTGTAGCCTTCAGTGTCTAAGCCTGTATGTATGCTACATACTTATGTAGGCGTGGCACTCCTGTTCCTATCTCCAACAATTTCCATTTGGTCAAATCTGGAAAACATCCTGAGTAATACAAGAATTAATTTTTCTGTTAAATATTTCCAATGCTGTCTTTTGGCAAAAAAAGACACTGAGAGTTGCTTGGAAAAAGGAAGGCACAGCAAAGAGATGTTTCAGTTATTTTACAAACAAGCTGCCAAAATGCAAAGAGCAAAATCCAAGCAATACAAGTAATTCTTTGCATTTATACCACCATAAGCTAAGTGGAGATCGGAACACCGACCAACCACAACTACCTTTTAACTCACTTTCTAGAGTGCAGCTATAACAAAACTCAAAACAGCCTTGTAAAGCTGTTTTTACACACATCTGAGCCGGTCTACTCTTGCAGCAGGACTTGACTGCATGAAATAAAGCCCCATGAGGTGCGATAACACTCAAACAGCGGATTCAGTGTTTACCCCTGGCACTTCAACTGATGTCGGGGTTATGAAATTTGCACATATGCACCTGGGTACTCACAGGACACATCTGCAGTGGATCATGCCAATTTAAACACACACAGCCAGGGCGCACAGTTAAGCTGTCCATACTTATTCAAACATTTTCATTGTCCAGTTAAAAGCTCCATAACTAAGTACAGTTTCTGAAGACTTTATTTATGACATATGCTTCTTTACTTATTTTGGCAATTATCTAATAGATGACAAAGTATAAGTTCTGTTTTGTATCAGTCCGTGGTTCTTTTAAGCTCAGAGCAATTCTAACATTATATTAAAGACTTCTCAGTCTATGAATTTAGGTTCCCTGTTCTACTGAGAGAGGGATTAAATCCTCTATTTTTGTGTTGGTCTACTGCAGTATTCAATAACGTGTTCTTGGAAAATGAAAGTAATAGAGACAAATGCAAAGTTACCACATGTTCCCAGCACAAAGCTATCCCACTGACTGCCCAAATCTATCACTATCCAGTATTGGGAGGGACTTTATATGAGCAAGTGCCACTGGAAGCGGGAGGACGCAGATGGGAATAAGTAAGGTGTCCCAATGTCCTGTAGAGGGGACTTGTTTAAAGTCTGGCACAAGTCAATCCCAAATCAACCAAGGACAACAAAGTGAAAAAACACCTTCCTCCTTTCCTCCGTGTCTCTGATTATAGAAGTCTTTGCTCCAATTTATTTCACTTCGGAAACAACCTTTTACAGCTGCAGATGGCAAGTACTTACTCAGCTAGTGAGCAAAAAGAAGTTGGAAAGAGTGAATATTAATGGCATGGGTTCTGATGGGGAAAAAAAAAAAAAAAAAAAGAAGGCAGGCCAACATCTTCCATGGATTAACAGCAACCGCTAGCCAATCTTCCCCTAAACAAAGAGGGAGCATGTTCTACAGCCTCCTTCTCAAAAGGAAACTGCGCGACCAGACCATGTGCTGTGGCAACCCTGGCTGTCCTGCACCCAGTGCCATGGCTCAAGCCACACTCCAAAGCTGGTAGATCCCTCACGTTAAAGCAGAGTCTCTGACTGAGTCACTGACAGTTAAACAAAAGTAATTTCATTCTGCTATCTGCATTTTATTTTACTTATTTATACTCCATCCATTTTCCAGGACTTTCAACAACCAAATGTTCTCATACAGCAAGGTGCTCCAAGGCAATGCATCACACTACAGTAACATCACTTGCAGGATCACATCTAGCTGACTGTGCATATATCCTCCCCACACAGGGTGCCCAAGGAACAGCCGATTTTGGAGATAATTTGCCTCCATGCAAGAGAGCAGATTTAGCCAAACTCCTCAAGGTATTCAGAATGCAGGTGTTTTTTCTGTATAAAAAGTAATAGTTCAGGGCTAGTAAAGGTATTTTTGGCATACCACACCTGTAAAAAAATACCCCCACAAAACCAACAAAAGCCACATACTATCCATTCAATAATTGCATTTCCTTTTTAGCACATACTTAATTGGCAGGTCCTCTTACTCCATGTGACTGTTCAAATTCATCTTCATTTATGCCAATCTACCAAAAGCTCAGAGGAAAAAACTTCAGGCTGGTCTGCAGTCTGCACAGGGCAGCTGCCCTGACATACCAGGTATTTGGGGTTGGCAGCCAATTTCCCCTTTAATTTCTTTTAACAAGAGTGGCTGTCCCAGTTAAACCCTAGCTAAAGTTAGCAGCACACTTGCTGAATCCTTTAAAACATAGCTGAAACTCTGTTCAATTTGTCTGAATGGTTTGGTCAGCTATGCGGGGCAAAACCAAACCAGGCTTAAGTGAGTTTGGAGACTAAGTTTAGCACACGGCACACTTAAATAATACTCCTAACATCTCGTTTCCAAGACCGGAATTAGCAATTAAATGTAGAGTTAAGAATCACTGAAAATCTGAGGCTATAAGCTTCTAGCAAAAAAAAGGCTTTTCCAGAACTCATATGTAGAAACTCTGCAAGCTTTTGAATCTGGATCAAATCTCAACAGCTGGAAGGAAGCTTTGTGTTGGTTTTATCAGGTCATAAGACATTATTACTCTCATAAAGCCTACATTCTCTCGTCAACTGCAGTCTTGATGACTGGCAATCCTCAAACAAGTGATTTTGCAAGGATCACCATTTTCTTCCATATCTGTCAAGGTGCCTGTTATGTGAGCCAAGTCTGCAGCCAAGTGCTGTTTCAGGTTAGCCCTGATCCATCAAGACTTGACACTAGGAAATTTTGATCAACACTGATTAATCTGGTTTTACACAGCCAGCGTGAAAGTGAAGTTCACCATTAGTACCAGAGTTTTGAGATCGATGATAAAAACGAGCTGTTCTCTGTCTTTCACTCGAGAAAGCAGCACAGCCTGGCTTTCCAGGTTTCTTTCATCTCCCTTTCACACCAGGAGCAGACCTCATCAGCTGCTAGTGGTAACTCTATACTCCCTCACAGTACACAAGAAACTTACTTTAGCTAGTGCTGCTACAACGAAAAGAGCAAAATCTTTAGAAACTCAGGAGCAGCATGACACTTGTCTTCCCTGGAAAGTGGAACATGGAATATATTGCATCATGCATATGATTCAATGTTCACTGTCTTGAAAATAACTAACCAGCTTTCATCAATAACGAGCAAAATATAAAGTTAGCCAACAAGGAGACTGAAGTATAGGCTGGAAGAGGAAACATATATCCCTCCTCTTCCTCTGAACCACAGTACCACTCCTGATAGGTATTTGTTTCTCTTCTTCTTAAAAATCTCCAGTGATAGAAATTCTGCAATATCCTTCGGTCATCTATTCTACACTTTGTTAGCTGTGGGGCTAGTGAAATTTTTCCCAGTGTCCCACCCAGTATCCCATCCCAGTCTTCACTGTGCAGATTTTAAATGCAATGCATTTCAACTACAGATTCACAGTGCCTGAGCAAGCCATATCACCCATTAGCAGTCCCACCTGTGAAGCCTTAAAACCTTCCACTGTTAGCCCTGTGCCACTGAATCAACAAAAAGCACCAGATGTGTTAAAAGCTTGTGGATTTGGTGGAAAATTGGAATAACCTAAGGCACTTCAATCTGACATTAGGAAAGGTGTGCCACGTGGGATCACATCAGTAAACTAGCATTGCCAGTTTACCATGAAAAAAAAAAAAAAAAAACGACTTTTGCAAAGAATGAAATTTTGCAACTACCACATTCTAAGCAGACACTTTTAATAGTACTTATGAGATAGTTCTATGCCTTCTGACTGTTACAGGCATTTCACAGCCTGGAGAATACACATGCTGGAGACCTGTTTCCCACACTACTACTCACACAGTAACACTTCCCTGCTCCTTCTCACTCAGATCCCAGGGCTCTGTACCTCCTCAGAAGCTGGAGAGATGCTTGGGCAGAACAGCAGAACACGAGACCTGACAAATTCACTTCCAGAATGCACCTGCTGAAGCTAATTAGATCACAGGAACATTTCCCAGACTGTACATTCCTGCAAGGAAGAAAAGAAACAAACACCCATAACATTATTAATTGCAAATGGTGGAGACCATGAAGCCTGAGTATATTTCTGCTGGGCATTTCCCTGTGTAGGTATAAACTCTGTGTGAGAGCTGGCAGTGTCTAGAGACGAAGCTGACTCCATCTAAAGAGTAAAATAAAAGGAAAATACACTGACTGTGCTCTCAGGATCAGTTCCTGAGACAAAAAAGCCCAATTTGTTTTCAAACAAATTTGAAACCATTGCCTTGACTTCAACAGAGCACTGTAAAAGCCACTATAAATAGTGGAATGAAAGCAGGACAGCCTAAAAACGTATGTGGATGGATATGGTGGGAAGACTGGAGTTATCTACCGCTCCTCTTAAAATAGGTGCATTTGTCAACCAACATTGTAAGGAAGAGGTTTCTACAGTTTAAGCTAGAAAAAAAACACATGCAAAAGCTGAAACAAATCAGCTAAATAAAGTAAAAGCAACCTCCTTCAACCTCAGGATGGTTTTAACAGCTAACTACAGAAATGATTTGCAGAACTTCCATTCAAGTGAGGGGGAGGGAAGGGGACGGCCAGCAAGATGTTTGTGGAATGTACTGCAAACTATGCTGTAGCAAAAGACACTCTTGTCCATCTAAGGTACTTAGTAATAAACAGCAAAACAACCGAGTCAGTTTAAAGGAAAGTGTAAGAACAGTAACTGCTCAGCATTTTATTGATTTACTTACATTTAGAGATCAAAGTCTCCAGACTCCAATTCCTCAGTGGTTTGAAACTCATGCCTACACAGTGTGGTGAAATAAAACCCACATGGGGAGCCTACTAAAAGCTGCCATTACAGTTTGGGTTTGCATGAGCTGGCACTGTACACCTTAACTCATACTTTCCCCTCTGCAGAAAAGGACAACGCAGTGCTGTGGGCCCACGTGTACAATGGACACAAAGCCAACAGCGCACTGCAGTCTGCCAGCTGATGGCGAGCAAAGCTGGCTGGTGATTAAAGTGGCATCATGAGTGCTGTTTGTACCATTTATTTGCAGATTTAAGGGAACTTTAAAGCTTTAGTTAGATGAAATCAACTATCTCAGAACTACTAAGTTTTATACTAATACTGCCCAAGGGAAAGAAACCAAAATAAATCATTAAAAAAACAACATACAGAAAGAGGAATGTTTCTTCCATAGATGTTATGAACACACACACACACACACACACACCACCCACCCATTCCTCCTTTCTTCTGAACTACAGTGAAAGAGCAGTTTTATTTTCCCGAGAACAGAACTTGTCCCCATCTGGTTCCATTTTTTTTACTACTTTCTTCTTTAGGTTTCCTTCTCTCCCATTCCAACCCATATTTACTTCCTTTTGTTTAGTCTGTATTCCTTATTCCCTCTTCTCTTTTTGCAGATTTCCTTTTTAATTTGTTTGGGAAAAACACACTCTTGCCCTGATTTTCTTAACACAGGCTGGTGCAGGGGCCCATCAGGAGCCCCCTCTCCCATGCCCTTTTCCCCTCTTGTAGTCCTGGCTGGGCTTGCTCTTGGTACAAGGCATGAAGCTGAGGGCTTCTTTATTTAGAAAAGTGTACCAGTCTACTTTTGAATTGTATTTCAAATACCTAGTATGAACCACAGTGTGGAAGGTCAAATATATTATTTACAAGCCATTGTATGTAGTTTAAAACAACTCCTAATCTGTACGAGATGAGCCACTATAAAGCAGGATTAGGTTGAAATTAAAACGTCTGCAGTGGGATTTTATTAAATTGGTTTTAAATTACATTCTTAGTAAATACAAAGCTGAAGATTAGAAATCTTAATAGAGCAGAAAGATCGCTTTGGGACAGAACTGTGGCACTCCTTACAAATCATGCTAGATTTGCAGAAACAGAGAGGCCCAGCAAAGGCCAGAGACTGCTGCTTGCAAAACTCTAAAGCTCAAAACTTAACAGTAAGCTCCACGAGGCTGCCCAGACACTAGGCTCTGCAATTTCCAAGTAAGAGCATCCTTGTCCTGATGTGGGCTACGTGCACATCCTGTGCCACTTCCTCCACCCCCACACTCTGCCAGGAGCACGTGCACCTGCACCGGGCTGGATGGGGGTTCTCACTTGTGGGACTCAACCCCAAGGGGCTCATCCCATCTTACTATCATTGCTACACTGCCCATGAAAGCCAGGCACCACCTGGCCTAACCAGCCTCATGGGATGAAGACCACGTTTTTGCTGAAGTTCATATGCATAGGAGGAAAGATTTCCTTCTTTCATTCATTTCCAGGGATCTCCCCCACTAGCATGATAGAGATGGAGAGCTGTGTAGTAAATTTAGCTAAACCTTCACTGCAAAGTTTATTTCAAACCCTGAGAAATACTGCTAAAATACTCGGTATTTTGTCATCAGTAAGTTTAATTTCTTTTTAACTTTCACTTCAACTTCATGTTCAGCAATTTTAATTAATAACTTTTTTTTAGTAATATTTAAAAATAATGAATACATTTTTACATGGGGATACAAAATGTACAACCCTCCAAATATGCTTGCCATGAGAGTTCCAAGTGCTGCAGCACCATGCTATTTCCTGCCCAACACAAGGGGCTCCCAGGCCAAAAAGCTTCCAGCACAGCAGGGCTGAGATAGACCCCCTCAACAGATATCACAAAGAATGAGAAAAAGCTTTAAAAAAGCGAATACATCAATAATATCAAATAGAACAGCTATAAACTCAGTACCAGCCAAAATGACCAAAGTTCCTGCAATAATGAAAAGTATTAACCTGTTAGAGAATAAATGAAACAACCAGTCATCTGTTGATTACATCAAAAACTTTGAAAAGCCAAAGATATTCTTTGTATTTCTACCAAGATTCAGTTCCATGTCACCATCAAATATCAAGGCAGGCTCCCAGCTTCTCACAAACTCACAGAAAACCTTCTTCCTATTTTTGCCTGTGTAAGCCCCTGTGGCAAAGTCCACCTTGCCTGCCAGCTGCTAACACAAGTGCCTTGCTAAGCGCTTCTTAGCGCCTCACTCCACCAAAACAGTGAAAATCCACACATGGACCCCCTCCTTAGGATGGTTAAAAGGCATTTTAAAAAGACTAACCTGTGCTATTTGAATTTGATGGAGGTCACGGAGCTCTGAACTTCCCCAGTCGCTTCGATCTCGTTTCCTGTAGAGAAGCACATGACCCTATGCATCCTCACCGCACCTTGCTAGACTTGCTTCATTTACTTTTTAAAACCCAATGAAGAAGCTGTCTCTTACAGCATGTTTAAAAGACTTCTGCTCCCATGACATGTCAGTGTTGAACCACTGACATTTCTATATACGCAGAAAGGGCCCTCCTCCGTTTCCTTCTGAGTCACTACACGACTCAATGGCCCTTTTTGTACTACTTTTGTGTATTAATACCAAATCCTAAATGTGATTCTACTACAATATGTTCAACTCCCACCTCTCTCTTTTTAAAGAAGAAAAAAATGCAACAGTGGAGAATGTAATTACACTGAATGCATGGGAAATTTTAGTCCAAGGCATTCATTTACCAGACTATCAAATGGGTAAAGTATTGATGTATCTACTTGGAATAGTGCAGTTAGTGTAAATTTTTAGAAATATTTTTCATTAGAACACCGCAAACAATTTTCATAGGAGTTTAAGTCCTATGGGAAAGGGTTTATGACTTTGGAAGAGCAAAGATTCTCTTCTCAGCAGTATGTATCCACACACTGTCATCTAAGGAGAGGACAAATGGACCTGAACATAGGTCATGAAAGGGTGGTAAACTCATGGATCAGATGAGTACATTTACAGAGTTAGTCAATAGCTGGTATTTTAGCAGATGAAGCAGATCAAGGAACTGTCTAGCCTTCAGACATTAAGACTTTTTGATTTTTCTTTTTTAATCCCTAGAATCATCACTGTCAGTCAGCAGGGAACAACTGCTGGCACAAAGCTGGCTGCAATGGTACCAGGCTACAACAGAAACCCACAGCTTACACAGAGAAGCCCAGAGCAAACCAACACAGGATATTTCTGCGCATTCTGTTTGGTGCATTTTACACAATTTCTAAGTACACGACGAGATTTCCACTGAAAATGTCATCTTCTAAATTCAACTGCACCAGATGAAGACCTGGTTGTTGTGAGTAGCCTCCAGTAACACCAACCAGGGGTCACCTCCTGGCCCACTCCCCACAGGCTTCTTGCTTCAACCAAACAAGTCAAATGAGCTCCGATTCCTTCTATTTGTGGTTAACGTGTCTAGTTCTAATGGAAAATGAGGGAATGGCTTGCAGGAATCCTCCTCCCCACAGAGAGGTGAGAGAAGCAAGCTGCGGCAAAGAGACAGTAACATGCAGTGGGACTTCACAGGCTGCCAAGATCTGCACTTGTGCTACAACAACCATTGACAATCCAAATTCCCTACAAGCTGGCAGATACCATAGAAGATACAGATGAACCTGGAGGGACAAACTCCAGAAAGGAGAATATCTGTCTAGCATAGCAATGTTTTCCAGTACAAGCACCTCAAATTTAAGGACCTACTGCAGCTACATATTGCACAAATCACATCTGCCTAATAAATGACACGTATTTTAAATGCAGATATGCAGGGGAAACCCCCACAAAAGGAAATACACAAGTGAAAGAAGGACTACTCCATGAGACAGGTGCTCCATGTGACACTTTTTGGGCACACAGAAGCCTACTTGTGCATGCAGCTCTGAGATCCTGTAGTTGCAGTCTGAGTGCATGTACAAACGTGCCCACAGATGCACCTGCTCTGCCCCGACTTACAACTTTGGGCCAACTGGCCAAAGGGACATTAGGGTATTATTTACACTGGAAGACACTTGAGAGCACTGTGAGATGCATGCAGCTTACACACTTTCTGGCACTCAGCACTCAGAGCTATTATATGCTGGACCCTAGGCTTCAGAGGCACAGAAGGGAAGTTGAAGAGTTCAGGAAGTCGCTGTGTTTGTTCACAACACACTGCTTCATTGTACTCGTCTTCAGCTGCTCACCCAGCAGCTCCTGGGCTAACAGTTGTCACTGACAAGAGAGTTTATTGCTCCTTTTTTCAAGGGGCTATGTTTACAAAATCACTTTTAACATGTTAACGCTGCATGAGGATCATGACATACGCTACACCATGCCAGAGCAGTGCTTGCAGCCTCCGATGGGGGAAATGGAGTTCTATACTCCCCCAGATACCACATATATACTCCTTCTCCACATTGTTCAAGATGCATGGAATGCATTTTCTCAGTGAGAAACTCCTAGCCATCTCCTTCTTAAGCCATGCCCAAAGTGTCCTTCAAGGGTGTCACCCCAGCCAGCACACCTCAGTGCGGCTCCATGGTCTTCACTGGGGTTGCACATAGCAGGTGTGTGACACCTGGGGGATTCACGAAGCCAACACAGCCCCCACAAGGCCTGTTCTGGTAAACTTCTCGGTGCCTGGGCCACCAGGAAGACCAAGGGATCTGTCAGCTCTGACTGCAGAACACTGCAACAGGAAGGGAGGCATCTAAAGTCCTCTATTCATCAGCCATTTATTTCCCTGTCCTTGTCATAGATGAGGAATCTGTTGACTGGCACCTTTTGGAGGACTGTAGCTCCTCTGGGATTTTTGGTAGCTATATTAGGTGGTAAGCCAACTGCTTGAAACTGACACCGGATCACACTTCACGTACATGCAAGACAAAATCACTTTATCTTCTGAGAGGAAAGCCCACCCGAACCCCTTCCTTTCGTGCACCTGGGTGACCAATGAAATGTGCCCATGACATTGCCCATAACATGGCTAAAGTTGTTTTTAAGGCTCTAAATTGATTCACCATCACTTGTGATGGAATCAAACAGTGTTTGATTTACCAAAGAGGACCACCCCAGCTGCAATAATAAGTTGCACAGTGGTCTGACAGATGAACTACACCAGGATGTTAATGGCTGTGGCTGTAGGGCCTTTTACATAGATAATTTACTGTCCCGTGCCGGCTATGGGGTTTAGAAAGCAACCATTGGCTCTGAGGTTTTGGGCTTAAATTAGAAACATGCATAGCTACATCTCAACACATTTGATGATTCTTGTCCAGGTGATACTAATGGAGCATGCTGAACGCCACAATTCAAACTCATGCACATCACTGGCCTTACAAAAATGGGCACTATTTGTTATATAGAATCTCACCTCTCTCACTGATATGGCCATATCTGTACACACACACACACACACACACACACACACACACATGAGTGAATACTGTGAATAATGTTTTCCATCTGGTACCTGTCACCAGCAAATACAAGCTATTAGCATCCCAGTGACCGGGCAATACAATCTGTTCTGCTCCTGACCTCGAGCGGGCGTAACACCTGTGAGCACAAGAGTACACAGTCATACAGAGCTGCTAAAACAACTACAAAAATCCCAAATCTGCTTGCCAAATCACAAGAGCTCAGCAGTAACACAGAGGTGTTCAAACTTCAAAGCAGGAGCACAGTCAGCAAGAGTTTGTTGAAAGAATTATAACCAGGCATGGAAACTGGGACTTCTCAGTAGCATGTAGTCCCTGCTGTTTCCATTTCCTCTTCCTCATTATCAGCACAGATGGGGGCTGAAGATTAGTAAACAGTGGGTGTTTGGGGTGAATTAGAGCATGTGTGATATAGAGCTCGCTATCCTGGTGGCATCAGCGTGACTTCGCAAAGAGATGTAAATATTTAATGGTGCCCACTATGCCTCTTCAGAACTATGGAATATTAACACACTCCTTGGAGGTAACAATGATGGAGGAATCTTACCAGGACTCCATCTTGCCCTTCATCTAGGACATGAACAAAGTCTTACAGCCAAAACCTCCCTCCTTCTCCATAGCCGTCTGTGGGGAAAATGAAGGCTTCTCACACTGCTCCCATCCTGTCTAAAACCAGAAACAACAAACTCTGGGACAAAATAAAGAAATTCCCTTCTTCAGAATAGAGGAAAAAATTCTTCCAATGTAATCTTTAAAAAGTTTCCAAGCTGCTAGGCTATTGGGTTTTTAATGACCATTACACCTAGACAACAGATGCAAAGGCAAGCAAACTAGTAGCGCAATTAGAAATTATTCTACTTTTCTTTAAGCATTTACTTTTTAAGTGGATTCTCTGTTCTTTGCCCACTGCCATAAGGAATAATCTTAGAAAAGATTCCCTCTTCTCACACCCAAAATCTGATTTTAGCTGTCATTTTACGTATTAAAATGCCATTGCCACATAATTAACTAGCGAAGAACAATACTTCCCTACATTGATATATTAGCAATTTTGAAGGGGAATCTGAGAAAGTCTAGATTATTTTTTCTCTTGTTCTCAAGTCTACACAAAACTAAGAGCTGTGTGTGAGAGATGTTATGTATTCAGCTATTGCCCTTGCTTGCCACAGGTTATCCTTTCAGAAGACAGCTATGTAAATAAAAGCCATCAGTAAGAAAACAATACCCTAGAAATGCCTACTAATTTCTTGACTTGAGTGAGAACTCCTGAATTGACAAACCATGCTCTCAAAGTGATTTGCTTGTCCAGCCCCCACTACTCCTGGCAGTACTGATATTAATGGACTCCTGAGGAAGAGTCCTACTCTGCTTCCTTAATTAGGATAAAGCAATCACAAGACACATTGTAAGAAGATAATTATTTTGTAGAAGTTTCTTCATATCACTACAGAGAAATCAAAGAATTAGTTTGTTCACAGGAACAAAAACAAACAAGCAAACTTCTATGAAAAGGAACATTATACTGCTGGCTGCTTCTAATACTCGACTTTACATAATACCTCATTTCTCAGTTTGTAGCCTTTTTACACAATAACCTTGAGACATGGTTTCCCTTGCACTTGATCAAAGAATGAGATTACACAACAGACACACAAACAGAAAACATTTGCTGTCTTTTCAAAGAGTATTTTCAACGATTCTTGTCCAGTAAAAGCCGCCTAGCCATTTTTCCAGAACACCTCACCAGAGGCATGCCTACGGTCTAACTATCTCTCTCAATATATGAGCATTATAATGGTGATAATATATTTATTATTGAGCAATTTGTCTTTAGCTATTAGCATGAATTGCGAAGTTTATGAAGCTTCAGGTATGAACCATATGATGAAGAGTTTTTATATACTTGGTTCTTTCAGTAGAAAATACTGTTTTAAAAACCACAGTTAAATTGAGTAATACTTCATACTCAACTTCCCATCAGCATTTGTGCATGTACACACACACACACACACACACACACACACACACACACACACACACACACACATTTTGCAAAAAATTGCCATTAAATTCTGAGTTCTTATCATTTGATTTTTAGGGGGATTTTGCCTATTATTTTTAGTTGTAAATCAAAACCCTTTTTTTCTCCATCATCTGTTCAACACATGCAATTATGAAATCCAAGCAACTAGATTCATTTTTGAAAGAGGTCTACTACTTTCATCTACTTTATTTCCTCCTTTACATTCGAATGTTCATAATAGAAGCACTGAAAATTTGTGATTATCTACAAAATAGAAAGGGAGCTGACAAGTTGCAGGCTAATACAGGAGTACTTACTGGCATTATTTAAGTGGAGTAAAGATCTGCACACCATGTTACAGTAGCAGCATCCTACCCAAAGCTCGTGCCCATTTCTTTGTTTGGTTGTTTGTTTTTTTAAATAAGTCCTCATGAGCAGGAACTTGAGTCCATTTTTTACATTTTTCCCATGGGCGGTATTTTCCACATCAGGAGCCTCATGATGCCAAATATAGACACAGATCGGAGTCTGTACATACTTGCTGGGTGATTATAAAACAGTATCAGCTCCTCTGCTGTGTAGTGGATGAGACTTGTTACTCTTCGCACATGCCCAAGTGCCAGCAGCTCCATACTGACCAGAGGTGTGCCCAAGTAAGGAGAACAAGATCACATCACATACAAGATGGAATCATGGATTTTTCTTTCATTAACATTTATCAAAAAAGAATATTCTCCTAAGAATAAACAGGAGAAAGGGAGGCTCAATTTATGAATACATATACGCACTGCCATAATCTCAGTTAACTGTCTGTGCTATCCCTAGGAATTAGTGGCATTTATCACTATGAATAAGGAGAACACTAGCCAAGCTAACGGAATTTCAGGCTCCATGAGAGGCACACAGAGACGAGCCTTGAGTCTGAAGCTCCCTGCTTGCTCAGGAAACCCAGTGCTGCCGCTGCCTGTAATATACATGCAATGGGCAGTTGCAGGGGCTGCATCCAGGAGAGCTCACTGTGCCCAGTGATTTTGGAGCCATCAGGGTGCACCACCAACCCACGTCCATCACCTGGCTGCTCCACAGCGCCTTCCAGTCTGAAGCTGCTCCTCAACATCATTTTGAGCAGGAACCACTGTAGACCTAGGATTATCAACTTATTGCAATTACACTACACAGAAACTCATAGAAAACAGTGATGTTTATTTCCAGCTCATCAGGCTTAGAGATAAATTGCTGATCTAGAAACTAGTCTCCCTATACTGCTATGGCTCAGCTGCTGCCAGGGGGAGGCTGCACTGACCAGACGCAAAGCAGCCCCTCTGCCTCACAGCAGATGCAAGGATGCCAGCTCTTATCACAGCTTGTCATGTTAAGATAAGCTGGGTTTCTGAATACCTGACCATACAGTTCAGGATAAGCTCCCAGTTTCACTAGCTGAGAGTAAAAGCAGGGGCAGCAGTTTAGTGCTCTGGCTTGAAACAGCACAGAAGGCTATATAGAATGCTATAACTGCACTTTTAATCACTTCTAGTCATTTTGGTAGGGCCACCTGCCTGTGGGCCACGTCCCAGCAGAGCCAGCCTGTCACAAAGCAGAAACATCAGGCAGCACAGGGAGGTGATGCTGTGCATCACAGCATGCTGTATGAGCCCGAAGGTGCTGCTGCAGCTACCTCCTGTGCTGCCAGCAGGGGCTTGGCTATGGCAGCTGTTACATAGGCTGTTTGCTCCTGCTTCAGGTTCCACTGTTAGCAGTTTGGAGCTAGGTAAACTTTGTGACATATTTAACTTCAGGCCTTTTGCTGCTAACTGGGACAGTTCTCCTGACTTTTAATGAGAAAGCTATTGCACCACGGTGCTCTTGGGAATGCAGGCTTTGGAGACCTTTAAACACTCAAACTAACTATTTCCATAATTACATTATTAAGAATAGTTCAAAAAAATGGTCCCTAATTTTACATCAGGCAGGATTCCCTAGTGACAGGGTTGGAGATCCTGCACTGGTGTGCATTACAGAAAACTCCAGTGCTACAGGATCACATGCTCTGTTGAGAAACAAAGGAATCAGGATCTGCACATGCCTGAACTAAATACAGAGAAGTGAGACTATAAATGGTGAAAACTTTACTGGATAGAGCTGAGGTGCGCTGCATCAAATGTGCCTGTAGACTGTAGTTCCCCCCCCTCCAAAAAGTCACACACCACAGTGATAGCCCAATCCCTTAGAAGAAAGATGTTGAGGCTGCGGGAGCTTTGCAGCAGGAACAAAGTTATCCTGATTTCCAAAACTAAGCGGCCACCCCAGCCAGAGGGAGCAATGCCACACACATGCCTCAGGGACAACAGCCTGTGGAGCCCAGGGAAGAGGTGCCCTGATGCTGCCAAGGGCAGTCCCGTCCCAGAGCTCCTGTCCATTCTGCAGTGACCTCACATCATACCAAGGGCACAGTGAGACCAAGGAGTGCCACTGCCTGCTGTTTCACAAGTTCACTGGTGGGGTTTTGTGGTCTCTCCTCCACTTCCTAGGGCACAGAGTCATGCTTAGCTATAAAATGGCAGTGGGACACTTCCTTATCTCTAGATAAAAGGAAGAAGGTAAAAATACACTATGTTCTTTTTACTTTCCCTTTTTGCAGGGTTTTTCCATTGTGTTTTTATCTGCTTCTGTGCATAGCTGACAGTAAAGGCCTTGGGAGCTGTTAAAACACCATAGTACACAGCATCACAACCACGAGTTCTTTAATGCCTAATCAGTCTCACTGATTAGCAAACAGACAGTGCGCAAACAGGCTTACAAGAGGAATAAAAGCTCACAGCCTAAGCAAAGAGTGGTGTTATACCACTTTTATTGTAAGCAAGTGTAAACTCTGTTATTGCTCCTAAGAGGAAACTTTCCTGGCAAACTTTTGAAGTAACAAAAAGCAGAAGACAACAACAGTTCTTTCCCCTGGAAGCACAATGTCCCTTAGTGTTCTCAGTTAAGTACTGTGCATGATGACATCCAACTGGCTTTTACCCTGCAATTCACATGCATTATCAGGGGTGTTCTGCTCAACAACTGGCACATTTTAGAAGAATAAAGGAGGAACTTGTGGGATTTGTCAGTTATGGAATATCCCATTTTCTAGTTCCCTATAGCAGCTAATGTCTTCCTCCAACTCCAATCAACATGCACGAACATATGCACGACTGGAAAAGAGTCAGCTATAGTAGGTCTTGAAGATATCAAGCCTGTAAAGATCTGCTAGGAAAAGCAAAACCAAAAGATGAGGAAATAAGTATTGCTCTGGATTTTCTTAATAAGGCAAGTAAGAGTAAGCATGCAGTAACTTTTCAGAATAAGATTCTACACTTTGAAGAGCATTTAGAGAATTGAAACTTAAATTTCAAAATTCCACATTATCTGTTTCAATTAAGCATTCATAGTACTTCTAAAACAACCCTGGAACTGCAGAATGCCCTAAACCATACATTTAGAACAAAAGCAGAACCTGTACCTGAAAATCGAGTAGGAAAGTCCATAGGAGGCTTATTTCCTTGTAGCTTGCTGCGCTCTAGTATTACACAAAGCTTTGGGACTGTCTCCATTTCAGATTTTCTGGTTCCAACACAACACCACAGCTGCTATCAAGAAAAGCTGTATGCTTAAGGAATACCTTACTCTCCCTTTCAAAGTAGTATCAGCCTAGGGTGGCTTGAAAGTGTAACCTGCAGACAGAGCAGGTGATATTCTGGTAGGTGCCACCTCTGTGACCTCAGATGAGTTATATTCTCTTAACGCTGACATACTCACATATATTCCTTTCCAGGATATTGCTATCATTTAAATTTCATTTCATCCTACTAGAATAGAAAATGCTTTTTACGGAACATTAAAAAAATGCATCCCTATCTCAGAAGTCCTGAATCCAAGGCAAGATGTACAACTATAAAAAACACCACCAAGGAGCATGTAACTGAATAGATGCAGAGAAAAAGGTCAATACATCGAGTCATGCAAACTCACTATGTGCATGACCAAGGGCTTTGTTTACTTGCAACATACACAGAACACCCTTTATAGTTTACATTCGATACTTCCTTTAAAAACTCCTTCAAGTAACTTCAAATGTGAAAGTAAGAAAGAAAGTTCTCTGTCTTTCCCTGCATGGAAATACAAAACAAACATTTGGAAATACCCTGGGCCTCTTGCTTTGTCCAGAGAAGGCTCTCAGATAGCAGTAAAGTGCTTTGTAAAAGCAATCTGCCCCAGTCTGTAACAGTTACGATGTGAATAGGCTTGGTAGGGGCTGAGATGAAGTTCAGCTTGTATCCAGCATGCTTGATATTCTGTGGGGGACTGCAAGATGTAGGACATCCCAGAACAGAACAGGAGACACTCCACTGCAAGAAGTCAAAGCTGGGATGAGGCAGAAGTTAGAGAGAGCCTGCTAAGGACCCAGGAGGTGAGGCTAACAGAAAGCCACGGGCCATGCAAACTGAAGGTAGCTGCTAGGCGAGGATGAGCTTTAGGAAATGCCACAGCTAAGGCTGTTCATGTGCTAGGCAAATCATGACCTGAGGAGAGCAGTGACTAAAGTGACTGCTGTGGGAGGATCGATGAGATGGGGAAACGGAGGACTGCAGAGCTTAGTACTGCATGGCTGATGCAAAAGGGTTTCCACACAGTAAGTGAAGAATACTAGCTGTTTTCTAAGAACCATTTCCTAGGTAGGAGGCAAGGAAAGAGTAACCAAATCCTTCCCTTCCTCCAAGGAAATCCTCCCCTTTAATCACCTGTAGTGATAAAAAAAAAAGTGACCTAGCTGATGCTAGTTACAAGCCAGGCACCATTCTGCACAAGCTGCTTGTACAAGGACAATCCCGGTTGGCACCAGTGTCCTGGGGCCCCGCAGTGCTGCCTCAGGCTGCGGGGGACCTGAGGGCCGTGCTGATCACCTGGTGTAACTCAGAGGCTGCCAGACCGTGAGCTCATGAGGCCCTATCCACTGTTCTCACACCACAGGTGGGAAGAAACCACTGATTTAGGGTAGTGAATCTCAGACTTCACTGTTCACACTGCTGCTTTAAATAAAGAAAGAAAGAAAAGAAAGAAGAAAATGGAAGCTCAGGCAAACTCCTCTCTTGCTTTCTCTCGTTCCAGGGAACAGATGCGAGCCACTAACAGAGACCTGAGTCTGGAGGGACACCCTATTTCCTGGAACACATTTTACCATTTTAATTCCAGAGAACAAGTACAGTAAAGATTGCATGTTTTGCAGATTTGATATCACTGCATTCACCATTTTACAATTTCTTGCCTACAGAGGTCTTTCAAGCAGCAAAGCAGAGAACAAGACAAGAGCAATCTGAAAACAAAAATCAAAGCCTGGATCAGAGAGCTCATTACGCAGTCTGTGACTTAATACCCAGAACTGCAGTGGATTAAGTCGTCTGTATTCCCTGAAGGCTCTATGGGAAGGAACTCATGCTGCTCACCAAGTCCCATGTTGTGCTGACAGCGTTACAAACCCAGAGGCAGAACCCAACCCTGCCAGCCTCGGGCCACCCACACCAACACACTCTCCTTCACAGAGGCAGTTCCATGGCCAAGAGACCTCAAATTGCCAGCTGTGCACACTCCCAATGTAAAGAAGCCTCCTCTAATGCTGACAGCTTGCTGTATGCAGCCATGTCAGAGAGCATGGCTAACCTGCAACATGCCCCAAAGCCCCCACACCTGCTCTGCTCCTACTGCCCATCTCCTGGCCCAGACAATCCTGCTCTGTGTGGCTGGCAGCTCAGCTGCCGGGGATCAGCCCAGCACAGCCCTCCTCACAGCCTGCCAACAACACACGTGCCAGCTGCACGGCACGCTGCTGTGACAACACAACAGCACATTATTGTACCTCATTTCTAAGACTTAAAGGATTTCCCGACCTCCCGTGTCTGCTGATGCTGTCCTGAATAGTTTGATACCCATGTCGAGCAAGTTACAAAACCTATCTGTTGTTGCAGTGAACGGATCTGCAGAATGATGCAAGGCTCTGCTGACTGCTAGCTATACTTATGTAACTCAATAGCTTCACAGCTGCTAATAATTAACAGATGACCTGCGTAAGTGCTAGACAAATACAGGGAGATGGAAAAGGAGAACCCTGCTTCATCTCTTCAAAAACAAGCTAGCAAAATGGGAAAAGGGACTTTTAACAGATCTTCTGTGATTCCCTCTCTCTTCTCCCAACAGAATTCAAACCCAGCATAATGAATTCAGCATAGATCTTATAACTGAAGATCTGAATGGCGCCTTGTTCGTAGCATTTGGATTTGGAACACAGATGCAGTTAACTCACTGCTTAACGCCTTCTATCATACTCTCTAAAATGCCGATCTGCTTCCTCAGCTTCCACGTTAGGAAAACAAAACCAACAATCTTTCTTCAAGTGATTTATTTTTTTAAATGACGAGCGATTCAAACTTGAATTCGGCATACAGCTTTCTCTGCTCACATCCTCCCTTTAAAAATAAGAGATTAATTGTTATGTAGCAAACTGGGAATAACATCACTTTCTAAAAATTTCCTTTGCAGCTCTTGTCTTTATTTCACAAATTCTTTTCCAGATCTCATGTTCTCAGTGTTGCCTGAGAAAATGTAATTAACTGTTAGTATAAAAATCCCTCTAAGTGACAGATTGAATATATACACACATATATACATACACATATGTGTTTTGGGGGGTTGCTATTCTGTTGTTGAGTAATCTGAAAGCAGCTGAATAGGGTAAGAAGCTTTTCTGTTGATGTTGATGTTGAATATGACATCTTTTAGCTCAATGGCTCCAGCCCACTAGTCAGGAGATTTCTGATCCTTTCCCAGCATTATTACCAACTTGCTGCTATGAGGCTTCAGGCAAAGCCATTTCCCCTCACTGTGCTTCTCCGCTTTCTGCTCTTAGAAGCCTTTATTCACACTTCAAGGCCATTTTCAGATGTTCTGAGACCACTTAGCCTATATACTCTGGGGGACAGTAGTCTGCTCCACTCTGCCTGTTCCTTACAGTAACAGATCTCAGTATTCAAGCACAGCATTCACTAAAAACATTAAGGAGGAGTAGGAAGAGGGAATCACCCCACTTCCTGACGTTATCACAAGGGAAACATGCACAAGCTATTTGGGGCTTGCTGAAGCTGCTATGAACATTTATCTTAGCCTCTATATTTCTTCCCATTAAAGAGCTCCCTTGAGTTTCTGTAGCAGAAGAGATGCTAATAGTTCAGAGGAAGTCCCCCTGGGAACACATGTGCAAAAGCCAGGAGTGCTGCTCACCCGGGCTCAGCCCTAGGAGGGAAGTGGCAGGAGGGAGCAAAGACCATGGGTGCCACAGAAGCAGCTTAAACACTGGGAACTTTGCTTCTGCAACAGCAGTAGTTTAAGGTACAAAGTGAAACATTTAACTCCAAAGCGTACTTACGTGTGATCGGATCCAAATGCAGATGATTCCTAAAGGGGTTACAGCAGAGTTTAGAGTTGCAAAACAGATTCTCAAAGTGCTCCTTGTGCTTCCTGTCCATCTCCTTTCAGGAACAAGGAAGCTTTCTATTCTGAATGCCTTTGATCTCAGATTTCGATGAAACTGCACCCTTGCTGCACATGTCCGAGCCTACAGGCACTGCACCGCAGTGACCTGCACTGGAGCGGACCGAAGCACAGCTGCTCTGTGAGACCTGCACAGCTGAGCAGCAACAGCATGTCAGAGTCCTCATCTCCAGGGCTAATGCCACACGAAAAATGTCATCCCCATTCAGACTTCACCCACAACACAGCAGCAGCTGCATACTACTTGCAAGGAGTCACAATAAAACACTAAGTTTATTCATTTCCTAGATATAGCCACACATGGAGCTGATACTACACAAAAGCACACCACCACTACACTGATCACTGACAGCATCCAAAATATTTTAAACAAATCCTGATAAAATGTTTTAAATTTTGTTTTTAATAATCCCTTTTTGGGGGGGTATTTGCTGACCAACAGTTCAACAGTCATTACTCAGCAACAGATGAATTTTCATGTACACCTGTGAGGCCAGCAGCTAACTAGAATGCAGATAGTTATACAGTCAGCAGCACCCAAAGCAAACAGCTCTCTTGAAGATTTGTGGCCACCTCCAACATCCCCACCTTTCTCCCCATCTAAGGAACACACCCTACCCAGCTCAAATACAGCTGGAGCCACGGGTTCTGAACCAGGAGACCTGCCCATCCTTCATGGCAGTGGATGCTATTGGCCAAGTGTCAGAGTGCACCACATGAAGAAAAAGCATTTGCATTACAGCCAAGAATAAGAAGTCTGTAGAAAGAACACAGAAGCATTTCACTAGATTTGAACTTTCACAAGGTTTCATATTGTTGTGAACTTGCCACAATTAAGACATTCATGTTGGCAAGAGCATAAACTGTAAAGAAATCCCCCCTACCCTTGCCACCGTTTCCTTATTTCTTATGGTTCCTAAGCATAAATCAATTATCCAGATAGATTAAGCACAGTAAGAGCTTAGAACATTTCTAATGGCTGTGCAGAGACATTTTACCAATGTATATATATATACTTATACATACACATACATCCCAAGAAGAACATACTGCTGTGAAAGCAAACCTATGAAGTTCTGTCCTCATGTCACATTTATCAGACAACACCAACACGCCCTCTTTTCCTCCTCCAAGAAAAGTCTGGTGTTTATACAAGTGAAGCAGAAAGCAAATGGCTGTTAGAACTAATTGCACTGTCAGTAACGGAGAGCAATATTGAAAAGCAACTCCTTTACAAAGCGATCAGCATTGCCACTCAGCAACCTTCACTGAAAAGGCTGGAGGGCACCTGGTGTGAAGGCTATAGTTAGGAAACTGTTCCTTTCACTCCTCTAAAGGAACACTTTCATTTCTGCCTCTGCTGCACGAAACAAAGCATTAATATCCTGATGCAATGTTGTAATGACTCTGGGTTTCTCAAAAATATAAGAAAACAGAAACAACAGCTACAGCAATCTTGTAGCAGCACAACCCCACAGACAGCATCTTGCTGCCTGTTGCCATCAAGAGAGCAATGCAATGCTGTAAGCAGTGCAATTTCAGTAGAGCTAGAAGGCAGCAGCATCAGCCAGAGAGACACGAGTGCTGTCAGAGCAAGAGGCAGCCCAGGCTGGGAGAGCCCCTCCTCCTGCCATCTCCTTTCTGGGCAGCATTACCTTGGACTGCTGAACCCGTCATCACACCCTACAGATAACTGTGGCACAGAATAAGGGCAGGTGAGCAGTGGAAGGAGACAAGGGAGAACAGAGACAGCAGTCCCTCAGCTCCACTGTGAGCTGTGTAAGTACACCCAGTTGCATTCAGAGACCAGCTAGGGACAGCACACCCCTCACCATTCCTAAGGAAGCAGCTGCAGGAACAACTCCATGTGAGGGGCTGCAGGGCAATCCCATGCACACAGATGGGCTAAGGGCAATGTCCTGCTGGAGGTCAGAGGGTACTGAGGAGCCCAGGACACACACAGAGCCAGAGGAGCTAAAAGCAGTAGGAGGAGCAGTAACGAAGACTCAGAGATACAACCTCCCAGTCTTAGGCTTGTTGCTGTCACTCTTGTTAAACAACACTTAAGTGATCTGCATGGAAGCATGTTTTCTCTCCTCACCGCCTTCTTGCACTCTTCCTGGACCGCCCTGTCCCTCCCTCCCTTCACGTGCTCCAGCAGCACAGCGGGCAGAAGTGCTCTGCAGCAGTTGCATTTCCTCCTTATGTGCTCCAGGCCCTGCTCTAGCAGAGGGGAGCACACAGTAGAAGGTCCTCCGAGCTCTTCCAGAAGCAGCAGCACCACTCACTGCTTTGCCCAGTGCGTGAGATGGGGACAGCTTCCCCCTCAGCCACGCTGCCAGCGTAGCCACCTCTCACACCCTTCCTTAAGCCAGGGCTGCTCAGCTGGGTGCCTGCGGGTGGTGAGGGCAGGATATCTCCACACAAACTCCAAGCCTTGCCTGTGGACAGAGAGAGATGGAGGTGGAAGAGGGCAGCACGCAGGGTGTGAGGGAGGGGCAGAGCATGCTGCCTACCCTCCGGAGACCAGGAAGGCCAAGAGCAGCCACCGATAACAGCCCTTTCTTTGAGGATACACCACAAAAATTAAAAAAACAATTTGAAGGTACCTCACTACAGACTCCTGGATAGGCACAATCTACTCAGCGCTAGAGGTGAGCTCCATGCCATTTTTCAGTGCCGAGGCCCAGGAAGAGCACGTGGTAGCAACGAGGAGCGCAGGCAGAGGAGGGACAGCCCTGCCTTGCAGGAGGGGTTTTCCTGATAGGCAGGAACCACAGGGCAGCGGGGCCGCGCAGCCTGGAGGAGGGCTAACCTAACACTTTAGGACTGCTTACGTGAGGTTCGCAAGCCCCGCTTCTCCACAACGACCCCCGGCCCGCTCAGAGTGCGGGACCCTCAGGCACTGCCCCCGCTCTTAACTCCCGCTGCACTCGCCGGCCGCGATGTCACCCCACCGGGTGCCGCAGCTCTCGGTCCCGCCACGGGACCGACAACCCGCCGCCCCCGGGGCTGGGCAGAGCCACGGCCCGCAGGGACCGAGGTGCTCCCGGAGGCCAGGCCTCGTCCCACGCCATCCTCCAACCCGGGGAGCGCAGGAAAGCCAGAGGAAAGCAGGGAGGGATGCCAGCCGGGCGCAGAGAGGAAGAGCAGGAACAGCTTCAGAAGACAGAGCGCGTCCCAGCCCGAGACAGAGCAGTCTGGAAGAAAAGAGACACAGAGGGAGAGAGCAAGCACGAAGCGAGCCTCAGCTCCCGGCTCGCCACGCCTTGTTTACCCCGGGGCGCCGAGAGGGTCGCCGCCGGGGAGCCCCTGCCCGGTCCGCTCCCCGCACCCCTTACCGCGCTCCGTCGGGCGAGGCGACGGCTGCCGGCGGCACTCCAGCCGCGCCGCGGCCGGGGCATGTTGGGCCGGGCGCTATTTATAGCGGCAGGAAGCGCCGCGCCGCGGCTCTGGGGCGCCGCTCCCCGCAGCCCCGCGCGCTGCACATGGCCCCGGCCCCGGACGGAGAGCGGGAGGGCGGCGGGCAGGCCGGAGCCCGGTGCGCGGGGACGGGGAAAGGGCTGCGGGACAGCTGGCGCTGCGAGCTGCCCGGGATTGGGGCCGAGCGCTGGTCGCAGCTGCCCCTTCGCCTCCCTCGGTGCCCTGCCGCCCTGATGGCAACCGGCGGGGCTGGGGAGCGGCCGTGGCACGGCAGGGACGCGGGCAGAGGAGTGCAGGCGTCATTAAACAGTGGGAATAGAGGTACTTGCTGCATCCCTATTAAGACCTGCAGTATGCGGAGGTCCACATGATGCCCCCAAAGGGATCTGTGCTTCTTATCTCAATTAACTCGCACAGAAATGGCTTTGCCAGGCAAGTAATAGAGGCTGCTTCCTATTCCTTCTAAGTGTGACTGAATTAGAAAGAAAACTTCTGTTAATGTCTTTGGGTGCAGAGCTGAACTCTTGAATGAAAAAAAATGAACAAAGCATAAGCGATGGAGCAGCTCAGGGATAGGGGTGCATTCTGCAGGGCAGCAGGACTGTAGCTGTGTAGCTGTGGGTGCCTGTTGGAGCCAGTACTCATCCTGCGTGCCTTTCACATCTTGGAGGCATTTCATGGTTTTTGTTTAGCCCGTGCATGACCACAGTTCAGTTCAGCAGCTGCATAACACCGCTGTCTAACACATGGATGTTATGGACAGGTGTCCTGAAAAACTGGAGTTTGTTCTTAATTCCTCTATTGCAATATGTCCCATTAAGGTCAAAGCCTGAGCAATCTGTGTGCTGAGCCAACCTCTTACAATCTGCTCTTTGTTTTTGACCAAGAGATTACAAGGTGCAAAGAGAGCGTTAAGGTGAGATGTGCTCACCAAATCATTGCTGATTTGCATTTGGTGTAAGACTTCAAACACTGCCAGCCTTTTATGTAGGTCATGCCTTTGTTTTTGTGTCATTGCATGCTTGGGGCACTGCAAGACAGAAAAACAGGTACCATGGTTTTATCTTTTTCCTCTACCCTCCTCTGCCCTGGGTACGTGACCTAGATTAGTTTGCAAGCAAAAATTATGGAGCTCACAAATGGGAAAGCTGCAGGTATTCTACGCTTACTGCCTTTATGGACATACAGACCTAAAGCTCTCTAAAGGGGCTCACAAATCCACATGGGGTTCCTAAATGCTGCATCCTGCATTCAGGTCATTGGTTAACTGAAAACAGTTCTGAAGTCACATACAGGCAAACAGCTTCCTTTTGGCTAGGTAGTAAAGAAATATCATTGATGTGTTTATTCCAAGCTTTGTATGGGATATACAAAAAGAGCTCATCCAGATGTGCTTGTTTGCTAGAAGCCAGCTGTGGAGAAGATCTGCACAGGAGTGAGGGACGTAGTAACAGCCCTTGCAAGGACAGCGTCCTCCCCTTTTGTGGAGCCCACCAAGTGATTGGCCATCACACTGCTGCCATAACCAAGGAGCTCCTCTGCAGTCTCGATCGCTGGTCAGCCTGGCATGCACTGTGCTAACACATGAACCTGTCCCATCCTTACTCAGCTCCATCACATGCACTGCAGGTAGCCCCTGCATCCAGCTGAACTCAGCAGGGCCCTGAGTGAGCTGGGGAATGAATCCATGCAGGTTGGTTGTTCTCCATAGCCATGCCTGCCCTTTTATCCTTCAGCAGGAACTGAAGGGTGATTGTTTTAGAGAATCTTTTGCAAAGCAGGGTGTGATTGCCTGTATCTGAGGCTTGATTTCCAGAAAGGGGAAGGTGCTCCAGAGCTCTCTTACAAGCCTGTATCTACACCTCATTTGTGAGAGAAGCCTGGGAGACTTTGCTCCAATTTCACAATGAGGACAAAACACACAGCAACCATTTTTCAGGAAGGGAACAAAATTATACGGGGAGGAATTGACAGCCCAGGAGCCTGGAGGTTGTGCTAGACTTTATCCAGCCCTAGTTAGCATATAAAAACACAAGGTATGTGACTGAGACCATATACAGCAATCTTTTAAAAGCGGCTGCTGTCACAAACATTTCTGATGTGCCAAACTACCGGTGATTTCAAAGGCAACATCTCACACCCCACCATACAAGAAAGCAAACTTTCCAGGGGTGTAGGATACGTCCTTCACGCAACAGCAGCACAATGTTCTGCATTCTGCAGGCCTACCTCACGCTCTCACCCTGCTGTCCCCTGCCCCTGTGGTTTACTGGAAACAGGAACTGCTGAGTCAGCATGCTGGTGAAACTCACACTGCTCTCATGGGGAGAGGGCTGCAACGAGGGGGCTGGCAGCAGCTCACAGCCTGCAGGAAAACAAGTACTTACATTCTCTTACGGTGGCCTGAAAAAATAAATAATCTCTTTGCTTAAAAACTCTCAGACTGCAAAGAGGTAGCAGAACCCGAAGTGTAAGTGTGGGGGGAATGATCAGATCTGGCAGATGCCTGCTCACGATCAAGCATTTAGAGTTTGGAAAATGTCATTTTTCTGTTTGCTCTGTTAACAGCTCAGTTATGCTTTAAGAAGTCAATATGCAGCTGGCTGAACAGACAGAACAAGGCCATCACATTTGGCTCATCTGCCTGGTGCCGATAGAGAGCAGCAGCCTGTTCTGATTACGGACTCATGCAGAGGTGAAATTGCTCCCTTGGAACCGGTACAAAGTAATGGTCTTTTAAAAATTCAACTAACCCCCTCAGAAGAGTCAAGTCTCCTGAGCTGTGCAAGTACAAAAGGGGAAAGAAATTTGGGATGACTGCAGCTCAGAGAGCGAATTGTCCACAGAACAGTAGAGAGTAGCTAAAGGTCAGCTAAAGGGATGCGAAGGGGAAAGTTAATTGCCAAACTGTTAAAAAATTGGAAAGAGAATCAGAGTTAAGAAGATGGAGACGTTCCAGAGAGCCATTCTATTAAGGCTATAAATAGAGTGTTATCCACAAGATCAAAGTGAACAAAACCACCTCTAGCAGCAGGAAGCTGGCAGCTAAAAGAGGGAGAAGGTAACTGCTGGGAGCACTGTCACTGTCAGGATGACACCTCACCCAGCACGTCAACCTTCAGCTAAACTGGGGCTGCTCAGTGCAGTGCCACAGCGCTTGGATGGCATTACTTCTTGCACTTACTAGAGAAACAGTCAGTGAAGCCACATATCAGTAGAATTGCTGGTTGAAGCTCAGATCTGAAATTTGCTTGTTGGGCCGTGGGGCAGCAGAGCAGCACAAGTGATTGCCCAGGTGGTGCCCAGGGCCTCCTCCCTGGAGCTCTGGTGAGACACAAGTGGAAGGGCCCACAGCTCAGTGCTACAGGGGCAGGGAGAGGCTCCAGTGCTGCAAATGAGAAGTTGTCAGGCAACATGTACTTACGCATAAATGGCAAATTAGCTTTGACAGCGGCTGAGACAGCCCATCTACAAGCTTCAAAGGTACTATTCTAACAGATACATAGGCATGCTGACACTTTAAAAGGACAGTAGCAGGTAAGACAGACTGGATGTGGGTAAGGGTGTTTCTGTAGATGGATATTAGTAACAGAGGCTATCAATGATACCTAAGAGAAATGTTATCATAAAGGTGAGATAGAACAAAAATGAAAGGTGGCTTGCACAATCTGAGTATATGAAGCAAAAAAAAAAAAATAATAAAAAGAGGTGTACGTAAACTTCCCCCTGAGGTGCCCTGTTGATGTTTGGAGGACCAGCTGCATGGAGAGGCAGGGGACAGATTCTGATACCCAGGAAGAGAAACAGCTTGCTGTTTCCCCTCAGTGCTACACCTTTGAGACATGCCCAGTTCATCAAGACTGTGTGATAGGAAGGCAGGAGGTTTACTGTGCCTGTAAGACAGAACAAACTATCACAAATAAAAATTTTCACAGAAGTAATTTCTGAAGTTTCTCTGAGGAAGGGAAAGGAAACGACTACAACATGGTAGCTAGCTGTGCATGTAGGGAGCCAGAGATAGAGGTGAGCACACACACAGATGGAATTTTGAGACCACTACCCAGAGGTGGTGACTCGAGGAAGCTCAACAGAGGTAATGCAGCTACTTACCCACAGATCTTGTTACTTGTTTGTTTTCCCTCCAAAAATCCCTAAAAGGATTCTCCTGCCACTTCAGTGCCAATCACCATCTCCCAACATAAGTATCACAGGCACTGCTACACTGCAGCTCAGCTCCTGACAAGCTGGTGAGCTGCATAACTCCATCCAAGGGCTGGAAGCTTCACTGAAATTAAGCAGAGCTGCAGCAAGCACTCCGTTTGTCAGCAGGGGTTTACCTCAGCATGCATCTCCAGCCATTGTTTACGAGGTTAATGATCATCCAGGGAGGCAAAGATTACCAACGTCAAAATCCAAAGAGTCAAGCAGAGTGCTACCAGTGAGCAGAGTGCTACAAGTGGTTGACTGACCTGCACAAAGTGTTTTGGTGAGGAATGCAGCTCAGCAAAACATTCCCAAGCAGCCCTATGCACGAACAGAATATTGCAGAACTGCCTGATTTCCCCCACAGACAGTTTCAAATGCCTGACCTTTGCAGACACGACACATTCTTGTAGAGCACAAACATAAAACATGTTATTTTATTAAACGCACAGCAATTGATAGCAAAGTAGTCCTGGTTTGAACAGCCAGCTTGGAAAGATGGGTGATTTGTATCATTTGCTTCACTTGTGCATATCTGTTTTTGAGAATAATGGGCAGAACTACTCGAACTTCCACACTATATAGTGAAACAGACATAGGCTTGTCCCTTGGGTTGACTAAAAACTTCTAGTCTAATTTACTAAAAACAAACAAACAAAAAAAGCAACCACCACTGCAGTATCAGAGGTTTTTGGACGAAAGCAACTACCCGCTTTTGTCACTAGAGTGAGCTGCTGCTCAACGTTTGAAGGAAGCTCGGTTGAACCGGCCGATGTGGGGGGGAGGTCCGATCCTTTCGTCATACACACCTCCATCGGAACGGTCGTTGCAGTGCTGTGTCCGCCTGCTGCTCATAATGCATTCCAGCAGGGCAGGAGGTGCGTTTCAGGGAACAGAGGTGCGGTTAAGATATCGTACTGAGCACCCCCAAAGGTGAAACTGTGCTCGCAATGCTCATCACTCAGTGTGGACACTGAGGTATGCTTGCTCTCTGTCTGCACGTTAGTTGTGTGGCCATAGAGCAGAGCTCAGTGATAAAGACGGATGAAAAATCTTCAATGTGTCCTTTACCCTGGGTCTGCATAGCAAGAAACAGCAATGGATCCATTTCACAACAAGGAACACTCCCTTTTTGCTGGACCAAGAGTTCTGCAGGTTGACTCACACACGAGATTCTGATTTGTACACAGCAATCAGATGCTTTACCAAGGAGCTTGAGACACTTCTGCTGGCTACGGCCTGTGTTACAAGAGGCATTTGTGGCACTGCCAGTACAAAAACCACAGAGCAGATATTGAAACCAGCTTGAAAGCCACTCTAAAGCTGGATACAGATTTGCAGCTCAGATAGAACTCATTACTTGCTTTTGATGTCACTAGAATCATATATGTGGATAACAAAGTCAGATGGTCTTATTAACATGTTAACATTCCTAATAAATAGTAAAATGGACCCAAATCTGGCTGACAGCCATTCAGCCTAGCAGTAGAGTAAGCGTGTCATTTTGGCAGTGGAACGGCACCAAGCAGAAGCTCTGAAGTGCTAAGCACATTTTAGTATCCCTGCTCGGTCCCAGGGGAACTTCCATGGCTGGCCAGGTTTTAGCAGTCAAGATACTTTCCAGTCCCAGCCCAGGCAGTGAATAGTTTCCATTTGATGTTCATCCTTGCTGATTTAATTCAATAAGGCGACCAGCAAATACAGCTAATGTTCCAATAATGCAGACTAGCATAAATATTACGAGGAGAAGATGATCGAGCACCATTGCAACAAACTTCCACTCATCAGCCGCCTGAAGAAGAAAGAAAGGAGACAGTAAGATTTCTGTAGAGCTGCATTTGTAACGGATATGATTGGGCCAGAGCACATTTCCACCCTGTAACTCTGCCCTAAGGACCAACACATCCCGTCCCTAATCTCCCTCTCCCTTTGCCTTAGGTGCACCACAAGTGGAAGAAGCTGCTGGAATCCATCTAGAGAACACTGCTAATCAGGAGTGCTTTGAGGTGACTTGTAAGCAAAGGCAATGCCGTGACAGCCTTCAGAAGCCACGGCCTTTGGTTTATTTTGGGAATGCGACTTCTGAAATCCTCTGAAAGTGATATCAGTAAAGTCTAGATGATACAAACAGCTGGCTCCACTTCCGATGGGAGCACTTGCCAGTAACCGAAGACCCTCCTTGTATGCGCAGAAAGAAGCAGAGCCCAGAGGCACTGAAACCATGCCAGCCCTGCTGAAGGTAGCACTTGATCTGCAGAGGAGCCACTGGGAACATGAGACTCCAACCGGAGCCATTTACATGCTGCTGGAACGTGGCCACAGGAACAAACACTGTGGTGTAAATTCTGCCTGGGTGAAGGAGAGGCCAGATTATTGTCCCACAGAGGTCCCTCCCCACCTGCAGGCTGTCACCACTGGGCATCCGCTGCTAAACAGCAATAAGAAAGGTGAAGAACTGATCCTGAATTATCCATTTAAAAGCTGTGCGAGCTGCAAAAATTGAAATGAAAGAGGGGGTTAATTGCACTGAATGTGCTCGGAGGAGGCAAAGCTAGGCTTTCCTGTGGAAAACTGCCATATGTGACTCTGCACGCATTTATCCTTTCTTGACTTGTAATGTGGAAAAAGTCAGTAATCACAGCAGCTCATGATGTGTCTCACTTGCAGGGACTGCTTGTAGCATACATGGATTGACACAAATCCTTATCAAAACTGGAATTATTATCTGCAAGTCACACTTCAGGCTTCTCAAATAAAACTACATCTGAATTCTGCAGCTGCGCTACCTTCTGGCTTTTCAAAAGCAAGGAAGGCCATTTATCCCTGTGGGAAGATGCCCAAGTAGGGGACAGGAGGAATGTGTTATGGAATTGCTTACAGTTCTGGAAACTGCTTTGCTACTCATGCGCCATCTCTGTGGCTTCACACACCCTGTTAAGAAAACCACTTTTCTCTCTTCTCGTTTTCAAACTGAGATTCATTTACCACCTGTGACAATTATCTGTTACTTCTTAATGACCACACCACAGGCAGGAGACTGTCCCCTGCTAAAGCCAAAACAAGATTTGGAGTGTTTTTGTGAGGCCTGGGTAATTGAAGGAAAAAAAAAAAGATGTAGCAGTATGAAAGCAAGAAATGAATCATGCACAAAGAATGCCTTACATTACTGGATTCTTGGTCTGACTTCATCGTTTCCGCAATGTATTTGATTCCCTCTATAGCATTTTTCACATCTGGATTTTTGGTAAGTGGGGAGTAGAAGTTGACAGGCACAGGACCTTGCTTCCCGGAAATTTCAGAAATATCAATATCTTCTGCAAAAATTTTCTTGTCTAGTTTATCCCTGGATGGTCGTTTCATTGTAGAGAAAAACATGATGTTTGGGATTGTGTCAATAAAGATCTGGAAAAAAAAAAAGCAGAAGAAGAAGATTCCTGTTTGGAGGGGCTGCTGTGCAGATGCAGCTCTGCAATAAACAGAGGGGAGCTACGCCAGTAGCAGATAACTTCCTCTCCTGGACTCACTAGAAATTCCACTTTGGAGTATGTCATGCCACATGCCACATTTACACCATGCTTCTTGTCTGCCTCATGTCCTGGGTCAGGCAGGGTCAACCCATGGCCTGCCATGTGCTCTCCAAAAGCAGCTTTGCCTATCTGTGTATCCTATGTATACAAATGAGGGCTGTACCACCACTGCTCAGGTTCACACTGCTGCCAGCTAACTGATCCTATCCAGCTTGGGACACACACTCTTGGGGCCTGGTTTGGGGAATGCACTTTGAGTGGTGTCTCTTGGCTACTTTTGCTTGACTTTGCTATTACAATGCAATTTGCATGACCTGAAGGGCCTGTCTCCTGGCAGGCAGAAGTGTCCTAGAGTCACAGAGATTATTAGACCAGTAAGATCACTTTAGCCCAACTGACCTACTTTTCTCTCCCTATACCATCAGCTGCCCCTGTTTTGCCACATCTATTCCCTGCAGGGCTCTATCCAGTGGGCAGTTTTGTCACGTAAAGGAGCTGTGGATGTCCCAATCCCTGTGTTTTCTGTGTTGGATGATGCCCTGGACAGCCTGATCTGGTGAGTGGCAGCCCTGCCCATGGCAGGGGATTGGAGCTCAATGATACTTAAAGTCCCATACAACCTAAGCAATTCTATGATAGAATTCTATGATTCCTCAATTCTTGCTGACTTTTAGGAGAAAATCTGCCAACAAAACACACGCTACTCTGTGGAAAAGAGGAAACACAAAGCCCTGGTGCTCACCTTCCTGACCCAGTGTGGCATGGTGTGAGTGCTAGGAGAGCGGTGGTGGGTGTTGATGACGATGACAGTGATAATGATGGAAGCGATGACGAACACCATGGTAAACAACATGTATTTGCCTATCAGAGGCACTGCACTGGAGGTAGAAGGAATCAGCTCCACGATGACCAGCAGGAACACAGTCAGTGACAGCAAGACAGAGATGCTGAGGGTCATTTTCTCACCTGCAATGCAAAAAGAAGACAATTCCACTGGGTATGTTGATATCACTCAGTGCTTAGTCAGTTTGAGAAGCTTGCATGTGGACAATAGCTATTCACACACATATGTTTTCATGAATCCAGAGTGCTCCTATTTTACTAGCTCACAAAACAGTACTGAATCTGGCCAGACCTGAGCACCTCACACACCACCAACACCTGCACTGGGGTAGAAATCACCAGGTATGACTGGACTAACATACAGGTGGTGTGTGTGGAAAGCTTCTTTGCCAGGAGCACCCTGTGGATTGTGGGATTTGATTGATGAGGTGCATGCACCTGGTTAATGACTCCGTAGCCTCTTGGGGCTGGCTGCCTCAGCACAACGTGAGCTGACAAAATGTGCATCTGGCGCCAGGGATCAGCTTTCAGTAGGTAGGGCACCGTAACTGAACCACAAGGCAGAGTTTTTTTTTCCTATCTGCTTCAACTTCATGTAAAGTTCTCCACCAAAAAGCTGTGAATCAGAGGTTGTCCACAGAAGAGGTTCAATGCAATTAAGCAGGGCGAAAAGCTGATGCCAATGTAAAATGAATAAAGCATGGGAAATGGTTGTTGCAGGGAGCACAAGCTTTCTGCAACAGAGCTGCTCATCAGAGATGAAGCAGGCCAGAATTACTCCGTCTCAATGAGCCCGCAAGTGTGCGCTAACCACAAGGTCTCTGCTCCAACACAGTGTGCTCAGGTACTGATTGACATACAGACATTTTGGCCTGATGGACAAAGTCAGAACATCAGCTAGCCAAATCTTTGCTTTGCAGAAGTCAGCTGGATAGTTAACCGATGTTTTCCACGGGAAATCCACCCAATTTGTCTACATGAATAGTTTCAGTTTAATTTGCAGAATGTTTAGAGCTGTTGTTTTGAGCTGAAGCACCAGTTTAGCACATGCAGACCTTCAAGTTGGCCGCTAACTTCAAGCACTCTGAATTTCTCCAGAACTTGTTAGAAGAGCAGTTTCTATGGCAGTAGAATTACTAACCTCACTTACCTGAATCTGTGGGTAGATAAAAAACAAACCCGGTCAAAAAGGAGAAGAGCAGGCAGGGAATGATGACGTTGACGATGAAGTAGAGCGGCAGGCGCTGCATGAGGAAGTGGTACGTGATGTCCAGGTAGGGAGTGTCAGGGCAGCAGGCGTAGTAAACCCAGTGCTTCCAGCCACGGTAGTCCTTCATCACCCACTCACCACTCTCCATGAAGTTACTCAGATCAGGGCGATCGCTCTCCTGGCAGCAAATAAACCCACAACACCACAGACCGACACATTATTCATACTAGACATTCTGAACAAACGCACATGCTGTGGTCTCTCAGGAACAGAATTTCCAATCACTCAGGTGCCTTGTGCATTTTTGTGACTCGAACATCCATTCTTATGTGATTTTGCCTTACAACATCATCCTTTGAGCCGTGTTCAAGTAAATATTTTACAGAAGGAGTTAGGGATAGTCTGCTAATGGGAAAGACCACTTAAATATTTACAGATAAGAGACATACCTGAGGAGACAGAAAGTAAGAAAAGTCATGAGCAGAGAAAAATCACCCCCACACAATAAGGAAACAAAAGCAGAATAGGCACCACCAGAAACACTGGCATGTAAAGAAGATAGGCAGGCAAAAGGTTTGGGGAAGAAGGAGCATGGGAAGTAAGTGTATGCAGAATTTCACAAGTCAAAATGGGCAATTTTGTACGACACTTACAAATGGAGCTTTTACATTTTACTGGTAGTATCTTGTTTTTCAGTCAAACCAAGATTATATTCCCTTTTAAACCAGAGAAGTCCCTAAAAACATACCCAAGTCTCTGCTGCTTTTCCCAATTACCAAACCATTGCTTACCGGGTTGATAACCACCATTGTACCATCGTATGTCCACGTTCCCAGCTTCATGCTACAGTTCTGCTGATCGAATGGGAAGTATGTGACTATAATTTCACAGTAACTTTTAAAGATGGCAGGAGGCGTCCAGGTGATCTTTCCTGTGTGTTCCAGAAGGACTTTGGTGTATTTAACAATGGCAAAATCACCATCCGCACTGCGGAAGGAAGAAGAATGGTTGCAGCTGTCTGGTGGCCTGAGGGCAGCCAGGCTGAGCAGGCAAAGCAGCCGCTGCCCAGGCTCTGGTCCCACAGCTCCCTGCTGCTTACTTGTTGTAAAGGACAAGATCCGGGCGCCAGATGTCATCTGATGGGATGCGGATTTGTTTCACGCCACCATAGTCATCTGGGTTCCACTTCAGGTTGATGTCTGTCCATTGCTGCAAAGGGAGGATTGCAGCTGCAGAGAACTTCTTCCAGTGCTACTTGACACTTCCTAGGGACACTTGCCTCCTTGCTTTGGGCAGGAAAGTATCAACACATCCTATTTGGCCTCCAGCTCGTTTTTGTTCTCACACTAAATTAAATATCAATTTAAGACACTCAATCCAATTGGTCCAGGGTGCCCCAAAAGTAGCTCACACCTGGCTGTCCCTATTTATTTGAGTGGGAAGGAATGGGTAGCAATATTTAGGGTTACCTGCTTCAGGCGTACGTTGGTTGTTACAATCTGATTTACTTCATCCTTGAAAGGAAAAAAACAAAGAGAAAGGAAACACAAGAAGCAAGCATTGGGATTAAAGGAGGAGAGCGACGCCATTTGGTGATAGCACGCGAAGCGGTGGCTCTGCCTGCCTACTGCCTACCACATTGATGAGCTGAATGAGCTGCAGCCCGACAGTGACGACGACGGCGTCGCGGTGATTCTCCACAGGGCGCACCACCTTGTTGTAGTCCCGGAACAGGTCGTCGACCAGGCGCGTCTCGTGCTCATAGCACAGGGCCGGCCCGGCTGCGTGCAACAAAATGGCATCAGTGGGAGGGGTGGGACGCACTACGGGGCTGTGTCACAGGGACATGCTGCCCATAGGCAGACCTACGGCCAGCCAGATCCCGCTCTCTGCAAAGCCCCCTTGTAATTCATGCTTCCCTCCCCATGCTGTGAGAGCAGCGTGGCGGCCAGGCCAGGTTTTGTGCTATGCTTCATTAGCCCAACCAAAGCCCCTCGCCCTGCTGCCCTCTGATGGATGGGCAGGAGTTCAGTTCACTTCTGGGATTTAGTGAAAAGGGTCTAGCATCACAAATTCATTATTCTTCTAAAGAACAATTTACAGAGAATCATCCTGGTACAACACAACTAGCTGCAAAACAATTGTGCGTCCTTGTCAACAGTGCCACAGCTGATGAAATTTTGCATGTCAAGCCACATTTGCTAGAGCCTCTCTCACGTCTTGAAATAAATTTTGAACAAGTGTAAACGGCAGCATGGCATAAAGATGGAAGACAAAGATGAAAACAAACTCCTCACCGCAAAGTATCTGGTGGCTGAAATTAGGAATCACACCTTCATACTAACACCCATGCAAAGCCCTAGTCCCACACCCGCGGGGAGGACCCAGCCAGAGGTGGTTGTCAAAATGTGCCGCTTACCTGCAGAGAAGATCAGGAGCAGCACACGGCAGAGCTCCATCACCTGAGCCCGCTCCTCCCAGCACCGCCGTGCCGGGGCACGCACAGCGCCTTTAAGGTCAGCCTGGGGGGGCGGGGAGCACGACTGCCCACAGATTGCCTTACACCACCTGTTCCAGCCATGACAGCTGAGGGCCGCCGCATCGGCTGTGGAATGAAAGTACAATGCATTGCACCGCTCAGATGGCTCCTAATGGTCACCAAAAGCCATTTTTTTCTGAGCGGCACTGTGAGTTGCGGCTAAAAAAAACCCCACACAACAGACATCCCTAGCTGGGAACAAGGCTACACATCACTCTTTGACCAGAGCAGCTTGCACAGTTTGGGATCTCCTTTTTCCCAGGGCAAACGGATCAGCTGCTGTTCCTGCTGCACCCTGACCACATACCGGCTGTGTGCGGGCATTAGGATGCTGTTCTCTCTGCTCCATGGGTGGAATTCTGGAGCAGTGAGTAAATACATTCAAGAGATATCCATCACCTAGAATCTCCTGGGGTGCTTATGAGGCACAGGGTAGAGCCCCTGCCTTGAGAGCTGCAAGCTAACTTAAATAACTGCAGTGAAAGGGAGAACCTTCCCATAGATGCCTCTGGACTTACTGAGCTGTGCAAAGGCAAAGGGTAGGGAAATGAGACTGTCTTCCATGGCAGGGCAGGTGCGCAAATCCATGATGTCCTGAGTGCTGCTCATAGTTCTGGTCAAAGGGTGGTATGGAAAAGACACAGGAGAAAACAACGAAGACCATGCGAGGTGCGAGTACAGCCCGTAAGCCTAGAGGAGAAGTCAGAGATGGCATCTGCAAAATGGCATCTGTAAAATAGACTGGAGAAGGGCAGAAGGCAGTTGGGTGAATGAGTCTTATTCTGTTACATACAGCACGGAGCTCTGCCAAAAAACCCCATGGCCACGAGCCACAGGGGCTGCAATCATGTCCTGGGGAGCACTGCACAGCCCATCCTTCTGTACTTCCCTCATACCTTCTCCGGAGACAGGCTGCTGCCTGGCTGCCTGTCCATATCCACCACACACGGTGACCTGAGCATCCCTTTCCAGAAAGCATTCCCACATAAAGCTTTCCCAGCTTTGCCTCTGGGTGACACCAGCTGTATTCGTATTTCTCAGGGCTGTCCTCTGTGCTGCCTGCCAGCTGCTCCGTGATGGATGTCTTAATTTTATTTTTTATGTGTATTTTGTACTTAAATCCTTCCCCCTCTCACTCTCCCTCCCACTAACCAACACCCAGCCTCCATGCTTACATTTTACCCTCACATCAAACCTCCCCGTGGCTGCAGCCTTGCGTTCCACCGGCGGCTCCCATTGTCCCTGATCCCATTGCGGAGGGTGATGTGCAGCTGCTGCAGGCATGGCAGCACCGCCAGCAATGCGCTGGCCCACGGGCACCCTGCCATAGGCCTGCAGGCTGCATGTGGGGCTGAGGTTAATCCGAAGAATACCGTTTGCCTTCTGTAACTCCATCAGCACCAGTGGCCTGGCTTCTGGTATCACCTTACCCGCATCCCACATCATACAGCAGTTCTCCCAAGTGGGACTGCAGGCAGCACTTACCCCGAAGGACATCTCCAGGTGTTCACACAGGTTTGAATACACTATTTTAAAAAAAGGTTTGGGTCTCTGCTGGAGTAACTGCAGAGCAGACTGTTACTTCCAGCTCTACACAAAGCAAGCGGCTTGCTCAGCTCCTGTGAGGGGCATCATGTTTTGGCCATGCGCTGGACTTCAGAGCTTTCCTTCAGATGTTTTGGGGAAGCCCCACCACACAGCTGGGAGTAAGGGGAGCTGGTGGTGTGGGCAGTGTGTTTCATTGGTTGCCTTCACCTACTCAGTCCAGAAGGAATAGTTATATTCCCTCAGCTCTGTTAGGACACAAGATCTCCGGAGTGCTGGCCCATGAGGAGACCGCTGGCGTGCCCCACAGAGACTCCCCATGCAGCTAGGATAAGATCTGCCACTTGCAAATGCCTCCAAGACCCCATGGGAGCCCCGCAGCACCTACCATGGCAGCGAGTCTTTCATGGCCAGCATTAACTGAGCAAACACACAGAGGCGAGTTTATTTTTCTTCTAGTTTTGAAACTACAGAGTGGCAGAGCACACACAGCAGCTCTCTGCAAAGCATCCATCTCACCTCAGGAAGCACTGCTGACTGCTGAGAGGCCCTGGTGAGCTCTGCTCGGTCCCGCAGCCCCGCTGCCCTGTCAGTGTGCCCCAGCAGCTGCTGACTGCATGCCAGAATGTGTACTTCTATCACTCGCCTTGCAAGCTCTGCCAGTGCTTGTACCGTGTTTTCTTGGTAATTAATAGAAAATGCTGACTTCCTGCAGTCCTTGTAATGCACCTCTCACCTGCCACACTCTAGGTTGATTTTGCCCCCTTGAAGGCTGGAAGCTCTCTGACACGTTTGTTTGCTTCATTGGCCAACAGCGAGCTTACAAGTTGTAACCGAGGAAGCAGAAAAACCAACACCGTGCCCTCAACTGAAGAAACATTCTCAAGGCCACAACTAAAGCATTAAAATAACAACAGCAAGGTGCTGGAATACAGCTGCAACCAGCACAGCTCTGTGGCCCAGTGGCCCGTCCAGGTGGAACTGAGTGCTGGGCTGCACAGGCTGTGATGTGGCACTTAGGAACATGGTTAGTGGACATGGTGGGGTGTGCCGGTGGTTGGACTAGATGATCTCAGTGGTCTTTTCAAACCTTCGTGATTATGTGATTCTATAAACAACGCGGGAGCAAATGCAGCACAGGAGAAACTAGAATTGAAATAAAGAGCTCCAGCTGAACCAGTCCAAACAACAGCTATTTCTCAAATTAGCCTCTTTATGAAGCTCATCTCCTTGGCAGACCACAGCCACATCTATGCAGAGGTGTCACAGAGCATTGTGTTTTGAAGGCCACAGCCTGTGTTCTCACCCACCCACACAAAGCCTGGGCAATGCCTGCCAGCACCTAGAGAGCCCACCAGCCCACGCTGCCTTCACTGAGACAGGGGAGCAGCCCTCAGGGCCGCCTGCTGTCCTTCCAGCAAACCGCAGCAGGTCGCGCTCAGCCGGGCCCAGGCTGGCTTTTAAAGTTGCCCAGGACTGAAGGAGACTCAGGTGCAGGTGTCACAGCAGAACAGCTTTGTTCTTAATTAACACTATTAGTAAACCAACGTGACAGCTTAGGAGTAAGGCCAGATCCACTGCCAGCACTGCAGATGGAATGAAGGACTGTGGGGGGGATTCCCTCCCACCAGAAGGAGTGCATGAGGCCCCAGCACCCTGCGGGCCCACGGCTGCTTCCCACGGCTGTGCTAAGGCCTGGGTTCAGCAAGAATCCTTCCAGCAGGCCTTGCGGTACGCCACCAAATGAATATTCATCCAAAAAATGCATCATGTTAATAGTTGGGCAATTCTGTTTGCATTACTGACACAGCAGTAAAGCATGGAAAAAGAGGCAAAAGCTCTACATTCAAATTGTAAAATTCATAGCAAGGAAAAAAAAAAAGAAATCACAGACAACACAGTGCTTGGAAATGAATCCTGGTTGGCTGCCAAGCTTTTTTTTTTTTTCCAAGCAATACCTAATTGCCTCAGGAAATACATTAATCAAAGGGTCCCAGAAGCCCAAGGATCATTTTCCATAATCCATCGAGGCGGAGCAATACAGACCTGGGCCAATACAAGGAGCTGCGTGCATCCTTGAGATGCAACACTTACAGGAGGAATAGGAAAGGATACCGACCAAAAGCTCTTAAACTCCTTGAGCAGCTTACTGACATCACACCTGGGAGAGCTCTGATAAGAACTATCGACACTGACCACAGAGCCAGCAATAGGAATTAGGGCAGCCCATGGATCCTGCTGTCAAACTGAAGCACAGAAGGTGGCACAAGGAGCGCTGTGCAGGGAGCAGACCAGGCCAGCACAAGGATACTGTCAACACCACGGCTCTGCAGCACTCCCAGCCCCAGCTAGAGCAGCCAGGAGCCTGATGTCCCTGCAGGAGGTGCTGCCAGCACATCCCTGCCTGGCTGCCCACGTCCCCTTGCTTGTATTTCTTGGCCATTCACCGCTGCTCTCAGCATGGGGCAGAATATGAGCAGCTCTTTCCTCACACGGCTTGCTCAGCAATCATTTTTACCCACAAAGTGTTTCCTAAACCTCCATTCTCATACATTACATAAGCTTTCCAGGTCTGATCTGCAGTTGCTAAGCAGTAATTCTGCATGACTAAAAAAGCAATCCACAATTGCTAGGTTCACTTAAGGTTTTTTTTTCCCCTTGTTAGAATGTAATTGTAGCTATATTACAAACACCACAGAATGCCCATCACAGAGAAAACCAGGCTGAGAACAGACCGAGTACACCAGAGCTGCTTTCTAGGAGCCTTTACTTCTCCCTTAACCATTGCAGGAGGCAGAAGCTTGGTACAGCACAAACCCGTATGCAGTATGTTTTCCATTCTACCAGGTAATGTAGCAAAGCCAAGCTTCTATCTCTATGCCACAGGCACGAACAAACTCTGTGCGGACAGATCTTTAATCAACAGAAGATTTTTCACCAGGGCTCCCAGCCACATCCCACGCTCTGTCCTAAGTACATGCTTTCCCAACAATTCTAGTATTTAATTTTTTTAAGACAGTAATTCCCTGCCTCAATCACTTCATAAGAATTAACTTTATCTTGCTTCACCTTCTCTGAAAGATTTGCTTTCCCCCAGACACCACCCAGGTCCCCTGACCACCGCTTCCCCTTCGCCATCAGAAGGCCCAGGATGGTCTCCCTCTGCTCACTGCTGCTCCCAGCTGCGCTCTCTGCCTCACTCAGTGCCACTGGGGCAGCTCCAACATGGCCACACAGGCATTAGCTGTAGGCACATTCTGCAGCAGCAGAAACCCCTAGCTCAACTCATCAGCTACAGAGAACGCTGCAGAAGCCTCTGTCAAACCTCTTCACCAGCCCTCCCTATGCTTATGTATCTGTGCGCACACCAGCTTCATCTTCTTCTTTCCAGGAGAGCTGCTTCCTACCCTCCCCTCCCTTTCTGCCTGGGCACAGGAGAGAAGTATGTGATGCAGGGAGGCAGCTGGCTGCTCACAGAAGAGAGCAGCTGGTTGCAATTCTAAGATGTTCCTTCCTCCTCCTCCTAGCTGCCTGAGCAGAGAGCAGGGTGAAGTCCCAAGTAGCCTCACCTGGCTGCTCTCCTTCTGAGCAGGTAGCAGAGAAGGTGCCCAAGCAAAGCACCCTAGCTTTAGCATCTCATTATGCCTTTCTTCCCCATGGGTCTCTGTCTATGTACCCCAAAGACTGATCCCTTCTTCCTACTGCCCTTTTACTGCCAGCCCTTCAAGCTGGGACTTTTGCCATTTTCCTGGAAGCTGCCATTTCACAACACTTCCAACGTGAAGCACGTGTTCTGGGATATATTTGCATTCAACCTTCAGCGGTGTATACATCTATTCAGGGCACCTACAACTGTAGAGTGGCAAAAACCACAATGCTGATTTGTGTACAGGCCATTACAGCAGCGTATGTAATCTGTAAATAGGAGATGACTTGATGGCACTTGGTTTATTTAAGAACTTTAAAGTGTCCTAGCCAATGCAGACAGAAATTTTCAAATAAAATATGAAGAGAAACTCATGGGAACCTTAGCAAAGCGCCAGGCTCCAAAGCGTTTAGAACAGTGGTCTCATCAAAAATAGCAATGCTCTGTCCTGCTGCTTGAATTCAGAGGCTGTTTGGAGGAATAGTTGATAAAAATGAAACGAACGGTATTTCTGAAACACGCTCACAAAGTACAAAGAAATAACTTGATATTAGAGTTCTAAAGGCAAAATTTAATAAATTAATATATGCATGCCAGATAAAAATACAAAATTACAATTGAAATAGCAATAATAATAAAGGAACACTGCTCAGCATTGCAGATTTCACTGCAACCACCATAAACATCATGGAAGATTACTTAAAAAAGTACGCATTTTGTTTCTGTTAAAAACAAATTACTGTATGATGAAAAAAACCTGAAAGAAACCCACGAAGAAATCAGCCAAAACAGTGGCAGAGAACGATATGAAATGTCAATAAACCGCCAGAGGCTCCATTTCACATAAGTCGGCCTTCTTTTTAGTATCAGAAACCAATTACATAGAACATAAAAGCAAATTCACAACAGGTTTACACTGAGAAACATGCTGAATTACAACCACAAACTATCCAGAACAAAGATGCCGCACCAGGTCCGCTGTTTTCTTCATGGAATGATTCTCACCAGAGCAGGGAGAATAGGGAGCAGATCATGCAATAGCTGTAGGCGTCTCGTTTTTTATTTTCACATGATAAACACCCAGGATTACTAGTACTGGAAAGTATGTGTTAACCTTTTTCAACATCAGCTGAATGGCACTACAGAAATGACAAAGAGTTCCTTCATTTTTATCCTGAATACATCGAAAGCTCTAGCAAATATGGAATTCAGCGACAAGAGCCATTAAATTACTTTAAAATATTCCTTCATCCATAGAACACTGTTGCTTCCTTTTTTTTTTTTTTTAATTACAAAACCCCCAAAATATTCAAAATAAAATGTCTTCATTTTTTATAAGCATCTCCACCACAAGTCTCTGATAACGGATGTCATTCAGTGCAGCCATCGCATCCAGTTCTGGCGCTCTCATAAGAGTTGGTCCAAACACGATACCCAGGTTCTCTGCACTCATGAGATTTTCCTTTTCATGAAGCGTTACTCTGTAAGAAAGGACAGAGTTTGTCACTCACTGTGAGATGCTTCCTCTGCAAATAATGACCACACAGCCTTAAAAAGCATCGGGAAGGAGAAACTGGGAACAGCTTTTTGGATCTGATGCGTCAAGTGCAAGTTTAAAAATGAGTCACCTTTCTACTTTATCATTCATCTATACCACAAATACAACGTGCAATGTCAACTTGCTAACTGGAGCAGTAACTGCAACTTCTAAGCGAGCTAAGGAAAAATCATCTTCATGTGTCACGAGCAGTCAGGTGGGGTCTTTTTTTTTGTTCATGCCTCCGTTCTAAAACTTCCACTTGAAATGTCACTGGAATAAATGAATAAATGGGCAAGTCAGGCAGAAGCCCTGTAGCTGAATTCTGCCTGAGGTCCTCTGCAGTTTCAATGTATTTCTATTCGTGCAAGAACTACAAAATAAAAGAGCTTAAAAATCAAGTTGCTTTTTTTTTTTTTCCTAAAGAAAGGGAATAATTCTTATACATTGATGAAAGTTTGTGTTATTAGAGAAACCGAAATGGATACCCTAACACACCACATTGATTTTTTCCCTCTACTTTCCGGAAAGAAATAGGGCCTGTGCTGTTGTACTTGATCTCCAATTGTCAGTCATTCTTGAGCAATATTTAAGCTTCCACCTGAGGGTCATGGAGGAACCTCACACCCATGTTCCTAGTTTTGAGAAAGTGGCACCTGCCATGAGGGGATCCACGCTGGCAAACCTCAGCAGGCCAAGTGACCATGTGCCTAATGGGTGTCAGCTCAAGCCCAGTATGTACTCCCTTTTTAGCGTGTCAGAAATGATCACAGCAAAAGACTCCAATCCATAAGCACTAAAGTGTATTAGTTTTTGCCCCAGCAGTAGCTTACTACTTCCAGAGATATTAAAGGCTTTTTTTAGAACTATTTTTTAAACTTCTTAAAAAAAAGTTTATTTAAAAATAAATATTCACTGAAACTCAAAAAATAGCACAGATTTGGCAGGCAGGTGACTTTCCTGCTTCAGAGCAGCGGCCTTTTTTTGAATTTCATCCTTCAAATACTTTGTGACTACTTTAAGTGGGGGTAAAAACCAGTGCTAGACTGCGCAGCAGGGAATATTCTTCACCACAGCCAGCCTCCAGGGGCAACTTCAAATTTACAGAATTTGGCATGCCTTGCCCACTTTCCTAGAGCTCCTGACGTGGACTCTGCTTTGTAGACAGTCCGCTTACCTCTTCAAATGTGCCATGAGATACCTCAGTGTTTCACAGTGTGCAGGTGGCAGCAGTTTCAGCGCCTCGTGGAGAATTTCCAGCTGTTCATCTGGATCGGTGGTTTCTGAAACACAGATGTTCACGGTCACCACACGCACAGCCAGAACTCACACACAGCAGGACAGGAATGGCGGCCTGCAGGAGAGCAGGACCTCACGGCTCTCCTGGCCTATTCATTTACAGGACCTATCCAACCTTCATCATGGAAGATTTGCTCATCCGAAGTTCAGAGCACAGTCAAGATGTGATTGTTTTGGACAAAGAAAGCTCCCCCCAAGTTGCGCTCCACTAAAGGATTCCATGCAGCTTACTAAAAAGAATTCCCCTTGCAGACCTTGCTGACTGGACTAGTTTTTTCACAAATAATCCACAGGTGCAGCCCTGGAACAGCAGAAGCTACTGGGAACCTTGCCATCAGCTTCTCTGGCTGTCTCCATTCTGCTTGGAAAGAGCCTTCTCCAGGGCGGTGGCAAGCCCAGCATCCGGCCCTTCCCTTCTTCCCACAGCTCTCTCACACCTCTCCAGGTGGGCCTGCTAAATGCCAGAGATGGCTCATGCAGCTGGGATGCTTGGCAGAGATGCTCCAGCTGGGCTTGTTGCCCTGCTTGCAGACTCATCACCTGTGAGACTAGCCTTGATGGTGGCCTTACGGTGAGCGCTTATCAGCCTGTAGAAACAAATGGCTTCTTATTTTTAAGCATTTTCATAAATCACTTTCTTTCTAGCAAGACAAAAACAAAGACTTCAAATATCCCTGTCAAGTACTAGGAACTCACGCAGCACATGCAAAGCGATGGAATCCATGATGTGTGAGGGAAAAACTGGTAAAAAAAGGGGAAGACAAATGTGCCCACAATCATGTAACACCACACAACTGTGCTGGAATGTGCAGCACACATTTACTCCCGCAATACTTCCTAAATAGGGCATGCAGAGAAAGTGTCACGGGGACAGCCATTAAACCAGCAGGCAAGTCATGCACAGAAAGGAGAAGAAAAGGAGAAAAATGCATTATACATACTTGCGGACTCTATAAACTTTGGGTAGGCATCATATGTGATGAGTGGAATTGGCAAATCCCTGAAGTACAGTTTAAGTGCACCAGTGATAATATTGATATCTTCATACATATTCACAGAAATATCAGCCTTCTCCCCATCTGCATGGAGAAGGCAAAGACATTAAACCTTGGAAATATAAACAGATGTAAAACAACATTCAAAAAAGAAAACAGTATCCTGCTTAAGTAAACATCATTAAACTGGACAAAACTACAGCCTTTGGATTTATAAGCAAAACCTTGTTACTGGGCTGTGAAGTTCACCATTTCACGGAGGCTTTTTTACACAGAAACTTATCATTTCTTCACTTAAAATGATTAAAAAAAAAAGCCACCTCGAGCACTATGCTGTAGAAACGTGTGGAAGTTGAGTTATTCCTGTAACACTGCATTGCCAAACAACACGTTTGTCAGCACTGCATGAGAAAGTAGGGAAAGTCTGAGAAAAAAAAAAAAAGCAAATGAAGCCATCTTTATCTGCAGTCTCCCTGTTTCATATGAAAAACATGTGTTCACCATTTAGCTACAGCACACTACCTACTCCTGACCGCAGCGGACATGGATCCAACACTTGGCTTCTGCAGCACATCCACACCCTGCTAAGGCTGCAGAGGAGGCGGATGCTCTGTGAATAGGTCCAGCTCTCCACTGAAGCAAGAAGGAGAGTTTACAGAATGGATTTTGGCCTTCCTTTCTACTGGGATAGAGGGACTGCAGCTGGAAAGCCTTTAATTGTCCTACTGCCTTCTGTCAGAGAGAAGAGTTTGTCCTCACTGAGTTCCTTTAGAGTGTAATAATTCAAACTTTGTTTGCATGATTGTATTTATCTTATTATTTTGGAGCTTTCATCCAGAAAGATGCATTTAAATTGCACAGCCCTCTTAAGGCACTTCATCACGTGCCTCATCCTTCCCCCACCCTGCTGAGTGCGGTTTTACTTGCAAACCAAGACACTTTAGAAAGCTTTACCATTTCTGACATAGGTGGTCACTGAAAGACAGATACTGATGGAAGGAGAAGAGCAGATTCAGTAATACAGACTGAGAGAATCTGATATGCTTTTCTGACGGAGCAGATCCCCCCCCTGCCCTTCTGTCAGCACAGCCCCCCACTCCCTCTGACTGCTGGCACAGCAGAGCATGAGGCAGGAGAGGGCTGCACAGAAAGGCTGTGTCTATTTAATAAGGCAGCGCAAGGGAAGAACATACCTCTGTCAAATGCCATTTTGACGTCTTCAATAAGATCACTAAATCCTGAAACTCTGTATAGTCCTTCAGAATTAAGACCTGCAGGGAACATTTCAACAAGATTAAAATCAGTATGAGTTTTACAGTTTCCTTCCATCCAGTCCTTTCTTTGCCAGGTTCTTCATTTAAGGGAAGAAAAGCAGACCAGTTAATGGCCTGATCAGGTTTTTCTTTCAGAATGAAATCTTAGCCTGCCCTTTTAACTCTGATCCTTGCATTAGCTACTTCCTTATATCAGCACTAAATTATGTTTATGCAAACGGTTTCAGAGCTGAAGAAACATATTAAACCAATTACAGCAGATTTAAAAATAACTTAGATTAGCATATGAGATGTTCCGTCATCATTTCAGAGTGAAAATAAATATTCTAATTCTAGAAAAGGATATCTGTGGACTATGGGAACTAGCAAGAAGAAACACGTCCTCACTAACTGGCTTTGATTCTGGTACATTCACTTGATTTTTTAATAAAAATATTACTGGAAAGACACATGCCAATATGTAACAATCAAGTAGTAATTGTCCATTAAGCAGATCTGAGCAAAATCTATAAAATAATAAACGCGTACGAGCCATGAAACAATGCGAAGTATAACATTAATAGTGTAGGGTAAGTGGCAGTCATAAAACGTCTTGCGCAAATCTGTTTTGAGCAATCATACGCTCAGCAGAAACCCAGATGACCCAGATCAATCTAAACGGATTATCAGTAAAGCAACAAGAGCCCATTAACTACGCCTTACCTCGGGATTCAATCTCCCTAATGCACATGTCTACCACCATGGGTCTTTTCGTGAAGTGCGCTTTGACTAGAGTGGTAAGGTCACAGCTGTACACTTTTTTGACGTGCTTCAGGTCTGGCTTGCAGTCATTTGGGACCATCTTGGAACACTGCTTGTGCACATTTAAACCACAATCTGAGGGAAAAATCAAGGGACAATTAGGCTGATATTTGGTGAAGATGGATCCTGAGGCCAGGGCTGCCAAGCATGCGAGGATCCTGACCTGATCCTGCAGCTTCTGCAGAGCCACAGGCTGGGTGTACAACTGTGCTGGCAGTCACCAGAATAGTTTCATTCACTTAAAAAGTGACTTTGGGAGGATATTCCATTTACTTACTTATTCATTTGTTCATTCATTCCTTTATTTCTATTTTTAAGCATAAACAAACTGCTCTACAGCAAAGGGAAGATGAGACTTAGCCTAAGTGAAGCTCAGTTGAAATCAGATTATGGAAAAATGTTTGTTCTGTTCAAAACCACGCAGAACATACTAACCGGGGTTTGGGAAAAAACCACAATCATACAGGAAACCAACACTGATTATATAGCATAGCTCCTTTTCAGCTAAGCACAGGCCACTACCTCTGCCATCTGCTGGGTGCCCAGCCAGCAGCCAGCACCCTGAGTTCACTGCGAGTTCTTCAGTTCCGCAATGGAGACTTGCAGGCATTTGGGAGGGAGGAGCAGCCAGCAAGAAGCGTGGCACGGTGCAGTCAGGGCCACATGCGAGCTGCAGCCAGCATTCAGCGAGCCCCCAGCCCTGCCCACACCTCCGTGCGGCTCTGCTGCCGGGCCCAGCTCCCTGTGCTTCCACAGCAGTGGAATGAAGGGACGTGGAAACATGAAGCATCAACAGCTTTCTGCAGAGACTCCCCTTAGATTCTGCCAGCAGTTTATTCACATTACTGTGAAGAACCTCGGAGCACATCAGCCAGTGTGGTGAGGGCGGCTCTGCCGGGCCTTTAAATACCACCAACACTCCATTTCAACAGAGATCTGACAAATCAGGTCTCTCAGGGCTATAAATAGGGAGCCCGAACTCTTTGGAAACGTGTGATCCAAATCCTGCAGTGTAATCCTCAGTGCTTCAGCTCTGAAATGGAAAGGGGATGTTCTGGCTTTCTCTGGCATAGACATTTGTTTGCTGTTTGTAGGAAAGCAGAGAAGTTCCTCACCTTTTGGAGTAGGGTTTAAATGCTGTGCTGTCAGGATGAGCAATGGCTCCACTTTCAACAGCAAGGAGAAAACAAAATTCTGAGTAGAGCTAGCAAGCCAGAACCATCCACTATGCTTCCAGAGCAAGGATCAGCAGTGGAGGCAAAACAATATGGAGCCAAAGAATGAGGCGCAATGCCTTAATGCACACATGGAAAGGAAACATCCTGACATCCCACAGGAAATCTTAATTCTTGATTTCTCTGGCTTTGAAGCCCTAAATTTGCAGCATAAATAGTATTTATCACTGCAAATATCATGATTGTACACGAATTCCTAAGGCTGCTGCAAGGAGCACCTGCTCCATCAGAGTGAAAAGGTCGGAATATTGAAGTATTTCTCAGAAATGCTATCAGTGTCTGTCAAAACTGCTCTACAAAACAGTCTACAAGACTGGAATGGTTCTGTCTTACACATGAGGACTCACTAGTCATTTCCTGAGTGCAAATTAGCCACTTCATATAAACAGCAATATAGCTTAGAGTTATGTTTCTGGGAATCCAAGGCTAATTAAGACTAAAATATATAAAAATAGAAAAACATGGTTCCAAGCATCTTATACTTGACATAAAGCAATTATCACATTCACTGAGCTCATCCTAATTATATTTACATACAAGAAAGTTTTATTTCGTTAAAATATCTAATTTACAGAGATGTTTCCTATGTGAAAATCTCACTTCTGAAAATAATTGCGTTATTGCTAATCCCACAGACTCAAACAGGCTTTGGATCTGACCTCATTAATGCCAGAATTACAACAGAAATAGTCAACTTTCCTTCTCTGTCTTTTGTTCTTCCTTTACACTTGATTGGATTTCATGTACTGACCCATTGCTTAAGGGCTTACAAACACTCCCGAGAAACATTTAAACCTAGAAATACTTCAGCTACTGAATGCTTACAAAGCACACGAGCACTTCTTTCAATAACATCATTGGGCTGTGCAGTGCCTTCATAACAGTCAAGGCTCTTTAGCTATTATGTGAATGTAGGAGACTCACTCACTTTAGCGCTTGACAGCAATATCTACTTGTAAGAGACTCCAGTCTATCTGCAACAGAAAAATGCTACTTGTTACAACAGACGAGCTGAAACTCTGGAGCTGTGGTTTTTATCAGGTGGATCCCTCTCCTGAGCTAACAGTCATGTCTCAGTCACTGGTCTCTGACCAAGCTGACAGCCAGAGTCACGCACGGCTGAAGGATGACCGTCTGTCTGTCTCGCTAACTCAGACAAGGTAGAAAGCACATGGCCACAAGGTCAACCCTCCGCTCCACAGAGCTGTGTGCAACGTGCCAAACTTCTGCTCTACTGACATCCAGCTTACTTGTTAGTACTAAAAGACAGCAGTTACACTGCAAATTGCGTATTATTAAATACATCTGCCTTTGCTCTCATTGCAGATGCTTCATCAGGGCTTTGAAACCCGTTACTTAAGAATTAGCTAGAAAGAAACAGGAAAGCCTAGACCTGATTCTGTGCCCTTCTGCATGGTGAAACCTCAGGTGTGCTTGCCTTGTCTGCATGTATCTGCATCATCTGGCCGGGTTTGTTGAGAATCACCAAGATTCTATTGATTTCACTCTTAAGGTCTGTTTACTTCTACTTATATAAAGATAAATCCAGAGTAGCTAAGTTGGCATTAGCAGTTTTACTCCTGATCTACTGCAAAGTAGAAGAACCTTATCTGTTTCTTACAAAGTTCATCAGTGCCTACCCACTGACCAGCAGCAAGAATTGGAGAGGAGAGAAAGAAAAACCCTCCGTAAGCATAATATCTGCCAATAAATCCTATAATGAAAGGGCAAATTTAAACTATGCACTATGACCCCTGGCAGGTCAACAGGGAAACTTCCATGACTTGAGTTAATCAGAATTCCACCTTTGCAGAGATCATTTCTCCTGACCCGAACCGTAAATCGTGCGTGCCATTCCTTTTTATACTGCTAGCAAACTGTGGCTACCTTTCAAATATACAGAACGCAACCAAAAAAATGCTGTCATAAATTCAAGAGCACATAGGAATTATGGAAACTTAGGAAAAAAAAGTCAGCTTTAGAAATCAGTGATAAGCTACCCTGACTTTAATAGTATATTGATCTAGGAGCTCAGGTGGGCTGTGACATTGTTTCTGTGAGAGCTATTAAATCTAAAACCAGCCTGACAATACTTTCCCATGATGTCCAGAAAAAGGTTTTGTAATGTTTAAGAAACAGCTTATACTGATGTTAGTCCGCTGGGCTGAAAGGACAAACAAGGTGTTCATATAAACGCATGAGCACAATCAAAAGATATACGTACTGTAATATCGCCCCAGGAGCACACATCACACATATTTGCAGAGGCTAAAATATACTGAGCTGTCACTTTTTGTTATTGGGCTGATTTGATTTTAGTCAGTTTTAGATTTCCTTTGGTTTGATATACTGGGTAACGTGGTTGCTGATCATGTTCCTCTGGAATTATACCATATGCTACAATACATCATTCTAATTAGATTTTTGAATTATCTCGAAGAAAAATACACGCATTTGGTCACTCTGACAAGAAGCTTTACGAGCCCAAAGGTAGACGTATCTTACCTGCAAAAAGCCTGCAAGATTCCCTAGAGGTGGGCGGAAGGGTGGGAGCGGTGGCACAGCACGATGCCTTGTGGAGGACCACTCACTGCAGTACCCGATGGCCGTGCCACCAGCTGCAGGAAGCTACCTGAGTGCAGGTGATGGGTTCTACTCATGCACAAATCATTGGTGTCGTTACACTTGCAAAGGTGAAAAGGCTGGAAAGGAATTTGCTCTCATCAATCAGTCATGAGCTAGAAGCTTTTCTTTAATAATTTAGTGCTCTTTTCTGGAGTAAGGAAAGCAATGTTTTCTATTCCCTCAGACCAGTGTGTGTGAACGAGCAAGTAAGAGCCCCAGAGGCACTACGAGCTGCACTTTATGCTGCCAAGCACAGGGCACATAGCACAGGGCTGTGCTACGACGGTCTGCCCTTCTGCCCTCCACGGCAGGACTGTCTCAATCAGCAGACAACTTGCCTGCTGTGCTGCCCTGCCTCACACGTGCCATTTGTCAACCTGCAACGCTCGTCTGGGACAGCCTTTATCCCACCAGAGTCCGAAGCAAAACTGTTGCTGCAAAATTGCTTTCAGACATGCACGTTAGATCCCTGAGACCTGCTAGCAGTCATACCACTATATGGTGCACGATAGGGTACATTATTCTTTAGGAAGCAATTTCTAGAGGACAGCTGGTTACTTGGCAACACATTTTCCTGATACTACAGAAAAAATCTGGGCTTATGAAATAGAATAAGAAAATAAGCCTCTCGAACTAAGCCAATCTCCCCTCGCCCCAATCAAAAGAACACATATGCCTGTGCTCCAAAAACTGATCGCAAAACAGAGGTGAGATGTTCTTTCTAGAGAATACATTTGGTGGAGGAGGTTGGATTTTTATGGAAGTTTTGAAAAATCACAGGCAATTTGGTCAGAAACTTCCCTGGCTGCGGGCCACGACACCTGCCTACCTCCTCAACAGCTTCCCTGCTGGGCTGCTGGCTTGCTCGAGGCTCCTGGGTCTGCATGGGCTTGGAGATAAAGCCGTTTTTAGGACATTCAGTTTCAGCTTCCCCATATGAACAGCTTCCCCATGGGAACGGCTCTGAGGCTAGGCTCCGCTGCCTGATTAGCATTTCAAAACGTTACAGCTCATTCCTCAAAGAAACACCACCAGATCCCGTGCATCTTCTCCAACAGCATCACCTCCTGAATGAGGTGGGCTCAGCCTATATGCCAAAGAGCCCCCTTCCCACAGCCCCTGGCCCTGAACTCTGGCTCTTGCAGCTCTGCTTTGCTCTTGTTCTGGTTTTGGCCTCTGTACAGTCAAGGAACCCAGCAGAATCTGGGTGCACATCTCAACTCTGGATGTGTTTTTAAGGAACAAGTGTGGGCAGAATGGGATTTTATCATGTCCAAGGCATGCCAGCTACCCTGAGGGTGGGCAATATGATGGGCATAACAGGGCAGTTTCCCTGCCTTCCCATTTGCTGACTTATAAGTGCATCAACTGCTTTTCTAGCCACAAAAAGCATTAGCACTGTGCCTGCACAACTGCTGCCTGAGGACTGGCAGCCTTCTTTGGGGTCTCCTTCATCTCCACACACCAGTGAGGCAAAGGAGGGTTGTCCACCAAAAGGGATTTAGCAGCAAGACAAAACAAATGCTCAGCCAGCATCAGCTGTTTGTCCCTGCAGTGATGGTCCAGTTTACTTCAACCAGCTCATCAGAAAAAGGTCACCCACTCCAAGGAAAGCAGAAGACAGGTAGCTGCTCCACAGCCAGCAGGCTAAGACTGCCCAGAGAAAGCCTACCTAATTAACGATCTTTCAGCAGCCTGTTTTAAAAAAACCTGCTGTTTAAATCACTTAAGAACTATAAGCAAAAGGGTATGGAGGAAGGAGCTGATTAGACAGTGCCTTGAACACTTCTGATGGGCTATAGAAGGGACAGTACACATGCAGACCTTGACAAGTCTGCTGGTCTACAAGCCTGCTTGGAAGTACACCAATGCAGCAGTAATGCTTTTCTCTAGGCTCTGATAACACACCAGTCTCCATAAATATTTCTGGGTCTTACATGTTTATACCATTCACAAAATAAACTCCCTAACGCTTATCTGAAAATTTTCTTTGGATATTGTTCCAGATTCTCTTTTGAACACATTCTGGGCAATGGCATGAGCACAGTAAGCACCAGGAGACTTACACAGGAGAAATTCAGAACACATTTTTTAAGTTTCTGAATTTGGAGCTGAAGATACTCTTAAGTCTTCATTAGCTTTTGCTGAGCTTCAGTGTTTACACAAGCTGCTGGCATTATAATTTCAAACACTTCTTCAGTTATTTCTACTTAAGGCAAAAGCCCAGAGGAAAGCATGCTAGAGATGGAGCACGTCATCAGAAAACACAGACTCTTTGCATACAGATGAGCCTTCAGCTCAATAGAACTTTAAGGGCCTGTGGCTAGGATGCAAAAATTGGAATCACGACCCTCTGAGACAGTAGGGTAGATGCCTGTGGTAAGGATTCACTCCAAACAAGCAAACTTTTCTTTCAAGAAGCTGAGGAAATAAAGATAACATTTCAAAGAATGAAGTTGAAGGGAAAATAAATTATCCCCCTTTTGCTCAGGATATATTTGCAGCAAAAGTCAGACTAAGTGCAATTTTCTACAGGATCCAAAACCTGGACATGACCCTGACTCTTAATTTTGGAACAAAAAATCTATTGTGTTTTGTCACGTGCATTAATCCCAAAAGCTTCATAGTCAAGACAGGAATCCAGTGCCTTACTTCAGCTGATAACCACAGCTCAGGTGGCAGGAATGGTGGCTACAGTTATCTCTGGTCTTTCTGGAAGGGAAAACACATGTCCTCCATCTGCAATAAAGCGTGGTCTTGGATGAGCCATGGAGAGCCAGAGGCTAAGTATAAATACACCAAGCAATGCCTGAAAAGGCACAGAATGCACTCAAGGCTGTATTTGGGCTGAGGAGGACACATTCAGTCATGCTGGCCTGAAACAAAGCCTGAGCCAGGGCAGTCCAGGTTGCTAAGGCATCCTCACTGGTTGCTATGGCACATGTACAGTTGCGAGTGTTTGGTTCTGGTTTATTATTTTTCAAAGGATAGGCTTGTTTGCCTAACAAAAGCTAATCCATCAGCCATTACAAATAAGCTCCACTTTTTCCTCCGGCTCCTCCTCTTCTGTTCTCAAATGGATGTCATTTATCTCTGTTGTCGGGTCTTGGACTGTCCCACATGCCTACTGCAGCATGTTTTTGTGCAGGAATGGTTGAGTGTAGCCCATGCAGTAATCCCTTTATATTTGTCAAACTTATCACTTCTGTACAGCCAACAGATTCCTCTCGAGATGTGCAACTGTCTGCTATAAAAAGCAAATGCTTAAAAAATATAAAATTACATATGATCAGTGCAGTTTTGCTCATAGGTATTTTCAATAAAATGATCACATACACCACAAAACAGATTTTGTGGATTTCCCTGGAGTGGCATCGAAACCTATCTGAATGCAAGTGGGCTGCCTACTGTTATAAGCTGTAGTTTTTCTTTGAAGCTACTCTGGAAAGCAATGGCCTTGTATAGCTCCCTATGTATGTGCCTCATTGTTTCCACATTAAAACAGCTCAGTTCAGAAGCAAAACAATTACTTCAGTTTTTTTGTTTGTTTGTTTTTTAAACTGATACTCACACACACTCTGCCAAAGTGGTGGCACTCTGCCCTGGGCTATGGTGGCAGTGGTGGCTCTCCAAGCCATATGAATGGGAATTCAAAGGCATCTCCACACAGGAGACCAGCCTCTGCTTAAAGAGTGTTTGCCCATTAGTGGCTGTAGGGCTGGCTGAGCAGTACCGGAACCACCTCTCCCACATCAGCCACCCCAGCCAGCGAGCGCGGTTGTACAATGTGAGATTTTAAACTATGGAAAAGGTCACTGAAGGTGCTGGAAGCTACCAACACCAGCATGAAATCTTACACAAGACAGAAAGCCCTAATTAGTTTCTGAAACTATGAAGTCATCTAATACACATATGTTCCTCTAGACAGCCAAAGAGGAAAAAAAGGCAGGCAGTACTCATTACCATCCCCATAAGGAGGAAAGAAAACTTCTCCTCAGAAGTTTTTAGAGAAATCTGTGTAAAACCAGAGAATCACCTCCATTGTAGTTAGATTTAAAAAAGCATCACAAACACTTCAGATTTAATTATAACAACAGTATTGTTAATTTCACACTGCCATGGAGCATTGTGAGCCTTCAGCTCGAAATGCTGAGCGTTTTTGACAAACCAAAACTTTGCACTCTACCTTAGGTGTGAAAGGAAGATGGCACATTGACAGGCTCACGTGAGGGCAAAAAATAAATGCCTTATTCAGAAAATGACTCAAGAACAAAACCACGTTTTTTCTTTCTGTTCTAGCACTGTTCATACATCCTGTGCAACATTAAAAGCAGTGAGAAGTAGTAAGAGTCTTAGCGCAACAGTGGAGGAGGCGGCTGCAAATAAATACTCAGTAGGGGGGGAATACAAGAAAGGAAAAAAATATTTTTGCCTAACCACTTCTTAAATCAACACTGTTTACTGGACAGTGCAGATCCGCTGATAATGGCAGACTACTGTGTTTCAAATAGTTCTGGGGGAAAGATTTTAAAATACCCCAATTCCGTTTTCCATTAATTAATTTTTATTTTATTTTGGAGTTCTTTGATAAAGAGCTCTGTTATTTGCTTGAGACAAGATTTCAGAAAGCTTTAGAAAAGCAGATTTCTTAAATTAGCTTGAAAACTCAGTTTCCAGGGCAACATATGCAGGTCTTTATACATCAACATTTCTTTGCACCACTTATATAAATGTGGCTGCAAGAATGTCATAAGATACTTTTAAATTCAGTAAACTATTCTGATCACTTTGATCCTTTTTTGCCTTTGAAAAAAGCTGAGCGCCCTTTCTTTTCAGAAGAATCACATCCATAAAATTGCTAAAGTGTTTTACTTTGGAGAGGCTTAGCCCCAGAAATGCCTGCAGTGACAGGCACGTGTGTAACAAATTTATATCAGCACCTGAACGCTTATGCAACATTTTTGTTCACCTCCCTTATTCATCATCCTCTTTCTTACTATTGTATTAAGTTTGCAGGACCAGCATGTGACTTAGGGCACTCTGGGAGTCCACTGCACTAGACAGAAAACGAATCCAAACGTCCATTTCACAACTGCAATGTGAAATTCACTGCTTGCCCACCCTGCATACAAAGATTCTCGATGAGGCTCTGACATCTATCAGTAAATGCAATGCATTGTAAAGGAGACAAGGTAGAGAACACAATTACCTATTTTCTCCCCCATTCTGCCATTTCCCCCACAAGCACTTAAGAGGTGCTCTGCTGTTACCAACATGGGGACCTGAAACTCTCAGCAGCATTGGGAGCGTGATTTCGGCAGGAGTCAGATCACTGCATGGCTGTGTGGTGAAACGTGCTGCAAATACAACAGTGACAGCAATTGGGGTGACTCAAGTAAAGGAGAGGGAATGAGCATTACCTGCACACTTGACTCCCTGAGCAATGAGGCCCCACATAAAGTTGGCGCAGTACTCACACCAGTGCGGGCCCCTGAACGTGTGCACCTGGAAGACAGCAGCAGAAAGGAAAATTACAGAGAAAAACTCAACTGTTTCACAGACATCAAAAGCAAAGTGTCTCAACAAGCCAGAACTCCTCTTAGAAGGCACTGCATGCATTCACTAGAAGTTTCTCTTTACCACTGCAGGAGAGGAAGGAAGAAACATTCAAACGACTGAACAGCCAAAGGGCCTGCAGTGCTGTGGGAAGGTGCTGCCCATCCTGCAGCAGCATGACTGGGGTTAGGGTCTGCTCTCACTCTGTGTTGCAGGATGAGCAATGATGATGCTCCTATCCTGTCTGCTGGCACCCCTCACTCCGTGCAGAATTGCACAGAGTGCACCTCCACAGGGATGCACCTCCACAAGGGATGCACAGGGTGATGAGTGCTGGAGCAGCCCCGAGTGGAAAGCGTCCTGCTTGGCAAAGCACCAGTGCACCACAGATACCCCGGATGCACCCCGAGGGCTTTCCAGTTCAGAACAACCCTGAAAGGAAATTAATTCTCTGCAGACTAATGCCACATATTGGAAATCTAAATGAGTCTACTAAATGAAAACAAGAACCTGCTGACCCAGGAAGAAATTCAAAGCTAGAGAAGAAAAAGCCAATGCTGCTTTCAATCCTGGCTCACGCGTGAGCTGCAAATCCTTCAGACACCACAAACTGCTTTGGGTTTTATTCTGATAAAGTGTCTGCTGTAGGAGACTATGGGACTCTTTGCAGAGATAACCACTGCTTCCCTAGCCAGTGTGCAAGAAACTGGTAATCATAAAGTAATGAAATTTACAGTGAAATACAATAAATATTCTCAAGGCTTAACTCAGTCGATTCTTCAGAGCCACTTGGCAGAGAGCACCCCCTGCACCAGGCGCACCCAGCAGCTGGACCCCAGGTAACACTCACCTCCAGTAAGTGCCCAGCATTCCAGGCAAGGTCCTGCTTTGGCTGCAGACCTCCCTGCACTGACTGCTTGCCAAGCAGTAGCAGTGGGCACGTTGGTGCACTGCTCTGGAGATCTGCTCTCCAATTCTCCAAAGCACACGGTGGCTCCCAGCGCTGCTCGCCCTGAGCACCTCCAGAAGCAGTGCTGGATGCCCCCAGCCCAGCAGGGTAATGCCACCACCACCAACTCTGGAGGTGCAACTGTTCCCTTCTCACAGCTCCAGCTGACTCCCGTAAAGCAAATGATGACAAGATTGTCAGCAGCTGCAATCTCTATTTTCTTGTTCCCACTCCACACAAAGAGATTTTTCACACCTTCTTCTCAGTGAGACACCTGCACTACCCACATCCTCTTGGCTTTCTTCCTCAGCCCCCTGCTTTTCTGCAGGTCTTTGGCAGCCTTCCCTTCTCAGATAAGCACATTCTAATCTCCTCAAGCAAAATGCTGTGCTTTAATGCCTGTGGGACTAACACAACTTCTGCAGGAAACAAAATCTGCCTTGCAGTCACCAGCAAGGGCTGGGCTCAGGCTGCCTGTCCCTGTGACAGTGGCTGCTGTGACCCAGAAGCAACTCAAAACAAAAGGAACAAGGCAGGCTTCCCTGCTCCCCTCTTTCCTACCAGCACAGTGTACCATCCTTCCCTTCATGAGTTTGGATGGAGACAGGTCTTTGCCCTTCAGGATCACTGTCTTGGGATCATGTTCTCATCCCATGCATCCAGGCTCCACCCAAACATGCAATGCCTTGCTGTAACATATCCTTAGGAAACTACCTTCTCAGGTGAACATTTGTCCCAAGCCTGCTTAGCTTTGCCCTGTTCCACTCAAATTAATTTCTTATTCATTATTCTGAATGCAAAATTAAAACAAATTAAAAGCTACAGGTGGATTTTTCTATTTTGTCATGCTTTCTCTTGCCTTGACCTTTCTCAGACATGCCAGGGGAGGTTCCCAGGCAACATTAATTAGGAGCCCTCTGGCCCACAGTGCCCTTCCACCCCTGGTATGTGACCATGCAGGACCAGCCCTGACGCCTCTTTTGGGGTCTAGAAGCACTACTGCCTACTACTTGCACAGAGCTCAGTGGTACCAGAATGCTCACATCCCACTGCCACAGAGTGGAACTGGAGGTCCAGCCCTGCACAGGCTGAATGCACAGACCGCTGGAAATGAAATCAGAGACAGTAAAACATGCCAGAAAACATCAAGAAGTGGTCTTCTGAGGCCAGACCAGCTCTCCGACTACTTCACACTGCAGAGCAGGGCCAGGCAGCACGCTAGAGGGGAACATTTGCATCCCACTGCTAGCGAGAGGGCCAGCACCTGCACACAATACTGAGTCTATTGCATGACCCTTTAATATAGCACTCTGATTTTTATATTCAATTCCCCATTCTAAAAACCTGCCAAGTGACTTGCTTATTTCAAAACTAAATCATGCCTGTCCAGAAAGTTTTCTGACAACACACCCAGCAGAATTCCTGACTTAAATTACAAGGTGTGTCTTTCCCCTTATAAAAAGAGCATTTGCCATATGCAGACGTCTTATAAAATGTGAGAGTACAAAACTGTCAACTTGGGCTTTGTATCTCCTAAATCTTTCATTCTCACTCCTGTCCCAAAAATCCTCTTCTCTCCCTCTTTCCACAAGATTTCAAGAGTGAGTTTAAAAGAAAAACCTAATTCTAGATCATGTTAAACGAAAATACCTACTTCTAAACTGAGATAAAATCCAATTATTAGGTTGCTCTGCAAGTCTAAGGATAACAGGGGAATCTCACATTGGCATTTCCATTTTGAATCTCCCACAACAGCAGCAAGGTATAATAAAAAGGACTATGATCTTATGTAGGAGGAGAGAGCTTTCTTTGGGTCTGAAAGGCATTTTGTTACACGCTAGGAAAAATATCTTACCTCTGGTGATTAGTGACTGCGTATGTTACAGAATACCATTCGGGTTTTTTTTTAATTTAATTAAAATTAAATTAATTAAAATATTGCTTATAAAAAGAGGAAAACTTAAGCAAATAAAAAAATGATCTGATGACTGACAACAGCCTATACCGCAAGCTGGGAGCTCCTCAAGCAGATCTCTGATAATTCTCAAGGCTCTACAAAAGTCACTGCTGTAGTTACCTATGTATTGCACAAACCCACTTACTTCTTATGCTTTTTGCTTTTACTGGGCAGTTCTTTGGCTGTTATTTGAAAACCAGGACTGAGCCAGCAGATAATTAGCATTCAAAACTCGGGGACTTGCATTATATAACTTGTCAAGATAGTGAGAGAATATCCGCAAAGTGCTTTGGAAATGTGACGTGCAAGAACATGATGGATCTGCACAGCTTTAGCAAGGCAGAAAGCAAGGCTGGATCTGACAAATTACGTATACATAAAATAAACACTGAGCTCAGAAAACAGTCCCTCTGACAGCACACAACAAAGCCATCTCTGTTACAGGTTGCCATGGTCTTCCTCGACAGCAGCTCCATCAGGACCCATGCTCCATATAGAGCAGCGTAGGCTCTCCCATAGCCCTCCACGCTGAGCTGCTGGCAAGAAGAATGGGATTTGGAAAATCCAGGCAACATCATCTGCATTAGAATGAAATACACTGACTAGAGAAAGGATGGAAAAAGTATTGCAGCTTTGCCTGCTTCCAGAGCTCTCTGCTTTGGACAGCCCTGCTGGTGCTTGGGGAGGAGACCGAGCTGGCTGGGGGCTGAGTGATGGCACACATCAGGTACCTGCACTGCATGGTGCTCCCAAGGTGCAGTTCTGCTGGCTATAGCAGTGTCTTTCAGACAAACGCCTAAAGATCATGGGACGTTGCTGATGAAGTCTGTCAGCTCAGTGGTCCTCGCTGATTTACAGCTCCATCAACTGAATTCTGCCTGCTGGGACTCCACCGAGCTTTTAATTGGATACAGGAGACATTGTAAGTCTCAATTAAAACGATAACTCAGCCTGTATTATTAATGTCTGTCTCCTCAGTCACAGCTGATTTCGTCAGACACTGGGTGTACCCACGCTGGCACCCAGTAGGCACGCCCTCTGTATGCACCCCAGGTACAGACAGAGGATGCCCGGACGTGAAGGGCATAGAAGAGAGATCAGTGAGAAAACAAATTGCTTCAACTATTGGTTTGGCCAATGCTTCAACTCAGTGTTTGCATATATTAACAATAGGCAGGCCCTCTGAAATAAGGGTCTCAAGCATGCCAAATATTACAGAACACGATTTTCCTACCGCGAGGCAAACGCTGCTGCTGAGTAATCTCAGAAACAAGAAGACTGCCATGACAACAGCATGGCAGAGCGCAGCTGTAGGATAATTCACTATCATATGAAGGTATTGCAGAATTGAGCGTAATGAGAGTATTGCAACAAACCACCAAACACCGCCTAACCCAGCTGTGGTGCTACACTCACAGAGCCAGCCTGAGATCGGGCCAACGACTTCATCCAGCAGCTCCAGAGAAGGGGGCTGTGATTCAGAGCGTCAAGTAGCATAAATAGCACGGCAATGGGCAGCGGGCACAGACATGAACACTGAGCAGGCAGCCCTTCCTCCCAGTCCTGGCTCACCCGGAGCCTGAAGCGCTGTCATGTTGTGTTGACTTCCTGGTTTGTGCAGATCATGTCAGCAGAAATGAGAACAACTGGAAAATGGGGTTAGGTTCTGCTCTAAGAGAGACAAGGCAACAAATGGCAGAGAGAGGACCAGGTTGTGTGCTTTTTGCTTTTTGTAAATGCGATGAAACTGATCACCTTTCTTTCAGAATGGAAGAGCAGATTTTTTTTTTAATTTTTTTTTAATCGATATCTAGAGACTATATATCTAGATATCTAGAACATTACCCATTTCATTCCAGGCCTAAGTAACTTAACATCGGTGTCTATATACAAGATTCAGAAACCATAGGTGAAAATTGAATAAAATCTTCACACTTAAAATAGTATGTATACATACATGCCATATACGCTCCACATAATGACATAAATGTAGTACAAAATCTCAACAGATCCCTAAAGAAGTGATTTTGCACGGATGCTAAATTTAATTTAGAGGCAAAAGCATTGATGAGAGCAGAAGCAGTGCTCTCTGCCCCTGGAGGCACTGCCCAGTTCCTACAAAGCGTTTTTGTGCCTTGCCACTCGTGGGCTGCTTTGCTCCTATGGCCGTATGTATGGGAGACCCGCAAGAGCCACAGCTAATGACTTAGAAAGCTACCAGGAAGGTGGGATGGAATTACAGCTGAAATACAGATTTAGAAAAAGAAAAAAAAAAAGAAACGAAACCTAAAAGAGAGGCAGATCTTGAATTCAGGGATTAGCATTTAGAAAGCAGAGAGGGTTAAATAATAATGCATTACTGGGAATCTGCTTTAGAAAAGCCAAGCCTTAAAAAAAAAAAAGTTAAAAAGAAACATTAAATAAATACCATAAGAGGAAAAAACTAAATCTATCCATGCCTAAAAGCTTTTCTGGCTTGAACTGTCGTATAACACAGCATGAGTTTCAGAAGCAGCTACACAGAACTGACACGATCTTCTCCAAAGTTCTGTGGAGGATTTTCTCCAGTTTTGCTCTCCAGATATTGCCACTGCCTTTGAACATGTTTTCCCCGAGTACCAGGAGCCTAGAAGAAACCTCCCATTTCCCGAGGCTTTCTTATCTCTGAGAACGCGCAGAGGCTCTCCCTGGGGACTGTGCTAGCGGCGCCCAGCTCTCCTGAATATTCATTTGAGCGCAGTGACTCATTTAAAGATGTTTTGAAAATCTTCTCATTGCCAGAGCTGGACTTCATCAAAAGCAGCATTCTCTTTTCGGTGGAGACCGACCAATGCACCCCAAACAGGCACCTGCCCCACTTTTTGGAAGATCAGAAATAGAAATGAGTTCACGTCAGAAGTCACACAAAAATGGCTCTGCTCACTGCAGTAAAGGTTTGTTACATTTTCAGGTCTTCTTGCAGCATTTCTTCTGCACTTTCCACCTGCTGGCCCCCAGTGTTTAGGCATGGCTCTCAGGAGCAGCTCATTAGAACAATGTGATTTGGCACGGAAGCGATTTATTATGGCTTTTTATACCAGCAAACACCTAGCACAGATGCAATCACACGGGTAAAAACTGGGCTAGGTTGGCGTATTTGTTTCAAACAAATGACTCTTGTTAGTACAAAAAAGCAACGTTTAAATCCCTCCATATTGGCAAGGTCCCTCCAGCAGACACCGGTCCTCACCAAGCCCACTTCTCACGCATGCATGGGCTTCTCTGCTTCCCTTCCTAAGGGGTCACCTCAGGAGGCTGCTTCAGCATGGAGAGATGAACTGTAACTAGCAAGACTAACCTAACGGCATGGCTTAAGCAACAGTGGAAGAAGCACTGGTTTGAAAGGGAGTTGTGTTCTGAATGTTCACCGATCTATACCAGGCAGTCTTACAAGTGTTATTTATTGTAATTAATTTGACTGTGCTGCCTCAGGCTTTAGTGAGATAGTGACTTAAGGAACAGTGGCAGTATCAATACTGCACAGAAAGATAGTGAAAAACAGTCTTCTGGAGACATACATATATTAATGAAGAGCAAAAAAGAGCTAAGACAACATGCAAGGGAACGTGATGCATGGAAACACAGTGCTCAGCCCGGCTCTGATGGGTACAGATGCCTTCTGGTTTCTGCAGAACATGAAGCATCTGAGGCTGGGGCTGTCAGCAGCTACAAAACTCCTGCAAGTGTCATCACAGCCAGAGGTGAGTGAAGGAATACCCATGGGTGGCCAAGGGAGCACAGCACCCTAACCCCAGACCTGCTCCTGGGTGCCGGCTCCCGTCTCCTCTGCTCTATGAAATCAGCACTAACTGCTGTGCAATAACCACTCTCCATTCCTCCTCCCCCCACTGAGCTGCCATAGCACCTCCAGTGTAAGAGGATCTCTAAGAGTTTGTCATTTCTTTGATTCATCAACATGACTGGTCCAAGCAGCAGCTGGACAAAGGGTCAAGTCTTGTACTGCCTCATGCCTGCACTACTAAGAGAATGTGGGCTGTGGGGATGCAGAGCAGTGTCCTCCTTGCTGCAGGGCCCTAAGGACCAGCTGCTTCTGGTCAGCTGAGACCTTCGCCTTCATTTTGTTTCTTGTTTCAAATATCTACCACCAAGGAGAAGCCCAGAAAGGATTTTTGGGCTGACATTTCCTTCCTTCCTATATGGGTGGCATATTTTCTGCTCGACAGGCAACCTAGGGTACTTACTGAGGCATTATAAATGGTGATGTCTTTAGAAAATTTGGACAGATGTGAAGAATAATAAAACAAAGAAGCACACAAGCCATTCATTTGAAATCTATCACATAATCACCCTGAAGGGTTTGCAGTTATTCCTTACAGAAAGGAGAGGAGCCACACTTAGCAGCACACCCCTCCAGATGAGTGCATTTTGTTCTGCTCTTCTATAGCAAAGTTACCTGTGCAAGCTGACTGCATCTCACTGACCTGAGAAGCCAGCTGCTGTTAAAGGTAAATTCTTCAAACTGCTGTACATGTAAAGGAACAACAGCATGACTATTACGAAGAAAGCAACCTGCACAGGAAGCTTGTGCTGTACCTATGACCTTGGATCAGACATACAGCCTGTTTCAGAACAAGAGCTAGAAAACTCACAGCTACACAACCATTCAGAAACAGCTTCAGGGTAAAACAAACAAACAAACAAACAAACAAAAAAAACACAAAACAACTAAACCCAAATGAATGAAAATCAAATTATCAGGTTATTTTCAAAACAGCTGTGTTTTGGACTGTTAAAGAAAAGCAGCTAAGGAACAGAGATGTCTGCAAAACTAAATACATATTACCATACATAGGCTGTTGTACATGGGAAACCACTGCCTGCTGGCATCTGCAGGAACCACCTTTAGACTCTAAGGAACAAATGAAAGTTGCAAGATGCCTCAGATCTCTAGGACAAATCAGGGTCTTGCTGGAAAAAAAAAAAAAAAAAAAAAAAAAAAAAAAAGCTCTGCATTTAACTGACAGGCAGCAGGGTTAGTCCATGCCAAGAGCTCGTATTAAATGTTGTTTTTACATAGCGTTTTGTTTTCAAATTTGTGCTTCAGTGAAGAAGTCCAACAAAACATCCTGATTGTCCGCAGCTTCCAATTTTTGTCATCATCTGAATTGAAAAGCCAGAAGGAAGTAGATAAAATCCAACAGCCTAGAGGTAAGTATGCATACGTGCACATATGTGCACATTCACACATGCACACGTGTGATGGGAATGAAAATCAAGAATCTGAGATAATTAAAAGATTCATAATTAATTAAATCATCACCTATGTGACATTAACGGTTTCCCCTTCTCCTAAAGTTGATAAAAACAAAAGTTATATATTGTAAAAATTCATCAAAACAACAATATGGGCTTCATGTCCTGCCTGTAAGTTCATACTGACTGCTGCAGGAATTTGGGATGACATCAATTCACTCAGCCTTACAAACCAGGACTGCACATCATCTGACTGCCAAAGGTTGAGGTCTTTACTGGACACTTATTACAGGCAGACACAAAACATGCATGTGCTGCATTGCCACGTCTTAATAAAGAGCATAAGACATTTGTTGCTTACTTTTTAAAATCAGCACAACAGTGAGAAGCGACATAGAAGGCCAGGCAGATTTGGTTACACAAGGTAGTTGCCCATGTCAGCAGCTCCAGCAGCCCCATGTAAGCCACGCTCCTCTCGTCATGCTCAGTTCATTAACACGAAGGGAAACAGACCATCTGCTCCGTCCAGATGCAGCAGAACATGCTTCTTACCTCCAAAGCTATTTATCAGCGACAAACTGAGATCTCTTTAATCCTCTAATCAGATCTAAACGACTTTTCAGCATCACATCATGGTAAGTAAAACTGAACTACAGCGACTCGAATGGAAAGAAAAGTTGGCAGGTTTCATCACTGCTGGCATCTCCCGGTACCAAACAAGTGTGAATGGAGCAGATAACCTGGATGTGACACATGGCATCAAACACACACAGACGCACACACACAAGCAACCAGCAATGGAACCCTCAATGCTCTGAAGATGCCCAGCTGCTGTGATGTCCAGCTGCCAGTGGGATATAACGGGAGCAGGTAAGTTTCTGGAGTCAAAGCCTGCAGATGTATGACTGCGCTGCAACACCGCAGCAATTCAAAGTGAAACGCAACCCCCCACGGTACCCTTAAAAGGAATAAGCAGTGGAATTTCTTACCTTGAAGTTATGAATCTTCTCGTATTTGGGAACATGTTCGTTTTCTTTCAGCGTTGCTCTTCTGACAAGCGATGTCAGCTGTGAATAAGCAAAGAGTTTCAGAGGTTGCCAGATCGTCACTGACGACTTCTGCGCACCCAGCTTCATCCCCAGGGCTGCTATCAGCAGATCGGGCTGGCGGCCCTCTCGCTTGGAGTTGCGCACCGCCGATCTATTAGCTCTGTGCCCCGGCCACGACTCTTTGGACGGCATTTTGGAACTGACGGGAGAAGAGCCGGCCGCGCCGCCGCCTGTCAGGCTCGCTCTGACGGCGCCGGGAGGGGCATGGCAGCGGCGGCCCGCTGCGGGCACGGCTAGCTCGGCGGGACGCGGCGCTGCGGGGGGCTCCGCGCCGGCATGGCGGCACCGACCCGCAACTCTCCCTCAGCCGGTGGCCGCGGCTGCGGAGCGCTCCCGCCGCCCCGCGTAGGGCAGAGTCGTGCGGCCGGCACCGCCCCGCGCCCCCGCCCCGCAGCCAATGGGGGCGGCGGGGCGCGGCGGTACCGGCGGGAGCCGGGCGGCGGTATGGGGGTGAGCCGGCACCGCTGCGTGGGCGCTGCGGGCACGGGAGCTACCGACCCGGCCGGTGGTGCTCGGCTCTGTTCTTCTAAAGTCACTTTAGTCAGTGTTCTTGACGTAAACGGGTGCTCGACAAACTCACACACGTAACGACCTCCGCTTCCAGCGGGCTGTGAGTGCAGCTGCCTCCTGAAGCTCAGCCCGTGCCCCCTCCCAGCACAGCCCTAGGACCCCAGCTGTCCTTCTGTAGGACTCCCAGATCACCAACGGAGTCCCACCACGCTGGCACACACAGCTGGATCTGCTGTGCATTCCTGAACAGTTCTCATCCAGGCAGCAGAACTGCACTGCTGGTCTTATGGCAGCGACCCACACCACGGGGTGACCACCGTGTCCCCTACACATAGTTGGCACCACAAGGACCTTTTCCTGTGACAACCTGCCTGGGGAAGGCAGCCCTGACTGCTTGGCGCAGGCTGCAGCACTGCAGCCGCTCTCCCTCCTGCAGCAGAGGTATTTTTATCTCTCATGACTCAGTAACAACCAAAGACAAGCGCAGTTTGTCGCAGACTTCTGGATGGAAATGGTGTGTTGCAGCTGGATCGTGGTGTCACTGCACAGCTCGCTTCTGCAGGTACTGCTGGCCATGAGCCCTCGGCATTCCCCTACCCGGCCACCACTACCCTGCCCCTGGGCTTTAATTACCTGCAGAGGGGCAAGCTGCAGAGACTGAAGTTCAACATACAATAGAATTTCTTGATCTTTCAGGATTCCTTCCAACTCATCTAGTCCAACTCCCCTGCAATGAACAGGGACATCTGCAGCTCAATCAGGTTGCTCAGAGCCTGGTCCTTATCTGCTTCACCAACCACTAATTTGTATTGCTAGAAAACTGCTAATAATCCAGACCCTGGCCAAACATAGAACAAAACTGCTCATACACAGGGCCTTAGGAGTGTCTCAATACGCGCAGGGGACTCCATACCAAGAGATGATCATCCAGTGGCTACCTCAGTCTACATGGCTTGCTTTAAACCACTCATGTCCACTGCAGGTGGATAGATGTGCTTCTATCACACTCTTCTGCACGTCCTTCTGATATGTCACATAGCAGTAGGAGATGAAGAAAAATGAAGAGAGTGCTCAGAGATGCCACAAACTGACAAATGTAAAACAGCAGGGCCACATGAGGAGGAAGCAGGTCTTCAAGCTCTTTCAGGCCCTTCTCCCAGCTCCAAGATTTCATTCCCAAAGACTACGTTGGCTGAAAGTCCATGTGGAACAAGGTGGATCTAAACCTGGCCCAGAGGAACCATCTGCTCCAAACCCAAAATTCCTCTGCTTTTATTTTGAAAAGGGAAAGAAACACTTCATGCCAGGAAATAAACCCCTTAAAAATTGAATTTGTTTTGTTCCAGAGCGTATTTACTATCAGAATTGGCCCGTACTAATACCTGCATCATTTCACTTAAGAAGCAAGATAAAGCATTCTGAATTTCCCTTTCAGTCATTAGTAGAGGGCATATTTGTAGAGGTTTTTTGTTTGTTTGTTTGACATAGTTATTCCTTAATTATCAGCTTTCTTCTGTCTAAAGCTTTAGAACTGATTTATTTTCAATTGCACTTTAGAGTCGTGTTAGTAGAAACCGATCTCTGGATCCTGGAAAATTAAATCTTAAGATTGCCAATAAAAGGGTAAGCACAACTACCCAACAGGGAAAGGTCGTATCTCATGGCTCTAATTATGAAAACACATAATAATCTAAAAAGTAGTTATAAGATTATGAATTTTAATTCTAACACTGCTTTGTGTTACAGTAATCTAACTAAGACTGCTGATTGGTTTTACATAAATCTGTTCCTACTGTTTTCCTACTGTTCAGTGCAAAGCTTTTTCTGCTGTTTACAGATATAGGAATGCTGCACACACATACAGCAAACAGCCCCTTGCATGCACTGCTTGTACTGTATCTGTGCATACCAAAAAACTAGAATGAAATAAAGAGAAAACCATAAAGTTAGCCACTAAAAAAATTATGAAAAGCAACATCATCAATTTCTTACATATATTTCCCTAAGAGAAACCAGTGTTGCAGTTAAAATTCATCTCCAGAAAACTGCTTTCAGATGACATTCATCATATAACATCATTCTTCTGCTATTCACTAACTTCGGAGGTTTGCTATTGCAAGACAGCACTCTTAGCACAGCCCTCATCCTCTGCTTTGAAAAGAGAACTGGAATACAACATTTCTGTTGTACACACCTAACTGTTCACCCTGCGGGTCCGTGGCAGGTACAGATCCTGTACGTGAGGTAATACAGTGCAGGGAGCAGCTCCTGTGCTCCCAGTGTCCCAGCCCCTACAGGTGAGCCACCACCACTGAGAGCAAAGGCATGACTCAACTCAAGTCATGCAGGATGTGATTTTTCTCCTGGCACTCTCTTCTCTCCGGTCAGCCCATACTGCTCCACCTACACCCTTGATCGGTTCTTGATTCAAGACCTGTTCCATCGTGGCTCCTACATGCCCACCCACTGGCCTCCCACAACACTTCCCATTGTCCAGAGGCAGAAACATGAAGAGCAAAGTCTTCCCCTTTTCACTTCTCAAAGTCAAGTCCCGATGCTATGTTATTTTTTATTAGTTTATGGCAGCGCAAATGTTGCATGCTTAGGGAGCAATACATTGGGCACACTGCAGGAGAAAGGAGACTGGAGAACTTTTTAAGTGAAGGATGTGACTTCACAGGGCTGAGGTGAACTGAAAACAGAGTGACTGGAAATAATAGTAAGGCCAATCTTAGCAGAGCATCTCTCAGTCCTCATCATTTTAGTGACCGAAACAAGCACTTAAAAAAAAAAACTGAGCTCAGAAACACAACAACCGTTAAACAAGAGATCTGTTCAGAGGTTGCACATTGTACAAAGGGAAAAAAAAAAAAAAAAAAAGAAAACCAAAGACCATAGCCTGCTATTTCAAGCGTTCTCATTTGTCCAAAAAACTCAGCCATAACAGGGCTTCAATTTGGGGGTCCTACTGAGACCGCTTTCCTTACTTCTCCCTGAAGCATTCCTTCACAGTACTGTGGAAGCAGCTATTTTCTTAAGCGCTATTTGTTCTCCGTGTTATTTGGATAATATATGCATATTTTCTGGTGCTAATCTCACAATTAGTAAGTCTTATTATGAAGACTCTACAGAATTGATTTTAAAGTCATCCATGGCTTGCAGTAAATCCCAATTAGTCACTCTCTGAAAGTCACATTATGCAAGTTTAATCCAGTCACACAATTCAGTCAACATCAGACAAATAATCTTTCTATAAAGGCAAATCAATGCCTTTCCCATTTGTTGAGGAATAAACTGAAATCACTCCAGGGAAAAAAAAAACAAAACACAGAAGATGGAAACATCAGGTTAATCTCACAAGCCCTAAAAAAGGCTGGGCTTACTCAGACATCCACACACATTTCCAGCACAAAAGTGTTTATTTTCACGACCACCTGGCTCCTCTCTCAAGCACAGTATCATGTTTTCTTCAGTCTTGGGAATGCATGTGCAGCACACAGCAGGTTTTTCATTCTCATATGGTATTTTCATGTTGCAATGACTAAATATGCCTTTATTGTTTCAGACTTCATATGTAATACAATCTCTTCCCTCTAAGGAATGCAATTTAATAACAATATTGACCAGCAGTTATACTGCAAGCATTTTTTTGAGAGTTGCAGCCCACTGTACACATCTCAAGGAATAGCATATTTAAAAACCAAACCTTCAACCAAACTTGTGAACAAGTAATGCCAGGCAGAGCCTCCATCCCCAGGTAAACAGTGTGAGCAGAGGGGAGGAATGCTACTGAAGAGCCCGGCGCTGGTATTTCAGAAAGGCGATAGGAAGGACCAGCACGCCCCTTGGCCACCAGCCACAGCACAAGGCCTGCAGACAGCATCGGGCTCACAAAACAACCAAAGCAACAGGGATCCCTGTGCAACAAGCAACCTGCGTGCCGGGCAGCAGTACCCACTGCTGAGTTTGGGTTGAAGATGTAGGAGAACCATGGAATCCTATCGCTGAGAAAACTTCTGATTTTCGTAACAAAATTCTCCAAGTGAACTGGCTCCTAATTAAATAGGATCTTTTCCCCCAGTATACTATTTTTGAAGCTAAAAAAAGGCTACTTTTGAAATTTTTATGGTTTTACAAATTAGTTTTGATGACAACGCCATATACTATTTATTCCCACAGCAGGTAACATTAAACATTTTTATATCAAGAATTTAACAAAAGTTTAAAATAAAATTAAAATGTTTTAACTGATGCTACATCTATTTTTATAAAAAAACCCTGAAATGTTTTTTAATTAAAACCTTAACAAGGTTGAGTCTGCATGAATCTCTGGCTTGCTTTAAAGTATGATAGTTTAAAAAACAGAACTTGTTTTCTCTAGATAGTGATACAGAAGCAAGGCACTTCTCAGTGGCAGACAATTTCCTTTCCAGTGGAAGGGGCTATTTTGATACATGACCACAGCTCCAACAATGGTACAAATACAATAAAACACCCAAAGTTCCTCCAGACACAAGTTCAGGGTTTTTTTTTTTTGTGGTTCTGGAGGATGCTGTAAATATCAAAACACGGCAAGGCAATGAGGACTACTCACAGGGTTTCAGCCCACCATGACACCAACAGGCACTGCTAGATCAGGGCTGCAGAGTGACACGTATTGCTGCTGGGACCTGCAGGATGAACAGCTGGTGGAGCAAAGAGGCTGCCTGTAGGCCCTGCTGGCCCTGAGGGAGCTGTGCATTCCTGACCGAGACATGACTGACTGGCGTTTACTGCAGTGAGGCATTGCTCCAGCAAAAAATCCCTTGACTTGTGACACTTCAAGGCAAATCTTATTCCAAAAATAAATTCAAAGTAACTTAAAAATGTCCCAAGACAACATACTGTATAGGAGCAATAATGTAAAAATGTAATGCAAAACAGCAGTTGCTTGAGAATTACTCTAACAGCAAATACTGTTTGTTACTAACATGCTACACGTAAGTATCACAAGGCAAAACAGACCATTAAGCTAATATTTTGAAACTATAGGTAATTCATGATAGTTTATTTCTTATCTGCTCCACATTTTCCTAAGAGAGAGAAGGCACATAAGAACCTTAATCATACCCACTGATATGGGATCTGGCCTGTCTCCTGGCAAGGGAATGTTGATGGTGGCTAAAAACTTCTTCATCACACCCATTTAAGAATCACATTGTTAAAAGCAGGTTTTATTACAAACTCCTGCAACTTTATGTAACTGAAAATTCATAGATTCAGAAATAACAGTACTCACATAATCCACAAGGTCTTTCTTTCTATTATTACATTTACTAGGTATTTTTAATTTATTCCTCATGGAACGGGAGTCTTGGATACTGCTATAGCATAGGAAGCAGTATGGAAATCTCTTTTTATGTCTCATTAACATTCTCTTGCCTGATGTATAATATTCATTTCACATTAGAAGCATCAGACTGCAAGAGAAGACTAATAGTACTTCTTTTTGTTCTATGTAGTAATTCAATTTAGAATGATTCAATATATGTTATAATTGAAAACCGCAGCTCATTAATTTCTAAACACTCTCTGTATTTCAGACCACACCTGTTCCTTTGGCACATCCTCTATTTTGAATTCATCCACTTCTTCCTGAACAGGCAATGTTGCTATGATACACGTGCTGTCAGAGTTTCTTTCTTCAACATGCTTAGAGATCATAATCATACTTATTTAGCAAAAATAAGGAAGTGCAAAGCCTTCTAATCTTTCTTTAAATAACACTTAATTCAACTCCACGAATCAAGGTGAAAATATTTTTTGCTCTGAAAGAAAACTAGAGTTGCGACATTGACAGGAAGCACGCACAATTTACAATGGTAAAAATCTGCTTATGGACCACCTCCGTGCAGAAAAATGGCAGAACGTGGTAATCCCACATGCCCACTAGCACTTCTGGCAGACCCCAACTAACAGTTATCTAGGTTCATCTGTGTCTGTGGGCAGAGCTGCACCGCTGCAGCGGGTCTAGGTCTATGTTCATTTTACACAGTGTAATTAGGCAGACTGAGAAAACGAGGAAGGCTGATCATCCTTCAGATAAGCTTCTCATGTTGGCCCCGTTTCCTTGCCATTTCCATCTCTATTTAAATCAGGATTGATTTGAAACTTGCAATGAAGGAAACCAAAGTGGAATTACACACTGAAAAATCCCAAAGTCAAATGATCAGTTTATTGCCACCCATAATATCTAATCCCTGATTAGAGACTCAGAAAAAAAACAACAAATAAACATTGTTTTACATTCTGTTGAGCAATTTCCAATTGTTCCAATTTTCTCATTCTCTTTTCTCACATATGGTTCATCTTTCCTATTTATTCCCTCTAAGTTTCCTAATTAACATTTTCAATGCTTCTGTCATGAAAATTCTTATGTAAAGGCAGGAAGCATTCCATTTCCCTAGAGGAAGCTATAGCTTCTCTATTTCTTACTTGTGACGAGCACTCAAGTAACCATTGTATCAAATGGCCAAAATGAGAATCTTGGAAGCAAACTTAACATCTTGATTTGAAAACTGAATCATTTTGAATGATTCAAAGTGGGGAGCGCAAGTCTCCACCATAAATGTAGACTATTTATCTTCTGGGGAAGAAGCAGGAATCAGTGCATGTACAGGTGGTACAAGTTCTGTTACAGACAAGAACCTTTGCTTTAGTTTAGTTTATTATTTTTTTTCATTCAGCAAGTCTGTAGTTTTTTGCTACTCAGTTTTCAGGTGATATCTATTTTCAGCTATCTCAGATCCCACTCAGTAAGTCAAAGACCTGACAGTTGGGATATTAAAGGCATATGATCTTTGAACAGAAGCTCTTCTCTTGAGCACCGGGCATGTTAAACATCAAAAACTAAGTCCAGGGTATAGTTTTATTTCTTCAATTCAGTTATTGACAATGGCAATTACGTATTTATCCAGCATCACTGCTTTCTTCTTACTTAGTCACATTTTTCATCTAAGTAACAATTTTTTGTTTATTCTTCCACCCCTCAACTAGTACTCAACTAGTGGTACTGCTCGGAAGATTTCTAATGTTTGAATTTTCAGCAAGAGCTGCTTAAGAGAAGGCCCACAGAGTCTCCCAGTGAACTCCCAGCCCTGTCAGTCTGCTGAACAGTGAGCCTGCCTTACAACCAGCCTATGATGAAGGTGATTGTTTGCTCCCAAGCACAGGATGCAGCTCTGTCTGGAGGCTGGAGTGAATGGGAAGCTGTCACTTAATGGACCGAAGACTTAGACTCCGTGAAAGATAAAACCATTTGATGCTTTTCAAAGATTTTGTGCATTTGTTTTAAACACATTGTTACTCTAATCATCAGACAATTTCCAGAAATGCCTGAATGCAAACCCAATCCATTGTCACATTAAGTTTAGTAAATGCTGCAAAGCTTTTCCAGCAATGCAAAATCACCAGAAATCTTTAAGCCATACGTCATGTATCTAAGAGCTTAACACATAGAGCTTTTCAAGTATTTCACCACAACATGCCAAACTGGGAATATGGCCTCCCATATCTTCACAGTATTCATCCTCTGTTCTCTCAGTTAGGAAGGGGGAAAAACCACTTGCCTTAATCAGCACCTCTAATCCAATTCACAAATTGGAAGCCGTAAGAAAATGTACTGATTCAGATACATGTATGAATAAAGTTTACTATTTGACTTTATGCTTTGTGACGCTAGCTCTAACATCCCTTACACAAACTATTTCAACTGCTTTAGCTCTATACAAAGGCAATAATAATCTCCACTAGAAAGAATATAGCTTAAGTGCATTATACTGTGCTCTTCACTGTAAGAAACATCATCCTATGATTATCTTTGAAGTTGTATGGGGGTGAGGAATACTAGCACTAAGATAACAAAGGACAGAGCAACATCCATTCACCGACAGTCAGATTTTTCAGCTTGATGGTTCTCATGTTGCTTTAACATTAGGACTGTAGTAACAGCAAATGCCAGAAACAACACTATTTCTAACTGCTGATGCCATGTACAAAAAAATGTTAAATATGGAAAAGTTGAACGTTCTCAAAGTTAATGATATAAGGAAGACTTTACAAGACTGTCAAAAGTTGCTGTCTTTGCCGCTAAGTAGTGTGACAGGTTTGAAGCAATAAGAGCAAGCAGTTTTCTGAGCTTAGCAACAAAACTGCTCTCCTTACTTTGTTAAAATTCTGAAGAGAAAAATATTCAGCTAGAGGCTAAAACTAAGCACGAGAAATTTTATCTGAAAATACATCTGCTTGTGAAAGATCAGAAGGAAAGAAGCAAAGGTTTGAACAGATCTACTTTTGCAACATTAACCACAGGATAAAGGATTGCTCTTTTTTCTTTCATAGTCCAATGCTTCCAAATACTTCATTTAGGCATCCTAACTACTTCTCTTTCTGCTAGGACTTAGACATTTCACTCTTTAGTGGTCTTATGGGTTTGGTAATCACTTATGAATAGGCAATTATTAGCGGAGCAGATGTGCCTGCCTGTCATGGGACTATCCAAGTGAATGGGTAATGACAGACCAGACCTTCACAGGTCCTCATCCTTTCCATCTTTGTACAGAAGCCAACTAATACCTATTTGTACTTGTGAGCATGTAAACAGCGAACAGTATAAAATGCTTTCCCCTCCTCTCATCTACATAAAAATCAACTCCATGCTACAAACATTAATCTTAACTGAATAGAGCTAGAGATAAGTAGAGAAAATCCTTGGTTATCTGACTCGCAGTGCTGAGTTATGCAGGCTACAGAGTCTAAGAGGATAAAACACAAGACATCCTGGATATTAGTTCACAGCAAAAGGTGCTACTCACACCACTTCCCGCTGCCTTGGGGAGTCTCATATTCAACGAGTGACCAGATCTGACCCTGCCTAGTTTATGAGATTAGACACAATCACAGCCCAAGGTGATTATCACCAGCTAGAGAATGTCACATTATAAAGTCTAAGTGAGGTAAGAAACCTGTAAATAATAAAATTATCCTTTTATAGGTCTCTTTATTCAATAGTCCAGCCTGTTTCCTGGAGGAGTGATTAGTAATAGAAAATAATTAGGAGATGCCAGATGGGAGGAGGAGTTTTAAAAAAGAAGAAAAAAAAAAAAAAAAAAAAGACCCAACACACAGCTATGGAAACAGAACAACAAATGACAGAGCTGCCAGCTAGCAACCCACTGCAGTTCCTCACTGCCCAGGAAGCTTGTGGCATGAGTGAGAAGCGGTAATCACACTCCTGCTCTGAGAGAGATCTGCCAGCTCATGTTTGGGACCACTGGAAGAACTATGAAGTTGTGAGAACAGAAAAACAAAGAAAAGGCCTTCATTTCCACATATAAGGATGCGGGGCTTCCTCACTATACATCACAGCAGCCTTTCTGGGAGCCACAGGTATACAGCCCCTGGAGATGGGAAGCAACAGGTTCCTTCTAGGGCTGAAGCCCCAGTCTCTATCTTGAGCCTGACCTCTCTATTTCCATGCCCCATCTCTTCAGATCCATGATAAAACCTCTCTCCACCTGAAGACGGCCCAGACCAAATCAACCTCTCTGGCTTCCTCCTTCCCTCCGCTAGTCTATGCCAATGAAAAAGGAAGGAAATGCCTGCCAGTCAACAACAGAGAAGCAATGGTCAGGTAAGAAAGGCAGTAAAAATGTAACCAGATCCAAACTATCAAATGTCAGAAACCCCGGAAAGGACTGCATTTTACTAGCAAGGGCTACACAGATATACTTCTATCAACACTGAAAGCGCAGGAAAAGAAAAGCACCTAATTCATCGCTAATGGCTTCATTTTATCAGCAACAACACAAGCAGTATTCTTCAGACTTAATTGCACAGCAATCATACTGCTTTACAACCTTCTTAACGGTTTTGTTCAGCGTTCATTTTACAAAGGCTCGAGCAGGCACATGAATACACTGAGGGCAATTACCCCCTGTGCTTTTGTGGAGGGCCTGGTTGTGAGCCTGAGGGACTACCCCTAATTTCATATGGCATTTGGCCCCTGGGTATAATTAAACACTGGACTTGACAAAAACTCTGCCTCTGTGCACAGACCTTACGTGCCAGATCACGAAAAAGCTACACTTACTTGCCAAAGCAGAAGGCAATGAGGCAACTCTTCTCAGTCAGCAACTAAGTGACTGGCACCTACAAAGCAAGGCTAAACTGGGATGCTGATCCTCGGCTATACATATCCACAGCACAGCACTGAGATGGGAGGCATACTCTGCATTTGAAATGCAACCTGACCCAAGCCACTCTTCACTTCGATGTTTGTGTGGCCTTAATTGCTTTTAACTTTGCAATACTAGACCAGCAGTATATACTCAGGCTACCAACACAGACACAGGTCTCACTCCATGGTAATCCTCCACATCACTCTGTGGCCATTACATTAACTGCTTTAGAGGCATAGGTGGGTGAAGTTCTGGAAGGTTAAATGGAATCGGCTGGGATGCCATTTGCAAAGCACAGGAACTAATAGGGCACAGCTAAGTGCCAACAGGACTAGCAAGGAAAGCCTGGGAAAATCAGTTGAGCCAAGGAACCGTGTTTAGCACTGGAGCGGAGACACTGGTCCAGCTTGAGACCGCTGAGAAGATTCTGGCTTGCTAATATATCTTCTGCAAGCACAAAGCACTAGTGAGAGGAGAACAAGATATTCTGTGACCTGGGGATTCAATTAGCAAACTTTATGCTTCATTTGGAAGCTCTGAATCTTAAAACAAGATCAGTTTATATAATCTTCTTAGTGTATCAATTTTACTGCCACACTGAACATGAATAAGGGCGTAGGTTACTCTCAGTGACTGTGAGCAGAAAAAGCACCCTGCAGAAAGGAACTTTCTCGTGCTGATGCATGGATGCTGAACAGCACGTGTGATTAGCTCATCTTTCTCGAGTCTTAATAAACATACAGTTAAGTTGAAAACATATGTGCTTATGAAAACATAATGCCGCCATTTATAGTCTTATTTTGAACTGCATATGCCATACGTAATGGCAGATACGTAGTGCTTGGTCACTGCCATCAGAAATAACAAGGACCAGAAGGGAAGACGAGAAAGACTGAGGTAACCTCTGTGGAGCATAATGTTGTTGATGTACTGCAGCAGCTACCTAAAAAGCAGACTCATCCTTCGTCCCATTAGGAGCTTTCTTGGTATTGACAAAATTGTCTGTGCTTTGAAGCCTCTGCTGAAAGATGGGCTAAGCCCAGAAGAAATAAATAGAAGTTTTTGCCTTCCACAGAGTTATGTTTTATTTATAAATTACATTAAACTTCCAGAATGATTGTCACAGACACCCGCGCAGGGACTGGGGAAAAACATTTGTGAGAAAAGAGTTGACAATCTCAAGTTAACCCGTGGGATTCTTCAGTGCTCAGCCTCGTGTGTCTTTAAGTGTACTTCACGGTAAACGTTTATAAGCTGTACATGTAACAGCATTACTGCTTTGACACTACCTTTGATCTAGCTACAGCTTGTCTAGGGTGCCAGACCTTACGCATCCATCTTTTCTGATAAAATCGTTAATTTGATTAAGTGGAACTATTTCAAACAGCTTCCAGCATCGAGATTTCCTCAGTCCCAAAGCACCAAAGTCTTCTTCTATGATCATTAAGGCCTTGTCTTCATTCCAGCCCCCACTGCTCCCAGCCTGGGCATTACGGGTGCCAAATAAAACGCCAAAGTTGCCTTCCTCCATTACAGAGTTCCCTAAAGGGGATTATGCTTCTGCAACAGAATACTGTATCTTTCTCAACTACATTCTCTGATATTCTTTCTCTGAAAATAAAATGAACCGTGGTGGAGAGAGATTTTGAGCAGATTTAACTAACAGATTTGAACAAGAACAAGAGCAGATAAACAGTAGTGCTCTTAGTGAAATTACCAGTGCTGGCTCAAGATTGGAAAATGAGACTGGTCCTCTGGGAGCAACCATAACGGTGACCCTCCATTTTGGATGCGGAGCTGGTATGAATCCATTAAAAATGTACACAGATACTGCAATTAACTTTGTGCTTTGGATTATCTTTTGAGGCAGGCTTAAAAGCAGGTTTCCTACTAAAATGACATACATTTACATTTCCAAATCTCCTTGAACACAGTTGCAGACAATCAGCCTTCATCACTACAGAGGAAAATAAACGGTATCACCTCTCCGACCATAAAAAATAGAACAAAAGGGTGCTTTTGTTGTATAGCTGCTGCACAAACCTTCTCTCAATTCTTTCCATCTATGGGAATTGGACAGAATGTAGCACAGTCTAGAAAGGGGTTTCATCTGATTTGCTGTTACTGCAGCTTCTTGAAGAAACAGCACTTGTCACCAGTGTAAACAAGAATAGATACGATTCAGTTGCTATCCTAACATTAACCTCAGTATTTCATTCTGAAAGACAGGAAAGCTGATAACTGATTATTTTGTTTTCTTATAACACGTTAAATTTTGGATAAATCATACACCTTACATTAATATCTCAAAGCATGTCAAAATGAAAAAAATAATTTCATGTTTTGCTTTCAAGAAGGATTTTGATGTATGTATCTAGGTATTTATTAATTTCATAGAGCTACCATTTTTATAAGGTATTTAACTCAATCAAGTCATCTCTTTCAAGGCCATAATTACCCCTGAGAGAGGAAAACGTTCAGAAATCCATCTGTATTCAAGGCACGAGAGGAACAGTAAATCTTGTGATAGTGGGTATTATTTCCATCCCCACATTAGGCCATACTGTCTGAATCCACATGGGAAGCCCCTTTCAAATGAATCTCAGGCCTCTCTCTAAACAGACAGACCACGATGGCTGCACAATTGAGTCCTGAACAATCTGCAGACTGTTTTGGGAACCAGCAATACCCTTACAGCATGGCAGCTAAAATACCTATTCAGGGCACTGGAACACGTCAAGCCCTCTCCCATTTTCAATCTGCACTGCTCCAGTTATCTATTTAATTCTTTCACAGGTTATGAAAATCATAAATCAGTACCAGTAATTTTATTTTCAACTTGTGCAAAGTAAACAGTAAAAATCCTTCTCATAACCAGGGAGGCAGAGTAGAGTGCATAATATTCTCATGCTTTTTCTATTAAGAGCTGCATCTTAAATCACTCCACAATTCGGTCTGTTGCAGGACTCAGTACTTAGGAGTATTGTGACTTGTGTCCTACAGTTCTCATCTACTGACTGTATAATTTTTGCCTTTTCAACTTTTATGGTCTTTAAATACTTCCCCTTTCCTAAAACTCATTTTTAACGCATTGAATGTAACAGGTCACTTAGCATACAATGAGTTCTTCTAATACAGATTAATAGCTGAAAAGAGTGGGGAACAAATGAAGTAGTATTAGTGGAGGGATCTAATATACATCAGTGGCAGTCTCTGCCAAAACCCCATACCAAATTCATGGCTAGGCAAAGTGCTCTTTAATATTTAATTCTCGAGTTGGAGGTGTGTTCTCTGGCTGCCCAATTTCCTCCACTTGATTTTATGTCAGGAAGTGAAATTACACTCCCACCAGCTGTTCCCCAGCCAGTGCATGTCTCTTTCCTTTTCTTCTTCTGGATTTATCTTTTGTACACCACTCACACGGGACTGGGAAACAGTCACAAAGCTTAAAGTTGGATCTGAACATCCACTGAATCTGCAAATCTAGGAGCATATTTAGTCTCAGAACTCAAGACCTAGACTTTTTTCTCTGTTTGCAGAGGAGAAACAGACAGCAACAATTGAGGGAGAAGCTCCCTGACAACAGTATAAAGCTGATAAAGGTGCATTAGTTGCCAAATACTGCACTGTGCAGAAATTTTCTTTATCACTATTCCCGAGTCAGTGTTATAGTACACAACTTTTGCTTTTCAGATGATAAGACAACTAACTTTTTTTTGTTTTTAATTGTTGTATTTTGGACAATTTTCTTTGCATTCTTTGCTAGAATTATCAACGTTGATTCACTGATATACTCTTCATACTGAATAATTCCTGTTGCCAAAGATAAATAGAAAATATTTGACCTATTAATCAACGTCCTGCAAGAAAGCCTCCTTCTACCATGGCTAAGTTATTCAAGTGATTGCTCATAATAAGGCTGGGAGTATGTGATTATAAATGGAAGTTTTCAAATAAATATCAGTAAGAAGCAGGAGCCCGCACAAAAAAGGTACAGTGACCTTCCAAGCAATTTAGTAGAGAACATACATCAACAAAAAGCTCATAACCTAGAAGGTCTCCTTTCCCCACCACTCCTGCAGTGCACACATATCCCTTGCATGAGACACTGAGCAAGGCCACTGCTGCATTTTTCTCCCTCCCCACATCCTATAACTTACAGAGGACAGAGGAAGTATTTGGCAAGCCTTAGCTGGGCCCCAGGGCTCACTGCAAATGCTGAAATTGCTGCTGGGACCACGTACCAGTCACATGGCTGAGCGTCTCATTCCCCTTGTAGATTTGCTGGCTGAGGTAAGACTTGTGAGTCTCTGCCATTTTCCAGCACAGGTGCTAAGAGGTGGACAGAGGCAGCAAAGGTGTGACCTCTCTGCCACTCCACAGTAAAAGGAATATGCTGTGCCTTTCCTGTGTAGCCAAGAGTAGTGATTCCAACTGGCAATGACTTTAAATTAAACTGGAATCTCCACATTTAACTGCACTGAGATGACTGTGTGCCCCACTGTGTCCATGTCAACATGATTCCAAGGCATATACAGTGAAGAGATTCAAAGGCTGGGCTTTAGGCTGGCAACCATTACCGCAATTCAGCCACGTTGCAGACAAAGCAACTTGAGTTGCTCATACCTTCCAAACAGTGTGGGATGCTGCAATTACACAACTGACCTCTCAAAAAGTTTTTCACCTAAAATTTCAATATGCGAGAAATGCTTAATAGGTATCGAACTATCTAATGAAAAATATTTGAAACAATATTCATACTTATTGATGAGTCTGACATAACACCATGAATTGTACATAAAACCGAGAATCTTTCAGCAATACTAATCAAAATCCCTTTTTCATCAGTCTAAAAAATGTTGTGGCAGAACAGAGTCGTGTTGTCTCTTGAAAGCTGCAACATGCAGTAAGAGTCAATTTTACCCAACCAAGCCAAAGTGGTGACTTCCAGAACTCATACAGAAGATTTGTTACCCAGGCTTTGCATTACAACGAACTCTCTATGATAACACAAAGAAATTCTTTTGAAACAGCACGCTGCAACTCAGTGGCTGTCAAGAGTTGTCACACCCCTACCATCAGTACTTTACAGGCAACAAATCCAATATTTAGTATCGTCAACTAGTATCGATATGCCCACTGGGACTTCTTTCGTTAAAATGATCTGATTGCAGTAAGGCAAACTGAGATTCACTCTTGAACCACGTTGGGAGCTTCATCTCTCAGTAAATTCAGCACAGGTCTGGTGCTTCGGACTGCTGGAGAAGGATACGAAGGACCAAAACTACAAGCCTCTCTACGGACTCTGAACACAACTTAGTTTCATTATGATGCTTGTGTATGTTGGAAATCATTAGTGAGACCCCTTCTTCCCCTCAAGACAAACTGTGATCACAGACATATTTCTGATTGGAAAAACAAACACATGTTCCAAACTAAGGCTAGTATTTCTTCAAAGCATTAAAAGTATATTAGATACTCCTAAAGTCACTGTGAAGTCAGTGAAGTAGGGGAGCAAATCAGATTATTATACATGCATTCACACATAAACATATGTAAGAATACACTTTAAAAAGACTTTAACATGCTGGCTTTTCAATAAACAAAGTAATTAGTTTAACATGATGGAATCTATATTTTGCTTTCTTTTAAAAAGTCTCCATCAAGTGAATAATGTTTCAGGCAGCTGCTTTGTTGTTTTGATGCCTTCCCATTCCCTTTAATATTTGTTTTCACTGGTTCTAAGATTTCTTTTTTGTTCATTTTTCTTTTTTGATCCACAATGCAGTCAGTTCTCAGCTCATAATGCAACCCTCTGAAGAGAGCAATCTTCATAAGTCTGGCTGAAGCAAAAAATAGCACTGTCAGCTTCTGACAGACTGAACTTAGCCGAGTGAAATGTTTTAATTTTTTATCATCTTAATGAACAGGCTTATTTATAATGTGGACAATTTTACTGTCATTGTATGCAGAGCAGAGATTATGGAATGCATTTTGTTTGGGGAACACTGTAAGGAATGTAAGGAATACATTTTTTTTTTTTAACCAATGGGCAATTGTTTTAGACACTGTAAACAATCTCAAGATGAAATATTCTTAGCCTACTTGAAATAAAGGAATGACTTAATGGTAACATCTGTAATAGTGAAAAAAACCTGAAGAAAGGAACCTTGCAATGAAAAATAACAAATTTCTGAATCTGAAATTTGCAATACGCACAAGTACACCATTTAAAAAAAAACACTGAAACAATGTAAAATATTACTACTAATGCAATAATAGAAATATTTGTGTAGACTAAATATCTACAGGTACCTTTAGTACTTTATAGTGGGATGGGAAGGTTAAACGTATAAAATAAAAGATCTAACAGAAAGAAGAGCGTGGGTTAACAATTGCTTACCCTCTTTTCTGCTACCTCATCCTCTCCTGTAGAGTCTTTGCCATCATGTGCATCTCTCAGGGTTGGCATATGTTTTTTGTGTGCTGGCTCTCTGTTTAAAGTTGTATATCCTATGTGTTCATAAATTGGATTTATTGTCATCTTGGCAATGTATTCTGCTGCCTTGGTTTCAATATAAAGAGTAATCAATCCATCTGTCACCAGGTCATGGATGGACTCAAAACGTTTCTCCCCAACAAAGTGCTTTCCATCGTAGTAGAGTCTGAAGTTTCTGGTTTGACTTCCAAATCTGCCTCAATGAAATGGGAAAGTATTTTTTTAAAATAACAGTAAGCAAGAATAAAGAAGAGTAATCAAGCCTTTGCAAACAATAAAAAAATACTTTATCACTTAAAGCTGTGACTAAGCTAAGTCTAGTTCAGACGTGGCTAAAAAACTCAACTACTACTTAGGACAGATAGGAAGGAGAGATTAACAACTGCAGATAGATAGCCAAAACAATAACTGACCCAGAAGAGGCTGTTTATTCTTGTATTCTCTTAGCCTCTTGATTATCCTGTGGAAAAACTGAAAATTACTTCATGTTCTTTATGGCGTTTTTTAGTACTTCACGACTGCACCGCTGTAGTCAATTTGCCTGGCTCTAATATGAAGGATTCTCACAATAAAGTCCTCTATTACAGTTGATCAATATGGAGTTTTGATGCAGTCTCAGACCTCTGCACCTCTGCCTTCTTGCTGGAAGAGGCCATTCAGGGCTCAGCTTGGCTTCAGTGCCAACAATTACAGTGAAGCAGAACTGCTGCCAGCAGTGGAGCAGCACAGGACGAAATGGCACAAGGGCAAGCATTCTTTATTCCTGGCCAAAGGCCAAGGACTAACTCTTCAAGCTTTATACAAAACTCCTTCTGTGTTATGGTTGTTAAGTCCTGAGCTTCAAGCAAATCTTTGTAACATGCATAACGTGTAAGCTATCTGATGCTAGCAATTCTGCAGTCTGGATGCAATCAGACTTTGATGCAGTCTATAGGCAACCACAAGCAGGGACACTGATTTTACCTGAATATCAGCACTTTTCAAAATCTATACTTTGAACCTGCAACAATTTGCTGCCTGAAAGTAATCTCACCTTGTAAAACACACCCGTGTTTGCACTTGGAAACAACCACTGCATTTCATGCAGGGAAGATGGAGGCCAGGAACTTGTTCATAGTTCACTTAAGTGTTGTTGGTCAGACAGCAGGAAGGGTGCTGCTCAGGGCACTGGGCCTCTTTGTGAGGTCAGATAAGCCAAATGCATATTAGAAACTAAATTTGGAAGAATGAATTGCTTTCATTTCACAATCAAAATTTTCATAAAAGGAATGTTAAGGAAAAACAGTGGTGCTTTGCTGAAGTGATTTCTTTTCAAAGGGCCCTTGGCCAACAACAGAAAGCATATCAGACCTTGCCTTGGGTGAAATATATATGCAATCTTTCTGCAAGTATGGGCAAAATCATTTGTTCTTCGATGTGTAATTTTTCCTCTTGTTTTCTGAATCAAAATGCCAAACTTGACAGTGACTGTAATTTCAGGAGCTACTACATTTGAAGTACACTTAATTGTGAAGCAACGCACTCCTGGGGAGCTCTCAGGAATCCACATCTGGCTCACTAATAATAGGAGACATGTTGTGTAGAAACTACATGGCATTTTACTGGAAATTAATTGGAACATATATTCACATTTTTATGCTACACAAACAAAACCGCATCACACTGAAAAGCAAGACATTACAAAACAACAGGAAAAAATGCATTTTTACCCAACAATAATTTGATCACAAACGCAATTTGGAGTGAAAACAAGACACTGAGAAAGCAGAAAGACAATGTCCCAAGTTGGAGCAGAAGGGGTAGGAAAATGTTCAGGCTCACTCTTCAAAGCATCTTCCTTCCAGGCATATGCCAGACAACATTTTTGAGAAGATTGGGCATAAATCAATTTTAATTGGAGTGTTAATTCACTAATGAATTTCTTCTTCCCTCTCACACATTGTTTTTATTGGTTATACCCAGTAGTTAGATGTGACCAGTAGTATCCCAGCATCTCCTCAAGCTTCCTATCTCTACTCCCACCTTTTTTACTTCCTTCCCTGCAACAGTAAGCTTTCTGAGGCATGCACTGTCCGCAAGTTGTGTATTCACACCGCACCAATCTGCTATGAGGGACCAGTCTATCCTGAGTGGCACAGCCCTATCTCATGAGTGGCACAGCAGCACAAATACTTTACTGTATAAAGTGGCAAAACCGACTCAACTAAGAATGTGACAGGAAAGTTTTGCTCATGTGACATTTTCCTTGCATGCCCTCTACTATCCATAAGGTCAGTATGAGCTCAGAGTGCTCAGCACCACACAGTGCCAAAGCAAGTGCAACCTTCACTACCTCCTGCTCAAGTCAGCAGGAACAACGCACGTGGAGCTCAGACAGCGTCAGAATTTAGCAAAAACAGAGTAAGTTTGAAGATGAAGAATAATGGGCCTAAATGATAATATCCAACAGAATGATTTTTATTAAGAGACGCATCAGGTGAATTGCTGTTCTAATCAGTAACATATGCTCTGGCAGTACTTACAGCAGAGCTTTAAAGAAGCAGAAGGTCACTTGTGGCTCTTAGCTTTCTAGGAGAGAAAGTATTATGCTAATCTTACCAAGAAAAGATAAGGCAAAGAAAAGCTTCTCAGGGCTGATTACTACCCACGGTGTCTCGGCTTTAATAACATCCTTCAGAGTCTAAAACAAAGTTCTGAAGATAGCCAAATGCAGAGAACGATCAGAAGTTTTTCAAAGATTTATGTTCTTCTCATTGGGGTCAGCAGGTGCATGGTTGTACCCCAGCTGTTTTACTGAACAGCCCTTATGCTGTACATCTGTTCACACTGCTGCCCATAAAGCATGAAAGATACCACAAGGAATAGGATTCCCTAAAGGGCATCGTCTTTATCCCACTACTGACCCACATTTCAACATACAAGTACACAGTTTTAGTTCTTAAACAGCACTCATACTTAAACTCATCTTTTAAAACTCTTCCCATATGGATCTGGGGAGTAGAACATCCATTTCTTTCTGTATGCATGGTTTCCTAAAGGTGCACTCAACCTCCTCAGTTCAAAATACCTTAAGATAATTTAACAATTAGCTCTTAAGGAAAGGTATTTAGACAAACAAGTTACTCTGTGTCAGTGCCGTAATCGCTTGGAAAAGGTGTTGCAGAGGTGAAAATTGGATGGTTTGCCTTTATCTGCTTTTCTATTTGTTCCACATCGAACTGTTTTCTCTCTATTCATTTCTTATTGGAAACACTGTGGGGAAATGTATTGTTTTTTAAATTGAATAGTATTAGCAACAAGGAAGAAAAAATCCACACAAATCAATGCACCAAGAATCTTTTACAAAGACTGTACCATCAATACAATGTCTGATAACTCTACAATTTACCTTTCTCAAACTCATTTAAATTTCTCACCACACAATGATACTATTTTGATGAAATTACAATATAAATGCAAATGTACACACTCATTTGCAAATGATCAATCCAAATTTAATCTTCAGTCTTATTTAACGTTATGGTTTAATTTTTTCCTTTAGCAAAAATATTTCCTTATGATTACCTTCTATAACATTACTGCAGCCTACTTTATAAATCACCGTGGAAACTAAGTAGAACCAAGATTTGATATTTCAACTTCCTGATGGTCTTTTCCTAAAGGCAAGCATTAGTACCAGCTGTTTTTTGTTTTAGAAATAGAAAACAGGACACAAATAATGTATGTTCTCCTTGGATTAAACAAGGGAACATTAGATGTTTTTCCAAGAAAAAGAAATAGACCTCTTACATGTCAAACAGTCCCATTGTATCTATTGTGCATTTGTTTGCAAGCAGCAGGACTACTGATAAAAGACTTTTCTTATTCCAAGTTGTCTGAAAAGCAATCACTCTGTCTAGTCCCCTTGGTTTCCAGTGGGGCAGAGTGGATACAACGTGGGAAAATGGATTAAATGGTAGAGTAAATGTGGCTAGTAATAAAGGCCTGAAGAGCTGAATTAGGTATCATAGCATGAGAAAGGCGGGCTTCAGACTTCACCAACCACTCTGTAAGCAGCATTCATTGATCAAACAAAAGGAAGAAGTGAAGGACTGAGAGCCCATCTGTGCTTTCTTACCATTTAAGATGATGGATTTTACAGTCCAAACACAGAACAGTACAGTAGCTATTCACTTCTTTCACAGGCTATTTTATGATGAGAAGAGTATCTAGCCCTTACCTAAAGACAAAAGCACTGTTTAAACACTTAGCTGCCACCACACCATAACCTTAGCATCCCACAGTGATTCCAATATCCTCATTAGTGGTGACATTGTCATCTTCATACTTGGAGCTGGGAAATCTTAAGTTCTGTGCATGTGACAGAAGGTCACTTGGACTTATTCCTCCCTTGGAGAAAAGTGTCTTTAATGCACTTTGTGGCCAGAAGGTAGAAGTCTTGCGAAAAATTACACGTCATAATTTCAGCTCTAACTTCTGAAAACTCTCATTCAATATTTAAGAGTCTTGATAACTCCAAAAAAAGCTACAGAAATATAAGCAATGTTGAATGTCTTCTGATCACGCTGTGTTCATGTGAAGGAAAACAAATTATTCCACAGATCCTTTTTTGGCCAATTCCCTGGTCAAAAAACGCAGATCTTGCATGCTGCCAAAACCTACACAGTTAATCCAGAAGGTCTTTGACTCCTGAGAGTCATAAAAACTTTTGTTTTCATTTATGTTTTATTATTTATTGGCAATATTTCTGAGGATGGCCAGGGAATCATGGAATGTGCCTTCTTCCCAGGGTATCAGAGGAGAAACTTTATCAGCTCCAAAACCCCAAAAACAGCAGTAATTCTCAAAAACATAAATGCATAAAAGAAATCAAATGCATTAGGAGTTGAAAGTAAAGAGGAGACAAAAAAATCCCTACTGTCCAATGAGTCTAGGAAAAGTGGCAGAATACAGACATCTGAGAAAATTTTCCTGTGCCATCTGGAAGGGCTGTACTTGCTGGCTGACTACTGTAGCTTGATTATCATTAATTAGTTGTAAAGTTATCCCTGAAATCTCAATAGACCCATGGGTTGGATGAACATATGAAAATTTAGATTAACATGGAAAAAAAACGTGGCATCCATCAGAAGAGAAAACAAATCCCAGAGCTGGAAACGAAATGTGGCTATTCTATGCCAATGCAGACAAAACCTTCAACTCACTTAGGATCAGATAAAATAATTCTAAGCTAGTGCTGTGTCCTTGATGACAGCCTTTCAACAGTCCCTATCAAATGAAGGCTGAAGATTATTTCACTGTTTTGTTCCCCAGACTTCCTTGCCCAAAAAGGAAACAGCACTGTGCAAGTAGCATGGCAAGGAGGACCAGAGCAATGACAATGTCCTGTGGAACCTGAGCTGTGCCACAGACAGCACAAGTGAGAGACAACTGCTCTAGGGTATCAGCAGGAGATAACAGCTGCTGAGAACAACGAACTCTGAAACTGCTATCAGCCCTAGGTACTGTAATAATGTGTTTCAGAAATAAATCCAAGGAAATTAAGAGAAAAATTTTTCTTTTGTCACAACATCTTATTTTAATAGCTTCAACAGCTGATTCCCACCATCTCAAATCCTGATCAAAGGCCGGCTGATCTATTGATAACCATGTATGCTATTAATGTGCAGTAAGATCACTTAACACGTAGAACCACTCTCAATGTTCCTGATCAGTGATAGATTGCTTGAAAATAACTTTTGGTTCTGACATGAAACTGCTGTACAGAAGTATTACCTCTTCTTAGTACTGCAGTTGCATGCCCTATTCTGTTTAAACTTGATAGGACATATGTGGGATTGCTCTGATGATTCAGTCAGAATCAATACCAATGTTTGGGCAATATTTTACAGCTTTCTCTATCTGCTAAGACCTCGGTGCTTCTTGGGAAAAGTATCACCATGTGTGATTAAGACACATTTGAAATCTATATATACATGGGAAAGGAGCAAAAGCCTGCTGTTTTCCCTTCAAATGAAAGCAATACTTTAAAAACCTATGCTGATATGCCAGGAAAAAACACGTTTTGGAACTGTTACTAGCAGGAACGTTGGTAACTTTCACAGTTTCACATTAAGCAGATACAGTTATCTTCTTTTATAAAACAAAAACAACAACAACAACAACAACAACAAAAACTCCACCTCCCTCTGAACGTTAACGTTACAGTGCAATTCCATGGTTCCTGTATTCCTTTAAAGCAGAACTGTGTTTTAATTTTTCTAAGGTTAAGTATCAACTCTTCCCAGCGTCTGCTCTGCAAATTTCAAAACGCATATACAAATTTTACTTGGCCTGTGCATAACATTCTCATTTTAGGTCATATCAGATGGTCTTTGTCTGACAAATTTAGAAGTAGAACAACATCAGGTCTGTAATGGAAATTCCACTGTAATCATTAAAACAGAGAGAGAACTGCCATAGCATAATGCTCAAACATGTTCATTTTTGTTTCATTTATGGACTTTCTTCCTGAGAAGCTCATGACCACCTTAATTCAAATGCTTCTACAGATATTCTCATCCTAATAGTAAATTGCTCTTAACTGATCTTACTAAGACAACATGCATATTTGAACTCACTATACCACGAAAACACGAGAGGAAGACAAGGTGAAAACGAAAGGAATGTCCTTATCGTTAAATAGCTTTGCAAGTGCAATTAACTTATTGATTCTTATGCCATTCTGTTCCTCTCCATTATCTGCTAGCATGGCTGACTATGGAGAGGGGAGTGGAGAAACACTGTTCTGTTGTTTCTGTATTGTTTGTTTTCTTTCATATACTTTACAGGATATTATCAAACATCTCAAAGTTTACATTAAAAACAAAATAGGATTATTTTTACAAGTTTCCTTTAGATTAAAAATAACCGCAGTAAGATTTCTGTCCCAGAGATTTTGTCAAATCTGATTTGCCTAAAACCACTGCTAATCCCAACCTTCCAAGTAGGTTTACTCAACATAATGAAAGCTATTACATTATTTGCTGCTTACTTAAAAGCTCCTTTCTTAATGTACTGTATGGAAAATAAAAGACGTGCAAGTCTAAAATAGCATTTTTTTCCTCTACAGATTTGAGTGCTTGCTATCCCTGTACTCATGAAGAAAGAGGGTGGCTACATGAACTGCAGTGACAGCGGGCCACCAGTATCATAGAGCAGGACTCTCATGTGCAATATGTGCTTTTGGACATGCCCAGCCTGCAGCGCGTGTGTACAACGGCACAGCAGTGCGCCACAGAGATCTGGGCAGAGCCAGAGACCTGTTCTGTAATTTGTCAGGTCACAAGAGCACACAGAGGGAACTGATGGCATGCTGTGATTTGTGACATGACATCTGCATGTAGAACACTTTATACTACGAAATATTTTCAGATGAAGTTTAATTTTAATGCATTAGACTAAAATCCATAAACTGTACAGAGGAGTATATTCAATGTTTTGTTATTTTCAAAACATTTATTTTGCTAATGACAAAAATAAATGCTCAATGTGGACAACTCCCCATAATGTCTCATGGCCATGACTACATAAATAAATGATAGAAGAACAGTTTAATTACAATATTGCTACATTTTGCCATCTCTAAGTGTTTAATTGCCTTAGGTTGATGCCCAATCTGCCATTAAAGTGTTTTGTGAATTAACAGTGAGAGAAATTAGATGACGAAAAACTTTGTAAAATAATATACACAGTAATTTTTTTATTTTAATGGGACAGAATAACTTTTTTCTAGAATACAATTTCTTCCTTGGCACAAGTACAGCAGTAGGTAGGACAGGTTTCCATTTATTCCTGAACAAAAGCTACAATAAAAATTAGCTTGATTCTCTTCCTAGCATCTATGAAATCAGGCCAAACTATACTAAACTCAGCAAAGATACATCAAAATATGTAAGAGGGAGAAGGAAAAGTGGGCCAGATAACAGTTATTCCTGTCGGTTCTCTCAGTGTTTGAATAATTCATAAATGTTTTGATAAAAACAATTATGATATTAAACAGCAATGTGAGGCTATTGTGTGTCACTTTGAAAACATATTTATAAAGCTCCCACAGTATCTACAGCTGAAGGACTTTTTATTGCTTACTGATGAGGCACAGGAAAAGAAATTTTTCTCTAAACACAAAGATTTCTAAGTATGTATTTCAAAAGCACACAGAAGAGGCCCAGTAAAGGACTAACTTGAAGATAGGTTTCTAACTGTCACTTTCTAAGGGCATTAGAGCAAGAAGGCACTCCAGCAGAGTCTGTCAGTAACAGAAAGGCATGCATCTTTGAAAGGTAAGGAAACGGGAGGAAGGATAGAGCAATGTATGCTACATATATTCACCTGATTATGCTATGCTTGGATTTTTTATTGCTTCAACTCCAATAGAGCTCAGAAGCTTCAGGCCAGGCAGACATTAAGAACAGCACAACAGAGTACGAATTCTTGCTCAAGGATTCTAATGGAGGTGTCCTGAGAGCTGGGGCACAACTTTCCAATTCTCTGTCTAAGCCATTTTTAAGAGATACTAGGCTGATGCACTGAACAGGTACATGAGACAATGTAGGAAAGAAAGTACTGCCTCTAATGAAGAAGTGAGGCATGGAGAATGTAAAAGCCTTGAGCTCAGTCACAGGCAAAACCAAGAAACGAACTCAGATCTTCTGAGCTCCATGAGAGTGCTTCACCACCAGCTCAGTGCCCTCGCTGTGCACCAGAATACCAGAGATCTTTGTGGCCCAGCAGAAGCTATAGTCAGAGGTGAACGGCATGGTATAAAACGCATGAGCTACATGCACTGAACACAGCTTTTGGACAAGTAACAAAGTTTACACTGTTACCAAAGCAGAGAATACTCCTCCCAGAACTTCCACAAGCAGGAGAAAGTCTGCAGCAAACCAAATTGCCAAAGATAAATTAGACACGAGTCAAAAGAAAACGGAGCTGACAACAACAACAGATGGGAAGAGGAGGAATGGAGAACAGGAACACAGCAAGAAGACATGAACCATAAGGAAAAAAGCATTCTAGCCTGTGGGAGGGCCTAGGTAGCCAGTTAATTACTCATTAAGGTTAGTAGCTATTTATTATTATTCTAAATACTTCAGTGAAGGCATTTTAGTAGTGCCCAGCTGTGCTTTACATAAGACAGACAACGTGCAGGACAGCTATGTTATTTACTGGGAGCTGAACATCCCACTTTATTGACAGAGTAATAGAGTATATTATTCAGTACAAAATTTTATATAGAAAAATAAACTTATTTTACAGGGAAGATAATTTAAATAGAGGTCCGATTGTTTTATTTCAGAGCATAAAAGTGAAATCCAAAATTTATCAGCACGCTGCTTTCCCTGGGGCTACCTCTCGCTCTTGCTATGTATGCAGCCAACAGGATGACAGCTTTAGTTTCAGTAGAATTTAAACCTTCATAAAAGAAATATTTGGCTGTTCACAAGGAAGAAAAGCAAAGCCCAGCATATCAGCTGGCATACCTGTTGTGGTAGCCTATTAAAACAGCTTTAAGCATGAACTGTTTCTTTCATCTTAAAAGAAGCTTCAGATACCTTAGTGGCCAATTTCTGAAACACTCACATGAATTCTGCACCTATGGAAGTCTGACAGGCTAAGCCTAAGGGAAAAATAAGCCCTTCTCCCTGAGAGCTTCAGCTCACCACCAAGGAAGGAGCACTCTCTTGCCATTTCATGCAGAATAAAGAAAACTGATCAAAACGAGCCAAGCTGAAACACGCACACTCCACAGGTAAGTTCAGTCGTGTTTTGGAGCAATTCTATTTAATCCAGCTGAACTTCGGGCTGCATGCTCACGTGCGTGCATATGCAGACACACAGGTATACATAGTTACCCAGGTATCTCAGCTGAGAATCAAGGAATATTGAGTAAATATTCTAAAAAATTTCTAAAAAATGAATTCAGCTCTTACTATTGCCAATCATTGTCTAGTGTAGAGCTGCACATCGGTTAAAAATATACTGAAGTAGAAAGATGTGCAAAGTTTAGTCTTGAAAAATGTCTTTATGATTTTTTTTTTTCCCTACCAATTAACATGATGTCAGAACACCGTCACTAAGGTAAAGTGAAAGGATGTAGTCAGCTCTGCGCTGTTCCCTCTCTCAAACAGCTTGTAGATCAGCTTTGGATTCAGGATAAAGTATGACTAAATTTTGCTACATTCATGATGAAAAAAACCGTAATTTAGTTATTATTACACAGAAAGTTGCTTCAAAATTCTCCTTTTCTCCAGTTCCACACCTCTGCCCCAGCCTCTAAAAGCTTTCTAGCAGAACGCAGACACACAGTTCTGACCTTTGCATTCAGGAAACCTTTTGCAAATGTTCAGTTTTAGACGTGTTAAGGAATCCCAGGGCTGTTAACACATCTTCTGGAAGAGCACGGTATGTACGTCCCAAAAGAGCCCAGTGAAAATGAGCACCATCCAGCTATTAAAGTAATTGTCTGCTGAAATTAAAAAGATTCATTTGCACCAGTATAATCCAATAGCCTGCCAGTTAAAATATCAGTGGCGAGTTTCTTAATGCAATTTCATAGTTTAGGAGAGGATACACGGATCAATTTCTCGCACAATACATGTAGTTGGTTGACTAAGCTAAGCATTACTAATTTTTGACATTTATTTTGCCTTAAGAATTCTCTTCTGATGCCACATAATCTTGAGTGTGCCCTAGCCCCCAAACACAAAGAAAACGTGACTCATAATCACGGCTAACATTATTACCTTTTTTAAAAATCCTGCTGCAGAACCTTATTTCAATTCATTCTCAGTATCGCAACAATAGAATTTGCAGGAAGGGAAACCATGGTAACCAACTAAATGTGCTACAGCAGATATCTGCTCAAAAGAACATGCAGTACCATCACACTTCAACGCCTACTGCTAGTACAATCTCTACCCATTTCCCCTTTATCCTCACCCTAATTATTAAACAAGCTCCCAACCACAAAAGACTACATTGCAAACCATGTCTTACTGTTACTGTCATTTGCTATAGGTCCTAGCATGAAGCACTGTATTACTGTTTTGCCAATTTTAAAAGCAGATCTAATACCTCCAGGAGTTAATTAGGAATTTTCATTTCCTTTCATCCGTTTGGAACATTTAATTAATATCAAAACATATTTTATATTTGTACAGTCATAGAGACACCCCGATATGTGTGGACACACAAACATACCTACAATAATCTACTTACGTTAGTAGTTCTTTTAAAACCTCAGGGATGCAAAAAAATTTCAGTGGCATTCTCTGACTAATTAACTAGTAAACACTGGTGGCTTCTGCTGGGCTTTTTAAAAAAATAAACTATGAAAAAATGTATTCATGATTAAGTACAGGCATTAAAGATAGCAGGGTGCTGATTTGATGCTCTCATGTGTGTTTATGTTTCATTCTATTTCATCCGGTGTCTGAACTGATACAATTTCACAGGCCTTCTCAGCAGCTGAACATCAATTTTATTTGAAGGATGGCTTTGGATATTTAACCAAACTCACACACTTAGAAAACGATAATTTAAATGTTTTTTTTTTTTTTTCCTTAACAACATATTCCTATTCTGTTATAAATTCTGAAAAAATCTGTTTTCTGAAAACAAAAGCACTTTTGTTTCAAATTTAAACGTAAAAGACGCTCAATAAAGTCAGGAAGCAAACTAACTGCACAGTAATGGATGAATGTAGACAAAAATAGCCCATTAGAAGGTGATCAAAATGCAGCTTCTTATGTAAGCGACAAGCAGATTCTACAGTAACTCACAGACAGCACAACTAACTGAGAAGTTCTTGAGGGTGACAATCACTTGTTCTACCTTACTAAAGAAGAAATATTCCAAATTTTGATTTTGACCTCAGTTAACTGTTCCACAACATCACACTAAGAATATCTGACTGACTTGGCTATGCCTGTAAAAGCAATTAGTTGCCCTGTCCTATATGTGATCATTTCATCTGTGCTAGGCTATGTCTATAGCTCTTGCAGCTCAACAGCTGCAAGGCCTTTAGATTTACTGAAGCTAGTTCTATAAAAGCATTAGAGCCTAATGCTCCACAGTCAAAAAAATCATTTGGAGACAAACGAACAAGACAGGGAGAACAAAGAAAGAAAACTTCATGGCCCACTTCATTCTGAACAGGATGTGCAGTTCTGGCCTCCTCGCCTCCGAAAAGCACCACAGAGGAAAAGAAAGGCACACAGAAAGATGATAGAGATGATGAGAGGTACAGAACAGCTTTCCTAGAGAACCTGAATGTATAGCCTCGGGCTCATTGACCTGCCAAATGAAGAATAATGGGGACATGACTGGCATAGAAAAAGTAAATGGAGAGCATCAAATGTAATTCTGAGATGAAATCTTCAACTTGCTGATATAATAATAAAGCTATACAACTTGGGGGGGAGGGGGAGGGAATAAACCCTTTGCAAACAATTAACCAGACCTCTTCTCAGATCTGCACCTTTTATGATGACAAGGTATTCCTTAGAATAAGCTAAAAAAAAAAAAAAAGAAATGCAGAAGATCTGTGTTAGGAAAGGGAGAACACCAACAAGAATCTTCATGCAACAACTGCATGTGGATTCTGTGCACTTGAGCTTAGCTGAAGCTACAGCTTCATGTGATCATCCAATCTGTTCCAGATTTCAAAATCCATTTTTTTCTATCTGTGAATTCTGATTGTCTATAAAGGAGTTATGATTTACGGTGTTAATAGTTTATTCATTATCTTCAGGAAGATTAAGCTGTTTAACAAGTGGAAATCTTCAATGCAGAGCAGCCAGTGACTATCTCTGGAAGGCGTCCATTCTAACTACAGTCTAGAAGAGAATGAGCCATGAGGATACAGAGAAAACAAGAGAGAGAGTGGGTGTTTTCCCCATAAGATATGGTGCTCTGTGAGGTGATGTTCTGTAGTAATCACAGTACAAAGATGAGCTAGGATTCATTAATGTCTATCAGATTTGCAGCACAGCTAGAAAAGAGAAAGATGAAGCTGGAGACCCTGAAGTTAAAGTCTTCTCTCAAACTTTGAAAGGTTTTGCCTGTTCATGCTACCCTACTGACAAATTTCCTTTCTGGGCCATGGAAATTACATTCCCAAATTGTTACTGCAGTTAACTAAGCTGCAGCTCTCTCTTCTTTCTGGCAGTATAGTGACACATGCACAAATGATGGTGTCTGTCTGGAATCTTATTACACAAACAATTACCTCAGTACAACATACTTTTTCCTGAGAAAGAAAACTAACTCCTGATAATCTATTATTTCAGGATATTCTTGTTTGAATCACAATCTTACTTGGGTAAAATAGTAAGATTATGGATATTATATGGGTAATATAAAGATTTCAGTAACTATCTTCTCTTTCAATGCTTTTTAACAGAAAAACTTTGATTTAAAACTGTGCTCCTAACACTCTTTCCCATTAGACTATTTATGTATACAACTCAGAGCAGAATAAACACAATTACTTTAGAAGTAATTAAACTATATAAATTTACAACTATTTAAATTATTTTTTGTTTCACTGTGAGTATTATCTGATACACTTGCTGGGATTCTACAGAGCAAGGAAACAGATCTGCAAACATTGTCAGTTAAGAGAGGTTCAGACAAAAAGACACCTGATTTATAGGCTGTCCCACACAGGAGCTAGAGAGAACTAACTGCTCTTCAGCAACAGCTAGCTAGCTAGCAAGTAACCCACAGATTAGACTACTCATGAGACCTCATGAGATACCTTCTGTTTCTTGGCTGCTCTCCTAGCGTCTAAATGGGGTCACACATCTGGAAGGCTAGGGGAGAACAGTAAAATGAAGGAAAATCAGCAGAAACACAACTGCCGCGATCTTGGAGGTGCAAACAGAAAAGGACCATTAGCACTTCAGAAGCAGCTAAGGGACTTCAGAAGGCTAAAGATACCAAATCTGTAATTAGAGTAAAAAAGTGCGAGTTCCTTAAATGCTTACTGTGATTTTTAAAAAATTAAAAGAATCACAAGGAAGTTTAAGCATTAAGGTCAACAACACAGTACAATCTTTTGAATATTTTATACATTTTAAAATGAAATATTAATTACCAACCTTAATGCCAAAGTGTAGGTTCCAGGCTGCCTTTGGCTTTCACGAATGAGATAGCTTCCCTCTGCAACACTTAATAACTGGTCAGCTTCTTCCCTTGAGATCATGCCATGAAATCTAAGGAACAAAAGCATTTTGAAACACATGCTTTTTCACTTTTAAATCACCTCCTCCTTGAAAAACACCGGTTATGGTATTTGAAAAACAGAGTAACATAAAAATCTTTGCTTTGCAGAAATCTACATCTTAAATTTAATTCCTTTCTGGTTGTATTTCAAATTGCTTTAAATGGCTCAGGAAGGCTTCTCTTTATCTATTAAACAAGCATACTACTTTTATAATTGCAGTCAATTTAATATGTAGAAAAGAGTCAATTTTCTCCTCTTAGCTTCAGATGCTTTGTGCCAGAGGCATGTGGTCCAATATTTTACAACATTCAGGGATATTGCGGCAACTTGCTGTAATCCTGGGGATGGCATAATATTAGTAACTACTGGTTTAAGTACCGAGCTGGGCATCTCTTTACCAAAATATACATAAATCAGATCTGTTTTCCTTCCCCCACACTAGATCTAACCATCTCTACCTTATCAGTCTGAAAACAAACACACAAGATATCCATCAATGTTACATTTCTGTTTCAAATCTTCTTTTTCCTGCATGCAAATGTCTTTCTCAAAAGCCAGTTGGAGAGTGGAGTAAAAAAGAGACAACTCCCTGAAAGTGCAGAAATATATGGCTTTTTCAAGTAAGTTGTCACTCAATAACATCGACAGCCATCAGAAATAGCAGCTGTAATTTTTGGTAGACAAATAACACGATGGTGAGCAAGACATGCTGCAAGGAAATGGAACAAAAGCTCTTGCTGCAAAAGCAAAATGAGCAGCCTGGCAGAAGTAACAGGGCTGAGGTGCAAATGCAGTGGCTGATGATGATACGGCCACCAAAATGCAACTTTTAACCATGCCAAGGTCTTGCACAGTGACAGCTGGGCAGATGAGGGAAAGCTGCCTTTGAAGAGTGCAATGGCATACCCAAAGTCTCTGTGCTTCTGTGCAAACCAGGCTGAAAAACAGGTGCCCACTGCAAATACTTTCAGGCTTTCCTGTAAATGTTATCAACCAACACATCATGGAGATAAAGCACATTGAGATGCATGTTACTTACTCTCTTCCATAATATTTGGGACGGTTCTCTACCTAGAAAAAAAACAGATGGAAACTGTAATGTTTCACATTTGCAAGTGTAACAACATAATGTCCTTAACAGAATATTAATAGGTAGGGACATAACAGTGAAGTATGTATCAAAATCATTGACCATCCCAAGGTTTTCTCTGTGAGTGGAACACAGGAAGTCAAAGGTGGAACTTCAGGAGAACACTGCACTTCTGAAAGGCTTAACATGGGGTGAGAAGCAACGAGCTGCTTGGGTCATGTCCTCCATGGGTCTCTGCTAACACAAACTGATGGCATTAAGTGTTGCTCGTGCAAATTGTCAACAAATTAAATATTCATTTGCAGAAATGTACTGTATTAAGGACACTAGCATAATGAAACACCTGCAAAACTCTTAGATCTAAGTAGTATCTTCCATCACACAGCTGTTGCTGTCACTGGCAGAGGAAACGAAGCCTCTGTCACGCTCAGGAAGGGCAAGTGGCAGATTAAAGGTTCATTAGCAAGTGGCTAATTCGCATATTACTCCACTGAACTGTGATCTACAGCACCACCTAAGAGACCTCAGCATCACATAAAAATGTCCTACTGCGTAACACAAGGCAGCCCATTCTACAGAGACCCTACAGTGTGAACAGACACACCAGGCAAAGGGTGGCAGGAGTCAATTTTCCTGCTAAGTATTTTGGACGAAGCAACTCAATTGCAATCGTTTGGGAAGTTTTTGACAAGAGAGGGACTGAAGACCTCCTTCAAATAAGCTCAATAATCTCACCCACCAGGTTATCCTTCTTAGCCAAATTTAGAGGAGGGAAATCTTTGGAAAATAAGATTCAACACTTAGTTATACAACCTGAACTACAAGAGTCTAAAACGATCCAGCTGCAATAAAATAAAAAGTACTTGCAGTAAACTGCCACTCCAGTTTCCTTTTCCCATTTTTCAGAGAACTGCCTATTAAAATTAGCACTCCTTTCCTGTTACCACAGTGGAGTATAAATAAATACTTCAGATGTCTAAAACGTCAAAAAAATGCAACCCAATATACAGTCCAGTAACAACTCTTCCATGCTCCCAGCAAATAAAAAGCTGTTGTGATGGTTTATCATTTTTGTGAAAACATTCAGTCACTAGAAAGATTAAAACGTTCTAAAAATATATTCTTTTCCCCCATAAAACCAAACAGTGTGATAACTATATTGAAAGGTACAGAAGAGAAATTGGATCAATTCAAAACAAAGGGAAAAAAAATAATCTTACTTTTTCTGGTTAAAACTAAGCTATTTTATTAAAAAGAAGACAATATGGAATCAGAAAAAAAGTGAAATTATTTTGCAGTTACTAAGCACACCCTCAGAATAATTGCAAATCTAGTAGAAACTGTAACGCTGCATTCAGTGAAATTACTTGAAAACATGGATCGGCAGATGGCGGGAGCTCACTGAGCTCTAGGCCATCCGAGCCAGGTTTGCAGTTCACTTTGGTGGACTGTGAGTCAGAGAGCAAAATAACTGCTCTGGTTGACATTGAGTCCCTACTGATCAGTTTTACGAACTGCATAAAAATGTCAGTGTAAATGTTGACGTGCAACACAGCCTGCTTTTATAAGACCCTGTGCAACAGGAACCCACTTGGTTCCTGGCCTGGTTTTCTGTGCGTGTCTGTGTGCTTTCTCAGTAACTTTTTTACTTATCATAATATTAGCTTTTTGTCACCTAGACTGAATGTGTACATTTAGTTTCTAAGGCAACTCCACCTGAGCTCAGCGGGGGCCTTCTTCTCTGCCTACTAGCTGGGCTACACATCCAGTGCAGTCCATGTGAATGTACGAAAACAAACAAGTTCTTGTAAAGCACATTTATCATGTCCAACAATTAGCACCATACTTCAGCTTTCTACAACGCTTCCTTGCACCAACCTTACTCACAGTAAATTAGGCCTAAAAGAAAGCATGGCATTTGCTCTTACTTCTGCTGGAAGCAAGATGCAGCTTTCCTGGGTTTTTGTGTCTGTTTGAACTTCCCAAAGTTCCCACCACACTGTATTTCTGTGTCCTCCAGCTAAGTGTGAGTACTGAGAGCCAATCAGGTCAGCACAAAGCCTTGTGGGGTTGACTTACACTGGGTCAAGCTGCAAGCTTAGGGCACAAAACAGAAACGTTCAGTGGGACTGGAACTAAAACCTATGTGAAAAAGGGAATATGCTTTAAAATAAAACCAAAGCAGCTGCATTAATTGTGAGATATTTGTCTTCAATTTGCTTACTTGTACTGTACATGCACTTGAGGCCACAGGAAAGATCTGGGCCTTGCTGCGATGTCTACAAGAAACATGAAGGTGAATGTAATTATCTACAATTGCTTTATGATTTCCCCCCCCCCCCTCCCATCCCCCCCCAAACTGAGTGAAGCCAATATACCCGAGTTTAGGAACAGATAACGAGGCAGACCCGGTAAGTACTTAATAGGAACCACTCCTTTGGAGAAGAGCCTATGTACCATGGAGGCTGGGACATCCTTCTGGGTGAGTATGACACAGACAAAGTCACCTCTGCGAACAGCTAGAACATGGATGTGCATTACATATGCCTGGTCTGACTGCGTGCAGAGGCCATTTTCACAAGGCTACGCAGAGATGCTGTTTAGCAGTTTGTTTACTACTAGCACCAAATCAGAATGAAGCCTTGTTACAGGGCAGGAAAGGGCAGCAATCTTAAGTATCTCCTCCACAGAAGGAGACAATTTTTCACTCCTAATTGTTTAAAATATATCACGAAATGCCTTCGGATTGCAGTTAAGGATGCCCTACATATGCCTGCATGTGCAAGCACACACATATGTATATAGAAGATGATAAGCACAATAAACAGAAATTCCAGAAAGGTAATACAATACTAACTGGACAAACTGCATTGTAATACTGACGCAAATCTCACATAGAAATCCAACACCCTTGTCATATTACGGAATCATCAACTCTGAAGTTTGCAAATGAACATCACACAGAGTTAAAAGGCTTGGCTTTACGGCACATTCACAACAAAAATCTCCAGAAGCACTGGTCTTTCTAGCTCAGCTTAACTCCACTGATCTGCGTGTTGCTCTGATACAAAACTGGTGCAGCAGCTCAAACTCTGTATTTGAGAAGCGTTTCATGTTAAGTAGGTCATTCTGTTGAATGCACCTCTCAGTATCAGCACTTGTACACAACGTGCCTTTGCACCTCAAATAAGAGAGGGATTTCTTTATTTTAAAGTGTGACATTCATTTATTCGTTAACAAGTGCTTTTCCTCTAACCATCAATCTTGCTTTTTTTCAACAAGTGGAATACAGTAACAAGGAGAGCAATTTAGGCGCTAATACCTCACCAAATTACACGTTGTTCCCTCCCACTGACCTCTTTGATGTTCGCTGGACCAAAATTCTCCTCCTGATATTTATGAATTTGTTTATACAGCTGAATAATTCAACCACTTAGGAAAAGACTCTGCTCCCCACTGACTCATGCATGGCTGCTAATAGTAACCCAGCTGAGAAAGAGCAGATCACAAAACTCAACACTAGCAGGAGAGGCTGAGACCACAGAGAAAGGTTAAACATGTTCCTGCTCAATGAATACATTTCCACATCTAACCTGAAGCAGCTGCAAAAACTGTTCAATGTTTATAATGAAAAACACTTATCTGTGTTGTAATGCATTATTTCAATTTTACCTTCATTAGGTAAAAATAATCTTCAAAGAGGTTGTTGTTTTTTTTTTTCCTGCTGAATGGATACCATAAAGAGAAAAAAAATACTTAATATGTGATGCTATGCAGTTAAATATCTGCAACTGACTCATTCTTTCATAGCTCTTTTACTTAGCTCAATTCTTACTGATTTGTAAACCCTGCAGATTTTACTTCTCAGTTTCTACAGCAGTGCTCATGGTACAGACACCGGTTTGCTCAGCAGTTCAAGAGCTCGGATGAAGCTATTAAAAAACACAGAACATCTGCCTTCTTTTTTGTTGCACAAGGAAAGTTTTACACTTTGTTAAAGTTCAACTGGTGCAGTTTTTCAATTTGCCACCTCTATAGTACCTGATAAAATTTTATTTTTATAATTAATGGCATCAAAAGTAAAATGAGAGAATTATAGCGGTCAGTGTGACTTGTATTTGAATAAGCTTTAAACAGATACTTTTATATTCGTCTTGCATGACTAGGTCTTGTTCAATCCTGCAAAGAGGCCAAACTGGATCTGAAGGATTTCCATCATCCTTGAGAGAGAAAATATTTTGTATGATCAAATACACACACTTATATCTCTGCTTGTTTGCCTGAATTCACCCAGCTGAAGCCTAACAGCATTCTAAAAACACTGATGGAGAACGCTGTGTAAAATTTGCTTGTGACTTCTCATCACCGAGGGCTATAATGCTTGTAAAATTAATGCATTCTTTCCTAGAGCTAAGTCTTGCTTAAGTGCAATCAGCTATTGTTACGTTGTTCATAAAAATACAAATCTATCACATTAGCAGAAGTCAGGAACGCTTCCACTAAATTAAATATTTTGTTTCTGTTAAATCTCTACCTTTTATCTTAAAAACTGACAGGTTATTTCATGGAATCACAATTGGGCATTTGAAAAGATGACTGCAAAACGCCTCTTTAATTGTGTAAAGTAATCCTTTTTCTGATCTAAACTGCAAGCTATAAGTGTTCCTGACAGTGCTGTGTCCCTCTGTATTTAATACCACGTCAAAATGACTAACATATTGTAAGGATTAATTTCCTTTCTCTTGGCACATGATAAAAAAGCTTAAGTTTTACTGCAGCAATGTAATAACTTTCAGTGGTTACGCAGTTATGCTCTGTAATACTGTTCACATGTCAAACCTAACATTTTGGTATTTTCGTAACTGAAATTAATGCTTCCCAGGTTCCTAACTGAAGCTGCAAGAGAGATGCAGCCACTAGCAGACCCTTGCTGGCAGGCATAATTGTACCAGCCACAGCCGCCAGCACCACAGCTCTGAGGAGATGTGAGTCCACCACAACACCATGCAGAATGTGCTGGCAATTCAGGGTCTGCCACAACACCCAGCCCCAGGAGCAGGTGCTTCTGTATCACAGCATCTCAGCAGGGCCCCTCTTTCTGTTTGGATCCTTAGAAGCTGTGGCTCTGCATAGCTTAGCAACTGAGACTCACAAAACAGAATGCGAGGAAGTATTACACTTCTGCTTGTTGATTTATTACTCATACCAATCACACTGCCATGTCTCCCACAAAGTGCTGTCTGGGTTGCACAACATTACATACAGACTCAGAATTGCTGGACTTTATAAAACTGAATGTTAATAACACCTACCTCACAAGTGCAGGTTATCCTTCTAGGATGGGGAGCTTCCTGTTGCAACTGATACACTAAGAGAAGGCAGAAGTTACATTCTGGTTAATACCGAATCATTGTACCTGTTAAGCTTTTTCGTATCTATTTTCTGTTTAAAAGACGACTTACTGCAAGGTTTAATATGAATACACAGGTATCAAGGTCTCAAAATCGTTTACAAGACGTCAGAAAAGAGCATATTTCTAGCCAAACCTGGATTACTGATTATTTTTTACAATTGGTTGCTCAAGCAATAGGGAGTCTCTGGTCAAGCAGATCAGAGAAGGAATTAGGATAAATGCAAATTAAAGTTTATTATATGTGAAATCAGGCAGCTATCACACTTTTTGCAATGAGCGGACCCTTGTTGGATCACCAGAAACACGGTGACAGACTACAAGAGTCATTCAGAACTCTGCAAAATCAAACCTGATGCTTTTGCCACTACTCAGTGGTGACCTCTGCATTTGTCAATCTAAAAACATCAGGAGTCAAATAGCAGCGTAAAGCAGTTAAGACCTAAATTATGACATACACTTACTAGTATCTTCCAAACCTCTTTTATTTTTACTTTTAATATGAGACTCAGTAAGCCAAAATAAATCACAGGAGCCAGTGGCAACTTTGTAGTTTAATACCAGCTGAGCAACTGTCAACTTCTATCATGAAACCAGTTTGGTTTGGTAAGTTACCCGCAAAACAAGGCCGTCAACACTAAATTATTACTTGAATAGGACCAGATCCAATAAAATGGGCATTTGGAATTGTAAAATTGTAATGGTTTTAAATTAAATTATCTTTCATTCATTAGTACTAACATCAAGAGCTGATAGGTGCTGTCACTTTCTTCAGGTAATAAAACCATACATTACTTTATCCAGTAAGATTTCAGGTCGTTACTCTTCTTATTTGATGATGAGGCTTTTCCACTGACAAATAGTGTATTTATGTGCAAAATTACATGGGAATGGAAAAAAGGCAAACTGCCCGATGATTTGGCAATCATAAGATCAACTGGAAAAATTGACTCCCTTTGTTCCAAACAAAAAAAGCTAATGTTTTCTTCCTGATGTTACTAAAAATCAATCCTAACCATTCTGTACCGGTATTACAAAAATGATTTATGCAACTGATGAAAACCAACACAGACATATATAAAACAGCAATCTTCATTTCAAGCATAGCATGATCCTTTATTTGCCTACACAGATCCTTTACCTTCCATTGTAAAAGCCATTTCTGATGGCACTAATCCTTGTCTAGATCCAATTCTAAGAACCAGAGTAAGGTTTAAAAAAACAAAAAAAAACAAAAAAAAACCCACCAACAACAAAGTGAATATGGGTGTCTCTGAATTTCAAAGAAGAGCACAGCAGAATTAACATATTTTGCAGAAATAGGCCAAAAGTTGTAAATTGTTTTCCTCTTTACTTCAAGCAGGTTTGAAAAGGTTTTCTGGAAAGAAATTCCTTGTCCCAGAGGACAATACCTTTTCTCATCTCCAGCCAGAAGCACAGCAGGTAGACTAGTTAAGTGACAAAACAAGATGTGCATTTCTTCTCCTCTAATTGATGTATGCACTTCAAACTTCAACATCAGTTTCCCTGCTGCAATTATCGCTAGGGAAGTCAAAAAAGCCATTCCCCTTCATCCATCAGGAGAGAGAAATACAAACAAACCCTGTGACTGTGCACTTAATTCTGCTCTATGGGAAAGGTTTGCTGTGGTGAACCAAAACAGCACAGGAGAGGGGTGTACGCATATTTGTCTGAGCCTCCACCCAAGCCCTGGTATTAAGAAAGGTTGGACACTCCTATTTCTTACTGTGGCCTGCAACGAGATGCCCAAACAGGCAGTGCTGCTCAGGTTCATGGAAGATACAGAAGCTTTTGGTGCTTCTTAAACTTATACTCCGATGTTACAATTAGAAAGATTAGCACGGTGGAATGGCAAAAGAGACAAACAGGAGAAGAATGCTTACCCACACCCAAAGATCTAGGCTCACAGGAAAAAACTCCCCAAAGGAGTGACCTACAGAAAGAGATCCTTCCCCAGTGGCAGTCAGCCCTTAAATAAGGTCTAGAAGAAATGCAGCCAGGCTCCACCTTCACCTGTGCTCCAAGGGCTGACCCAGTCCTTTCCCCAGGTGCTCAATCAGTGCTTCTTGACTCAACAGTTCCCATACACTCAGACGAAAACAAAAATGAGTCTGTTTCCAAGGCACCTGGCTGAAACTTTTTTAGCTCTGACTTGAAAAAAATAAAAAGTTGAGATACTTACAATAAGATTTCCAAACAGGTGGTCTGTATTCATCAGTATCTGAAAGAACAACAGCAGTTTTTAATGTTGTGTTAGAAACGTTTTAAAACAGAAAAAACATCACAGAAGCACTTGCAGTATGTAGATAAATACTGCACCAGGATTCTGTAACTATTTTTAGTAATGAAGTACAGAGCAGCCTGACAGAAGTTCATCCTCTTTACTTAGAATATATGGAAAGGTATTATCCTTAACCACAAATAAAACCATTTACAAAAAGACAAACATGCAGATCAGGAGCCAAAACATCAGAGGGGACAGGTAATGCATAGTGTTTTATTATGTACATAGAATCACTGAATGGTTTGGGTTGGGAGGGACCTTTAAGACCACCTAGTGACACCTCCCTCCAGACCAGGTTGCTCAAAGCCCATCCAGCCTGGCTTTGAATGCTTCCAGGGAGGGCGCATCCACAACCTTGCTGGAGAACTTTTCCAGTGTCTCATCACCCCCACAGTAAAGAATTTCTTCCTAATATACTTTAAGTTCCTTTTTAAACTACAAGAGAAAGATTTTTTCAATCTCAGTTAATACCCTGAAAAATCACCCCTCACCCAACTCACTCCTGCCATCACCTTCTTCCTCTTCTGGACAGCAATTAACTACTCCTAGAATAAAATCCACGGAAGTCCATGTTTTGAAAAAAGAGAGACTTTTCCATCCTGTCTCTAAACCAGGTTAAGTGGAAGGAGATATTTTCCATTCTCAGTGTAAGCGGGGTTTTCAAACCCAATTCACTGCCCCTTTATCGCTAAGGCAGCATGTGGTCAAACAGCCACTGCTCAGAGCAAAGTGACCTTCAGAAGGCCCTGGAGATGTGCCGCCATGCCCTGGGGCCCCGACAACACACCCACAAACACAGAGATCCCCAGCTGCCCATCAGAGATGGAGGATCAGCAGCAACAGATGCAGCACTGGTCACCTACTCCTACTCCAGTATTTTTAATTAGGGCAATGCAAATCGTTCATTCCAGAAGGATTGTAATGAGATCCTTTCGCGCTGCAAGGCCACGTGGAAAAAGGGCAAAACATGAAAGTGAAAATAATGGGTTTAGTCCCAGGAGAGGATTCTTATTCCCCTAGCTGCATTCCCTTCTGCTATAGCTTATTTTTGGCAGCATCGGCACCAGTTGCGTTGACAAATAAATAACGTCAGTGAAGGACAACACTCCGTATTTGTAAAATATGAGCTGACTGTTATGAAAATACAAACATTTTGGCAGCCTAACCTGGACTTGCTCGCACTCAGGCCATGTAATTGCTAGGGTATGGAAAGCACGATCATAAAACTGAAAAGCAGCATTATTTGTGCCAAACAAAAAACCCCAAACCTTGTTAAAGTCAGACAAGAACAGCAGTAACTTTCATAAAACAAACATGTAACGTTCAAAAACTGAAAGGAATGATTTATGTTATGCAGCTGTGCACAAGTATTTTGTTAGAAAATCCCTCTGTAAGCTCTATTGCCTTACCAGTGTTAGAATACCCCCAGGCCATCCCACATGAAAAAACAAAAGGTCTTTCCTATTGTGATTCAAAAATAAAAGTTATCTGATACAAATACTGTAGCAGCAAGAATAGTGCAGCACCAACAGTGAAGGAGAGGGTCTGTAGTGTTCCCTTCCATGTAAGGATGTTTTTAGTTTCAAAAATCACTCTGTTACACAAAAAGCAATGAGTACATGCATTGGATTAGCTGCCAGCTTCCTGTTTTTAAAGACCAGTTGAGGTGGTCCCAACTACCAAGGGCTTGATTTTCAGACAGTGCAGGCCTCTGTGTACGGTACCTCCAATTAGGCATCCAAAGAACCCAAAAAGCATTTTAAGGCATGATTAGTAAAACACAGATGCTGAACCCAAAATACATTTTCTCACTAACACTGCATCACCTTCCAATTAACACAATGAACTCCGCGCTAGCAGTTCTCAGATCTTTGTACAGCTCCAATCAGCACGGTATCTCAGCACTGCTAAGCATCTCCATGATCAAATCATTTTCTACCAGACATGCTGTCCATGTACAGAAACTGCAGTTTTAAACTCAGCCTGGTGAAACTGGCAGGTGCTGGAAGTGAATAGCCTTCCTAACCTTTAGAAAAGAAAATGTTTGATAACTTCCCACTATCCCAGGCAACGAGATATCTTGAACTCTTCAGGACTTCATTCTGATTAGAAGAGCATGAAGGTTTGTTTTTATATGATTTATCAGAACTTTTTCCAATTCTATGCCTTGAATCCATACTGATCTTTAATCATATTCCATCCTAGACTAGATCAGAAAAGAAACAGCTGACTGTTTAAAACCTGTACTTTCAAGCTCCTAAATAAACTTGTCATATTATCAATACATACGCATATAGAAAGAATAGAGTAAGAATATCTCTCTTGATTCTGATCTTAAACTGTGATTCTATGATAACCCACTTTAAATCTCAAAGCAAAGGGAAGTTAGAAGGGTAAGGGGAAATAACGCTGCAGGACACATGAAAATTAATGTACCCTGTAGTGCAGTTCTCTTGAACCCACAGCAAACCAAAACCAGCCTGCAAAGCAAGTGCCTTAATGCAGATCTGTAATGCTGCGATGTCTCTGGTTTGGGATCCCTGACTGTTTCTGCTGTTCTGCCAGCACTCACCATGCAGCAGAACCGTCCTAGGCAGAAATACCATGGTGGGACAGGAGCTCACCCTTCTGCACCCAGCCTGATCTCCTTGAAGCGTGTAGATTAATGAAAGAAAAAGGAAACTATGCAAGCCTTGCAAGAACTACCTGCAATTGAAAAGTGAAAGCACAGGATGACCGTCAGAAATCCATGCTTGCACCAGAAAAGGCTTTCTGCCAATAGAAAATCATGCAGCCATTGAGAAGTTCACATACAGACACAAGTGAGACACTGTGAGAGCATCTCAGATTTTTCCACAATTTGACTGTGACATTACAACACAGCATGTTCTACCATTATTTTCTTCTTCCTGGCTGCCATTTTGTCCACTAGATAAATCTGCACAACTTTAGTACTTTCTGAGTGCACGTTTTAACTGCAGATATGAAAACTGTTACTATTGCCTCAAACTGTTTAGACTGCTTGTCTCTGTGTATTCCTTTTATAGAAAGAATAAAAATATTTACCTCTGCTTGAAATGGTTCCTTCTACCTCCCCACTGAAGACCAGCCAGCCCTAGGGTAGAGCAGCAGCAGCGTAACCATGCATGGTAACCCTATCAAGCAATTTAGGGCTTGCTGTGAAGCTCGCTACAGAGAATTCAGTTTTGTTTTTCTTTTACTGTACGTCATCTCCTGTAGCACGGTAATCTGTAACCTCATGGAAAAGATCAGTTTAATGCTGTCTGAAAGGAAATAACCAGCTATCTGCTGGCCCAGCAGCTCTTGCCCCAGACCTGGGTTGTGTTTGGCAATATCCCTGTCAAGCAGAGGTGAGGCCTCAAATGGCAAACCTTGTGGAAGAGGCTGACTCCTCGCCACATGCACAAAACCTCAATGTGATTAGGAGAAGTAAATCTAATCTCATGTTTTCTGAACAGCCTAGGCCCAAGGAATGGTATGTCATAAATATAAAAAGATACAAGTATAAAACCTTCTTCTATACGTTACAGTCTAGTAAGCACTAACATGTGTTTTAAGATACTAGATCATGGTTTATTTGGCAGCAGTGTGGGTCAAATTTTAACTCCTGGAGAGGTGGATGACAAGTAACCATGGCCGTTTTCTGACCCTTTAAACAGACTCCTCCTTGTGCCCCTGAAAAAATTTCTAGAAAATTCCTTCTCAGCCTCAAAATGTTGCTTATTAGCACCTTCTATATGCCCAAAGGGTTTACTCGACTTACAGAAATAAAGCTGTATAATTTATATTGCTGGTGAGATTCTCAAGCCACAAAAATGTCAGAGCTGAACAGAGAATGTCATTTCATCCCTGTTGTCAGAGTACAAGTGCCAACAGCCTTTCAGAAACTAAAATCAAGCCATCACAAAATGCTTTAAGCAGTAAACGGGCCCTAGCTGTTTGGGCTTTTATGCACTCCAACCAAAATAAAACTCAAACAGCACCAAACTAATTAAAGGATAAGTACAGCCACCGCCCTAGGCAGCAGTAGTAAAACAGATAGACGCAGCACCATAGCTTCAGAGTAGATAGAAGATGCTGGTCTCTGCCCATGCCAGCATTTGGCAGCACAGAGCATTTTGCAGAAGCCCACATATGTGTGCTGTGGCAAGAATGAAATATGCCACAGGTCCTTTGCCACTGCCAGATGAGACCAAAGCTTTCTCCACAAAGCCTCTGTCCTTCTACTACCTGTGCTACTAGCAGTCAGTGAACAAAATGGGGTGTGGGCAGAGCCTTGGTGTGAACTGCAAGCTACACGGCATGGTGATGGCTGCTGCAGTGGAGCAGCCAGCCCATCCAGCAAGCAATGGGCATCAAAGGATTGCTTCAGCCCAAGCTCAGTGAGCAGCAGAGACAGCTGAGGCCTGCTAACCTGCCTCGCGTTAAACGTGCTCTTAAGAACGAAGACTTCTTTAGCATGTAGCTCCTCTGTGTGAACATGAAAAGAGACATGACCAGGAACCTTGGGGTACAGATGGCCTGCACCCAACTGAAACACACAAGGTTTCACAAGCCACAGCAGAACACCACAAGGCCTGTTGGGGGACAGGATGATTCCTGCAGGGCAGCAGCTATTCTTGGCCTTTTCTCATCATATGATGAGAACATATGATACGCGGTTTGGCACTCAGCCATGATGACTGACACTTCTAGACTGCTATTGAGTCTTTGATGCTATTTTAATGTTATCCTTGGCAGGATAATTCCTTTGAATTCAGAAAAAAAAAAAGCTTTGAAAACTTTCAGACACGTCACTGCTGTTCTTCAGGCAAGGCACCACTATGTACTGAAGGAGCTGCAGTGCAAATGCTCCCAAATAAATCACTGCTAGTTTCCTCCCTGTCCTCACAAGAATAAAGCATCCCTTCATAGAGTCAGGAAAGTTGGAAAAGACCACTAAGACCATCTGGTCCAGCCACTGACCCATCCCCACCGTGCCCACAAACCCACGTCCCCCAGTGCCACTCCTACCCTTTTGGGAAAACCTCCATAGCGGTGACTCCACCAGCTCCCCAGGCAACCCTGAATGGCTTTGGCACAGCACTAAGCCACACTATGACTCTGGCCTAGGAATGTTGTACTGGGACAAAATTTAGTTATTTTCCTTCACCCTTTTGTTTTCACATGCTTTTGCTTATATCTCCAAACAAGTATAATTAGGTTTCTAATTTTACGTAAGTAAAAACAATTAAGAGAAAGCAACCGTGAACTATACCCAAGAAAACCAGGAGGCTTACTTCCAGTCCTCTGATGCAACCAAGCAGTAGCTTTACTTGTGGGAGCACTTTCAACAAAAGTAAAAGGCCCTACAAAAGGCCACACTCTGATACCAGCCCTGAAGGGAAGAGAAAAATAAAATAAATCACATTGCCATCCCCATGTCTACAAATGCCTTTTCTGAAGATGATAAATTCAGTGGAAATGCTTCTGATGGGTTAGAATGAGGCATCCACTGAAAATAGCCAGAGTTCAGTGTCTTTTCTCATCAGGTATGCTATTACTGCCCCTATATGAATAATGGGAAAACTTTAATGGGAAATATTTTACCTATCATGGGCACTTCTGCTGCTAAATGGACTTGTCTGCTATGTGATTAGACCAGGCTGCAGTTCACGTGTTTCTAGATTTTCTCTGAACTGAAGCAAGGGAAGCAAGTTCTTGTTTTTCCTCCTCTTTGCTACACAAATACAGCGGCATCTGACAACAAGAATGATCATGAATAAAAATTAAGAAAACAAACATAAAATACCGATTAAAAAATTTACTTTGAAGTTTGTAACAACTGGAATTTTCATGTCTGCAATAGCAAGCAAAGTATGCAGCTCTTACTGCCCTTTTCTTGACTGTAGTTTAAATGGGGAAAAATGCAGTTCCATGAAAGCAGTTAGCTTCTCTGCTAGGAGAAGTTTCAACATTTCTAAAATTATTTCTCAGTATTACAATATGCACAAAAAACAGGATTCAGAGAGGCAAAAAAGATGCCAGGTGCCACCTTGTGGACATTTAACAAACAGAATTTAATTTTATTTTGTTTATGGTAGTCTGCCTTCAGTCAATAGGCCGCAGGGGATTTCCAACACCACTACCCAACACAAACTGGGCTCGCTGTGGGTGCTGACAAGGGAGCCCAACTGGCAGCTGCCTCTGATCCTCTGATGCAGACCACTGTAAGGCTGATGATGGCTCTTTCAACTATCTGTCAAAATAATGCTGTCAAAATCAAATGTGTCATTTTCATTTCTCCATTTCAGCGAAAAACAGCCTGTCAATTATTTATTTAACCCACTGTGCTAAAGCTGAATGCACTGTCAGCTGCCCCAGGTTGCTGGAACAATGAGATGGGCAGCTCCCTACCATTTCCTATGGGTATGTGAATGGTCTTTTGCTAACAAATCCTGCAAGACCAAAGTTGACAAAAATACACTTTTACTGGATGAATCACATCTCCTAGATCCGACAGACGATTTGTCCAAATGACTTCCATGGGAGGACAGTAAAGTCTCAGAGCAATTCAAAGTAATGTCAAGTAACATGAACACTGTAATCAAGCTTCCCTAGTGTAAATCCACACTGGCTTTCATTCGAGATGCTGCTCACTGCTTTGATCGTGGTCAGATGAGTTTGCTTGGAAGTAGGCAGCAATTCATGTCAAAGCTATTGCTCTTACACAGGCCTCATTCTAGCCAGAACAAGTCATATCGTAGGAGAAAATGTTAACTTTCCTATATTTCCCTTCCTATTATTTATTTCCACAATTCCCTCTTTGTCTCCTGTTCTAAAAATCTCCCTGCACTGGGACCAAGCTCACTTCCCATTGTTTGTTTTAGTTATTCCAAACAGTAGCACCTGCAAGGGCACCATCACTTTTACCTGAACTTCCATCCAGTCACAACCTCCTTAACCACAGCCTAAAGGCATTCACAAAAATAATTTATTGACTCAATTTCTCTAATGTATCTTCCAAAGGGTAATTTTGAGTGAAACCTGATTATGCAAATATTCTGACCAGTCAGCCTAATAGCAAAAAAATCCCAATATGATGTTACAGAAGTGTCTTCTACCTGTAAATTAATCTCTTCCCCTGATTAAGAAATCTGTCCAGTCAAGGTCATGTAGACCCTAAATAAAGGAAGAGCTTTCAGGCACTTTCGAAATACAATCCCTCCATCAATTGCATAATGCCCTAATTTACTGAATCGAAAAGGCATGTTTTGTAACTATTTGCTTGTTTGCTTTGAATGTTTTTCACAACCAGCACTGAAATAATGAACGTACACTCACTTTCCTGCTCTAAAATACATTTTTAAATACAGTGTTGTGGTTTTACTAAAAGCTGAACCACAACAAAAGAGCACAACACTGGCCCTGCCTCCCCACGCATTGGTAAAAATCTGCTGAGAACTTGTCCTCCCTTCCATTTCAGACCAAGATAGCTGCTGTGAATTCATTAGCCTCCTGTGGAAAAACACAAACAAAACAAAACCACCCATTAGCAGCCCAGGCAAAACCAGAGTCACACGAAAGAAAATTAAGAGCAGATCTGATTTCTGACTCCTGTTATGATGTTATGATGTCTCAGGATGGACTCGTGCTCCAAAGCATGTCTCTCTGTTGTGATATAATATATGTTGTTGCCTCTCCTTTCCCAAATTTGACCCATTTATGTTCTTTGACAATCAGAGTTACAACAAACCTATTATGATTCTTATTACAAACAGATTTTTCATTTTCTAAAACAGTTGTCAATAACACAAGCCATTGCTCATGCAAAAATATGCACTTATTTAACACACTACCAAGTCCTCTTGCCTGGAACCAGGATCACTTTATAGTATTATAAAGGAAACTCCTAAAACAAATTATTGGCAGGGTCAGAGGAAGGGAAATGGACACAATGTGGTAGAATGCCTTTTCTTGAGTTGGAATTAGTTTTTTTTCCTCCAAATGTCATTCTCCAGATGCTGTGAGCCTTCAGTCAATCCAAAACCTAGAAGTATCACTTCTTACCTCTTTCTGTTCTCATACAAAACCTTCAAGAGGCCTCCAAGGATGCAAATAGGACGTTTCATGTAGAACAGATGAAAGCCACACCTTCCTTTTTGGCAATTTCATGGCTCACCAATATAACTACAGCAACAAAAATGTATCCATCAGTCTCTCCTTGTTTATAGCATTAAACACATCTTTTTCACAAATCTCCTTCTCTGTAGATTCACCTGTGGCTCTGGAAGCACCAGGAGGCATGAGAGATACCCTCCATTTGTCCTCAGCTCATGCTGCACTTCTGAGGATGAAAGGTGAGCTCTATGGACAAGCAGCTCAACACAGAGCTTGGCCACTGCCCACAGGAACAGGAGAGCTGTCTGCAAAGCTCCATATGACCAGTGCTCGAAGGTAGCCCCCAAAGTCTTTCCTTTAGATAATCCCACTTTTTCCTTCTCTTTCTTTCTTTTTTTTTTTTTTTTCCTCCTCTCCACGTGCTTTATTTGGATGGCTTCTTAGCTCTGTTTTGAACTTTTTTTCTGGGATACTGACCCATCCTTACTGGAACCGAAAGCCCATGGCAACATCCACAAGCAAAGAGACTCTGTGCTATGGAACACGATGTCTGAATAGAAAATAAGAACAGCTGCTGGCAAGAGCAGCAGAGGCTCACATAGATGAAGTCATCCTATAGATGAAAAACTGGTATCCCTATTCCCGAGTCCTGGCAATCCAACAATGCCCCAGGCAACACTGCCTCTCTGCATAACCTCTTCTGGTATACTTAGCTCTACTTCATAGAAAAAGCTTCACTGTGGCAAAATACAAAAACAGGCACGTGGAAAGTCATAGGATGTGACAGATCACACTCCAGATTTCAGTTTAAAAATGGTTCTGGCCAACCTATGTGGCTAGAAGGGGACAGCTGCGCAGCAGAATGCTGCATGCAATTGTCACAGATTGCAATCTACAGGATTTCTGCACAGAAATAGGGCAGATGCTCTGAGACACAGAGAGCCACAAGCACTCTGTTAGAGCAGCCCATCACCCATTACCTCACAGACATTGATCATCTCCCAGCAGCACCACATCCTCTAATCCTGCCCCAGCACAGCCCAGACACCGGGCTGCAAGTCACCTGCTGCCAAGGCTAAGCCTGCAAGGAGCAAGCTAAGGCAGAACCACCATCCTGGGCTGGTGCAGGGTCAGAGCCGGCCTGGAGTGGGTGGGGGAGTTCTTTGGCACTGAAATAACATTCAGCACAAAGCTCCCAAATATCCTCCCTACAGAAAGAACAATCATTTCATCTCATTGCTACGTTTTCAAATATTTCTCCGCTCCTGTTGAAACTCTGAAGATTGTTTCAGCGTCTTCAAAGTTACATTTGTAAACATACTCTTTGGAAATCCTGAAAAGGAAATCAGTAAAATTAATCACTGTGTCAAAAGCATGCTTCCTTTATTGGGTGTACATTCAGCCAGCAAGGCAGAGGCAAGGAAGAGCTACATCCTGTTGCATTTGTTGTTTTGTTTTCCAGTGAAAAGCAATCCAACTCCGCACTAAAGCACTGTGTCCAGATTCATATGGAAGCCATAAAGTGCAGATGAATACGTATCGAAGACTGCCCATACCAAATAATTATCAGCAGCTTTTATAGTCTGCTCTGGCTTGTATACTTACCAGATACTAACTCAGCATTGAGGAGGCTGAGTCGTACCCTGACATGTGAGAGCCAGGAACTATTAGGTACTGCACTAACAGTGGGTTTGCTTTTCCTGCCCATGCTATTACTCCGTATTTCACAGACCCCCACCTTCTCTGCAGACAGAATAATTTGGTCGCTCTTTTGCTGTCCCCCCCCAGCAACAGCGCTCAAGACTTCGCTACCTGGTGCCCCATTGTATCTGCTACATGATTTAAATGGTTGCAGTGGTGGCTCTGCAGGCCACTGTAGCACGACACCATGCAGCGAGCAACCAAACACCTCCAGCACTTAGAAAACAGTGCTTGACCTTTACTTTTGGATTTTTCCCCTAAGCTGCCCCAAGAATAAACAGCGTTTGGTGAGCACGTTTTCCAGAAATTCTAAAGTGACTTCAGAAATTTCCTTCTTTTTCTCATTCAGATACAGGATGAGCAAATATTCTGAATGCTGGAAATGCCAAATGCCCATCAGCTCTTCCACGCCAGCAGAGGCTGTGGCACATCACTCCTCAGGCTGCCCAGCTGGAGGCAATCAGCCCTCCTCTCAGGGACTAGCACCTAGATTTAGCAGACCAAATATTCCAGGGATTTTAAATTACACTTTTCTTTGTTTCAAGACAGATCTGGAAAGGCAAAATCTAGAGGGCTTTCAATTTTCTCCCATCGTTTATGAAGATTTGCAAGACAGATACAATCCATCCCACTGAAATTATAAAGCCTGAGCGTCTGCAAAATCCTCAGCCAGGAGCCTTTATGCCAGTTTATGATTACATTGTTTAAATGCTTGCAAAGCTCTGTGGGCAGCTCTTGGGTTTGTCTTGCTGCGCTTTATCTGAAGCCTGTTTTCGTGGAACTGTACTATCTGTCCACAAGGTGGAGCAGCTAAATAGCTTAAGATGTGAGCACTAAGCCTCCAGCTCTGGAAGAAAAGAAAATCATCTGACAGGGAAGGCGCTTATAGAGAAATTACCCGTACTCCTGAAGGATTCTGATACACGTGCTTTCACATGGCACAAGCAACATGATCTTCCAAAGAGTTTGTATTAGGCTTATGTTCTGAGTTTACTGATTAAAACAGTACTTAAGTATAGTACTCTACATGCAAACACATTCTGGACACTGAGACATGCTTTCTGTCACATAAAAATCTGCATCAGCAGAATTTGGGAACTCCTCCTTGGTCTGACGACTCGGAGGACAGTCCTCCTTGACAGCATCAGGTGAGATTCCATGCTGTGCCTCCAAGTATGAGCAGCTCATAGGCAAGGAGGAAAGGGATGCGAGAGGATTTCTATGGGATGAAAGACCGACTGCAGAGAGTTGTTAGGAGGGGATGAATTCAGAGGGTTTCTGATGTAGCTGGCAGGAATTAAAATCTTTCTTTGCTCCATTTTATTTTTTATTCCATCTTTCCTCTCTTCCTCATTCCAAAGGCAATGCGATTATTAGACACAATTCTTGACCTAATTCTAGCCTCTGGTTCCTGGGCAGGTGCTTTGATATATTCTAATAACAACAGATATATTCCTGGAGAGTACAAGGCACAGCAGTAACATTTTCTATGTCAACCTCTATCTCTCTGAGAACATTCCAAAACCCTGTATTTTTCACATGTGGGCACAACTGGATCTGATCTTTACAGCTCCAGCAGTTATCTCTGTGATATTTCCTACAATATTCACAATTACAGAAAACAGTTCTATACTAGCCACTGCCTGAAGCACAATTCCAAGCACTAAGCTGGGAAGCCACGAGTGAAATTTTTCCACCTCATTTATAAGTGTTACTGTCGCTTCTCTAATACGTTGATCAATGGATAGCCCTGTGCCAGTTAACAGATTCATCTTCTTTTCCCTGCTCCTAAGTAGGTTTTTGTTTCCATTCTTCCTTGAGACTGCATTGCCAGCACAAGCTTTTCAAAGTTGCTGTCCTTACTTGCTTCATCAAGTCTTACCCATTAGGTAGGGTTAGCACAGAACCTAGGAGAAAATAATTTTATGATTCTCAGCACCTGGACACTCTCCTTCCTACCCACATGACTGGGATTTGGAAGATCAGTCAAACTCACCTCTAACATGGTTTCCGTCCACGCTTAATGAATCACCTTCACTTCTAAACCTTACTTAAAAATAAAACAAACAAAAGAGACAGACAAAAAACACTGCTCTTATCTATAGTTTTGTCTAATTGAGTAATTCCAAGTTCCTCTCATAACTAGATGTTGACATGCTTAAATCTCTCTTAAAATCAGTTGGCCTGAGGCTACTGTTCACCTCACCACTCTTGTAATCCCTGTAGTGATAAAAGTCTTATCACAAACGCACTGATTCCATGAGAAAACTTCCATCACCTCTTTCCATGCAGAAACAAACTGAAAGAACACTCTTCTAGTACAACCTGTTTCTTTAACTACATTACTGTTGGGAAACACTTGCCATGACGGCTCGACACAAGTTTTAAAAGTAGTTCAGGGCTACGAAGAAAACAACTTGAGTAGTGCAGCAAGAAATAATGACATCAATTTCTGAGCACTTCCCACCCCACAGTGAATCCACAGGCATTACCTATAGGTAAGCCATCTGGAGAGGAGCTTTGGCTTTCCATGTTCCTCTCACTAAACCAACCAAGCAGCAGAACTAAAAGACTTTCCCATGCAGGCAAAACACTCATTTAGAGAACAAGGAATTGATTTCACTTCCATACAGTATCTTTACTTTAAGACTGTGACAACCAAAAAGATGTGTTTTGCCGAAAGAATCACAGTCCACCTTTCAGGGCAGCAGTGATGAAACAGTGGGGTTTGCATGGAGAGCAGTAATCACAAATGCACAGAAATGAAAATGGTCACTTGTTCACAAGCACCTCAGCGATGGAACCATCTATTTCCACGGCTTGCCCCATACTCATAGCAGCAGATAGATTCATAGGAGGTTATTTCTGCAGTTTCATGTCTCATTTCTTAGCACCAGTGTTCAGGAAGGGAGTTCTCATCCACTTGTGTGCTCTGAACAGGAAGGCAGTGTCACAAATAACTAATGATAAATGCGGTCAGGAAGAGCTCCCCTGGCCATTTGGAGACATCGTCCTCAGTTCACACAAGGTAGTTTGTTAGCAAACAAACAGAAAGTGAACAGACAAGCAGTAACACACAAAAAACTCTTCCAAACAGCACTGGCTTGCTTTAAACACTTCTCAGGACACCCAGAGGCAAAAGCGCCCTCAGCAAACAGCTGTAGCAATAGCACAACTTCACATTTCCTCTTTTTCCTCTACAGTTGTTTGTTATCTCTCCTATACTTCAGCCATCCAAGCAGAGTGACAGCACACACCTCAGCTTTGCCTCCACAGCATTCCATAGCTCCAGTATTAGCAAATGGGCCTCGGGGAATCCAGCCACAGAAACGCATCTGGGTGCTCTTCCTCTCTCCAAGAAGATCCACAGACAGGCAGCAGAGCAGAACCTGAGAGTCCCTTCAGCTGCTTCCCAGTACACAGCCTCTGCACACCTCTATGCACAAAGCCACGGCCTTTGTGCTGAAATGGCAGGAATGGACGCAGATGAAACTCCATTTAGCTGCTGGAGCAGGCAGGAAGAAATGGTTGTGGAGAGGTAAAAAAGGCTGCTGACAAAGCTGTGGTGACTGAACGTACAGCCAACCTTCTGAGAACCTCCAAGTGCCACCCTGAAGGCCGCACCTGCAGCTAGCATTCCAGCAGCTATACAGAGCAGCTCGGCATTCAGCAGCAAAGGGCAATCTCCAATGGGAGCAGGGAGCTCTCAGTCACTCTGCGAAGGAGATATAATGCAGCCTATCTGCTCTTCCAGCTGCCTGATAACCACAGGTCTGTCTCAAGCTGAAACCTATGATGTCACCCTGCTTTCTAACCCTGTCCCCTTTTAGAATAGCCTTTCACCGATGCACTGAAATAGCCATAAATCAACATCAAGAGCACGAAAAAGGCATGTTGCAACACTTCCCATCTCTCTCCTTGCTCTTGCTGTGCTGACACATATACACATTAATTGAAAGGATCCCACCAAACTGGGTGGATTTTCCTCCCAAATTGACGTGGTAATTTACCTCAAGTTTTATAGTCTTTGTGGCACATCTTACTAGAAGCAACCTAAGAATATGCGAAATTTTATTCAGATACACTATTATAGGTTAGAAAAAGCATGCAGTATTGAGCCTAGAATGTACATGAAAGTACACAGCAAACAGGTCCTGAGGCAGGGCTTCGCACAGGACACTTTCATTGGCATACCAGGGGTGTGAATTTAAAATAGCACAATTATAGCTGTGTAAGCCCAGGAATACACATACTTGCTTAAGTATGCTTTTCCTGTCTTTTCCCAGATTTGCAAGCAGATTACACTGAAATTGGTTAAAAATACATCTATATTCTTGTGTGGCATATTATTGCACTGAGTTACCATGGGTCAGAGGCAGCGTGGTAGCTGAAAACACATCCATCCATAGGCAGCACAACCAAAATAAAAGCTGAAGGCCGTTCTTTCGCTTTAAAGCAGACGCCTTTGGGTCTGTTGTTGTTGTGTGTGAAGAGACAGCGTGCAGCAAGCCACAGCAGCTCAGAGGACACAGCAACATATGAAGCTGTGATAATTCCACTGTAAGTGAATCACAGCTTTACCTGCATATATAGCACTCCTGCACTAACCAACTCCCCCGATGCTCCTGCGCTCATAGTTTAAGATGTACTCCTCTGCTTTTATACTTACGAAGGGTTTCACATCCATTTATTAACATATAGTAATCTTATTTGCTGTGCCCCTTTATTGTCCCTTTGTGATTCCTTAGGAGGGTGCAATCTTCAGATTTATTTTTTTTTTTCCAAACCCTTGGCAAGATTTTATTTAAGCCCTCAGCACAGCAAGGCCCGCCGCTCCATCTTCTGTTTGCTCATTAGTTTTAACATGCATCAATGTCACTAACAGCAGATGTGAGAGCACGCGCAAACCCGATTCAATTTCCTTTGTAACGCAAATTTATTGATAGAAGAATGTCACTGAGCAGATAAAACGCACAAAAGTTAAAAAATAACCCGGTGAGTCTAAAAAACAGGTGCTCGGCTTACAAACGTCACAGAATCATCATAGGATCACTTGAGCCAGAAGGGACCCTCGCAGGTCGCCCAGCCCGCTAAGAACAGCGTTCCTTTGCTTAAAAGCTGAAGTTCAAACACTCTCAACTCCGTAGCCGAAGACTACAAGGACACACATCAGCAACTCACCGAGGCAAACACGCATCGCTTTCAGCAGGCGGTGAGCTCGGCCCCTGCAGGGCCCGCCCCGCCCGACGCGGCGGCCATCCGCAGCCCAGCGGGGACCGCGCTGCAGCTAACTCGGCGCCACGGACGGCTTCCCGGCCGACAACTATTTTGCAACACGTGCTGAACTTGTTGTCGGATAGGGCTGGCGTACCGGAACAACATAACAGGTGCCAGCTCTTAAAGAGGAGAAACGGAATGACGCTCCTTCTTTTACGGAGCTGCATCAACCCGGGCAGCGCGGGACGATCGCATCGCGTCGCTCTCTCCCGCAGAATCGGCGCCCGCCGCAGGAGCGGCGCCCGGCCGCGCCGCCCCGCGCAGCCCGCGCTGCTCCCGTGCCGCCGCCGCTCTGCTCGCCTCGTGACTTCCAGCAACGCGCGTTTGGGCAGTGTTTTGACCATGAAATTAATACTGCGCTTAATCGGAGAAGCCCTGCGCTCAGCAGCCAAACCACGGCTCTCCCGTTTTCCCTCCAAAGCGCCTCGAGCACACAGAGCCCAGCCCATTCCCGCACGCCCAGCCCGCCGCCCCGCACATCCCGCTCTCCGCCCGGCGCAACTTTTCCCGCCGCCGTGCCCGCGCCCTGCCCGCGGCCCCCGCCCCTCCCGGCCCCGCCCCGCCCCGCCGCGCCGCAGACAATGGGCGCGGGCCGCTACTCACCGAACAAGGTCAGAGCCATGGCACAGGCGGGGACTGGCCGGCCGCAGCGGGGCCGGCATTGGCGCGGCGGCGCTTCGCGGCGGCGGCAGGGCGCGCCCGCAACGCCCGCGGCCGCGGAGCTGCCGGCTGCGACCGAGGCGAATGGGATGAGGGCCGCGAGGGGCCGCTGGGCCGGGCGCGGCCCCGCTCCCGCTCCTCCCGCCCTGCCTGCCGCCCGCCCGCGCTCTCAGTGCTGCCCGCCGCCTCGGGGAGCCATCTTGCGCCGCCACACGACCCGCCTCCCGCCCTCCTGCCGCAGCCGGCGGGGCCGTTCCCATGGCAACGCGGCCGCCCCGCCGCCGAGGCACAAAGGAGCGCCGGGGCCGGGCGGCAGGTGCGGAGCCCCGGGCTGCCGCGGCCCCGAGGGGGAGCAATCCTGGGACAAAGCACCGCGTTTAGAGCAGCGGGAGGGCTCGCTGCGCGACGGAGCGTCCTCCTCGCGGTCCCTGCGGACCCCTGAGAACTCCCCGGGTACGAGAAGTTCCAACCGCCGGCGGTCGCCAGCTGGCACCGTAAACGGTAGTCAAATCCTTCAGGTGAAAGAAGAGCCTAACTCGCTGCCCGCGCTTGCATTCTTACCCTAGGAACAAATGCTTACAGGCAGGGGTTAGTTAGCACATACACGGCTGGGTGACTTGATGGCTTCGCGTGAAACAGCAGTCCTTGCACCTGGGAAGAAGTAAAGCAGAGGAAGTGTAGCACGGTGGACCTGATTTCACCAAACGTTTTTATTTTGCACGTATGAAGTGTGGAAGTTTGTGGAGCAGCGGGACTACTGTGAAATAATACACTGATTGCAGGGCTAAAATGAGACTTAAGTAGCTGGAAAATGGGTTGGAAGAAGCAACAACAAACCTCTGCCATTTTGCCTACACGACGTGGTCTTTGCTTTGCTTTTTGAAAGGAAGTGGATCTTCACACAGACTTCTTTTCTTACATTTCCTGAGATACAATGTCAGTATCCCCTCAGATTTCCTTGAATTACACAGCCAGTTTTTTCTCTGCCACTACACCGACATCTTTATCTAATGACCACTTTGTTTAAATTAGAAATGTTTTCTTGCCCACAGAAAGTAACACTTTGACATGTGAGGAAGAAATCAGAGGCACAGATCAGGAGGAAAAAGCACGCAAACAGCCCTGTGTTCTCTAAAGCAAGGGTCTCTTCTCCCACACCTTGCTTTTTGAGCAGGCCTAAAATCATCATGGCTATTCCCATATAACAGCAACAGTATCTTACAATTACATAATATCTTGTGGAGCCAGCACACCTCAGAGCACTGGCAATGATGTCTTAGCAACAATTCTGGGAATTTCCTTAGTGAGCACTACTGAGGCACCTCGCCATTGCTTCGCAAGGATGATCTTGGTATGTAGTTTCTCTTGAAGCTCTCCCTTTTAAGAAGGTTTGTTGGCACCACACTGTAGCAGAAGCGCAGTTACACTTGTTGCCTGTTAGGAACGTTCAGGGTGCACCGAGGCTGTACTCTCTGGAAGAGCAATACAGATGCAGGATGCTATTTTCCGCACCGCTCCTTGTCCTTCAGCTGCTTTTTCACCTCCTCCCCTGAGCTTCAGAGCTCTTAACATTCCAGAGGCAATTACCACTGCTTCATTCTCTGCATTAAATCTCCTTACTGGGATTTAGGGCGGGCTGCCAGTGTCTACTGCTCCACTGTGGCCCCTACCCCTGTGCCTCTCGCTTCTGACGTGGGCACAGGGCACAGTCTGCTACCCACTGTTGTCCTCCATTGATCCATCTGAATGTCTGTGGGCCTGGTGCAAAATTGTGCCTAATTACAACACATTTATTCTTCAAACCTGAACTAATTCACTCATTATATATTGATAAATGAGATTTTAAAATTAATTACTGACATTTATAAAGATTTATACTCAACCTAAAGAAAGGTTTCCAGCTTGTAAATCCAATATTATGTGAAGGAAAATAAACATAAAGTAAAGCCGTCCCTTATTAATGGGAAATAGTAAAAGTGAAGGCATGGTGAAATGTTACTTGATGAATAGGGGTAGCATCTCAAGACAGCTGCCCCTTGCAGCAGGAGGCAGCTCAGCAGAAGCCTAACACGTAACTGCCAGCGGCTGCGTTACCAGCGCCTCCACGGCTCCTCTCCTCTGCAGTGCAGAGTTTGCTCCCTGGAAAAGGCAAGACAGGTTTCTACCACTTGCTCAGTGGTTCTACATAATTTACAAGTCATCAATAAAAAGTTGGAAGACTGACTGCTGAGCTTTCTTAAGCTTTCTAGTTAAAATTAATATTTAGTAAGTGCAGCTACTTCAACATAACAGCAAGTCTACAACAAATACAGAAGTGTCCCTGCATGCTACCAATATTTTGAATGTTTCTTGCTTTGATGAGAGAACTGTCGTTTGAACTTATCTTTCCAATGCTCTTCATTACAAATGGCCAAGTCACTTAAATGTAATATTACTTGGCTCTGCACAGGCACAGGGGGAGACAGGAGGCCTGCATCAAGTACAGCAGCAATCAGCGACCTTTGCAAGCCAGGCATAATCAGCCTCTTGCTTGCACCAGTGCTAGTCTGGGGATTTCCATGGCAATAATTTTTTTTTTTTTTTAGCTGTCAAAATAAGCCAATCACATCTAATCAATTCGCTCCATTTAGATGGGTGGTATGAGACATGCTGTTTTGGACTTTGATAGCATCAAAGAAAAAAGCTCATTCTCCTCTATGCCACCTGAGCAGAGCCCTTTCCAAGACACGTCTTTAGGGCTTTCACATTATGGCTCCCACTTAATGGATTTCCAAGGCATCCGCATAATATGCGATGAGAATTACATCATGAACTATAGATGGTATATAGTAAATACTATCTGTATTTGTATATACTGTAAATACTGTATATATACTATATAGATACTATAAATATACTGTATATATACTGTAAATACTATACTGTATCTGTAATCTGAAGAATTATCTTAAGCTTTGATATAATTTCCATTAAAAAGAAAACTCACACCCAAATTACATTTCACAGCCAGCTTTTCCCACTCAACAAATGACAACAGCAGCAAGTTACAGTGCTCAGCTTTGCCCCCACTTTGCTTCAACACCAACAATGCACGCAGCACTCAAGGTGCACGGCTGGCTGTAATGGAACAGCTCCTTTTGCTCTGCATTGGGTGACTACTTTCACCTTCTCAAGTAAGTGATTTTTCTCTGTCTTTCAGTTCAGAGGTCACTTGCATACCAAGAACCATCTTTTCCAAGCTTTCACCTTTAGTCCCTTTGATTTTAAGAGCAGCATAGCGGTGAGATTAAAGATGATTGTCACACACAGGAATTAATGATGCAGAATCCTAAAATGGTCTACTTAGTTTTTAGCCCCTTTATTCAATTAACATCACCAAAGCTCCTCTAATGCTTTCAAACATGAATTTAAAAGTACTTCCAGTACAGCTCCACAGAGGAAATTCTTCTAATTCTGCTTTTCTAAGAGCAGGAGCCAGAAAAAGATTGGAAAATGAAATGAAAGGAAAAGCTATACAAGTTTTTAATTATTAAAGGTAATAATCATCATATAAATTGCTAGATTTGACCAAAATTGACCAAAACTTGCCTCCCATTAGGTCATGACCTACATGAGGATATGAGCTTGGAGCCCAGAAAGATGTACAATGTGAGCCACGGAGCTTCCTCTCACAACAGCTTCCACGAGACACTGAGAGCAAGTGGCACAAGGATGGGCAAGAAAGGGCAAGAAACCAAACTACTTAGAGCTGCAAAAGAATATTATTATTTGCAGCTGGTCAGAATATATTCTAGCAATGGACTCTGTGGAGCACCTCCCCTACAAAGACATGCTGAAGGCTTGTTCAGCCAGCAGAGAAGCTGCAAGAAAACCTCACTGCAGCCTTCCAGTATTTAAAAGAGGATTACAAAAAGGAGAAGAATCAAGATTTTACAAAAGTAGACAGTGATAGGAGAAGGGAGAATGGTTTTAAGCTCAAGAGAGAAAGTTTAGGTTTATGTCAGGGGAAATTCTTCACAGAGAGAAGTGAGGTGCTGGAACGGGCTGCCTGAGAGGCTGTGGATGCCTCCATCCCTGGAGGTATTCAAGACCAGGCTGGATGGGGCCCTGGGCAACCTGCTCTAATACCAAATCTGGAGATTGGTGGTCCTGCCTGTGGTGGGGAAATTGGAACTTGATGTGATCCTTGGGGTCCTTTCCAACCCAAGCCATTTTATGATTCTACATGAGCTTTCTTACTGCCTGTATGTATGCTCACTAGTGGGTCTTATCAGCAGATATATATATAATGCATGACCAGCTATTCATTATGTTAACAAGATCCTAGAAAATTCCAAAATTGCTTGTACTTGCTGAGATATATATAGAATGGTATGTTCTCTTATTTTTTAAGAGTCCTGCATATGAAACACATAATGTTTTTGATTGCTTGTTTTATTAAGTGAAATGAACAAGCTAATTAGAGGAATTCCAGGAAGTGTCTGCTTTCTGTCTCCTAGGGACAAGCTTCAGGCATCAAAGGAGATAATACTGATGGGCTGTAAAACACCCAAGTGTGTTTATATTACCTCTAAAATGCAGCTTACAGCTTCTATTTAACTTTCATATTTCCTTTTTATATCACGTTTAGAAAGATTCAGGCATTAGTTGAAAGAGTGCTTGTATGCATTTGGAAAAAAAAATGGTAATTACAATTTTAAAAAACAGAAGGTAAGCCATTTGCAGGATAGTCTTGGGAATAAACTGTTACAATTTTATCCATAAACACTAAAAAACAAGAAAAAGCTGGATTCAAAAATCTACAAGATACTTCTAGTCCTGACTTTGAAAACGTCTTCAACCCTCAGCAGATGAGCTCCTGCTTGAAGCCATAAACTATGCCACAGAATTGGCAGCAGTTCTTCATGCAATAAATTGTAGTTTCTAGATCCACTTCTAGATCTACTGGATGTCTTCGAGGAATTGCCAAAGGTATTAAACATTCTCATTAGCAACAGAACTGCAGTTCCGAAGCGCTGTGTAGAATATTCAGTAGAGAGAAGTATTTTGTACTAAATCATCAACTGGAAGTTTTTATCCCCAGAAAATGCTGGAAAGCTCTGTTTAACTGCTTTCAGCAACATTTTAAAAAAATATATACTTCTCTCTTAGTGCAATTATTTGATTTTCTAATATCAGAGCCCTCAAAATTATTTCTACATTCTTAGATAATCCAATGCTGCTGAAGCCATTCAACAACAAAATGTTTTTTGCATCTTGCAAATACTCACACATCTTGCTTCTCAGAACTGCATCTCCTAGGCACTTAGGGGTCTTTGAAAGAACGTTCAAGCTTAAGAGCACATGAAATGTTGAAGGATATTTTAAAGCTCAGTAATTTGCTTTATACAGACAAGGGAGGATAGGCCCTGTTAAGTCAAAATTCAGCTCCAAATCTGATGCAGTTTTTATGCTACTGTAAAAAATAGACTGAGTAAGACCTGAACTTTGGGAATGTTCTGAGAATTTCCTACTGTACAAATTACAGTCTAGTCGTCAAGCAGAAATTCATCCACTGCCCTCATAGAATGAACTTTTATGAGCTGAAGATGCTTCTAAGACCAGATCTGAGAGTGCTCAGGTAGCACATGCCTTAGCTAACTGAACTGCAGTTCAGCCATGTTTTCCATGCGTTCCATCAACAAGAATGCATCAAAAGAATCTGCATCTTGGGCTGCATTGAAAGCAGCATGGCCAGCAGGTTGAGTGAGGTGATCCTGCCCCTCTGCTCTGTGCTGGTGAGGCCTCACCAGGAATACTGCATCCAGATGTGGAGTCCTCAGTACAAGAGAGACATTGACCATGTTGGAGTGTGTCTGAAGAGAGCCTCAAAAATAATCCCAGGAATGGAACACTTCCCTTGCAAGGACAGGCTGAGAGAGCTGGGACTGTTCAGCCTGGAGAAGAGAAAGCTCTGGGGAGATCTGATAATGGTCTTTCAGCATCTAGAGGGGAGCTATAAGAAGGAAAGAGAGACTCTTTACCAGGGTCTGTGGTGGTCACAGGTTGTCCAGAGAGGAGGTGAATGCTTCATCCCTGGACATTCAAGGTCAGGGTGGACAGAGCACTGAGCAGCCTGATCTAGCTGTGGTTTCCCTCTTCATTGCAGGGGAGTTGGGTTGGATGGCCTTCAAAGGTTTCTTCCAACTCAATTCAAAAGGCTTTCAAAGGAGAACATAAAACCTTTCAAACTGAGCTAAAAAAGCAAACACACCATCGGTAGCTTTCAGCTTTGCTGTACATAACACAGGCAGCTCTGCAAGAAGTCAGGTTAACAGCAGAGCACAACAAGCACAGAGTAACACTGGAAATAACTTTCAAGTCCTGCATTAGCTCTTGGGGCTCCCAGGGAGATGGCATTAACTAAAACAACTTCAAAGAGCTGGAACTGAGCAAAGTTTTTCTCATAATGATTTTAAAGTGTTACTGAAGGGATCAATAGAGTCTGTTAAACAAACAAGCTGTTTAAATCAAGTATTATTCCTAAAGAGAAGACAAATCACTCTTGGAAGTAATAGTGGGATTTAATTAAGATCGGAGATTTTCACGATTCGTTAATTGATCTCCCAGTCCCAAAATAGTTATAGTGAACTGCAAGTTTGCAGCAGTAAGATTACTTATGAAGGGACAGAATTATCTGATCCCTTTGAAGCCCTTTTATCTGTGCCAAAAAGCATAATTTATTATGTGGTTTCCGTAACTGATGTCACCATTTTGCTGGGGAGAGGAGGGCAAGGAAAGGGGAAAAATGAATGTTATTTCCTTTTTCTTTAGTAATAAAATAGATGCATCCCTTGATCGTGAACATTTTGCTTATTGTCAGCTAAGACATGTGGAAAGTACCTCACAAAGCAGGAGTAAATTAGCAGATATCCAGGTCCTAAATTGGCAGTGCCAGAAACAATTACTAAGACTTGGTGTGTTATTGATTCTCTTGATAGGACTATAAAATGCATTGGTTATTTAGACAACTGAGAAAAGCAAGGTGGTTGTGAGACACAGGGAAAGCTGGCTTTCATTGTGATGGTTTGCATGTGACCATAATTGCAAAAGAATGAGTGGTTTTCTGCTCCAAGGGGCCAAAGCAATGCACTGTACTACATGTAAGCTAGCATCCATCCTATACTCTGATCCTCCTTGTTCACTCATGGGAGACGGAGTTGCACCAGAATTCTGGCCCTTACCTTCCAGGGACCAAGGGTCACAAGCCAGTGATGACCTCCGCAGTGCTGGCAGTGGCACCTGGATGAAGTTCAGCCCTGCAGCTGAAGCCTGCTGGACCTCTGCACTGTAATGGCAGAGCTCATGTGGGTACAAGATATGGCATGAAGCTTGGGCCTGCAACCCTTGGAGCCGAGGACTTTGGCTCTCATTAGCTGCTACTGCCAGGAGCCCAGCAAATGCCATTTGCCTGCTTTTTCTAATTGGTTTGTATTATATCTACAAAATCTTTACCAAAGGTGGAGAAGGAAACAGATGAGCACGAGCATAGAACAAGGAGGAAAAGGGAGGACAAAATGCCCTTTTAATGCAGAAAATCCTGTCTCTTCCTCCATCCCTTTGCTTCAAACGAACTTTTCACCTCCCACACAGAGCTCTGAGTCCTGGGCTGCCTGCGGCCCTGCCAGCCACCAGGCCCCACTCCTCTGCTACCCGAGGAGACCTGAGCTCCTGCTGAGCACTCTCACCACATACCACAGATGAATAAACAAAAGCAGAAAAACCCTATCATGATGTAGAGCAAAACCACCAGATGAATGGGAGTACTCCCTTGGGTGGGCTCAGGCAGAGTGTGACTGATGGGTCCAGCCCCCAGACTACAGTCACAAGTACATTTCAATATCATTTGAGGAAAAAAGTATTCCTTGTTCTTGCTGTAATAGTAGAGTTGTCTCTGGCTCATGGCAGAGACCTTTTTGAGAGCTCTCTGCCCAGAGAGAGATGCAGAAGTGGCTTCCAGCATCTCCTCATATAGCATCAGACACACTATAAGTGCTGCATGCACCATCAAGTAACAGTGAGAAGCAACCTGCCAGCTATGCTTGGAAGCTCATCCAACCCTTAGCAGGAGAAAGCTCAGCTACTTGCAGCAGGACAAAGAAAGGAAGGGAGGGAGCTTTCCAGAAGCACCGAGACAGGCAGTGCTGCTGTTGCTCCCCAGCCTCTTCTGCCCCTCTCATGTGCAGAAAAATACATAAAAACTTTTTGATAATATAAAGAACGCGTTTACTCAAAAATATTGAGCAGTTACCACTAGATGGCATTTTGTTCCTGAGAAATTAGAAACTCCCACATTTTGAATTACTTGTTACAGACAGCAGGAAATAGCAGGAAATGAAATTACTTACCTCATTCGGTTAATAATTTATATCCATCGTCTTGTATAAGGAAGACATCACTAATACAAGATAATGTTACTTGCAAATTTATAAGTCCCTCTTAACTACAGACTGCAGCTCGCCTCCAGCCCCCTCTGCTTGGTAGATGAGGAGCAGAGTCGCAGTCAGCACTTAACAAAAATCTTTACCACATTTTTAAATGAAACACGAATGTAAGCCAGCCCTCAGACTTGGAGCATGCCACAGACATCTGCCAGAAATGCTTTGCTCCAGTAACTGTGTGCTGCATTTCCTGTGTTATTTTTGGATAAAGCCTCAATACAAATTGCAGTACCAAAATCATTCCCACTTAGGACTAGAGCTGTTACAAGCCCCAGTTACAGACATGATACTTTGAGCCAGGTCATCTGAATTCCAACGAGGAGAAGCAAGCTGTGATGCACAAGATGACATTTCCATTCTCCGTCTTTGCATGGTAAAACACACCACGCTCAGAAGTGCAGTGCAGTTGTACTTTCCATACTGTGAAATGGGGTGGGGGTGGTTTGTTCAGTGTCCACAAGCTGCTCAGTACCAGATGAAAACAAAACATTTCCTTCAACGTACAGCAAAATTTAAGACTGAGAGGAGAACTACCAACTTTGAAGGAGAAAGACTAGTGTACGTTTAATTCTTACTTGTGGAATGTCAAAACAGCATCAATAAACAATTTCATGTTGCTCACATGCAAATCTATGCAATATCATGGCAATGTTTTTTCTCATTAGATGATCATAAGTACCACTGCACTACGTGCAATTTGCTCAACAGTTAATCACAGCACAATTCAGCAGCCTGGATACTGGCTGCTGCTTAACTGAAAACTGATATGGCAACACTGCAGAACCCGTGAAGCAAAGAAATGCTAGAGGGGATGGGAATGAAGGAAGGGCTGCCTGCTGGGGATACCCAGTCAGCTTGGCTGCAATGAGTTCCCAGACAAAATGAGGGGAAAAAATAAAACCAGTTTCTGGATGCAAGGCATTTCAGGTCAAAAGCAATCCCTGAACCAAACTCTTTTATCTACTACATAAAGCATTTTCTATGGCAGAGAACAAAGTCTCAGCTCTCCACAATGTCAGTCCTGCTCAGAGAAGGCTGATATCCTTTTTCCATTCAGTGTCTCTCCTCAGGCTTCTACATTAGCCCCACAAAATTGCCTCCTAGTAAGCACTGTTTTTGCAGTTAATTTAATTTTCCACTGGAATTCTGAAAGAAAAAACAATCTCAAAACAAAACCCCAAAGACATTCCAAACGTGCTGTTTGAAAAACAAATAAGGTGTAATCATAGCCATAGGATGGCTTAAGTTGGAAGGGACCTTAAAGATCATCTGGTTCCAAACCCCCTACCAAGTAATGTAAAACTGCACTCCAACATGCTTAACTTTCTGGCTGTTGGTTCACTTTTGGAATACACTCAATGCATCTGAAGCATACATTTCACACCAGCTCTTCAGCTCCAGCAGCCACAGCAATCAGTGCTGCTGCTATCAAGGGAAGGTAGCAAAATCTTTAAGGATGGAGCCTTATAGCAGCACTCAACCTACAAGTGCTCATTTCATACATTTTTGAGCACCTGAAGATCTAAATTGAAAAAACATTTAGTCAAAGGCTTCCCTGCTTACAATGAGCCGCTACAAGGCTCTAGGTACGTCAGTGGCTACTGAGGAAAGAAGTGCAATTTTGAGTTACAAGGGAAGAAGAAACACGGTCTGTGTGTCAGGAGCCACTGTAGGCCTTTACATTCTAATTTTCTTAAGAAGAACAGATAGTGATTAGCAACTGGTTTAAATCACGTTCTGATCTCTTGTGTGGGAAACGTTGATTACAGAAGTTGCTTTAGCTTAAGTTACATAGTTTTTAGAACTGTACTGCAAAATTTTAAGTTTGCATTTAAGTCATTGTATTGGTTCAGTAAGGACAATTTTTTATTTATTTTTTTTAAACTTCATCTTAGTACTATTACACTTCTCTCAAGCAACATGTGCTGGACTGAAATAAATCAACAAACATCAAAAGAAAATTCTCTAAATGTTTGTGTTTATACCAATTTAACTATGCCAAAGCAGTGACATTTAGGCAGACAAGATCTCCAGTATTTAATGCTCCTAGTGGCTGGCCTGTTCTATCAGCCAGTTCTGTTAACTGGGTGTCTGCAACCTTACCTGATAGGTGAAGACAAAAGCAAAAAAGAAAAAAAAATTCCACAAAAACCACACATGAAGTTACGAGAGCAGGCAGACTGTGCACATCCTCCTTGCAACAAAACAGCTTTGCCAGGCATCCAGAGCGAGGAAAAGGCCGGAGCTTATCAGAAACTGGTACTTGAGCTTTAAAGAGAATGTGGAACATAAGCATCCCAAGGAAACCAATGCTGTGACATACAATAGGCAGGAACAGCAACCACAACTATGCTGACAACTCTAACTGCACTCTATTTACATGGTAACTGGCAGCAGAGCTGTAACAGATGCCTGGATAACAACTTTTACACAGCATGCAAGACACCGCTGTATAATTTACAGAAAAAAAAGGAGCTACTTTCTATTAGAACAAAGGCTCCAAGAAATTTGGGTAAACTGAAAGAGACGCATAATGAAACCTTTTAGGTATTCACACATACATGAGTCACAAAATGTGACCTTACTACCTTGACATCAAGTGTTAAAAATGTTCCTTTGTAAAGTGAAACATACAGCATCTGTTCTTCATTTACAAGGATTATCTATTTCTTTTATTTCAGCAAAACATTAGCTCTTTAAAATAACTCTGGTGAAAGGGATACAGTAAACAGGAAAACTAAAATACTGGCTTGGTTTTGAAATCATAGCCATGCTGACTGTAGTTTGTTGGCATTTTATGGATATCTAGAATGGCTGTACTATATACACATTATGTAACCTTTAGGAGCATCTTGCTCAATGCAGTCAAGAGCAATGTGATGTTCTTACTACTTACCCCAAGTGAGATCAAAACGTTTGATAACAACATTATAAACATTTTGAAGTAACAAATAATCATAGAATGTATCCTAGGATCAGAGGAAGAGGTTGGCATGAATAAGAAGTGAAACATACTACCTTTTCCACAGGAAATAGTTAACAAGTTGTAATGACTTTTTCTCCATTTCGTTTCTGCAATTTATTCAGAAAGGCAATTTATTGTGTTTGCTGCTAATGCCAAAGGCTCATTCTCTCTGCTTGTCTCCTTCTTCTCCTGATGAGAACCTGAGATGTATGACCTGGATGTAATTTTCATTTCACTTTTAATGATAATAAAACAAATTAGCAGCTTTCTAAAAAGTATCAGCCAGGGATTTATCAGACAGTACCCTGCCTCTGTAATGGCCTAGGATGAGCGGTCCAGATCTGGGGAAAGAAATATTATTTACATACCAAGCAAATAGCAGCCTGCTGCAAAACAAGAGAAAGAACTTTTCAGATAGCGAAAAGAAAACACAAGCTAACTTTTGCCTTATGAGTAGCTCAAAAGACACACATCACAGTGTGCAGGCCACATGCTTGCATTTGATACATTAAGCTCACCATAGGCAGGAGTTACACCAGGAAAACTTGTTTCCCTGCAATTCTATCCCTCTGAAGCTCATCTGCTCAGTCGAATGCTGACTGATCTCCCTGAGTTGCACAGTGCTATCTTTTAAGCTCATTAATCATAAGCTGGGAGCACCACCAGGCCCTGCTGGCCAAAGCCAACAAATAGTACCAGCTCTCTACTCTGTGTGCTAGGGATATTTAAAATAATCACTACGCTTTTTTGATTAAATATTCACTTCCAGATTAAATCTGCTACCTGTAGTTTATTTAAAAACTTTTTCCCTCCCCTTCCCTCAGAAATGAATAGGAAGAAGTGCTTGGAAAAACATACGTTATTATGAAAATGAGAACAGATGATGGACAGGACTTTGAGCAAGGTTTAAAGCTTGTTAGAGAGTTAATATCGCCAGGGAAGAATCAATGTGCAAAACCAAGAAATTCCACACTAAGTATATATATGTATGTACTTTTGTGGGCTTATCATTCAGGAAAATATTTTGGAGAGAAAGAAAGTAAAAAGCAAGGAAGGTCATGGTTATAAATTTTGGGAGTTTAAAAAAAAAAGACTAAAAACAGGAATTATAAGGACAAGAAATGTTCTCTTAATTAAATAATAAAACAACTCTTAAAATCCCTTTTTTTTTTCCATGATGGTGTCATCTATATCTACCCTACTCAGTGTTATATGAGGCTGGTTAAATAAATCCTACCTACATGACTGTTGACACAGCGGATAAAAATAAATAAAGGAAAATAGTACTGTAAGCTATCTTACACTTCATGCTCTGCAATGTAAATGAGCGCAGTCCAAATTATCTCTACTGAGGGAGGCAACAGGCAGCGCATAAATGCAAACAACCTTCATTAGACACATTGTCATGAGTATATTAATCATGTCAAAAAGCATTGCTGGAGTTTCCTTCAGCACAATTTAACATACCTTACTTTATTAGGATGCACTTAATTTCACCGTGTTTTCTCCTCATTATCATTTATGATGACCAATTAAAATGTTTGTATCTGCCTCTAGGCAAATTACTTCTGTAATTTCGGTAGCTGAAATCACCACTCATCCAACACTTGTCATCTACTTCCATCAGTGTAGTATCTTCATATCTTTATTTTCCCAGCCTATATTAGCATTTTAAAAAGAAAAAGCTTACTTGGATTGGATATTTACATGTAAAATCAAAATCGATTTTTCTTTGTTTGTTTCTTCTTTTTTTACAGTGGAGACAGTAAGGAGTGGATATTTCTTTTTCCTCAGTTCCTCTCTGTCACACAGTCTTCATGATTCTTCCTTGAAATGATGACTATAATTCATAGTTAAAGAATCATACAATGTTTTGGGTTGGCAGGGTCCTGAAACATCATCTAGTTCCAACCTCCTGCCCTGGGCAAGGTTGCTGACATCTAGATCAAGAAGATGTCCTGTGTATGCTTCTTACAATGGGCTCAAAGTTGCATGCAGTTTAAATTTCATTCCCTCGGTTCAAAAGATGCGATAATTTCAAGTACATGGCAGTTTTACTTCTTTTTTTTCCTGCCAATGCCTCCACACCATAGTCAAGAGCTTTTCAAACAACAACAGGATATGGCACCTCATCTATCATGTTTCCAACATTTATACATAAGATCAAACTACTTTTCATACCGTAACAAACAAACATGAGGGTGTGATTTCTTCTCAACCTCCCACAACAAAACCGTGAGCAGTTCATCTGTTATTTCTTAGCGTCACGTATATTAAGGTGAGATTAAGATACCTGAAATGTTAACAGGAAATTCTGGTTACACACAACACCTTCGCAGTGGCACTCACTGCAACCAGAGATGACTGAGCAACGGCTGTGATCACCAAGCCGCTTGTGGACTCCTGTGGATTACTTAGGCTCCTAGAATTAAAGATACATGGCCAGCTCCTCAAAAGGTGCTGGGTGTCAACTTCAAAGCAATGGAATTTGGTTTATTTTCAAAAGAACATTATGCATTCTTATTTTTGTAACTTTGACATTATAGTAATAACTTCCAAATAAATGCTGGTAAGTGTAGTGATAAAGAAATAAGTTCGAAGACGCTGCTACCTTTTAGAACAATTATAATTTCATTAAAATAGGAACATAACTTAAAGATAGATTTTATTCTCTTTGATGATTTACTCATGCAAACTGCACATAAAAGAAAACAGTACAGTTTGTGAACATGTCAAATGTAAAGACCCAAAATGCTAAGTACAGAATTAGTGTGACATACGTCTCCAAACAGAACCCATGGTAGTACGGCTAATTACTGTTTTCTATTTGCTGAACACAGATTTTAATGGTTCTTTTTCCAGCCCCACTGTTAAACTCATTAACTGTTTACATGTCTCCTATACACTTATGAAGACTTACTTTTACAAGCGTGACAGCTGTTATAAAAAAACTTCACTTATATAAATATGATTTAAAAAGCCTTTGTGTTTAGGAGAGCAAATTATAGCGCAATCAATAAGGCCTTGCCTAGTCCACCAAAACTACAATGAAAAGTGACTGTATAGCTTTCCTGCAGAATTCACATTTTGTGCCTTTGCAATTCATTTCCTTCTCACAAGATGTCCATTGTATGTTACCATCCTGGAAATGATCAATAACTTACTGTTTATTCCTGAAATTGGGAAAGTAAGACTTCTAAACGCATGAGGGTATCAACTCAACTTCCTTAGTTTACAATACAAAATAGTTAGAATCCTTGTTATTTGCATGCTTAAAGCCCTGCAATGATATACATATGACCTAGATATCTCTTTGTCCAGTTTCATTATAGTACGGTTGTATATATATACTGTAGAAATCATGATTTTCCTGTGGATCAATTACATTTTTTAGATTTTAAACTGAATCAAATAGAAATCTGATGGCACTGACACTTAAAAACACGTAGTATAGTGTGGAGAAGTAAGAGCAAATGAACTACACAACCCATTATAAATGCATTAAATCTTTGTTATATACATAATGGAATCCTGCTTTACTGCCAGTTGCTACTATGCATCTGTTTTTGCTATTATACAAAGTTTTCCCACCTGAAAGCACACATCTATATTTTTTTTTAAACAACTTAATCTATTGTAAAATATTGTACTGTATTTTGAACATGAATACAGAATCAAAATAGATAATGGCACATTTAAAAAACTCAATATCCTACAGATGATTGGATAATGAGAAAAAGTGTACCTACAATCATTTCATCAGAAACAAACTACATCATGGAATGTTAGTTATCCAAGTTTGCACAGTAAATAACATTTTAAAACTGCAATCACCTATCAGCCAGCATCACATTGAAGGCATCTTTAAACATTCAAGCAAAAGACTGCTGGCATTAACTACTGAACCATTCTCACGCACACACCACACACACCACATTATAATTACATTGTTTCCAAGATACGGTAGATACTGATTTTTTTTTTTTCCACAAGAAAGGTATCAAAATTTTTGCTACTAAAAGATGACAGTGCTTACACAAGAATTAAGTACAAGTTAGCTTGCAAATACAAGACAATGACAAAAAGAAGTCTTGAGTTGTCTGAAGGATTTTAGGCTTTTCTGGCATCCAAAACCATGAGTAAACTCAGTCTGCGACTCAAAAATCCACAAAATATCATCTTACTTTGGAATACTAAGTATTCCATACTTGATAACCCCGTACTTTACAATATGCTTACTGGTTTCAGCCAAACAACAAAGGGTAGTTACAGATACCTATGCTTACTGAAGAAATAAAGCTTTCCTCCCCTCATAATGAAAGTGTTGGAGAGGGAAAAAAAAAAAACAAAACAAAACCTGACAAATTAAAAAAAAATTCTATTTAGTAACGATCCTCATTTAGGACAGGTATGTGCATAAGAGTACTGTATTTCATATACTGTACTGGCCCTATTAAACAAATTAAAAACCCAACGGTTAAAAAGGTAACCAAAATGCTATACATAAAATAACCCAAACATTTTTCTCCCAATGTTCTTCCTCTCATAATGTGCAAAACAACAAAAAGGCAAAAAGACTAAAAGCAAATTTACTGTTACTGTCTTTCTCTTGCCTAGTGCTTTATGACCTTGCTCACGTTACAAAGTCAATAGGGACTATGCAGAACTTTGGTATAAAATGTCACATAATATTACTATCACAGTCTGGGGGATGAACTTTAGTAACTCACCCCAATGTTTGTTGAAATAATACCAAATTAAAAATGAAATAAACCACGTTGTACTGTACATACACTTTACACATTAAGCACGAAAATAACTAGTAAACCTAACACTTAAGAGAAAAAAAAGTCTTTTACAAAGAGACTTGTAACTGGTGTTCTGTCTCACCTTCACCTGCCAATCGTTAAAGCCAAATCTAGGTTTGAATTTTAAAACCGAGTAATTTTAAGCTACAATTTCTCCTAGCTGGAGACTGGTCTTTCATTGATTTCCCTTTAAAGTCACAAACGAATACCTAAGAAAAGGATGCAACCAAGTTCCTAATCAACTCCCCGAGGGCTGCGCCTGGGAGGGCGGCACCGCACCGACCTGGGGAAGCCCGGGCTCCGAGCTCTGGTCCGCCAGCTGCGTGAGCACCGAGGTGGCCACCGCCTCTGCCTTGGAAGTGGAGCTTACACCGTTGGAAGTGCTGACAGAGCTGTGCTGAATAGCTTCCGTGTGTGGGCTGCTTGGCACTGAGACGTCTTCTGAGCTGTCATCTTTATCTGCAGCTTCAGAAGAGAAACTGGTTTAGTTTTCTTTCCCCTCTTAACACAAAACCACTTCCCACGCGACAGTAGTCCCCTCCTAAACAATCAGCATTCATGGTATCACTTAACGCAGCAAATTGCAAAACAATCTAATTTTCATTGCTTTTTTTTTTTTCTTTTTTTTTGAGAAAACGCTACTTCATAAGCAAAGACATGGATTGCATTATGGAGCATTCAGCAAACAAGAACATTTTCACATCTTCAAAACCATGATTAATGCCATCTGATTCCCCACCTAGTAAATGAACTGCTGGGTATGGTGCTCACGTTGTGTCAATAAGCACTACCAGTAGATTGAAGGTGCTACCAGGTCTGCTGCCGCTATACGAATTTTTAATGGGCACCATTTCCTTCATTTGCTCAGTAGTCAAGAGACCGGTTCTGTGATCAATGATCATGATATCCTCTCTGAAAAAGGTGACATTTATAACCTCATACGTTAGACAGTATTTCCACAAGTTTTCAGACCTCATTCTTTTAACATATTAAAAGTTCAGTGACTTCTTTAGTGCACAGATCTCTCTGTAGGATTTAAAATTATTTTTTAAAAAAAGTTCTAATATCTTTAGAAATATTTATTCTTAGTATCTTTAAGAATAATTCACTTTGACTGAAGTGAATTTGCCACACAGTTGCCTCATTTTTATCTCATGACAAAGGGTAAAGATTAAAAAAAAAATCTTACTACGCAAAATTAGAACTTGCAAAATGAGCATGATTTAAAATGTCTCTCACAAGATGTCCTAGCCATGCTAAAATTATCCTTCTTTTCCCCAGAATTTCAAGTTATCCAAGACATGATGCAAACACACCATCAAATAAAAAGCTGAGTTAAAGACTAAAAATCAAAAAGAAAATAAATCTACTGTTGTTCAGACATCTAATTTTGAGTGAAGATCAAATTTAATTATAACTCTTCTGTAGCACTTTGTGCTATTTATTGTTCTTCAAGTCACTGCATAAAGCTTTTGTGAAAAATACTTAAACTGAACATACAAATGAAAGACTGGTAAGTCCTTTTTAAAACACTACTGACCATTGTGTAATCTAAAAACATAGACATACACAGACAGAAGAAGCAAGAACCATTGTGGGCGGCACAACAATTGAACAAAGCTCGATATTCACTAGATTTGTTTTTGTAATCCTCTTCAGATTGCTTGAGATTGGCCTACAAAGTTGAGCTACACAGGGTAGAAGAGATAGGAAAAGATGACGCTAACAATAAAAGATACCATAGCCTCATTACCGTGCAAAACCAGGATAACAGCAGTAACTAAAATGAAAACAAGGCATGAAAAAACAATGATGAAGTTTATGATGTACTGGAGTTTATATGATGTACTAGAAAATTCAGTAAATTAGCAGGTCAAGTCCACAACATAAACATCTTTGAAGAACCCTATGCATACTAAGAACCCCCTCCTCACCACTGTTTATTATCAACTGCTTTCAGAAAAGAATGGTAAGGTCAAAGAAGATATGTTAGTAAGCAAAACAGCTGTATTCATTTCCAGGAACTATTGCCTGGTGGATGAACAAGGAAACAATTTCTCTTATACCCCTTCTACAAGTTCATAATCATTCGAAAGCATCATAAAGTTCTTAATCACAAGGCTACCTATTCTACACATAGTGATTTTTTTTTCCAGAAAGTGATTTTTCAAATGTCCAAAGTATCAGATAGACAATATTGAGTTACATCTGCTGACAATTACTACATGGTAAGATTACATGGCAACCAAATACAGCAAGAAAATAATTATAGTACTTCTGAAATGTGTTCATGATCTTTAATAGGATTTGTCCATGCAAGAAAAGGAAGAACATGAGTGAGTGCCAATTTAGTTCATACTATTCAACAGGATTAAACCTTTGCTACACTTAGTTGAGACTTGCAGGATCTGATGCGAAAACAAATAAAAAGGAGCACATGCAAACTTCCTTAAGAACAGAAAGGAATTCTTGTGCTATCTCCCTAAAAATACTGAATTACTAGTTAGGAGAGCAGCACATTTTTCCCCTTCAGACAAAATGAAACGGCCATGAGCAGGACACTTGTAGGATAAAGCCTCCCCACTATCACACCTGATACTCCTCTTCAGACTGTTGTTTCTTCTATGAATCTCAACTTTCCTATCATTTTTTCTGTTTTGCTGATTCCTGATTTTCCTAGTGGCAAAATCCTCCTTACCCTCAAAAAAATGAGAGATTTAAATGCTGCAAGCCAGAGATAGAGAATGAAGATAATCTTTCAGTCAGAAGGAAGATCTTCCATTCCTTTTAATATATATGGTCTTAATGCAAAATAAATGTAATAGCATCACAACAACAAAAAATGTGAAGAGTTGACTTTCTGATTTTGGTTGGAAGATGATCTTAAGTGCAATGGAAGAACCAGTTAGGGTAACACTGATGACCACCACTGTTCAACAGAAACTTCGGTATAGTTGACGAGATGAATATACTGTGGTGAAGAGATAAAAGAATGTCATTCAGATATTTTCAGACACTGTGGATGTGGCAGGGAGCTTACAACAGTCAGGTGACTATGTGAGATACAGATCTAATGCTTGCTTATACTAATGACCTCGACTGGAGGTGTAAGTCCTTGCAATAACTGCAAAACAGTATTTTGCAATGAGGTACTACCCTAAAGAGGAACTTTTACTTCTTTCATAGTCCTAAGTTGACAGGAGCAGCAGCCAAAAACTGAACATAGAAGTCCATCTGAAGAACCAAAACAAAGCAAGAAAATTTATGCAGTGAATACAGAGTATCCGCAGAGTCACCTCATCACAGAGATTGTCACCTTAAGCTCAAAGATAGATAATTAAAAAACAAAGACTTTCAGAAGAACAATGGAATATAAATTTAAATTCAGATTTTCCTCCCCCATCACTACTCCATGCACTGGAGAATTTTCTTGCACAGGGTTGAAATTCAAGGGTGCAACTGATAGATACAAGAATCATAATGTAGATAACAATGTAGAAGAGAGCCTGGATGTTTTAATGTCTCCCCTGGCTTTGTCTCAAATCAAGGAAAATGCAAGATCCAAAGTAGAAGTGAATCTACAGAAATGATATTTGCCGCACGTTACAAGGTTTAAACTTTACAGGCCTACATCACATGGATATTCCTGAAGGTTACACAGTTCCTAGATAGGCTGTCTCACAAAGAGGAGGAAGTATTTCAGTAATGCACCGCAAGGTGGGGTGGGCTGAGCTGTAGGCAAGATTTAAAAAAATACCAAACAGAACACAGAGAAGACTTACAAGGATATATAAAGCACCCTTGCACAATAATCAAAAGTTGCTTACCATTGCTTACAGGCAGCTTTCAGCAACGTAAGCAAAGAAGGAGTTGCAACTTCAGAACAAGAACCCAAATAATAATTCCCATATCCAGATCTAGTCTTCTGACATTCTCTAGAAAGGAAACCTTATGGTAATCGTCAACTACAGAGGGACTACAGAGGAACTCACTGGAAAATTATCATTTCTAGACTTGAGTTTGCTGCATCACTGCGAAGGCATATTCACAATTTACTGAAGGATCGTTGCTTACACAAAACGGGCTGTAGAAACACCTGAATAGTTTGGGTTATCCAAGGCCTGAAACTGGTTAGTTACCCTCTACTGTTACTTTAAAACTAACTTGAAAAAGAACGCACAAGAAAATTTCATTTACTACCATCTGCCATACAGTCTCTATTTATCTTCTTTTACATTCAGTTTTGTGTATCTGCTCTTGAAGACTATGACATCCTTTTGAAAAATATCTGAAACTTTTTTTTCCTCCAACAGGAATTTTCACATTTTCTTTTCACAAGTTTTAGCCTTCTTGCTTCAAGTCCAGAAAAAGTAAAATAGAAAATATCTGCAAGTTGCAGAATACTTTTAGAAATAATCTGGTTTTGAAGAAGTAAAATGAAAAATAAATGGACAGTATTTAAATTCTTTGTATACATTGCAACACTCCACTGTTTAAAGATAAATTCAGCAGCAGTACTATTCTTCCTTAGGGGAAAAAAAAAAAACAACAAAAACTTAAACCATCTGAAAACACAAAACACAAAAACTGAAACAATTTTGTCCACAATACCTTGAAGCACCATAATAATAATTCTTTTTTTTTTTTTTCTGACCTTCTGTTTTTGGAAGTAGGCACAAGACTTTTTAATATGAATTAATATGCTCTTAATATGAATTCAAGAGCAATTTTCAGAAGGGATACCTTTACTGTTACGCTTTCCTCACTTGCCCGGAGGCAAAAAGGCAAAAATATGCTGAAAAATCTGAAGAATCTTATAAGATATGTAAGTAGGTGTCAAAAACATCCTGCAAAGCAATAGATTATTTCTGCCTATACTGCATCATAAGTGAAACCCTATTAAATTGTAGGCTTAGCTGTTAAAATACAGTCTCCTGGTATAAAGTCGCACCATCTCAGCAGTGTGCAATACTCAGCACTGCAGGAGCGCTGTAATCTGGTGTCTTCAGTTTCTTCCACAGAGGTACTGTTAAACCACTCAATACGTTCTTAAGCAATTGAACTTAATATGTTTATTTAAAAATACTTTGTCAACACTGTTTTCAGGAACATGTAAGTTAGCTGAAACTATTTTTTCCACCCATGCATTATACTGTGGGTAAATCAGTTAGCCAATGTTTTCCTAACAGTATGCACATGAAGGTGATGTGACAACACTCTGTCAGAGGGATGTCATTACAACCATCCTTTCTGCTGAACGCTGACTTTCAAAAAAAATTAAAAAACAAAAATAAAGTAAGACAAACAAAAAACCCAAAAGAATCTAAGTGAGCTATGCTGCCATTTTTCTCCTATTATTAGTTTTTTCTAAATTGTAGTCTTTTTCCACTGATTAGTGTCGTAGTACATATTGATTTTGTTTTCTTTAGTAAATCGGGAATCTTATAATCCCTTTTCAGAGGACAGAAAGCATACAGTATCACTAAGAAGTCTGTCATTAGTATTTCAATAAAGAAATTCTTAGCATATAATTAGCTTGCCAGTTTAAGACTTATATTTTTGAATTTGCATTAAGAATATTTGAACATGTATCCTTAAAACATCAAAATTCAAGAAACCTACAGTTGCTGCTTTTTTGGGGTTTGGGGGAGGGGATTGTTAGGTTATTTTTTTTCCCCCCAGAAAATCTTGCATGCATAATGTTATCCCCTAGTAGCTTCTGTATGAAATTATGTTGTGCTGTCAGATGGGAGCCATAATGGCCTCATCCCTGCAGCAATCATTGTTAATATAAATCCCAAACATATTTCCATACCGTTCCAATTTGCTCCAAGATGCTATTTTCTGTCTTGTCAAAATGACTGGAGATCAAAGGACCAAGATTTATAAGCTCAAAACTGACAAAATCAGTATTCCAGGTATACGTGGCAAGAGAGAGTTGCTAAATCTCCTGAATCTTTTAAATTAAAAAATATTGCCCATTCTGATGAAACTGCTTACAATGACTACAAGTAAAGATGGTGGCCATTAAGTTTTATCGCAAGCACCTGAGGATCTGTTTGCATGCAATACAAAACGTTCCTTTATTCTCCTGAATTACTGACACTGGCAAATTAAAATGAAGTGGCTACATATGGCAGAAACAATCTTCACATTTACAAATATCCTGAAATATCACTAAATCATAAAAACGAAAGCTGTGGGTTATATATTATGAATGTTGCCTAATGCATTCCCGGCTCAGTTATTTGTAACAAATTTGTGTACAATGGACAAAATTGGCCATTTATTCTACAGCAGCAGCAGCTGGTTCTGGCACTGCGTATCATATCCAAAAATGAAGTTGCAAGTCAGGAAAGCATAATTAACCTTTAAAATGCTGGAAGGATAAAAATCAAATCAGCAACTTTCAGTAAAAATATCTATTAGAAAATAAATGCTCACTGAAGCATTTGGTATTCCCTTCATATTTCCTTTTTAAAATACCTTGTTAAAAGAGATTGTTTAACGTGGAAATCAAAACAGTCTAGAAGACATTGTACAGTAGGAGGCACAAACCTGCATCTGATTACTTTAACAGCTTGACTGATCCTGGATGTTATGGTAAATGAGGACAGCTGTTATATTACCTTTTCTGAAATCTCATTACGATAAAGAAAAAACCCACAAGGACCTTTCTCTGTACTAGGCTAAGATAAAGTATACAAAAATGGTTTATCACGTGCTCTTAATACTTTAATTATATTTTCCAAAGCAGGTGTAGTAGCCTACAGTCCATATATGCTAATTACCATATGCAATTATTAAACCAACATAAAACCCTCAATGATATGCAACAATTCAACTGAGAGGGCTTAAATATATTCCTAAATATCCCATATACATTCCCGCCTTATAATAACCTTTGAGATTAAAAAAAAAAATCTTTAGTGTGATATTAGAAATGCACTTCTTATTTTTAATGTTGATTCAGTTCATTTTGGCAGTATTTCACTGACGCAGACTAAGGCTATAGGTAATGGAACATTACTCACTATGATAGCCAGATTTCTTCTGCATGGCGGTTACAGGGCAATCTTTATGAGCCAGAAGAAGCTGTTTCAGCTGTGCCACTTCATTTCTCAGCAGGGTGACTTCATTCTAAAGGAGAAGAAAGTTATGTACTTTACCAGGCTCAAACTACACGCATTTTGAAAGTCAGTATTAAGTTTTATAGGATTTTCAGTTGATCATTTAAGGGTAAATAAAATATAAGAATTTTCCATTTGGTGTATGTATAGCAAAAATGTATGCATTTTTTTTTAATCTTACAATACTTCTTATCTGAAACTCGATTAACTTTACTTTATGATTTTCTTAAATTAGGAAACATTTCTATGGAAAATAAATGTTACTCAGTCTGCAGATGCAGAGTCTACATACATTCTCATTCACGTGATCCAGCTACTGTAAGACTCTCCTACAGAGTTTTACCAATTCTAACCAGAGTAAATCTACATTTAGCTACCTGCATTCAACAGATGCCACAAACAATGATACACTTATTTTTTTAAGAAGCCTACGCAGCTTTGATTTTGGCAACTACATTTGCACTTGGACTTTAAAAATCTCACGTAATGGAAAACAATTTAGAAAATGTCTGTTGATTTTCACATTTCTCCTTAACAATCATGTATAAACCAAGTATTGTATGTAGGAATAATTAAGCATGATGATAAAACCTGAAGTGTCAGTCTATACCGCTCAAGTGGAGCATAATCTAGGAGACAGCACTTGCAGAATCTAGTGACAGTGCTCGTTCCCAGGCTGTGCCTTTCCACTACCAGGTGACCTTGAGGAAGGTCATTTTTCTTCTTTGTGCTGCAATTTCCCCATTTGTAAGATGGAGGACAATGATACTTACCCCTTCTCTGTAAAAGAATTTGGTATCTATGAATGAGAAACAGTACATAACTACACTGACACTCCAAATTAAGAACAGTGTGGCATGGTGAGAGATTCATTTTCACTTAGAGCATTAGAAAAACCGGTAGGCATCTACAGACTCAGGTTATCTGCAATGCTTTATGAGCCTCGCATCCTGATATGCGATATCTTTTCAGGGGTGAGTTTATTTTAAATGTAAGTCCTTTCCACTCATACGAAATACTTGAAGTTATTTAAACCATACAAATCTGCGCACATAAGAAAAATATATATTACCATGAATTCATGTTTTATGCATTTGGAAGCGACTTAAAGAAAAGCAAACATAGGAAAATTAGATTACAAATAAAATTATGTGGAAAAAAAACCCATGCAAATGTCGATCTGTCCTTGTAAGCTAAGGTAGTCCAGTCAGAAGAGATGAATGAAAACTAAAAGGATTCTAAAATAATGAAAACATTTTCAAGAATAGAATTTATTTGGTTTACTTACACTAGGTAATATAATTTAAAAATACCGTAGCTAAAATATCAGATTTGTATGACGTAGCTTTTCTTCGTGCCCTCTCCCTCTAATTAGAAGACCAATTTTATATCTTCTTTAAAAAATTATTAAGGACTAATTTTCTGTTCAGTCATTTTACTGTGCCAAATATCCTTTGCAGGAATTTTAAAGCAAAAAGAAGAGCTGAAAGAGAAATTTGACTTCACTGACGTTTCTAGTAAGAGAACTGTGATTACAAAGAAAAAGGTTGTAATGAAAAAAAGAAAAAAAAAACGCATCACCTACAAAAGCTCTACCATCAGGAATTTTATGTCCTGAAATCCTGGGCTGTTAAGAGAGCACTCTACTCGTGCCTCCAGCTTTCAGATCTCTTAGTTCACCACATTATTTACTGAGGATCCACATGTCTGGATGCCAACCAGGCAGTTGCACAAAACTGATACAGAAAAGTGCTGATGCAGTTTTGAGATACTTCTTGATAATGTACAGAAACAGCAATGTCCAAGAACATGAATCATACTTCTGTTAGTTTAAAGGAACACTGGCAAAATAAATGATCAAATCAGGAAAAAGCATTCAGAAAGTTTCTACCTTCATTTCCCCCATTTAAAGAAGAATTTTATGCACAAACAGCATATATAAAAATGAAGCAGCTGTTTACCAGTGTAAATAAATCTAGTATTCATGAAAAACAGTTGAAAAGGCAGTGCCTTGCTAAAAGGAATATAGAAAAGCAAACACCTTATTTTAAACAGATTTGGAAGGAAAAAAAAAAGCATTCCTATACTAAATTAAAAACTTGAGGCACACTCCCTGAAAACATAGCTAGCACTGTTAGTAACATCAACACTGTGCCAATAGCATCATATTCCACTTACAAACCATTCCTGAAAGCAGAAAAGAATAAGTCCCAGACACACTTAGTATGTGGAACGTGAAGGAGAGACTAATCAATAGCTGCCATTTACATGCAACTAGTAAGAGCCACTTTGGACCAATAATAGAAGTGGGTTATTAGAATCAGCTTCTATATACCTTGCAGTTTTCTTATCATGCATCTGACAATATGACATCCTTCCAGCTCTTTCAAAATATGTTAACAGGTGGCCTTTATGGAAAATAGGCTAATAAGAAGAAACACACAGAACAAACAATTCAACAGTTGGCACGAAGAAAGACTGAAACTTTTTGCACACAGAAGATGAACAGCCCTCTTCATTTATTAAGTCAAGAGCAGGTATCAGCGTTTCTTTAAACAAGCATGAAATATATTTTACATTCTACCTAGAAGAATTCTTATGTTCACACATTTAAAAAGCATGCTAACGTGGGAAAGCAGGATTCTGGGGGAAAGCACATCTATTTCCACCTGTACTCCATTTTTCAAAAGATATCACAGTATATTGCACTGTGTACAATATGTTCTTCTGCATCTGCCTATTTTCCCTGCATTCAAAACACACGTGTAATAATGGGACCAGATTAACCCTTATTAAGCCGGGTGCTGGGCAACATTTGTGAAGTATATTTACCAGGCCTTTTACCAGAGGCAAACAGATGTGGCAGTTATGGGGATAATGGACTGGGCATTTATTTTTCATACAGCCTTCCTAAAGCAGCTCCTGTGTAGCAGTAGCACAAACCACCAACTGCTGATAAGCGATGTCTCCTAAAGCCCAGAAAGACCTCCTAAGGAAGACAGACCATGCTTCTACTAACAGAAGTAACACAAACTCACTAATTCTTTGTCCTCTGAAGTTTTTACAGTGATAGGGATCAAATATGGAACATGCTACAGACTTTAGCATCAGACACTGCAATACCAGTGAGCAGCCACTGGACACACGTGGCCAACAGCTCCTTAAAAACATGTTACGTAGCATACGATATTCAGGACAGGCACAGAGGCAACAGAAAAAGGTTTAACAATTCTCAGATCATTAAATGAATCAACATATGAGTAGAAAACACAAAAAAGAAAACAAATATATTTCAAAAAGTTGGAAGCATGAAATAACGCATGTAGCCCATAGTATAGATTGATAAAGGCCAATCTAATACATGTTATTGACATGACTTGACTGAAATCTTCATTTCAGTAAAAAAAAAAAAGCTTGAATAAATTACTTTCTCATACACAAATTCAACTAAGGAAGCAGAAAACTGTGGAACAAAAGATATGTATCAACCAACTATAGCTCTTCAAATCTGTATCTAATGCTAGAGAGCTCCCAGTTTTAAAAACATGGACATTAGAATCTTTGACACAAATATAACACGAGCACTACTGTGTTGAAAGAAGTTGAAAGTGTTATGCAAAGCACTGCAGTGGAATTTCTAGTCATTTTGGTATTAATTTTGTAATTATAACATCTCAGCAGGTCATTTAGATATTAAGCAAGCACTACTAAAACCTATCACTCAGTTCATAAAGCTGTACTAAGGCAAAACTCCAAAAGTAGCAAGTTTACTATTAAATATAATGTAAGTAACCATTTCTGCCCACTACGCTGATCAGCTGTGTTAGATTATTAGGTAAAACATAACTATGGAAATTCAGGATGGACGAATGCTTTCACATAATAGTTTATTTCTCTGACATTCAATACTCTTCAAGTCATTTTGTTCTTCACAGTTAACAGTTTTGCTTTTGGCAAATTAAGGAATTCCTTTTTCTTGAGTTATTACAGAATTATTGCTTGGAAATCTGGAAATGTTTTGGTTTCCAGATATGTAAACAAATAAGTAAAAACCACAATCAAGATTTAGATGCAACTATAGGTCTAAGCGATGCACACAAATAAATACAATATTTTACATGGGCATCCACAGTTATTCTAACAGTTCAGGAGACATTAAGATCACTGACAAAGTCCCAGGACGAAACGTGTTTTAGCATTTGCCATAAAACAAAGTGTAAACCTTGATCTCCTTTCTGACTTCAGATTCTATTCTCACTCTTAATTTTATTTGTAACAAGAAGTACATCATGCTACAAACATCAATTCAGAAAAATTGCAACTGTTAAAGAAGAGAAAACCTGTGGCCTTCTCAATGAGACAAAGCTTTTTAATTTTTTTTCCTTGGACCATTACTGCTGCTACGGGGCACTTCTTCAATAGAGCATTAGCTTTCTTCCATATTATTATCAGGTGGTGTATTTGCATACCTTTATATGGATGTGTTATTTTTTATTAAAATATCTGCAAACAAGTCTGATTCTACATTTTATCTATTATAGGATGTTTGAATATGCACAGAACGAAACCAGGACTGCTCTCTCTCTAATAAGCAAAAGACTACTACATTATTGTGTAACTGTACAACACTAATGTTGCTGTTACAGCAGCAGCTACAGTAAATAAGGTGTGTGTGTGTATATATATATATATATATATATATATATATGTAACTGTACAATGACTTTCATTATTGGTTTCAAACCCACTGTGACAATTTGTTACAAACAAATGATGATACGGTATTTTCACAGTTTTCAATTATAAAAATGGATGTGCACAAGTTAAAGGTCGTTCATCTTACCAAAAACTATTTTCATTAAGACAACTGAAATACAGCCAATTGTTTTTGTTGTTTTTCTTCCTGCAAGAAAAATATACTATGCCTTCACTTGTTTCTTAGATTCTTTAACCTATAGTGCTACATGTCATTTTGCAATTCATGGATTTACCATGAGGGCTATGACTACATTAAAGTTGAGTCCTCAGACTGTGAACAGGTATGAGAAGATTATGTATTTGCAAGTAAGTTAAGTAATGCCATGATGTCAGCTAGTGATTCTAGAACACAATTAATAATTTCACATTATGTGCTTAGCTCTGAATTTCTTGAATTTTACAGTCTGATGCTGAAAATGTTTAAAGACGACTAGATATATTTTTTATTTTTAGGAAAAATTTCTTTAAGGTTGGACAAACACTGGAACAGGCTCCCTAGTGAGGTGACTGGTGCTCCATGCCTGTCAATGTTCAAGAAGCATTTGGATAATGCCCTCAATAACGTGCTTTGGTCTCATTTGGACTCAGTGATCTCTGAAGGTCCCTTCTAAATGCACTCTTCTATTCTAGTCAGGAAACTGAAGGTGGCCAATACTTTTTAATGTTGATTACAAGATAAAACATGCTCTACTATTCTGTTGGTTGAGCTGGGACATCTTTATCAATAGCACCAAATGAGGGTTTTAATAGGAAAAATCTGTGAATTTGACTCGCTGAACAACTCTAAGGAAATAAGATAAACTTTAAAATATCAAAATACTTTTCATTACATTTTCTAAACAAATACTTTACTTAGGAAACAACATCAAGCTTTCCTTTCCATAATTCTTAAAATGATGCTTTTAGACTTTTTATTTTGAAACAATACTTCCTGCCAATTCTTGGGTGCTGTGGTAAAAGATTGAGAAAGTGTATTTTAGCAGTAGTAGCAATTTAAACAAAAGGGTCACGGATTGCTTAAGGGGGAAAAATGCGTCAACGTGACAACTTTCCAATGAAACCTCTGATGGTGTGGAGAAATAACTGGTAATATATATTAGACTACCCTCTCACAGTATACAACTCTCCCTCTAAGAGTTATGCACACTAGGAGGGCAGCGTGGTGAAATTTGCACTGATGCTGCCTGTGCTGTACCTGTTCTGTGGACAAAAGAGGCCTTCAGTTTCCAGTGATGTCAATCTGGCACCTTTCACGAGCACTACATTCACTTTAAAGGAAAAAACAGTGAAGTTAAAAAGAACCAAAGGAAATAAAAGAAATGTTTTTTAAATAACTCAGACTGTGATAGAAATCGATAAGTCCAAGGCATTTTTTAAGGTAAGGCTATTAAGCCTTTACTCCAACATATCAAGTCACTTAGTACCACTGTCTGAAAGTTATTTAAAATGGAACAAAGGACAAATGGGAATGATCCTCAGTTCACACATCTTAATCAGAACACTCTCTTATATTCTTACTTTGCTGGAATATGCAATTCAATACTGGATTTTCTGACCTGAGACATCATTTAAAAGTAGTTCACATTTCCGATTTCATGCAAAGTTTAAAGTTCCATTGATGCAGAATCACTGTCCAAGAGTGATTTAATCATTTTTACTCAAAATAAGAAGTATACCTGTAACTGGCCATTTAGCGAGCTCAGGTCCTCAGCCTTTTTCTCCAATGACTGTACCCAGACTTTCCGTTTCTGCCGGCACCTGGAAGCAGCAGCTCGGTTTCGCTCGAGAAACTTTCTTCTTTTTTCATCAGGATCTTCATTAGCAGCTCTTCTCCGCCGACCACCTGTATTTGGTGTTTGTTGTGTAGGCTGAGCTGGTGATGCCTGAAATCAGCAAGAAGTATTAAAGAAGTTATCAGTGTAATAATCTTAAGTTTTTAAGAGCACTAGGAAACAACCCAAAAACATACCAAAGTCTTACAGTAAATTTTGCATTTATCTCACTGGCTCTCTATTCAGGGACAGTGACTGTTTCCACTGTCACCTATAAATATTTTCTTAAGAAACTACTTTTCTGACAGGTTTCTTAGAAGCAGAATGGCAATTGTCCAGGATTCAGCTTAGGAAACACCTCTTCCAGCAGCGCTTCTAGTCTGACTTGGAGCTTTTGTCCCTTAGTTTCCTGTTTTCACCTGCCACCCCACAGGAAAAGACTACCACTTCTAAGCTCACTAACCTCCTTTCAGTGCTCAGAAAGACACAGTACTGAAACTCTTCTTGTGGAAGCCCAAAAAGGATCCTTAAAGCAATTAACACAAGTGTTATCCTTGATGCAGTTAAAAAGTTCAGAAGAGTGCTTATGATGTGAAATACAGTAGACAGATGTAATATAAATGCAAAATAAAGTAAGCTGTTCTTTTTGATTATATAAAAACCAGTGGTATAATTTTCAGTTACTACAAAAATTCCTGTTAGCGCACTCCAGAAATCAGGAGTTAGTTTTAAACCTAAACAGACAGATAACATCTATTTTGAAATTATCATCTTGAATAATGCATTTTAGAAAGAGCATCATTATAAACACTTCATTACTGCACAAATATTGATATCACAGCAAAATACATACAGTACCAACATAGCAATACAGCAAAGTTACATATAATCATCTAGAAAAAGCAGTCTGCTGCATAACTATATGTATGTATATATACATATAAAAGATGTTGCCAGCATTGCACCAGGGCAGTCAATTTCTCCATCAAACCTCTAGCTCTGAGAGTATTCCACAGTACTTGTTAAGCTCTGCTTTACAAAAATCAACAGTAAAGAAACAAGTTTTTATGTTAACAAGGAGCAGGGCAGGAATTGCATTTCCACTTTGTTGTCATACCGGTGTTTCAGTTGTTGAAGTTGCAGGTTGCTGTAGTGATTGTGGTCGCGGCTCATCTGACTGAGTCCTAACCAACCCACTCGGATGTCCCTTGGCAGTATCTCCATTTGTTACCTGAGGGTGCTGCTGGGTCAAGGCTGCTTTCAGTCTCTGAAAGAAAATAAAATTTCTTTTTCCCCTCAGCATAATGGCAATATTGTAACATAATTACATAATCATAGGATAACTTGAGGACTTATGAATGATTTATATTAGTTACTTCCACTCCACTTGGCAAACAGGAACTCCATCTCTATCACTACTGGATTTTTTGCTTGTTTTTCACAGGCTTTCAACAGCAATCTAGACGTGTATCTACTTGCAATCATAACTTCTTGCAGTCATCATAACAACATCTCAGAAAGGACTGCAAGCTGCATGGAGAAATACACAAAAAATCTCCCTGCTGATGAACAGTTTCCATGAAGAGATGACTTGAAAGCATGAAGAAATAGTTGTTGAAACTGGTATTGTATTGCCCTTGCAGTGACATATGCAGAACCAGGAATACTGGCACAGTACTCAGCTGCAATACTTAGATCTGAAGCTGGCTCATACATTTCCATTTTGAGTCCTTATTTTAAATGTTGACAATTTCATAACAGTAACAATTTTCTATCACATTCCTTATGCCAAGCACATTTGTGTATAACATTAACACCATTTAATTATTATCTTTTTAATTAATTCTTGTATCAAGGTGGTTTAGAATATGAAGTAAATATCAATAAAGTACTAGTTATTAAAAAAATGTCTTAAAAATGCTGGAACTAGGCTGCATTTGGTCAGTCCAAAAAAGAAAAGAATTTTGCACCCATGCATCATGCAGACAGATACTCCATATCAGCTATCATACAGTATCCAATGCCTCTCAGGATTAAGCCATTGGAATATAGTGATAGCTCTCTTCTTCCTTAATAGGATTTCCTTCCTCTTGTGTTACATTTAAGCAACAGATTGCAGATCCACCTTTGCCAAAACTGCTAAAAATCTTTGTGATATGGCAAATTGACCCTCTAAATAGTTGATTGTTGCCTCTAACCACAAACAGCAGACATCCTGTTTGAAGACTATACAGAGAACTGAGAAGGATGAGAAGGTCCTAACATTCCTTTGCTGGCTTCCTATTAGAGAAGCTTCAGTCAGTGACTTCTGTTTACCAACGCAGTGAGCTTCTTTAGTAGTCTCTTCGACAGAAACTGCTCTATATGGAGTCTGATAGCACACATCACCCTACTCAAATTCCAAATGCACTTGTCAAAAACAAGAATGTAAGAGATCCCCTACAGCTCTGTATACTTTTATACATTATTCCATCAGATAAATAGTTGGCTTCTAACAGCCTAGCTCTGGCTCATAATCCACGAACTGGAATCATTAAGTGGAACCTTTCAAGCACTTCCATCTTTTTAAGAATACAGGATGTTCTACACTAGCAAAACATGAGTTAAATGATTCAAAAGCTTTACACTACAGAATAACAGTTGCACACAAATTCCCCATGCATTGTGGGAGCTTCAAATTATAAACAATCTGACTTTTGAACTATTAATTAAAGAGTATGAACAACAAACAGAGCCAACCTACAGAAATACAGAGACAGTAAGTTTTGGGTTGGTTTAATTTATTGTGGTAAAATTACTGAGATGTCAGTTTGTCTACAGATCTGCCAAAACTTTCTTAATGTTGGTTGGTAGTTAACATACATTGGAAAAGGGAACAGATAGACATTGTGTGTGTAACTCACAATGACACGGGCTTTAGGGCAGGGTTTTTAAAGATAACACGCCCAGAACTCTTACTATGTATACTAAGATTTCCAGTACTCTGGAAATCCTAAGTTCTTTACAGTAGTAAAGCAAACTGACAACTTGTACCTTCCTAATTCACCTTGGCTACCAAAAAAACTCAGCGCCCATGCCTCCAGTTAAACAAGAATAGAATGGCCCCAGTACTTTCTAACTGAAACAAACTCCATGATCTAATTTTAAAAATTAAAACATTGATTTGATGATCTTCTTCATCAAGCCACTATATCAGGATACTGAGAGCCCCATCCATCCTGGCCTTGCACATCTCCAGAGATGGTGCATTCACAGCTTCGCTGGGCAATCTGTTCCAGGTGTTACCATCTATTAATAATTATTCAACCACAACATAGTAACTTACCATACAAAGGCATTCTCCTCTTCCACTGTGATTAGATTTCATCCATCTCAACTGTCTGGATATGTAAGTTCAACAACAACAAGCTAAATTCTAATGTTTAAGGCAGTGTAGCATAAACACTTAAATGGTATGTGGATGGGCAGTGTGCCTGTTCAATTCTGTTAGTGGTTGTATGAGCAGACTTTGATGTAAGCATCCACCACAACAAAACAAAACAGAACAAAAAACACCAAAAAAACCTCTGTGAGCTGTTGAAAATGCTTTGTAGCATTTGCACAAAGCCAGCTATTCAAATAAGTTTCACTTAGCATATCCGCTTCTCTAGTGAAGGACTGGCTAAGGTCAGAAAATGTGGGAGATTAAATAAAAGTAATTAGTGTTTGAGTGCGTTTCGACTTTTGTTGATTGTTTTTTGCGGTTTTTCTCACATAAAGCAAATAACTTATTATTGTCCAGGTTCATATTTTAACTCCTCATTTCTGTGTTACAGACATATTTACACAGTTAAACTAAAAGCTAATGCTATTACGTTTGTATGTTGCCCGTTTAATTTGAAAATGGCAAAAGTAAAGTAAATGCCAAAGTACTACTTATAAAACATAAGCATAGGGATATACAAATAAAGGAGAGCTTTCTATATTGTAATGCTAACATTCAAATATTATTGTTTTGTATGTTTGTAAGTAAATATATTTCTTTCGAAAATTACATTGTTAAATCAAATTAGAAGCTTTTGGGAAAAGAAATGCAAAATCATTGGCTTTAGCTTTATATCACAGTTTCAAAGTTGAAATAATAGTTATTATTAAAACTATCAAAAAAGTGAGAAATAATGTGAAAAGTATTATTACACATTCTCCAAGGATATTCAATTTAAGCATTTCATTTCTCAGAAGGTAATGCTGGAACAAACTACTGTGTGGATGTTGTACTACTTGTGAATAGTAAGACATCAAACATTATGGGAATCTTGGCAATCTCAGTTTGAAAAATCCAGTATATTGAAACAAATATTAGCATAAACATACATCAAGCATTAGTGTGTGAGGAAAGTTGATAAAAAACTGGGTTTAACATTTTTTGCTTACTAGGGGCAACTTAGAAGTGGTATTTTCAAATAGCTGAATAGCTTTTAAAGTCTTGATTAGCAAGGTTTTATTGTTCATGTACATCTTTGAAAACAAATCCTCACTGCATTTGTCAAAATTTGGTAGGACTACAACATTCCATCAAGAGCTCACGGAAACAAGATAATATTCTCCAGAAACAATTCATGAAAAACTCAGATTCATATTTCATATCTGCCACAAAAGCTCATCAGAGTAATAACCCTCCTTCTCCTGGGTGTTATCCTACCATCTGCTGCTCTATTACTTATCTTTATTTTGCAACTAATTAACAGCATAATCTTCTAAATTCAGCAAGTTAATTATCATTATTGTGGTCTTTGCAGCATCATCAGTCCTTATGAAGACTTGTCTCTCCACCCCCAGAGAACATATGAAAATGAAGTAGGTTGTGAGAGGGTCTGTTTCTTTAGAGTAGGCTCATTAGGTGTTTGCTGATTAGCTCGGCATGCAGAGAGACAGGTCAGAAGAATTCTGCTGAACACAGGGTCCCATACCGGGCTCAAGCAAGTTAATGCAGGCTTCTGAACATTTGCCATGCTGCCCTGTCAATTCTCAGTAGAAACCTCCTGCAGAAAGCCCACTGGCTGCCCACTGTGCGCCAGGCATTTCTCCGTTTGTGACAAAAGATTTTACATGTGGAGGGGAGGAGGCAGGGGAATCATTCAGTGAAAAAGTTAGAACAACTTTTCTTTCACTGAGAAATTTCTATAACCCACGCAGAAGTGTATGAACATTAGGTTTGCAGCCACAATCCATACACTAAGGAAAAAGGGATGCATTACAACTAGGAACAGCTCACGGCTCAGATTTTCTCTCTGAAAACATACAGTTTCAGATCTTTTCACAAACAGATCAGAAGCAACTATGCAGTACTTAGTATTATGAATTCTTATCATAGAATGGTCTGTGTTGGGAGGAACCTTTAAACACCATCTTGTTAACATCCAAGCACTCTTCACCAGAGAAGCTTCTTTGTTTTTGTAACAGCTATTACATCTAATTCTAACATTTCCTAAAATAGTACAAGACTAATCTCTACATTTTATTTTACTAAACTCTGTAGCATTTAGTCTGCTCTGCACAACTAATATGAAATCATGCCATAGAAGTGGACGATTCATTTTCAGCACACTGCAGAAATGTAAAACCCATTTTCATTCCTACTGTCATTCCCGGTACATTTACAAAGATACACTCAAAAGAATACCAGAAGACAAAAGATTGTGCTTGAATGAAATCTCTAGTCATATTTCCATCAACTCTGCAAGCAACAAGAGTTACAGGTTCCAACCATATTCAAACTGCAGTAACAGTGCCCATTACAAGTAAGCATGAATGGAACACATATTTGCTACAGTAGCTTAACGGTGTACAATGAAATAAAAATGGAATCCAACTGCACACAATTATCCTCCCTAGCACTGAAACACATATGGCATTGTATATGTAACATTGTATAGGTTCCAGTAATGAAGCAGACATGCAAGATTGCACTTAACACGTTCTTCCTCCACTAAATTTTAGCTGTTTGAGTTGAGAACAGTATGCAACAAGGTCACCAACTGTAAGGATGTGGATTGTTACATAGACAATACAATATTTTTGTCTCGTGGCTTTTATCTTATCTGCTTTGCAGTTGTATTACTTGCAGTTGGTTGATTTTTTTTCTGTCTGCTATTACACTCAATGAACCTGTTTCCATATGCAGCTGTTCTTCCACAGAATTTGTGTGATTATTTAACGTCCAGCAACTTTAACAGAGAGAACAGTGTTCTCAAAGTCATGACTCTCAATAACTCTCTTCACACGAAAAATCAAAACTATCATTCTGAAGGACTCTGATATCAGATTGAAAACTTTTTGATCAAATCAGGTTATTGTGCACTAAGCTGGGACACCATAATACAATGAAGAAGAGCCCACTTGAAACTGACTTCAAAAAGCTGTTCATTTTTGGGCTGGAGTGGGGGAGTTACTCAACATCTATATTAGGTCTCTTAAGGGTTATAAACTCCCGGACAGCTGAAGGAAAACATTAATTGTGCTCCAGGAAGGCACCCTACATTAATTATGAAAAAAGACTTCAAGTTATATTAGCCTTTAGCTTTTAGAAATCAGAAACTCAATTGTTTTTACTGTAGTTGACTCATGATTTTATAAAAATAAATGTATGATGTTGTATATACAATTTGGAATACGCAGCTCACAAGTAGCTCATAAAAATAGTATTCATCAAATAATAAGAAAATTTGGATATTTTTTACATCAATCAGTAGAAATTAAGTTAAATATTAAATTAATATTTCAATGCCAAACTTCTACAGTCACTGGAAGTAACAAAAATATAAATACAAAAATATATATTTTTCAAAGGTCAAACTTCTCATCTTCACTTTAAAGCAAAAATATAAATATCCGTAATAGTAGCCTTTTGTAAACACTTAAGAGAGAAAGGAAGAATTGAGATGAGGAATGAAATCAGAGTACAACATGCTTTCTGATCGTACTCTAACATATCTCAGCTCCTTGAAACATCACGCAAAAAAAAAAGAATAGCAGAAATGACCTCTGTAAAGAAAGGCACAAAGCATAAATGAAGGGAAGTGCCAGGTTTCCACCTTGATTTGTGCCAAGTATTTTATCTAAAACATACAGAGTTGTGTCTGCCTGGTATAGTCCTGTAATAGAAGGCTATTGCATCTTCAAGTGAAAAAGCTGCTTCTAACATTTCTTCAGGAATTTTACCCCGAATCTCTGAAGCTGGTAGATCCGTCTTAAGAACACCTTGAAATAGTATTGTCACACATACGGACAGTAGAAATGCAGACTACTGCATTAGGAAACTATGGGCTTTAAATAAAAGGGAAGTTCAAACAGTTATGGCCAAAAGCTTACATGACAAAACCCTTCGGAGTTTCATTAAACCTATGAACTTCCCCAGTTGCAACTCATACATTATAAAATTTACCTTAATATCTGCAGAGTAGATGTAATGTTACGAAGACATCTGAGCATTTATTTATTTTTCAAAATATTTGCTACATATTCTGTTCCTACATTTTATAATGCAGTATGAAAAAAAATATCTGAGAGACTGCAACATTTGTCTGTAAAGTACAAAAAAATCTCCAACTAATAAATAATTAAAAAGGAAAAAAAATAACAGATAAGAGAATTGCAAAGATCTATAAAAATCCTGACTCCTATGCCCTGATTGCTGAGAGACCAACATCACAGCTGTTTCCCCCCTTCATTCAGCATTCCAAAAATACAGTAAGAATATCAGGCTGACAGGCTTGATCCCAGAGAAGTGGATGCAGGAACTGCTCCCTGCCTTCTGCTTATTTAAACATAACAATAAATCCATAAATTGCAGTCTAGTGTTAGTAGATGAAACATACACCATTTGATCAGTGATTAAATTTAACTCCATAGAATAGTTTATATTTCACCTTTCAGAAGAACTATCAATAAAGTGAAAAGAAAACAAGTAGTTGCAAAAATAGCTAATGAAGACTTTTTAACTTAACCCGGAACACAAATGAAAAATAGAACTGATACTATACCTTCGAAGAATTTGGTCTGTTGCAAGCAAAAATATTTTTCAAGAGATACAAGAAAAAATTAAATAAAAGAAAGTACTTGGTATCACAAAAGGTTTGGATTTTTAAAATTAAATGGAACTTTACAGTTAATAAACCATAACATATCTGTCAACAACGCATGACATGGCATAGTGAGTTAGTCTTCCTTTTGGAAGCTTTTCTGCAGAAACGTTAAAATTCTCATTAAGTTGCCTTTACTTGAGGAGCAATAAGAAATTAAGGTTTTTATTTTCGTGAATAGGCACTATATAAAAGTAAATGAGCATAAGAAATATACATAATTCTGATATTCTTGAATTCTGCTCATGCTTTGTATTAGGAAAGAAGCAAAGAAAGAAGAAAACTGCAAATATACTTTTTACAGTCTCATTTAAAAAAAAAGATAGGCAATCACTGAAGTGCATATATTAGCTAAATTCTAACGAGAAGACTAATGAGACTGTTAAATTTTAAGTCTAATGATCTTTGTTTTACTTTGCATCCAAGTGATTGCTTCTTCCAGTGAGAGATCAAAATCTTCACTGCATACGTGTATTTTCTCCCCTGCTTTAAAGCTTCATAAGGACAGATCGCTTGAGCAAAGTAATCTGCTTAAGAACCTAATTTCCTGCCCAACAATGAGAAATACATATTAGGTAATCATTTATCCTTATTTCACAAAGCAAAACTTTACACGAGTCTCCTAATAACTACAAACGTGCAACATCTGTGGGGAAAAACAAATCTCATTTTCACTTTTTTACCTTCTTCTCTCCTATATTTAAGATAAATTTCATCCCATCAGACCTGGTTACACTGAAGTTATTACCAGGCCCGGGGCCCCCAGCATAAGAAAGAAGCAGAGCTGTTGAAGCAGGTCGAGAATAGGACACAAAGATGAACAGAGGGCTGGAGCAGCTTTCCTTTGAAGAAAGGTTGAGGGAGCTGGGCTTGTTCAGCATGGAGAAGAGTATTTAAGTTATTGAAGGGAGATTATAAACAGAGGGAGAACGACTTTCTACATAGTCTGATATGATAAGACAAGGGCAAATTCTTTTAACCAAAAAGAGGGCAGATTTAGGTTAGATGTTAAGCAGAAATTCTTTACTGAGAAGGTGGTACAAGAGGCTGCCCAGAGTGGTTCTGTATGCCTCATCCCTGGAGATGTTCAAGGCCAAGTTGGACAGGGGCCAGGGCTCTGATCTGGTGGGTAGCAACTCTGCCCACATATGGAACTGGATGGGCTTTAAGATTCCTTCTCAGCCATGCACTTCTGTGATTCCACAAATCCATTCCTAGTGGGATAAGGATGCACAGAAGGAGACTTTTATCCTTTCTGTCCCTCTCTATACTATTTTAATGAAACTGAAAGGATAACTTGACAGAATTAGGAGAAGTTTGGGAAGAGAGAATGGGTAAGAAAAGGTAAAGAGAAATAAGACGAGGAATGTTAAGATAATCCTCCCACTCAACAATATTGCTGTACAAAATAATAATAAAAAAAATCTAGCAGGTGTTCTTGATTCTTTTTTAGTTCCTCAAAAGAGGAACGCTGCTTCGCAAGACAAAAGCATTTTATATTTCTGTTGATACCTAGATAAGTGGGTTGATTATTAGTAATAATACGTTTTTAAAATAGTTGGGGCAATAAGAAAAAGCCAGCAAAAATAGCAAAGCACCTGATAGTTTTTAAGTTAATTCAAATTACCAGAAGAACTTGATGACTATTTTTTTCTTTTTAAATCTCTGCCTGTTTTACTCACAATTTCCCCATATAATACCCCCTTAACAAAACAGCCCACACACAACTGAATACAGCCCACAATACAACTTCTAAAGTATGTCAGTAGCATATTACAAAAAAAATTTGTCAACTGGATTATATTTGAGAGTCTGAAAACATTGTTAACACAACACTTTCTTTTCCTATATATATATATATATTATTTTAACTAAGAAACACCACATCTTTCAGGAAGAACTACATTCTGCTTCTCTGAAGATGATGTTCACCATCAACAAGCTACTTTATCTGCCTTTCTTTCAACTACTAACATTTCTAATCCTCCAATGCAAGAAGCAAGAAAGAGTTCATTTGAAGACCATTTAAAAGAAAGACATACACTGGAATTTAAAATAATTATAATCCAAATGCAGCTATTCTTCAATTTCATTAAGTTTGTAGTTGCAGATTTTAGACTAACAAAAGAAAACTAAAGCCATCCTAAAAAGCAATAAAATTTAATAAATTTCTCAAGTTAGTCTTCTTGAGGAATAATGGAGTTTTCACTTACCAATTTAGCCTCAGACTGCACTGGCTGTGGGGAGGAAGGCCCTGGGATTCCTGGGATACTAGGCACCATGGTGACAGGTCTAACAAGCTGACCAGATAAAGTATAAAAATGAAGAAAGCCTGAGTATGTTATCATAATACAGAGTATTTGACACCACTACCCTCTGAAACCAAAACAGCTGTTTCAAGTTCTATGCTGCACTTATGCAAACCTGCTACACTTTCAAATTAACGTAACATCATGCTTACTTACTGGAACTGCAGCAGGGACATGCACATTAGAATTTGTAATAGATGCAGGAATAGCAACAGGCATGGTTTGTCCATTAGGAAGATGTAACAGCAGTGGAAACGGGCCTGGAACTGGACTGAAAAAGAAATTACATGTATTAGAGAAAACTTATCCAGAGAAGAGAACAAGCTTACACATTGTATCAATATATATCTATATAAGCAGTTTTAATGTAATATTTAGAGACAAAAAGTACGAATTTGGTGATGTGAAGAACACGGAACAGTATTTCACATGTAGAGAAGCACCACTTTCACCCAAGCATCTCAAAGTTGTATAATAACCAAAGAAACAGTAACTGACAGTTAACAAGACAACCGTTCCAGAATCTATAAGAAAGCATTACATCAAGATTTATGTAACTTACACTATTGGTCTGTTAGAGGATGGAGCCTGGGTAATAACAGTACTAGACGTTGGTGACGGTATTGCCTGCTGAATAATAACACTTGAGTCAGAACTCGTAAGTAGAACGTTAGGAACCTGTAGTGATGCTGGACGAACTATTGTTGAAGTGGGCTGTGCAGTCTGCTGCAGTGACACTTCCTGAGAAGAAACCAAAGATCAATCAGTTTGTAAAATACACCATTAATACACCAGTTTTATACCAGTTATACACCATTAATTCAGACCATAAAAGGAAAATAATTTATCAGAACGTATCAGAAGTTCTCTAACATCTGAATCAGCAAAAAGAATCAGTCACACATTTAAAAAAAATATTTTCAGATTAATTATTTCAATCACTACAATGAAATTTTACTAGCGTTACTTTAGTTTTATAGCCAATCTTGGCTCTATTTATGATAAAGTTACAATTAATATCTGATCAAATCTAATTATTAGTTAAATATTTTTATAGCAAGAAACTCACTGGCACTATCTGCACCATCGTACCCACAACAAATAAGAAAACATTTCATGGTGTCCTTATGAACATTTCAAATTCAGCTATTGTTGCATCTTTAAACAAAAACAAAATAGGTTTATTTTCTAGTAAAAAGGAAATAAAACAATTTATGATCCTTTATACCTGACTTATATATGCTTTATAAGTAGAGTGTTATGCAGTAACAACTCCCCGGAATGTTACACAGATAGCTATGAAAAATATTTGGATATCCTGACATGGAGAAAATGATCTGAGCACAGGAATTTAATTTCCTTGGCTAGAACTAGATAATAGACAAAACTCACTGCAATTCCTAGCTTAGCAATCAGGTAAGACATTATGAAGTGCAACATAGTGCAAGTAACCCAGTGAAACCAGAAATGCCTTACCGAAACCAATGCCTTCCTTCTCAAGACAGCTTTCATATGGTCAGATTTCAGATTGTCTTTACATGGGGTATTCTGAAGTTATTTGGTATTTTCACACTAACTCTACAGTCCAGGGCACAAAGCTACACTCTTGAGAGTAGCTTATTTTAGTTGCTCTGCTGTTAGGCAGAATTTTAAATAGAACTTCTCACACAGGTGTCACACAAGCTATATTGATGATCATTTGTTCTGAATTCAACTCAAGTTATTAATATTTAACAAAACTTAAAGTACTGGTGTCTTAGCCATCTTGTTTTCTTTGTTTGGGGTGTGTGTGTGTGTGTGTGTGTGTGTGTGTGTGTGTACATTCCCTGGAAAATAAGCATACTCCTCTGAGTACTTTATAGAACTGTATATGCGCTAGCAAACTGTGGGCTTTAAAAAAAGAAAGGACTTTAGATAATGAAATTTCCTCCCCTTTGAAGTTCACAGGTTAGATTTGACATCAGGGTTCATTAGTTCATTCATCTTTTTGCCCAAAGGACCTAAAAGAGCCTATTCACAGTGACTGAGTTTTGGGAGAACAACAGAAATATAGCAAGGAAGCCGAGAATACATAATTTTTTAATTTTTTTTTTTAAGCATCAATATCAATGTAACAAAATTATACATTTTAACAGTTGAACACAGTACCTAAGATTATGGATGAGTGCCCAAAGAAGACGTAAGTACAGTATGGAATTACAGAAAAAGAAAAGAAATAGGAAGAGGCATATTCGTAGGACAGGGTTGAACACTTCTTTAAAAATGAGGAATTTGATCTAACAGCTGTACAGATCTTACTCTGTGAGAAGAGCCACAGAAAGGAGACTAGCTTCTTGACTGTAAAGAATTAGAGGAAGGCAGAAGGGAGAACATTTGCCCCAAATCTAGCAAGAGTTAACTGAAAATATAGTATTGTGCCATTCTTCACTCGTTTCAGCTTCATGTTCTCCTACCTGCTGCTTGTCACTACTACCAGCATTGTTACTGCAACCAAGCAGGTTAGCAGAGTCAGCAGAAAGTCTATTCCTACTTTAGGACTCGAACACAGGAATACCCATCTTTGCCATATGTAGCAGAACCAACAGTTTTAAGAGGTTTGGGGGTTTTTTTGCTTTTTCACCAGAAACATCTTCATATACAGCAACCACATAAATATATACACATATAAATATAAGTGCAGGTACATGAAAACCACAGAATGAATACCCATGACAAAGTAATGCTACTTTATATAAAAAGGTGAAAAAAACAAACAGGTAGCTACAGCCACAGAGCCATGGTTTGTTACAGCTTTAAGACAAATATGCACTCGTGCAGATATTCATACCTTCTCAGTAACAGTAATGCCAGAACAGACCGTTTTCTGTATGGGTCTGTGGGAGTTTTTTTAAGTACCTGTGTGAGCAGATGGGGCAATAGCTGCTAGAATACAAGTCTAAGGAGAGAAACGTGCTCAAAGGCAGCATGTGAAAGACTGATAAGCTTCAGAGAAAAACAGTTTGAATTTGTAACAATGGATAAACTCAGAAGAGGAGTTGAATCTGCACATGGTCACTGGGGTGTGCACAGACATCCATATCAACATGCTGTATGATTCAGGTAACATCCACGAACTTGGTGGCTGCTATCAGCAAGCAAAGACTACAGGGTTACGTATGGACTCGATGAAAGAATGGACCCCCCAAAAGACTTCCCAAATAGCCACCTATCCCTCCACCACTACAACCTCCCACTTACAAGCAAGCAGCTGGGACTGGTCTCCCAACTTTTGCTTCAACTATGTAACGCGGTAAGTTACAGCTCTGTGTGAATACTGGCTATTGGTAACAGCTTAACTGGTGAGCGTCCTAATCAAGATTGACTGTATACTAAATCTCTTCCTCGATTGAGTCTCTACCTGGAGAAAGGCAATTTGCAACTTTCACACCAAGTATTCCATGGTAAGTGTATTTCAGCAACCAAAGATCAATCTAGTAACATAACTTAATTCTATAAAATTCTGAGAACAGAAACGTCACGTGCACACAACTCTATTAAATACAGCCTACCTTAAATAGAGCGCTTTGTTTAGAAGAACAGAAACGATCACCAAACATTCAAAGAATAACATGTTTATTCAATTGAAAACAAAGTACTTTCAATTTCCCGTTCTCACACTAACATGCATTAAGTTTAACTCTGGAAAACATAAACGTGCTAATTACATAAACAATGTTGCAATAATGTAAGCTGGAGATGTATTGGATCTATAAGAAACTGTCATTCTATCAACATATAAAAACCCACAGGCACACTACTCCAATAAAGATACTCACTGGCCAAAGAATTGTTCTTATGAAGCGTAAATTTTGTCTAAAATAAGGTAGTTTGTAAATTCTGCTAAAGAACAAGGACAAAAAAAATTAAAAAAGATAAATTGGCAGAATCACAACCTTAAGAGATTTTGCCCACCTGTAAAAGAAACAGAAGATTAAGCCTATTTGAAGATACTGAAGATTTATTGAAAGGACCTCTCCAATCCTTTTATTCTCGAAACTAAAAACCACTGACGTTCAGAAAACCTTTTATAGAAGATGATAATTATATTTTTACATTTGTTTTCAATACTTGCATATTTGCAAGTATTTTGAATCTAAAAGCAAATATCATGCAAAAACTTCCTAATACAATCAATGAACACTTGGAATTCTTTATACAGAAAGGCAGATGGCCAGAACTATTGCTGTAATTGATTAACACTAAGAAAACAAATGGCTTTGAAATAATTAGTTTAGGGAATTAGCTACCTGGCAACAACAACAAGAACAACTTGAGAAACTCAGTTGAGGGTCTTCTTCTAAAATATTGTTAATAAGAAACTATAGTGAGCTTGGAAACTCTCAACTAATAAATTAACCTTTATTTGCTTATTATTTTATGGCTAAAAGGCTTTAGGTACTTGTAATGGTAACTTAGTCTATTCTACATAGAATAACAACTGTTATTGAAGCTTTGTGGAACTAAGAAAACTCTCCCAGAATACTAAAAATAGGATGAAGCACAACTTGCAAGAGTGTCTAAGAAATCCTTTGACAACTACAAAGAAAATGAGAACCTTCTTACACATACATTAACAGGCTGTGACTGTTTAAGACTACTAAAACATATTCAGCCAAGGAGATGGTTACGATGGCGTATATAATTTTAAAACCAGCTATGCCCTGAAGAAAAGCAACAAACCTTCCCTCCTTCAACACACCTATAGAAGGAGAATATAAAAATCTAACTGAGAAAACAGCAACACTCTGCTCACATTTCTCAACTTCTGCAGGCCACATTCAGCAGCAGCACACTCCAAGCAGCACCCTCATCCTTGCTCAGCTTGTCTCTACAATCAGACATCAAAACAACATTAAACTGCAGCAGCTTTTCACTTCAGCACTGTTACAGTGACAACACTGAAATTACATAATGAATAAGTTTATAAGCACTGCCAGGCATTTAGATACAATTTGCACTTGTAATGATGTTGATGAGATACTGAACCACTACTGTAAAATAAGACGTTAATATTTTTTCCTGCCAAGACTTGAGCACTTAGAATAATTATTTGCAGACAAAAACAAACTAACCTCTCCAAACTATGTAATAAAGAAGATGATTTAAGATTTGGACTATGATATGCTTGATCAAAGCAGCTCTTTACGTGTATTCTTTTGAACCAGTTTTACTATTTTTGACTACATGATCGCTCCGATAAGCCATGATTACTCATCTTTCCTAATTTATAAAACTCAGCACAGCCTTCTGAAGACAATTCTCTACTGGAACTCCCTTGACTTTCTGTCACATACACTGTCTGTTGGGAGGATAAGAGAAGCGGTGCAAGTGGAAGTGGTAAACTGGAAACAAAGAATAACATTACCTTCACAAGGACAGTCTGGCATTGGAATGTATTAAGCAGAGACACTGTGCATTCTCCCTTCTTGGAGGTTTCAAGATTGGACTGCGTAAAGTCCTGAGTCTCTTGGTCTGGTCTCAGATCTAAACCCTGCTTTGAGCAGGAAGTTGGAATAGAAATGTCTTATGGTCCCTTTCAATATGAATTATCTAGTAATTCCAAATAAGTCCGCTAATTTTTGAAAACAAGGTATCTAAGTCCCTCAAATGCAGACTGCCCACTAGCGATGTGCATAGAAAACCTGACTACAGCCACCATATTGCTTACTATGCTTTGCTCCTTATATTTTTATTTCCATTCCTACTTGATTAATTAATTCATTCCATTAATTTTGCTCAATTTTCTCTCCAAGAGAACTTCATATGATGAAAACACTGCAAGTTACATCTCAATCTTATCAAACTATTTCTTTCTAGTACTGCCAAAGCAATTGTTCCGAAATGGATTTAATTACAACACTCTCTTGAGACAGACAATATCTCACAAATCCAGCCCTCAGGTAAACACTAAACAAGCAACTGCCCCAGATCACTGTTTTTAAACATACTGATACAGCTGAAAGGGTATGGATTTTGAAATAAAGTTTTCCTGCTTAATTTTGAAAGATCACCCATTCAACCCCTGTACATTTTTATAGTACACCTCATGCTGCTGCACAAAACAATTCATGAGAAAACACAGGATAAATACACAAGTATACACACGTAGAGTCTCAAGCTACACTTCATTTGCTTTTTCCAGACTACTGCCTGATGATGCATAAAAAAGAGTAAAGAACCCAATTAAGACTTTTTTTTTTTAACACAGCAGCAATACTAAATCTGATTTCCTTTGTATCTTTACTGAATGATCAGTGTGAGGCAAATAGAAAATTGTGCTGAGCAAAGCTAACTAAAGAATTGAACAAATTAAGTATGTATCCAGGAAATGTGGTTAATGAAGTCTTTTACTTTCAGCCGGTTAAGTAGCATGGGTATCAACAGGTACAAGAAACCTAAAGACCATCAGAAGATTCAGATAATAACTCCAAAAATAAAAAACAATCCTGACCTTTTCATCATTGGTAGTAGACTCTGGATGAGGTAAAGGACTATCTTGATGAGTTGTCTCTACAACAGAAGGTTCTTCAATTTTGTTTCTTATAATTGGCGTTGCAAGAGGAGACAGATCTAGAGGCATCTAAAAGTAATAATGTAAAAAAAAAATCACTAAAAAAATAAAATACATAAGAAAATACAAGTATCTAAGGAGAAATATTAGCTTTATTATAATAATAACAGTGAGGTGCTGATGTCTGGAAGATCTTGATGCAGATGTGTTAGCAGTCAAACCTACTTTTTCCAGGATCTGTATAAATACCAATTTTCACTAAGACTTTGTGTTTCAATTTCCATTGAGATTAAACACTTTTCTGAAGTTCTTCTTTCCCAAGATTCACAGGAGAGTTATAATTGAGGAAGGACAGCACTACACTTAATGGCTACGCTTACGATACAATCCCTCTATACATTACATCATTAAAAAAAAAATCTTAACTTCATTTTCAAAGTAGAAAAAAAGCTGTCATAGACTTGTCATTTCAAACTTGATGCAGCTAATAATTATTGAAAAAGTTTTATATTGTTACAAACATAAAGTCCACCAGGACATCTGAAACTCTGCAAAGAAATTCAGTTATAAAAATACTTAAAGCAGTGTATTGACTTGAAAATCTGTACTACCATCTAACCTGTTGTCCAAATACCTTCAAAAGAGAGTTCCCCCAGAGCTTATATTCCATTTTTATTCTAGGTGCTTTTTTTCTATTTCATTTTTAGTTTCCCTAAGAATAGGTTATTAAAGAGAAGGGAAAACTGCTAAAGGTGGAACCTTTTTTCACACTACAACTGAATGGGAAATACTACAGAAAAAGTAAAACTATTTTAAAAAAGCTTTAGGAAGAATTGCTATTAGGGTAATTTCTTCTACCCGTTGCCATTCTTGTTTATTTATGTTATCAAAGATATACAGCACAACTATGTTTCTTCTTGTCACCTTGGAAAACTAATATCAATGTTAAAAGTTGTTGAAATGTTTTAAATACTCTGCAATAACTGTAACGTCCTCCAAGAAAATGGTGAATTACAAAGAAAATCAAGTCAGAATCAAAAACAGAATTTATCATTCATATGATTTTAAGAAAGTTACGGTGCACCAATTAAAAAAGATTTGGCACAGTTGTGAGTGCAAAGCAAAGGTGAGTTTTCATCAAGAGCACACAGGAATGAGTCCTATTCACAAGTGCCTACCAAAATCTTTTCTGAAACAGAACAAGAAGAGACTGATTCTGTAAAATCTCTATATATACGTATAATAGAGACTTTACTTATTTTTTAATGCCACTGTCCGTGGAAGTTAAAGCATATCATCAGTCAAAGGTAAAATCATTCAAAGGGGACACAATAAATATTTTCATTTGGAGAAGCGTTTATATGGTTGGGCCCTAGTTAGGGCTAGGAAGTTACAGAAGAAATAGGAGAAAGCATGTTTAAACTTAAGGACAGTTCCTCACGAAAGAACATTAAATGCTGAACAAAAACTGTAAATTCTGCTTAGATTTTAATATACTGTTAAAAAAAAAAGCAATGTAGATGTTTAGGTTGTGATCAGTAGTTTCTAGGTAAAAATGATTATTTAACTGACAAAGCGAACATAATTGTTATCAAATTACTGACATTTCCAAGTTTAGTGGTTGTGCTGAATTTTTAGAGTATTTAATACCATTATTTTCACTTCTTTCTTCTCAAATGTTTTTTTTTCCTGCAAAATTCATTAATTTTCAGACTTTTAAAAATTATTTGGAGCCTAACGAAATTTCAATCAAGCTAATGATGAACTTCAACAGATACAGGCAAAATACTTAAAAAATTCAGATAAAATCAGTGTGTTCCAGTGTCCATTCTTCTTACGTAAACTAATCCGCAGAAAAGTATTCTTACCTTTGTATTCTCCCCATAGAAGACTATACGATGGCAGCTGGCCAACAATTACTGGTATAGTTTAAAAGACAACATAACAACTCATTTGCTTTTCTCAACTGAACAGCGGGACTGAAAAGAAAATATGTACGAACTTACTTTCTTAATGTCATCTTCAGAAGCCTTTTTAAACTCATTTTCAAAAGGACTTGCTAATTCATTGAATAAGCCAACTTCTTCACAGTTCTTCAAGAATCGAGTTGGTGTTGGTGTCTGATCTGAAATAAAGTTTCCACAAACCACACAGTTTTACTTTTAAAATACTATTTGAGAACACATGCATTGTAAATACTTTTCAAAGTAAAAGGAGACAGCACCAATATATCAAGATATTGGTATGTAATTATAAAAATACATAACTTTTACTAAAACTAACCCAGGCTAACTAAATTACATTCAAAAAAATGTGAGTTTATTCAAATAACTATTCACAAGCCTCAGTGAGTTTTATGCTACAAAGGATTTCTTCTAACTTAAAAGCGAGATGATACCAAGAAAATTTATAAATTTAAGAAATCTGTATTTTGCCTACATAAGGATGATACCAATAGGATTATTTATTTTAACTAGCTTTATAGTTGATGAATGTATTAATACTTCAAGCTATTTAGCAATTCACTTCAAAATTACTTCACTTTGCTCAGAAAACTAAATGTGTGAAAAGCAAGGGTATTTTTGTAGGTTTAGGATGCTCTTACAGTCAGTTGCCTGTTTATTAAGTATTTTGAAGACTGGTTAAAAGAACAAAACCTTAAAGATTTGTGTTGATTTTCTGATCACGTATACTCTAGTAATGCTCTCAAAAGATGAAGCACACAACAAAAAGAATGGCCAAAGAAGTGCTTTGATACCAAGTACTTTGGTGTATCTATTGGGAATGAAAGTTTAAACCCAAAATCTCATAGTTGTAACTGTATGACAGTTTTTTTCCTATGAGCCTTTCACAGAATTCACTCATTTCAGACAGAATTATCTTCTCATTCCTTGCCAGCCAACACCACACAGATACTAATAAAAAGCAGCTGCATTACAAAACATAGCAACATACAGGATTTACATTAATATGCTTGATTTTTGTAAGCCAGCACTGTCGTTTTCATAGAAAACTAGACTCTTGATTAGAAACAGAGAAAACTGTTTCATTCTGAAAAATACAGATGAGGGAAAGGAATAGATGATGTGGTTAAAAACATTGTTTTGCCTTGAAAGTATGCTCCTTTCTGTCCTGCAGGAAAACCAGCCACAAGGCATACTCCACCTGCTGGAGACAAGTAGTTCAAGTTTGCAGACCACTAACTCCTTACAGCGCTGGAAGGATATCAAAGATTTCTTCTGTCCACGTCCATCAACCATAGGGAGCTTTTCTCAAGAGCCAGTCAACTATAGCACATCACTTTGGTGAGCTAGCAGCCTCTAGTTTCAAAGGCAAGACCTATGCAAAGGCTTAAATTTTTTTAAGAAGTACATTCACTGCTCACAGTTTCTTTCTTTCTTCTAATACTGTCAAAATGAGAGTAATCAATACCAAGTGTGTGAAACATGATAATAGGAGATATGATACTGTACAAAAGACTTCATTGGATCTTCTAATTGTAAAACTGAGCTGCAGTTCTAAGACTTCTGGCACCCTGCTTACTACTTCCTGAGGTACTCTCAAAAGAGGTTTTCTATAAATTTACTATGTAAATTCCTCTATTTCACCACTATCCCTGGGTCATTTGCCACAAAGTAACTTCATCTGAAATATCATTAGTGTTATTATGTACATCTTCACTAATGTAACCTAGCAGTTACAACTACAGTTCACATACTGGAATGTAGTTGCAAAGAGACAGAATGACATCATAGTTTCATTCTCACACACCTGATTACAGGCAGGCTCTCTTTCTTACAGTTTAATAGTTGAGAACTGTGTCTAGAATATCAAAATGTAACTGCTATTGTAACAGCAACTTCTTTTTGTTTCTTCATCCTAACAAGTTAGCTGCTTAAAACAAAGATGCTCTGAAAATGTCTGAAAGTCTTTGCAACATCCATTTACACTGTTCTACCACCGAAAAAAAAAAAACAACATTCTGATTATAACTTCATAATTAGCATGTGCTGTCTTCATTGAAAAGCTTTAAGTGTATTATGATCCCTTGGTGATTACTTCTGATCCTGGACAAACAAAAAAGTTACTTACAACCATGAATATGCCTTGAATTCAGAAGTGGAGATACAATAAAAATAGTGGTTGGAATTTAACCTAAAAATACTTCAAATAATTAAAACTATTGTTATCTTTCTTGTAGTTACTAAGTCATTCTCCTAATGTCATCACAGCATGTAAAAACATAATGTATTTTAAATGTCAGGGACAAGTAATCCCAATTAAACTGTAAGCCTTAAACATGGTACAACTTAGTGATGGACCTGTTAGGCACAGCCTTTGATAGTGTTGGTTCTTACTAAACACTTACTACACAATTTAATCAATTATTAAAAAGTATTGATATCTGGAAAATATTTAATCATGTATCAGATCCAAATAAAAGTTAAAAAACAGATTTTAGCAAAATATAATAATACAGGAAAACATTTACAAAACACTTTGTAGACAACTACAATGAAGAAAATATTTCAGTCTCATAATGCATATCTACTCATTAAGTACAGAAAACAGACCAAAATGAATGCACATTCCACCAGAAAAAATGAACAAACTAGTTATGAAATTATATACTAACCAGCCACAATGACACTATCATTACGAGCCGGACCAAATTTCAGTGTCATCTCATGTTTATGTTTATGGACAGCCAAATGATCCTCATTGGTAAAACGCTGTGGCAGAAAATTTTAAGAAATGTAATTCTGAATACAAACACAGTAAATACAGTTCTACAGAAAGTCACTTTCATAACATGCAAAACAGTTGTTACTAAGTTAATAGACAACTCTTTGGAATATCTTACTTGTTGGTCAACAGTACCAACAAAAACATGACAAATCTCAAATAATGTTTACAGTACCCAAACAGCAACAACATCAGCAAAATGGCAGTGTAAGTACCTGCAGTCATCAAAAATCCATGATAACATTTCAGAGTGTTGCAGACTCCATCAACCATTAGCAAACAGCCGTTCTCTATGCTAACAGATCTTGGCAATGTTTAGCAATTATCACTATTTGATATTATTGTTTGGTTTATCACAATTATGAGAATTGATCTGTAATCACAAACACAGGCTTACTGTATTTAATAGCGTAATAACTAAATAAAATGTAACTCCTGCCCCTGACGGGTTACTATCTAACATGAGGCAGACAGAATGGGAAATACTGCTATATCATCAAACCACTGAAAGGCTATAAATTATCAAAACTTATCAGGATTTAAAAAGCTCCCAAGTTTTCAGAAGTATCCCAGCAGTGTTTTGCATACTCTTCCTCAATTTAGTGTACACTCTATGAAGGAAGCAGCAAGCAGACAAACTATGTGCTGTACAATAGATTTTTTTTTTTTTTTTTAACTTGAAACTTGCTATGCCTCTTTGATTGTGAATAAAGTTAGTGATTCAGCTGAGATAATTTAAGAAAAGTCTTTCCAAAATGCACGTTTCTACATTCAATGAAATATTCTAAGTCTTAATTTTCTTTGTGAACATCTGGAACCCACATAGAATGGCCCGGGTTGAAAAGGACCTCAAAGATCATCTAGTTTCAACCCTCCTGTTGTGGGCAGAATCACCAACCACTAGACCAGGCTGCCCAGAGCTACATCCAGCCTGGCCTTGAATGCCTCCAGGGATGGGGCACCCGCAACCTCTCTGGGCAACCTTTTCCAATGTGTCACCTTCCTCCAAGTGAAAAACTTGGTCCATAATGTTTCTGATATTTCCCCAATCATTTAAATCGCTCCACATCTAACTTGTAAGAGATACCCACTAAGCATCATCTCTCAGAAAACCATACAGAAAGCTTAATTGACCTCCAAGCATTGTCTTTAGAATATTTATGTGAGAAGGAACACGTATACGTGGAGTTGAGAGGAGATTTTAAAATGTGAGATTACTGAAAAAAAGTGTAATACAGGTCAGGCTCTTCTGTTAGGACTCTGCTTGCCAAGGGTTCCAAATGCCACTATCCATAGCTCCCGTGTCTTATCTCTAGATATGCCCTAAGGCAGGAATACCATTGTTCTATCACACTAAAACTCAAACACATCTCTACATCCTACTACATGACAGACAGACTTATTTGGAAGGAACAGGATCTCTATTCTACAGCATGATAAGGCATCTGGAGAAGCTTTGCCCATTCTCTGAGACACAAATTTCACTTTCCTCCTTCACTTGAATAAAGGATTGCTGTAGCCCCACAACGCATCTTCTATGAGATTTAGTTGTGATAGCTTACATCAAAATGGGATTCAGACAGGATGGAGACAAACACGTTGCTTAGGAGAAGGTATTCAACTTCTACTACTTCTGATGTCTCTGAACATACAAGACATGGTAAGAAATCCGAGTCTTTTCCCACTCTAAATACAAACTGCTTCATAATGTAAAATTAATGCTGTCAGTCATCATAAATAGCTATGTTTTCAGAACAAGAATGAAAATATTTTGACTTCAAAATCCAAATCAATCCAAGTGCATCAGTATCATGGAAAAAAAAAATGCAGCCAATTTAAGAAATTGCTTCTACACAAAGGCAGCAGGAATGTCAACCTCATGCAGCAGATAATGTAAACTTGCTCATTTTCAGGTTACTAAATTGAAAGCGTTAAGACAAATTTTAAGTGACCATGTATTAAAGCATTCATTAACTATTTTTTGGTTGTTATTTTCTGCTCATTTAGTGCTACATCTACTAATGCTATTTATTACAATGTATTAGATGTACTATAGGATTGTGTGGCATGCGTAATGCTAACACTTTCCTTTATACAAAGAACACAAAAATGATTCTATCAAATATTAACAGTCACCATAGATGGGAAGATTAACCCATTTTAAACTACTTTGAAGTGAAAAAAAGTGAAATTTTTAACAGATTTACTAAACAAATCCTGCAAGTCTCACTTAATGTTGAAATATACTGAAAAACGTAAGTTACCTGCACAATTATTGCACACATTTTTTCATGAAAACAAATAAGACAGGGCAAAAAAGGAAATAGTCTTCGTTATATGGTTAGTATTTTTCTGAATAAACTGAGAATCTAAATGCCAGAAAATCTTGCTGCCACCTGCTTTTCAGCAGAACTGGAAACATGGGTACTTTCTACCAATTAAGTTTCTTCTCTTCAGTCTCTGGAAACATGTTTCACTGTTTTACTTTTACTCAATCAACATCAATAACTTCAGGTCAGACCATTACCTGGCCACATCCAGGGGCAGTGCATAAAAAGGGTTTGTCATCACTCATATTCCACAGGTCGTTGTGCTACCTGTAATAAAATGACAGTGGGAAGCATTTTACAAACAGTGCAACAAATTATCAATATGCCAACATCCATGGGAAATTTCAATATTCTACAAGCAAGAACTTCTGCCTTCTGACTGCACTAAGAATCTAAATACCCAGAACATGAGTACATCTGGACTACAAACTCTGTAAGTTTGTAGCCAAAATCAAATTGAGACAGATTTTAATTAAATTTGTAACTCAGTTGGAAAGGTGTTTGTATGTAATGTAATCAATTGCAAAACATTTGTTAAAACACAGTAAAACCTTTTGTTTCTGAAACAAAAATAGCTTGTAATAATTACCCAATTCCTTCCACCCCCTGCCAAGAAAAGAACAAAGCAGCAGATAAATAATGAGTACTGAAGACCACAGTGCCAACAAATGAAAGTGGTTGATTAGACAGTTTTTTTTCATAACCATGTAAACTTTTTCATAATCATTTTTTTTCCTCACTCGAAACAAAGCTACCACATAGCCCATTATGTACTCTTTTACAAATATAACTGCAAAACACACATATACTTTAATAACATCTCAGCTATATGAGCTTTTTTTAGCTTCCTGAATTACCAGGAATCTAAAAAATATTTAAGAATGAAGTAATGGACACTATTCTATTTTATGCTGTTTCGCTTACTCATCAAGCATGCTGAAACACCTACCTGCCCGATTTCACATATAAATCTGTTTCATAGGGCAAACTATCATATCCTCCTTTTCATGGCAATGAACTGTAATTGAAAGAAGATATTAATTACTATGCTTGTTAAATATGCAATAAACCATGATTTTGTAAAGATATATGATATAATGTCCATTCTTGATAACTCAACCAAGAAACACTACAGCTTTGCCAAATGAACCGTTTACCTCAACAGATTCACTTCTTAAATTTTACTTCTCTCAGACAGTAAAAAAGCTGCTTCCACAATTAAACTTTTTGGACAAACTACAAGATTGATATTTTTCTTGTAAAAAAAAAAATCTAGTACCTTTTTTTTTTTTTTTAAGTGAGAACTCTAACACTAAAAGAAAAATCAGCCCACAAATTAACCTTAAAGCTACAAAAATCTTAATAGCTTCAGAGACTTGCTGAGAAGAATTAAAACACTGAGGATATATTATATAAAATAATTTTTTCCAATTAATTTTTTCATAGCTGGAGGCATGCAACACATTCTTTTCTTCAAAGAAGCAAAGATGATCTTCACATTTCAGATGCTCTAAGATATTCTAAAGCATGCAATGAAACTTTAAAGAGAATAAAGAGAAACACGTTGTTTGCACTCACATCAGAGCAAGGGAAACAATTTCAGACAGATCTGCTGTCAGACTCTCCCTTCCATCTTGCTAAGAGCAGGCCATTTCTACCACATACTTGGAAATAAGTGTGTGGTCATCTACTTGAATCTTTCATGAAACCAGTACAAAGAAGAATTATAATTCCATCAAGTATCAACAATGCTGTATTAACTTTTTGGAAAATGTGGTCAAGGTAGACCCAATAAGCTGTGGACAGCAGGCGTAACTGTCCTTCATCTCATCATTATGAACTCTCTGCTCCTGAACCATTTGGCTGGAAGTTCTCTCAAGTTCATTCTGGGCTCGGCTACTTTCTATGCTTTCCTGGCTATTGGTCCTTAGCACAAGCCTTTCCTTCAGCCCCTTCCTTTCTGGTTCTAGCAAACCAAAATTAATCCACTGGCATGGTAAGTCTGCTCTGATTGTGTTCTGCATTAGGGAAGAACACAACTGGGTGTGAGAAAGGAGAGTACATTTCTCAACTACATTCTCAGCAGGCAAGGTGGTATCGCTCTACTTTGGGAAGAAGGGACACAGATGGGATTGGGTCAACCTGTGTTGGACAGTGCACAGATCTGTACGTGGATGCTGTGACACCAATGACTCAAAATAACAACAGTTCAGAGACAATGAACATGTGAAAACATGATATTGTCACATCAGAGTGACAAAAGTGATGAGCAATTAATCCCATTATTGAAGTTATCTCATTTTACGTTCAAGTAACAGGAGGAGGGAAAAAAAAAAAAAAAAAGAAAGCACCAATGTACACCAATGTACTAGCCAGGAGATGACAAGCACTGTTAGTCCCTCTCTGGGTTCCCCTCTGCCCGCCAAAGGAAACACATTCATCTTTAAGTATGGATATTTATATAAGAAGCTAACAGTGTTAGTTCTGACCTGCGCTTGGCTTGATGAAGAAATGTGTCTTTGTGATTAACAATCACAAACAAAACAAATTCATCTCTCCCCCTGAAGAGTGGTCATGAAAAGGTGCAAGGCTTCGGAGGCTGCTTAACTATCTTAAGAATACCATTTACCACTAGAGAGACAAAATAGTTCAAGTAAGCCTAGGCAAATCATGTAAGACATAATACCTGAGAAATTTGTACGTGTAGGGGACGCATTATCTGATCCTTTTGCCTAAGACTGAATAGTAAAAACTACTGCATAGAATTTTGGATGTTATTTTAAGGAGGAGAGCCCAGTATCCTTGGCTATGGGCACCAAACAGCAAAGAAGCAAATCTTGGAGAAAGAGAGATTCCAGTTTCACTTCTAAATATATACATTCAACAGAATGAGGATTCTGAGACTGAGATCACAAGCCAAGAAGAGATGAATGGCTGCCAGAAGCTTTAGATTCTTTGGCACTAACAACTCAGGGAAACATTTATGTCCTACAGACAAGATGCCAAAGCAAACCACGGAGCGAGATTGCTCCGCCATTCTTTGCAAAGAATTCATAATCTGTCTCAAGGTTCTGAAGAGGTGAAATATTTATTGCACTGTTAAAACCATGAACATGGTACTATCAACATTAAAGAGTATTAACAATGTCGTGGGCAAATTTAATATTCACGACTTAGGCTTCATGATTAAGGTTGTTCTCACTGAAGCCTTAGGATTCCACCTTTATATTATCCGGAATTTAAATAGACACTCAGAGGTCATCTCCCCTGAGCACAGTACCTTTCTTCAACTACATAAAGCAGATTTTTTATTATGGGTTCAAACTACCAGGGACAGACTCCCTTAGGTCTCAAAAGGAATCAGCTTTGTTAAATCTTGATCATGAGGCAGCACATACTTAAATACAACTGCAATATACACACAAATACATATTATAAACAAAAAAGTTATTTCCGTAACAGACCAAAGGTATATTATTTTTTTCCTAAAAGATGAAGATTTTGATTAACCAAGGGGCACACACAACACTCTAGCTGTTAATACAGCTTACTGCGAGTCTTTCAAAGTGCATGGTATTAGTTGCAAAAATCTACTACACCCACACTGTTTGCATTTTTTTTTTTCCTTAGGTCATAAACTGTAAAGATTATTTTTTTCCTGTCTGCCCATTTACTCTTTTAAAGGAATATTACCAAAACATGCATTTGCATATTAAGCAGTCATCTGGTTTCACGTTTTAGTTCGGGAAGCCTGAAATTTTTGACACCCTGCTTTTAAAGAAAAAGAAAACAAAGTGGTGTCCTCTTCAATAACTTCACAGAGAGAAGTTGGAGACAGATTTATATTCTGAACTTTCTGTTACTTGCCTGCAAACTACAAGGCATTCTGAGAGAGAATGCCTTTGTAAAGAGATTGCAACTAACATCTAAGGAAAAAAAAAGTCTCTTGAAGTGCTAAGTTTTTAGAACTTAGAAAAGAAGTTCACTCATCCATTCCAGCAAGACCTTGGACATTACAAGTCTAAACAGAAACCGGATCTGACAGGATGGGAAAACAAAGGGCTCACATTCATTAGTCTAGCCACATCAGTAAGGACTGTATTTACCTACTACAGAGACAAATGCAAAGCTCGCACCTAGAACAAAGTTATTCTATGCAACACTGCAGGCTGAGGGCCAGATGATTGTCAAGCAGCCTTGGGGCAGAACTTAGATCTCCTGGTGGACAATGAACTGAACGCAATTCATCAGCAAGTCACATGCAGCACCAAAAGCTAACAGCATACTGGGCTGAATAAGAAAAAGCATAGCAAGCAGATCAAGGGAAGTGACTGTTCTCCTTCAATTGGCATTCAGGGAGCTGCAGCTGGAGTACTGTGTCCAGTTTTGAGCCCTCAAAACAAAAAAAGATAACCAACTCGAAGAGAAACTAATAGGGTCCCACCAAAACACTTATGGGGCTGGATTATTATGTTCAAGAACAGTAAAAAAGGGCCAAACTTGTCCAGCCTAGAAAAGGGAGGCTAAGGAAAGATCTCCTTTCCTTCTAGTGCTACCTAATGTGCTACTATAGAGAGAACAGATCCAGATTCTTGGTAGTGTACAACAAAAGAATGAGACTCGACACCCTTGGAACAGCTTTAGAAAAGTCCAGGTGGTTAAGTTTATGGACCACCACCTGAAATTGTAGATGCTATGCTAAAACAAACAAACAAGAAGCAAACAAACAAAAACAACAACAAAAACCAACACAAAAAACATCCTTTGCCTGCCTCCTCTCTTTCTTCTGGATTTTTGTGTGCTCTGATTTCAAAAGGCTATTGGAGACTGACTGCTCTAAGAGAGAACACCACAATAAAAAAAAAATAAAAAATACTTCTCTCTGACTACCGAAAGAATAATCCTACGTGTCATCTCGACAAAAATGCTCCCCACTCAACACGATGAGAAATGAAGTACGTGAGCTTCAATCAAATCCAATGGCCAGAGATGAATTATAGACACTTTTGTTTGTTAGCCAGGTAACAAGCAAAAAAACCTTGTCACATAGAAAAAAAGAAGATAGCTCTTGAAGTGATTCAATTCAAATTGGAACCTCCAGCCACAACTTTAATTCTTCAGATGAACCAAACACCCCAATTAGATAATCCTTATTACAGTCCACTGACATATAACATTCTTCTACAGGCCTTCCTACCGTGCCTTCACTCAGAAACATAGAGAAACCTGTAGATTCTCAACGTAATTCTCAGGGAGAAACAGTATCAGAGATAAACATGGGAACAGCATCAAATAATCCCAGCAGTACAGACAACTTTGGTACTTAAATCAGAATGCAGTCTCTCATTTTTGGTGTTCAGTTGCTCCACATTTCAACACAAAGATAAACCAGAAAGATATGAAAGCATTTAAATGTCCTAAGTCTCATCTCTTTCGGAAAGCAAGCAATGCAGTAAATTATATACTTGTAAATAAATACAATTGGTTAAAATGCATTTAATACAAAGCAAAATAAATACAGTAGCATTTACAAATAACTTACTGACATCTAAATAAGCACTGACAGCGTGCTTATTAAAAAATAAAGGTGTTCCCATAAAACATCAAACCAGCGTTAATCTAAGCGTCACAAAAACAGCTTCAACAGTCATTTGTATATCGTTAATAGGATTTCAAGTAAATACCTCCTCAAGTACACTTTCAAGAAGCTATTACTGCATCCTCTGAAGCTTGCCTGTAAGATAACTTCCTGTAGACAGCTTGTAAGAAAAGGCAACCACAGACTTGACCAATGCCTCGATGGCTTATTTTAGTGGTAAAGGTTATTTTGTTTTCTCTCTTAATTCCCCATACAGCAGAAACACCAAAATCTCAACTGACACCCCAATTCAAGTTTTGTCTATTGAACATTTAAACAGTTGTTTAAAATGTATACGTGTACATTAACAATCCCTTCAAAAATATCCCCAAATTTGCTGAGCAAAGTCATTCACACATGCCTATAAAGATTTGTCAGACTTGCTGCTAAAGCCTCACAACATTACCAAGCATGCTGGATGCCAGAAGACCCTTATGCCCTAATTCGCTCATCAGCTATGCAAGCTTACCCTGCAATTTCATATTCTAAACCCTGTAGCAATAGACTGCTCTCTCATAATTTCAAAGCTGACACAAACAACATGGAAGAGGACACCCTTAAAGTGAATGCAGAAGGATAGGATCTGCTGAGAAGACAACTATAAACAAATGAAATCTGGTAGGCAAAAAAAACAACACTACTTCACCATTCCTCAGCTGCACAGAAAGCAAGAAGAACTACACATTCCGGCAGGAATCAACCCATTCCTCAACTGGACAGCCCACAGAGGACAATTTGAGCCTACCAGTTACTGTAATAGCTGATTAATCTACCACTGTTTGCATGCGTTGCAAACACAAGTTTTGCAGCTTGGGTGATCAGTTGCATACGGCTCCATCTCAAGAAACAGCTATACATTCTCGTTCAAAAAAAAAAGAGAAAGTGGGCTAAAACACAAACTGGGCTTTTGTCACTAAGCAGAATTATGGTAGCCTATCAGCATTAAGGCTCTCCTAAGTCTGTACCTCACAAAGTGAGTCAAAGCATCAGAGATGTATTTTCCTACAGATGTTTGCTTTTCTCAAGACTAACCATGTACACTAAACATTTCTTACTCTTTACATTTGATCTGGGATTGCACCCCTTTTTATCGCACAATAAACTCTGACTGTATACAGAGTTATTAACTCTTAGTAGCCTTTAATGTAGATCTCATCGTAGTATGTAATTGCTTTCAGCATTAGGGTTTTAAGATCTTACTTTAAAGTCCCTATAAAAGAAAAGTGAAGCATAAAAGAGCAAGGGCAAAAATTATCTAAGTCTTCATTGACTTATGAGTTCTACTTGAGGTGTGTAACATCTTCATCTCCTTGTATGCATTTAAAGTCAAGTGGACTGACTTTATTCGCGCATTAAAGAATAACATTCTCTTAACAGGTACTTAAAGAGCAGAATTTAATGATTTGCTTAGCCCTACGCAAAAATTTTAGTAGAGATGCTTCTTTAGATTAAAAAAAAAAAAAAAAAGCTGTTTTTCTTTTCCAAACTTAACCATTTCAAAATTAAAAGAGCTGGCTCTCATGCAGCCAAGCAAGTCAATGCAAATCAAAATAAACAAAGCGTGGTTCTTATACTTTCAATACCTGACAACAGCATCACATTCCATACGTCTTAATCATCTCTCGTATTTAATACTAAGCTCTAAAATTTTCTACAAGGGCACTCAGACTTGCAAATTTTTCTTTCAGGAGAAACCAAAAGTTTGCGTGTGGAATTCACCACTTAATAAAAAGTTAAAGTCAGCATTTGGATTTTAGAATAAAAGCCATCACTTCACTTACCTAGAAGGACGGGAACAACTTTTTTTTCTTTTCAGTTTCCTGTACGCAAAGAAAGAAAAGTGAAGCAGAAGTGGTGTAATTAATATTCACCATTACAGACCGCTTTCAGAAGTGTTCTGACTGACTGCATTTCTGTCACGCCACCACAGAATTTAACATTCCTAAAAAACGAAAGCTGAAAAATGAACAGACTGAAGGAGGAAAACAAACAAACAAACAAACAAACAATCCTCCTTAAAAAGGAAGTAGAATCACTAGCAAGCAGATTCTGTAACAGAATCAGTAGATTCTGGAAGATAGGCTGTAGTGCCGAGTTTTTAAAGGATGCAAACCTCAAGAACTGGCCAAGAAGAAAACAGGAGCTCCTTCTTCAATACTGCCACTCTACTGCTTAGTAGAGCGGTTGTTCCACTTCCTTGAAGTCACGGGGTCTCTTTCAGAGAGTTCTGGGGAGGAAGAAGGCAATGCCTGTTGCAACAAGCTTTCTTCTCTTAAAAACAGGCCTAATGTTGATGCTGTGTGTTACCTGTCTATAACTGATGTCTAAGACAAACTGAGGAAGGTATAGAATTTAATTCAAATAACTAAGAAGGAGAACATCTGGACAAGAGGAAAAAAGTGTGAGAAGTGAAGATGATTGACTTAATAATTTCAAATGAGAACAACAAATCCACTGGCCAGCTAGTCACATGCATGGAAACAAACCAATGAAGTTACTTTGGTTTTGCAGAAGGAGCAAGCTTTTTGCATAAGAAAGGACAACTCTGGTAAGCCAGGAGCACCGATGGAATAAAAGAGACATGACTAGACCTAACAATTCCTGGCTGAATACGACAGCTCCAACATCAGCTGCCTGGCTTGGATATTTCTCAGAGGGGCTTGGATTAGTAGAAGCTTGTGCTATATGAATACAGCTCTTACAGACAAGTAGAAAGTCAAGGAACCCTCAGAAAGGAAATATATAGGAATTAATATTCCCCAGATCTTTCTGCAACTTGTTTAGCAAGATAAGAGCTTTTACGCCTTCACCAGCTCAATTACCTAAGTTTGAAAGCTTTAATACTATCCATCAACCTCACAGACATTATAAATCTAGTTTTTGCAACTTTATTTTCAGCAGATGAAAAAAATCTTCACAAAGGTACTTCATTTTTACAGATCGCATCCTTTGGGAACCTAACTGCATACAATAATTAAGGCTCTGGTTTAAAATCCTTAAATATACCAAGGACTATACCACTGAAGCACTCTCATAGCTCATTAAAATGGAGTGATGTATTTTTTTCCTATGAGCAAGGAGGCAAACGACCACTGGCATTTGCCCAGAAATGGAAACACGCTACATTGTTCCCATTAACTTACCGAAGACAATCTCCAATCTGAACTAAAGCTAATAGCAAAGTTCTGAGGTCGAGCTCCTGCTAAACAGCAACTGACACAAAAATCAATCAGATACAGTATGGCATCAACTTGAAACAAAAATATGAGCTATTGCATAGTTATAAAGTATCGACTTGTATTTCTATCACTAGCTATATTCAGGCTCTCAGAGTGCACACTATTGATTTGAAACAAATACACTTAAGTTATGCAGGACATAACTTTAAGTCTATTCATTATTACAGAGAGAAGTTAATGCTACTGAATCGTTTACTCCTCTAAAAACAGTCAGTGCATTATTTTAATACAGAAATTCCAAATCATTTTTAAACACTGCAAAAATAAGAAATTTAAAATGTTTGTAAAGTTTCTCAGAGCTCTGAACGTGCATTTGTAAGTTTTAAAAAAAATTAATGGTGGGGGGAAAGAAAGAGTAGCTGATGAAAGGAATTTTAGGCAGTAGATGGACCCAAATTAGTAAGATTAAAAGAACACCATATTTCAGGCTGCTCAATGCTGTCACAAAACCACAAGAGAAGTAGCATGGAAACAAAAATTATTATCAAGTTATGCATGATTAAGGACCTGAAAGCATTTTCTGTTTTACACTGCACAGTTAAGAATCTTCTGGAAAAAGATGTACTAATGTTTGTATTTCTAGAATTCAAGTGAGGATGGAAATCTGACTACACAGAGAGAAAGATCAAAGACCCAACTAGCTGCTTAGGTGTTAGCATGCACTATCAACTGCAAAAGAAAGTCATCACTGAGTTTTTTTGAAAGCAACTTCACCCCATGTGCACACAAAGTTATTTTTTATTTATTTCTTTGGATGTATGATAAAAAGCAGTTTATTACAAAGCTGCTGGGTTTTTTTTCGTTTGTTTGTTTTTTGTTTTTTTCAATAAGGCTTCAATTGGCAAGTAAGTAAAAGAGAATCTAAGTGAACACCACGAGTTTGTGCCTCTGAAGTGATGTCTGTAACCAGGCTTTCATTAACAGAGAAAAAATGATATTTCATTAGGAGGCTGAAGACACGTCTACCACACTGGAAAAAGAGGACCACAAAGATTTCCTCATCCTATGCAGCAAAGTTGAACGGAGCATGTAATGCATGCACAGCAGATACTCAACCCTAACTTCAGGCACACTTGCTTTTTTCCTTTTTGTCTTTTCTTGTGTTTTAATCAACTCTGTGTGCCTTTACACTCAGCAAGAGGTTGAGAGAAGAGATTCACAGCTGAGTACAGCATGACAAGGTGACAACAAAGACATTCTAAAAGGCACAAGAGAAAAGAGAGGCAGAAGAAAATACACTTCGCATTAGCTGTTTGCAAAGCAGCAGATGATTCACAATTTCCTGCTCCAGTAGAGTATTTTATCCCGCTATGAAGCAGGTGACAGCATCTTTATTTGAAGAGAAAGAACATTTCTGGAAGAAACTAGCAACAAAAAGTGAAATGAGTGAGATAGGCACGGAGGGGGGACAAGGAAACGTGCCGATGAACCCCCCTTCTAACACAGGGGTGCAGGAAGACTGCATTACGAACAAAGCTGCACGATGACACCTGTACCCCAAACCCACAATCACACGGCACGGGAGCATGAGAACATCTGCGCCCGAAACACCGTGCAGCCATCAGTGCCTGAAGGCCCGCGCTGTGCCGTTTGTTTTTAATCCGCTGACACCTCCGGAGCCCTTTCATTAGGATAACTCTGGAGGCACAGGCAGAGGCCGCGGCCCCGCCCGCACAAGAGCAGCTCGCCCCCCCTCCCCACCGCTGAGCCCGAGGCCCCCCGGAGCCGCGAACGGACGCGCAGAGGCCTCCACCTCGGGGCCGGGGCTCAGACGGAGCCCGAGGCTGCCGCGGCCGCCGCCGGAGGCGAGGGGAAAGCCGGCGCAGCCGCCGCCCCTGCCCGCTCGGCCCCTACCTGCGGTGGCGCCGGCGCCCTCCCACCCGGCTCTAGAGGCGGCGGGAGCCGCAGGCCGCGGTGGGGGAGGGGGCTGCGGCGGCGCGGAGCCGCGGCGCCATGTTACCGCCTCCCGGGAACCCCCACCTACCGCTCGGCGGGGCCGCTCCCTCCCCTCCGCCCTCGGGGCGCTCCCCGCGGCCCGGACCCGGGCGCGGCCGGCGCCTCTCCCTGCCGCGCCGCGCTCCTGTTTACAAACTCACCCGGGAACGCGGGCCGCGCCGCACATGAAAGGCCGGGTCCCCCACAGGCTTCCGTCACTTCTCGCGAGAGCGCCGCCGACATCTCCGCGGGCCCGGTGGAACGCAGGTCACGTGGCGCAGGGGGGCGGGGAGAAGGGCGGGGACTCCGCGGATTGGGCGCCGACGACGGGGCGGGTGAGGCTGCCTGTGTGGCCGGAAGCGGCCGGTGTCCGGGTGTGGCTGCGCCTAAGCGGGTGCCGCTCGGTGCGTGCGTGGATGGGTGACCACGCCGAGCACGGCGGCGGCTCCGAGGCGGAGATAGGCGCGACGCTTGCGTCCAGTGTTCAGAGCAGTTACAGCCCTACTCCTCCTTGCTTAGGATGTTAATGTTTCAGTGTCCCCATCTGGACAGCACACGTGCCAGGACAGCCACGGCAACAGGGCTCAGAGGACTTCCACAGAAACACCCTCGAAGTCTGTCCTGCTGGGAGCTGCTGCAGGGGCTGTGCTCAGTGACACTGCTCCAAGCACATCACAGCCCAGCCTTGGGATAACCAGACCTTGCAGGAGCTCTGTTCAACATATGGCACCTAATACTATGACTAACAAGTATTTGTACCAGTAGCATAATCGAATTCTACAACATTTAATTGCATTCCATTTCCCTGAATTAGGACAAGAAAACCCAGGATACTTCGTTTCTTGTAATTGCTTTGTTGGCCCTGTACTGCACTGGAAATTTTTTGAGATACAGAAGGATAAAAAAAATCCCATTTTTTTTTATCCACCACTTACTTTAAGGCAGAATTACTCATATCTAAGCATTGTAAATGACTCGAATGTGAGATGCTGCAGGAAGGAATAGATCTTGCTCATATGCAGCTATAAGCTTCCCTCACAAAGCACCTAAGAGGAAGATAACTTCCTGCATGAAGGCTTGTTTCCATGTTTTGTAAGACCATGATTTGCCTAACGAGGAGATCCAATTCATCCAAATTTGGCATTACTTTACAGCAATTTTGGACCATGTTCAGAAGCATAAGAGCTATTTAAAAATCAGTCAAACCTGGGGAAATGCTACTACTAGGACAGGTTGCACACGTGAAGTGTGTGCTGCCTTTCAGACAAAGCTGATCATAGGGATCACACTGACAGGGTGAGCCACACTGGAAAAAGACAGGATGTTCATTCAGTAATTGTCATGATTTGGACAGCTTCCTTATTGAAGTTCCAGAATAGCTATCCAGAACTTCTCCCTATACCAACTACAGAGCTAAACCTCAAGAAAGTCTCATCATACCCAAAGATGAGCTTTAGGCTAGAATTCTAGTTGTTTACTGCCTTTCATCCAAGGCAAATACACTGCATGTCAGCTCTGTAACAGCTTGAATAAATGATAATAAGTGCATTAAAAAAAAAAACAAAACACAACACACTGCATGAGCACAACCACAGATGATACACACAACATGATTGATCTCCTGCTATCCCTCCAGACCAATTCATTCCCAGACCTAGTCATACAGGGTACTACTAACACTATGCTAGATCTGAATGTTTGAAGGTGCTACATACTTTACTCTCAAACCTGAGTAAAATCAATAGTTGCTTTCCATATTTACAAAACAGCTTTTAATCCTTTCACAAAGATGACCATTTCCTCTGAAGAAAGTACAGAGGAAGAAGCCTCTTATGCTGCATTCAAGTTAGGCTAAGCGAATACCTATTTGGTATTTAAGTTCAAATTAAAACAAAGAATTTACCTGCATACTGCACCCAAAGAGCCACAAATCAGTTTCTCCATATAAATGAGGACAGGCTAGTTACAGCTCATAGTAGATAGTTCACTCGAGTTAATTCCGTATCAGCAGGAAAGCAAAGCTCATAAGCTCGTTCACCTTATTCCAAAGGTCAGTTTATAGCTGTTGAATGATCAGACCTATTATTTAATATTCAAAGCCACCCAATCAATTAGTACACAGTAGCACACAGTACGTTGCCGTAAATGCAGACAACACCTTAAATGCATTAAGGTTGTTAGAAGATAGAAACCATGAGAAGCAAAGCTTGCAGTGCAGACATTTTGTTACTGGAAGTGCTTGGATCCTACTACTAAAAAAAATCTTTACTTACTCAGGAAGCTGGACATTCTCCCTTTCAGTTAGGTAATGCCAAGAATGCTGTAATTAAGAGTATAATGTCCATGTGCCACAACTAAAGGCTTTGGACCAATGTCAACCAATAGTTTAGTTCAACCTGGATACTAATCAGAACCAAGCAGAAAGCTTTTACTAGAGTGATCAAAATTCACAGTGGAACAGACAACAGATAAAAACAGAACTTCCTTATCACTGTTTGAGGATTGTTTAGCTCATTCTACCACGGGGTGCCAAAACTCTGTGCCAGCTAATTGGGGGGTGGAGAACACTACGAAGTTGTGCACAGAAACAACTCTGGATAAATTCTATATAGGTTAAGGAACAAGGCCAGAAGTATAACTTCTCACACTTGGTCAGTGCATCCATTGATTTTCCTAGGATAAGTCACCAAACAAGTGACACTCCCACAAATATTATGCTTGACTTGAAGTCACTGTTGTGACATGGTATGTCATAATCACAAGATAAAGTCATACTCTAATAAGAAAGATAATAAATGCAAGCAACAGGTTGACAGTTAAAGTCGTTCTCTTTAATGAAATGACTTTGGAAATAGCATCAATTTCCATGACACCAACATTTTGGGAGTCCCATAAAATATGCAAGATTACATTCCAACGCCAATATTACAGGCAGATCTCATTTCACATGGCAAATAGGATCAAGAAAGCAACCATCAGACAGAAGAGACCCATAGCTTCAGACAGGGCGAATCCCAGGATAGCATATGAGAACAGCTGCTGCTTCAGAGAAGGATTTCTAGAAGAAAATAAGTGCGTAAGATCTTTTCATATTTAAGAAGTTTTTTCCATATTCTGTTTCATGTTTCTCACAGATTTAGAATCTCATACTTCCCTTGCAAAGATTCTATAACAGGAAATTCAGTAAACCCAAGCATAAGCTTTTTATAAGCAAGAATTTCACGGAAGAGAAGTGACTTTGTTATTAAGGTTAGATTCAAGTTATGCAGATTATATATGCCTTTTCCAAATAAGTATAGCTTTTATGACTACATTCATCCTTTGCATCTACTTTCTTCCCATATGGGAACTATTAGCACTATTTTAAGTTTACTTCATATCTTTCTCATTACAACTGTATTCTAAGGAAGCTAAAAACATTATGTAGCTCACAGAAAAATCCAAGAACTGAAACCATCTAGACAAAGGAAATTAATATGCAATGGTTTGTTATTAAAAAAAAATAATGCATTATTCCAGGGCAAGGGGAGGATTTTTCAGCATAGCCACATGCAGTAATACTCCAAAAACTCTTACTGACATATTCTTGCCTATGACAAAAGAGGAGACATTCATTTTGTATGAAAAGCCTCTCATGTTTCTTAAATCAAAGCTGAACTTCCTTATCTTCAGTAGAGTTTTTTAAAAAGCCTTTATTAAGACAAAAGACTTAGGTCTTCACTGCTAGAAAGAATAATGAAATAAATATTTCCTTAATGTCTATTTTATGAAGTTCCTCTTTACGACGTCTCCCTTCTTCCAGGGGAGAATCTAGGCTAGATTTTGAATTCAGTTGTGGAAGTGAATGCTGGAACACTGAACCTGTCACAAAAGCACTGATCAAGACTAAAAATCTCTTTTCTTTCATGTCTCTTATCCATGCAGACAGTTCTGAATCAATCTGAAACAATCAAGTTCCGAATTGATCCAGAGAGCCATCCTGTTGAATATAGCGCAGCTTCACACTATTCCATTTAGTCATGTTTAACACTAGCAATATTAACAGAATCTAATACACCTCCATCATCCTTACTACAATTTAGCTTACTGGGAATGTTGCATCAAGATATAACTGCAAGTAATTCAACATTTGTATGAGGGAGATTGATTACCTGGCGTAGCCAATGATTAGACTACCGAAGACTGTTCCAATACCAGCACCAGATCCAGCCACACCTACTGTGGCAGCACCAGCACCAATGAATTTGGCAGCAGTATCAATGTCCCTGCTGATAGCACTAGTCTGGAATTCTCTAAGTGCTAGTTGAGAGACAGTGTTTTGGGCCCCAATAAGCGTGGATTTGCCCTAAGAAAACAAGACATGAAAAAAAAACATTATAATCAGGCACAGACTATTTCTGGTGATACAACGCTACTTTGTAGTTACAAAAGTTGCATTAGAACCAGAGCCTAGTTACTCTTGCAAGTGATGAGACTATAAGAAATTAAGACTTCAGAATGTTACCTGTTTACCTGAAAGCAACGAACATAAAATGCAAAGAACTTCTCTTGAGTGAAACGGCAAGACAGCAACAAGTATTATTAAAGGTTCGATATAAAGCAAGCTTCAGAGCATATTTAAGTTAGTACAAGTGAACTCTAGGTTGAGAACATTTAGGCTCACCAGGTAATTTAAGAAGATACAGAATTTTGTTTACAAGGTACCTCTCCAGTCCTTGCCTCTGGCCTAGAAAACACAGATGCTGAAATTGGTCTGTACAAGATTCTTGATCCTGCACGGATCTGCAAGAGGAGGAAAAAAGTTAAAGAGAAGTACTTAGTTACAACTGTCCTCATAAGATCTTCTTTAAGTTATTAAGGCTATTATCTGCTAAACCATTTGCCTTATTAGAATGACAACAATCTTTGCATGGCCAGATATACAGAAGACCACACAGAAGCAAACCCCACATGCAATTTGATAGCACCGTTTTCTAAAGCCATTACAGCAAATAGCTAGACCATTCAGCGAGCCTGTGCATGCAGTACACTGACAGGAAAGGGAACAAATCGGGAGCCACGTAAGAGTCGAACAGACTGGCAGGCAGCGACGTCCGTTTTAGAACGGAAAAATAAAAGATACCAAAATTAATTCCCGAGCCGCTAAACGCACAGACGCGGCCCGGACTGAGAAACGCCGCGAGGCACAAATGAATGAAGGCTGTCTCACAAGAGGCCTGCGCGTGCCCTTGGGCTGCCAGAACTCTAAGGTCATCGCGCACAAAGCGCTTCCTGCAGGGAGAGCGCTGCCCGCAACATGCGAGCGGGGACGTTCTGCAGCGCGAGAGGACGTCGTGAAGGAGAAGAGCCCCTCGTCTCCCAAGGACAAGAAGCCCAGCCCCGCGCGGGCCGGGCCTCGGCCCGCAGTTTGACCTACAGCAGCGCTCCGGGCCCGGCTGCGCCGCGGCCGCCCTCCGCGCTCCTCACCTCGGCCGAGGGCCCCACCAAGGATGCGGGAAGGAGACCGCGGCCCCGCGCCCGGGAAGCCCCCGCCTCGCCTCGCCCCACGGGGCCCGCCCGGCTCGGGCGCCGGGCGGCAGCCCCGCCACCCCGCGGCGATGCCGGCGGCGGGGAGGAGCCCGCCCGCCCGCGGGGCCGGGGGCGATACACTCACCAGGGCGGGCGAAGCGGCGAGCTTGGCGCAGGCGAACATCTCGGCGGGCGGGCGGCGTCCCCGGGGCCACGATCCGGAGTCTCTGCGGAGAGAGCGAAAGGGTGAGGGTGAGCGGGTCGCGGCGGCGGCGATGGGGGCGGATGCCCCGGCCGGCGCTCACCCTCTGCGGCTGCCGCTCCTCGGGGCTGACGGGCTGAGCGCGGCTGTGCGCAGGCGCGGCGGGACGGGCGGTGGGCGCCCGGATGCGGCGCGGCGGAAGGGGAGGGAGCGGCGCCAAGGTCACTTTATGCCGACGCCATTGGCAGCGGCGGGGGGCGCGAGCCTCGCCACGCCCCCTCAGTGACCACGCCCCCCCAGTGGCCACCCCCATCCTTAGCCACGCCCACGACCGGCCTCCCCTCCTTCGGCCACGCCCCCCGCCCACCCTGAGGTCTCCCTGCAGTCCTGGCAGCGGAATTGCGCGCTTCGTATTTGCCTATTGCATCCTTGCTGGGGTGTTCTGCCATCCTCCAGCTGACGCCGTGCCTTCTCTCATTGCGTATTTTTCTGTCAGCTCCCACATCCAAGCCGCAGTCTCATCGGTGCTGTACTTTTTCTGTTATGATTCCTACTCTGGAATGCTGTGCAATAACACATTCACAAGCTGCTTGGTCTGAGCAGCATCGACACCACCATTAAGCACCTGTTAATTGTTGCACTTAAGGCATAACAGCTGACACTACATTTTACATCCAGCTCAGCTGTTGCTTCAGGGAGGGGTCAGAAGAGCAGTTACTGATCTCCAGGGACCCTACTCAGCTTAATTCAAGCAGGTCTCCATTAAAAAAGACTTCTGTTAACCTCACTCTGTTTCTTATCTGCATAAAACGCTGCTGGGTCCACTGGTGTGCCAGAGAATGGTGCAATTCCTGTTTGTTCAGCATGTATTTAAACCCTTAAGTTCTACAGGGAGTTGGATCTGGTGTGGACACGGTACCTGTAAGCTGGCATTTCTGATGGGGTGTGTGGGCTGGTCTCCTTCCAGACACAAACACTGGCAGCTGTAGAGTGGGTCAGAAGGATGCATTTAGAAATTAAGCAAGTCATATGCTGTACAATGTCAAATAAATGGCTGTGTCCAGAGTGCTTTGCACCAAAGGCTCTGTCAGTATCCTACATTCATTATTAATAACTTACAAGAGATGAATGTCTGTTCTGTATGTGCTGATGGAGAAATCTTATCTAGTCAGGAGAAATCCCACTGTCCAAAGTCTAAGTAGATAGCTCTCTTAGATCAAAACCTATTCCTTCAGGTTAATTTTTACCTGCCAGCAGGTGATTAGTATCTCCAAGCATGTCACACACACTAGTCTTAAAAAAAAAGAAAAAAGAAAAAAGAAAAACCTCTTTTGAAGGAGAGACATGTTTGGAAAACCACCGTATTTCGATAGTCCTTACCAGCTGGTAGAACACCAAAGGGTAAAATTGGATCAAAAGCCTCCTGAGAAAGTCCTAATGTGTGTGAAAAGCTTTAAAGTGTAGAATGGTGTTACTGCCCCTGGGTTAGCTGTCCAGAGCTTCTGTATTTATGCAGGGCATTGATTGCTACTGGTGCACAAAGTCAGGGTTTGTCACTGCCTGGCCCACGTTTCAGCACAGACTATCTCGCACCTCTCCCATTCACTGCTGTGTGGTTGACTCTTACCAATCACAGCTAACGGATAACTGGAGCAATACCTTGTGGGAGGAAGCTATATAGAGCAGAATTAATATGCTGTGGGATATTTAAAATGACTTAGCTCCGGAAAGAAGGAATTAAGCCATTATTATGTGGCTCTGCTTTAAGTAGAATTTCTCTTGGTAGTATGCTGTTCAGACCCGCTTGCTTTATTGATTATCAGTAGTTGGCAAATCTTGCCATTAGCAGTGCTGGAAGTTTTAATTGCTGACTTGGCTGGATTGGAAGTGATGTTTCACAGGAAAGCAGACAGTAGAGTTTTGGGTTTTTTTCTTTCTTCTCATCATTGTAAAGTTCTCTTTAACACAGAAAAGAGAGAATCTGCTTCCAGAGTGATCTTTGTGCCTCGGAGTACTTACCCAAGCTGATTTTTTTTTTTTTTTTTTGCTTAGATTCATTTTTTTTTTTAGCCTCAACAGCTCTGTTCAGTGAAGAGTTGAAGGCAATTAATAACATAAGACTAATTCAAGCTATAGAGCATTCTGCTCATCCATTCATCGATTATTTTAACACCGGAGTCCTAGAAACTGATGGCATGAACTAAAAAACAAAACAGCACACCATGTCTGTACTTAGCAAGACTCCAGATGTATACAAATCCTATTAAGAACTCCAGTACAATTTGAATTTAAAAAAAATCATCACAATAATCCCAGCTATGTCATTTTTGGGTCCCTAAGAGCTGCTTTAAATTACAGAATGATTGTATACAATCATTCTGTATACAGAATGTATATATACAATAGTAATTACACATCAAAATGAAGAGTTGTCAGGAAGAAAACTACTCTACTACAACAGAAACTGAGCAAAGGAAGGTGTTCTCACCTTCATCCTAGCTACTGGATTCTGTTGGAAAGTGAGACCAAGGCTCCAGAGTAGCCAGAAGGAGGAGTAGAATCACTTTCACCCTGGATAACAAAGCAATAACAAAGCCCAGCATTCACGACCTACTGGTTGGTTTCAGGATGATCTACACCAGAAAAATATTCAATAATGCAGCCACTCTTTTATAAAGCCCAGCATGGCATGAGACCTCAAAAATTCGTCTTCTATGTCAAGAAAAATTATGACTTAATAAACATAATCTGATTACATATTTGTATTTGCAACATAAAATTCTCAACAGGTCGACAAACAGTTTTACTTTGTTCCCCACCTATTAGTCCACGTGTGTTATGGTCGCCACCTTCAGGTCACATTTTCATGTGTTTAAACATTGCTATTAGGCATCTACCCAATATTTTTTTTTTAATTTGTTTTGTTATTGCATTTCATCAAAAATAATCTACTGATGTTTAATCACATTATTTTTTATCAATACAAAGACAATTCAAAACCTACGGAAATAAAGTATCTCTTAGAACAGCCAAGTGTTTTCCTCAGATGGTTCATGTGTTTCCCATGGCTGGTTAAGTCTGCATCTGTGCTGTGCTGCAAAAAAAAAGCCCAGCTGATACCTGAAATGGTCATTGAAATGGTGATTGGATAGCACACGCAGATGCATTGCTAGTTTACGGCATGTCACTAAGATTAAATTAGAATAAGTCCAGCAATGCACTGAACATCTTTTTTAGCAGAAAACACAGTTCAGCTGTAAGTTGGCAACATTAACTGCATGGTTTAGAACGCAAAGCTGGCAAAACAATTACACCACAGATCCAGAGAACAGCACAGACAACCAAGATTTTGGCTGTTGTAGAGGCACTGAGTCCAAAAGTTTCCATCAAACTGCTGCTGAAGTTGAAGACACCATAGGCAAAGGGGAGTTTCACCAGTGGGCTCTTTCCATAGTGGGCTTTTTTGGAAGCATGAGCATTCTGTGCAGGGAGAATGGCAACACCAGACTCCTAGTTTTTAAACAATAGCACCTAACCTTTTTGTGAGATTTTGTACTTGGTATTTCTCAAAATCATTTGGTACTGGGCATGTGTTTGTGGGGTCTATATTTTAGTTGTTGATAAGGTGGAAAGAGAAACATATAAGGTAGCTGCCCAGTTCTCAGAAACATAAGCATTACCAATTTCCATTTAGAGATTAAATCAGTTTTTGAGTAACTTATAATGCTTATAATAAATGACTCTGGACCGTTTCTCCCTCTCTGCAGTGTGTAGATCCAGTTTATAGTCCCTGGTGGGAGGGAAGATGGGATCACAGCCATTAATGTATGCAAGATTCACCTGCTTAATTGTAAATGACATACCTCCCAAGTACGAGTCTCAATTCTCTCATGCTTGCAGACTGCTTTGGGATGAGTGCCCAAAAAGAAGCGATAAAGACAGAACATCCGTTAACATCCCAAAGCCCTCAGTCTGATGGCCCAGCAGAAAGCCTGTAGGATGGCACTGAGCCTGAGCCCGGCCCTGCCATGCTGCTGCCAGTCTGAGCCCGTGGAAATAGTTGCTCACTTCAGCTGGCAACTGCCGTGCTTTGCATGGCTCAGGCAGGCTATTTTTAAATTGCTGTAATTAATTTTGCTCACAGCTACAAAATAGATCATATATTGTTATGTCCTGTACCTAAAGCACAGGAACTCAGACAGCCCACCCTGCCTGCATCCTGCCCCAAGTGCTCAGACCCGAGGCACATGCCAGTCCCTGGCACGCCTGCGCTCAGCCCCATCTGCCGTGCTGGCCCTGTGCCCACTCAGAATTAGCTATGCCAATTTCAGCAGGGCAGAGGTGCTAACCAAACATGGTTTTAGAGGGACAGCTTTCAGAGCGCAGTGAGAGCCATCCCTTTTGCCAGCAGATCCTGCTGTTTGCAAATAATTCCAGCTTAAGGCCACATGCTTCATTACATGGGATCACATCTGTAGATGCTTGGAGGCATTATTAAAAAAAAAAAAAAATAAAAATCAACAAATGTCTTCTGTATTTCTCTTTCAGTTTGGTGTGGTGCTTGGAATTCTTCATACGGAGAGTGACTGCTCTGCTCCTTGTTAACAGGAGACAGCCATCAGCTCTATGTACTGCAAGCCATCTTAGCAGGGCTCCACAGCAAAGCAGAGGCAGCAAACCGCAGGAGCTTAGCAGAGCTGCACTGCTCTTTCTAGCAGATCTCAATTGCTTTGTGCCTGAAGTCAGGATGACAGAGCATTGCCTTTTTGCACTTTCCTGATTCTGGACAAATTTGCAGAAGGCATATCTGAGCCCCACCCAATTCCAGAGCAGCATACGTATGAGACAAAATTAATGCTGCTCAGTAAACTGTTTATTATAATGAGGAGTCTGTATATGATCTATAAATACTGTAATAATATAACATTGACACCATAGTAGTATATTATAGCTGCACCTGACTCCATTTTTCCCCCCTCAAACAGGTTACTTGTGTTAGCAGAATTACTCTATGAAACCAGAAATGCCTTAGGAAAGTCCAAAATCTGTTCCCAACCTTCACCTCCACAGATCACCGTGCTCAAATTTAAGATGCTACCTTATAACTAAGAATATTTTGCCCAGAGTTCTCCAAAAAGAATTTCTAGAATAAAATAAGATTTGGCGCAGGTAATTTCCAGGCAGACTTCTTTAGTTCTAAGTACTGATTTTTAAACATTTTGCTGTCTAGACAGGATCTGTGGCAAAGAAACCCAAAAGCCCACATCCCCTAATGCTATCAAAACACCTAAGGCTATTTTAAACCTATATTTAACATCTCCCTGAAACAAAACTGAATTTAAGAACATGCAGAAGAGTTAAATTTTTGAAGGTCTTACACTTTTCAAGGGTTAGAGTAACAAGAAGACACCAGAATTAGAAAATTCTATTGAGAATCAAGGTGTAGACTTACAAAATATTTGTACTAAGTGTATATTTCAGGTTAGCAATGTATATTTCTCGTCCTATTTTCTTTGGTGTAGGTTTATGAAATCAGGTACAGTTAATAAGGCTTTTAAGCATACTTAACATATATTTCCTATGATATTGAAAAATCAATCTTCAAAATACTGTGCTGATCTCAAGAAATGAAAATAGCTAGTCCCATTTCAGAGCACATTAGCACATTGCTGTATCATTTGCTCCCAGCATCTCTCCCTCTCACTTGTCTTCTTCCCTTAGCTTTTGACAGTTCACCTGGCATTCTAGAGCAGAGTACTATTTTGTTTTCAATACCACTTGATCTCAGAGGCACTCCTCTTTTTCTTCTTTTCCATAGCTCCTAAAAGCATTCCCTCATAGTTCTATTAATGGCCTGGCTTCCACACAGCTGTTAACATTCCCAATTTCCTTGCATACAGGTCAAATTTGTGTTCTTTTAGAGAGATAATACTGATACCATGACTAGAAAGTGATCTTCCCAGCAGTGCCCCATCCAGGATCTTGGTTACTGTGTTCCTTGGAGATCACCTGTGCCACGTGGGAGATCTGGCTCCTGGGGGCTCTTGGAGTTTTGGGTGAGCTGTAATTTGATTGATAAATACCAACCACAAGGGCAAATGTTATGGCTGCCTGGTACAGTGTCAGCTGTGAGGGCTTCAGTGAGCAACAAGCTCGTTATCCCTCCATCCAAACCTCATCTTCTTCACTAGAACTGAGGTGGTCTGTGGCACTCCAGCCGGGGTGCACCAAAGGGTAGCACAACTCTGGGAAGGAGGGGAGCTGTCTGGAGAAGCGACCTGTGTTCCTACAGCTCACAAGCTTCGTCTGGTTGAAACTACTATCTCAGGAACACCAATAATTAGAGACACATATGCTTGCTAATTTGAAAAAGACATGGCGGGCTTGCACAGGTTTGTGTCTGGATAGAGCTTTTAATGCCTCTAAAATGACTAATAGTGTGTATATACAGTGACATCCAGTGTTCAGTCAGATCAACCACAGGTCTGTACTCCGTAAGGTCATTCAATTAAAAGATTTATTACAGACCCTATTTAAAATGCCTGTGTAAAGATACCAGGCTAATCTGAATATTAACTACCTGCCAACTTCAACACACTTCCACAATAAAAGTTTTCTTCCTGGCTTGTTGGGGAACAAAAATGGTGTGGCTCTTGTATAATGCTTTAACTTTCTCTTTTTATGACAGCAAGCGGCTGATTATTCCCAGGTGCTCCTGATTTCTTCTTTCTCTGCTCCTGTTGCTGTGAATGTGGCCATTAAAGCAGCAGTCATAAAGGATGTGTTCACCACTTCCTTCTCTGCCTGTCTCTTAACATAGCCACAAGTTCACCGTCTTCCATCCACATTAATTCCCTGAGGTATCTACACAGTATTTGTGTTGACTGCCTTAATTTTGATCTTCTCTAATCATTCCCTGCCAGATGGTAGTTAAAGTTTAATGGTCCCTGTAAAAATAGTTCCCTTTCTTCTTTTAATCAGTCACGTGTGTTTGCTTAGCTAACTGTTAGATGTTCAGAAAGCACGGAGGGACCACCAACACAATTACTTCAAAATATACATCCGTGCTGTGATTTCAGCATTATGCAAAAGTAAAGAGTTACAGAATAGGTGAAGTTCCTGGAAATCAGCATGGGCTACATAGCTCTGTTTTTTTCTATGTTTCCTTAGATGTATATTAAAAAAAAAAAAAAAGTACTAATTTGTGATATTTTGTATAATCAAATGCAAATTACCTTTGGTATTTTCTAGGCTGTCTTGTTTGTATGTGCTGTGCTAGATAGCATGGGGGTTGTGTTTTTAAGGATTGCTTGAGCAATGCATTTAAGCACGTACTCGGCTTGAAGCAGATGGGTATGACTAAATATCTCCAACAAGGTGCTTGGCATGTATTTCCCATTAGGTCCCCAAGGAGTTTCCATGAAGTTATTTACCTCCTCTGTGTTTCAGACTACATGTCGACGCCTACTGACACACAGCCTGAAATTCACCAGTACATATTTACTTGATTTAAGCCCATTAGAGGTTTGGGCATTTTGCTGAATCAAGAATTTAATTCAATTGCACATTCATGCTATGCCTAAGTAGAAAATTGCTTTACAAGCAAATGGTTTAAGCCATATCACATACCTATAGAGTGCACAGGTAGTGTTGCACCACTGAGGAGTGTAGAGAGCCTGGAAAAGTGATGCGTTAGAAGCTGAATCCAGCTTACAGTGCTGCCAGTGCAAGGATTGCTGTTGAATTAAGCGGGGGCTGGATCAGCTCCCGAGTGTCTTGCCTAAAGCGATACAGGAAATATGTAGCAGAGCCACTAACAGAACCCAGATCTCCTGATTCAAATTAGGCTTCTTTTCTATCCAGCATCTGAGTATACTGCAACTGGGTGTGTCATTGTGGCCAGCATAGGGGACATCCTGGATTAGGGCTCTTGTGAGGATGCCTGCACGCTGCAGGCTTATGCTGCTGATGCACTTCAGGAACATGAGCCCAGAGAAAGTGAAGAGCATCTTGCAGTTTCCTCCCCAGTGGACGACAGAGCAAACTGGGGCCCTTGCATCTTCTGCCAAAGAGTATATGAATAGCCACCTCCAAAACAAGGCACCAGATATGATAAAGTATAGTGCAAAGAGTGTTTTAAATGGGAGTGAGGGAATTCAATTGTAAGAACTTTCTGATCACCTTTGTGCTGATTGCCTGGAAGCTGGACAACAAAGGGAGTTTCTTTGGCTTCAGTTCTTCCTGTTACATCTAAATTAGCAGTGAGTAATGTAGTTCTAGCATAACAGAAATAGCTATGACATTTTACTTTAAAATTTGACCCAAAAAGAAAAATTTCTGTGCTGTATATAAATATTTTTCCTTGGTTCCTTTTTACATGCAGCTTCTTTGGGAAAGATCTAAGCCAGAGAGTAGAGGAGTAGATGGTGCTGCGTTAAGATAATAACCAGTTGACCTCACTGAGATCAGTGCCTCGGGGTACTAGATGCTGGAAAAAAATGTCATAAAACCCAGTCCCTGTGCAGAGGAATGTGGAGTCTAAGTACTCAAGCTATTTTGTAAATCTGGGACACAAGAGGTTGATTTGCCCAGTGTCAGACTGTGGCAGTTGCTAGTGACTCACTCCTGATCTCTTGTGCCTTAGCCAATGGCCTTAACTCCAGCAGCATCCTTCTTCTCTGTTAATATTTAATTAAAATGGCAGCAGAATCCAGCTTAGCTGAGTTTCCATATGTCTGAGCTTTAAAATCTGTCAGCTGGGGAAAAGGGGACATACCTTTATTTTTTTCTCCCTTGGTTCCTTCGCCTATTTCCACATCAGAAAAACATTCATTGTTTCCTTCCCTGCTTGGCTGAAGACTGCAAACACATAAGTGATTCAAAATAGAGCTTGCTGGGCTGATGATGGCTAATAGCAGGTGTCAAAGTGAAGGTGTTCCCCTGTGGACACAACCCATCACAGTTGGGCTGGTGCCCAACTCATAGGAGGGAACACAAGTCTTTCACATGGAAAGGGAGATAAATTGCATCTAAACACTCTAATGATGATAATGCAGAGAGACAGATGTGGTAACTGAGTGTTAGAATCCATCCATACGCTCTTCTATTATACAATTGCATTATGTAGTATTGACTAGCACAAGCCAGATGCAAAAGCAAAATGCTGTTTGAATTTATCTTTTGGGTTTCTCCAGATATGTATTGTTCAGAGATAGATAGAAATGTTTTCCAGTGGTGAACTGACACAAAGGTCATTTCTATGAGCTCATGCAAAGAGTGCAGTGGAGAGCTCTCAACATCATTTGCTTTAGCAGCACGACTTTTGTTAAAACATCAACCTATAAAAACTGAGATAAATACAGCTCAGAAATCCTCATTGTGTGTCTTTGCCCCAGATGTGGCCACTGACACCTTTGCAAAGAGGGTGCCACGAACAGGAATTGTAACTCAGAAGCACTGTGGATCTGCTTTACATAAATGCAAATGCCATAATGATTTCAGAAGGTTAAAGGAAGCATAGGAGGGTGTAGAGGACTGACTGCCAAGTTGGAGAGTGGAGAATATGTAGCAACCACATAGAACACTTATACACCTGATATAGCGTACACCAGTTGTTAAGGCAGAAAGCCAAAGGTAATGAGCACCGTGAGCATTATGAGAGCTCCTTCTTGGCCCGGCTTCTTGTCTGTAATTGAAGCTCTATCCTCTACTGATCCTTCAGGTGCTATCAGAGTGATTTTCTGCAGGCTTCAGGAGAGAACCAGTCCCTGAAGAAGGGAGGAAACTTTTTTTTACATTATAGCTCTGTGCTGGAAGAAAGCTACGGATGTAGCTCATGAGTATTCTTAATAGTTTTCATAGAAAGTGAAATTCCTAAGTGAGGTTTTGATTTTAATTTAGAAAGTGATTTTTACGTGTGCTGTAAGGTGAATGGAAAGCCATATATGTGTTTATATGTTTGTGTTTTTAGAACTTGTCCTTCAGGGATTGTACATTGATGTCTCCATTGTATTTATCAGTATTTATTTTTGAAAACATTTCTATAGAGTATTAGAAAAAATTGAGACTAATAATAGCCATTCATAAGTACTATCCATCACTCTGCACTCCCTATCAGTTTTAACAGTAGGCTATTTCTTTTTCTGTTTCTCTTTAGCCAGCTTCTAGCGTATTCACAGGTAATGAGTGGTTACGTGACATTATAATTTTATTGCTGAGTAATGGGTGTTAGCTTTTTAGTGAGCTCCTTCTCATGTACAACACTGAATTTCTATTCTGTGATGCTGTAAATTTCTTTCTATTTCAGGTTCCAGCCCTGAAATCTTTTTAAATGGATAATCTATGCTTAAGATAACCAAACTGGGAAATCAAACACTAACTTGGCAATCTCATTTAACTGCACAAAGTAGCAACTTTGCTTGCCTTCCACATTCTATCTTCCTTTCTATGCTTTCACTTCAGTTACAAATTATTTAACACCAGCATGCACTTTTGGATTAGGCAAGGGACCTGAGACAATTATATGTTGCGTAAATATTCAAATGTATTTTTTAATCTATTCATTTTATGGTTAAGTATGGGGTGTCTGAGTTCAGAAGCATCTTTAAGTATTGTCCACATAGGAAAAACTTCAGAAATTTTTTAAAGATAAGGCAGTAATTCTGGGAAGCATTGACTATGCTACTGGGAAATCGGAAGGCTTAGAAAAAAACATCAGATTTTTGGAGAACATGCAGGTTTAAAGAACACTGAAATGAAAAAAAATATAACAATGCATTTATATCTCTATTTATATATTTTTCCTGGGCGTTCTGTGATGTGCCATGGCTATTTGAAATGAGAAGGGAAATTCAAAGCAATGAACTTTACTACAAATTGGAGACAACAGAAAACCATGTGGTTTGCTCATTGGCAACTAGACCAGCCAATGCACTGCACTTTATTGCACGCTTGCAAGGATGAGACAAACTGTTGTCAATATGTGTTCCTGCTGACACGTTTACTGGGAAGACGCATTTGCTAAGTAAAGTTGAATGCACTGTTTCTGTTACAGTACAGTGAATATAGCTGCTATCCTGATTATAGGAAGGACCTCCTCTGACTGTCCATAACTAACTAAAGTCTTTGCACAATTCGTTTCTCTGTGTATCAGTGAAACAATTTTTGGAGCATACAATAAAAAAGCACACTGGTAGAGTTGAAAAACAAAGCAAAACAAAAGCTAGTATTAATTCATACATTAACTACTAGTGGTAGACTAACAGATCCAATATAGAAAAAGTTTCCATGCTACAAAGTATGCTTCTATTTAGTGGTAGCAGTAAGAAATCTTTTTAATCACAATGCCATTTGCATTTGGTTTTCAAGCAGAAGGCTTTTCTGAGGAGCACGTACCTGAGCTGCACACCAGCTGAGAGGAACATAGCAAAGCAAATTTTTCAGAGGGAGCAATGTTGGAGAAAAATGAGTAGCAGTGTATAGTACCACTGCTTCTGCCAAAGACCACGAGGGGAAGTCACACTGTCCTGTTACACCAGGAGCTCACAGGCACTGATTACACTGCACACACCCAGTTCATGGAGAACATTAAAGAACTGCTTTTGCACCTGTTATCCTTGTATCACACAGCATTTTTAATGTTTAGCAGAAGCTGCTGGTGCTTAAAAATCTTTACCAAACATATCCGCATAGCATGGAAAAAAAAAAGCTGAAGTCAATAAACTGCATGTCATATGACAGAATCATCTTGCATTTAATTACGAAATTGCAAAGACAATTATTAAATTTGGCCCAGGTGCCTGCAAAGAGGGAAGTCAAGTTTTTCTTCCATTTTGAGAAATTAGTTCCTCTTGCTTCTCTGTGGACAAGGCGCGTGCAGTAGGAACACTGCCTGGCACACGCAGGATGCTGCGCGGGTGGCTGAGTGCAGGGAGGCACTGGGCACACAGGAAAACTTGTGACCGAGTGGTACAGGAACAAGAGGCCTGCTGTTCTGCCGGAATCAGAACAGAGCCCTCATTCCCCTAGCTGCTTCTTTACAGAGATGACCACCTCTCTGACATTTCCTGCCATTTTCCCTATATGTTTCCATGATAACATGACACAAAAGAAACATAAAATTTTGTATAACTACAAACAGGCATTTAATAAATGCCAGAAATAACTAACCAGTCGCATTTTGGAAGCAAGTAAACAGCAGTCATAGTAGAAGTGTGTTAAAGAAATAGGTTCACCTAATTTAAAACAGTAAAATGACCAAGTTCCAGGGCTGAAATTGTCCCTGAGGTAATACCATGACTTCACTCAGGAAATATTACTCAGTGGGATTACAGCTGGAACTGTAACCCAAAGAGTCATTTTCAGAAGCATCCTGGAGTGCAAAATATCCTGCTCCTCCCATTCCTAGCGTAAGGTTCTGATTGCAATTCACATTTCTGTGCAATGCAATATCAATCCGCTCGTGAGTCATTTTGCTGCTCATGAGCTGTATTAAACGTTTATTTTTACATCAGTAAGGGTTAACAATCCAAGGAATTCAACTTTCATCGATATGTGGGATTTCCCACATTCTCTTGAAAATCTTTTCTCAAATATTAAAACACTTAACTTCTTTTGTCCTCCAGTTTCTCATGGCCTTCCCTCTATGAGATAAGATATCACCAGAATTAAGAGATAAGGTCTCCTACTATGCGGTGGACTGCATAAGGAAAAGGAATTTGTTTTATTTTTATTTTTGTTTTACTTCTTCATTTACAAAAGTACACAGAAGATTGACATCTAATTAGGATTTAGGTGTGCAACACTCCACAACACAAAGATTTATGGGGAAGGAGGTTTTTTTTGCCCTCAGTGAGATAAATCAAGGGATTGGCAAAAATACAAGCTCTACTTAAAAGGAACTGCAGTGAAGCAGTGCCTTACTTCAGAGTGCAGCAGAGGAGAGACAGCTTTCATAGTCTCTCTCTTTCCTTTTTATTACACAGGAATGACCAGATTGAGCATGATTCCTCTAAATTTCACTTAGAAATAATGCATAGAAAAACTGATTGTTTCCTCTTATTACTTTAATTTGATTCTGCTGTGGAACTGAGTAGTCTCGAATTTTTGTTAGCAGATATTTTGTCTAAAAAAACCCTCAAACAATATGAATTAACTTTCATTATGCTAAATGTTTAAATTCAGTTAAACTTTTGTTGTCACTGTTATAGTTTGTTTTGTTTTTTAAGTGTCTGCTATTCTTCTGTGATTGCAAAAATGTTCCCGTGGAGGATCACTGCTGATGTGGAAATCATGTTGGAATTAGGTTCATATTGTTCTTTCTTATTAGAGGAGAAGTTGAGAAACTGGAATTATGCTATTATCACTTTCACTGTATTCCTTTTCAAAAATGCTGTCACTGCTGCTGGTGGTGTTTTGTGCTGGAGTACTACTCTAAGAAGTCCAAGTCATTGCAAAGTCCTTTTGCACTTGTCAGAAAACTGGATTTTATTGTTAGGAGCTCTGATCACTAATCTAGGGCTCCTCGGGTACCTAAATGCAGCTATGTAGTCTACATTCCTATTGTCATGTGTTTGACCAAAACATACTTTTTACCATGCATGCGTACAGCTACAAGCTGTGTGCTGAACACCAGACAAAGAATCAGATGCCTTTGAACCTCAGTTCAGCGCTTTAGCTCTTTACCTTATTCATCTGGTGCAGAAAATAAGGCCTATGGTGTAAAGGCAGACTGAACAGGAGGCATGGAACAGCCTCAGATGAGAAAACGTATGAATATAATGCAGCACATGTATCATTTGAGTAAGCTGTTAGTTTCACATGTGGCACTCTGAGTAATTTCTGCTGGGAAAAGGACACGGGCCATACCTTCACAGAGCTTTGGGAAGAATCCCTCCTCAAATGAGGGCTAGCGGTTGCTTCAGTGTAAAGATCATTTTTATTTTTTCCATGAAGCAGTGTGGTACTGCGCAGAAAGAACTGCTTTTGAAAATAGATGGCATGGCGGCAGCTACGCCACACTGCACAAGTCGGATGAAATACATCTCACTTTGATGCAAAAATCTAAGTGTGTTAAGTACCTAACACGTATGAACTCGAAATGCGTTCCTTTATCCGAAGAAAGTGGCAAACACGAGGCGTAGGATTGCCGTTTGACTTTTTCTCGGTGACAACCAGCAGAGGGAGCAGCAGTGACAAAGCCGCGACAGCCCCGAGGCTCAGCTCAGCGCAACCGAGGGAAGAGATCCGGGGCCGGGAGTGGGCCTCGAGTGCCGCCAGCTATCCCTGCGACCTTCCAACTAAACTCCTGCCCACCCGAAAAACAGTAGTGCAGCAGTAAGGGGTGAGACCTGGCTACACAAAGCACGGACAGCACGTTCTGGAGGCTGAGGGCACGCTCCAAAGACTTTTAGCAAACTTTATTTCTTATTTTGCAACTTAAACCACAGTTCTGTGGGAAAACACGCTTCAAATATGAAAACTAAAGTTACTCAAGCTAAGATTTTGAAAGATGTTGGAATGCACTTCTAAGTTACCATTCAGGGTACATGTCTAATATTCCATACTGACTTTCAGCCAGTACTAAAAACTCTCAGAATCAGACCTCAGTAGATGTTTTAGAATTTTCCTTCAGTCAAATCTACCAAGAAAAAATAAAAAAGGAATTTCACAGCTGTTGGAAAAATGTGGAAAAGAAGATACAAAGCAGCCTAGCTCATCTCCAAACAGTTTTCCCTTTCCCTTCCTTTTCACTAGAGGAAAGCAGCACAGAGAATCTCCGAGTCTCAGTATGCCAAGAGAACTCCTTAGGTGACTGCGTAAGGTTTTACCCATTTCAACAACTGTCTTTACTACATGCCAACACCTATGTTGTTGCCACTTCATATAAAGCAATATGCAGCTACGTGCATAGAAATCCTTACACTGACTTGGATTTTAGCCTATTCTCCCATGGTTGTTTTTGTTTCCCCCACAACAGCAGAAGTACATAACAGTAAAGAATCTCAGAGCTAAGCCAATGTATATGCTCAGCCAACATATCCGCCCTAACAAAGACATTCCAGACCTCCTGAGGCTGCGCATGTGAAACCTTTTTCCTTCAGCCCTGCCTGCCTTATGGAAGATTCCCCTCTCTCTTTACAAACCTCACCTGCTTACAATTCCAACTAAAACAAACCTAGCACTTCAGTTCTAGGTCTAAAACTCAGTTCAGATGTCTAAAAATGGAAACCCAATTGTGATTTCTGTTGAATGCAAAGCAGCAAAACAGGGAAAATGGCATTTATGGGGAATTCATATTACAGGCAGAAACAAGATCCAGAGTTTTAATGGTGGTCTTGCTTGAAAAGAAGTGAGGGATCTCAGAGTCTGAATTCTCCCATGCTGCAGTATCACACATCTAGCTTTTCGAGGAAGTGCCCCAAGAAACATTATTGACAGCTACTCTCAGCCAACCTATACAACTTGCTAAGGATCCACTCTCCATTTGCTTACGTCCCATAGTCACTATTGTAGTCTTTACTTACTGATTGTTCTTGAGAATATGACAAAATAAAATCTTCCTTCAGGTGACTTCAGAATGACAAAGCACTCTTCACTAGCCAGAGAGCGTGCTTTTTCCAGTGAGTCCTGTGGTTGAGGGATCAAACCTTTCCAGTACCTGCAAAGCAAGAACTCAAATGCTCATACCTTTCACCACCAAATTTTCTTTGAGAAAGGTCAACATCACTACATCCAAAGAGCTTATTCAGCATGCTGTGCTGCCACATGAACTAAGCAAAAGGCACAGGACTTCATTCTGTTAGACAAATACCATCTTAGCCAGCTCCAAGGAAAGGGCAGAGGATAGATTGCCAGTGTGACTGGAGCATGCTTTCTGTTTATCACCCTTACTGCACTTCCCCATTCCTAGCCTAATTAATAAAATGCGCACACTTCCCCAAAAAGATATTCCTGAAAACACCAGGGCAGTTTGATTTGCAGTATCATTAACTCGCATCCACTGACACTCGAGAGTATTTGGTCACCGGGTTGTTTGAAAGGGAATTTTGAGCATACTTTCATTGTATATTTGACACATATATTTTCCATTTTGCTGTATTTGATTCCTGCTAGAAATTTCTTACAATTTTTATTATTTACAAAAACTCTTTTCTACCCAGGGAAGGAAGCAATGCTTTCAGAATTCACCCTGCTAACCAAGTGAGTGGCTCAATTTTGTAACACAGTAACTTGCATACTGAGTATTCATCTTTCAGATAGCTCCTGTCACCAGATGTTAATTACACATTATTAACTAATGTAACTAAAGGGGGATTCTCTTTTCGGCAGTTTGTGTGGTTGGATCTGTAAGCTACTTTTCTCTGTGTTCCAAAAAAATACAGTAATTATTTTTCCTTAAAATTTGCTGCTCTGTAGAGCATTGAAATGTTGCTTTCCGATCACTGGATGTGTCTCTCTCCTCAGCTAAATCAGAAACATTGTTTTGCCTCTAATACAGAATAGTTAACCTGGTTTACCTGTGGTTTACATACATGCATATGCATGAGCACCATGGTTGTTTACTTCCTCATAGCATAATTTGCCCAAATGTAGGGAAATCTATGATGTTTTCACTGAAAATAACAAATAGAGAACGATACTGTAGGTTGTCTTTTTGTCGTGATCCATAAGCGTATATGCCATTTATCAACCAATAAAATATGACAGGCATATACGATTCTGTCTGAGCAGGAAAGGAAATTTTATTGCTCAGGTTTTAGTCACACATGCCCTACATAAAGTTGTACAGTCAGATCAGTATTTTATTGTTACTTACCATATGTGTTACACCCCTTAGGCATGAAAGAACAAGTTAAACAGAAAGCATTCGCCTTATCAACAGAAGAAGGAATTGTTTCAAATGAGTTTATAGTCAAAACAGCCTTTAGAAACAAAACAAAACAAATCAACACCTGGAAACAATTATCTCAAGATCTCAGAGAAGGAGCCAACCTGACAATCTCAGATTTACAATTTTCTTTCTTGAACACCACATTTCCTCTTACACACTGAAATCTGTGACAATGCACTACTGAAGACCTTTGAAATGAAGTAGTAAAATACTATTTGCTAATCCTCCATATCTAGGCTAGACTAGACAATAGGAAGCAATTCTTTACTGTGAGAGTGGTGAGACACTGAAACAGGTTGCCCAGTGAGGCTGTGAATGCCCCCTCCCTAGAAGCATTTAAGGCCAGGCTGGATGGGCTTTGAGCAACCTGGTCTGGAGGGATGTGTCCCTATCTACAGCAGAGGGTTGGAATTAAATGATCTTAAATGTCCCTCCTAACCCAAACCATTCTATGATTATAGAATACCCACCACATCCCTGCAGAACTCCAGGCATTCTGGATCTTCTTAGCCTAACACAGAGAAACCATTCAGAATTTTATGTGGCTATGTGCATAAATGTATGCATAAAATAGTCAGAACCAGAATATGTAGGCAGAGATCAGTGGCGGGCAGGGAACTCAGAAAGCAACATTTGCTCTCCGTTTTCTGTTTTAAGGTTCCTTGTACACGACTTGGTGAGAAAGCAGAACAGAACGTGGTGATATCTTGAGGCACCTCTGTAGCTAGGGTAGGATTTCAAAGCTAAGAGCATGGGCTCCTTATCTTGGAATATGCAGATTACTTTTTTTTAATACAGTAAGAATTTATTTTTATTGATGTACCAACTGTGTTTATCTCTACAAGTTTAAGAACTATGTCAGCAACCTGCAATTCATTGGAAAGCTATGTATATGAACCAACGCAGGATGTGAATACACAGATGCCAAAGAAGCATAGTAGCAGCAACATACAAGTCCAAGTTCACAAATCCAGGAAATATTTTTTGGAACAGCTGACAGAAAACAGCAACGTATTTACTGCTTGGGGAAACAGCAAGGATTTTGTGGGAATGGACTGAGGGGTTAAATGGTCTGTGGTCATCCTTCTGGTAAGGATACATTCGTGATGGAAGAGAAGGAGAGGAAAGAAACTGTATGTCAGATTCTAGCATATGATACACCAAAAACATAGAGTGGTGTCTGAAAGCCAAGTAAGAAAGCTTTACAACTTTTTTTTTTTTTTCCCCCTTCTTCTTGTGCTTTATCAATTAAAATAAAAATAAAGAGCTACAAAATCTTTCAAACTGTTCCAGATATCTGCTTGGGGATATTCTTTTTTAAGAAGCATTGGCTGAAATAACAGAGAGGGAACAACATCAAGAACCCTACAGACCTGGATAAAGCTGCTAATCTCCATTTCAGATAAACTGATATTGTCCTGGCCCAAGGAAGACTTCAGTACACATTCCTTGGGAAGCAGGGCAGAAACTGGTTTTCTTTGCAATCACATAAGCATATAGAAATAAGATATTTGTATATATATTATTGCTTAGAAGATTTATATCTGTCTATAGATGTATGAAGATTGCAGAACTCTTCAATATAGCAGTATTAGTGGAATATTAATTTTTCTTCCTTTATTTTAAATTCAAAGTGATTTCAGATTTCTGAAAAACTACACATGATGGGAAATGATCTGTTTGGAACACTGGAGATTCTAAGTAGAAGGTGTTAATTATAGCTAAATGTCCAATTCCCCCTCTGCCCTCTGGGCCAAACCCTTCAGTTTTAGGAAGTTTTCATTTTAGTAACCATTTGATCTTTCCCAGGGGAGGATTTGGTACTATTTCTTTTAATCTTCTCTGCATGCAGCTCAAAACTGACTCACTGAGCTCGATTTTAAGCCCCTGTTTGTGTTTATGAGCAACAAACTGCAGGATCTACAACAGAACAAATAAGAACAACGTTTATAAATGTCAGTTAATCACATGAAGTGAAGTGACATGGTTTTATCAGTATTTCATATCATAACATCAGGCATTTTTTGCAACAGGCAAAAAACCTCAGGCATCTGATTTAATGATGCTTTTAGCCCCTCTGTTCACTAGATTCTTTGGGAAAACGTAAGTCAGAAACATTAGACTTTTGTAAAGTACAATAAACGTTCATCATAATGCCTTTCCAACTAGTGAGCTGTCTAACAAGTAACAATAAATGTATGTTGAAAACAAAACAGACTGATGTTTCAATCCATGCATATGAGAATCACAGCAAATTCAATCAATTAACCAGAGAGAACAAAGTTAAACAAACACATAAATCTTTAAAGGGTGGACATTCTATGCAGTAAATAATGCAACACTTGCACTGCCATCAGATTATGTGCACTGAGCTAAGTCAGTGATATAATTTCCACTGAGCCAGACTTTGGCACAAGCCTTGGTGCCACGTAGGTGTATCTTGCAGCTCTTAACTTGAATGGATCAGAAGTCTCTGGAAATCAAAACTCCTTTATTTGATCAAACTGGTTAGAATTTGGGTTAAAATGAAAAAAAGTTATGTGGTCAGCTAAGAAACTGCAATACCCACCTCAAAATATTGCCCCATATCTCATTTCTTTTGTAAGAATGTAAATAAACCCCAAAACTTATTTTCCACATCCACTGTTTTAAGAAAGTTTCAAAGAGACATTAATTTCCCAATGATCTTCTAGCACTGCAACAGCAAAGCACACTGCTGCCCTTAGCCACAGCCATCCCCACAGTCTGGTCTCAGACAAAATGACAAACAAGCTGAACAACTCACAAAGCAAGGAAGTTGCAGCAATATCCTAAGCTTGCTTACATCAGAGAAACATATTGCCAAAAATAATGAATAAACACTGGAAAAATTAAGAAAAAAGAAAGTTAAGAAATAAATAAAATAGGAAAAAAAAAAAAAAAAGAAGAAGAAAACCAGCACAGTGTGTACTGTTTTAGATCCCACAGAACTAGGATTTCCATATATTAGAACTAGAAATCTTACTGGCTCTATTTTTAAAACCTCGTGAGGCAAATTAATGCTCTGGCCCCATTAAAACCCACTAATTTCAGAGTTGTTGAATTTAGGAGTACTGCATCATATCACTGGAAGCAGAAGTTAATGTACTGAGTGTTGTTATACTAAATGAAATATGAATTCATGTTTATTCTATACGTTGATTGTTTTAATACTCTGAATTTAGCAACAGAAAACTGGGTCTAATGGGTTGTTTCCACATGTCACAAGTAGCCCAGTTGCTCTTTTAACTGTAAATTCCATGAATACTCTTTTCTTACCTAGCAATTCAAATGATATGAAATTAAACCATTTTCCCAGCACCTGTAAAAATGTGCAAATGACAGAACTGGCAGTACGATGATTGCTTTACAGATAAGTTGTTTCTTCATCATCTTCAAGGACATTCAGATTTACGATCTAATCACTCAGTCCTTTAACAGGACACATTTGAGTTTGATTAAAAAAGAAACGAATAGCAGGGCAGATTTATTAATGAAATCTTCATGACCTTTTCACATAAGGAACTCTCTCAAAATAGCAGGTTTAAAGCAGAGTATGGCCTCCTCGGCTGCTTTAGCTTTACGCGTCTTGGCATGCAGAGTGTTTTTGGTGTTCTTTTTCACATTGGCAAGTGCAAATTTTGGACAGTTATCTTCCCCTCCCCCTCCTTGAACTTTAATTGCTTAACCTACATCCTAATTCAAGTTGCTCATAAACCTTAGCCTTTGTTGTAGGTCCGACAGCTGTGTTATGTCAGTAGCAAGTAAAACCTTCACAAAGTTCCGGAATGCTGCAAGACATTTTATAGGTGCTGCAATAAAAGGCAAATTGAATTTACAAAAATGCATTTGTCACTGATTAAAAACTTACAAAGTTAATTGGAAACACCGTGTAGGTGTTGCCACACAACTAGAGGTGTAACTGGTGGTTTTAATTCAGCAGGAGCACAGGGGGATAGTAACTGTTCATGTTACAACCAGTATTCTTATTCATATTTCTTTTTCCCTTGAACAAATAGAGTATCTACTGGAAGATCTGTGAGTGGACAACATTCAGCAACATTAAGATGTTAGCCAAGTATAGTGACCACTTCCTGGCTCAGTTTTCAAGGCCGTATCAAAGTAAAATTTACAAGTATCATTTGGTGTCCGTTAGTAATTGCTGCATCCCTTGGGAAAGTTTTCTAGGCCTTTCCTCTCCCCCTTCTTTTACCTTGGCAAAGTTTACACCATTGTTACAATCAGCAAGTGAGGAGGGAGGTAACCCACAGCCATGGCAATCAGCACCCTCCCCCTGGAGCTGAGTGAATTATCTCCACATAATCCACTTAACCTTTGCCATTGTGGAACCTGGGAAGCTGAAGGTATTTTTAAACTTGAGTCTTTTAATTGCCAGTTTATAGTGTCACTAGTCCAGCTCAGCTGGAAAGAGAATGATTGGAAAATAGTTCCATGAGGCAATAGCTTTTCACCTCGGCTAGGAGTCCTAATTATTATTAGTTTTGTGACTCACTGTCCTCTAAGTCTGTGTGGACAGTGGTCTACAGCAAATCCACAGGTGGTGGAATCTCCTTAACATAATATTATTCCTGTTTAATACAGCAAAAATGTCACAGGATTTGGATTAGTTATAATGGTGAACTTGGGTGATATATTGCCATTAATTGTCAATGTACAGAAAAATCCAAGCTAGTGTATTGTGAGAACAATTCTGTAACAGTAGTGTTGAGTAACGTAAGAAAACTGCTTTGCAATTTCTACTATTAGTCATCACTTGCTAAAGTAATTTATTTAAATGTTATTTAAATGCCATTTAATCCCTTTATTTCACTCAACAAAAAAAAAAAAACCAAAAATTGTCTCTAGTGAATGCAACAGGGTGCTTGTTGATAGTTTTCTAAAGCCAAGCTATGGGAAACTTAATTAGAAAGTGGTTAGTTCAGTAGACTGCAATAATCTGAGAGCCTTCTGATACATCTGCTTAAAACTTAAACAGAATAGTACTTACTTTGTTGATCAAAGGTCTAGTGTGCTGGACTGTGGGCACACCACATTTTAGCCAAGTAAGTAACATTGATCAAGCAAGTAACCTTGCATGTGCACTTACCAGAGGTCCCATGAAATGGAATTTGTACCTTTTATTGAGCTGGAATTCTCTAAAGAGCCCCAAAGAGATACGTATTAACAAATTTTGGCTCCTTTGAAAATCTTAACCTTGATTCCCTGAATCTTGGGTCCATTATATCGCTTTGAGATCTCTGGTAAAAAGTAGAATGCCAATACCTTTTCTACAAGTAATCAGTTGATCCTCAAAACTATAGATTATTTTTCCTCCTCTGTCTCTTCACAATTTTAAGCTTCCAGATACTGAGAGAGATGAAGAGAGAACATAGAGTACATAGTGCATGGTGCAAGAACATGCCCGTCCTCTGCAGGCCTACAGTGTTATTTTTCAGCAATGCCAATAATCATGGTTCAACATACTTGTATTGTATGCACCAACACAAACAACAAAATGGCATACTCTGCCAAAGACCTTATGAAGCACAGGCTGATGATTCAGACATCTGCTCGGTCAATGTTCTTTGGTGCATACTCAACCAAAAAGAAAACCTCTCCACGTGATACCTTAGCATCAATACAGAGATAGAATTACTCTGCAAAATTGATAGCGAAACAGTACTAGCATTTTTTTCATTACAGTCTTCTTAATTTACTTAATCTTCTATTAATAATAAAAAAATAAATAGGAGTAGACAAGATTGAGAAGTAACAGCATGGTTGATCCTTGATTCAAATACTTCATTCCTACTCCTGCTATTCGATAGTTTAGCATGATGTGATAAGAAAAGTATATTACACTATTTTTATACACATAGACTAAAGAAGGAAAAATAAAATTAAGGATTTCAAAGCCCAAATGTATAACACTATCTAGAAAGAAATAATTTTAGTCAGAAAGAAAGAGCATCTACTCCATTTTGTTAGGCATTTTTTCTGACCTTCACTCGTTATGTGTTCATAGCTCAACACTATTCTTTCCGGAGGCCTCACAAATTTAAAAGAAAAAGAGAATGTTTTAAAAGATTTTAGGAAGCGTCAAATGTCTGCAGCTTTGCCAGATTGCACATCTGGGCAGTTCTAGGCCACTATTTCAGCAAATTCTAATGTAAATTCATTCTTCCTTATCTACATAAGTTAACCAAGTATGTGAGACAGAGAAACAATAAATGAAACTTTAAGAAGTGAAATTGTGCTATTTTTGAAATTTCTCTCTAATTTCTCTAGTTAAGACTTGAATAAAATGGTCAGCAGTAATATGACTGTAGCAATTGGGCAGATAAATATGATGGGAAAGGCATTACAACAGAGATGCGATGATAGAAGAACCAACATGATAGAAAGATGCTATAAGGAAAGGGAAGAAGATTGCTCACGCATATCAGAAAATTCTAGGTTTGTAGGGGAAAGCTTCACCAGAAGAGATCTCCAGAAAAAAATCCTTCCCCAGTGGCAGTCAGCCCTTAAATGCCATCTGAGAGAGGTGCAGCCAGGCTCCACCCCTTTTGGTCACACAGCTGAATTGCCTTCACCTGTGCTCCCAGGACTGACCGGGTCCTTTCCCCCGGTGCTCAATCAGTGCTTCAGGCTGTGACTCACCAGTTCCCATACAATGAAGTTAGCAATAAAGAATGGGCAGAAAGAAGGGTTATGGTTCTGGTGGAAAAACAAAAGCAGGAAGCATAGTAGCTAAAACCTTTTTTTCTGAGGACAGACCCCATATGGAAAACAGACTGTATTTATACTGAATTTAGGAGCACTCAAACCAATTTCAGGATCTACTTTGGTTTGATGTATGTATGTACATGATAATGTAAAATTTTAGATGAGGATTTCAAAACAGAGGTTTCACATACAAACAGCTGAGCTTTTTTCATTTTCAACTCCCTTAACAAACTCACAATGAAAGTCCATTTTGCGTAGACACTCTAATTAAAAAAAAGAAAAGTAGTGAAGTTTGCTATTGGTTTATGACTGTGGTGAATTCTGAGTAGGCTCGCCATTTTGGTGGGCAATACCACAAAACAGCTGTCAAGAAAGCGCAGCCGCCGCAAGTGCGTGGGCAGGGAGTGCTAATGAGGAGAGCCATCAGCTTCATCACAGCCCAGGCCATGCCTGCCTGTCAGCACTGCTGCTGGGGTACACCATGTGCCTGCTTTACATAGCTGGAGAAAAGTTCCTTTTACATAAAACTTCTTTATCAGCTTAACTTCACTTACAGCTGATGAGATAGGGTTTTCACCAAGGTCATGATAAGGCTGTTATGCTTTTAGCCAAGTTTTTCCCTAAAGAGATAAAAATGTCCCTCTCTCTCAACGTGGTGACTGCAACTCCAGATTAGAGATATAGCAGTGGAACAGAAATAAAGCCTCTGTTAGAGAACAAGGTATCTCCTGGCTGACTAACCAGCAGGCAGCTGGCTCCTAAGATTGTACATGTGCACTATACTGTAAACTAAATTGGAAGTTATGTAACTCTTCACCCTGCTGTTTTCACCTCTGCCACATCTGAGAGTGCATTACTGTCTTTCAAGGCAAAAGATTTTGAATTTTTGATATGATTAAAAATAGCAGGCTGACATAGTGCACTTTGCTGAATCATTGAAGTGGGAAAAGACTGTTAAGATCATCTCATGCAACCATCAGCCTATCACCACTATGCACACTAAACCATGTCCCTCAGTGTCACATCGCTTCCAGTATGCTTCATTCATATGTCCTCGTGACTATGACCCAAGGCATACTGACGTTAATTTAATAAGTGCCTTATTTAAAGGTAGAAACATTCTCATCACAGATGCGTGAGATCAGATTGTGGAAAGCAGTTCACCCATTTCTTACACGATTCTAATACTAAAATCAGGTGGCAAGAGTAAGCCTACATTTTGCAAGTTCCCCCGGACATGAGCTCAGCCAGTTTTGATTAATGAATCTGTGTCATGAACTGCCATCCCCTTTATATTCCCACTGCCACTATAATTATTACAATTCATATGCTTCTCCTATGTTTGTAAATACACGTGTGCTGTGTTTGCTCATCTAGCTAGGCACAGCTTGTCTTATGCTAGCTATTTCTCCTGGGAGGAGAATTGTCAACTGCAAAAAACTTCACAGCGTAATTAAGAAATGAAGTGGTTTTTTTCCAACTTGTGATGCATTTTTTTGTACTGTACTTCCTTTTCAGCTGGAAAGTATTGCTGTAGTGGCAGAGGTAAATAGAAGTCCTGATTGTATTTCAATGAGTAAGGGCAAATTCTACATACAGCTTTATTTTGATTTTACTTTGATATATGGTGTGATAAGGGATAGAAGCAAAGGAAACAGTGAGGGGAAAAAAACCCTCTAATGTCATTCTTCAAGATGTAGATAAAATTGCAGAGAAAAAATTGAGGAAGATATCAATAATAGGAATAGATGACATCAAGCCTATTTCTGAGGTGGAGTGTTCAAGAATGTACCCACAGTCTGAAAATGTGCTGACATATCAGAAAACCTCTGAACCAAAAACAAACAAACAAACAAACAAACAAACAAAAAAACTGAGAAGTGGTAGCCTGCCTTTCCACAGAAATTTGGAGACCATTCTCCACAGTTACCTACAAATGAAGAAGTTTGCTACTTGTAAACCAGTTAAGCCGCTGACACAGATGTAGGAAAATTTAATCACTGGAAAAAAGACTGAAGGTCTTAGGGAGAGAAGAATGTACAGAGGGTATTTAACCGCCAGAACTATTTCCACATGGCAGACTCATCTGCATCTGAATACTTCATAAAATTCTCTGTGTCAGTCTAAAGAAACAAAGTAGCTCACAAAGAATTTAGAGGCTGGTTTCATGGATTGTGAGGTGAATTTCTACTGCCCCTTTTTCATTCAGGATATGTGATACCAGATCAAGGTGGGGTTGCTGCAGATCGAGGTCACTGCTAAGAATGAGTTGGTGACTGTCTATCCATACTGAGATTTTAAAAAGATTTTTAGAATGTCTATTGGCTTTTCTGAATGAAGGGTTGAACCAGTTATAGCAAGTAATGCTTCTTTTTGAATCAGAAAATGAGATACAGTCTGATCTGTTCTTACCATCAGTGTGCAAGTCTATTGGCAGGAGATAACATCCATAAATTGCACCATATGGCTTAGTCTATTAATACAATAATAAAAACAAACAAGAACCCCAAAAGAAGCATCATCATCATCAACAACAACAACAAAAGTAATTACTTATTTACCTTAGAAATGTCACCTCCTAGCTGCTTCTCTTGTTTGGATAGAGTTCCTCCAGAGTCATCTTCTGTGACAGCTGCTTCCATATGCTGAGCTCCTAATAAATGAAAGCTAAATGAGCAACATTCATTCCAGAAGCAAAGTGCACATTTTCAATTATCAGACCTCCTTTAGTCATCTTTTAAGGCAATTTTAAAATCCTTTATGAAGAATTAAATACTTTAGAAGTCCCCCCCGGTCTGTTTTCTGCATGAAACTTCTCTGTGTTTGACCATCCTGCTGTTCTTCCTTTAGCTTCTAATTCTGCAGTAATTTTCTGTTGTACTCTAACCAGAGCAATCAGCTGCATCGAAATCGTGAGCACATCAGATGTACGACACATTCACTGTCTTGTTTCAAAATTTTTTGTGAATTAAATTTGACAGTGTTTGCTTTATGAAATAGGAGGAAAACCAGGTTTGTGTTTTAATAAACATAACCAATCCAAATTCTCTTTCTTGAGTGGTAGTAGCTTGCTCAGAGCTGATTTTTCCATAAATTTCTTTTCATGGTGTTATTTTACCCCTAGCTATGTGAATATCTGTTACAATTTTATTACCCAGACAGTTATTATGGGACTCATCGGCAATTCCTACTTATGGCTTCAGATTTGACTACCCTGCAAAATTTTATATCATCTTCAAACTTTGTCATTTGACATGATACGTCCTTTTCCAAATTCAAGTTTCACAGAAAAGAGATGGAGAAGGAAAAAAAAAAAGATTTTTCTAATGTTAGAAATGTATACATTTAAAAATATTTCATACTCATCTTCTTTTCATTACTCAGAGATCTTTGCTGTTTTGTGTAATAACATTTTCAGTCTGTGGGGAAAATTAGTGACATTAAGAGTATTTCTTTAATCAAATTCAGAGCACTGGTAACACTCTTTCCTAAGGTATATGCTATCTAACAAATCTTGCATTTTATTGGCTGTCTCATTTTGTTCTCTTTCATATTTCACATTTATGATATGCTCAGACATACTCCTGTTTTGTTGAGTAGGAATCTGTGTGGTCTTTGATGTAAGACATTATTTATTTGACAAGGAAATATGAGATGGTGCCCTGAATCTGCATTTAATTGATGGATAGAGAATTTTTAGCATTGCAACAAGACAGATTCTCATCCACAGTGTCAAGGAAGGAGCATTCTTTTAATCTGTCCTCCCATGAATTTAAATACATGTATATATATTTTGAGGAGTAATTTAAAAAATTCTTTATTTAAGGTAGTTAGCAGGGTTTCCATGCATACCTGACATCCAAATGCTAAAAGTGATTGATGCTATTATCTGTTTTTAAGGATATTTTCATATCTATGAGCAGTGAGCGCTTGATTCTGACAAGTCTTCAGCGAATATGACTTACGCTGCAAACAAATACCGGCTCTTGGTACTGCATGAAGGCAAGCTATCAATACAACCCTTTTTCATCAGTGCCAACTTGCTTCAAGCTTGCCATTGTAATTAAACCTCTTGCCACTTAAACATCAGGCAATCATCTCCATTTAAGAAACTCAAGAGACACCTACATTATTCTTACACAGCATTTTGCACAGGACAAATCACACTGAGGGCTATCAGAGACTTCAGCAAAGCGTGGAGTGCCTCAACCTGATGTCTTACTCCACCTTTTTCTTGCTAGTATTTCTGTCTATTACCTTCACAGATCTTCCAGCTAACAAAGTTACAGGATGCCCTCCGTCAGAGACAGCTTTCTTTCATCACTTGTTTATCTTTCATATCCTATGCAATACCTTTCTGCTGGTGGTCCTTGTGACATTTTCGTATGGAAAATAAAGACACATTTTTGGTCACCTTTTCTGCCAGAGTTTCTGCTTCTTAAGTTATATATTAAAAGTTGTTTTAGAGCTACAAGAATGTTGGCAAATAACCAAGTCTCTAAACAGTGCCATTCAGAATTTGCCATTGTCTGCTTATTTTCTTTGCAAAAGGAAGCACTAAGCATGGGAATTACACAAATGCCAGCGTTTAACCTAAACTTCTGCTCCCCTGGATGGCAGTAAAACTTTATCAACTTTAGTGGCATCTGGATTAGGCCACAAAACCAAAACAGAATTATCGGCAATGAACCTAACTCCTCCACCACTGAAATGACTGGGAACTGTGCCACTCAAGTCCATAGAAAGCAGACTGAAGTATATTATCTTTAAGCTGATGCCCTTTCTGTTTCACAGAAACAATAAAACTGGGTTATAAACAGTGTGGGCAACTATAACTTTTTTTTTTTTTTTTTTCCTACATCACAGCAATTTAAGTAAACTCCGTACAGCAGTCCATAGATATTCTTGGGTCCACAAAGTTTGTTTGTTCCCAAAGAACTGACGTGTGTGTATACATATATATACATTTAGGAGTACTTTTATATCATTTAATCTTAAATTGGGAGATAAACTAATTTAGTTTGTGCAATTCAAGTCACTGACCACACAATTTTGCTTTTGGATTTGATTGATTTTCTACTAATAATAATGAAATATTTTTCATGGCTTTATTGTTCAACACAAGAACAACTTCAGAATTCAGCTAAGTGCTATGATTTGTTTTTGAGAAAGGACTAAGAAATTGTCAAGCAACTGCTGATTTTTCACAGAATATGAAATGCTGGCAAATATCCTCAGACATATGAGAAAATATGATAGTTAAATTTATAAGGCATTTCTGACTTCATGGTTTAAGTATGTTCTTGCCCTTTATATCCATATGTGGAAGCTGAGAAAAACAAGGAAGATACTACAGGTTCAGATGTTTATATTGTTCAGAAAATTCTATTCATGGAAGGTTCAAATTTTTTTTACATTTGCACTGTACATCAGACAACAAGGTGTTACGGCTACAACAGCAACCTTTTAGAGGAGAAGGGACATAAGGTCCCTATGAAATGTGAGAATAGTCCCCTGATCAACTTTTGATTACTTCCCCCCCCTGTTCAGCCACTTCCTTTCCTTCAGGAATTCAGTATAATGCTTGCTGACTGTAGTAGCTTCCTTCATACCTTTGTTTCGTCTTCATCCTCACTGAATTAAGCAAATTAGATTTTTCCTAAGTAACCGTATGGATCATCACATCATTCCAGGCACTCCTGTTTGCCTTTAATTCCTATTTGGACGCTACAGCAGGAAGGATGCTACAGCATGGAATCTTTTTACACAGGGCCATCTACTGAGCATGAAATGGTTAAGGACTTTTGCACTGTACTGATTTCAGCTCCAGTAATTCATGGAGCATCACCTTCAATAGTCAACATCAGAAGGTGCTTACTGACTAACTATGTCCTGAAATGTTATCTCCCTCTTCCTTTGACTTTTCTGCTAGTGAGACAAATGCTAACAAGCTCTTCCAGTATCCCCTAACAAAGGTAATCTGTGTTACAACCAGCCTCAAGACTGTGCTTGTAAAACTTTCTGAAAAGCAAATTTTAGCTGTTTTCATGATGTCTTACAGAGCTTTCAGAGACCAGACTGGTGACCTGGAAAACCTGCTAGTCTTCACCTGAGCAAAGGCTGCAAAATTAGATTTGGATTCCAAAATTAAAATAAGAATGAAGGAGAGGTAATACACATCAATGGCCTCCTTCTGTTCTAACAACCTCCCTCTCATTTTTACCCTGCTTGCAAATTTTTGCAATAAAGTAATTTACATTTTTCATCCCTATGTCTTTATACCTTTCATAAGAGAACCACTCTCCTTGTTATCTTTATTCACTGCTGCAAAATAAAAAAAAGAAAGAAGATAATGTCTGTTACTTCATAAAACAATGCTGTTTTAAAGCTTTCATTTTAAAGCTAGTGTTAGGCTATGATGAATTGCTGAATGGTTGATTTCCTGACACTCTTTCTTACTAACCTTTCCTGACAGCTTCTGGATTGCTCTACCTGGTAATTTGCACTATAGTAATGGCTACAGTGAGATGTCTCTTAACTATTTCCTTTATTTTTAACAAGATTCTTAACACCCTCTGTAGGTGACAAAATGCAATTACAGACATGAAGTGTCCCCTCGAGGACGGCTGTTCGCAGATGCCACCAGTACTTTAGTAGTGCAACTGTTAAAAAAAATGAAAACAAAGAATCAGATTCTCTAAACATCCAGTTCAAATAAAAATTTAATTAAAAGTTATGAAGGCATTTTATTGATTAACAATCTTCGTAATTAAATAGTATAGTTGACATTTTTTTTGGTTGGATTTGTTCTTCCTTGGAGATCTCTAATTGTTGTATGGCTTTACATTTATTGATAACTCTGTTTGATGAATACAGATGCCACCTTTTATGGTAGTCGTTGACAGAGTAATCATATTGTGAGAAACACCAGGCTTATGTAGTAACAGCTGTTGCAGTTATACATGCTGATATCCATAGGGAAAATGTGTTTGCTGCTATCATGGGTACACAATAAATGGAAGGTGCAATAAAGCACAAGCTAACATTTTGAAAATCCTTACAACTCTAGGAACTTTATTGCAGATTACAAGCACTTTGATCTCTGTCCAGTACTTAAGTCTTAATTATCAGACTAATTGCACAGACTATGTTCATTTTCAGTGGTAATCCTTTTGTGATTAGCTTCTGTGTTCAATAACTGACTTATCCTTTAATTAAAAGGACTATTAACCTTAAGGCTGCTGCTGTGGCTTGGGATTAAACTTATACAGAGTTAATATTTAATATCATTGTAAAAGCCTTTGGTGAAAAGTATAGAATGAAAACATAGTAATTCTCTCCTTCACTGTAACTTGCTTTAAGAGAGCTTCATTATACAATCAGTATAACGTATTTTACTTTGACATACTACTAGCTTAAATCCATTAAGAATATGCAGAAATATGTAAGCGCTTAGAGCCTTTTTCTCATTTACAGGCAGGGCATATTCACATTGGATATTTCCCAAATCTTTCTACATAGTCATGATCAGTGGCTGATCTGCAACACACATACACACACACACACACGAATATGGGAACAAATATTTAAGATCCTGCTTTTTGTAGCATTATTTTTGTAAGGAGGCAGTTCTATTTTTACTTATGTGACACTAGGAAATTCGTTCAGGAAAAGAGAAATGCTATGTGAAAGGTGCTATAAAGGAAATGGCTTTGCTGTTTTGCCCAGGGCTTCTGCAGCTCAACAGTTTGAAAGACTAAGAAGCAAATCCAGAGTCATCAGTGCCCAAGTGCACAGACTGCCAAAAGGCCAGATGCTGCTAGAGGAAGCACTTGGAATGTTTTCTGTTTTGGCGTCTGGGTCCTGATATGAGCAGCCATGCCTAACGTCTGCCTGCGACTTAAGGTTTGACTGATTCAATTATTAACATCTTTCCTTTTGCCTTTATTTATTTATTCTAAAAACACCTCCCTCATAAAGCTAGTAAAATATTGCATGCAGTTCAGTTCAAATGCAAGCTAGGTACAAAGTCCTAACATCTGCTCTCCTCAGTACTCACATTGACTCATGTCACGGCATGGAATCTTTTTACTAAGTGATCAAATTAGTTGCACTAGAGTCAGTCTTCACTAAAATTGTTTGCTTACTTTTTATACAGTTCATTTGAAGCTAAGATGTAATAACAATTGAGTAGGTGCTATTAATGAACAATAGGAACTATTAATGAGCTGCTCAGACAAATTAAATGGGAAAAATGTATCATCTCCCACCTACATTTAAGAGAGCAACAATATCTCTATCATTTTAGTGGGGCTTTTATTTAACTTCCTAAGAAGCAATGTTGCCTCCATATACGTATGTTACTTCATATTACATATTCTTTCAGTGGGTTACTTTTCCTGTACTACTCAAATGACATAATATACAGTGAGGGTGACCCAACCACACTCTTTCCTGAATGAAGCAGAGATAAAATAAACACTGTATTTGAAATCAATAGAGGTGACTTCTGGCATATGATGGGAGCATCTGACTCCAGAATTATTATCTGGTGTTAAGTGCTGCCAGTGCATTAGGATCTTTACAAGACATAAATACAAGGGATCTCCAAGCCTAACAATAGCCTGAGAAGTAAGGCAGTCCAGGCTGCCTGGATGGAGCGTGATGGCATGAGAAGGATATCCACCCTTTTCCTAAGACAGCTGAAGAACACAAACAGAAATTTCTCCCATTAGTACCTTACCATTGTATGTATAGAGCAAATTTGTTTGAGTTCAGAAAGAGGGGAGTGGATCAGGGTTGGATTCATTTTCTGGAAGATATTAGCTTTCTTATATTGGAGGATTTGGGAACTACCTTGCATTTAGCTGTAGTACTCTGGTGATTCATGATAATTCTGCTTTGTCTTACCAGTCTTGTTAATAATAAGACTAACAATAATAATACAATAATACACTTTTTTTTTTTTTTTTTGCATAGGCATAGCTAGCTAATTTTTAGATTCCTGCTCAAAAAAAAAAAAAAATAATAATAATATAGAACTCAGGAGGGATTGAGACTCCTGGAACAGTCACTTCACAATTTAAGAAACAGGAACTGAATTTGGAGGATAAATCTCCATTTTCACTGATTGGAGAGGAAAAAAAATGGTGTCTGCCTATTTTAAAGCAGGTGTCCCTCCAAAAAACCTTTGCTCTGTTCCTCCTTGCATGTCTACACATTTGAGAAACTACCTTCCAGGTAAATACCAGCCCAAGTAGGGTACCTAAAAATTTCTTCAGATATCTGCAGCAAGACCCAGAACAGTAGGAGAACCATGGCACAGCACACTGGTATGCAGGCTGTCACCCAGTCTGCAGCTCCCAAGCCATGTTTAAGGCTACTGTGTTCCAGTAATTCAGACTAAAAGAATTGTGGATATGAATGGACATGCTGTCTTCACAAAGGAATCATAGATACCATCATGGATATAAATTACTGCCAAAGGTACCTGGTGCAGGAATTAGCTAGCCACCAGTGCAAAGAGACCCAGTATAGCCTTCAGTTACATACAAATAGATAAAGCACCAGGATGCTTGCAATCAGGGAAGTAGATTCTGTCCTTCCATCTTTTTGTGATGATAAAGACAGAGCATTAGGCTATCCAAAACAACTCATTCTGTCTTGCTAATGCCACATGCACAATCCACAAGGGAAGCGGGAACACAGATCGAAATAATGCTACAGAATATTCTAATATAGAGCCAATTAGGATGGTCCCAAATAATTGCTCCCCTAAAGTCACAATACACATTGAAGAATATGCACTTCGTTATTACTCTGTGACTTCCCCAAACAAAGTTTTTACTGTGTGCACGATTGTGCCCATGCTCTATCCATCAGCCTGAATCTTGAGGTTAACAAAAAAAAAAAAAAAAAAAAAGGCAATTAGATTTTTAACTGAAAAGGAAAATCCTTTTTTTTATTTTATTTTACAGAGTTATTTACCTGCCCATGAATGGTAAAAAAAATCATCATTCTCAGCAGGTGTAAGACCTCTGAAAAAAAAAAAAAAAAAAAAAAAAGAAACAAAAACAAAACAAAAAATGTTACGATACCATTATTAAGAAAAGCAAAATCTACTTTTTCACGTATAGTCATCAAAATATTATGAAAACATCTGCTGCAATTGATTGGTCCTGGAATAACTCAGTGTAGTCTAATCACTATCCAATCTATTGCACAGTTACCAGAAACATCTGATAATGGACAAAAAACTCTGCAAACAGAAAAGTGTCCAATTTAGTTATGGGTTTGGGCTTTTTTTTTTTGTTGTTTCTTTTGTATGAATAACTACGTGAGAAACAACTCAAAATATCTTTTTAATTCCTATCATAGCCAATGCAATTACATAAACATTCATTTCTATGTCACCTTTCATACCTCTAATCTAGTTAACATTCATTCAACTATTTTAGTCAATCTATAGCTCTGACCTACTACATTAGCATAGTTCTTTGCCCAAGATCCCATGGCAGCATGATACTAAGAACACATTTAACTTTAAACATGTACGTATTGACTAAGTAGTAGTATTACTAGAGTGAGTCACAAAGTCTCAGGAATACTGATGCATTGTACTGATGATAGTACAAAAGCCATACACGCTTATTAGAAATTTAAAACCATTGTGAAATACAATTAGAGCATGTCAGAGCTTACTATAAACATAAAACTGAATAAAAGAATTAAAACAAGTGGACAGGTTATTATCTGGAAGTCATTACTGAAGCTCAACCTAGAAAAAAATTAATGAGCTCTACATTTAAAACAGGAGCTAGTTGCAAATATACTGTTTATCTACCAAAGTTGGGAAACACTGGCTATATGGATGGAAACTTTAACTGAATGTTTTACTAGACTATAATTAGGCATTTTCATCTTGATATTTCCACACCAAGAGCAGCTCTTGAGCAAGTGGCCTTATGTCACTGAATTCTGATTGCCAGTTTCCACTGGCTGGGATGCAGTCCCTTCGTGTGTACTAAAGACGACTCAGTTGCCCATCATGTTCCAGCAGCTGCCAGTACTTAGCTTTTTTGTACAATGATAAGCACCTATTTCCATCTTTCCTGATAATCTTACTGTTCTTGCGATGTCATCAGTGAAAGTCAGAACAGAAAATGTCAGTGGTACAATGATGTACTGTATGTAAAATGAGCCATGAAAAGAAAAATAATAATTAAACATTCAAATGAGCAAGCTTGCCAAGGCATGGGAATAGCTATTCAGCCATCTCAGGAGATAATTACTTTGCAATTCCCATCGTAAGTGATGAATTTTACCCCACTGTATTGGCCCAGAGTGGTACAGCACAAGGGAGCTTAGCCATGTTTGGACAGACCAGCAGGAGTCTGGTTGAATATAGATTTAATGACTGACACTAAGCATATTTACTCTATCTTTTGAGTACCAAATCTTGCTTATCTTGCCTTCTAATTTATATGTCATCTGCAATATAGAAATACGTACAATTTAAATACAATCTTTTGATGTTTAAGACTTTGAGTAAAATAAATTAAATGGCCAAATGCATTACCACAACAAAACCATCAAGTACCACAAATGAAACAAGAGATAGAAGATTCAGACAAAGGTTGATGTTACCAAAACCTCTGAAGACAAATTCCTATGCCTATACACAACAGAAAAGAAGGGAATAGGAAAAAGAGAGAGACAATGAAAGATGCAGTGATGGACTTCCACTAATTTATCAGTTAGTCAGCTGCAGCTATTGCAAAATGTATCTTTAGAAAAGAGAAAACCAGAGACAGAAGCAGGCGAGTTTCAGCAACAGGCAGCTGGGCAGATCAGCAAATTTCTCTTGCTCTGCATAGGACACGTCTCTTTGTCAGATCTTGCACTTTGCTTAGGAACAGAGCAATCAACAGTTGTCCAATATTATCAGCTATATTTCCCTACGTCTTTCTCCAGCCTCCCTCTTTAAAAACATAACTGATGTTCCTTCAGGTACCTTCAGAGTGTGTCACACTGCTCCACTTGACTCTTCACAAACCAGCAGGATTCAACACACGTAGCACATACAAATGTATTATCAGCATTTTAATTTTGTGATCATCACATTTCTTTCTGTATTTCCATCCATATTGCTTCCTGATACAGAAAATCTGGCATTTCTGTATCTCCAGACTATACTGCTCATTTCTTCATCACTACATTTCTACAGAAGTTTGGTTTGGTATCTCCAACAGGTGGGGTACCAGACAACTTGTTCCTTTCAACAGCTCAGTTCCCATGCTAAAACACAATTCGTTTCATATCACCATTTGCGTTGCACAAATATAATTTATTGTTCTCTTTTTAAAATGGGGGAAAGCCATGTGATTTTTTTTTTATGAAGACTACAATGCTGCTCTATTTACAATGTATTCTTAGAGACATTGTATTGATTGGAAGATAACTGGCTAACCTGAGATGTAAACAATGACTGGCATTGGCCTTAACCCATGTGGTTAATATCACTGATTTGTCATGCTGAGTGATGTGAAAAGAGAAACAATTGGTTGTTGATTATTGAACAGCTCAACACAGGGCACATTTGGCATGTCAGACGAGACTATTCCAATGAGCTAGAGCTGCTGCCAATTACTTAAGAGCCAGTGCCTCCTCCACAAGCTATTCTGTACATCTTCAAGATGTTTAACTAAATTCCAGATCAGTAACAGATTGCAAATAAGATGGTTAGTCTTAGGAACCTGTGCATACACACTTCTTTAGCATCATCTCACATGCACTTGCCTGTTAATGGAGTCTTTCACTCTCTGTGATGATAAATAATTAACATACAGTACAGCAGTCAGTTTAAGGCAGTAAGTTTAATGTTATGCTCCTTGTAGAGTCTGACAGACTAGCATAATTGATACACCCCCTTGTACTTTATATTTTTTTGATTTAGGAATGAAGATTATCAACTGCTAGAACAGCAAACTCTTGGAAGAGATCTCTGATCTTGTGTTGCCCACTGTAATGATACTCTTTTTCAAGCTCATAGTTCAAAAGGCTGGGAATAACACCATTACCCTTGAAGACATATTTTGAGATTTTTAGTCACTGCTGCTCAAGAATTGTTTTGACTGTCAATACAACAGTAGGACAGTTCCACTTCAAATATGATTAAGTCATTTAAAACTGTACAAAGGATAATCTAGAGCCTTTAGTCTGCTCTTACAATTGTGGGGTCCTTGGTGATAACAGCCTATATTTTGTGTCCAGATTATGACAAGAGAACATTTCCCAGGTGCCTATGTGTTTTGTCAGATTGAAACAAAAGCTTGTCTAATTGCCAAGGTACATGCTAATAACATAAGGGGAAAAAAAAAAAAAAAAGGTGAAGTCATCTGATAATTTCTGAGGGAAAAGACAAACAAGAAAAAAACTAACATCACATTGATGTGGGGACACATACTTCTCATAATATTGAGAGCTGTGGATTATGTTCCAAATAAATACTTTGGAGTAAAGCTTTGACTATCTAAGCGTTCTTGATTTTAATGCTTTGACATTACAGAGTGAGAACATTTGTTCTGGAAGCTCCTTTTCCTGTAGTTTTAGTATGCCTTCCAGAGAGTCAGCGATAACAGAAAATAAAAAAAACATTTTCATTCAATTTTGAGATACTTTTTATCAGAAAATCTTTCTATAGCAATTACATTGCTTTCCACCTTACAGTTAGATTCTATAAACATTTCTTAAATTGAATGTTGAATAAATTTGGGCTTTTGTGAGCCAGATGGATCTAAATAGGCTCTGTGACTAGGAAATTAAGGATACATCAATATTGTTTCTGGCTTGGGCACATATGCAAAACAGCAGGCTGCTACATACAGACATGCACAAAAAATACATATCTACATTTGTCAGAGGGAGGAGGCACATATATATATATATATATATGTATATATATATCTTACAACTAAAAATCTACTTTAGTTCACTTGCTGCAAACAAGTTATTTAAGGTATGCTCACACCATAACTACGGGTATTAAATTTAACATGCTTCCAATTTTCCTATCTTTTCTCTCCACACACTGCACATGAAAGTCTCTTTTAAAAAACATGTTTGCCATAATATGTTTTGTGTTCTATGGTTAAAAGACATTTATATATTTTTCCTGATGAAATATTTGCTGCCTCCAATCACCTGGGGAACATTACGTTGATGAAGCCACTGAAATATGCTCCATCAGTCTCAAAGGGTTTCCCTAGCCTACTTTTCACCCCCTTCTTGCCAATTAAGCTGCCACATTATGTATGATAGTGAGGGTCACTTGTTTTTTTTCCAAGTGTTATTCTGAACTGGTGAAGATGACAGAAGCATAGTGGCCTAGTGAATAATTAGAATGGATCTTAGAGCCCCAAACCCCAATCTTACATTGCCACATGCTAACTATTTTTTACTTCAGCTTTTCTCTTCTAGCAGGATACATACATTTTTGTCAGGAAAAATACTTTGGTATTCTGCACTGACTGTCATTGTTTTATATTAAAAAGTTAGCAGATAAAAGTCAACTAGAGAGATTATGTTGAAAAATATAAAATTAGAAGGAAATATTTTTTGCAGGGCTGATTTCCACAGAGTAAAACACGTTGCTCTTGGATCATGCAATGTTAAGTACACTGTATTCAGCAACTACCTATGATCTTTCAGGCTGAGAATTTACATATGTCAGTTTATGGACAAGTAAAAATAAAATAATAAAAAAAAAGCCTCCTTCTTAATACTTTACAATCAAGAAGTGCTACTCCATCTTTCTAAAGTAGTATTCCCCACTGCAGTCAATGATACTTGATAATATCTTTTTAATACATTTTTTTTTAATAACCAGAATTTCCGTACGGTTTCAGCACTGCACAATCTCAGAATAGCCACAGGAAGCACAGAACATAGTGGGAGCAGGATTTAATGGCATCATGCAGTGACAAATATTCATAATTGTAAAACAGCATTTCCAAAAGGAAGACAGTTATCTTAAATGCTCAGGATTCATCCACCACCCAGGACATTTAACAAGAGGGCTCAAAGGGAAAATTACTGAAACTGGATGAAATTCTTAGTGAAAGAGCAGAGATGCCCCAGCTTGGGTAGCTTCTCTCATGCAGCTACTAACAATTTTTACAGCAGCAGTGATCGCCAGAAACAAAGAAGCAAAGAGTACAGCAGCGGACTGCTGGGAGTGACCTCTCTTTCTCCCTCCTTCCCCTCATCCTTCAGGTTGGGACAACACCACATCTCATGACCTAAGTCCCTATTTGCACCTTAATTCAGTACAGAGTGAAAGAACTAGAATGTTTGTCACATAGAACTTGCAAAATAAAAAGCACAAAAAGATTAAGTCATCAGAAAATACTCAAATGACTTCTAGTTAACTTTTCCCTTACAAAATTTATCCATGCAATTGTACAACTTTCCCCAGCCTCACAATGTTCTTCCTTACCTCCACCCAACAGCAAGATTTCGAGCCACAAGAAAATTGCTTCTTCTCAAATCTGCTGGAAAAAGCGTTATTTATTATGTGCAGAAGTGGATGGGAAGCACAGAGGAGGTGCTCCAGACCACACACACAGGTTCTGGGCAGCTTACAACTTGAATCACAGCTTAGACATAGGTCCATACCTGCTTCAGCTGCTGAGAGCTGTGCTGACTCACCCAACATGAAATATGCAGGAAAAGGTCCTCTTGTTAGGTGCACTATGCTAAGGCTATTTCATTCAGTGACTTTTTCCTTTCCCCTTGAATATGAACATTTTTTGGGCAGCATCCTTCTGATCAGGCCATTTCAGAACTGTTTTCCATGCAGCAGTTCACCCTCTCCACCTCGGACCGCAGTTGGCAGTTTAGGTTTTGTTTCCCTCCCTTCTTAATACAATATGATTAAATGAATGGCAGCAGAACAAAAACTCAGTGCAGACAGAAAAAAAAAAAACCCACAAGAATTCCGCAGCTGTGCTCATACGCTGGTCCTTTAAGATACTCCGAAATGGCACAGTAAGGGCAGTAGGAAGCAGGTAACTTGAATATAATGTTTACTTTAGAGTTAGTGATAAATCACTGTGAGATAATAATGGGAGCATATGTCTCCAACAGCTTTTCAGAAAAGGTGTTCTATTCTAAATGTAAGCTAGTGGACCAAAGAAATAGTGAAGATTTATTTCCACTTTCCTGGCAGAAATAGATTTCTTTCCTTAGCGTATTAATGACGATGCATTAAAAATGTTTACAAAACACCATCACTTGAAATTATGAACAAATGTAATTAAATTGCCTACAGGCCCTTAGGGCTGTGAACACCAGCTTAAGCATTAGTGAGACAGATTGCAAGCTAGGAGTCTGGTTGTTTCTCTCATGCTGGGGAGAAATGGAAATAGTATCACAGCTGAGAACTCTACCACTGCACTAAATGTAACACTGGAGTATGGCAGAGAGGAAAACTCTCAGTGATTGCAGGCACCAGCTGGAAACGCTGCCAACCTGAGCAGCACTACCAATTTGCATCTCCAACACAAGGTTATCCGGGAGAACATTTGCCATCATCTATTTTCCAAGCAGCTTACGTTGTAGTTGCTAGGGTTAGACTGAAAATGGTCTTGGTTGAAAAGGAAAAAAAAAACCAAGAGGACAAAACTAAAAGGTATCTTTGTCTGAAATTCTCCCACCTCCTTCACTCTCCACCTTTGAGGGAGATTGTTCTCATCCATGTTAAAAGCACCACATGGCACCTAGCAGAGCAGCTCACCTGGTGAAAGTGGGCACAAACCCTGTGGCCCTCTGCTTTAAGCTTCCACCACCTCCAGCTCTGCTGGGCTCCAGGCAGCATCTTCCACAAGATGCAAACAACTGATGCTGAGCAGGAAGGGCCAAAGCACCTATTTCATGGCAGTTTGGTATGCTGGAGTGCCCCTTGGATCCAGAAGCCTGACCAAGATCTCGTGGCCCGTGTTCAGAATGAGTGACTGCCACTTGTAGGCTCAGAAACTAAAAAAAACATGGAAATCAGGAGAGAGAAACTGTTTATACATGACGTATCTACTTCTGCATAGTGTCATTGATGGCATCTACGTTTTCTTTTGAATTTTGCAGTATCTGTAATTAATTTGACAGTTCTTACTTCCTTCAGCTCCCACCTAGAATGTTCTGGAGAATATCATTACAGAGAAAATCTGTGAAGCACTGTTTGAGTCTATCTAAAAAAAAATATGGAAGTGTGAATGCATATGTTCTTATAGACATGACCTCTGGTAGATATCTCTGCAGAATTGCATGGTGGGCAACACTTAAAGAATAACTTATTCATAAAAAATTAAATGAATTTTTCTACAGAGATATTGAAGAACGTGGTCTCACAGTTCAGACAAAACCATCAAACTGAAACAAAGCAGTTCAGCAACAATGCAAGCAACTCATTTAAAGAAAAAGCTCTCCACAAGTAAACACAAATTTCTGTTAATCATTTTTCTTTTTTTACAGTTTGTGAACAATGCAGATTCCAAAGGTGTTAGCTACACATACAGTTGGAGCCAAAAGATCTACATCTAAGGATGATGATTCCAGGACATGCCAGGAATAGGAAGTCTGAACTTCAACTTTGAGTTTTTCTTGCTGCACATCTATTGTGTATTTCTCAGTGAGTGCTTCTTTTGTACTCGTGTATAAACTGGGAAAAGTAATGCTTATGAACCTGTACTTCAGGACTAAGTTGCTGCTTAAATAATTAATGCTCAAGCAGTTCTTTAAACAGGCTGTCTTTCCAAAGGTTTGCCTAGAGAGAAGTGTTCCACATTTCCTAAGAATGAGCTTTCTGAAGCATCCAAAATTAATTCACATTTAATCTCTCTTTTTCCATCTATCTGCATGTGCAGTAAAAGGTAATTTCAACGCTGAATGCTTTAATGGCAGTAATATCTGTAAAACTCCAATGGCAGTGATTCCTTCATTAAGCACTTGCCCCACTTCCTGGGAAGAATCCACCCAATGGGATGGGGTTCAGTGTGAACATTATGTGAGAATGTAGTCAAAGTTTCTATAATACACCATGTGGCCCAAAGTCCCTATGGCAATGATGCCTTATTCAGTTTAGGATATGAACATCAGGCAGACTGACATGAACTCACACAGTGAGGCTAAAAGCTGACATTAAGCATTTCCTTGGTTCCCAGGAACTGTCCATCCAGTGAAACTGGAGTCTCGTGTGAAAGGTATGTAACGAAGTGTCATGAAATAATGTAATGCAAGAATCCCTGACATGGCACACGCTGAAAAAAGGTCAGGTTTACAGTTTCATCGACTCCCACTGCATACACTAATTTCAGGTACACATGAACAGCTGAATACTTAGGCAAACACTCTATATAGAGCATAGATATCTCCATAAGAGTTTAATAACATATAATAGGCCTTTCCATAGCCAGTGCTCATCAAGCTGGCAGTGCCTTTCTGTTTATTTGATAAAAAGTTGCAAGTACCCTTTCCGCCTTCTTCCCATAAGCCCCCATAAACGGTTGTGCCCATGGACTGCCTTCTCCTTGGGCTGATATTACCTATGGCCACCGGTGTAGTGGGCATTGCAGTGTTTTACGTCTTGTTTGGTCCAAACTCAGCTTCTAAGCTACAATTCCCTCAATACATGATTACATCTCAATAAGGTCTGTCAGGGTCTTCATAAGGCCAGTATACAGAGGTAACCAAGGAATTGCGTATGTGAGAAACTGATCAGCCAGCTCCTCTTACATGGGGAAAGACTGGCATGTGCAACTAAACACCACACACAAAATTCCATCTTTCAGATGCTTTCTACCACTGTAGCCATTGTTGATTTTAAATAAGCTTGTGATCCAGAAGATGCATCATATATCCAGTGCCCGCCAGGACAACAAAGCTCCTATTTGAGGTTATGAGAATAGGGCAGAAAACAGAAACATTAAAGAACATATAAACAACTGCGTAATTAAATCATCACAGTTTATGTATTAGATATGCTACTACGAAGACAAAAACTGAATGCTTCACCAGGATACACAGACTTAAGAGAGAATCTAAAATACTCTTCCAGAATCCACTCTACCAATACTCTTACCTAACACTGCTCTTCCTGGATCCACGGGAAAACCTTTTGGCATAGATCAGAGGATGAGTAGTGAAGACTGGAACATGCCATTCTGGGCTACTTATCACCATTTCCTGAAACATTTTTACACTTAATGCCTCAAAATCTTTTATATCAAGGGCAGCCAGTTGGTATTCTAGTGAGAATGAGCCCCAAAGGGCTCTTTTCAATTAACAGGGGCACTTGCCACAGCACTCCAAGAGGGATAGCTTTTACTTTATAATGAATATGTCAGCCTACAGCTACAGAAAGGAATGAGAGTAACACTAGTATTCAAGAGGTTTTTCACATAGAGAGCAAAACTAAGGAGGGAAAAGATCACTCTATATTTTTATATGTTCAGTACTCTCCTTTAATCATTGTTTAAAGACTTCTAAAATTGCACACTACAAGATCACTTACTGTTAATAAAAGCACTGCTTTGATTTTCTGTGTTACATCATCAGCACCTTGAAGTTGAATAGTTTTTTAGAAGATATATTAAGGTCAGTTCTTCTTTCTTGATATAGTTACCCTCTGTAATATGATAGCAAACCTTAAAAAATGAATAATATTCTAATATTTTTTAAAAAGAATATTAGATTATTTGTGGAAGTTAAAAAACAAAAACATTCTTACCAGGCTTAGTCCTTGGTAAATAAAATGTTTTCAGACTTCTCCATGTATGTTAGAAAGATACTTAAAGGATACTTAAAGGCACCTCCCAGGATCCTTAAAAGAACGCATTCTCTTTCCTGCATACTCAGCACTGTAAAAATTGAGCAAGAAAAAGACTACTGCACGCTTTCAAAGCACTACTATCTCACTTCAACAGGAGGACCAAGCCCTCTGACCAGTTTCTCTTATGTAAGATTTTAGGACTGCTGTTCCTCATTTATCCTTATTTCAAGGACTAGCTCAAGGTGCTAGGTGAAGTCAGGTGGTAGCACTTAACATCTAATTAACAGGGCTCCTTCCAAGCCCAGGTTTTACCTCCATCAAACTAATACAAAATACCAATGTATTAAGTTCCATAGAATGACCTCAAATACTTCTGTCTATTAAAAGCATGTGACGAATTTAGGTGCTAAATTCTGATGCTAATCAGAGTGAAAATTGAGACCATTAAGTCCTAGCCTTCCTGCTTTATACTGGTAGTGTGATTCAATTGACTGGGACAGAAAAAACCTAAATGCTACGATTTCTGAGCCAGGCCTTACACAGGCCCAGGAAGAAAGTAGCTTAGCTACTCGGAACAAATGAAAACAGGTCCTCTTGCTGCAAAAAAAATGGAGTTGATTTCAGACCAAATAGCTCTACATTTAGGGTCAGACTTTTCTGAAGGAAGTTAGGACACTTAGGGTGCAAGCACTGGAGCATGCAATTCCTTGTAGTGACTCATTTCCTGTACTTCATGTTTCCCAGGTCTTAGTGGTTCACTCAAGGCAGTTCTAGAATTTCAGGACTCAGTCCTAAAGCCACGTGTGGTATCTAAGGTAGCTGAGTCCAGCATAAGTCAGCTGATTTTGGAAATCATTCCCCCCATCTCCATATGGCTAAACACATTTGGGCATCTCTTCTCCTCTCCAAGTGCAGACAGTGAGAAGGTCTGGTCTGGCTGCACTACGTTCCTCAGAGCTCTGTGCATCTTTGCTGCTCTGAGCATCCTTTGTCCTGCTTTGACTGTCACGCATATTTGTTCCCTGGAGCACCAGAATTTGAACATTACCTCTACCAAATGAAATGTGGAAACACCAGACAATATTTCTCTCTTGTTAAGGATGTAAATACACTATTTGGAATACATCCGCAGCAGCAGAAAACAGTTCATCCTAGTATAAGCTTACAGTGGTAGATGATGCCTTTCCAAAAAACATTTCATTCTTGCGTGCTAACAAGGGAACCTAACTTAATCTCTAGAGATAGTTTTATCTACCAGTTTATAGGATTAAAAAAGTGGAGAAAGAACATACTCTTCCATTTTGTGACCTTAAAATGAAAACCATTGCCAGTGAGAAGTGCCAGAGTACTTAAAAACAGTCCACAGAGAATTGCAGGTCAACTAGAAAAGCTATTTTGAAAATAAAATCATTTACAACAGCATAAAAAGTATCCTATTTTGAGTGAGTGACATGAAATTATGGTGCATCTATATCATGCTTTGGAGACTCCATAGAGAGGTGTGCATAAGCAGACTTGCATATTTTCTGAACATTTGGATATCTAGTTTTGATCACTGTTGTACCTTTTCTCATTCTATGTTCCAGCGCTCCTTTGAGGCTACTCATGTACCATACTGGCTTCAAGTGGTACATCTGTTCCTTCATTATGCTCTGCTCAGGTCTTTAAATACCTGGAGCAAACCCCAGACTCCAGATTTACCTATTTTAATATAGCTAAACTATCTCCTCTCTACTTGGCAGTCACTGTTATTGCACAGACTTTGTAGTTGAAGGTCATAAATTTTTCTTTGTGCCCAATAAATGCACTCTTTCAATAGGTTAATGCCTGTATCCTGCAATTATTTCAAACAGGTGGGCACTCTGACACTCGCCATTAGCCAGTCTGCAACACACAAATGTATTGATCAAGTCAAAGATGCACTCCTGACTTGTCCTAATCAATGTATCAGTTCTCCAAGGGTTTTTACAGTGTAATGAACAGGAAATATAAACACTAAACTGCTAAGTTTCTCTCTCTTTGGGGAGCAACTGAGTGCACTTATAGAAGAGCTGACGTACTGATTCGCTGCAAAATGAAATGACATCTTCAAATAAAATTTTAATCTTAAGTATGTAAGTAAAGTTTTGAAGAGGATTGATAGGTAAATTTGCAAAGTTTGCAGAATTACAGTGCTTAATTTACAGCTGTGGAGCTAATGTGCAAAGGTACCTCCTGTTGGAAGTTTTCCAGAATTAACCAGAGCTCGACGAGGCTTCAGACCCACCAAGGAAGCCAAATGATGCAATAAGAAGAAAAAAGATCAAGAATTCAAACAAATTTCAAACAAAAAACATTCATCAACAGTCCAACACTGTTTACAAATACTAGCAAAGCCATTCTCTGCATGCAGTCACTGAAGTACAGCTTGCAGACGGATTGCATTATAAACACAGTGCATTCAAATTTAGAGTTAAAGCTGGGAATCTTTTTTTCACATTAAATCTGTTGAGCCATTCTCCATTGGATCTTTCACTAAATATTATCTCCAGTCAGCTATGTCATTTTCTACCTTCAGTAAAGTTTTGTCTTGTCTCTGATAAGGTGGCAGATAGAGGGCATTGATAAGCTACAATTATGATTCTGGGTCAGTACAAATCAGTGTTGACCCCAGGGAGGTCATGAACAGTGTCTGAGGTTACCTAAGGTTTAGGCGATGCAGAAAAAATAATGCAGAGATTAAAATTCCTCCAAAACCTCTTGCTTACAGTGTGACAGTTAACCTGAACTAGATGACAAACAAATATACTGTTATCAATCACTACAGTATTTACTGTATTCCCATAGTTACATCCATCTTATAATGACAGGATGGGGAGTATGTAATTCTGTTTTTCTTGTAGACCTCAAAGTACATACGACAAATCTGACTGTTAAACTCTTACTTCTCTTTAAGCCCAAAATACCTGAATCAGGCATCTTTAGATACAAGAATCCTTATTTTGCACAAATCTACAGCTAAATGCTGTCACCAGCTGACCCATTTCTCATTGCCCACTCATTTCATGAACAAAACTCCTTCTGAGAGGCACAAATGGAACCTAGGAATTCTTAATCCCAACATTCAATGTGTAATCCACTGGCACAGCATGAGTCATATCTTTTAATGGCCAGTGTACATAGATACAAGTGTACAACAGCAAGCAGCTAATGGGTTTACTCTTTTAATGGAGGAAGTCCTGGCTGCTAATCTGAAGGCCCTGGGTTCAAGCCCTACTGATGACCCAACTTAAATTGTTGTTTTATTAAGTAAAGACTTAAATATGATTGATATAATTTAAGCTATTTAATCTTCCATTGTAGAATGATTAAGATTGATCCATCTGTTCTATAATCAAAGATTAATAAAGTTATGAAGCTAATAGTATAACAAGTGTTTTTGCTAATCCCAAGTTGTTGGGATAGTTCTCATCTGGAAACAGTGAGGGACACAGCAGGAGGAACAGTCCATCTCTATTAGGAGTGATTAGTACAACTTCAAACTATAATTACTAGGATACATTTACACAAGAGACTGCTACCCAGCCACTAAGTATCCTTAAGAGGATGATCTTCTGTACCAAAAGGTCCAGCAGTTTTGCTGGCAGTTGAGAAGTTTATCTCCACTGAGTACCTGAAGTGTGACTCAGTGCTTCAGATGAATGACAACTTTTTTTCCCCCAAAGTCCTTGGCAATTAATAAATAAATAAATAAGGCTTCTAATTAACCCCCTAAATTTTAGATTGGCCTGAAATGGTCTTTTTCATTTAGCAATTTTTAAACGGAATGGCCTTTTCTCTATTTCTCTGCTGTATGCAAAGCCATTATCATATACCCTTTTTGGCTTTATTATTACCAGGTTGTATGTCTATATTCTGAAATACAACGAGATGCCAACACCTAGAGATGGCCCCAACTGTTTACCTCCTTCCCAGATCTGTAGCACAGGTGGCTGAATGTTGTATAAGGCAGCTGATTAAGGGATGACTTTCACTTCATCTGAGGCTTCTGATGAAATTCCAGTTAGTAGTCAGAATTCTTTCTAACGTTAGATTTACTTTTATTAAACTTCAAGCTTGCATCTTCTTCCCCCAAAATTTTTCCTATATAATATTCCTGTCCTGTTCCAAATCAGCAATCCTTTCTAAATTTGCTTCGGCTGCAGAGCTTATTAACACACCTATTTTCTGGCAAGGTCATCATGAAAACATGGTTTCAGCTCCTCAGATAACTTCAGGCTTTTACTAATACCATCCTTCCAATAACTTCCCCATTCATCTCACCTAATTATCTCCTGTTTAGCCAGGTTCTTGCTCAGCTTATCATCCTTTTCCAATGCAATATTGACTAACACCTATATGAGGCATCATATCAAATCCTTAACTGAGCTGTGCATTCCAGACATTTTACTCACAGTCCCACACAACTTTTCAGGAATTCTCAACTTTTCTTAAGGATGAAGTACTTCTTGATTATCAATTACCAGGATTTCTACATGCCATTTGCTCCTTGACATTTTCTCCTGCTACTACGACTGCATTTTATTCTCCTAAACCTTAATTTAAAAACAAACAGACAAACAAACTCCAACAAGCTCTGCCTTAGTTTCAATGTCGATGCTTACCTGTAGGTTGCAGAGTGGGAGCTGTTCTGGCAGCTTTTTCTAAGGATTTGTGATTGTGTGAAAGTCTCAATTTCAATTTCAGTTTCAGTAAAAGTACATTTGTAGTTATCGTGGCAGAGAAGAATGAGAGGATGGCAGATACAGATTCATCTGGCAGAAAAAGGGAGAAGAAAGGAAGGAAATACTGTTTCTTCAAAATCCTGAAAATTTTTAGAGAGTAACTCAAATACGACTCCTCAAGGTAGAATTGTGGAAGTAAGGAACAAGGTTATAAATTAAGACAAGAAATGAGGAAACATAAAGAATAAATATCAAATACAGTCACCTAACAATTTCTTGAGTGCTTTTCCAAGCTTGCTGCCTTCTGATAACTTAAACACTCCATTTCAACTTCTTATTCAATTTTCTAGAGAAAGAACTAAACAGAAACCAACCCAGAACTATAGTTTGTTTTGACATGTTGTTTACTCAGCATGAGGTAACTTTCAAAGATAAAATATTGCTTTTATATTTCCTTTTGAATCTCAAACTTTGTATTTTCCCCATTTACCTCCTTTCCTGGCTGCAAGCTGCATCCATTTCTGCCAAACAAAAGTTTATCTCATGAGCAAAGATCGACGCTCATGTCTATGCCTACAAAGAGAAATAAAGAGGAGATAGTTCTTGTTCTTTTTCACCAATCACAGAATCATCAAATGGGCCTTCATTCTATCACAAATTCAATCATATTTAGAATTCTGCAATTATCTTACTTTACATTTTAACTATTTACTATTTAACTATTAACATTTAACTCTGTTAAATGACTTGCTTCGTTAACTCTGGTAACAGTTTTTGTTTGTTTGTTTATATCTTGAAAGCATCCCTAAATCGCACAGATTCTGACATAACCATTACAGTTAAACCTTTCTGTTTATGAGCACATAAATCCAGATAGGTTTAATTTAAGCAGAATGTCCAGCACTTTCTCAGGCATCATAATAAATAGCTGGTGAGTCTCTTGTGGTATCATGCAAATGCTCACGGATCTGCACGTGCATCAAAGAAACAAATGTGGGTGAGTCAAAATAGGTACAATACAAAGCATGGAACGATAAGTTTCAGATTAAACAGAGATGTCTCTGTGGTACAATGTTTCTCTACTTCTTTGACTGCAACAGAGAGAAAAACACTGATAAAGAGTAAAAGGTACTACGGAAAACTTTGCAGAAAACTGCACATCCTTCCTACTCCTTTGCAAACTGCAGTCTGCCACTAGGTGCGTCTACAAAATCTGCCATAAATTGTCTCTGAACTCAGATTTTACTGTTGTAAGAAAACTAAGTTTGTATTAGTGCATCCCACAGACTGTATCACCAGCGCTGACCTTCTTCAGATGTCTCACCTATTTGCCCAAGTATTAAAATCATGCAATGTTCAAGTGTTCCCTGGATCACACTGCACAGACTTACTGCTGGGATTATGGTCTTAATCCAGCAGAAGAGAAGCAGTCCCATCTCCACAACTGTATTTAGACAGAGTGAGATTCAGGAATTTTGTTTCAGCCACCCATAAAAAATGGAAATAAATGAAGCAGTTTATTCTGCAGAGGTTTCTGCATGGTCTTAAGGGTGAGTGCCACACTGCCAGCCATGGCCATTCAGAAGTCCTTGTGTTCTTCAGACAGAAATATCAAGGCTGAGCTGCAGCACAAAACCTCCCGGCCTGGCCCAATGGCTGAGAGTCAGCCAAGGTGGAAATTTAATGCAGGATATAAAAAGCCAACTGGTAATCTACAATGCCTATATGCTGCCAAGCCACTAAATGCTTCCTAAAGACCAAATCACATTCCTAACAGTGACTAGAATCTATCAGTTTGTTGTGAACTTTAGTTTCATAGAATAGGTGATGGGAGATGTTGGAGTTGTAAATCTATTTTCATTTCTGCATTCTGTCTTTCAGTGGAAAGACTTTCCATGGCAGTGCATCACAATATAGGAAGTAAAAATAGTTTATCATCACAGCTGCATAACGATATAGTCAAAGCCACTCTGAGCAGAAAAAATTGCCAATCATCTCACATAATAAAAACTAAATATTGGATTGAAACACCAAATACTTTGCAGAGTTTTCACTTTCTTTCACAAAAGAGATTAACTGCATTCAAGGTGGGCTCACAGACAGGTTATTCTAAATTGGACCAAAAATCATCAGCCACCTACAGTCTGAATTTGACCCCATTATATTAAACAAAGAGCCCTCAGAAATAATTGAGCTGGGAGCTGCACAACAGCCTAAACCCCTGCTGGCTGACAGTGTCCAGCAGAGAACAAATGAACCTACTACTAATGGTAGTCAACAGCTTCTTCAGAGGATTGAACTTATCAACCTCTAAAGAAAAAACAATATTCTGTCTGGTCTTCAGGCAACCGACATGAAACCTGAACATATTCCGAGCTACCACAGCTGCTCTGAAATCAAAAGATCAGTGAAAATTTAGATCACGATCTTGCCATCTTGCCATCTTCATTACAAACTGGCCCCAGTATCGTTCAGCACATAGCATCCTGCTTACTCATGCACTGGAGATGGGGAACCCTGGTGAGCCAACAGCCCAGCAGAAAGCCCTGCATCAGGCTCTGAATTTGTCCTTCTCCAGCGATGGCCGTTGTCAGAACAGATGAGGCGGGATCTTTTTTTTCCCACTTTTCCCTTTTAAACGTAGAGGAGCATTAAGTGCCTCCTGCTCTAGAATAAATTGTGCAGGTCCACTGCCATGTGGTCTGCAGGCATAACAAGGAGTGCTGTGAACATGCAGGCACAAAAGCATTGATGACTTTCTGGCACCGGTCACTGCTATCAGCTAGAGCTAGTGACATTCATACTGCAAGTTATTGGAATAAAAACAAGCTTCCTACCTAAATTATTTGGGACAGGGAGCCCAGCTGCTATGCAGTAAGAAAGAATTAAACAAGGCCTGCCCCACTTAGACTCTGTAGCACGTGTTGATTTCTCTCTGAACACGCCATCTTTGGAAATGCAGAAGCCACTACTCCTCCTCCATCCCTGAGCTGTGGGGCCTGTCCCTGAGAGGTGCTGGAAGGGGTGAGCGGCACAGAGACCTCTCTGAAAAAGCCAGCTGCGTGTGCTGGAGGAGCCTTGTTCTTGTGAGAAACTCTTCTTTGTATTTAAGTGCTACGGTGAAATTTTTTCCTTGACAAATTGATCAGTTAAGCCCTCCTCATGTTCTTCCCAGTGCCCTTCTGATCACGGGAGCTCGTGATTCAGCCCTGCGCTCCTGCACAGCCTCGCACAAAGACAGTCTATCATCGACACTGCGCACGTATGGTGCACCGATAATTCTGGTACCACGTAGCAGGTCACTCTGATTAGGGCTCTTTTGCCATGCACTGTGTTTTGTCTTTTTTTCTGCAACTGATCGGGGGATCTCAGAATTAATTAAATCTCTTGATGTACCGAGACAGCTTGTGGAGTAAATGGTACGATATTAGAGACGCTGAACTTGTTCGTTTGATTTCCTCTCTGTAACCTGAGCTCCAATTTAGTGCTGTATCTTCTACCCTCTTGAAGATTAATTACGGCACCAGTTAGCAAGTCAGCTCACCTGCTTTCAGCTGTGAAGAGTGAAGTCAGGAGAAATGTAGCTCAGGTACTGCTTGGACTTTGTACATGATCACTGAATATTCAGTGGAAGATACAGCAGTTAAATACATCTAGCACTACAGCGCTCCTTTCTTACAATCACCGCGAGGCTGCAGAAGCTGACCATGGCATGGGTGAGGCACTGTGACTGACATTTAAATTCTGCCTTCAGTGTTCCCAACCCCACCCCCAATATCTGAGGAGTCTGGGGTCTCTGTTGTACACTGGTGACATGACCAAGGGTGCATGAGTGGCTCAGAACCCTGCACAAGGATATCAAGGCATCCTGTAGGCAAACAACTCTGCTCCAAATGCTGCAGTTGTTTGAATAGGGCAACTACACAGAGAACTTAGAGAGATTCTGTGTGATGGTGCAAGATGAGCATCTGGCAGCAGGTTCATGTGCTCTATTCATTCCCATCCACTTGCTGAAGTCCATAATCGGCTCAGGTCTTACCCAAAACGCAGCTCAGGTTTAAGAAAATCTTGGTTAAGTCCAGCAAACCCAAGTGCTAGTCACAAACAGAAAGGTTTAGGTGCTGCTGTGTGCAGCCCAGGCAAACATATATTTGCACCACAGTTTCCCCAGTGGCCTCGCTCTCAAGAATGCAGCCAGCTCTGCGTTCTTGAGATCTCGGCGCTGGATCACATATGGCACAGAACTGCAACTCTGTGCCCTGACAGGAGTATGATGGCATCTATTTTACACATGAAACACTTAGCTATGATCACTGCAATTCTTAGCGTTACTGTTAATTTTATCATTAATTTTGCAATTCCCACTGACTGTGTTCTCCTGCTTAATAGCATCAACATTCCCACCTTGGGTTTCCGAACTATGACCCTTACACAGCCTTTTCACCACAAAGACATCAGTGATTTCTTCCCAAACTACCTCATCCTAGGAAGGCCATAGGTGGCTTCTTAGGGTTAATGTTTTTTTCCAATATCTGTTCTAGAATCCAATCGCTACGCTATTTCACCTCATAGCTCCTAACGAACTGCTTAAAGCACCATCAAGACACCAAAGCAGTTGCCTCCAGGAACACTGTGAAGACCGGTATTTGTTTTCTCAAGTTTCTTTTAGGTTCCTTCAGTTATACACCCTAGAAAGGCATCCAAGCAGAAGCATTACTGTCTGTTTTTGCAGGGCACCAGGTTGCCTGTTACAGACAACATGCAACAAGTCTTGCATTAATTCAGACGTCCATCCCTTATCTTGACATCTGAAAATGGCACCTTCTGGCAGCTTCCCCTTTGGTATTGTCTTTCTTCTAAGGATGATGTATAGTAGCAATTTTGCTTTATCTGCTAAGACCACCAGCAAAGTGGCAATCCAGTTTTTTCATTGACAGTGTTTTTGATAAGTGATTTGGGCTTTTTTTATTGCACGGTAATATTATGTCTGAAAAACCCAATGCATGTCTGGAGAAAAATAGGGATCCTTGATTTGTGTTGCCTGTGTGCATTAGTAAGCATTTGTGAATTTTATATATTGATTCATGCTTTTGAAATTCTACTTTTTTTTTCATATGGTTAAAACAGGCTTCATCTCTGTGCTGTTGAACATTAACGTCTTATACTTGAGTTATGCATCATTTATTCATGCCAACAGATTGGGTTTGACTTTCAAAAGAAATTTTTAATTGTGATGGAAACAGTGAAAAGCAGCCCATTCTAAAACTAGCAGTATTTTTTTGTAAGAAATTTCCTGTGCAGAACAACCCATTTTGAATTCCACTCTTAACAGAATATATATATATGTATGTTCTTTCTTTCTTTCTATAAAACCTATGAAAATACAGTCTCAAATCTACTAAGAAGTTTTTATATTTCTCAGACAGACTCATGAGGTTTCTAAATCATCTTCGAAAGGTGGTAATCTACTACCTAAGGTATTTGTTCTCAAAGGTAATTGAGATGTTTTAGAGAATAGGGAGGAAATTAGGTAATATATTATTTATAAACCAAGAGTAAGCAGTAGAAAGAGTTTGCTCTGCCCCTGGCTCTGAAAGACACAGCTGCTCTGGCTGCTTTTAGTTGCCATCCTGAAGAGGAGGAGCAGGAGAGCGGCGGATCTCAGAGCTTTCTCTCCCTGGGGTGAATGATGAAGGCTAATTAGGCAGAGCCTCCAGTACAGGGCTATAGTAGAGTAGCTAAGTGGATACTTGTCATTGCTTACCATCTTAACAATGCACCTGCTTACTGCATCTTTCCTAACATCTCTCCATTCCTGCAAATCTATGGTTTGAGATGAAGAAAAAAAAAAACAAAACAAAACCAAAAACAAACAAACAAAAAAAACCCACCAACCCTACAATATAAAATACCTTCTAATGATAAAACTGATGAAATATTTGATTTTCCCAGTGCATGTATCCCTATAACTAGGTACAACGTGTGTATACCTTCACTGTGCTAAGAGAGGAGAAGACTCACAGCTCTTTTCCCTTAAATTATGCAGTCTGTTTACGAGACCTATCTTCTGGTGATCAGTACAGCTTGTGCAAGTTTTCTGGTATGAGCAAATTAGTGGGCAAAAATGCAGGAGTTCATAGCTTGTTTGAATTACACTCTCAATCTTGCACCATGTGAAGGTCATTCAACTGCCTCTCGTGCCAGAGACACGTATACTTCATGCATTTACATGAAAAGTAATGCTCAAAATGCAGTAGAAGAATGAAATTGTACCATGCTCTGTGAAGCTTTGTGAGTGTAGCAATCTTCAAAATAAAGAGGTGCAGGACCCTGCTATTATCTTTTGAACTTCATGAAGTTCCTCCCATCCAGTTCTGAGCCTGTCCAGGTCTCTGAATGGCAGAAGAGCCTTCTGGTGTGGCAGCCACTCCTCCCAGCTTCGTACCATCAGCAAACTTGCTGACGGTGCACTCTGTCCTTCCACCCAGGTCATCAATGAACATGCTAAATAATACATACTAGCTGCAGGCCTCCAACAAGACTGTGCTGCTGATCAGAAACCCTCTGAGTTCTGCCATCCATTAGTTGAAAAAGATAAGAGACGTTCTTCAATGTGCCAGTGCCAACAACATCAACTACCAACACCACAAGCAGCTGACAGCCTTACCCATCCCATGCCACTTGTTGATCTGTCTAGCTGTTGCTGATGCAAAGGGAAAGCAGATGTAGCACTGAAAAAGTCACCATGAAAGTGTTGCAAAAAGGACTGTTTCTTGTAAGTGGATCAGAGAGAACCTGTGAGTTTTAGAAGTTGGGAAATTATCTTTCTGAGTTTAAATATGATGGTAAATGCTGATCCATGGATGCTGGTAAGTTTAAGGGTTTTTTTGAAAGAAGCTTTTACCTCTCATTTTCATGTTATTACAGCATATTATCTCCTTTTGGTCTGCAGAGTTCCTCTTGAGATGAGATGGGGAAATTGTTTTTAGTTCTTCCTTTTTACTAAAGGCTGAAAAACACACAAAAATCAGACCCCACAAATGCATCCATACTCCTCCCCAGCTCATTTGCTTCTTGGTTTGGAACAAAGTTAACCAATGATATTTTCCCCCTCATGCTAAATAGATTGACAGTTTCATACAAGGATCTCGTCTGATCTTTGTTATATTGATACAATGAGCATTAATAGAGAGAAGCAGTAGTTACAAGGGTGAAAGTAGAAACCTGCTTAGTCATCACACACTTTGGTGATATTTCATAGAACCATAGAATTGTGAAGGTTGGAAAAGACTGCTAAGATCATCTAATCCAACCATCAACCCATTGCCACCATGCCCACTAACCCACGTTCCCAAGTGCCACATCTACCCTCTTCTTGAACGCCCCCAGGGACGGTGACTCCACTGCCTGCCTGGGCTGCTTGCTCCAATACCTCACTACCCTTTCTGAGAAGACATCTTTCTAATATCAGAGCTGAACCTCCACTGGCACAGCTTGAGGCCGTTTCTTCTCATCCAATCATTGTTACCTGAGAGAAGAGGCCAATCCTCACCTCACCATGACATTTTTCAGGGAACTGTAGAGAGCAACAAGGTTTTCCTCGAGCTTCCTCTTCTCTAGGCTGATCAATCCCAGTTCCCTCAGCTGCTCCTCATAAAACTTTTGCTCCAGACCCTTCAGCAGCTCTCATGAAAGAAGCCCAACAAAAACATTTTACGAGTGTGATTTTTCACTTTCCAAATGATTTGTACAAATTTGCCATCTCGAATGCCCTGTTTTAGTGCACGTCCCTCAAATTTTATAGCTTATCAAAGTTATAATTAATAAAAAACATTATTAATAATATAGCATAGCAAAAACAATTGCAAAAAATAATATGTTAATATCATAAGCAGCTGAAAGGAAAATAGAAGTGTTGAAGAAAAGGATATATGAGGCACTTAGGAACATGTTCTAGCAGACATGGTAGGAATGGGCTGATGGTCAGACTAGATGATCTTAGCGGTCTCTTCCAACCTTAGTGATCATATGGTACTATGATTCTAGTAGGAGCAACTCTGCCAGAAAAATGATTTTGATAAATTTTTTTGTCTTTCTGACTTTTCAGTCCAATAAAGAATAAAATGTCCACAGAATGGACATTCTGGCTGCCTATTCACACTTTAAATGGGCACTGAGCCTCACCTCTCTATTAGCAAAGTGTCTTGTGATTTTTCTGCTTAAAATTCTAATTTCATGTCTCTTACAAGCTGATAACAATTAGAAGGTATCTGTATTAGGCATTAGCACACCTGCATTTTTGAGAAATTTGTGTTTTGATGTGGATCCAATCTCTGCTTTTGGTTAGTGTACTGGCAAACACAGCTGTATTGTAATGATGAACATCAAGTTAGATTATTCTGGAAACTGCAGCAGCGATGACTTCAGTTGAGTTAGAGAAGCGAGGTGCTCAAATGCAAACGTCAGCCAAGACTGAGGTCAGGCACCCATCCCTACCAGGTCTGATCCAAGAAGTATGCCCAATGGAATCCCAGCCCCTGATGTCAATGGGAATGCAGATCTACTGATGGTGAAACATGCCCTCAAACCATCCTATGTGACGAAAGCAGAGCCTAGTAGTGAAATACAGAGGGGATACTCCTGAGAATAGCAGACGATTTGAGATGGGTGGGAATCCCAGCCCAGCCCTGGCAGCCACCCAGCACTGCTCGGGAAATCTGGAGCCGTGCTCTGGTTACACCCTGCAGATTGAGGGGCTGTCCAGCCCTGCAGGCCCATTCCCAGGCCTCCCACGCTCAGATTCATCCGCACGCAGAAGGCTGTGCCAGCTGTAGTGCAGGTTTTGCCATCAGAATGGTGGTGCTGCCATGCAGGAGCATGGGGACCAGGACATGCTACGGATGATGCTGGAACACCTCTTGTGTTTCCATAAGGAGCTGATGACACACTTGGCACAACGGGGCTCTGCCTGTCCTTGGGGTGACCAAGCATATTGCATGCTTTGCCCCTGTGACGACACTTGGAGGAATTAAAACTCTCAATGTGGCTCACAGGTACGGCAGAGAAAGCTCCTGGGTGCCTTTCCTCCCATAGACAGATACGGCCCCCTCCCACTTCGGCAATGCAGCACAGGGCTGCTGTATTATAGCTCTGTCACTTCACACAGTCCGGTTTTATTTCAATAATAAAAATATAGAAATATAATTAGCATCTTTGTTTTGAGGCACAGAGTTCTTAAATTGCCATATGTGACAACAGTTACGGCAGTGAAATCGTTAAAATCATGTAAATGCTTAAACCACGTAGGCCTGGGAGATTATAGTTTCATTAGAGAAAAGGCTATAAAGTTAGACCTAGGTAATTACCTTTCCCATTAATGCTAGAAAATTCTTTGCTCCACTGAGAAGTGATTGTGGTGCATCATGCCTTCTGTGCTTTTACATCCGAGCGGCAGGAGCCTTTATTTCATCAGCACAAACTGCAAGGAACCAGCGGCAGCCTTCCAGGTGTACTTTGCAAATTGGGGTTTAAATGTGGAACACATCAAATTAAAATTCAATATTAATTATTTTGTCTTGCTAGGAGCCTGAGTAGTTTAAAGCAGCAAGGGTAATTGTCTAACTCATTGTATGTGTCTACAGCGAACTTAATCATTATGTCAGCTTCCTAATAAAAGGTTATTATAGAAACAAAGATCCCAATTTTACATATGGTAGGCAAGGGAGAATTCGAAGAGCTAGTCTCCAAGGTAGACTTGAGGTTCTTGACAAATGATGCCCATGCTGTGATCAGATACTTAACAAGAAATCTCGTTATTAACTAGGCCTGTACAGATAATTAGCACTTGAGCTTCAAATTTTAAATCTGGCTTGAGATGTATAATTTATCAAAAGCCCTAGCTCGCTGTCAAAGTCCTATAATAAGGCAGCGTTATTGATGAATTGAGATTAAGAGCAGATTGAAGAGAAAATTAGGCCACTGGTTAGTCTGAAAGGTCTGATTTCAATATTTGCGGTACTAATTTGGTATTATTTTGGTAAATGGATGAGATCCCCAAGTGCTGCATGGTATAAAAGAATAAACCATGCGTCGTTATTCTAACAAAAAAAGTATTGTTTGCTGGACGTTGAATTTTGCAGCACCAGCAGCCTGCTTAATAAGCTTCTTTACGGGATAAGCGTACCTGTTTTTATTGCATTAATTTATTACAGCACACAGAGAGCGCTGGGCTTTTAGGCAGGGTTGGAAAACGTACCTTCTTTACATTAAAAATTATATCACATTAGGCTAATTATGACAGAGCATGCCAAGTCCTAATTTAGCTGTTTCATTTACATCTGCGAATTGTCTTTAAAGCATTCTTTACCCCGGAATGCAGATAAGTACCATTTATGTATTCAAGCTACATAAAAAGCGCAATCTTGTTTTAATGATCGCCAGTAGCACTTCATCGCAAGTGGCTCCAAGGAAAATGAAAGAGTTACTGTATGCAATCTATCTACACTAAACCGCAGCTGCAGAGGTGTGAGATACACAATCGTGGCCCTTAGCAAGCTAGATCTTTTTGATACGCGTCATAAAATGTCACTTAGGGCAGTATCTGATTTCCAGAATTACAGGAGGCCATACATAAGGTTGGGATGAGTTCTGTTCATTTTGTTCAGGATTTAATTCTCATCCCACGCGCACAGATCGTCCCAGAAAGGTGCTCTGCTTTACCATATATCATGTCTCATATAAAACAAGGGCAACCACAGATCATTGTATACATCTGATATATCACACGAATACCCTCCAGCAAAATAATAATGCCAGTCACCGCCTGTTTCCAGGAAACTTTGCACTGAAATCCCCTGTACCGCGTTATTGGCAGCAGCTCCCTTCCTCTCAGTTTCCAGCTGTCCAACGGGGTGTGCCAAGTCACAGCAGGACCTGAGGAGTGTTTGTATTCAACTGTGGCACTGTGCTTTATGGAGATTGGCCGTGCACTTGCAGACAAGCGGGATTTCCAGGCCCGGCGGGGCTCCCCGGTGCCGATGCCGAGGTGGTTTGATGCTCGGCAAATTGCTTTGGGTCGGAGCTGGTGACAGAGCAGAATGTATTGCGTTAGCTTTTCTATCAATAACATCTGAGTGCCGACTTACAATGGAATTGTTTTCATGCTGGTCTTGTCTCCTAATTTTAATTTTAGGATTGATTGGATTTTGCAATCAGGGGTTTTTGGCGATGCTGGGAATCAAAGCCCTTTCCTCCTTTCTTATAAATAAGGTGCTATTAAAAATACAAGCAATAAATTATAAACAATTTCAGCTGCTTTAACAAGCCATTTACTGATGTGTATTTGCACCGATTCAGAAAATATTGCATCTTTTTTATATATACGTTATAATCACTTTATACAGCTTGAAATAATTGATTATTTTAGCTTTTACTTCGCTGTGCACAGCAGAGCAGCACTTCACAGGGCTGATGGAGTCCTGCAGGATGTTTAGTAGGTCTGTAAGCCATCCAGACAACAGGGGCACGCAACACTCAGCAGACAGAGAGCCAACTTGTACTTCTGTGGCAGTTTTCATTCAGGGACTTCGGGTGTTACTCTGACCCTGTTTGTTCTGAGTGTACTTCTGCTGTGCACCAGTGCAAGCTGGGGCTAGGAGGCAGCTCTCCTCAAGTGGACACTTACTTCAGTGGAAGACGTAAATCTGGGGAGCTCTCAGGGTCATTTAGGGTGAAAGTATTCTATAAACTATATTCAAACTTTATTTAGAAAAATAATTTAGGGAGTATTTTATATCCTCAAGTGATGTTTTCAAGTGTGTTCAAAGATTTTTTAAAAAACGTTTAGGTATTTCCAAATTCTGAGGGAAAGGGAGTACATCCACACCAAACAGGAGCACTATCTATAAGTGTAACACTGTGCCTGGGCCCATTTGGAGCTCATCAAGTATCTGCTCACTGATTAACTGCAGTGACCCAATACCTGCCTGGCAGTCCTTGCACACGGGGCGCTCCCACAGAGCGGAAGGGGAGCTGTGTGCACAGTGCACGTTTCTATGTTTGGCTTTATTCGTATAACAAACAGAGCGACAATACATCACCTCCCACGAACCAACGTAAGAAATAACAGCTGTCTTACAAGAATTGTAGGCACGCACCTAGAAATAAAGGAATTAATGAGTAAATAAATATTCTTTAAGGCGCATCCAAGCGGCTTTCACCGCAGCCCGCCTCGCCTTCTGGACATGCCCCCCCGCCCGCCGGGACTGCCGCCCGCTCCCTGTCGTGCCGCCGGCCGCCGACAGGGGGCGCCCGCGCACCGCGGAACCGCGCGCTCCGGGGCGCAGCCGGGGCTGGGCCGGGGCTCAGGGAGGCGGCCGGATCCCCGTCCGTTCTGCTTTAGCCTCTGTCGGACCGCGGTGCGGGGAGCGCGGGTTTGGTCTCTTTTCTGGGGAAAAAGAGGGTGAGCAGGCGCCTGGGAGGGAGGGATAACTGTGGTCTGAGGCAGAGCGAGCAGCCAAACTTCAATAAAATAGAAGTTTCGTGATACAGAATGAGCTAAAACAATGCATGGCTTTTACTTATCGTGTTGTGGCCTTACAGTTGCAGTTTGAACGGACCAGCTATTTCCAGGAGACCTCCTGCTTTTCGGGCCTTCAGTATCCCAGCAACAGAAGGCAGAGATCTCATTTTGGTGCAGGTGATAGTAACTAATAGCACCACTCTGTCATACGAATGAAACTTTTGCAGTTTCCTAATTTTTAAAACATACGTGGAGTTTGGCTTCTCTCTCTCTTCCTTCTCCTTTCCTTTCCTTTCTTTATTTTTGTATCTTTTTAATTAAATGATTCAGGAAGAGGACTGTCCGGAAGGCTCCGGGCATTTTCCAAGTGGTGAACAGCTCTATAGTGTGTGACAATGTGCCGTGGTTGATGAGTTAGTTCTAGAGGCTTCTGAATTTTAATGATGTTGGAGATGATATTGTGTGTCCTTCAGCTTGTTAGAGTGACACCAGCACTCCATAAATCATAATACCTGTGTATTGTAAAATCAATACAAAAGTGCTATCTCAGCGCTAAACCTTAATAAGTTTTTCGGTGCTCTAACAGCTTAAACTTTGCTGTAATGCCATTGGACCTGTAGGTTAGGATCAGAGCATGCTTAATTTGTTTTGTAATAGAGACTTTTCTTTAATGAAAGACCGATTAGTAAAGCTTTGGTTGCCACTCTGGTGATCAGTTGGCAGAACAGCCTCTGCAATTAAACTCGTGTATCTCTGTCCTGAAGCAAAAAAGCAGGCTTAAACAGTCAATAAATGTTAATCCAGTCAGAACCTGTCTGTGCCTTTGAAGGCTGCTCATGAGGGGTTTTTCAAATCACATTTTTTTCATCTTGTTTTAAATATTGAGGTCCCCATAGAGCTGGGACGCAGAGTACAAGGCCTCCCACAGCTCCGTAATAAGGTCTGGCGTACTAACAGTGCTCCACACAGATCTGTCATCTGTCTGTGTGTCCCTCCTGTCCCTGTGCACTTATCTGTGCATTTACTGGTCAGGAAAAAAGTAATAGTGGTGGTTTAAATTTCATGCATATTATGAGAGCAAAATGCTGCTTTAAAATGTTCGTACAGGACAGATCACTATGGATGTGCAAGATTTTTATCATTTACAAACATATCCCCCAAATTTCTCCCCGTTATTAATTTTTTCTTTGTGAGATGAATCACAGGAGAGGAAGTTTACATTTGTACATAGACTGCAGAATACATGTGGAGAGTGGGGAGCTGCCAAACAACTGTTCTGAAAACAAGCAAACAGAGAAGTTGAACCTTACCAAGGCTATTGTTGCTCTCTGGGATAGGATGGACTTCTCCCGAAACACTGCCAGTTATTTATCTAATTCTGTTTTTCATTTTTGCCTGCTTGCTTTCTTTTCCTATGGAGAGGATAAAAAGGTGAGTGGATAACTAAAAGCAGAGGGCGAGTTAGCAGAAAGTTGGCTGGGAGATCTGGGAGGGAGACATGGGTGAAAGAAAGAGGCAATTCCCCATCTTTAAATGCTTTCCATTTGGTGCAACACAGCTGTTGCTACAAACTTCCCGTCCTTCCATTTTTCCTGTTTTCTGTCTATCCCTTCAGCTGCATACGTAGCTGTGCACAAAGCATTAACATCCATGGAGAGTACATTAAATTTAGCCTAATTGTAACTGGCATCCCCTTCTTGCTTTGTATAATTTACCTTTTGTTCATCGTTGGAAGACTGAGAGCTTCAGATAACGAGATGAAGGGTGTTGCATGAGTCACTGCGCTGCAAATGGCAATTCCTTGTTAAAGAGAGGCAAAAGAGGGATGCTTCCTTTTACAGAGGGCCAAACTCACAGTGTTCCTTTGGCGTGATGTGGTTGGTGTATCACAGGTGTGCAAAACTCCAGTATGGGCAGGCAGCACCGTGATTCTGCTGCTTCCTGCTGGCTGTCACAATGGCACCACTCACCCAATGGCCTTGGAGTAAGGTGTGCTAAGGAAGCAAATACTGAGGTTGAACCTTACCAAGGCTGTTGTTGCTCTCTGGGGTAATTTGTAGTTATTAACTGCGTTCACATTACTTGCAGGTATGGATTTACACATATGCCCTCCGTACTTGCTGTTTTGAAATGATTGGGTTCTGATAGTGGGTATTATGGGATTTTTAAATACCAACACAAACATTTTTCACACACCTGCTTTCTGGTCACAGGAAAGCAGATCCTGGGGACCCTGACCAGCCTATGTCAGGCTGGGTCACGCCCAACCTGCACTTTGCATTTAACAATAATTTGAAGTTGAGATGCAATACGGAATATACTTTGTCCTATCCTTTGCTCCATTTACCTTTTCAGTCTCCATCCTCCTTTCTGGTCATTGAAGTCAGACCAGTGTATGACACAGGTGCATGCCCTGCTCACCTCTTGTGGCCCTGATGTAAGCTCAGTACACACATCCCCCTTGGCAGCCAGCACTGTGCAGCTGGGGTGCAGATTGATCTTTGTATTCCTTTACTCTCCCATGATCTCAGCTAAGGCACTGACAGCAGACTTTGGGTTACTGTCCAGGCAATTGCGTGCAACCTTGCAGAAATGAGATTCTTACTTAAATACAGAAATCAGAATTGCTGTCCACAGTTTTTGATTCATTAAAAAGATGAGCAGGGCAAGTGAAAGGAAAAGGGTCAGACAGTGTCTTTCAGATGAAACAGAGCAAGTGAATGGACTTCAAACAGACAAAAGATACCTTGAAATACTTGGGGGTACTTATCCAGTGCATGAAGCCCCAAAGGCCACACAGTCCTGAGAAGAAACAGTGCAATCAAATGGATATTAGCATCCTGGAAATCCTATTAATGCACAAAAGATTCATAAATTATAGTCTTAGATTGTAATACATCAATTGTTGTCATTTCAAATCTTTTTCACATGGGATGTGGTGATAAAGCCTTGCATTTCTTTCATTTTTTTACTTTCTGCCACAAAGAGCTGGGCCACCTGACCCTAACTGCATGTAGTCAGTCATTTCATTTAGTCAGCACATTCCAAGATCTCAGAAAGGACAGGAGCCCACTCAGGATGCTGAGTACTGCTGAAAGCAAATCAACAGGAACAAATACCTCTTCAAACCAAATGGCACACGAGGTGTCTGCTACCACTGAAGACTTGCTAAAGCATAAAGAAATGCACAGCACACCTGGTTTTGTTTGCTCCCCAGCCAGTGCTGGCTCTTGATGCGTAACTGTGTGGTCACAGCAACTTCCTGCAAATGGAGAAAACCCAGAAAATTCAAATAGTTCCTCAAGGTCACAAATGGAGTATGTGCCTAAATCAGCACACTGTGTTTCCTTTGCCCCCTCACACTTTCACCCTGTTAGGATACTCACAGCAGCTCTTCAGAGCGCTGCTTCCTCAGCAGCTGGAAGAGGTAAAAGAAATTTGGACATAATCCTCATGACAGCTACAATGGTCTGGGCAGCCTCAGTAATTGCAAGACACTCCAAGGCTCTCCCAGAAATCCAGAAGTCTGTTGTTTCAGTAAGCTCCCAGGGCCAACCTTGGGTGGCTGCAGGAGGTGAAACTTTAAGTAGACTACAGCCTTATAAAACATCAGCAGACACATATTTGAAAGCCTAATGATCAGTTTACCTTGGCTTAATTGGGTTTATGTGTTCAAGGATATCCTGGCAGGGAAAGAGGCTTACTGCTCTTGGAGAAAATTAAAGCTGGAACAAAATTCTGCTGATGTGATGGAGAGCCTGAGAGCATCTCTGTGTGAGAGCCAGCTCTGGCTCCTTGCACTCAAGGAGGTGGGCTGAGCCCAGCTATCCTACTTCTTCACCTCTCTTCTCGAGGTGGTGGCAAAATGCTGTGCTTGGGAAGCTGGGGAGCTGGCATAGGGCTGCTCCCTCTTCTTTCTCTCCCTTCAGATCTCATCTAACCCTTGCAAAAAAAAAGAGAAAAAAAAAAAAGAGAACCCACGATGAATAGATTTTTGAATTGGCATATAATTGGTTATTCTATTCTATAATATTAATTTTCATCTTCAACTGTTCATTGATTGAAGAATACTGGATGTGGATTGTTAGTTTTCTTCATGACACGTATACTGAAGAATGATTTGGAGAACATGTTAGTGCATATTGATAACATTTTCCACCTCCTATGTGTTTTCAGGGTATTTTTTTAATTTGCTGCCCTGGGAGAGGTGAAGCTAGCTTCGGTGGGTTGTTTTTTGTTGTTGATGTTGTTTTTTAAATCTTTCTAGACATCTTTTCTAATAATCAACTGTTATAAAACTGCTGAAGAAATTCAAAGCTTGCAACAAAATTTAAATCATGCTAAAATGAAGACAACTTCCTCAAAGAAAAATGAACCAGCTACACCCACCTTACCCATCTTTCTGGTCTCTCAAATACTTCCACTTCTCGGTCCATGCTGCAGTATTTCCAGGGCTGTGTTGTAGGTATCCTGAGTTTGGGGCTACTCTACTGACCACCATGAAGCTGAAAGAGAACAATTTGCAATAAGGTTATTAATGTTGCCCAGTTCACTTCAGTGTCTGCGGGTGTAGATGGGGTGCCACACTTCTCAGCAATGCTCTCACCCACAGTATGGAAATTTAATTCACGCTGGTTGACCCACAGCTCTGAGAGGCCTCTTGGTTCACGGTTATGAGCCTCAGGAAGGTGACTTTGTCACCAGCACGTCACAGCGGAGGAAGGCACTGATGGCTTTCCCACCTGACCCAGACACTGGGGGGGGCACCAATCCTGGGGCACAGTTGTTCTGGGGACTCTGAACTCCGGTGCCTCCGTCTGAGCTTCCCTTGCGGGGCTTTTCCATCAGGGCTGCTGGGTGTCGCTCAGAGCCAGGATCATGCCCTGTGAAATAAGATCAACGTGCAAGTGCAGCAACCTGCTTTCAGACTTCCTTTGAGAGGGTTTAATTTAAAGCAAAAAAGCATCACAAGGCTGTATGCTTCTCACCTCAGATCTTCATACTTTTAACAATTAACTCACTGCAGAGAGTGCCAAGGAACGTAACTGCACTCATGTAAAAATTGGTTCATTTTATTGCTGTCTTCCAAGAAGTAGCAAAACTGATTTTTAATAAAAAGTTGTGTTTAGGAAACAATCAACAAACCACACACACAACCACATGCACAGCTCGAAGTGCTGCTGGGGTGAGCTGTGGCACGCCAAGCTGCAGCCTGAAGCTAATTTTTTACAGCCAAGTTATAAAGCCCTGAAAAGGGGGTTTTATGGTGGAAATGCTGACAGAACCAGAGTGGTGCTACTAGCTCCCTCTCTAATTAGTCCAAAGAATGGAAAGTTATATTTTGCAATATGTGGTAAGCACTATTGTCCTGATGTCGCTGGTTTAAGCCAGAACTGTGGGCTTAATTTGGTGTTACATATTCTATTACAAGTTTGAAAAGACAACGTGGACCCTTTTACTGTCATGAAATGTGAGGGCTTTCAGGCAACAACCTTGATTTGTACTTTCAATTATATAAATATCAAAAGGTGCACTTTGGATTTCTTTTTGGTGACAGTAGCAGATTCCCGCTGAGTTCAGTCTACTTTGAAGAAGAGGTGGAGTCCACATGGTGTTTCTCACATGTTTTCCAGAAACTACTTTTAAATTCCTTCAATAAAAGTTACTTTTATTCCCGTTTAAGTGTTTTGTGGTAATGTTTACAGAGAAACATCCTGCCAGCAGACGAAAATAAATAAAAGACAGGAGAGCAGTAACATAAAACACATCATGTTACTACTGCTCCCCACCACCTGCGCTCCCCCACCTCTGTCTGTGATTACACCTACCTGGGCTGGTGCCCTTGGCTTTGCTGATGATGGCAGAGGCCATTTACCTCCCTACCCAACCATTTGTTACTGCAAGGTTGTCATAGTGTCACTGTGATCAGGCAACATCTCTGCTTTGCCATCCTTTCAGCATCAGCTGATCATTGGTAAACTAAGACTGTTATTACGCATCCTATTGTCCTGCACTCCACTATGCTGGCCATCCTACATCCAGCAACAAGGGAACAGTCATTTCTCCAAAGGTGGGATAACCAGGGAGTAAGGAAAATGGATAGCTGCAATTATCAGATTGCACAGACATACCTGGCGTGTCTTAAGAACATGTATAATTATAGGAAAATGGGTTGACTCGCAGATTTAAATGAGACATCCACCTGATTACGTGCTGTGCTGTACTTTCATTTGGCTCATTTGTTTATTTGTGTTTTTCTTCTCCTAATCTACATTATACTGAAAAAATACTACTGCTATTGCTTCTATTGTGTCTATAAGAGGAGGGTCACATTAAGGTTCTAAACACCCCTGTATATTTGTTTTAAATATACCATTATTACATAAAGTGCCTACAAATCCCTACTACTTATTATACAGCCTGAACAAACTCTGGTATTTACACGTATTTACATCTGGAATCAAGCCATGGTAAATTCCTCCCTCATTTCAGGATAAAACTCCAAATTCATAACAGCACCTCCTGTTATCCTCAACGGTGTTCTACTTGGTGTTACAGAAATTACTGGAGTGGCGATGAGAAATTAACCTATTCTCTTCCTTCCTGTCGCTGCTTTTTTCCCCATCCACTTGCAAGGAATGCCTCTGACTGGTACTTGACAGTACTGCAAAGGCTTCTGCACTGAATTTAGCATGACTGTTGAGATTACACTAAAGGCAACAGCAGATTATTTTGTAGGTGGTAATGCTAAACACAGTATTTTGTGCTTCTTCATCAAAGCAAGTTCTCCATTTCCTTCCTTTCTTGTGCCTCAAAGGAGGCAGCATATCAGGAATGACCTGATGGCCAAAGCATCACCATTTGACTCAACCAGATCGGACCCAACAAACAGTGTTTAGAATTATATCACCATCTCCGCATGCATTAAGATCTACAACCTACATTAGCTCTGTTAGTCTGCTGAGAAACCAGGCTGGCTCTGATTGAAACTACCATTTTGATGCTCTGACCTTCAGATTTCTTAATAAAGCAGAAAACAACCTGTCCACTGGTCCTTCTGGCTCTGGTGAGGCAGATTGGCATCAGTTGCAAGCCAGCACAATGTTTAACTTAATCCATGTTCCCAAATTTGGCATCAACACCCTCACTGACAAAGAAATTATTCTTAAGCACTGTATTGCCATTCAGTTTTAAGCAGTAGGTAGAAGACAATAGTCTGCTATGAAAGCATCCGTGAACATAAACGGGATTATTCTGCATGAGTTTACATCAACTTAAAATTTGGCTCTGCATTTCTGGAGCTAACACAGGGAAACATCCAACACAGCAGATTTCTGTGAGAGCAGATCACAAGGCTTTCTTTCAAACAAGAGATCTAAAATATTGTGAGTTACTACGTGCAAGTAGACGGAACCGTGATACACCCATTTCCTTGCCAGACTTGCTCACAAAAATAAATGCCCTGAAATCCAAAGTAGGAGTAAAGCGATTGCCAAAGGTCTACTGTCAAAATAAAGAAATAAAATGAGATGGAATGCTCTTAAAAGTGAATTGAGAATACTGATAAAACCACATATAAAACATACAGACACAAGAAAATGTTTTCTGTTACGTTATCCATGAAGCTGATAATTGGATCTTATTTATTAAATGTTTTCATTATTAAAATTCAAATAGATTGTAATTTTTCAAGAGAACTGGCAAATGCTTTTATTGCTTTGTAAAATATTATTGAATTGTACTCTATAAATCTAATCTGTATATAGATTTTGAGGGTGTTCACCCACACATTTATAAGCACGCATAATTAATTTTGAGGTGTACCAGTTCTTTTCTCCTAGTGAAGAACAGATCTCAGAAAATTCAGCCAACCTAATATAAAGATCTGTAAGTTGCAACTTAATGTGCCTAAATATGTTTAGACTGGAAATCCCATAGGAGGAGAAGTTCATGTGAGATTTCCAGTAACTCTTGATCTCAGCCATGTGGAAATATGTTATAAGCAGCTTTCCCATGCTATTTACTCTTCCAGATCCAACTAGTAAGAGTCATAATAATTAGCGTTTTTACTACAGCATATTGTTACAGAAGATGAAAAACGTGATTAAATAAGCAATGAAGAATTGTATGAAACATTTTAATATAACAACAAACCACTAATCAGAATCTCAGACATTAAGAGTGAGTCCTGTTTGACTCACTTTCAACCAAGTTTCAGCCTGGCTTGTAACCGATCCCAGCAGGTGAGCCATGATGGATATGACCTGGTTAGGTGCATGCTGACAGTGCCAGTTCCCAGGTAAAACTGTTATAGCAGTTTCTATTTGGCAGAAAAATGACCAGTGAAAACAAATTCTCTTTAAGGGGTGAGACTGGTAAGACAGCAGAGCTCTCATCCAGAAATGTCCCCATGGGACACCAGGAGATGTCACCAGCCCCAGCCTTCTGCAGACCTGGGGACCATTTGGTCCTTGTGATCTGGAAGGCACCAACCAGCGGTCTGAAGGCAGCAGAGAAATAAGCAGCTATTTAAAATTCTCCATTGCTTTGTTCTTGGAGATGCATTTTCTGTTTTCACTGATATCTGTCACATATAGCAAGATGCTTTTGTGGACACAAAATTAAAGCAAAGCAGGGCAGGTTACATGCTTTTTTTCTTCCTTGGAAATTCGTTTTATACTTGCTACTTCTCAGGAAGAGTGTGAGCTATAAAATTTTTATGTGTGTATTAGAATGTTAAAAGCACTGTAGTAACAAGCCCTGAGTTTTAAATAAAATATAAGTACTGAATCCTCTATTAGGAATGGTGTAGTGGAGCCTCAAAGGCTCACTCTAAAAATTAAGGACCAGTAGTCATAAACTCAAATAAAACACCGGGAGCTGGGAATACCAGAGGGATTACCAACAGTAGCATTGCACATACAAGATCCAGTGATAATGGATGAGGGATTCAACCAATACAAATCTGATTTGGAAGTTACATGTGGCAGTGCGTGGGGCCAATTGAACAGTGAGGCCTTCAAGACCCTGGGGAAATAGGGACAGCGCAAAACAGGAGATGCTGCATAAAGGTACCTAAAAATGACCCGTCTGCCCTGCGAATGGAGCCCACAGCAGAGTTCCCCAGCAGACTGCAGCCACCATACCCACATGATGGACTACAAGTCCCTATGGGTTTACCAGTTTAGGACTGAAAATAGCACAACCATGTTTATACAGTGATGTAAGAACATGCACTGTAGCTGAAGCTCCTGGTGCATTGTGGGGCAACAGGTTGAAGTGATTCTTTTCCCTGTGCCGCAGATCTTACTGATGTCCAGCACAGAAGTTGCTCCTGAATCACTTGGGCAACCTGCAAATTTTACTCTTGGGGCAACTCTCACCTGTTTGATGTATGTTACACCTGTATCTGCACAGAACCTAGGAATTTAACTTCATTTTTATAACAGTCTGTAAGTTGTCCAGAGTACGAACTGGTTTTACAAAGCAAGTCTCCCAGCCTACCCTTATCTATCACTTATCCCTTTGCAAGAGAAGCATTAGAAGAACACTGTTCTGATCTAATGGACATCCATCTCCATTTCATGCACACCCTCCATCTTTATCACAAACACAAACCAAAAATTTAAAAGTCACATTTCCTGGAATACATATTGAGTGCTACACACAGACTGTTCTAGCCCTGTATTAATCAACAAAGAAAAGTACAGCAGACAAAACATGCTACAATAAGCAGAAAATTAATTACTCAAAAAATAAGAAGAAGCAAGAAAATACTACTGTGCAGTCCTTCTGTTCCTTCCGTTAAAATTTTAATGACACGTTCCAAGTGTTTAAAACATTAAAAGAAAAAAAAAGAAAGAAAAAGTGGAAGGCTATAATCTACATACTTTTCTTTTAGGGCTCTTTAACACATCTTCTAAGGAGTCCCAGAGATGTTAGCTAAGCCATTATACCTAATGAATCTTGGCATAAAAGAACAGCACAGCAGCAGCTACACATGAAGCAGCATGTACAATAAATTATCTCAAATGCAAACCAAATTCCCCTTGTTTATCATGTATATAAAGCACCAGTGCTCAAGATTTCCTCCAGAAGAGCCAGACTGCGTGTAATATTACTCATAGCATAACAAGGTCTCGTTCTGTCATCGCAATTGCATCTTTCCTCAGATGATGAAGTGCAGACGTGTGGAGATGGAAAGGCTGTCCAAAGAAATAAAAATATCAACAGGTAGACAGTGGACTAGGTAATCTTCCCTGTGCTGAAGTACAAGGTTATGCATTCTTTTCCCAATGCGAATGGTGAGCTGGAGCTCATCCAGCTCAGGGAGGAGAGCTTCCTGCACCAGGAGTGAGGTGAAACCAATGTTATTTGAGAAATGTATGGCTCTCCAGCCATCGCTCTGCTGCCCTGAGGTGCTCAGAGCAGCACACTTGGGCTGCATGTTACACTCTTGATGACTGAAGAGATAATTAGAGGTACTGAGTGTGAAACCCATAATCAGAATGAGATCTCCTCTGTAGTCAGTTTGATATCATGAGGCAAATGGAAGCATCTCTTTATCAGCTTAATGTAGAGTGAAAATGATAATTAATTGAAAGCTCTTAGAGGTTTGAGATTTTGGAAACAATTCCAAGAGAGTGAGAAAAGAGTTGCTGAAATGTATAGGGTATCTATTGCGTCTTTCCACAACATGTCACATCCACTAGCAGAGCCATGATTTGTGCCTTGCTAAGGGGAAAAATAGTCATTATTTTGCACGTTAATAAGTACAGTGTATGCAGCTCCTTGTATCTGACATCTGCTTGCACAATCACGTGTAGATGACAATCTGCTATCATTTTAATTAGTCAAATTTGAGCATCTATGGCAACCTTTCTGTTACTATATATCTGTTTCTTTGAAAATAATTCTTCAGTACAGATACTGCCAAGCAACAAATAAGAACACAGAAAACGCTAAATATTTTCACGAGACCCACCTTGTTTGGGTACATGTTACCCTCGCAGTTGAAAGATCCTGTGAGAATTTGTGTATCAGCCACGTTAGTTTTCAGCGGCGGGATTTGTACATAGCAGCAAGCCTCTGGATGTTGTTAGCTCAGGGCAAAAAGTCATGCTTTGGAGCAGTTGCCCCAGCAGGAGGATAAAAGATGATGGTTGGTAATTACATCAGTTTTGCACTGTTGAGCAGATGTTCTTGCAGATAGATTTTGGCTGGCATTTACAGAACATCACCAGTGAATCTCATGATAGCACTGGAGGAATGCTGCTACAAGTGGATGGAGCTGCACGCCTGTAATAAAAAGATTACGAACAGAGGAAATAAATGGAAAGAAGAAACAAGAGAAAAATGTCTCAGGAGCTAAACTACTTCAGAAACTGTTTTTCTTTTTCATTTCCAACTTAAAAAAAGTTATAATTGAAAAAAAAGATTTAGTCTTGAGTAACCTGAATATGGCCGAGGAGATTTATTTAGACCTTAGTTTAATATGGGGATTAAGGAAGATGTGGTGCCAAATTTCAATATCCAGAGAGGACATAGCAGTCTGTACAGGGCCATTTAGAACAGAGGAGGGAGACTGAGGGCTGGACAGCAGCAAAGTAATACAAAGCTAAGCCTATTCCTTACCTGCACGTGGCTGGCAGCAGTTTGAAGAAAATGGGACAGTGGGCAGAAATACAAGGTAAATTTTCCTAGAAACAGAACTCGGTTCGAGTCCTGTGACTGTTTATAGTGGATAGAAAAAAAATACAGTGGGGAAAAAAGACAGTGCTTACCTATTCACACTTGTTCCAAATGTGTAAAAATATGAACTAAATATTAACCAATGTTACTTATTTCTTGGGGTGGAGTAGCATAATTTCCTTCAATACATTACAGGAAAATGTCTTGCGCAAACCCACCCAGCAACTCAGTGACAAAAGAAGCGTAACTGTGTCTCAACACTTCTGACCTCTAGCCAGGTTTCTGGATAGGATCCTTTTTAGGTGTTAAGCCTGATATAAAAGGAAGAAGATTTCACACCACAGCCTGTGAAATCCTGTGTATTTTTACCAACATGAGCTCTTGAAGACTGAACACGTTTTTACATCACCAAGTCAACGTGTTACTTTCTGCAATTTTTTGTACATTGAGAGGTGAAAATGTGTCACAACTGAAGGCAATCTACTGATTTGACCATACTTTGGGTTGTCAGCATGTCTGTTAATTGAAGGATTTATTGACAAAAGGTGCTTTGAAAACAGAGCATTTACAATTAGATTAGAATCCATCCCCCTTCATTTTACCTATCTACAGGAATGCTGACTTTGAGATTCCTCACTTCCTTGTGCTGGCTGGCAGATGCTAAAAAAAGCCACAAACCTGTCCCTATTGGCAGGCACCAGTCTGCAGAGCAGATCTCTGCTCCCTGCTCATCCCTTCCCAAGCCAGGAATCGGGCTCTACACAGTGTTAGGCAAAGTTTCCTGTGCAGTACCAAGGGTGTCTGAAGTAAAAGAGATTGTGCTGCTACCATACACTTTGCTTATGGTTCTCAGTTCCAAGAGTGATATTTGGACCAATAGCTAAATTATATTAATTAATTAATAAGTTGTGGAGGTCTCTTAAGACGTTTAGGGCTAGCGCATACCTTGACTCCAGGTAAGTGTGGTTGTTACATTCATTCCAGGACTGAATTTTGCTGCAGTATTTCAAAGTGAAGCTGCTAACATGGAACAAAACCAGGAAGAAACAGGATCCAGAACAAGGGAACAAAACTCAGCGCTCCTCCTTACATACTCCTTTATTAAGGAGTTTGCCTCAAGGCTCACAGTGGGACTACACTGATGCAGAGGGCTCTAGAAGGAGAAAACAATCAGACTATCAGCATCCCTGAGCTGATAGCACTGATCAGATGGCCACTGCCACCTACTAGTTGCACCCTGTGACTGCAGCTCCCTTCCTCTTGACTCTCTGAGGTATGTATGCAGGTATTGCCTGTGGCACTCAGATGTCTAAAGATTTTAGCGTTCCTCTCGTGGTGACAGAAAGGCTGGAAGACACTTGTCATGGATTTCTAAGCACGGCCATGGAGGAAAGCAATCTTTAGTAACAATGCCCATGATAAATTTTTGGCCCAGCAGCTGGAAAAAAACAGAAAAGATTTGCTCCCCAGCTTATACTCTTGTATTAAACACTTTTCATCTTATCATGTTGGAATTCTCCAACTAGGGCATAGGTTAATCATTCTTCAAAATGGATAATAGTTATAAGCATATATAACGTAAAAGCAAGTTTAGTGACTTACATGGGTGCTGTCTAATACTGCTGTGGTTTCTTTGTGGTCTCTTTCATTCATAGGCAATGGCAACTCTTTTTCATACTGCTTCTTTTCAAAACTGTTCAAGTGCATTAAGATACAAGCTAAATCAATACTGGTTTGTTTTCCTGGGAATCCACAGTCTGAAAAGAGTGCAAAAGTTTGGTGGTAACTGTGCCATACTGAAAGATACGCCAAGAAAACAAGCAGATAAAGAATCAAAAAGAAGAGGACAAAGAGGAGGCTGAAGACTGCTTGTTCTAAAAAGAAATACTCAGATCACTTTTGTTACATTATGATCCAAAGAAATGTCTCAAGTATGCTCATGACCTTTTTTGAAGAAATAGTGTTTGATATACCGTACCATCGCCTATATTTGCAATAAATCAAATGACAGAAAAACAAATGTCACTTATTAGAACATTGAGGTTTACTGTTCAAGTGATTAACTGAGAATCATTTGTATGATTAAATGCTGGAAAATAATTTGCTTTCATTCTGAACCTATAGCACAGATCTCATTACACAGAAGTGCTGCATATTAGTTGAAGCAAATTAACATTCAAAGACTTTCTGGAGTGGCTGCTAATCACAGGCTGTTAATTACTGTCATTACATTCGACTGCTGAGGAGACTAACCACAGAACCATTCTCATGATCTTGGTATTTGAAAGTGATCTTCACCAATAAAAACACGTCAGACATACAGAAATGGCAAATTGCTGAATTTGCTGATGCAGTTGAAAATTCCGCTGACTATAAGTACCCATCTAGTGATAGATGCATTCTTGACACAGTTTCAGTGTTTGGACTCAGGAAATAATGAGTATCAATGTCCTAGCAGGGGAATATGCAAAGATGAAGGAGCCCTTTGTATCCTTAATTAAGGAAAGTACTAGCAGAGCTCGTTCACAGATAAGTGACTGTACATAATAATCATGTATTTATGTGGGGGACTGTTATGCTATATTACTGTAGCAGCAATTAGATTTTCACAAAGCGGTTTTAATAAAAGACATACTTAAATAATAAATAAACAACTAATTTCCGTGGCAGATCAATTACACACTGCTTTAAGTGGTCACCATTCCAAGTGAGACCTGTAGAGACAGATTTGTACAAATGCAAATATACAGCTACATGCTTACAAATGAACGTATTACTTACGTGTAAACCAGGGACATACGTGTGTGAATTTCAGGAAAGATATCTCTGTAAAAAGCAGTCTGATCTATGATTTGCAAGAAAGAAAGATCTGAGCTTCTTTTGCCTGAGGGACTCGGTAGACCAACCTAGAAACAATCTCACCAAGAGAGGAAAGGACTCTCTTGAAAACATCAGTGCCCCGCTCAGATACCTGTGACCTGAAGATGGGAAACCATGCCCATGAGGTCTTCCAGTGTTTTTTCTTAGCTGGCCTGTTAAAGACAAAGCTAAGAGCTTTACTGCAAAAAGCGCAGGGAAAGCCCAGCCCCGTTTCCAATTGTATGATGCAAGAAAAAAACATTATTATGCTTTCTGTAATAACATAATTTGCCTACAGAATTTAGAACTAATGTATGATCTATACAATTTTTTTCACATAACTAAGTTGTGCTCAAAGCATTAGTGTTCCATAGAAAAGCCACATTACTGCTAATATTTCTTAACAAAACTATGGTTCAACTCTTTTTCAATGAATGGGAATTCAAAAACTCAGTTACATTTCAGAGAAATGCAGCTTGTTGTTGGATGTTACCAGCAACCTTCACAGGATGGGGTACATTGGGAACAAAGGCTTATGAAAATGCATGCCAAGCAGCATATGTATTCAGCAAGTCCTTCACACTAAATGAATGTTCTGTATTGTCCATGCCCTGCTGATGGACAAATACAGGTTATGATCCAAATCCTGCCCTTGCACATGCAGCAGCTCCTGTTGTGCCTTAATTAAATAAACACCATTTATTTTAGTTAAAGCCAGTGAGGTAACTTCAGACCACATGTTCAATCTAGCTGACATAGATGACACTGTCTATAAAATAAAAGTTATTAAAATACAAACAAAAAAAAAAAAGGGAGAACACAAAAGATACATAAAGATACATTTTTTTCTTCAAATGCCTTATAAACTGAGGATTAGCTGTGACATTAATTCATACAAAGGTCAATGATTGGACAGTACACATTAAGAAAGCATATGTTGAGAATATCTACTTCTTATATTCTGAGTGAAAGGCTAAATTCAGAATCCTTCAGGAAGTTCAGATGAGCTGTCCCTGGAAGAGAAGCAAAGATGGTAATGTCAGTCCATTGTAGTTACTATAGACTTGGACAGTAGCTCTCAGCTGTCAGACTTTTGAGGACTTACATCACAGCCACAGCACTGCCTTCATTAATAATGGAAAACTCTCTAAAAATGATATGTTCTTTTTGTGTTTGTTCATTACCCTTAGGTTCACTGGAATAGCAATTTTGAGGTCCAGTAAGTCACAATTAAGAAGTTAAAAACATTAATTGCATCCTTGGACAAAAATGGAATAGTTTAAAGCAAAGTTTCTCCATTCTCAGGCTGCTCTATCGACTAAATTTATTTCTGTGAGCTTGTCTTATAAGTTGCCATTAGGTTTCAAAGGCAACAGCCTAGGCATCTGTGGCAAGAAGTCATTACGTGGCAAGCCCAAGACCTTTAGTATTTCACGTGAAAATAGAAGGTGCTTAAACAACCTCTTCCACCCACTTTTCACCTTCTTGAAATCTCCTACAAACCTCATCCTGAAGGGTGTAGGGAAGGAAGAACTTCCCACCTGCTGAGTTTCCTCCCAGTTTACAACACAATGGACTGCAAGAGTCCAAATGAAGAGCAAGATCTTTTTCTGCCTTCTAACCAGATATTGCTTACTCTGCACTTGGCTTTTAATTTCTTCATCACAGGAGTAACTATAGCATTTATTAAGAGAGATAGTACTCAAAAATTTATTTGAACATCATCTATTCATAGTGTTTGCATTCTTTTGTTATCACCATTCCGTTCCTGACTGTCTTCAGCCAGACCATCACCTGTGAGCACAGGGGTGGCACTGGTGGCACCATATATAACTGTAATGAGATGGTCTCATCAAAATGCCCCACTGCTCCTCAGCTTACTCAGACAAGGTGTAAATTGAATCCTAGCCATTCCACAACTAAAACAGGCTGTAAATTCTGACAGACCTCAACATAGGGCACATGCTCCAGACATGGCCAACAGGAAGGATTTCCTGGGCTTAGCAATCATAGCAAGGAAAATGCAGTTTTCTCTGGGGGGATTTACACCCTTGAAGCAGGTTAAGACCTCTGACTCTCATTCACTACAGCAGATGAAGAAGCAACATTATGAACAAAGAAAGGGCTTCAACTTTTGACAAGAAGCACTGGTAACTATGTGAAAAACCTTCAAAGATTAAAAAGAATTTTACCACAGATAGAAAATTTACATATCTGTGGAGAAATAAAATGAAAACACACTCATATCACTACTTGAAAAGTTTATTAGAACAAGCGTCCAACACCCTCAACTGCACGATCACTTTGCTCCTAGCTTTCTACAGTTCACCTGATTCCCACCTTCCTGCCTCGTGTTGTGCAAGGCTTATCCTCACTGAGATCTACTGGGGACAATGGCCCTTCTTTCGAAACTACTGTGCTGGAAGCATGATCAACCAGACCAGCACGTGACACTCCACCTGATACTCAACCTGCCTGGCCACCATGCAATTTAAAAGAAAATAACCTTGCTGTCCTTTCGATCCATCCTTTATATTAATGGAAATCTTCTCTGCTATCTTACTTTTAAATATAATTGACTATTCTATTATTTTAATGTACAAACTTGGGAATTTTCTTCTTAAATACCAAATTGTGTATTATTCAAATGTCCAGCAGCTTAACTGGAAATTATAGTGGAGTGTTTCAAGCTTTTGAAAGGTACAGAACATGAAATATATTTTCATGTGTTAAATTGTTTCTTGATCTCATTGGAGTCTCCATTAGAGTAGTCTCCTCACAGAGTTCAAGCAATTAAACACTATTTCACTCTGTATAACAGTAAGTAATATGTCTTTTCAGTTAAATGTGATTTCTGTGTGATATAGTTATACAGATTGTTCTCAGTAATAAATCTGCTCCTGCATAATTGATTAAATAACCGTTTGCTAGTTCATCTAGGTAAAATATATTCTGGTATTTTTTTTTAGAGTAGATGACCTTGGAGAATGGAAGCCAGAAGGAAGGTATCAACACAACAGCTGAACATGCACACAGAAGGGATCTGCCTGGTGTAGTCCTTCAATTGCAAGTAAAATCCTGCCTGGAAAACGTGGAAGTCTTGCCCAAGATAGGCTCTCAGAAAATCCCTGGACAGAGCAGTTAGGGACTGCAGAGCAGGCAGTCAGCCACAGTCATGCACAAAACACTTTGGCCAGCTCAGAGCGCTTTCTGAGCATGCAAATCAATGACAATTAAAGCGGATTATGAAAAAGCAATAGCAGATAGTTAAGTCTTTATGGGATTTAAGGGAGCTAAAGATGCTGGGCCAGAATTTTCTTATTGGTTGGAATTGTTAGTTCTAAATGAGGCATATTCTCTCACTTCCAGGGGACCTCAGGTCTGTTCCTGACAGATCACTGTAATAACTGGGAAGGGGTTTAGGCTATTGCAACTCCTTTGTTACTGTGGTTACAACTCAACTAGCCATGCTGAGATAGGACATACTAGTGTGGAAACTCTTCTGACTTTTTAGGATAGGTTGAGTCAGATTTAATGACATTCATGATCCTTGAGGTCCTTTCCAATACTGGCCATTCTGTGATTCTGTAATTGTAATGTGCCCTTGGTTAGCCTTTTCTGGGAATGATTTTACAAGAATCTGAAAGCCACAAGCATTGCCTGAAGGCACAAAGTAGGTTAAGACAAAAACATCCACCTATGACTACTTTATGTCCAAAGGCTCTCATTCTTTAAGAAGAGAGTGTAAGATATATGCAGAACCATTTTTCCTCAGCTGTATTAACTTATGTTCCTGAAATCAGCTCGTTATGGACTTGCTGTATGGAGTGTTTCTCTGGATCACTGCATTTAATCTCTACCAAATTGCTCAAGTATCTATGAATTTGTCTAATCATTTTTAAAATGCATTTATAATTTTGGCCTCCAGGATATCCTGTGTCAATGAGTTCTTTGGGATGATGGGGCTCAGCCTGTGCAAAGAATCTGACCCATCGACTAGAAGTAAACTGGCTTGAAATCAAACCACAAGAACAGTGACAATCTTAGGGAACCTATCATATATTAGCAGCGTATTTAAAGTAGGTAACATGCATAAGGAGCTAAAAATAACCAGACCATTTAGAGACGATTCCCAGCAGAAGATTTATAAGTATATTTTAGGAAGTAAGAGAAGTGAGTTTTCGCATTTATGAATGAACGCGACTGTGCAAAGCCACATATAAAAGCAAATAGAGTTAAAAGTTCCCTGCTGCAACATGGCAAAATTAGTCAAGTGCTTTCAGCACAGAAATAATGAACAGGCTGAGGGCTCTTGGCTGCAAGGAGAATTCTGGTTCTGGAGATCTGCACATGCTGCAAATGCTTGAAAAATATCCTAGGGAAAAGAATTGTAATTAATCAGCTCGTGATTATTTTAAATAAGAAAAGGTCCGAGGTGTTATATAAAGATACTGAAATAAATCTTGAGAGTGACAGAGGGGGCAACACCTGAAGAGATTGCTGTGAGCAATTAAGAACTTCAAAATAAACCAAATCCTCAGCCAGATATTTGGACTCAACAATGTCTTTCCAAACATAACTCTAGAAACTGAAATAGCGGAAATAACATACAAATCACACAGATGTAAGGAAGGGGCTGTTACTTCTGCCTGCTGCAGTCAATAACTACTCCCTCTTATCAGCGATCAAATTATTTAGCAATGCAAATAGTGACATTAGGGAACAATACCACTGGAGGGATGCGGAGTTCACTAACAGCTACATCATTTGCCACTGGTACATAGAATAACAAACCCAAGAAAGTACTGTGCCACAAAAGGAAAACTGGATCTGATGTTTTCTTGTGTGCAGAAGAAACATTGAATCACTGAGGCAAAAACTAAAAAAGAACCAACATGGTGTTGGTATTATATCAAAACAGTACGAGCACTGCATTATAGATTAGGAACCAGTGTTACATTCGCTGTATCTCAGTACAGAACTATCAGAAATTGATGCCAGGAGAATTCAGAAATCAAAAGGAGCACGAGGACTTGAGCACACTATTTTATGGCACTCGATTGCCCTGAGCAAATACTTCATATAAGCAAGGATCTCCAGAAGCTAGCAATCTACCTCAGTCTCTCAAGAAAAACATGTTATGCATGAAAATGAGAAAAAGACCTTTGTTGCTAAGAAGGAGCACAGGTTCCTAAATCACCCATTCTTCAGAGCTGAGTGACAATGGCACTGAACTATGGCAGCAGCTAGGAATGGTGGGAGATGAAAAAAGCCAAAGCAGGAGACAAAGGCAAACGCAGGTTTAGAGGATGCAGCAACAGTTTGTCAATATCTCTGTCAACTTCTCAAGATGCAATTCTTCATCTTCATAATGAGAAGCAACCTCAAAGCATGGCATTTTCTCTGTGGTGGGCTCACTTTCTCCCCAAATACTTCAGCGACCCTTCGTTTGTCACTGGAAAGCTACCAATCTGTCAGTCACAACCTCTGATGTCTCACCAGTAATTCTTCCTCTCGCTTTCCAAAAGCAATTGCTGCCTTCTCACCACTTGCAGCAAATCAATCTGCGCTCTGTGCACCTCACCAGCTGCTTCCACCTCCCGGATCAGCTCCTCCTCCCAGACCACCCCTCTGTTGGCTGTGATGGCTTCAGGGGACCCTGTCCCTGCTGCTCTAGCCTCAGGCTCTCAGCAAGGGCTAATAAAAGCTCTCTCCCATTCACTGTGATCCAAACAATCCAAGGGGACACCTGAACAACTTCAAAGCCCACGTGAAGATGACATTTCAAAGCCTACACCAAGTATTTGTATGACAGATGCCTCACAGCTCAGAAATCTCCTTCACTGCACAGTGCAATAATAGCATTTTCATGTAATTATTGAAAGCAATTCCATATGGTTTTGCTGCCTGCAGAGCACAGCAAATCCCATGCTGCCTGGAGATAAGCTGGCCTAGTCCTTACTCACTGCTATGCTCTGTGGTTACCTCAAGCAGGGAAGAGAACTTGGCTCACCTCACTTTCCCTGCTGTTTTCCCTTCATTTTCACTCATCTCTGCAAGCCGATGTGCTAGGTGGAGCAGCACTCTCCCCTGCATACTGGACAGCTTAACCCAACCGACCGATGTCAGGGCTGCCTAATTGGAGATCGAATCCACATCACGGAGACAGGAGAAGCCTGCATGGCCACAAAGGTTGTGGTGGCACAGCTCGACCCCACAGCTCTAGGCAGCCCATGAGTATTTCCTGGGACCCCCAGGGGCAGCACTGGCACACATACATGAGTGAAGGGACAGCAGCAGGGAGGTATGAGTGGGTTCTGTGCTCCTTGTTAAACCCAATGCACATTTAGAGCAATATTCATCTTACTAAAGAAGATTTTTACAAAGGTTTGCATCCTCAGAAATAAGCAAGAAAGAAATATATGAGAAAGATCCATTCTGCTTGGAGCTATGGGCCTGCAGCACCAAGCGGGTAAATGCTTTCTGCTCAGAGCAGTATTTTTCCTGTGGCTGCGTGCTGCTGGAATGTTTATCTTTGCTCGAGTTGCCTGGCTATCGCAGAGCTACTTGAAATGATTCATGGGTCTGACAGATGTCTGGTACAGCTGGATGTGTCCTTGATTATCCCAAAAGTCTGGACAACGCTGTCATTCACCATTGCCCAAATTATCTCTGTATTGACTGCAGAAGCCTCTGTGACAGTACCGTAATGGCTAATTACCCAGGATACCTTTGATACTTACTTTATAACGGTTTAGGAGAGTTGTTTTTACTTTTTTATTTTTTTAAAAAAGAAGAGAAAAAAAGAAAGAATTGGAGCAAAATCGTACAGATGAAAGTTATACACTTACATGCTTCAAAATAATTTATACCTTAGTCTACATGAGAATATGCTGTATAGGCTAATTAAATCCAAGCTTTCCATTTAAAATGGGCAGCAAAAGGGATAAAGAGAAAAATGTAAAGAATCCTGACAATGATAAATCATAGACAATAGAAGGAGCTATTAGCCAGGAGAGAATTGTATGTAGAACATTCTTGGGGGAAAAATAAAAATATGAACAGCCATTTGCCTGCTTTATACATTGCTGGGAAAAAAACATTTTTGCATAGCAGATAACAAAGGGTAGCATGGGCAGTGATGCTAAACATGTACATGGCTATCTCATGAAACTGCCCATAAGGAGCTTTGAAAGCAGAAATCTCCCTTCCTCACATTATCAATTACTGCATTTTGAAAAACACAGTTTCTGCAAAGTAGAAACATTTCAAGAAAAGAAGCGAAGGAAGATAGGATACAAAAATCTCATTTCAGTGAAGATGATGTGTTCCCAGGGGAGCAGAAGAGAACAAGTAAAGCCTTCTTCAACAAGCAGCATGGTAGTTAGCCACATCTTGCCCAAGCCTACTGGAGTGCAACTTTGCTCTTAACTGCAAGACTTACCAAGATATTCCTGATTACCCAGGACTTTCCCTGCTTTAATTTCCCCTCATACCCTTCCAATCAACCTAGCACTCAAAGCCATATTGCTGACTGACTGTTCTTCAGGCCAACTCAGACAATGCTGTTTTTCAGTGTTCAGCAAAACATCAGACATTTACAAGAGAAGTGCCATGTCACCCCATCCACTGAGAGGCTGCAGAAGGGAGATGAGGTGTGCTGACCTGAGGGAAGCTTGCTTGCCCTGGCCGGCAAGCTAGTCTTGTTCAACAGACAGACAAGCTCTTCATTACAACACCTGTGAAAAATTATAGCAAATCCCTCATATATAGAGTTCTCTCTCTCTTTTTCTCTACATAACTCAATCTAGATCCAGACGGGAAAAAGCATCTCCCCTTTTCCCCCTAAGTTTCAAATATTTCCGGAATTATTCCAAAATCATAAAGACAGTTGCTCCCATGAAACCAGGAATGAAATTTCCATTGACTTTAGCAGAGTGAGGATTTACCATACGTTCTAGTTCAGCCCTATATGCCAAGTACACTGAATAAGAGAGAGCCACCCCAGTGCCTTTGCAATGGGGAACAGTTAATTCAGTTCCATTATCAAACTAAAACTTGGTGACCCTGATGCATCTGCTTCATGCTACCTTACTGATATCAGTACCAAAAAAAGGAACCTTGGCAAATGAAATACTCTGGGAATGTCATCTTTTCTTTGTTCAGCAAGTTCTTCAAAGAGTTTATGATTATCAAAGGAATGTCTTATATGAAGTCATTCATGAAAACATACCTATATATGAAAAAAATGACATGTAGAACATTTGCTGTATAAAATACAAGGTCTATTCATTCTTCTTACCTGGACAGCAGATCACCTGCTTTGACGGAACAATTTTTACAATTAGAGTTCTGCTACTCCTACTTAAATTTCAAAAGCTTTCTTTTATGACTCAATTTACTTACCTCTCATTAATGCAGAAGCATGTCTATTTGTCAATCTACTTGAACAACTTTAAAGATAAAGAGAAAAAATAAATTTAATTTTAGTATTGGAGGAAATAACCACAAACAATCTTGGGAAAGAATATTGTACATAGTTGTAGTGCTGTAAAAGGAAAATAGCAAATATTGAATATGGAATAAAACTGGGACAACTCTTCTAGTCCCATTGTTCAAGCTTTGGAGACTCAGAAGATATTGGAGGTGAGTAAAACAATTCTTGCAGTTTGAACTAAATCCTGACTACTGCAAAATCTTGCAAAAATAAGTCTGTTACACTGCAGGACAAATATTTGGTAGAATAGACCTACTGATAGCAGTAAGTTATATGCCAGTGAATGACCTGACAAAATATATTTGAAAGTAAGGGTGAGAAATGTTTGGCTAGAATTAGAATCTAATCCAAATAATTACTTGTGTTGATCTGTTCTTGCAAAATCAGTACTCAAACAATGAGGTTTCTAAAAGATTGTTTGGTTCCCATCCACTTTCCATGGTATATGGTGCATCAATAGGCACGTATCTGTATTAAACCAAGAGCTGCCTTCTGCCGTTTCACAAGAGGCCTCAGCCTGTTTGTAGCCAGGGGAGTTGGGTTGGTAGGCAGGCAGGCAGGCTGGAGTTGTGCCAGCTGTGAAGCTATTTTAACCCACAGGTAATTTCAGTCTGAGTTTGGTACTGACAGCCCAGACATGCACGTGCTATCTATAGCATGCTCATTTCTTTCAGCCATTGGATTGGATTCAACTTAGGTTCTAATCTAAGTTCTAGTCTAGAAACTAGTCCACGTGCAGAAAAGGTTCTCATAATAAAAGCAAAAACTTGCCGAGATCTTTTTCCTCTTTCCATTAATTTAAATTTGCAGAGTGTCTATACATGGGAGTTAAACAAAGGGGCTAAGTTTATAAATGAAACTATGGGAAGCAACACATAAAAATTCAAGTACCAGTGTCTGCTAGAAATGCAGACTCTTTCTCAAGTTCTTCTTTCAAGTTGAGAGATCAGGAACAGATTAATTTCTGGTATTTGCTCTGATACCACCTAGCTAAACAAATGCATGATGATGCTGAGAACAGGGGAAAAATAACAGAAAATGTATATTATAATGATATTTGATGACTTCATGGAGCCCCAGATTTCAGCTCTGACTCCCTCAATGTTTTTAAAACAGTCAAATTGCCTGGTACAATAGTCACTTAATTTGGGGTTACACGTACCTCATTTAATAGTGTGTGAAATGAGACCTTGTCTTGCTAGCTGTCCTTGAACAGAACACGTTGGATCAAGGCACGATCTGTTGGTGCCTTGATGTGGAAATGCAGAGGCTGTATCTGAAAACGTGAAAGTTTTTCTGGAAATCTTCTGACAAGGTTTAAATTTAAAAATAAAACAACAAAAAGCACCACTTGTACTTTATGCAATTCATGAAGAAATCACTTAAATGAGAAATACTCATGGTCTAAAGTACTGATTTCCTCACATGATTGAGCTGCAGATTTTCAACACTCCTTCGTAAGGGGTAAGCTAGGGCCACAGGATGCAGTTTTCAGTTGAGGGCCCAGCATTCTTTCATCCCAAGAGATATGTGAAGTCTATGAGTCTCAATCTGCCTGCCGGTCCCTCCAGGGGGTGCCAAATCCCCTTTGCCTGAGAAGCACCTCTGGCTGCAACTGGGGCTGGAGGGATGAGAAGAGGCTGGCATAGAACAGCACCCTGCACTCCTCAGTGCTTGAGCTCACTCTTAGTCACACGTGTCAGTGGGTTGATGGAGCTGAGACACCTCCATGACAGGTACTGCCCCTCACATTTCAGTACCTCTACCTTTTGCTTTATGTTATTTATATGAAAGATAGATTTGGTTGTTAAATCCCATGCTTCCTGTACTGGGGAAGAAGTGCTTGACAGAATCACCAGCCAAGTACCCAAGGAGAGCATGATTTCTGCTCTGTTTTCTTGCTGAATTCTTGAGCCAAGGTTTTCAAGAGACAACATGCTTTAACTTTTTGTACCTGAAGCATTTCAGATGGGTTTTCAAGAGAAGGTCTAGAACAGTAAGAAAATTGTGTCCAGAACCCCCACAATCCTCTCTAAAAACCTAGACTTCCAAAAGGAGCTGCATGATCCAGATTTCAGAGACAACAATCATTATTGTTCTCGCTATTTGAAGTGATGACATCAAGGCAACATCTTTTCAGTAGTCCCAAACCCGAGCAGACTCTTTCTTCTAAAAAACCCTCATGGCCCTCATTGCCCTGTGAACTACCAATATCAGCATCTTCCCCCTTTTACCTTGTGTCCCATTGCAGATAATGGAGCTAATTGTCGTGTCAAGGTCACTGAGGGCTGAGAAGAAACGCAGATTGGAATTCATGACAGGTTGTACATGTAACCAAAATAATTCATATCTCCAGCAACTTCTGTTTCAGGAACACAGGAAAGAGGGAAAATGTTTTCAAAATGAGCAAGAACCCGAGCTCTGCAAGGAAACGCGGTGCCCTGGTCACATCCCATGGCAGCAACTGGAGCCAAGTGCTGTGAAATTTTGTCTGTGCTTCCTGCAAAAAAAGATGCTGAATGTGAATTGCAGCGCCTGAACTCACTCTGCAATAATGCAGGAGATCAGAAATGTTAATTTTCATAAAATCTTCCCTTACCACACAGGAAATATGCTGTTCTCCTATGATTTAAAGTTTTATTGCAATTTTAGTATCTTATGCATTTAACAAAGATATCTGCATTGAATAAGTATATACTGTTTGTCAGTATTGAACCTAGCAAATGTGGCTTTGCTGCTCATCAATTTTGAAGACGGTTTTTCCTAATATAATAGGACAGGTCCTTTTCGATGAGCACTGCACTGGTTTTGTTCACTCAGAACGTTCATTTTTTTCCCTATTTGCTTTTGAAAGATCTTCTGTGAAGGGCAAAAATAAAATTCTGCATGGACAATGTTCTCAGGTCCCCACATATCTCAGTACTACAGCCTCTAACAAGATCACTGCAACTTTCTTAATAGCTGTCAGACATTTACAATTCCGATGATTAAAAGCTGCAAATATAAACTTCACCACATGATATTTTCCAATAATGCAAACAGCCCTAGCAGCAAGGGTAACATGAAATTCGAAGGAGACTTTGATTACATCTAATCTGGTATAGAAATGAAATCATAAGCATGCTTATTTCTTCCAACAAGCAAAGAAAGCGAAATAATACATCAAATCCCTGAGTAAGCAGTCACAAAAGACCTTTAAATAACTCAACTTTCTACCATATTTTATTATCCTTTCCTAGCTTTATAGCATTATCTGCTACAGAAATGCAGGGAGATTTGTAAAACACTATAGCATTTAAGTCATTACATTTTATAGCTAATTTCTAATGTGGATTTGATTTTTTACGAGCACAAAAAGAATCTAATTTGCATTAGTGACAGTAACTAGAGAAATTTAACACCTGGCACTGGTTGTACCAGAAATTGAATATTAGCTACTTGGGTGCTAAAAAGCACATTCATATCTTCAAGGGGGATTTTTCATTTATTTATGCTGTACTCTCATGTTTATCATTACAAAAGTGTTCTTACATCATGATGGAGGAAAACTCTCAGGGATGTAAAAACACTGTGCACTCGATAAAGGCAGTTTGCTGCAGTAGCAGCAGCAAAATGAATCATTTATACACTAAAGAACGTACAAACCCAGGAATAAATCTCCAATGAGATATTAAATTAGAACAGCAGCAATGTACAGACAATTCATTTTCGCTAGTGAGTTTTATTTATTTATTTTTCCATAGATGCTACTGCATCCTTGGAGCAAAGCATTAAACCCAAATTAAGCCCCTATTTAAAAAGCAAAACAAGAGGAAAAAAAAAAAACAAACAAATAACAAAAAACCCACGACCCATAGCTGACATGAAAAAGAACCACGTTTCTACACGAACAATCCACGTATTCATAAAGTGTGGAAAATTAGGAGCTGTGAAATAGGCAAAGCTGCTGTAAAATGATATGGGAAGTGACATTTTACATAGCCAGCTACAATTAACACATTGATGGCATTTTGCTGGGCTCCTTGCAGTGATAATGCTGTTGTCAAATGTGTTTAGTGCACCAAATCTCCTGGAGCCTTCAGCTAGGCAGCAAGCTTTTGACAGATTGAAGGTTCGGAGATAGGCTATCATGACAGATGGAAACTGGCACCGATGTTCAGCTTTCGCCGATCACAGGGGACCTGCCCCCCTTATTCTTCAGGGCTCAGCTCTGCAACCTTCCCCCTTCTGATGAAAGCAGGGGATGGCATTGTTAAATAGTGCATCTGTGTGAGTTAGACTACTCTGATGAAAGCATAAGGCAGACGCTCTGTGAAGCAAAAGACAGCCTCTGCTCTAACTGCATTTTAGATAGGCTTGGGGAAGGCTCCAGGGAGCTGGGATAAAACTTTGGTAAATTTCAGACAAAAAGAAAAAGCCCACACTAGCCATTAAACGTTACTTCTTTGAGATCTGCATTCCGAGGCTGGGGGAGCCCACACGTACAGCTGCCACCAGCTATTGTGCCAGACTCTTCGTAGGACCCTCTATTATTGTTTTGGTCATTTAGAGAAAGTGGTTGCTAAAGACCACACGTTACAGAAGCCCATACAAATAGGAGGTGCCTAGGAGGGGTGGAAAGCAGCGTGAGATCCAGGCTGTGTGCTGTGCACCTCCAGCTCGCTCTGAGGCTAATTCAATTATTAGGAGAGGTTGTTCTTGCAACTCGTCTGGATTCTCGGATGCAATGTTAAAACCAGGGTGGGAGCTTGTGTTATTGAGCTTTACACAGCTGGGCATAAACAGGCAGATAATACCGTTAATTAACCTTTCACCTCCCCACACCTTTTGAAAGAAGGCTTTGTTATTTTTTGTAATAAGCCTCAGGATATTTCAAAGGCTCTCGTCCCAACTATATTTGCTTCTTTCTATCCCCGACAAATTCCTGTTTGATTTCTTTAAACTGGGCTGTAGAGCTTTCTTTTTGCTGTCTTAATCTTCAATTCCGCTCTTGCTGATGTAGTATTTGGAGCAGCATACTGCAGCCCATTTGAGGTATGATAATCAGCTGATTAGCTAGTGAAGTCGTTTTCCCTGAGGCTCTTTTGTGTGCAAAATCCTCACACTCAATTGACATGTGGACATCATAAAGCTGATGAAATGCAATTGTAATGAACAAGAGGGAGAGGCATCTGCAGCAGTGTAAATGAAAGACCTTTCCCTCTCGACATGCTAATTCAGAAAATCTGCTCTTAACTTGTACTCCCTTCGGATCCCAGTGGATGTGAATCTCCATGAATGCATATTCAAAACAGTGTATTAGCCTCAGTAGCAAGTGAAATTCGAGCCTGGATGGACCAGTTCTAATTTCAAGACAGATTATGCTGCATCAAACGTAGTAATGATTTGACAGTTCATTTGTGACGAGAGTCCCGCAGTCAAGGTTTAATGCGCGGACAGGCGCAGTTGTGCTGAAAGCACCAACACCATCCAAAGGCTGCTGCTTACAAAGCCCCACACGTGAGGAAAGGTGAAATGTGGTTAAGAAACTGATACCACCTTCTTTAAATCTTCTCCAGCCATACCGTTCTTACTATGCCCTCAAGCTCTGGTGAGAAGGGACCAGGAAGGGCAACCCAGTGTGCCCAGTTGGTCCAAACCAGTTCCAGGATAGAACCATGTAGGAAACAAGACTGCAGGATGTTTTGGCTTCCTAACCATGCTGTCTGAGTTTTTTTTTATTCCTTTGTATGAAATTTTGGTAAGGTAAGGTAAGAAATTTAAACCCGTATATTCCTCTTGGTTGTACGTATTTAAGTAAAACTCATCCCTGGAGCTTGGAAAGTCTAGAAACAATATCAAATGCACTCTCATGAGTTAAAAATGCATGCAATAATTTAAGCATAAAATAAAATAGTCATACACTTATAGCCTTTGCTACACAGATGTTTAAGTGCTAATTGGCTGACATGTTCTGGGAGCCCACAGTCTCCATGCGAGCTCAAGAAAAGTTGTCGTTTGACAGATCATTACATCATCTGATACATCTCGTGCTGTAGGACAGGAGATTGAACCTAGAAGAGGCTGTCCCTCAGCTCCCCCACCTTCCCTTGTGCTAACTACAGGTGCAACACACGGGCACAAGGAGGGGCAGGGGGCAGGTTTCCCTTAAGAGAGATCTGATTTAAATCCGATGCACATCAGGCATGACAGGCTGCTGGTGCCCATACTATGAGAAATGCTTGCTGCAAGAGAGGTGAAAAGCACCCTGACCTCAACAGCCCTTCCACTGCAAATGTTTGGTTGTGGTTTTACACCTGTCTACTCTCAGTAAGATGAAACATCTTCTATGTGCATGGGCATGTCCTATAAAGATTCAATGCACAATTCCAGATCTTAAATTCTCTTCCACTTTACATTTCACAAGAGCATGGCTAAAAGAGCTATGAAACTTCCTTGCATCAAGAGTTCCTATTCTTCCAAAATTCACCATGACTACCTCAGCATACACCTTAAATACACAGCAAATGGAAAAGCTGCTAATTGATCAGAAACCACTCAGAAACATTTCCCCTATTATGTCTCTGAACAGACTGAGCTATAAGACATCCTGATATTTTCTATGCTTTTTCTTTTCTCCAAGTTACTTTGAGATAGGGGGGACAGGATGAATATGTTAGCATTCTCACTGCTCTTCTCACTTTCCTGTTTTACCCTATAAAGAGGAAAGACGGTAGGAAGTTTGGCAAGCTGCGTAACTTGAAAAATCCTGGATGTTTTGGGGGATCTTGTACTTTAATTTACCAGTGGATGTTCAGAGAAGAGTGGTTTCTCCCAGCTGACCTCCAGTTGCCTTCGTTGGTTTTATTATGGCCAACTGACTGGTATCAAAGCTCCAGCACAGTTATTCTAAGACTTGGGCTCTGCATGAGCTAAGTAACTGTTTAATTGTCTTTGCATTACAGGGTGGCAAAGCCACCATCTGTGATGGACTGGGGAAAAGCCAAAGCCCTTGCTAAGAAGCCTAGATCTGGGTACTTTATAGACATAAACCTGCTGTGGGAAATGATCTGTACCCAACTTAAGGACATGAGCCATTCTCCTCTCTTAGAAGGAGGGTTGTATCAGAATGTTTATTTTTCTTTAAAACCACTAAAAATAACACATGGATGTTGTTTAGTGATGGGATAGCCACCTCACATGGAAGAAAAATATTACTAGTAGAAGCTATTATGAATCTTCTTAGCTTACAGGAGAGTTGTAATAACATAAATGAAGTAGCAGATTAATCTGTATAACCTTACTTTCTTACTTAGCCTGAGCTCCATTTCACTCAAATGGGGACATTATGAAGCCCTTAAGGTACTAAAGTAAAATGAAACAACAGTTATGGCAAGCAGACTATCCAAGACCATAAACATCATAGACATTGGTTGGACCAACACTCAGATCATAATTACATATATAATTAAATATATAATTACATACACACACACGCACACATATACATCTACATATATATATATATCAGAATTTTTAGAAGTTTCCTCTCCCTTCCCAACACAATATGCACTTTTTGGAAATAATCATGGCTGGGATGTCTCCTAGTTCCTCTCCACAATGTATTTTGAGTGATGAGGGAGGTAAGGGAAGATAGAAAGCCTACAGAATAACATTAAATTTGGTTTTACTTACAGATTCCCAAATCTGTGGTGGTTTAAAATCAAGACATTCTTTTCTTCCTAGCTTCTGCTGTACATGTCTACTTAGACTTAGAAAGACTTAGGGCTTAGAAAGAAAACTTTCATTTTCTATTGCATATCATCTGGAAGAGTAAACACAAAGTCATTAATTACGAAAACTAGAATCACTGTAAACATAAAAGCCTGTTCAGGTAATAAATATCATTCATAGTGTATGTCATAAGTTTTGTACACAGATAGTACTGTCTTCAAACCTACTTGAACATAATATAACCAAGCATCACACCTAGTAAGTTACCACAAAGAGAAGACCAGGTCCTTGCTAACTGTGGCTTCAAAAAGTATCAGGTCTGTGATGTTTAACTTTTTTCTTTTTTTCCTTTCTTCATTTTTCCACAAATGCTTCAGACCAGTTTGGCAATCCTTAAAAGGTTAATGAGTACTATCTGCTACAGAATGCCAAACTGATTTAATTCTGAAAATGAGAAAACATCCCTAAAATGTAATCAGCTGTCACTTTAAAAAAATGACATACAACAAGATAGGGATGTTTTACATTTTGTTTCTCTTTCTGAGGTATCTGAAGAAAATGTCAGGTGATCCACCAAGATGCATTTCTCTCTGAAATTACTTAGCTACAGCCTCAGTCCTTGTTTGCTCAGACCATGCCAGCCTCTCTTACCTTGCACATCTCTTGTTGAGTGCCATCTTTAACATGCCCCAGCATTTCTCCAGCATCTCAGGTTGATCTGAATGCCACAGTGCCCTGAGCACATCTGCAGGACATCTGCAACACAAGGAGTAGGTATGGAGCAGAAGGATCTGTCAGCTTGGTTACACCCATGTGGAACTGAAGCAAGACTTTTTGTTCTTCCCACAGAAATGAAAAAGGAAAAAAGAGACTGAGTGCTTGGGTCAGAGCAGTTAAGAGCAGAGAGCACCTCTGTTCCACCCAACTCACACACCCAGAAGCTACTGTCCACCTCTTTTAACATGATGGACCAATTGAAAATGCTGTTCTCCAGCACAAGTCTTCCCTTTCTGAGTGCGTATGTATGCACTTCTGGAAGATTATTCATGCCCACATGCACTACAGAGCTTCAAGATGCGTCTCTCTCCTCTTTCCTTACCAGCAGGTGCCACAGGTGGATTTGGCACTTTCCACAGTTCTGGCAAGTCTTGGGAAGAGTTGCAGAAATTACTTAGACTTTTTGAGTTGAAAGGCAAACTAACTTTACATTGTTAACAGGTTTAAGATCATAAGTTAAACTAGTATGATCTCCAGCCAGAAGTGATATATTTTACAAGAGCAAGACTCCACTCTACATTGTACAGTGGTTGAATAGATTTCATCTATGTTACCATCAGAATTTTGTAGGCTTTTCTTCCTGGTTGTATTTAGTGTGCGTCTCTGCTGCTGCTGGCAGAAGGACCCCCTTCTCGCTTGATCTCCAAGTGCACAGAAAGAGTACAATGTGTTTCTTCTTGGTGGTTAACATAAAAAACCTTTCATATATTCTGCATGTATCAAGAATGCTGTAAACTTTAAATTGGGCAATCTGTAATTAACTATGTTTTTAAGAGTTTGTAGGCAATTTCAGAGCAGGGCCCTACCATATTAACAGTTTCACAAGGAGGAAGCAGAATTTAAACAGAGGAAACAAACACAAACATGTTCTTTATTTGATGGCAATGAAATTCATTTGAAAAAAAGTGGGATCGTAGTAAAGTCGGTTTTTTCTTTTTTGAATGACAGATTCCTATGGACAATATCTAATTAGCTAAATGATTAATTAAAATAGCAAAACTCCCAGTAAATTATTCACAGATATTTCTCAGTAAACTGTCACTAAAAATATACTTACTCTATTGTTATCACATTTCTGATATTGTATTAAGTCTATTTTACCCAGAGCAATGACTGTTTCCTTAATAGTCTTCTGTATAAAAATAGAGAGAAAGCAACCAAGCTTCAGTCAGACTCCTGGAATTCGAAGGTAGGCACGGGAGAGAAATCGCTTGCCACTAGCTGAGAGGTTTTCCTACAATGCAAAGAACAACTATAAAGTACTTCTGTTCTGAGTTACTTGCAGAGAAGTCCTGTTGTTTATTTCCTCGAGAAGTGCACCTTGCTAAGCTATAGGATACCTCCTAAGGCTCTGCACTGCAACTTGGTGCCAGTACAGGCTGTAGTGCTCATGGAAGTCTTGGGAGGGACCCCGCAGCTCCGCTCTGCCCAAACAGCCAGAAGCCAGTGAGGCTGGTGCACATCTGGTGCTGCTGCCACCCTCCATGGGGTCTCTCAGGCATACAGTTAGTAGCAGTCAGTGCCGCTTTAAAACAGCATTTCTGCTGCAATATAAAAGTAGTTACACTGTTGAATACCTTACTCTGCAACAGCTTGCTGGCTGGGAATAATCATTTTCTAATGAATCAGCTGGCGCTTTGTTCAGGATCAACATCTCCTCATCCCATTGCATTGGAGATGTGGGCACAACAGTGGGCGCTGATGCGTTTCACCAATACCGCAGCAGTCCTGGGTCAGGCGATCAACAGGAGGGACCCAGTCTCTCATTTTCCATCACCTCATTAATGTCTCTACTGATACAGTAGTTAGGATTTGTCATTAGCTTACACATATTCCTAAATCCTCTCTCTTCTGCAGATTAAAGTACCATGCCTGCACTAGGAAATAAACATTGCTTTTCCAATCAAGCAGAAATGCTTAAAAATTACTTCACAGTATGGCTTAATACAAATCTGTTGACTGTTTGGGAGCAGTACTTCAGATCATGAGGAAATTGCACACTTAGACAAGGACTTTGATATTTCTGAGGGATTTTAAAGTGATTTACAACTAGCCATTTCAACAGTAACCAGAAATGAAGAAGACAGACCATGAAGAGAGGTGAAGAGTGATGGGAAGAGGCTGTGCCAGCTCCCACAGCCCCCCTTTATCCATCCAGGCTGATGAGCCTTCCCCCACAGTGCCAAGACTATTTGCAGTTTGACTGCCTAACTCTAATTTAGCCATACAACTTAGAATCATAGAATCATGAACGTTGGAAAGGACCTCTAAGATCTTCTAGTCCAACTATCAAGCCATTATTACAATGCACTCTAACCATGTTCTTCTTTCAATGCAACCTCTGGAGATTTGCATTTGGTACTTATCTGAAGTTTAGAGATAAATCTAGGTAGATGAAATGGGATGTAGGTGAAAAAGCAAAAAGAGAGGTTGCTAGAAAGAAAATGTTTCAAAATAAGTTAGCATTTCATTCAAGTACTTTCTTTTCCCTCTGGCCTGACAAAACTTCATTTTGCCAAGATTTTAAAAATCGTTCAAAGAAGTGTTTCTTCCCTGTGTCACCAAAGTCAGCAAACAGCCAAGGAAAAGATGTGCTTTCCTTCCTCATCTAGTGGCTTAGGAAATTAAGGTTAAGAGTACTACCAATGCCACTCCATTCTGCAGGCTGAGGAGAGGGGGATTCATCTATGAAGGTCATTTCTAACATGATAATTTAATCTGGGTTCTTTATCATTTCTTCTTTGCCTCCCTAAACTTCAACTCATCTCAATCATACCTTCTGTAATTGTGTTGAAAACTGCTCTTGCCGTTTTCACAGGTATTTTTCTTGTTTTTGATTTACTATCAGTAAAAGCTGAAGAAGGGAAGGTAGGTCACTGCCTCACCTGCAGAGAGTCATCCAGATGTGGATCTGGAATCCAGGTGCTGCAATGCAACCCATATTTGATGGCAGCAAACTCTTCGCATTCCGATAATTAGATGAGCACACTTAACCAGGCTAAAATGTGATTATGCCTTTTGTTTTCCAGTACAAACCATAAAACCAAGGACGAACCCTACCTCCCAGAAAAACATGTAATAACCTGCTTAGAAGCTCCCAGCTTATTTCTGGCCTTCTATGATGAAGAACAAACCGTCCTGTTTGTCCTAACGTCCTAAACTCACACATAATTAATCACAGATTCAGAAATTGCCAACTGCCATCTGAACATCTATGCAGTTTAACAGATCCAAAACTGCTCTCTGCCGTCTTGGCTGCTCTCCTTATGTGAACGTCACTATAACGTCCCTCTGACCTACACCTCTAAGAAAGAAGCACTGCTCTCTGCAGATGCTGTTGCTTCTGGTTAATAGCTTCACAAAGACAACAATAATGGAAAATGCTTCCTGCAGTTTTGTTTTTGATGCAATGAACCACTATCTTGATGTATTCTCTAGCCTGAAATACCATTATGTGCTCTGCAGTGTTTGCCTTCATGAACGGCAATTTTGCCTGAAAGCACTCTGATATGGTTCCCTTACTCCCCAGGACTACGCAGCATAAATTCCCTGATGCTGAAATTGCTAAGACCCTTTCCGAGCAAGGCACCCTACCATAATCAGTGGCTTCAGGGAATTGCTGAAGAAAAATCACTGAAACCATCAACCTAGTGCACAGCAGCTAGAAGAGAGGCAAACAAGAAATAAAGCAGCATTAGCAAGGGGATAGAATGGTGAAGAAGTGGTGATACACTTCCTGTATGAAAAGATCCTAAATAGCTATAACGCATATGGAGTATACTTAGGTCTTTTTGCAGGGCTGAGCACAGTGATGCAGAAAGCACAGCGCTGCCCGTGCAAAGGATATACTGTATGGCAAGAAAGATAATATCAGGTCTCCAAAATCTAAGCTGTAAGAAAAGGTTAAGGGAGTTGAGTTATTCTCCCCGGAAAATAACTGCCACAGCTGTGACCTAAAAGAAGTTTTCAAAATTATGGAAAGGCTGTTATAAAATTCTTAGCAATGCCTTGGGTTACAGTGGTGAGACATTCACAAATAGAGAAGAGTAAATATTATAAAACTAGGATTCAAGAAAAAAATCATAGAACTGAACTATTTCACACATAGATAATAGAAAATACATGTACTATTCACTCCCACTTAGGTCAACAAATAAAATGTCATCTCTCTGGAGGAAGTAGAGCTATTCTGGAGTAATCCCTCAGACAAATAAAAACATATTGCCTAGGAATAAAAATGATGCTTCACTCAGTTGTTCACTCCTGATCAAAGAACAGCAACAGAAGAGAAGCACTGCAAAGGTGGCATTATAATGGAGAGGCTGGGTGACATTTCTTCTTTCTGCCTGGGAGATCACATCTTGAATTAAGTTCTTAGGTCTCAGTGTTCCTGAGCAGACAGAGAGCTGAACGTGTCCCAGATGAGAGGCAGAAGGTTATAAACCTTTACTGCTCTGCATCCCTTACCTGTGCATTCATAAATCGGGAGGAGAAATCACTGGAAGTTGCCACTTGGACATGAAGCCAATGCCATGAGTTCAGGAATCAGCAACCTGCAAATACAGTAACTGATCTAGCTTAGGTGGGAAGGGGCCTGTCACTGAAACAAAGCATCTGCACTTCTGCCCAGGATGTGGGGAAAGGAGGAGCCTTTGTGATCCCCAGGCAAGGAGAGGTACCAGGAGCCATCAATCCTGTCCGAAATGAAAAAGAAGAGAATGCATCCAAGAGGCTCTGCAGGGAGGGATCTGCTTCCCAGAGCTCTGGCAGAAATGCTGGACAAGCAGCTAAATTCCTTCCCAGAAACTGGTCTGGTGACAAAGCAATGCCTCCTGACTCCCTCCAGCCCACCTCTCGCTATAAATGTCAGCCTGTAGCCGTATTGGGCATAATTAGCCTATGATAATAAATTACCCACATTTTCAGGAAAATATTAGAGACCATCATTATTTGGAACAGAGCTGCATTCAGCTGCACAACCCTACCTAATATGATGGATGGAGCAGTCATAGCACTGAATACATTTATCTAGAATGAAGTGATTATTTCTAAGATGAACACAGTCAGAAATAAGTGCATATGAATCATATACTACTGCACACTGGAGAGTAGTAGAGTAGCAGAGGTTGTAGGTCAGCTGACCAGCCCATAGCTTTTAGTTGATAGATTATTTCACACATATACCCTAGGATTTTAAAGCTCAGTTTCAAAATCCCTCTGAATTTATAAACGATTCCATGTTTTCTATTGGAAAAAAAAAAAAAAAAAAAAAAAAAAAGATATAAGAAGCATTTTTCCACTACCTTAAAGACTTTCGCTGTTATTCAACTCTGCTGTCCACACACAGATGAAAGTATATTGCCCGAATAACCACAGGCAAACACATATAAGAAATAATTTTTCTAACAGCTAATTATTGTATGAAAGAGAATGTAAGCAATGAGGGACTTTAATGTAAGAACTTATTCATGTCCAACTGACTGCAAGAGAAAACAAAAGGCACTACTGCTGAGGAATTTCAGTAGCAAATCTATAAGAAATCTATGCATCCCTTTTTTCATCCTATTTCCTACAAATTCTTTAGTCTTTGTCAATCATTTCAGTGAAGTGATGGAAACCACTCAGAATCACGGGCAAGGCTCACAGCTCTGTTCTGTAACAATTGCCCAGTACTGGCAGCGTTTGTTTTTTTTCCCCCATGTCACATTAGACATCAAGTTTGCATGCCTACATATGAAGATAAGTCTTCTGTGTGGAGTCCCAGAGGACTCTGAACAAAGTTAGCTGCCTCAAACAAGGTGTATGAAACAGCTTTTTGTAGCTCTGTCTTTCTAAGATGCAAAAACATAAACATCATTTCTACAGATTCTGAATTTTGAGTGAGCTTTTGGATGCACGTGGTACAGAATAGAGACTCTGCACACAAAGGGACCATACCTCGTAACTCAAAAAAACACTAAGTCCAATTAATTTTACAATCATATTCCATGCTCTCATCATCATCATCATCAGAGAACAGAGCATTTTCCTCCTCCCCACCCCCAAGACGAGCCCTCCGAAATTTTGTCCCCTAGAAATGTCTAGATTTCTGCTGATAGGATAAGTGTAATCAACTCGTACAAAAGCTTACTTACCAACAATAGCAATGTTAATATGGCATTCCCAGCTGTGAAGTACTGGAAAATACAAGGGCCTCTCATTCATTCTCAGACTGGAATAAGTAAACCAGAGGCAATTTTTAAAAGCTGAAGTTATTAGACTTATTAAAGATATACAGCTGGGTTTTTTTAGATTTATTGTATTTCTTGATAGGTCATAAGTTAAGGATATCTATTACATTAGGCTCTCATCTTAACAGGCAGGTAACTTGTTCATCATAAAATTAGAATTTTAAGCTTGTTTGGCTATAATACTACCCACATTCTATAAGTCAACCTCATCAGAGCAAAGTGTTATAATTACATAAAACTAAATGCCTATCTTTGGTCCAGAAAAACTAATTATTTATAATAAATTATATCTACATGAAAACCAGTTTGTTTGTTTGTTTTTTAAGATTTGACCAAAGTATTTTAATATATTCTGAACTAAGTAGGTATTTCAAGGTAGAAATCAATGCTACCCCTACCAGGATCCATCTTAGTAATTGCAAGTTTCAGATACATATATATAAAATTTGGAAATTTTATACACAGCAAAAATTCAGAGAAGTTCAATATTTTTCAGAAAATCTAAATTTTTGTTTTCATTGCTCAATGTGTTTAGAAAGTAATGCCTGCTGAAAGCAGGATGCTAATAGAGCGTAAAGCAGCCTGGCATTAGGATGCATCACCTGCATGGTGAATAAAAGATGGAGTGAGAAGGGAGGAGCCTTTTATGGCTCAGTCAAGACTTTAAGAGCTTTGATATTTTGTGTTTGCTTGATGTTCAAAGAGAATGAAAAAGAGAGCAGCACACCTTTCCATTGTCTTTCTTAGTCTTGGTTAGTGAGGAGAAAATTAGCTCAGAACTGAGAGCACGAGAAAAGACAGAAGAGGGCAGAGAAGAAAACCAGAATAGGAAAGAGAAAATAGAGGGTTTTCTTTATCATCTATTCATTTAGAGTCGATAATTTGTTTTTTTCTGTGACACTGATATTTTGAGGTATCTGCTCTTGTTCCAGCCTGAGTTAAAATTAATATTGAAACTTTTTAGTCTGGAAAATTTGAAGCATAGCAATGCCAGAAATTTCAATGGAAGTGCACTTGCATGAGAAGTTGTGAAGTTTCGGGGGATCCAGGGTGGTCATGGGACAGAGGCTGCCTGCGCTGTCTCATTCCTCTTGAAAACTGACCTTCCTCCATTCATTTGTATGTTGCTTTCTGCCACAGAAAGACCATAAAAAGCTACACCATTTGGTGTATGCAGATGGGGCACCCCATGTGGGGAACGGTTCTTCTTCATTTGGATTCTTTTAACTGCCATAAATGTAAATGCTGCTCCATCAAGCTAGCACAGCAAGGACAGCAGGACTTCATGTTCCTTCAGCCACCAGTGCTGACAACACAAGCAGGCCAAGACCGTGGTGGAGAAATATGGCCGGCTGGGTTTGGTCAGTGGGTTAATACAGAAAGGGCAAATGGAGTAACGAGAACATTACAGATTATTCATCTCCGAACCTAAAAATATTAGAGAGAATTTGACAAAACACCTTCTGTATAAAACAGTAATTTCAGAGAGTGCTTTTCAGATACAACTAGAAGGCACTATATGTTGCCTATGTACAGCTTACCTACTGTAGCATGCACATTTACAAACACACATACAAGCATTATGATGCTGAAATAGACTCCTGACTAGATCTTGATGGTTAGAAGAAAGGTTGCTGGGTCAGTTACTGCAGTGAATGTTTCCTCTGTCACAGTAGAATTAAGTCAAAATTGTTTTAAATGTGCTCAAAACCTTCCTTCGTAAACTTCATTAAAATGAACTGAAATATGCAATAGAGATATAATGATCAGCTGCTTTGCTTTTCTGATAGGAGTTTGACTCAAATCCCAAACCTCTGAAGGTATAGACAAATGGGAGACTTACTCAAATTAATTTGCCAAAAGAACAGGTAATCATGAAAATTATCCCAACACTTGATGACAGGAAAGCCCATGGTCATGCACACCCAGTCACCCACACATCCTGTCACTGAAAACAAAGGATGCATATCAGAACAGAATTGCTAGGAAACCACTGCAAAAGAGCTATTCATATACAGGTAAATTAATTAGTAAATAAGCAGCAGCTTATCTGATGCTGCTGCATCCTCAACAAACTTATAACAAAGCCACTAGAGGCAGCAGGTCAAAGACATAATTTTTTTTCTTGTCATTCTGCAGCTATGTTGCAATTATTCAGTGTAATGCACTAAATATGGGGTCGTGCTTTTTCAGCAAAGGGCAAGATCAAAGATCCATTTGACTTCAGTGGGAACAGAAATGGCCCTCAAGTATGCAGCTAGATTTTCTTCCATGTCCTCTAAAACACAGAATTTAACACAATTACCTCAAACATTCTTTGTCATTGTTCTCTAAAGCTGTTACTACACAGTGAGGTTTGTCCTCCAAAATACTTGTCTAATTTTAGAATATTGCCTAGTTTAACTTTGAATATACACTAAACTTTTAAAATGACTGTTTTGTGGGGGCTTTCCATATCTAGCAAAGATAAAAATTTGCATTTTAAAATTTTCTACCAAGTATCTCTATAGAAAAATCTAGAAGATTTTTGTCTGGATTGGAGAGTGATACACTTTCAAATATATATTACGTGATTTGTTTTACCCTACATTAATTTTACTTAGAAGTGAGTTAAGACAGCTGAAAAGCAAGGCACTCCTCACTCAAAGGTGAAGCAAACCTAGGCTTTTGAACATCTCATGTTCTCCATATCCCTGGAGCATCCTTGTCTGTGTCCAGCAAGCCACAGAGCAAATCTTCCTCTGAACTGCAGGGAGAGGTGGAAAACTGCAAGGCAGGAGAGGGAAAAATTTTGCCTGGATAATGCTGATGAGTCTAGACAATTTCTTGCCAGCAATGATACAATGTGTGCCTTTAGACACGAAAGTCAGAGGAAGAGCAACACATCACATCTGAGAGCATACCTACTCTAATCCTTTCTTATGAAGCATTTGTTAGACACCTACCTTTTGCAATGAGGTTGCAGACACCCAACATTTGAGATGTATTGATCTTGGTTTTGGCTGAGGGCTTATAGAATTAGAATAGTTCAGATGAAAGGGACCTACAAACATCATAAAGTCAGACCACTCCAGAACTAACAAAATGCTAAAGCGTATTCCACTGAATATCCATTACCTATCATAACAACTACCACAGAGAACATCTGCTCATTTCTCAAAATTACTTAGTAGTACTAGTGCCATGCAAATATTTTATATACCAAGAGGAAAAAAAAAAAAAATCAATGGAATTTGCTGGAAATAAATCTGTTTCCATCCAAAAATTTTCTTCCAAGACCCTTACATAAGGCGTAGCTGATCCAAGAAAGTTGCATTTACTTTAAAGAAGCATTGTCATCAACAGTAAACGTGATCAGGTCCTTCTTTTCAGAAAGAAAAAACCGTGTGAACATACTGACGTCTGCAAAGAGTTAAATTGGTCCTTCAATCCGTAGTCACCTGGATACATAAACCAGAGAAAACCACAGGCATAAAACAGTCCATCACAAGGCAAGTAGAAAAGTCAGCATCAATCTGGTTTGTAGTAAACTCCATGCCTCAGACTTCACATTGGTCACATTTGAAGTTAAACATTATGGAAATAAATGAATGTCGCTAAAGAAGTGTTAATTAGTGACCTCAGTCACAACTAATGGATGTTTGATCCAGCTCCCCGAAGCAGAGTTCCCTCAAGATCAGACATTAAGAAGGAATGCTATTTCGTTGAATGAGCATTCACAAGTTATCAAGTTGTAACTGAAGTCTTTCTAAGCCACAGAAGTTTATGTGACACTTATCTTCAGCTCTTTGTAGACTCTTAACTCCAGAATTCAAGTTTTTAATAGAAGCAGAGCATGAACAACTGCATTTTTCAAATTCTGTTAAAGCCTGCAGACGTACTTCATTTTCAGGTTTTAGTTAGAAAAGAATGGAAAAGGGATAAGGCAGAAAGCCCTTTCTCCCACAGATAGAGTAATTTTAAAATTACATCAGTGGAGAATTTAATATAAAAAAAAAAATTCTGACGTCATTGACACAAGCATGCCAATACACACCTAACAATTTCTACAACTTAACACTTTCGATCCCTTACATGCACATCTCTAATCCATTTTGATTTTCATTCTCCACAATATCCCAGGACTGTGAATTCCAGTCAAAAGGTCCCCAGATGCGTGTCTGGTTTCCTAATGTTTTTAACCCCAGACATTTTCAGATGATCACTGAATCAGATTCAGTTAAATATATTAGTGTAAGAATACATCATTGCAGTGGTTATTGTGGCAGTTCAAGCAGTAAAGCTTATGTTTCCTAAAATACAACTAAGCAGTTAAAATATACTTTATATTTTATTAACTTTGTGTCATCTTTATAAAAATGTATTCATGTTATAAGCAGGGTTTTAAAATAGGCAATGTATTCCTCAATTCTAATCCATTCCATGCTATTTCCTGCTAATCCAAGTCTGTGGTATGCACAAAGTCTCATCATTGTTTTGATTGCACATAAGAGTGCTTCTTTTACAGTACAAGTCTAATCACACTCTGATGCCATATTTAATCATGGGAACATCACAGTTTCAGTTTCTATGGCCACTCATATAAAAAAAAAAAAACTCTTCCACACTTTTTCCGCAAAGGAGGTGCAAGAGAGAAAATCATGATGAAAGAAAACTAATGGTTAGCAACAATTAGAGCCGTCAAATGTTACTGCATTATTCACCACCTACCTACAATGTGAATACTAATATCATTCACCAAATAGAAAAGGGGAACATGCATTTACAGTGGTTTTCTCAGACTGAAAAATTCAAGCTAGTGTTCTTCAGCATTTCAAAACACTTTGTAGATCACATTAGTACATCACCCAACACCATTGGTTATAACTCTGCATTTGTCCCCACGTGCTATAAAGAATCATGATAGATAAGTAATAAGTACCCCAGAAAAGCACATTATTCTGCCTAAATAACATGCATTTGCTGGCGTGTTAGTCATGGACTTGTAGAGAGTTATGAAGCCCAAGCCTCTCCAGTCCTGTAAGAGTGCTTCCACTGAATTCCAGGCACAATTTCCTTTAGGATTACAGAGACTTAGTGCAGCAGTGCCACATACTCTCTTGCCCTCACCCCAGCCTTGGCTCAACTCCTCCATGCAGCCTGGCACTATTTCTCGTGCACAGCAGTACAATACCCAATCCTTGTCAGATCCCAGTGCCTCTAACCTCAGTGCAATGCTTTGGATATGACTTGCTAACAAGGGTTTGTCTAAATAAATTTTTGAAAACCCATGGGAAAAATTTAAGGCAGTGGCGAGTGAATATATATCGACATCAGTAAAATCAAAGAATAAATACACCAGCATACAAACAGCATTCTCCCAGAAAACAGGTCCTATTCTCCAAGTTTGTATTTCTGTGACAAATGCACAAACAAAGCATCACTTTGTGTTGCTAACCATGTTGTTCGAAGAAAGTGCCTCGTGTTTCTCCTTCACGGAATTTCCAGTTCAGCCTTTTTGTCTTTGGAAATGGTCTAATATGTAAATGTCCTTCCACAGCCTCTCCAGAATAAAAAGAAGGTCTTAGGAATTTAAATTCTATTTATATTTATCACAACTTGATAAGGGGAGCGTGTGTTTATTTAAATACTCTACCATTATTTCTTCTTAACAACAGGCAGCTCTGAAGTGCAGTTATAAGTCTGTTTACACCACACAGATATCAAATTGACTTGCTAATGGTAACTTTTATTCGGTATCCATGGGTTACTGTGTCATGTGATTTGACATCAAGTACAGACAGTGCTGATTAGTAGCATCCAGTTCTGTCCATCTCTGTGCATCACTGAACCATCTGGTCATTTATTCACTAATAAGCCCCTAATGGCCCAAATATTCACCGGCCTGTCATTGTGACATGGCATAAAATGCCTACATCTTTCAACTTGCTTTGACATGTTGCTTGTTTCACATCAAAACCCGTCATTTACAGGAAAAGAGCTCAGAGGGGTAAAAACTTGACCTAATCTGCAGTGTTAACACAAAGACAGAGGCTTTGTTATCTGGTAGCCTGACTGAAAGCATGTAAATGGGCATGAATTCATTTTGTACATTTTTCCATGCTCATTTTACAACATTCTTTAAGTTTGGTATCATTCCTAATGTGGGTTTTTATGTGGGTTTAACTGTGAAATCTCTTTTCTTTATCTGTTAATATTCTTAGGAGTGCTTTACAAGAAACTGGATGCCCACAGAAAATTTTCAGGTTTCTATAAGGAGAATGCACATCAACAAAAATGCCTTGGAGAGTCTGGGAACTTCTTTAAACCCCTCTATTAAAAATTAGTACAATTAATCATTTTTCATTCTGTCTTTCTCATATATATGTATTTTTTTTACCTAAACATCAAGAGACAGCACAATACTTTCTGCCCGAAAAATGAGAGACACATTAACTATTTCCAGTGCAGCATGTTATATTTGGCAGAATCTTTCTAGATGAGAAAATCTCACAGTATATCACCTCACGTCAAGCAAGCTATTACTTCAGGCTTACTTAAGGTTCAGTAAATAAAAAAAAACTTTCTTTTCAGTCCCATCACACAAAACTGCTGGAGAAGAAAGAGGTCACAATCAACGCTTTATTATTTTTCTAATCTTACTGGATATAGTCATAGTTAAAATAGTTTAAAAAAAAGCAAACACCCATTAAACTAATTGCTGTTGAAATCTTGGTTAATACATCATTAAAATGTGATTAAAGCATGAAGTAATTGATTGTAACTAGAACACTTAGGGTGGTTTTATGGCTCTGCAGTCATTGGTGTGATGGGACACATAATTCACCCAGTGTGTTAGCTTCACTTGATGTGTGCCTCTATTGGCACACCAGCTTCTTGAAGCAAGCACACCCTGCTCAACAAAAACTTCCATTATATTGCCCTCTGGCTAATGTACTGTTTGTAAAATTGTAACTAAAAAAAAAAAAAAAAGAAAAGAAAAATTATTTTAACCTGATTTTCTTTATTCTCTCTTTTCATTTTTTCTTTTTCTTTTTTCTTTTTTTCAAATAACTGTGGATTGTTTGCTGGGCTTTTGTTTGCTTCGGGTGTTTGGTTGTTTGTTTTTAGGAGTTTTATTTTTGTTATTTGTTTATAATTTTTTTCTGTTCTCAAACTATATGTATGTTGCCACTGGTAGCCTCTGTTAATGACACAAACATCATCCAGAATAAATCCCCTACCTATGCATGCTGGTACATTTTATCACAGCATTCAGGCCAGCTAATGAATCAATTTGAATGTTGGCATATTCATGCTGAGATTCATTCAAGTTCAATTCTCATTTTGAAATAGTTTGCAATATTTACAATCAAACCCACACCCCAGTCTGAGGATATATACACAGAATTTAGTAGATGCATTTAAACGTTTCTACTTTTTGATTATTCACTTTGCCAATCCTTGCTGCACAATGTTGTTCTCAAGGGCATCAATATACACATTCGCTCCTGCCTTACGAGCTTGAGAGTATTTTTGCACTTACCCAGAGCCCCTGAATCCAGAGAGGACTGGAAAACAGTTGTGTTTTCTGAAAACGTTGAGGTTTTGAAACTAATCTCTATCCTACATTATACCAAAATTCAAAGCAGAGTCAAGTCAAGCAAGATATAAACCACTATCTTTCCAACCTCTCTAAGTCGGTCTCTTATCATAATGTCCTTAATTTCTCTTGCTCTAAAGAAGAATTCCACCCCATGCAAAATCTTTTTAACATTTAATTCAAGCACAAAACTGCCACGGAAAAAAAAAAATCCGTTTCGATGACCTGTCATTTTCTGATGGAATAAGCAGTTTTGTCAACAACGCAAACCATGATCGACCTAAGACATATTCCCATTTGTGGAAATAGGACTAACAGGCACTAATATATGACATGTCGTTTCACAGTCCCTTGTAGGATTTGTGGTCTAGTTCTAATTTTTAAACCTGCAGAGCATTCTCAAATCCGTGTTACAGCAATGTTACATACAGGTAACTGAGTACCGTTTGCAGCTCGAAAGTGGGTCTTTTGCCCTTGTTCATGTTTTTCAGATTTCTAGAACTAAACAACTGTATTTGTTTTAGGTAGAATGCATTCTTTTTCAGAGATGTCAGTTATATTGACACTTCTGAAAACTTTCGTAACATTAAAATCTTTTTCCAGATACAAATCCTTTGAAATTTAGCTTTTCAATTTTTTATGTGAAATGTGTTTAACTATTTGAAATGCAGTTGGCATAAAAGCAATGACCTGAAATAAATAAATAAGACTAAGAAATAATTTTTTCACTACATAACCGGTTGAAGCAAACCATGCTGCTAATATAAAGAAATAAAAAAAAAAAGCAAACAACAACCCCGGAGTAAGAGTGATCGGTAACCACTTCCACAGAGCTGACCATCCCCAGGAAACATGCTGTGTTTGTCTAAGGGGCAGCCTCTGAGACAAATCCCAGTTCTGTTCAGCACCTAATAAGCTCGAGCTCACCGCCAGTTCTCACGGAATAATGCTGATGGAGTGGGAAATGTGTGCTTATTTTTGAGATTTAGGAGGAAAACCTCCTCAGCAGTGTCACACCACTAACTGGAACACTGCTTTTCCAGGAGGATGGTGTTCAGGACATTTAAAAAGTATCCTGAACAGCATGTTTTATTAACTGCTGCGCATTACAGGATTACATCTTTAAATGCAATGATGTTGTCGGCAGCAGATACACAGATACAATGGCACATTTTCAAACCAAAGCAGCACTAATCATTTCAACAAGTGTAAGTGTGTCATACAGGGACAGAGTGAGCTATTAGGTGGTGATAGCTGTTATCATCAGCTGGCCTTTTTTTTTTTTTTTTTTTTTTAAACACAGAATGCTGTTGTTAAATATCCACTCTTTTTTTAGCAGTCTAAAGGCAAGATCACATGTCTAATGTGCTCAGTTAAAAGCAGGGAAAGAACTTGCTCATATCATGAATGCAAAGGAATTTGAAATACAAGCCATCACTTTAGCCACATCCCTTCAAATCAGAGTTAGCAGAACACAGCATCTACTACTTTTGTAAAAACAAAAGAAATCAGAACACAGAAACAAAACAAAAACTCCACGATTGCTTGTCCATTCCTCTAACTTGAAAGCTATTCATTTTTCAGGGAAGTATTTTTTTGTTGGCTAACCCTCTATACTTAACAGAGAGTGCCTCAGAGTGACATTTAAGAAGCTGGATAGTAAGTATTAAAATGAAATCTTATTATTACCTGCCTATATACAAGATAACAAGATTGTACTTCTATAACACTATCCGATGACTGAAGGTCATATCCTACTCATACTGGTATTCATAAATTTTAAATAGTTTTTAAAAATCATCTGTAAACAGCTAAGAAAGGGGATATAAATTTGCACATTTAGTGAGTAATGCAGCTTGTGGTTCGTGGCTATGACTTTGCTCTTGCAACACAACTCCTTCATCTTTCCTAGATTTTCTTTGCAGAGAGTTTTATTTTCTCTGCTCTTCAGCATAAATAGCAATACTTTAATGCTAGTAACATTAGTAACTGACAAGTAAATAATCCCCCCCATACACCTTTTTTTTTTTTTTTAAGATATGTTCTCAATTCAATGAGGTAACATTTATCTTGAAAATATCCATTTTTGCATAGATAGAAATAAGTAGGAAAGTGGCACTTTTAAAACCAGCTAAAATAGAAAGCATTAACGATACGTACTTTTAGATTAGATAGCCTTAGAATTGTACTTCTTCGCATTCTCCACAGTTACATCCCAATTCTGACATTTCTGCATTCACATAACTTTTCATATACAAATATTTCTATCAATTTAACATGTATCCAAGCCTTTTAAATATTAGGGCCTCAGTATAAGGCTAATTAGATGCAAACAGCATTTGTAAATCGTTTTGTGACATCAGTTGTCCCAAATTTGAAGCTAAATGTGCCTACTGCCATGCCTAATTGTTGATTTTCTACTAAATATTTTGCTTGTAAATGCAGTGGTGGAAATTGAAATTTAAACTTGCTTATTTGGGTATTCAGACCCAAACTGATACACATCATAAAGAAATAAACACTGTTTATTAATGCTGCAGAAATACAGCTGGTACATTAACCACACTATAATTAAGAACGTCAAAAATAACATATGCCTCTGCATTAGCAGAGGCACTGTAAACGCAGACTGTATGCACACAGACAAGAGACCAAGTTTGTAGAATTCAGGTCCATTATTGCTTATAAGCAGTGAAAGGAAGCTCTTTAATTCAATATATCACAAGAACTAAGTACATATTGAAAGCTAATGAATAAAGTCTCATGATATCTATACAGTGATTCGAGGTGCAGAGCTGGATATCTGATGTCTGATTCCACTTTCTGAGGTAATAGCCACCATGACTTCGCACACAGCCCTGCGAGTGTGACCACTCATACATGCAATTAGGGATGCTCAAAACCTAAGAACCCTTCACTCTGTTGTGCTTTTTCCTGCACTGATGTCAGGTATTTAAACAGCTGATGGAGAGGAGCCAAAGAACAAATCTCTCACCTCCATGAGCACGCGCTTGCGTACATGTGGAAATCTATCAGCCTCCTCACACATCCAAACTCACCAATCACTCACAAAGGAACTGATCCCATGTTTGCTTTGTAATGCAATTAACTAATGAAGGTGATTACCTCCGAGTCACCAAGAGATGACTGTTACCACAAACCAGAAGAACTGGGAGCGAGAACACCAGAATGCTCTGATCCACTACCAATTTAAGAGCCATGATTCTGTGATAAAAACATTGCATGGTGTAGTGACAGACCTTCGGATGTGCGTATCCGAATTTGCTTGTTCAGCAACAGAAGGCCTCGTGTAACTTTTATTGATCTGCTGTATCAGACACGCTCTAATGTCCTTAATTGTCATCTCCACAAGTGTCTGACAACATCTTCATTTGCAAACATGCTTTCTGTATATCTTCTACTGCAAAAACAATAGCAACATTGTCCCCTCAGACGATTCAGTCAGTGCTTTCAGGGAAATCTTTTGTTCTGGGAGTCTCCCTGCTGGCAGTCACCCAGAAACTTCAGATCTATGGCACATGCAAATTAATCCAAAAGTCAGTGGTACTTACAGCTGTACAGTAATTCTAAAAGCAAAGACAAAACACAAGCTCTGAGGTGCTCAGAATCACCTACTCTTCAGAAAAGAGAAGACTCACTTAGGTCAAATTAAGTCAATAGCACGAGCACTGGTCTCACTCTACCACTCACATAAGTGAGCAGTCATCTGCAAGAAGCAAGCATTTCCCAGAGAGCCCTGTCCTGAAGATCTCACATGGGCAAATCTATCCCTAATGTGAATCTGACCTGGTATCTTCTCTTATGTAACACATCCAAAATTCAGTTCTCAGAAGCAAACATCAGGGCAAACCTCTCTCACCTTGTACTGCACAAATGCATTTAAGAGAAATATGAGCTGCCTGCAGTTGGCTTAACTCCAGAATTAATTATCTGAGATTAGCGACCTGTATGAACATTGCTGATTTCAAGGAAATTCACTGAACAGACTCCAAAACAAATGCATCAACAAGACTTTTCACACTGACAATGCTAGATAGAGCATTCTTCCCTCCTCCAAAATCACAAGAGAAAACTCAGACCAAGCATTCACTAGAAAGATGCCACCAAAGGGCTTAGGGCACTCCAAAAATGAATCTGTCATTTTTAACTTTATCTTTCATGTTTTTTGTTTTTGGTGGGTTTTTTTGTTTTTTGTTGTTTTGTTTTTTTTTAGTCCATCTCCTTCCTTCCTTCTCCATGTCCCACTCCCAGCAATTCCTAACAATAACAGCTATATCCTGTTAATCCTGTCAGTTTTCAGTGGTTTTGCTTGGTTGGTTGATTTTCTACCTCACTCTTTTCTGTTGTTCACAGTTGGCAGCAGCATTTTTGCCATGGCCTTTGTGCAGGATGGTTGCAGAAAAAGTTGTATTTCACCATCAGTTTGTTTTCAACAATATTTAGGCCACAGTAGTTAGGTATGTGTGATCAGGACATCCACTGACATCTCACAAGGAGATTCTGGTACCTCAGAACAGGAGCCAGGATCATTCCACAAATCAGAATCCATTCAAGCAGAAACGTAAGTTTTCTTCAAGTTAGAGGTTTCTTCCAGTTTTCTAGTGGAAAAAAAAAAAAAAAGAGGAAAAGATTAATTAGCAGTTTCCAATTAATTTTTGAGAAATTTAAGGGGTGCTTACTTGACACTACACAGCCAAACAGAGCTGCTAGGCAAGAAAAGCTTGGGTCTTGAATGACTAAATTGCTAGAAAGAAAATGATCAGTTTTGGCTCTGTTATGTCCTTTTAATTCCCACCTACTGTAAGAACAAACAGTGCTGGGCAACGTTCCAGAAAACACTGCTGAAACAAAGAAAGTATTATATAGAGGGCTCTAACTCCTACAAACATGAACCAAGACCCTGAGGTAAGTAATCTGTGTTTATTCGTATGCTTGTCTGCTGAAGGAGCCTAACTTTTATGTTAGAAATTTCAAGACTTGAACTTCTGTCTCAGTTTATACTGGTAATATTCTGTTCATAGTCAAAATTGTATCAACCTCTGATACTGTCTTTAAGTCAGAAGAATGATCTTCATTTAGGATTAAATCCAATGCATACGTAAGTGGCACTTACTGACATAAGCTGTGGTGCCTTCTTTATTGAGCTGTCTTTCTAGAACAACAGAAAATTGACTGAACTAAAATGACTGGAATATGCCCATACACACCATATACCGCTAACAATGTAATGCAGTTGCAGAATTCCATTAGGTATACAGAGGGAGGACAGAGGGAAGGTGCATTGATTCATAATTAGTCAAGCTTTATTTTTTTTTTTTAAACCTATCCAGAGTCAGTGAAAGAATGACCATATATGTAAGTTTGTATTTCTCTATACTGTAATAGTATATTTTTGCAGCACACGGAATGGAAACACTAAGTATGTTTTATTTTTTGACTGAAAATATGCCAGACAAGTAGCTGCAAAACTGGCCAAGCATTTATAATTTACAGAAAATCACTATTTGGTGTTGGACCACTCTAGAAAGGCACTCACCAAGGCTGCTAGGCAAGAAGTGTCCTCATGCCACATACATGGTGTCAGAGAATAGGTCATTTCAGAACATTAGCAGCACCATCGTGTTCACACAGACAATCTATTTCTGTCACAAGTAAGTATTTTTCCATGATGTTAATCAGAGCAAAATTTCCTGAACTTCATTAAAGCTCACACTTGCAGACATTTCACAAGACATAAGAAAATTCTTATTTATCCTCTGAGTGAAAGGAAAGCCTTCTGTGTATTTAACACACGTTTTATTTGTCTTTAAAATATATTCAGGCATTCCTGTGCAGTTTGTTGCTAATGCTTAATGAGCCAAATCCTATTACCTATTTGTCCACAGCTGTAAAATTCTCTATTGGCCTCTTCCTCAAACTGGAGGTTTCACCCCGACTTACTAATAGCTGCCAGAGAAAAACAGTAGCTCCAAAGGCTCTCCCAGTACAGCCTCGAAGCCCGCTGCCCTTCCACCTTGCTTCTAACTGTTGGGGAGTCTGAATGGGAACATGCACAGTTGTGTAAGAAGTGTGAGAACCAGCCTCCAGTGCAGGTAGCCCTGTGAAGGACAAGGCAGGCAGGCATGCCAGCATCCTGATTCTGCCTCCATACAAAAGGTCAGATCAGGTGATCTCTAGAGGTCCTCTCTGCACTCCCGATTCTTTGCTCATGCTGTGATACCTGCAAGAAATCCATCAGCTAGGTAAGGCTGGGATACAGGGAAATTCCAAAGGAAAAATTATTTGCTATCAAAAAGATAGAGAAACTCAAAACTACAAAATACTCTCTTCTTAACTGCTGCCCCTCATTACGTTTTATTTCTTCACACTTTTCTTTCTGTGCCCTGCCTCAGGGCTTCATCCCAAAACACAGCCACAGGCTCTGTGGGGCCCTACACTATGTGCTCCTGCTCTCACGCTCAGAGGGGTGGATAGCCCTGCACATTGCATTCTCTGTTGTATATCCGGCTTGAGGGCATCGTGGACATCATCATGATGCAGGCATGAAAACCTGCTTAGCAGGCAGACAGCAATTTCTTGCATCAGCTGGAGGTGCAGAAATGCTTTCCAGAGCAGTCCCATACAGGGAGCTCTGCAGTAATTCAGCATGGGAGTGAAGAAAACCAGTAGAAGACCTGGTGAGATTCACCATCCTCCCCCAAAAGCTCCTTTGCCAAGCATGCAGTCAGCAACCCCTTCCAAGGCTGCTCAGCCCCTGCCAAGACGTAGCTACGCAGTGTGCAGCAGCAACACTCAGCGCTGCGATCTCAGGGGCAGAGGGGATAGGGCTGCCTGTGTGATCAGCAGCACCTGGAGTGAATCCCCAGGTTCTCCTTCCACTCAGCCACGAGGACACTGCACAGTCTTCCCAGCTCCCAGAGTGCTGCCAGCAGCATGTAAACCACAACAACAGCAGTAGCATTAGGGCTAACTGAACTCTAAATCTGTTAAGACGCAGAAACCTTAGAGGAATGCAGCTCTGCTGGGAAATAAAAACTAAGAAATTGCACTGTAACCAACCTTGAGTTCCTTCAGACAAGGCAACTAAAGAAAGGACCCTCTACAGGCTATTTGGACACCATATTTATGTTTAGTAAGAGGATCTGAAACCATAGTTATGGTCACATGGAAAAATCAAATATCTCAGTCGTGTCAGAAATCACTTGCGCAGGAATATTTATTTTTGCAAAGGATACCAGCGAACACCTATTGGTTTAAAAATAGGATTCTAATACACAACAAAAGCTGTAATTCCAACAGTAAAACTAAAAAGAGCCCATGCCAAAAGCTTTAGCCAGAGATACTCCTAACATGGTCATGAATTTACATTCTGCCAGAAGCTCTTCACTAAACATTTAGTGGAAGAGCATCTTTGGATCTTAATTTTCCCCAGATTTGATATCGAGCCGATCTGTAATAAATAAAATTTTCAGTGTTGAACATAACTGTCTTAGGCCCTGGAGTTCTATAATCACTGTATTTTTAAATTTCTTTAAAAATTCAATGCAGTTGTCAGATACATGCTCATTTTAGTTATGCATAGGTGGGTTTGCAGTGACATCAAATGTGCAATTAGCCCATTCCCAGGTGAACATTCTCTGCAGATATGTCACTGGAGAGTCCCTTTCACATCCCTGTCTATTTAGAGGTAGCAATAAACCAGTTGTCGCAGCCTTCACACTTCAAACAGATTTCTAAAGCTGTGCTTCAGCAATACCTTCCCATGCTCCAGCACTGGTGGTGCTGGAACATATCCTGCTGAGGAAGGACCACATGGATGGATACCCTGACACAGGGCTTCTCTTGGCAAAGGGGCATAGCAACGATAACAACCAACACAGCAAAGTTGCCAGTGAATTAATATGCTTTTAAAGGACCTGTCTGTGAAAGAGAAAAGCAGTCAGACAGGCACTGGGAGTGGAATAAGTAATCCAGTTACGGACAGGGATAAAACTTCTGTAGAAGAAGTTGAACTCGCTTGTTACTGAAGAAAATCTGCACGAGGTACCACTGCCACTGACAGAGTCAAAAAATGCCAAGGTCCAATCCTCCATCAGTACAGGTCAAAATGACCTGACTTTAGGGCTAATTCTGCAGTCCTTGACCCAGGTTCAAGAGCTCCAGCTGACTAGTGCCAATTAACCTAGGAAAGCATCTCTCTTCACTTCAGCACACAGAAAGCATCACCAAACAATCAATCATGCAAAGAAGGAATTGTGCCCTCCCTTGGGTTTTTCTCCCAGCACCCTCTCACAGATTCTGGTCATACCTAGTGTAGAATTCCACTATAACTTCAACATCTTCCTGAAGGCCATGCCACTCCATGGGTGCTCCCGTGCCAGCTGCCAGCACTCCTGGTGTTCATCACTGCAGGACGGACTGCAAGGCACTCCCCGAGGCTTTACAACCAGTGAAAATCAGCACCAGCTTCACAATTCTGGCACAACATGTCTTCCCTTTGAAGTCTGGTTGCTGGTTTTTACAGTTCTATTTTTAAAATGTATTAAAGATGTTTAAAAGTGGCAGGGACTTCCAATAAAAGCCATATTGTCCAGAATCAGGATGCTGGTCCCAATTTAAACTGGCTGTTAAACAATAGTATATCCAAATAAAAGTGGTCTGATTTACAAAATACTGCAGACTGATTGAACGTTTATTATCCAATTTTTCTTTTTTCAGGTCTTCAGAGGTCATTCTCTCTTTATCTTGTTTTGTTTGTCTACCAAGCTTCCCATAGCTACCGCATGGAAAATGGATTCACTTACCATGTTTGAAAAGATACTGTTAATGGGAAATACTAAAGCACAGCAAAGGAATGATGCTAACAAAGATTTAACATTTCTCTTGACTACAGGCACGATTTAAACAACAGCTTACAATGCCATTACTGCTCTGTCTTCTGAAACACACCCGGGATACAACGCAACCAGCTTCTGGTTTTTATCATCAGGCATTTGTATTTCCCATTGTAAACTGAACTCGTATTTAAAACTTTATATCCATATCACGTTGGATTTTCTGTTCTGGAGAAATGAAGGAAAATAGATGGGACAGCGGCTGGAGGAGAGCATCTCTCTAAGGAGCCACAGAGAAGATCCAGGGTCTGCCTGGAGTCCGCAGACCTTCGCCTGCGACTGACCTCCTGTTTCTGCTGCAGTCCTGGGTGAATCATTTCGCATCTCCATCTGTCTCATCTGTTTAGACTGAACTCCTCAGGGCAGGGTTTATGTTTTGCTTTGTGTATTCATGCATCTATTTATGCTAGTTATTTTCTAACTCCAAAATTTAAGGTGATAATAGAAACTAGGCACAATACACGAGTAAAAAATACAGCAGAACTATGTGCAAGGGGATTGAGGTTGATGATCCAGGAAACGTCAACCTCCGTATAAATCTTTTGCCAAGATTATCATCACCAAGGTTTGTATTTCCATGGTCTGTACATGTATCTTGTAGCTATTTCCCAGCAACATGCAACTAAAACAGGCATCCTGCCCTATCAAATCCCACCACATCACATAATTCTGCCATAAAATAAAGCTAAACGTTAACATCCAAAAATTGACATTATTTTCTAAAATCTTTGGCAAGTAAATGTAATAAAAATCAAATGGAAATCTTATATCTAAGTAACTTCTATGGACTTTCTCTCCCATCGATACCTTTCCTATGCAAATGGTAAAATATCTGTTTCCTGTTCCTCAGACTGGAAAATGGGAGCAAAGGACAAGTAATGCAACCTGCCCAAGGTGACGAGCTGACTTGCACGTCCTTTGCAGTGGACCACACAGCTTGTCAGGCAAATTGCACTGTAACAGTGAAGTCATTAGACCTCCAAGATTCACGGTTAGCAAGCATTCCTAAAATTCTGATTAAACATTTTGTTTCCAAGTAGTTTTAAATTGGATGTGTCATTTTGTAAATGACAGATTGCTACTATACAGTAAGTGAGCGTTTTTTTAGTCTAGGACAGCAAATACTTGAATACATTGGCACCAAGCTTCAGATTATTCTTACTACTGAACTCTTGCCAAAAATGATGCATTTGTGTCCTGCTTCTGGAAACATAAAATCTGCAAGTGGGTTTGGTTGTCTTTAGTAATACATAAAGTGCAAAAGAATAGCATTAAATTGTCATTCCAGTAAAACACTAAGCAAAGAAATACATTTTCGCAGAAGTACATATGATTATCTGTCAAAACATGAAAAAAAAGGAATTTTGGCAAAAAAAAAATTGCACATCTCAGGCTTCCAAAGAGGAAAAAAAATAAAAATAAAAATAAAAACCTACTAACAGAAAAACACACTCTAGATACTAGTAAAGTTGAACAGATGTATGGAGGGACACTGCATATTTTATAGGATGGGTAACTACATTTAAAATATTTGTATAATTTACCTTTAGTTCCTGCTGACATGTAGGGATATCTTTAAAAGAATGGGCTTTCACCTTCACACAGCATACATTAACTCAGAGAATCAGTCCTTTTCACTGTTTTTATCAGCTCAACTAGCTGAAAACCTATCACACCCCCAACACATTAAAGAAATCCAGAAAACACGGAAGAAAGAAAAAAAAAAACAACATTATTTGGACAGTTGAAGGGAGGATTTTTCTGGTTCTTTCACTGGTAGCATAAAGGAGTTGAGAAAAGAAATCACAGAGATGCCAGCTCGCAAAGCAAAAGAGAGTTAAACTGCTCTTCGTGAACAAGCATTCAGGCACATCTTTTCCATCTCTGGATGAGGACTGTGTAACACTCTATACTGAACACACACACAAAAAAATCACTGGGAAATAGGTAGTAAGACATGTTTAGTGTAAAGGCCATCAAAGAACAGCAATCATGCTAGTCTCCAGTACTGCCATATTTTTCTATTCCTTCAGAAGAAAGCCCCACTGCAAAGCATGGCACAGCATATCAGGCAAGTTTCTGAGAAGCCCAAGCTGAGTAAGGATATGGCTGGATGCAAACACATATGTAGTGTTAGCACAACCACATTATAAACTGGTTAAGCTGAGCCATGACCACAGGAGGTATCGTTAGTGATCTTCAGTGCCAAAACCTCATAATTTTGGGTGATCTGTGTCCACCTGCTGTCATTTTCTGTTGCTGTACTCTGATTCTTCAACTTCTGGCTAATCACTGTAAGCAGAGATATGAAATTCTATCAACTATTAGCACGGTATATTAATTCTTCGTTAGTTTGACTATAGCCTTGGCAGTTCACCGACTGACAAACTACACACAGGGATTAGAATGGCTTTTCACCTGTTACCTCTTCCCCAAGCAGTGACCATGATTCCACCATACTTGTTTCTTGGTTAGAAGGATCTGAACTGCTTCTAAATCTTACCTTTTATCTTGTTGTTTTGTTAACTTTCATTCCTGAGAAAATGTAGAACACGTGTAAAAGCAAGCCTCATCTCTATTAGACTAGATTCAATTATTAGATTGGAGAGACAAAGAATAACATAACGGAAAGAAGGGCAACGTCTTGAACTTATCTGAGAAGAAATATACTTCAGGATCATTTTTTATATTGGAAAGATAATTCCACAATCAGTCAGATATTTAAAGACTGTTTCTGAGATGCAGTAAATGTTAGAGGATGGGTTAGCTGTAGAATGGTGCAGCTTTTGCTTGGAAAGCCGAACTGAAGAGTAGGCTGAAGATACTAGATGAGAGACCTGAAGAATGTTGCTGGGAGGAGGAGCGACTGAACAGCAACTGCTGATAAAATTAAGTTTTTATGTTAAAAAAGAACTCACTTATTTGATTAAATGCTAAAATACAAAAAGAAAAACAAGAAACTTACGAGCTTTGTTGAATAAGGAAGAGGTTTGCTTTGAATTCTACTCAACAGTAGATACAGATCCTGCTAGTACCAATGATCTCATGGCTGTATTTCCCTTCTGGAACCTCATGATTCCTGTACTTACTAGCTACTCTGCCTCTATACAATGCTAAATCTTCACATTTACTTATGGATTGAGCCCCATTTTGTGCAGCACATCTACTTGCATGTCTTCGCATTTCAGTACTACACCCAGACTACTCAACAACTTCTGAATTTAAACTTAATATTTGGACTAAAATCCTGCTATTTCCATTATTACTGTAGATTTATTTTTAACACTAAGTACATTAGTCTGCACATCTTGTTTTAACCTACAAGCCACAGATCAAGGATAACACTGCTTCACCATTTACATTTTCAATGGGTTTCTGCAATCACTGCTACTATTGCTAGTTTTCTTCCTTAACGTCAGAGCAAAAAAAGCAAAAGCCCAAGTACATCATTACACTGAAAAAAAAATGCCTTTAAAAGCCTGACAAAGAGTGGTCCTCGAGGGGTGGCATGTTTTCTTTTGAGAATCTGCTGCTGTAAACTGGCTTCTGGAGCTCACTATCCACATGCAATCTTCCCGGCCTGTATGGGCAATCATAGCACTTCATTGTCCAGTGCTATCATTACAATATTGTTATCATCTGAGCTTGAGTCTGACACTTTCTCTAAGACCTTTCAAATAACCCCTTTACTAGGCTTCAGCACCAAACCATTCAGGGCAAATCTCTGCTTTGTGCTTGTCAGCCTTAATAGACTGGATGTCACTTCTGCCTGTACGAAGTGCCCGCTCTTCAGCTGTCAGTCAGTCCTTGCAGTGTCAGCCGAGAGCGTGGCTGGAGCCGCTGGATTAGAGGGTAGTTACCACAGCTGTCAGATTACTGACAACCTGACACCCACATCCCCAACTTCCTTTTGCTGCATTTGGTTTCCATCGAGCTCCTTGGACCTTTCTTAAGGTGGATCCATCTGCTCAAGTTAAACAATAAATGTTGTCACCGGCAGGGAAAGTTTTGCCCTCGCCTCCAACTGCTCTTTGGGACTGCTCTGTCTTCCTCAGACACGCACTGTCAAACACCATTTCTAAACTTTTGCTGATTTGTGCGTGGAGAAAATCAATTTTCTCAAGCTTCTGTGTTAATGATGTTATTTCTTCAAACTATGCCTCTGCGTTTGGAGATCTTTTAGCTGTTGATAACTACCTTTAGTCAAGTGAGCTGGGAAGTTTTAACCCCCGTATATTTTGTATTTTCTGCCACCACAATCCTTCTCCTGTTCCACTCTCAAAGGGTTACAAAATAGGCAATTTTGTGAATAGCTTACAGTTTTCGGAAGTAGCATGCATTATAACAACTCGCTATAGAACTTGCCTTGTGTTTCACATTCCACACATTGATGTTTTTCCTATTCTTCATGTGTAAACTAGAACCAAGAATTTAAAATAGCTTTAAAATATTATTTAGGACATAGCCATACTCACACGCTTTGACTGCGTCTTCACTTTGAGGGACATCTCTTGAACTGAGCTGCTCATTCAGACTTGGTTACCTTGCTCTTTTACCTCCCTGAGGACATGGACTGCAGCTCCAAGCTAACCACAGCTCGTTGAGGTAAATCTACATTCTGTCTCCCGCTGATCACAGCCAGTTAGACAGTCAAAAGCAGTTTTCATCCTCTGTCTGGATTACAAAAAGAAATATCTACTTTAAATAATGCTTTTGGTAACGTTTCAGGGAAGTAAGGTGAAGAACAATGAGAACCATCCCAGTGGTGGAAGACCGCACACATCTGTCAAGGCTGGCAGGAATTTGTATGCTTCTATGCTTCCCTTGTAAAAATATAAAATTTAAATTTATCTTTTAAAAAGTTTAATTCTTCAACAATATTTTAAAGATATTGTAATTTGCTTCAAGATAATTGAAACTGTAATATAGCTCTGACAACAATCTTTGTATCTAATTATGTGAAATTCTTGTGGAAACACTTCCCTGCAGGAAAAGAGGCAGTCTCTCATTTGAACAAAATATTTTGAGTAGCCTTCAGAAGAAAAGGTTCTGGATTATCACAACCACTGTTTTTTCTATTTAGTATTAAGTGTAGATGTTACATGAGGTGGGTAGTTTGCAACGTGGGTGATTCAAGGCGATCTGTAAGGCTGTACAGCCTTACTTACTGAAACCTGAGCAACTGTCCTGCAAAATTTGGGCAGAGGGATTTTGTTCCCTTTCACCCCACCTCCAGATCTACATCCTTTATTCAATGCCATAGGTACAGCAGTCCCAGTCTCGCTAGCTAGATCTACCATGTGTGGTATTCAAACAGCTTTTTCAAGTGATCTTGAAAACACTGAAATACTACGAAAATTCTTTGTTTCAGATGAAACCTGCCTGAGACTAGCTCAATTTTTAATTTGCAACTCTTCTACAAGACTGCAAAGAGATTTTTTTTTAATTAAAATTGCGAATTTAAGTAAGATGTCTTATATATAACAAACTTTACAGATATCTATTAGCTCTTGAACAAACAAGATTGTTCCAAATTTAGAGCTAAATTTGCTTTTTTCTTTAGATAGAAATCCCATTATGATGCATGAATTTTCTACCTTTTTCAAATTTCTTTTCAATGTTTTCCTTCTTATTACATTTCATGCTTGTGCAACTATTGCCTTCGAAGGCAGACAGATGCAATTATGGATACTCCACACGTCCTCTAGCTTTGCTACCAGAAAGTTAGTTGTTCTTTTTCTGAAACCAGAAGCTGAGTAATTCAGACCACAGTGCCTCCAGGAGCATGCTGCTGCGGCAGTCTGGGTGCAGAGCAGCCTACAGGAGATCTTGCAGGACTTGGACAATTTGAGCACACCCTGTGACAGCCATCCTAGGGGTTAGTGCTTCTCTGCACGCAGATGCCACAGTTACTATCAGGACACAGATAATTATTGATGTAAGGCTTGATGGCCATCTATTTGCTAGAAGAGGAACTAGCAAATGCTGACAGTGTCAGAAGTTCAATACCTTACTAAGCTATTTTCATTAAGGAGCAGATTGGGCTGTTATCAATATGTTATACTGAAAGAAAGATAAGCAAGTAAACATAGGGTTTGCCATGCATGTTTTTCTGATTTGTACGAGCTGTCACCTCAAAACACATCACAGAAATACTTGTCAAAGCCTGCCTTTGTTTTTAAGTGCCATTATACTCCTTCCTAAGTTCCAGGCACTTCCCTTGGTTCTCCAATTTGAAGTTTAGCATATTGGAAACTGAGCCAATACTTTGTAAGAACTTTGGGATTTAGCCTCTTGATCTCACGATAAAAGATATTGCATTGACATTTCCCAGCCACGTTTCTGGAACAGAGCACTCCCTCATTAAATCAGTTATAGGAAAAGATAACAAGCACCTCCAAATTTGCAACAAGATTTCAAGAACATGCATGGGAATTGTTTTCTTTTGATGATGCTTGCTGCAATGAGCCAACATTATTTAAATATACTTAAAATATTTATTTTAATTCTAGAGGTTCTCAAAACATTGCATCGTAATATATTTTTAAGTGAAATGAGAGTTATAAAAATGCATTATTAATCCAATTCAGCTGAACAACTGTCAGAAATGTCATACTTAAATCCATTTGCAGAAATTAATGCATAATATTACCCAGTAGATAGCAAGGCACAATTCACAGTAGTGGGTAAATCCCTGTTTGAACAGATGGGCTGAAAGGTTGGGATAGCAAACTGACTAATTTGGGTACCTCCCAAGTAACCTCCGTAACCGTGGGTGTGCTGTTATTTTTCTGAATGCCAGGTACAGTTACAGAGCAAAATCCAGCAGCACTCCTCCATTCACTATGTGCAGCACCTGGACATCATTCACTGAATTAACCAACCCAAGAGGTCTGCAAACAACAGCCTCACCTTCCTCTTCAAGATTCAACAAGGAAATGTCACATCTCTAACATGCCACAGAATCTTCTTTAAACCCAACTGGGAACAAGTCAGACCCAACTGGGGATGCATTCCTCCACTGCTCACCAACTTCCAGGGAATTTCTGGCCTCTCTCCATCATGAACTACATGTGCGCTCACAACACTGCTGGTGAAAACTGCTACAATGCCTCATACCAGCAAACTAGGGTTCATCTGGAGACAGCCTGCATAAACTCCTCAATGAGCCCTTCATCAGCAAGGCTGCTTCTTTAGGCAACTATCTAATGCAAAGCAGGGAAAAGAGTTAACCTTCTGCAAAGGCGGCAGTACCAGAAATGGAAGTACATTACTTTTCCAGAAGTCTTCTGTGCTAGTACTATCTCTCAGCCAATGCTTTGCCCCTGAGGATTGGAAAACCTTGAGAAGCGATCTCCAACATCCCAGACCACTTGGGTTTCCTGATATTCCATGCGACTGCAAATCATACCTCAGCTTCTCAACGAGCCCAAGGACAAGCTTAACAAGAAACAATTCTGCTCAGCCCCTGGAAGAAGGGGGACTTGAAATAAGTACTTGTTTGGTGACAGTAAACTCTGGATTTATATTTTAGATCTAAAAAGAATGCTTTTGTTAACAGCATCTGCTGAACTCAGTAGTAAGTAATACTAAGCTGAGGTATCCTGGTTTATATAACTCCGTTGCAACGCCCACTATACATTTCTTTTAACACTACTGGAAAGTGTAACGTATTAACAGATTCCCTTCTAAATTTCTTTTTCATCCTTTTTTTTTTTTTTTTAATAAAGGCTTGTGAGTTACAGAAGTGCAAAAAGTGCTTTAAATCTCTTAATTTGTTTTGTTTACTTCTATAGCTTAAAAAACAGCCAATTGTTTTTAATTGGTTTAAAAAAAATTGCTTGAGGCAGAAAACTAGAAAACCAATCTTCTGTCTGGAGTAAATTTTTACAGCTGCCTTTTAAACCTCTGAAAATAGGGTTTATAATGGAAGTGCTGACACAACCTTATCTACAATATATCAGTGTGAACTGTACCGCTATAATAAGCAGTTATTATGTATGTGTAAAAATAATGAGAGCCAGTGTCTGAGGAGAGTTAATGTAAAATGCTAAGCAATTGTGGTTGGTTACACAGTATAGGTTAATATTCTTTCATATAGCTACACTTTTTCCCCTTTTGTCCTCCAGAACTCCTAATGAAAATTTTGATACCTGACGGTAATGATAAGCAGCCATTCACACGTCCTTTGTGTCAAGGCTAGAGCATTAATGCTTTCCTTCATATAACATTTTGCATAGCCTAAAGCATCTATTAAAATCCTTTGTAAAATTCATGAAACAAAAGTGGTGGGTTGAGTCTAGTGGGAGAGCAAGTAAGCTGCTTATTAGCAAAAAGTCAAAAACACAGGGCCAATTACAGATCTGAACAAGAAGGGCTACAGAACAGCACGGGGAGTAATTCTTTCTTTAGCCCAATGGGCTCAAGTGAGAGGCAACCTAGATAAAAATATAGCAAATATTCTAAGCAGTAATTAAACTAAAATGTTTGGAGTTAGAAACAGCTCTATAACAACTGAAGGATATGCTCAAGTAAAACAATTGTCTGGTCTCACATAGATGCTAAATTGGAAGGATTTAAGACTGCTCCCTAAAGGAACGACTAAGGGGTAGTCAAGAGGAGCTGTGAGCTCAGGAGATATGTAAAAAAAATCTGTTTGGTATTTCAAATGCTATAAATTAGATAAAAAATGAGCTTTTCTACTCAACAAGCAACATAAAACTGAATAAACCACAATAAGATTGCCCTTTTTCTGTTATAAACTTGACATTAAGCCTGTCATGTTCAATGACAGCCTAACAGACCTCATTCTTTACCCTTTGGAATTTGAAAGATTGGCAGATGTCATGATTTCCTTAACATAAAAGACCCTGCAGATAATGTTCACCACACATACTTTTAGTTTCATAACTTCTCTCCCCTACTTTCACATTCACTGTTTAAAATTTCCAAATAGGACTTGAATTTTTTCTCTGGTCAATAATGGTTTCTGACCCCAAGGAAAGTATTTTATTGACAAAGAAAAAAACATGACACGGGCAGCAGTTTTTATGATTTGCTTTACTATTCGAAACATGCCCTTACATTCATAATAATGAGCTGCTTTGCACAAAACAGCTCGTTATTATGAACAGAGGTCTATAATATTGTTAAGTTCTTTGGAAAGCTGAGTCAAAGCAGAAATAGTTGAGGTTAGCTCTCAACTGGAAGCAGTTTTCCCTTTAAAACATCCCTCCTCCCCTTTAAAATCTTTTGAGAAAACACAAATGCTTGTTTTTAAAAAAATTGGAATGTGGCAAGAATCACAATCTGCATTTTCTAACACTTGCTCAGTAAACTTAGTGTGTTGTTATTCATTTACTTTTCAGTTTAAGAATTGTTCCAAGATGTTCTGTAAGTTGAGGTCGTTATGCAACTTCTTAGGGGGCCACTCTTTATTCCTGTGAATCTGAGAGCGAATTTAACACCTACTTAAACAAGGAAATTCTGCCCTATGCTTTTGCAGCCAAGCGCTATCAAAATGCAATGGAACTGCTGCATCCTACGGTGGGAGGGAGGCAAGAAGGGGATATGCTGGGAATATTGCAACCTGTCAGATCACATTACTGTTTATAAATATCTAAGGAGTGTGGAGTCAAATCTATGGGGAGGGACTCTTTTCAATGGCAAGCAGCAAAGGGGCAACGAGCAGAAACTGGAACACGGAAAGTTCCACACCACCACAGGGAAGAATTTCTTCACTGTCAGAGTGGTGGAGCACTGGAATGGGCTGCCCAGAGAAGTTATAGTCTCCTTCTCTGAAGATATTCAAGACCTGTCTGGATGCCTACCCGTGTGACCTGCTATAGGGAATGCACTTTAGCAGGGTGTTGGACTCTAAGATCTCCAGAGGTTCCTTCCAACCCCTACAATTCTGCGATTCTGTCCCATGTAGCCAAGCCCTGTGCTTGTGTATTGTGTATCCAAAGAAATACCTCGGGCAGACTGTGGGGAACTATCATCTCACCTGCTTCTAGGACAGAGAGCATCGCACTGTGTAGGAGGAATGCCATGGAGCAGCCTTTGGAAAGCAGTGTTGAGAGGAGATGCAGTAAGTGTCCTGGCTCCCAGGGTGGGACAGGATGTGATTCCTCCAGCTGTCCCTCAGACTGCAGCTTCATGCTTGGGTCTTGCCCGATTTCACTCAGAATCAGTCTCCAGTCTCACACCAGCTCTCTGCAAATGAAATGCATTTGTCAGCATTGAGAGACGTCTTCTGTCAGACTAGAGAAAGAAACACGTTCAACATTTGCAACTACCCTTCTGATAGGTCGGGCCCTTAGGAAGTGCATCAGCCCTGCCATCTGCTTGAGCCCAAGTAGACACCTGAACCTACATCTAGAAACAGCCATAGCCCCCAACTTGCACACAAAGGCAACTACATAAACAGATCCTATCCTGCACCTCCACTGCATGCACATCTATCTCCAACCATAGAAATGTTGTGGCTGGGAGGGACTCCAGGATGTCACCTGGCCTAGCCCCTGCCGGGCTACCTCAAGCAGGTTGCCCAGGGCCACATCCATGGCTTCTGAAGGCCTTTGAGGAGGAAACCCCACTGCCCCTGGGCAGTCTGTGCCAAGGCTCCAGCAGCAGCACAGCACAGAAGTGCTTCTTTGTGTAATACTGGCAGCTCGCTGGCATCTACCACATTAGACAGACTTCATCCTGTTCCAGGACCAACACACCTTAGGGCAAGGTGTTGAGAAGGCCTTCATCTCTAATGTCTAATTTTGGTTAGCAAAAACTTTTCTGTGTTTAAATTCAGATTTATATGAGCTTCTTGATTGAACATCTACGTTCTATTTTCATCTAGCTTCTAATTTGTGTTCTGATGATGTGACAAATTTTCACAGACAAATTTTGAAGCTTTTTAGCTTTACATTAGGCTGTTTAGAAAGATTTTTTTTTAATGCAGACATAAGGATGCTTTAATTGTACAATTCTCAAACAGAATGTACTAATCTAGAACAACTAAAGAAATTGTCACAGCTTTCCCAGTTAATAGGGTAAAATAAAACTGTCTATTAATATTCCCAGTTCTGATACATTTTACCAAATAAATTGGAGACGGTCAGATTTTCACAATATGAAGATTTTTACAAAAAAAAAAAGATTATCCCAATTGATCATATGTTATAATATCAGTTAAAACATAGAGCAGTCTAATTAAAAAAAGATTGTTGAAGGAGAACATAGCATGGATGACATAATTGCATTAGAATAAGGAAATCAATGGAGCCGACCAGCCTTTCACTCCAGTTAGCCATTTACATACATTAAAGTCACAGCATTGATAGGAGTAGCATAAATATGACTTAAATGTACACGTTATATTCGATGGAAAAAGAAAAAAATCAAAGCTCAAAAACAAATCTCTGAAATTATTCCAAATGCAGCAACAAGAGTGTCTTGTGGTTTGTATTTGCAAAATGAAATTTCTTAAAATGCCATTAAAAAAAAAAAATACATTTCACTGAACAGATAAAAAATTCCAAGGCTGTATCTCCCTATAGTTTCACTAACATGTTAACCTACTTACAGCAATTAGTGCTTCATTAGTAAGGCTAACTAACTGTTGCTATGCCCTGTAATGATTTGCCAGGTTTTCTATATACAAGTGCATAATCAATGTTTTCCAATTACTGCTATAGTGCAACCACTATTTCAAATAAACTAGATAATAATACAAACCCATTACTGAATCCGAAGTAGCAGAGGCATTTAATTGCAAGGCAGTTCTTTTCAGCTTTTAAAATTTTTCACACTAATGAAGTGTCATACAAAAAAGTTGTATTGATTTTTCTACCGCATGGCTTCAACCACAAATATGTAATTATCCCTTTTATATCTAGCAAGGGGATTAAAATAATCTATAGTATATAGCCTTTACTTATCCCTGATGGGTCTAGTAGTACTTTTACCCTTTTCAAAATATGCAGCTATTTGATGAATGAACTTTCAGTAAAATGTTTCTTTCTCTGCTTCATATCTCTACTTTTTGAAGCAAGCTAGCATGCAAGGATGGGAATTTTAACTCCTAAGTTCTGCCAAAGGCAGAGGAGCAGGAAGCCCACCCGGTGCTGCTGAAACATGAACACAGCTTGCAGCAGGAGCGGGGCCATAGGGCCACACCGTCCAACTGGTGGCCCTCTCCAAATGGATGCTCCTCATCTATTCAATTGAGTGATCAGGGAAGACAGATGTAGCTCATGAAACAACGTTTAGTATTTTCACATTATTTACAGAGAATAGTAGTTCATACATGCTACTGTCACAGTGAGCAGAGCTAAATACCTCCCAGTTTTATTTTGGACATACAAGGCAATGCCTGAGTCCTGCTGGGGCCAAGGCCCCTGTAAACAGAGCCCCCTCTGTGGGGAAGGCTCGGTCCCTGAGACCTTGCCAGGAGCCTCGAGACAAACACAGCACTGGCAGCATTTGGGATTGCAAATTTTCTGAGCACTAATTGGATACTGATATTTAAAATACTACAAAGGGATAAGGATGCCAGGTGCAAAATATGTCAAAGAAATTGCTGTTTTACTGGATGGGACTAAGTCACGTGATAAAAATTAGGTTGCTTTCATGGATATTACTATTACATGGAAATTTTTGCAAATTACATAGCATTTTTATACGTACCATATGAAACTGGGCAGATGTTTCAAAAACTTTATATGTTAAATCTCAGAGAAAATATAAAACTGTAGTACAGCCAGTGATTGACAAATATTTTATAGGAGTATATCCTTCCCTAGATCTTTATTTACAGTGAAAGTCCTGAGGACCAGGCACTGAGTATCACCTAACAAATGCATAAAAATTTACAAATGTGATTGTAATTAAATGTAATTTAATTAATGATAAATACCTTTAATAGACCACTTAGAAAAACATGATAAGTTAAAACTGGAAAATCAACTTAGATACTAGAAAGTACTTTATGTGAAATTATAAAATAGAGTAAAAATAAAACAAGAGCAGTTAAAGTTTGAAATACTGTTATGGTCAATTCTTTCCAAAATTAATGCATATTATTCCTGACAGTATCTATATGATTTATAAAAATTCTTCAGGACAACAAACTAGAAAGCTCAATTAATAATTCAGTATTTTAACCATAACAATAGCATATTCAACTAAACACAGAACTGTGTCTTATCCAGCAAATCCTGAATAATGTTGTTCTACGATTTTTAACACTGCATATCTTTCAGTGCTACCGTTTCTACTTTTCCAAATAGGTCTGTTCCATGTTTCTATTTATTTTTTATAGGTTTCAAAATATTCTAAAGTCATCACAAGAAGTTTACAATAAGATGATTCAGCACTATGTCTTTGTTCATTTTTTCATTCTTTAGCACGTAATAATACGGTAGTAAAAATAATTTATATTTTTTCCCCTATTCAAAACTCCTTATGTCACTTGCAAAGCAGAGTGACTAAAATTGTGAGCATAAGTAAAAAAAATATATATATATATTTTCTTGGAAGAGTTTGAAAAAAATATATATATACGTGTGCCTTGTGGAAATGTTTCCAGGATAATAAAAGGCCATTACCTTGACCACTGACATGAAGCCATCAGAGTCATATTTATTGATGAAACTTTCAGCTCCCAATCTGCTGCACTGAATGAGCATCATACAGCTGTCAGCAAAGGCAGAGCACAGAAACAGTGATAGCTTGTGACATTTTCCTTTCATAATTTATGAAAACAAAATACCTTAGAGTTCGTAGAACACTAGAATAAAAATTTCAGGATAGTCCCCTTACAGAAAAATAGTCCCTAGGATGCTCATCTTAGCAGTACATCTCTATTACCAGAACAATTTGCAGATAAAGCAGAGGACATCCATCCAGAATTAACTGACATTCCTTAAGTAAGGCACTGTATGCAAAACGAAATGCAGAACATAGCTCTTAGGCTGCCAAGCCCCACATAAACATGAAGTGGGGAAAGATTAAAAATGAGCATCTTCAAAGTAATCATACTACAAGGATGCTTCAGCTTACAGGGAGCACTTCGAGATTTCTTTAAATTAATATCATTAATAAAATATTATTATAACTGATGTAATTTGATAGGAATTGAGAGAATAACATGAGAATTTAAGTACTATAATATCTCAAAAGGAATATTCTCCAATATTTTAAGAAAATACCATATTAGAAACAGGCAAGCAGGTGCTGAAAGCCCCTGTGGAGCCCAGCATCCCCTGTGGGATACTGCCAGCACCAGGCAGGCTGGAGAACTATAGAGCATTCCACCTGCACCCCAATCTGAGGTGCTCAGCATGCATCTTCCAGCCACCTCGCCTTCCCAGGCAGCACTTAAGCCCAGTACATGCACAGTATGTGTCCTCCTCATGTCTTCCTCCATGTGCTTTTTGGCACTGGTTACAAGTAGAAAGGATGAAATCAAGTTCTCCCAGCAGAATGCAATTTCTCAAACATATTGCAGAGCCGTTTCTCAAGTTTGCACACCAGCAGCTGATGTGTAAGCATTATTGCATCCAAGAATAACCCAGCTTGAGACAATGGATATTTTATTAACTTGTATTTCTGATTGGCTGAGACTCTCCATCTTTGCCAGTTCTAAGGGAGGGTTGTGAGCTGTATAGAAAGGACTTGGCTGGAGTATGTTGGGAAATAAGCTGAATACCAAGTTGGACTTGGTGAATCCTGTGGGTCCCTTTCAGCTCAGGATTTTCTATGATTTTATTAATGTTATTGTCCTGGGTGTACTGTTGTAGGTTGCCTTCTTGAGCAGGGGCCGGGAGCAGATGACCTCAAGATGTTCCCTCCCAGGCTCAGCCTTTCCCCCAACTTGTGGAATGGCCTCAACCTTGAGGCCAGTCATGGGTAGCTCAGCACCACGCCATGGCTCAAAGGCAAGAGCACCAAAGCCATTAAGAGGCTGATTAGTGTTCTAGTGGGCAAAAATAATGAATCAATCCAGATTTGTAATGAGCTATGGCTTGAATGTAGAAAAGATTTCAAATCAATGCACTGTGGACTCCCGAATAAAGCCTACTCTCTCTGTCTGCTGATAATCTTCTTTGGATTTGTTCCTTTTCATGTAATAGAGACTTAAAAACTAGATCTTTTCTTCATAGTATTTTGTAATAATCTCTAAAGTGGCTAAATTTTAAGACAAAAGTCTAGAACTGATGAACTTCTCACATAGAACTGCATAGAAAGCTAGAGAAATACTACAAGTTAAATATTTAAAAGCTACCTCTGCTTTGAATAAACACATTTTTAAGAAGATTATGATTTTGATAAAAATTTACAAAAGTTGCTACTGCACAGTTGTGCATTGAACACAATCCAACCTACCAAAAAATTAACTCTCTAAAATATTCTATCAAAAAATATTTATCCCAACCTTCATTTAAAATATCAAAAGCGCACTCTCATCATCTACTGTACACATTATAGCTTTAGAGTTTTTGGTTGCTTTTTTTGTTTGTTTGTTTTTGTTTTTTTCCAAATGGAATTTAAGAGGAAATTTTGTACAGAAATACATACAATATTTGATAATATATTTTATGAGCTTACCTCTATGTATGGCAATACAGAGCAGGCTAGGTGACAATCTAAGCCCAGGGACTGCAGGTGTTTGTCCCTTCACGGACAGATCAACATCTTCAAACCCAGAATAAGAACTTCACCATCAACAAGTCCTGTGTTGGATAAAAACAAATTTAAGCCTAATATAAGTATGCTGTCAGCTGCCAAATTTCTCCTTTCCTTTAGCTTCAATAAGGTTGAACCCTGAGAAGCAGTAAACCTCTGGCCCTCGCTTTGCCCAGCACATGCTCAGCTCACACAGACCAACCCCTCGGAGTGACAGTGGCACTTCCAACTACCCCTGTAATCCATACCTGTTGAGTCTGCGGGAATGCATGGTTTGGGTAAATAATAATTTATGCCAGACTTTTTCCTCTTGTGACTTTAGTTTTGATATCACATCATGATTCAAAGCCTGGTGCACCATAAATTTTCTCCAAATGTGTAGTAATTCCTTGGCGCAGTCTAAAGTTATGATTCATTTATATTGGAGTGACAGCATAATACCTAGGTGTCAAAATCCATTAAAACTGTTCAATGTCTTCTGTTTATTTTTAGAACCAATTGAGACTTAACTGATGGTGAAAAATATACAGTCAAGTGTGTTTACTTCACCTTTACAAAGAATCCGTTATAGTCCCAATTAATTTGTTATTCCTGTCACAACAGGTACTGGATACTTCAAAACTGTCATTACCGTTTCTCTTTTTCTTCAGTTTGTTTTTTTTTTCTTTTTTTTTTTTTATATGATGACTTCTGTTTATTTTTAACCCATTAGGAGATAATAGTTTATTATATTCTAAAATAAGGAATTTCACAACATTTTCCATTTTAATTAAAATAAATGTAATGAATAAACGTATTTCCTAACAAAATGAAATCTGCAGTGCTCAGATTTCTCTCTTCCTGTCATAATCAGGTGGTTTAGTGCTGAATTTAATGACAATTCACAGGATGATACATCTTGTGCATGGGTACAATTGACCAGATGGAAATTAAAAATATAATACATGAGATGGTTACAAGCACCAAAATTGTTCCCAATACAAATTTAGAGCAGCCTTTTCCATGTTAATTGTTAACAGCATGTTTTCACTTGTTGGAAATTCAGAATGGATCTCTGTGAAAAACAAAATGGACTCTAAATCTCAGAGCCAAGCAGCAACAAAAAGCAGAACATGAGAGAAGTTCTCTCTAAATAGCTGCACATGTTACTCCAAGGAAGAGTTTGCCATGTTTGCATTTAAGAAAGGGCAAAAGAAATACTTGAGTGTGTTTGTAGTCTGCACCCATAATGAAACTAAAGCAGAGATTAAGTGTTGAGGGAGAACCAGCACCGAGTAAAACTGCGGAACTGAATGAAAACCTATGCATCTAAACATACACATTTTTGTATCTATACATATGTACAGTTGTGAGGAGAGGAAAGGTAGAGGTGCACTACACAACAGCAGGGAATCATTCTGACAATCTTCACACAGTGGTCTTAGGCTAGATAGCCACAGACACCACCACCTGCTTGGGGGGCATGGAGCCACAGCCCTTTCTCACCCAGCAGCAAGGTGCTCTGCATACCCCTCCCAGTTGATTGCATGGTTTCTAGGTTTATATTACTATTGGACAAACAAAACACACAAGTGTAATTCTATACAGAACTTAGTATTACTTAAATGCATAATTGGTGACCCCTCTGCTGCCCTAGCAGCGTGGATTGTCATTCATTTTTGAGGTAGGTTAGCTCATTTGAGCAAAATGAGGCATCACTTTTTTATTTTTATCTGTTATAAGGATTTTATTACAGTTTGGATGAACATACTCTGTAGTCATAACTATGTAAAATTAAGCATAAATAGCTTAACAAACTCATAGGAATTAGAAATGAAATAGGCCTATTAGAGTAACTCTATCCTCCTATCATTATATTACACTATCCACATTATATTTTCCAGGGCCTTGAATTGTTCTGTTTTAAAAATCTCAAGAAATGGGGCCTACACAATTTATTTTCTACAATTGTTCCCTAACCTAATAGACCTTACATTTACATACATTTTTGTGATGCTCAGTTTTAATGCAATTGGGTCTCCTTCATTCACTCTAAAGACCATACCAATATCCTTCTTAATATTTGCACCTTTCCAGTTTTCTGTGGATTGCAGGCACACCCTCTGCCTTCTCCCACACTGGTTGTGCTTTCACTCTTGTGTAGGGAGCACGCCATTTCCCAGACAGTGGTGGCACAGAGCTGCTTCTTTATCTCATTCTTTGTGTCAATTAGCTGGCAGAAGTTCTACTTCAGGCAAAGCAACATCTCTTGCCTTAGCTCAACTTCAAAACAAACAAAAGCCTGTTTCTGACTTTGCTTTTTTGTAGTTTGCTTTTGCCATTTGGCTGGAAGGGCTCAGGCCTATGAATATAGTTTAGAGCTCCTCAGTAGTAAAATCACATCTAAAACCTGCAGAAATCTACATTTATTAAATATGTCTACATTGTATTAAATATTACAGAACTGTCAATGCAGTTCTGTCACAGAACTAGGACCATGATGCAAACAGTATTTCAATAATCAGAACATTTATTCTATTTTTAGAAAGAGCGTTACTGGACTGAAACAGGAAACATGCAGATGTCTGGATCAAAACTCTTGCTTCCTACACAGCAGTTTTCAAGCACATGAAATACTAGAATCAAAGAAGTGTTGGGATTTGAAATGGACACTTCAGCACATGGTTGAATTCTCAGCTGTGAAACATCAACTCGAAGGACTGAGATTTCTAAGTTAGGTCATGTACTTTTCTCCACAGTAATGCTCGTCTGCAAGCTAAGGGGAGGATTAAAAAGCAAGGTTGTTGAAAGTAGTTCACCAGCTTTCACATCTTCCCCATTGCAGACAGCAACTTACTCAGTAAGTACATTACTGCTTAATGTATCTTAAAACACCAGTAAAAATAGAGGTGCTTACCAACAGATCTCCAGTGGTGCTTTGTTTCTGTAAGGAGTGCTTCCATGGCTGTAAATATCCTGGTTCACAAACCCTTTTGCCTCCTTTCCTTTAATCTGCTGCAGAAGAGAGCAATACAGAGGTTACTGTGGTCTCATCGGCCTGGCATTTTAGCATTCTGACTTCAGTTTTTATGTTTGTTTTGGATTTTGGGGTGTCTTTCTGGGGAAAGACACACTGGCATTGCAATCTTTATTTATAAAAGTAAGAGGGGATAAGATATGGAAAATCTGTAAAATAAACTTATTGGATAACACTTTGAGGGGGGGAGGAAATAATGCATGTGTCCCAGAAGTAACTATTTAGTTACACTAACATTTTATTTTCAATATGCAAATCTTGTAAAGCTGCTTGCAGCAGGAGATGAGCTTTTCTACTATTTGTTTTCATTCACAAACATTTCTTGTCTTTCTAGTGGGAATAAACTTAATTTTTTCAGGACAAAAGTACCACCTATCAAACTTTGGATCACCACTTTCAAACAAAACATGGTATTTGGCAAAGGAGTATACAGTTTTAATGGAGAGAATTGAGAGATTGTGTTAATTTTAATTCACAGAATCACAGAATTGTAGGGGTAGGAAGAGACCTCTAGAGATCATGGAGTCCAGCCCCCCTGCTAAAGCAGGTTCCCTACATTAGTTGTCCAGATGGGTCTTGAATACCGCCATAGACAGAGACACTACGACTTCCCTGGGCAACCTGTTCCGGTGCTCTGTCACTCTGACAGTGAAGAATTTCTTCTATTAAAAATTTTTGCAAGACTTTCTGATGATGACAGGCCACCAGAAGAGGACAAAGCTTGTGTGAGAAGAAGGGCAGACAACTCCTAGCCAGGAACAATTTTCACACAACAGGAACAATATGACAAGGTGGTTTGACATTATTGAATATGTACTCTGCATTAAAAAAAAATAGTCCTTACCTTCTGAAGAAGAAGGTGTGCCAGGAGAATGGAACCTGTTCTCAGCTGGAATACAACGGTAATGACTAATGTGCATTTTAAAGTGAAGTTAATTAACATTATGTTTTTATTTGTGGTAAGGAGAAACAAATAGGTGCAGCCATCACAAGAAGGTGTTTGTGAAGTGTTGTTTTCCTGAATACATGATTTTGGTAAAATATAAAATATATCAAGCCACATGATGTTTAAGTTAAATGTCCACAGGAACAACATCAGCAGTGCATACTATGAACAGTGGTGCTGAGAACAACCACACAGAAGACAGCTCCTGTATTATATAACAAGATAAAGAACAGAAAATATTAATTTCCAATGGTAGTTTGGAGCTTTCTTTGAGAAGCTCAGGCACAGTAACAGGACTTTAGGAAAAGAAAATTACATACAACTTTCAAATAATTCTTACAAACTCCCTTAAGTCTTCTTTTCCTAGCTATTCTTGAGATTATAGTATAATACATACACACACAATGGATAATTACTTCATTTCACTCTTCAGAAGACTAACAATTTCCCCTGTTAAGCAACATAAAATAATCAGAAGCATTTTTAGGGTGGTTATGATTCCCAGATTGGTACAAACTTTACCAGTCAGTGTTGAGCACTCAGCAAGGTAATGTCTGGATTAGTCGGTTTGTTTTTCTTTATTATATTTTAATTGTCTTGAAGACTAAGAACTTTAGTAAATAATGCTTCTTTTAGCTGACCTTTCTCAATTAGTTCCATTTCTTTGTATTAGCACAGATTCAAAGTGCCAGTTGCATCAGTTTACTACGTATTGAATGAAGTGTCAAACAGATCCCTGATTCAAAAGGAGGACAATTGGTTTCTGCTGTAACTTCAAGAAATGTTCTTCTTTGGCTTTTGAGATAATTCCGGATTTTGACCCTTGGCAAAATGGTTGTTACTATTTAAACGCAAGGAAAACACCCAACGCAAGTAGAATGGCTGGAAAATAAGTGTATGGCAAGGTGTTTGCAACAGCGTCCCAATTTTGTAATGAACTAGAAGGTTTAGCCAGCTTTTAATGAGTTCTCACACTCTCCACCACTTTTTTTCCTCCCCCCCCAAAGACTTTCTCCACAGTGCTGCACCCTCCAGCTCTCACTGTGCAAGCCTACAAATGAGCTACAAGAATTTTTGTGTGCGCAGTTGTGATCCGTTGATATAACCACCTCTGGCTGGATGGAGAGGTGCTACACCAGGAACAGCCATCCATCATACGTTCCTGAGCCTTCAGCAATCATGCTGCATCTCAGAGGCCAACTGCCCCGTTAGCAGCAGAGCAGGGAGCAGCAGCCGGCCTCAAGATTAAATGTGCTGCTTCAGGTTTCCATTCCCAGGAGCTGCACAGGCTGATGTTGTATTGATTGCAAAAGTTTACCAGTAAGTACCACAAACAACAATATCTGGGTCAATGGTTGGTGAGGCCTGGAGACAAAATGCATCCTTGTGGACCTGGCTCAGACCTGCACTTGTGCTGCCTGAGCGTGGCTTGCACGAGGCCCACAGCCAAGGGGAGAGTGGGAGCCTGCAGCCTGAAGTGACATTTAACCAAGTTACATGTGGGAACAGAATGAGAGCCAACGATGCAATTATATATCACCTGGCCTCCCTCTGCAGCGAAACCCTGTCATCTCTCAGTGTTTATGTTCAGCCGGCCACGCATTTGCTACGCTAAGTAGCTACAGGTACTAAGAGATGGAAGAATGCACAGACACAGGTGCTGGTTAGCATAAACTACAAGGTCAGAGAGCAGAGCAAAAAAGATTTCCAAGCATCTCTTCTCCTACCAACCATACGGGTTTTGTACTGGGACCTGAAGTAAAATTTATTAATAAACTGTGGGGTTGTTCTAAAGAAATTAAACCACACAGACTTTCCAAAAAGTTCGTAATATAAAACATTTCTTCTGATGCTGGGAAATTTAGTAGTTGCAATTAAAGGGTAAAAAAAAACACTGTATTTAAACCTTAACATGGCTTATTTTATCAAGATTAAAACCCAGATTCATTGGCCATCCTCAGGTGTGAGATCATTCAGCCATAGTGAAAATATGTTTTTAAAGTTTTAATATGTATTACTTTTAATTCCAATCCAATAACTCATATTTAAAGGTGGATTTATACTGACACTATTTGATAAAAGCATTACTGTATTAATGAGACATTTTGGAATGGTTTTTAGTTATAATGAAGTTCTCAGAAACCTGCAGCAAGTATATATTTTCCAGACTCTCCAATTTAACAAGAAATATCCTTTATAAAATACAAAATGTGGAAATTAACAATCCATTTAGAGCCTAGCACTTCACATCTTTAACCTGCCTGAACCATTCCTTACAATAACCTTCCCTAAAAGTTTATCATCTAAATAGTAGCAAAACAGCAACCTTCACTACCAGGTAAAAAAATTCTTCATCACAAAACTTTTTTTTTTTTTTTCCTCTAAGCTGTATCATTGGTAGACATTCCCCTCCCCATTTCAGATAGGATATTAGGACACATTTCTTCTCAGAAAAAGTGGTGAGGTATTGGAATAGGTTGCCCAGGGGAGCAGTGGAACCACTGTCCCTGAAAGTGTACAAGAACCATGCAGATGTGCCACTTGGGAACATGGGTTCGTGGGCATGGTGGTGATGGGTTGACAGGTGGACTAGATGATCTTAGTGGTGTTTTCCAACCTTCATGATTCTATGATTAGCATTACATTCAAAAGCCTTCCTGCTGCATAGGACAATTAAAAATGCCTTCTACAAAAATGAAAATTATTGCAATACATATTTTGCAGATAGAAAACCCATGCAGAGTTTTTACATCTGCTCAAATTTTACTATGCTCACAAATTTCTGATGAGCAAGTAAATTGATCTAATGTGGGTTGCAAATGATTAGCAATTAGTACTACATAGATCTCGCCTACTGACCTGGTACGCGCACATTTCTTCCTCTGAACACCAATATAAATGTTTTCGAATCTCTTCATATGGCAGAAGATGAGTCCAAATGGAGAGTAAAAAGCATTTCCCCATATCTTCCATGAAAATACATATCCAATACTGAAATGCAGATAATTACATAGGAACCTTTTTCAACACTGCAGTGACATCACAGAAACCTACAGAAATCCCCAAATTTATCTATAACTTCAGTGGTTCTAACTCTGGTCTTTACCGTCCTGCTTAGAATTTAATTTGCCCTTACAGTGTTTGGCCTGTGCTTTAAGCATTAAAAATAAATGGCAATAGTGTCTAATTGTTGCATTTAGTGTATTTTAATGACAGTTTCCAATTCATCATTTAATTAATAGAAATTTTAAGACTGTGCCACAGAGATTAAACTACGGGATATTTTTCCTTTCCCACGAAAATGATGACAAAATAATTGTTCTCTGTGTAACTACAGAAATAAATAAATAAACCTGAGCAATCTAACAAGCTTGTTACACAAACAGAAGAAGGGAATGTTCAAAATATTTTAATACCATGGAAACAATTGTCACTTGCTAGATCACAGCTTGTCTTACTGCATATTACCCTTGATGATTCTTTCATTGTTCATCAGAGAAGCATTATTGAAAGGGTCAGTGTATTTAATACCTTTTTTAATTATCTGCTGCAACTGTAGGCCTCAAACATCACTTTCAAGTTTTATATCAGAGAGCAGATATTTTCACTATTACAGTTCAATACTGTATAAAAATAATTGAATGAGAGAAAGAATGTATGATGATTTGTTTTCTCCTATGAGCATTCTGGGTATTGCTTTAAAAGATAAGATGTGAGCAAAATACAGAAAAAAATGAATAAGGTCTTGCTGAAATATTTTTTAAAAGTTGGCTTTAGAAGATAAAGGTATGGGTTGGAAGAGAAGACATGCAGAAACATCCACAATAGTCCAATATATTCTGAGATAATGCAAGGATTTGGTTACAAGCACGGCAACTAATAATATTACTTGACATTTGAGACTAGATGCAGTCTTACTGATCTCATTAAATACTATTTTTATCTACCCTATAGAAGTATTTGTACTGAAGTAGTTGCAATGCTTTCAGAAGAAAACGATCATTACAGCTAAATATGAAACAAGAGGAAACAAAGCAAAAATGTTAAAATAACTGTTAGCCTTTAGACAACAAAAATTCAAATGCTAAAATACGCATCCGTCTCATCTATATCCTCACAATTAACAAGATACAGTTATGAAGTATCACTCCTTAATTAGAACACTTTCTGAGATTTCTTGATAACAGCACTTAGTAAGCACTTTGTTACCCACACATTTCTGTTAAGACAGCACCTGTAGTTATACATAACAGAAATCTGGCAGCTATGGGGAATAACAGCCCGGGAAAACCTCAAAAATATATTTTCAAGTTCCACTGTGGATTTTAGTTCCCACACAACCCTGTCAGACCTGTGCTGCTGCAGCAGCAGGGCAGGACAATCATTATACTTAGGCCATTGTTCTTAGGTGGCCTTGCCTCACACCTTGCAGAGTCAAAGTGCTTGGAAGCACTTGGCTTTTGCACACCAGAGCCAAGCAGTCCCATCTCCACTGCTGACCGGGAAGAGTGATGAGTGACAAAGTGTTATTTTCTCACCATTCTTTCTATTCATCAGTAACACCCACCAAACTTCTTACTCTAAGCTGAGTGTTCAGTGCTACCTGACGACAGTAATTAGAGCAAATGATAGGGAGGAAAGGAACTGTGTTCCACTGCAACAGCTAACCAGCACAGGCATGGTGTGCATGTGTCGGCACCAAGGCCAAGCATGGTGCCACTCTACAGGCAATGTGTGAAAAAACACCAAAGGATGCCTGCATTTTAGCCTCTCAAAATAACACAGTGTTTCTTTGTCATAGTTTATCACATGAAGCTTGCATTAACACTTCCTACTCACAGTGACCTCATCCTGCCAGAACACACCAGCCCCCAGTCCTCACTGTAATGCTTTCTCATTAGCTGCTCAGCTCCGGCCACACTGGTTGCAGCAACCCAGCACTGCCTCGGGCACCACTGGAATTAATTACTGGGAGAAATACCATTGTTACAGATTGTCATCTTGAATTTATCAGTTGCCACTTAATGTAACTCATCTGACCTAATGCCTCCTCCATGTCACTTGGGCTTTGGCACCAGCTCCGGCACTGATAGAGGGCACTGAGTGTCCCTCCTGGCCCACAGCTGCTCCAGGCCTGCCTCAAATCCTACCCTGAGGCACAGCCAGCTAACAATGCCCCAGTAAATTGCCAGATTGCCCACGCGGCACGTACATCTGAACCCAAGGAGGATGTGGAGCTGGGCCCAACCCACCAGACGATCGTGGCTTAAGATGATAATCTCTCATTGTACTGGACAGAACTACACTAACCATTTGTTTTGCTCATGTTCCATTTTTAAAAATAATGAAACTGGCTGTTCATGTGTGGATGAATAAATGGCTCCAGGGGACCTTCCAGAGTTAGGCCTGTGGCATCTTCTTATAAATCGTGTAGAAATTGCTCATTAAATTATTCTCAAAACAGAATACACATCAGTGAGATACTACACATATGAACTTTCCATTTATCTTAGGACAAAGGATCTTTCCAGGGTTACTTCCCTTAAATTCTATAATGAGCGCATTCTTTTGCTTAAGATGAAAAAAAGTTTATACAGTGTAAAATACAAATTCTACACTAGCCCTCAAGTCTAAGTTTTATCTGTGAAGAGCTCATAATTGCAATAGACTCATTTGACATTTTTCTGACACAAACAGAATAGTCAGGATGCTCACACACTTGCAATTTCTATTGAAGTGCTTAACTCCTTAAAAGATGCAATTTTACTGTTGTTGAAAACAGGAACGACATTGTGTAATAAGCCAAAAATACCATACAGATAAGAAGATAAATATAACAAACCTGCCTTTTAGTAGCAAACCTACCTTATAGTAGCCTTTTAACAATGACAATTCTGAACACGTTTCTTAGACAAAAAGATTTCCTCTTGCAACCATACTGTATACTCAGGACAGTAAACTTAGAGAGATGTATAATGCGATATAAACATTAATAGTTTCAAAATTGTGTTTTAGAAAGACTATTTATAGAGAAAATACAAAATGCCTCCCAAAAGTACACTTAGACGTAAGCCACCATAATCTTCTTGCTCATGCAGCAGGAAATCTAATACACCAGCTCAATAAACCTGTAGGAAACAAAGGTTTTATGTAGCATTAAGAGTCACAATATTAAAATACCACATATTACATTCAACTACTCTTGCAACACTCATTTTAAGAGCCAAGAAAATTAAGTGCCAGATTGAGAGTAATAATATCATAACATGCAGAAGGAGACTGGAGAAGTACAAAAATATGTGGAGTCCTCATGGTATCTTTGTTGCTTGGGTCAGCTCCAGACACTGGATGATATTGATGTTCTGGGTCATCAACAGAAAATACTGCCCCAACAGAGCAGTTTTCTCCAGAATATACTGTAAAATGCAAATTCGCATCAGCTGGCTCAATGAGATTATTGCAAAATGTATACTTTGCCTTTTTACTATTAAGAAATATAAAGTAATCATTATCGTTGATATGCCAGTCAAAATCCAAGTTGGAGTATAAATGACTGAGAAAATACAGACGTATGTTTGTGAAAAAACATTAAAGTGAAGAAAAGAGATGATTTTGGGATAGAATAACCTAGGAACTGATAAAAAAAATATTTTTAGTTTATTCACTACATCCTAAAAAAATATATATTCCTAAAAATATAGATTCCTAAAAAAAATGTTTATTGTTTGTACTATTTATGTCATCTTACCTGGTAACTGCCCTCCCAAGTCATCACCAGAGATCAAGTTTATAGATTTCAGCTTCTGGAGTGTGAGCGCTGGGACTAAAGATAAGAATAAAATCTAGAAATACCAAAGCACCCCATTCTCAAAACACAAAACATTTTCTTCTAGACAGCAGTGAAGTTTATAATTATTTTTTATATATATCATTAAAAAAAAAGATATGGATTTTGCATTTGTTTTCAAGTTCATAACTGGAGAGTTGGGAAGGGTAAGACTGTGAGAAGTCAGGCAAAGAGAGAAGGAAGGAGTATTTTCCAGCCAGTCACATTTTCCAGAAGTTTGTTGAATGAACAGAGCTTTGGGATGCTTTGGTGAAACGGATAAACAGACCAAGTACAAGTTCAGTGATCAAGGTGCATAACGAATATATTTTTAACACATAATTCACACTCACGTATACTGCCTATATAGTTTTCTAACCATAACTTCATCCAGGAAACTGGGTGAAAAACATTGTTTTTAACCCAGAAGACGACAAATCCCCTTACAGCATAAAATAAACACTATTTTCTTTTAAACATAGTATATCCAATTAAGTCACAGTCAAGTCAACAGAATTTTTGAGATGGCCTTTAACATTGAATACAGACTACAAAAACATGAAGATAAAAGTAATTCGTGTTTGTATTTTTTTTAATCATATACTTGAAAGAAAAAAAGATCTTTATCGTGAATTTGTGGGGCCCAAGTGCATATTTCATGCTATTATTTCATTTTCAAAAACGCATACCTTCAACTGGAGGGAATACTAGCTGGCATATAAAAAAATCCTTGCAAAAGGAAAATATTCGTAAAAGCAAATTGTGTGTATTTGTTATTGGGAGACTGAGTTTATGCAAGCAATTGTCATGCAAGTAGAGTTGTAAGTAATAATGTGGCCTTTAATGACGGAATGATGGACCTGCCAAACACTAGCTCTTGCCATACACCGCTTGTATTTCCCTGAGCAAAGATGCCCATCTGGGAGTTATTAACATATTCTCGTCAATTCAGAACCTACTTTAACATAATCCATATTTGTTGGAGAAAGTCCAACATCAGCTAGAGAACAGTGCTCACGTGATCCAATGACACATTTCAAGCAGCACACATAAAGCATGCTTGGGCAGCTAAGCAATTCAGAAATGCAAATAACAAAAGTGTTTCTCTTTCTAGATAAAAAGGACAAATCCCTTTTGGCATAACATCTTATATACTTTTAATACTGAATGAAAACAACAGAGAGGAAAAGGACAGCTATTTTTCTGGAGGTGCTTTTTGATTTATTCCAAATGTACTGATGCACCCAGTCTTGTGCTGAAGCTGCTGTGTTTCTGAGACCCAGGGAACTCTCCATTGCATGGGTGCCATGGGGAGAGAATACTAATTTTCTTAAATCAGCAGCATCATATACTTCCTTGAACAATACGTAGAGGACTGGCACTATTTTCTCAAAGGGCTCTAAACTTAACACCAAAGGACATTTCCATTAGAAATTTGCTTTGCCCCACAGCAGCTCTTAGAAGATCAAGTTTCCCCAGAATTATCTTTTTATTTTTTACTGTAGTTTTGAGTAAATCACTGTAGGTTGGATATCACGTTTTTAAATGCAGACTTCATCAAGAGTCACACTCATATCGGGATAGATACTTTCTTAGCTTCACTCATAAAAAGAACTGGTTGAAAAGAAATTTAATTTGAGTTCACGTAGTATTACCATTATTGCTTCAAGAGCCATCAATCACAGAATCATAGAATATCCTGAGTTGGAAGGGACCCAGAAGGATCGAGTCCAACTCTTGGCTCCACACAGTACCACTCAAAAACCAGAGCACGGTGACTGAATACAATACGGAACAAGTTTTGTTAAATCTATCAATGAACGTAATCAGTAAACAGGCTACACTAATACAACCTTCAGAAAACTTACGTGAATGAGTCACTGAGTAATTCTGTTTGGAGGTCAGCATAAGATGATAATACATCTGCGAACACAAAACTTGTCTCTCAAGTGAAGCATTGCTTATGAATCTTAGTGCTTATTTTCTTCAACAATTATAGCAGTCAAATTAAGAACCGTGGAATGACTCATGCTTGAGGAGAAGGAAAACACATGATGTTGTTTGCTGTTGGAGGGGTTTTTTTTTGTTTTTTTTTTTTTTTTTTGTTTGTTTTTGTCTAGGAGAATTATATTACATAGGAGATACGATACAAGAAAAAAAAAAAGCTAGGTACTTTTACATAACGATTAAGTCTAGTTAACAGTTCTCTTCAACTATCTATATCACAATCTTGCGCATACATTCCTTTGACACAACTATTACTTCAAAAAGTATCCTCCTATTAAATGAACCAATGTGGGTCATCAGTTCTTACATTCCAGGAGGGAAAAACACAACAATAAAAAACTATTGAGACTCCACCAATCTCTCCTTCTGGCCTTCAGCTAGCATTTATCTAGGTGTGGAAGGAATGCTGTCTGCATGAGCTCTCCACTACCTGGAGAACAACCTGCAAACTACCTGCAAATCCACAAATGAATCTGAAGGAAAAACTGCCCTGCATCCTCCATTCCATCACATAAAAGGAGAAATATTTCTCCAAGTACTTGGGCATACAATTGTACCCTAATTTCTTTGATAAATTTGCTGTGTTAGCCTGTAGATGTTGCTTGAAAATCCAGATAATCATCACGATCAAATTAACTAAGAGTCATGGTAAAGTTCTCATGGACTTCATCACTGGAGAAGAAGCCTCTGCTTTCTCCATAGGGCAATGAAACACAATAACTTTTCAAGCAGCCGAAGTGCCACCACAGGTTATGTAGGTAAAAACACCTGCTTGTTCTGATTTAGAAGTTAAACTTCCATAGATAACAAAAGAGAAAATTGTACAAACATATCAAATGAATAATGATGAAGGCAGGTTCTACTGTCATGTTTTATTGTATTAACCTCAGCGCATGCATCAACCTCAGACTCCCGCTGAATTCACACAAGTGCAATGAAAAAGGCCATGAGAATCCCATACTATTTTTAAACAGAAAATCATGAGAAAGCACAAATTTTTATGTGCTTCAATTACATTTGGAATCAGAACAGGAAATAAGCCACTCTATCCTGTGAATAAAGACACATGACCATTAAAGTATTCACAGAAATAAACATGCAAAAAATTATTCATTTGTGCAGATTAGTCATTAAAAGAAAATGAAAGGCTATAGTAGAACAGGACCAATGATTTGAAACAATATAGAACACATTTTCTTGAACTTTCAAGTACAATATAAATCCAAATGAGTTTAAATCTGGTACTGAATCCTGGGTCAGAAACGTGAGCTTGCCCAATACAATAAAACCAATAGCTGTAGAGTCGCAAACTTGAAGCATATGCTGAATCTTCTGAGCAGGAAAAACAGCAAACACAACACACCTAAAAATTATTTTGAACATGTTCAATTCTGAACTGAGAGTTTTCTGAAATTTGGACTTAAATTTCCAAGGCTATTCTGGTACTTCAGGATTCTCACTAACTACATTATCAGCAAAAAAATCCCTGAAACTTCAAAGCAGATGAAGTACTGAGAGAGCTCCAGCACTCACAGAGGGCTTGGCACAGCACTTTGATGTACAGGATTCCAGGATGTTGACAGCTGAAGACTAAGCTGCTTTTTAACCTTCAGCTTGATAGAACATGATATTTACTGTCTTCAGTTTCTGACTGGATGAAAACCCAGAAACATCTTTTCCTCCCTTTTCATCCAGGCTTACTTGATTTTGTGATTTCTCATGTTCGAACTAATATTGTTTATGACCTCTAAAGACCTTCAGGGAGATGCTGTTTTCCCACCACCCAGCCGTTGGATGGATTCCAACATGTGTCTGTGAGCTACAAAAGGTAGTGTAAACAACATCTTCCCATTAAACTTCAGTTTAACATTAGGACCACTGTCCAAAGATCATACTTAAAGATAGCTGAAGTGTTACTATATTCCTCTGCGTGGCTCAGTCATGACCCTAATTAATGTGTCTAGGTTAGACATCCAGTTTTTTAAGTAATGGGTGGTTTTGTTTGGACAATTAGGCAGAGTTGACAAGGAAATTTTCCATCAAACTGAGCCATAAAAAGTACATTATTCAGCATTATGAGTAAAACAGTATTTATTACCTGAACTTTACAATACACCATTATCAATCATTACCTGTCATTAAGGTATGTTAACGTAAGTTCAAAGAGACAAAGCCTCTGTTAAACAAACAGAGGTGGCTTTTAGGCTTGCTTATTTAAATCAAAACAAGCATAGCCCATTAATTAGCTAGAATTCCCTTTCAAGTAAATATGCAAATCAACAAATCACTGCAATCTCATAGCATTTCTTATTCATTTACACAGGTCACAGCTCTGCATTTTCTGAGAGAAAAGTAGCTAAATTCATCCACAGAAATACAGAGAAAATGAAAATGCCATCAGAGTGTTTGGATGCAAGTTCAAATTCCCTCGTGGCAACTCTTACCTAAAATATTATTTATCTATCTAAGAAAAAATAATTCACAGAAAGGATATGAAAAGACAGGGATTTTAGAGGTCCTGCATTAAAGGATCAATTTCTTTAAATATATTAAATAAAAACCCCGCTGATGCAGCAGTTTAGCTCAAAAGCCAAGTTTCTTAGTAAACTACTGATATCACAGTAATGCCCAGCTGCTGGAGTCACGGAACAGGATGCCTTTATCCTAAGCACCATGAACACTTTCTCACATACACGTCTGTCTTCGACCTCTGTGCAATTTCATGAAGCAACCATCCCACAAATCAGGTAACAGCCCCTAGAAGTACAACCCTGTTGCAGCGCTGAACAATACTCTGTTTCGAGCAATGCTACAATAAAATATTTACAGTAGTTCTTTTACACTTGCAAAAGATGTAGTCTGTTGGGGTAGTTTTTAACCCCAAACAGAATATTTTAGCTGTGTGGGTATATTTTGTTTTTCTCATATGCACCATGCATTGGACAGAACCTTCTGGCTTGCCTGGGTTGCAGTGATTGAAGAGAAATTATCTTGACAATGCATGTAAACTTCTCTCAACATTTTTTATTAAAAACGAAAAAAAGAAGAGAGCAAGAGAAACATAAAACTAGCAGTTTGGACAAGTATGATCTCTGCTACTTAAAGGTCTTGCTGCAGACTGAAATTTTATACTGAAAAGAAAAAAAGTAGAAATCAAGCCAGTGAAACTTGATCCAAATGAGCATCCACACAACACTAAAGTCTTGGGGCAGGGTGGCAAATATTTTGAGCATTTGTCTTGCAAATGCATCCCCAAGAAATATTAATTTAGAGTCACCAAAGAGATTTAATTCTAATCCTATTCAAGGCTCTTTCATCTTTAGTTCCGAGATAGAAAAACCAAATATAACTTCTTTCGGAATGGATTTAACTCCTTTCTCCTAGATGGATGTTTCAAATGCTGAAAGCTACACATCACCATCTGGAAATAAAATGCTTCCTTTGCACCTGAATGGTACCTTTTCTATGAGGTACATCCTTACACTGGTGACATCAATACACAAAGAAAGCAGACTATACAAACAATCTTTGGAAAGGGAAAGTAACTCTTTTGTACATCTGCTTTACTGCTGTCCCTAAGAAAAGGTATCGTATTAACATCAGTTGATTATTCAGATTTTTATTTATTTATTTTTTAATTAAAAGGCTGCATGAGGGTATTTGACTAATTGGTGCTTAAAGCGACATGAAACTGACAAAATTAGAAAGAACATTGCATACTGCCAAAGATTTATATATAAAAATGTTTAAGAAAACCTGCCTAGGAACCTTTGTACACTAAAAAGGCAAGAGGTAGTCTTTATTCTCCAATAATTATCTGCTGTATTTTGAAATACAAAATGTACGTATCCACCAACTACTAAATTAAAGCTAGTTGGTAAAGTGCTATGCAATATCTATATGACACCATATACTCAGCAGCACACAACTATGGACAGAAATGAGATAAAATACTATGTAAAACCAAATCTGTAGAAAGAACTTACTTCAGCAGAATACGACTATACAAGAAATATCTAAAATCTACTTTACTAGAAGAACGAGGTTTGTGAGACATGTTTGGGGCTCTTTAGTAACCTCAGCAGTTAGGACCTCTGTATTATATCATCTGATAGACAGATTAGACAGTGACAGCATGTATTGCAGCCTACCTCATTCCAAAGATTTAGAGGTATATAATAAATATGCAGTACACAAAATACGGTGAAGTCATTCTGATTTATTAGAAATACATGATAACTATCTTCATGTTTTCTCTAACACAATGTAAGTGACAGCTTTCTGTCGTGTTCTTCTATGCTGAGCAAGTAATTTCTTCTTCCAAGGTCACCAAGGCTGCCATAGGCATTTTTTCCTAACTAAAATGCTAAGTTCTTAACACTTGAGTTTGCTATTTTGTCAAACCACAATGAAAGCAGTTACAATGCACAATCAAGACCTCCCCATTTCCTCCAAATATGCCCATTGAACAAAAGACGTTGAAGATCTGTCTGGTCAGCCAAAGGGAAACTAAAACAGCTGTAAAAGCTTTCAACTCCAAAAATGATTATTCATTGAAGTGCTGTAGATCTTTGAACAACTAGCTGTTCAGTTTAAATAAATAGAACTCTGATTATGATTTTCAGGGGCATTAGTTAAATAAATGCTTGCTATTTCTTCGTCTTCCACATGAGGTGATATTGTTCTTACTCTATTCTAGACAGAAATCCACACTCTGCTGGGAATTCTGTTTTGGTTTCTTGGAAATAAATCCAAGATAAAACTCCGTGAGCATTGTTCCTCTGTTGTTGGGAGAACAGATTTACTTCAAGGATAACATAACTGAATAACCAATATTTACAGACTATTACAATAGAGGTATCTGTTCAGCTAAAATGACAGTCTTAATGAACTGCTTTTCTTCTCAATAACTTCTTTGATAGCCAATTACTACACGTCCCCCTGCAGATTTCATCATTCTCACAGGAGAACAGTTTCAGAGCAGCACTCACACAGACAAAAAGTGTGCATATACAACAGCATACACAAAGGACGAGCAACTATGTCACTAGGTGTATTTTCTCCCATGCTCTTCCTTTTTTGTAACCACATACAGACCAAAAGAACCCAAATGGACTGTGCTGCAAGCACCCAGACAATGCTAAGGCACTCTAAGAAAGAGAAGTCTTTACTCTGTAGGGCCTTCCTGCCGTGCCAAGGTAAAGCCATGAGCTGAATTTGGTTGGGATAGTCAGTGCTCTCCTGAGCCTTCCACTGAGGATTACATCCTTGAATGCTTCAAAGCACTCACTTCCAAGTTTTGCTTCCACAGATCCTGGCGTTCCTTCCTTGTACTGAGTAACTCAGTACAACCACAATTGTACACTAGTCACAAGCAGAGTTAATTGTGTCACTCAACCCTGTAAGTGGCTATTGAGCTCTTTTCTGAAAGTCTCCAGAGAGGAACTCCATTCTGTACAAGTCTCCTCAGGACAATGCTGTGTTTACTAAGTTACTTCGAAAATTCTTCTCGCTACATGCATAGTCTCTACACTGTTAGTTTAAACTTTTAATCCATTATTTGTCTTCCTCTTCTGCATGTTCAGTCACATTATTTTTGTGTGCCAATAGGAAATTCAAGCTTAGAACCAGAAGCACAAGAAAAAGTGAAGGTAAGTAATGATTTTTTTTTTAAGAATACTTTTGGAAGAAAAAGTTATTTTATGAATAACAATCAATTCTAAAACTAACTGCAACCAAGAAATCTAGATTTTTTTCTCATGCTTTTATATGAGAAAGCACATTAAAAAAAAAATCTGTGAATTCAAATCATTTTCAACAACTGAACATTTCTTTGTGGGTAAGCAGGAAAGTAGATTGTGCGCCCCATTAACAAGAATCCTGGACTATTGCCAAAGGAAAGGAACCAGGTCAGAAATTTAGTTTCACAAGACAAATGAGGAGGAGTAGATAAGCAGAAAATGGAACAGAGCCTATATTTTTTGAAACGTAAATAATTCTGTGGCCAAGCTGAAGCCTCTACAATACAAAGAACATTTGTGGCAAGGCCAAGCACTTTAGAGGTCAGTAAGAAAAAAAGACGTAGAAAAAACTCGTAAGAGAAAATATTCATGCACATCATTCTTCTCTGTTTAATTCTACTTTTATTTTTTGTCAGTGTATGCCATTCAAACTCTTGTAACACCTCACGAATTCTCCAGAAAAACAGAGCCTATGAACATCAGGACAACCATTATGCAATGGGAGCTGCTCCTGTTTGCACAAAAGCCACTGAGAAGTCTTTCCCATTTTATCCTTTAGAAATGTTTTCACTGAAAACACTCAAAATTAGTACACTTAAGCTTTTTTTTTTTTTTTTTTTGGTAGTTTTGTCTCTTTGTTCAACCTGGTCTATTGCACTGCATACATGTGCATGATTCTACCTTTTACAGTTCATTTTTAATTGCATATCATAGCTAACTTTCTTGCAGAGAGACAGGGCTCTGCTTTTCGTACTAATTATCCAAATCACCAGTCCCTGTTTGCACATGTGTGGCCTTGCCTAAAGCTTTAAACCACAGGTTGCATCTCTAAGTCACAGAAGGTTGAGGAGTCTCTGTTGCAGTGACAAACCAATAAAGGTCGCATGACATTGCTTTTATGCCATTTGAAAGCATTATTTTGAGGACTGCAATACTCAAATGCAAAGAATAATTTGGTAGAGGAGTGAGAGACAAGGATTCTGGAAGGCTGTCCTGTGCTGTGAGTTAATGCACTGCTGTCCCACTGAGCTGCAGCCACATCACCACAGCCCTAGCTGACCTCACTTGGGCAATCTCAAACACCTTAAAACTCACAACAGTGCGACCACCACCTTCACTCTCCCTTCAGAGCAGCTCTAGATCACCAGCACATGGGCAACACTATGCCCCATTAACACTGACCCAAGCCTGCTGCTTGCTTTCCTCAGACTATTTCATCTGACTCTAATTTTCATGCTGATTATTAAGATCACATTATTTAATAAAGTGGGAAGATCCAAAATTAAGAAAAAGTTGATGACTTTCTAACTTTGAGCAACCACTTATTCCTCTTTGAGAAGTATGGGGAGCTGCCCTGCACTAAACACACTGAAAAGTCTGCAGGAACTCTAAAGTTTGTAGGAATTGTGTGCTTGTTCTCTCACCTGGCAGGTCAGCCACGATACCGAGACTAAGTCCCAATCTATTTTGCAATGAAAATACTGTATGAAATGAGCAGAACCAGGCCTCAGGGGAGGCTGGTCAAGAGACAAACAAAACCCAAGTTATTACCCCATTAATCCTTATTACAGATATTACCAAGGAGAAAACTACTCCCTTGAATTTGCATTTCTGTGTTATCCCTTGCCCTTGGATCAACTCAGTCTTGTCTTTCAGCAACTGGTGCATTCATCAACAAATAAAAAGTTACATATCTGACCTAATTCTCTCTTACAATGATTAGAAAATCATGTTATGTGTTGTTGGTTTTCTGTTAAATCGTCGTCTTTGCTATTCATTAACATTCAAGTGCTGAAAAGCCAATAAATTATTACCAAAAGGAAATGTAAATAACTTTCTCTAAGGAAGGACAGCGTACAGTAGGTTGGAACCTCCTTCAAGTTAATTGCAACACAGTTCACTAATGAAACTTTCCATCTATTAAATCTTAACAGGCATAACCATAAAAATGGCGCCAAACATTCTCTCCTGCCCAGGAATGTCCCAGACAGCATCTGCAGAGATTTTCACACATATTGTCTTTGCAGAGATTTATAATTATCCCTAAGTAGCAATTGCAACATTTCATGCTGGTTATGGAGTTTTCAAATTAATTTACATACTGGAGCTGGCCACAGGAAACACTGTTGGAAGAGCATGAGGTTCTTAGCAAGAACTTCAGAACGGGTCTCACCCAAGGTGCTCCAAAGCCAATAGGAGTCACCTTCCTTTGATTTCTTTGAGCTCAGGATTGAGACCAAGGTGGCCAAGGACATTGCCAGCACTTCAGAATTGCAAGCACTTTAGGCTTGCAGCTCTAAGAGAAGTGTTTTTTCACTCTTCTGTTCAGTGAGAATACAACATTACAGATCAGGTTGGGTGCTCTTTCAATAAGAAAGTACCAGTATTTTTGAAGGCCTTGGACTGGACATAAATACACGGGTGAAATAACTACAGGAGTGCCTACACCAATCAGTTATTTTCACAAATATTTTGACCAAATTGGACTGCCCTGGGAAGCATGAACTCATTTATGATCTGATCTCAACAGGCTGAAGCTGGGTACAAAGTTTTTACCTCTCTACATCCAGGACTCACTCCTTCAAACAAAAGTGTTAATTAAAATGTATTTTAGCACTTTTTTTGTGTTTAACTTCACTGTCTCTCCTTGACCTGAATATTACAATACATTATTTCTGAATGACCCTATCATTCAGTCTCTGAACAATATTTCAGACTTGTGAATAGGACGCAAAAAATATATATTAACGATTATGTACCTTAAAATGTCATTTGCTTCGCTGTAAAGATGCTTAGTGAAAAATGAAGCATTCTTTTCTCCCTTTTATTTGTATTCCCAGTAGATTTTTATTGTATCACTTGAGAAAAAGAGGAAATATGATATTGTATTAGATGTAATAAAGTTAAGTTAATTGCACATATCAAACAATAAACAGAATTCCTAAATAAAAACTACAAATATATTTTTATTATTCATGTTCTATAATTGGCATGTGGTACTGTACAGCATACTAACATGGCTGACTGAAAGAATATAGCCTGACACACAGAAAAATAATATTTAAAAGTTTAAGGTATAAGTATTTAATACTTTCCCAGAGTTTACCCCAACTTTATGGATGTTCTTAAAAGGCAATTCATTTCTCAGTGCATTTTAGTGCTGCAATACCTTAATGTGATGAAAAGCACAGTGATAATAGCAGGATAGCAAAGTCTTTGGCTACAGCAAATGAGAACAAGCCCAAATACAGCAGCCATAGACACAGAAACAAAGGAAAAGGTCTGGTTACCTTCAAAAGGCCTCAGGTAGACAAGGATCTCCAGCAAGACACTCTTGCCTCCATTACAACCATTAAATGTAGTCTGGGAAGGGCCGATCCTGGCTCCATTCCTTCTGGTCACTCAGGTGCATTGCATACACCTGAGCTCCCCTGGGTTCGCCCTGCGTTCCCACCAGGTGCTCAATCACTGGTTCAGGCCATGACTTAGCATTTCTACTACTAAGGGCTCTAAAACTTAGCCAGAGGAATGCCATAGTACCTAAAAACAAAGAATCCTCATATCCCTAGAAAAAAAAGAAAAAAATAGCATTTTCCAAATTTATGTATAAGGAATTAAAAAAAAAAAAAAAAAAAAAAAAACAACTTGCGAACTATTTAGTTTCCTACTTAAAACTTGAAGGCATAACTAACTTCAATTTTTCGTTTGATAACAAATAACTTGGATTCAAAACAGCTACTTATATACCTTGTATTAATAACTGATGTCCAGCTAAATGTTACAGTATTTCTGGATTAATTTCATGGCTGGTAGGAGTCATATCTACAAAGCTGACCTGTTTCTGGAAAGTAGGTGATTGCAGAAAGCAGGGCCCCTGCACAGTTGGGTCTGCAGAGTAGAAAAAAATCCTGTACTGCTCAATTTTTTTTTTTTTTTTTTTTAAGTAACAAATCCTAATGCTGGAAAAGATGAAATGGCTTTTATATTTTTACGGAGAAAGAGGGAAGGAGTCAGTGTGTGCAGATCTCATACTCCTGAGAATTTCCCTGGGAGCCTTTTGCTAAACAAGCCTTGGCAACCCATCAGTTCAGGGGCAGATAGTGAGATGACCTATTAGGAGTCCACTAATGAGTTCTGGATCTAGAAAACAGTTTCTATGAAACGTTAGTGCTAATTCTTCACAACAGAAAAACCATCTCTGCTAACTGACTTGCACATACAAGTAAGAGCCCAGAAGTGACTTTCAAGATGTTCTGCCTCTCAGTTAACTTCAGGCAAACAGTGCATAACACCACATACTAGTCTGAGAGTGAGCTATGACAGTAATGTACTGCCTTGGCAGGGCAGCATTAGGTTACTTCTTAGGAATTATGCCACATTACATAGGTTCAATTCAGATATTACTCCACCAAGGCTCAGAGAAAAAAGATAGTATTCACTTCATTGAAGGGGTTGTGCACTCAGATGGTACAGATGGAGCTTTTCTCCCTCTGATAAGTCTTTTTGTCTTTCTACATGAAATCAGCTGTTGCTGCTATCACAGCTGAGGGGATTTTGCAGCTATTTAGCCCCACAAGCAGCCTGGCTGCCCAGCAGCTCACAATGTTGTACCAAAGCATTTGATGCCTGTTGTGAATCTTTTGTAAGAAATTAGCATTTAAAAAAATTAAATAGGCTATGGTTTAGTTTTCAATCAGTACCCTACGTTCCTTACTTTTTTTCTTCAGACAAAGCTTTTCCATGTTGGAACTGCCTTCATTTTCTGTATGCATTATACCACGCACTGCATTACAGGCAGTAAGCAATAAGAATAGAAATTTCATTTAAGTGATTTTGATCATTCTTTTATTTTTCCACAGAATACTATCAAGCTATTTCAGATTGTATTTGAATCAAAGATATTAAAAGTGATCAGATAACTATTCAGCATAAATCTACTCCTATTATCCCATTAAACAATTTTGGAGTATGAGCTTAACCTCAGATCTGAATTAGCTTTATAAGCTTAACAGTATCTAAATTTCTACAGGCACAGATTTCTTTTCACTACACTAATACAATCACACCACTAAAACTCCAGCACAAACCTACGAGTACCCCAATGACGTTCAACAGGTTCGCCTCACTTGCCTTCTGCTCTTTTCTCCAACGCATTGTTTGCACTTTCGTGAAGTTCCATTTGCTTCTCCCTTGAAGTCGCTATTGTAATTCCATTGAATAAATGAAATTTTACATTAAGACAGAAATATTCCATGGCAGCATTGAAGCCATATGGTGTTTGGACTCCTCAGCAACCAGTTTGAGGGAAAGGCTGTGCTCTGGTAGCACCATTCATAGTAAACTGGGAGCTGACTAATGATCTGGACATTCACAACCAATAAGATCAGCCTGTATGCTCCCTGACCAAGGCCCAACTCCTCCCAGAGTGTCACCAGATTTTCCCAAGAACAGGATAATCTGGATGGAGGAAGCAGGGATGATAATACAAGAAAACAAGCGGTTGACTGGCCTGGTTAAGGTGTTTGAATAAAACAATGAAAAGGAAAGAAGATATTGATATCAGCAAATGAGAAAGTTTTCTGCCTTTCGTTACATCAAAATAATGCCAAGCAGCCTGAAATTATATTCTGATGAAGGACTCCTAACAAAACCTACATACAAAATAAGCAGTTGATGATGAAACATCACAGGTACCTATTTTTTCAGCTTCTATGCATACCTTCCATTCCAAGTCCATTTGAAGTTAATGATACTGTCTGTTAAGACTTAGGTGGATGGTCTTTGGGATTTCCTTCATTTGTTTATAGTATCTATCATAATGAGATCAAATACAAGTATTCAGACAGACTGACAACAGATAACAGAAAAAAGCACAGTACCTATACAGGCAGACAGTCCACAACTAGTCATTTGTTACTTTTACACTTGCATGCCAAAGGCCAAAGAGAGAAAGGAAAATATTTTCCAGATCCAAAACTTGAAGAAATATTTAAATCTAAAACTTCTCCTTCCTATGGTATCAGACTTCTTACAATTATATGTACACCATTCGTATTCAGATTTCATGACAGCTTCCCAGAATCTATAAATAACGCTGTGGTATGATTTGAAAAACTATGTGCATACACTTAAGGAAAGTGAAAAATAGGATAAGCCTGGTGTTCAACCTTTGCTATACTGCATGATGGATGTAGAGCTGCTCCGCAAGAATTTATGAATACTGCATGTTGACCTGGTTATTGAAATGTTTATTGTATGACTATACTGAGTTAAATCAACAGAACTATTGAGGAAATAAAGAAGAATCACTCAAGATAAGCCACTCTGTGATAACTTGTTAGAGCTAGTCATGAAAAAATGCCTGAACTACCTGCTGTGAAGACTTTGCACACTTTGATGTTGTTTGATACTTTTCACAAGCACCATCGTTTCTTAAATGCTCAACTCTATCTTCTGAACTTTGCCCCATACCATTTTAAAAATCATCCCAGACTTTCAATTCATAGATAATTGGCTTCACAGATAAAAAGGGAAATTTACCTCAGAAATTCTAACTCCAGAGTGTAGCATTTTCTCTCACCATATCTTGATTCTGCCAGACTGTTTCTCAGCTCAAACCACCATGCATTCCCTTTCCCACTCTATCAGCCAGTTCAGTTTTACTGTAGAACAATTCTCACAGGTAATATTTTTATATTTCCTCATCCATTTACAACAGCTTCTTGAGAACTAAGAAATTGTTCGTGATCCCTCATTCCCCAATCTACGCCACATCTGATAGGATTAATAACCAGTTCATTTAAATAATTGGGAAAGGACATGTAGGCATTTTGCAAATGCAGCACCGAATTTGGTTTTAGGAGACCAAGTAGGCAACAATAAGACCAGTCATAGCTGCTGGTCTGTTATCTTAGTGAAATCATTTTTAAAAACAGGAGCTATCAGTTTAAATAGTATCACTTCTGAGGCCAACAAGGTGCTGAAAACTAAAGAGTGTTCATCCTAATTAATCTGTTGCAAAAATTCTTAGTTTTAACCAGGAAGAAATGTCATAGAGTTTCATTTATTATGATTTTTAAGTGCATAATACTAAAATGAGTAGGTAGCTGACACAAAGAGGAGGAGGAGATATGCATTCCGGGTTAGATAAGTTCATCAGCAAGCCACTTCACTACAACTCTACTAACAATGAAGCCACCCTCATTTTCTTCAATCAGTTTTTCTGCCTTTCTTATTTTACTTACATAATTTTTGTTCAGTGCTAGTTAGTGTTGTCATTGGTAAGGTATGTATACTCAGCTCAACTATTTCTATACTTCTGATCTGATTATTCTCAACCGAAAGTTTAAAAATGCTTGAAGAGCCTCAGTGTATCATTAGAAAAATCCACACCATGCACTATGTGGTTTAAATACTGTCAATTTCTCATATGCAGTTGGTAAGAATGCTTGGAAAAAGATATACAGCACCAGGTAAGTGTGATGATGAATTCTTCCTGCTAATTGGTACGCTATCAGAAATCTCAGGCATTAAAGCACTGAGTTTTTGCCACGATTTAGGCTTTTTCCCCTTCCATTCCAAATGCTCTAGTAACTCTGCCTTCTCCATCATGCAACTGTCAGTTAGAATTACCTTTCAGAGAGACCAAAGCATATTTCTATAGTGGGAATTAGGCTCCTTAAAATGTAAAATGAGGTAAATTTTACAGTTCTATCTTAAAGAACCAAAGGCCAAGATTTTCATTTATTTTTTGAACATGAAGTTCAAAAACTTTTTTGCATTTGGGAATCCATAATTTTTGCCATGTGAAATGAGAAAAAAGCATCCACCAGTTATCCATATTAAACCAGAACTTGGAAGGATTGCAATAGGTTTTAAAACAAAAATCAGCTCTAGCAGCTCTAATGCTGATTTTGCTTCACAAAAAGACCAGTTGATTTCATTTAAAAAAAAAAAAACAGTGGATAGTGTCATTGCTGTTAAAGGAAGGCTTCGAGGGATATTTCTGCAATACAAACGAGACTTAAAATTTGTGTCCAGAGTAAGTTGCAACTGCTGGATTAGAAAAATATAGAGCATTAGGCGCATAGTGTTGAGAAGATTATGTTAGTAAACTTGATATTCAGAACAAATTGTTTTACAGGTATATTGAATCCTCTCATTTCAGAGGAACACAGTTTTAAACAGATCTTTGCCCTTCACGTGTTCATTTCCTGAAATCTGTTTTCTTTTTGGTGTCATTCAGATTAAAAATAAAATCAGTACTAGGAACAGTTGGTTCATATCTGTACACATCTCCTGTGTACACAGCCTCTGAGTGCACTGATCACACATTCATCTGCCCAAAGAATAGATAAGCAGTATATATGACAATTAAAACAATGACAATGCAATGACAGCTCCTAAGGCAGCCACCCAGAAACGTATGATCTAGATCAAGAACTCTCCCCAAAAAAGGAGCAGCAACACAGTGCCCAGAGGCACGTTCAGTGCATGCTGGAAGGAACACTTATTATTGACTGAGTTATCATTATGGATCACTGCTTGATCAAAAAGCCACCTCTGCTCTCCTTTTCCCCTGGGTGGTAGTACCACGCAGGGCCTCACCTTGAAACAAGTTGGGTGCAAATATGCCCCAGCCAGGAGCCTATGCACCAGGACAGCCTTTGTGTTGAGTATGTGACAGCAGGGCTCCAGAATAGGTGTGGGTGATGCCGTGAGACAGAGTACAGATGGCTGGCTTGGAGCCATACACCACTGCTGGCAGCTCACAGAGGGACCCTGCTGCTGCACGGGGAGGGAGAGCTTCAGATGGCCCCAGCAAGGTGTTGTTTGTGGGGCTGTGGGAGTCTGGGACTTGTTCCCTCACACTCAGCCCTGTGCAGCCAACTCTCAAGCCTTCCCAGACGTTCTGCAAAAGCTGGACATTTAATAGGGCTTGCAAAAAGACTAAGGGTTTGCTTCTCAAATAAAGAAGGGATGAAAGGAACTTTCCTGGGGTTGTGCTGGCTCAGTTCCTGTTTGATTGACTGCTCATGCTGTTGCATTGCTGGTTATTAGACCTGATAAAAAAAAATCCACAATTTCTGTCCCGTGGGAATTTTCTATACTTCAACATTTGTTTTCATTCTGAAATAGCATTTAGAGTTTCAAAATAATGAACACTTTCACAGAATGAGTGGTCCTAAAAATAAATTAAGAAATGTCATTGTGCATAAGCATTCAAGAGTGCATTTTGAAATCCAGAGGGGGTAATGTTTTTTTCTCTCCTAGCCAGTCACAGGGGCTTACGGCACTTTATTTTCAGATTTATCATATCACTATTCCAGCAGATTAAGCCAGCTCCTTGGAAGGGCCACAGCATGCAGTGCTGAGCTGCCACCAAAATGCTTTCTCTCCCCTCCTTAGATTCCCTGTCTTGATCAAGTGCTACACACATAGAGAGCCATAAAGCCATCATTTGAAAATGTCCCAGGAAAAAATCAGTAAGCACCCAGCTGGCAGTAGCCAGTGCCTACAAGCTCCTCTCCTTACTGTCCTTTTGTGAGACGTTCTGAGATAAGGACAACATGACTAAGAACAGAGAACCTCGGAGTCCTCACCTGCCAAACAGACCTTCGGGGCTACAGAATCTCAGAGCAGACTATGCTGACTCATCTGATCCCACTTTTCCTTAGCACTAATGCAAAGCTAACAAGTAAATCCACCCCCTTTGCCCAGCTTGGGTGTATTTTGGGCTAGGATGAGCAAGAACCAGCAGCTAGCAGAAGTGGGCATGCATATAACTGCAGTACTTTGCAATCACTGCCCAGCACAGTAATTGCTGCTATCACAAGTTCATCTCTGTCTTGCTCTTTCCTTTCCCTATCACAATAATACTGTATTAGTAAAAGTGGACAAGAAGCATTCTGCCCATCTCCAAAGCTGCAAAAAGGCAGCCCCAATGGCTTTGCCTTCACAACTTCTGAGGTTGCAATAAGACCCTTGTTATTGTTTTAGCACCTTCAGTCACATCCTTCCATCCCCGTCTGAACAGCGTGGCTGTAAGGTTAGTATCTCTGCATCGCAGCCCACTGGGTGGAATATAGCTGCATCAGTGTCTCTTGACTTAAAATAGTCTTTATGAAGTGCTATGCTTTAGGGAAATAACATTAGCAAGGAAATGTTAGGTTTTGTTCTTCAACTAGAGCAAAATCTGACAAGGTGGTTGTCAGCTATTAGGCTTTTGTACTGAAAAATTGTACAATCCTTTTAAGTTACATATAATGATTTTATAGCCTTTTAACAAGAGGAGCACCACTGGGTAGGATTTTAACAGGGGAAACAGGACTGGAGATTTTTTATTTTTCTCTTTAAAACAAGCTGAATTTCCCACCTTCTTTTCCTTGATTTAAGCCACTCTCCGCATTACAAACAGGAGAGATTATAAGCATCTGAAGCAGCCATGGTTTTGATAAAACTCTCTTAAGTAATGATGATCCTACAGCATTCAGACAAGTCAGAGGTCAATATGACCTTATTTGCTTGCGCCATTCATTAGGAGCACTCTTTCTGCAGCACCGTACTCGTAGTACCTCTGAATACACAGAGGATTCATGCTTCAGTTCTGCATGTATTAAGAATGCAGCCATAGCAACTACTAGCATTAATGAACTATTTGCTTATGCAGTAATAATTAACTTCCATTACATTACTTTGTGTGATTACTTTCTTAATTGCCTGAATTATGCATCCATTTAATATTTAATAACCATTCTCAGAAATCAGACACTGGTAAAAAAACAAATTGCTCACGGTTTCCTTGCAATAATTAAGCTCACAAGAATAAATGAAACCTCTTAAAAATGAATGCCTTGTGATTATATCCTTGCATATAGAACAAGATCCTAAATTAGCTATTTATTAAGTCTAAATTTAAGACCAAATAGTACATTTTTCACTTACGCCTTGGGAAATCAACCTATACAGTACCTGCCATCGCCAGCATAATTAAGTGCCATCTATTTACTTTGAGAGTCACGAATTCCACATTAGTATTTGGAGCATTCAGAAGTGAGCATGGGGAAATCTTCTAAAATGCCTCCTTGAAAAGGCAGCATCTCTTTTACCTGAGCTAGCTGCTTAGTTGTGCTTCAAGTACTGGAAAGATCCGTGAAGCGTAAATAGCCTTCTGATGGGGAGGGTTGGGGAGGAATTTTGGCCGTGTTTTAATTTACATACAAACAATGGAAATACAGTTATGCAGCCTGGGGCCAGGCTTACCAAACAGGATGAAATCCATTGTAGTATACGAAAATAATGTTTACAATCAGGAACAAGCAGCCTGAGCTACGTGCTTTTTCCCCCATGTTGTCATCTGTCTCTCTCCGAGCCCTTGTGTCCCGCTAGCACCCAAGCAAAGCCACATGCTGATTTGCAAAGTGATCGTGCCATTATGTTATTGCGCATCAGCTTTGTTTCCCGGTGGTTTGCAATGAAGTCGCCTTAATGAAACATGCGACTGTTTTACTGTCGGTGGTGTTGACGAATAGAGTCTATCGAGCCGGACAAGACAGATAACTGGGGTGAGGTTTTTGTGTCTCGCTTTTTTTCCCTCAAGTTGCATCTGCAAAACTGCTCTGCCACTCTACGTTATGGCAGTCACATACAGATGTGTTTATCCCAACCACAATACCAATCAGCTGAAGCTATGGGGACAGTGGCATATTGCTCCCTCTGTTTTCCTACACACACACACACACACACACACACACACACACACAAATTCATCATAGAAAAGCACATTCCAGGCACCCTGCACTCAAATGAACCAATGCAATAAAAGCAGTCAGGGGGCTGCAGGGGAAGGAGTTCTGCTGTGCCTACAGAGCTGCATCCCATCCCCAGGGTGCACAGAGCTGGGCAGGAGGGCAGCGCCCAGCGTGGGTACTGGAGCAGCGAGGCTGCCAGCCCTGCTCCCAAACTGGGCTAAATTGGTGCCAATCTCACTGCCTGTTGTTATGGTGGGCAGCATCATTAGGATTTGCTTTTTAAATGATCTCTCAGCCTGTAAGTCTGAGAGCTGCTGGCAAGGCAAGGTTAGAAAGAAAATGATGGCAGCATGTTGATGCTTCACAGACCTCATGATAGTTTCCGTCTGTCATTATTTACGTCTGACTAGATGCGTCATGTCAGCTACCTAGAAGGCACTTTAATATGAAGCTCTTGTTTTCCTCTGCTTTTGCACATCCAGACTGGGTACTATTATTTTTTTTGCATCACTACACTTAGGTGAAGCTTACTTCAATCTCTGTAATGACACACAAAGAAATAAGAATTGTTCGGCTCGTGTTATTATACATGCTTCTATTCTAACAGACCTCTTCGACATTGTTCACAAAATGGTGAATTTAAATCAATAAACAGACATCTATCAAAAGGTCAGCTTAATTTTATTCATCCCATTTCTTTACCAATATTTTAAGTAACAGTTTCTTTTTTTTTTTTCCTCTAGCTTCTGCTGAATAACGTATTGGTTGACTGAAGCTATATAATACCTATAGCATTAGTGGCTGATGACAATTAGTAGTTCAATTAACATGTTAGTAATAGTCCGTTCTAATGTGATGGGTTCTGTCAATGTAAATAAGGTTACAGCTATCAAGTACATGTCAGTTTTGCCATTATGCTACCTCTTGGCAATTCACATTCAAAGGATTCATTGGCACTGGTTTGGAATGAAAGGTGTAATTCACTCCTGAGGAACACAGCCAGCCCTGAATTCGAGCTGGTAACTTTGTACACCGATACAAGAGTCCTATCCCCCAAGCCTGCCTGCAGAAAAAGCTCTTCCTTAGAGAAACTGCATCTAACTATGCACTGAACAGGTTTTCCCAACACCAAAGTGCCCTTTAAAAGCCATTCCTCTGTCACGTCACAGAGAAGAGTCAAACACAGCATTTTTATTTTAACACACTTATAAATTTTGCCCCAAAACAGCAGCTGACTCATCTGGTGGATGGACGCTGCTGAATAACCATACCAGCTTATTAATACAACCTACACTGCCTTGTATTCTCACTTTTGTCATGTGAAATTAAGCAGTGAGCTCCTTGCACTGGGCTGTGCTGTGAGGGGTCTCACACAGCTTTAGGTGCAGTAAGACCACCAGCAGCTCTGTACTACCTGCCATTACTCAACAGCACTTGATCAGCTGGATTTTGTTCGTTTGCATTTAGATTTTGAAAGTAATAGAGTAAATTCAAAACCTCTTTAACCATTCGTAATGGTTATAACAACATACTTGTGTTACATACATTATGGAGTTTTATTAAGTCTTGTACTGTTTTCTGAGAAATATTTTAACCCTGCTAGCTGTACCCAGTGGTTTCTGTACATGTCTCTCTATACTTTCTTCAAGGCTTAGTCAACCAATTAATTGTCCGTAAGCCTTATTTAATTGTCCAAATCAAATTTCAAGTGTCACCAAAGTTTCTTACCAAGCATAGAAGAGAAAGTTACTTCTTTTTTTTTCCTATTTCAAGATTAGATGTTACCAGATCAAAAAGCATTTCTCTGAATAGTTAGATAACATTTATCCTCAGATGGTGTCCAGACAAACACCACTGCTTACGTAACTCCTTCCTGAAGTTATGAGTAGAGCTGTCTAAGTTATTCACTGTGCTAAATTCGATTGATGCATTATGAAAAGCCCACAGATAGATCTAATTATTGCAAGGGTGTTGGGTATTTGACATTTTCCTCTGTTGGAAGGAATTTTAGGCTGAGAATAATTTCCAAGCATCTCACTCCAAGTGGTTGTTTGTTACTCATTATTTGCATAATTTGATTGGTCACCTGAATCATAAGACTTTTTCTGTTACTTAATTAAATGATATGAGCACTGCAAAGACACTACTGGTTTGTCTCCATAGAAGGTGCCCTAAAAAAATATTTTTTTTTTGGAGATATTAAATAGCTTTTTCTTTTCCCTGGAATAGTTTATATGGCCCTCACTGAACTCAGCTCATCACCTCTTTGCTTTTCATCAGCACTGCAAGCTGAGGAAGAATGAGCTTTGGGGTTTTTCTGGACAGAGCAAAAAGTTCTCATTGCAATTAAATCCATCTCCCATCACCAGCACATAAAGTTTAAAAAGGCACAGTGCGAGTGAAGCCCCACAGGTAACAAATTGCTTGCCATCAGAAAGACTGGTACATAAAAAGCTCTCCACACATATTTTATGGTGAGCATATCTGAAAGATTACTCTATAATTCTTGTGAAGAAATCTCTATTTTGCCTCTTATCCTAATCCTATCAGTAAATACTAGTGCAGCGACAAAGTTTTCACCTCATGTTTGTCATTTTATCATGCTATGTTTGTGCTCCCAATATTTTGGGGACATGATCTGTTATGATTACCTTATACATGAAATCTCAGGATGCCAAATGATAGAAGCAGCTCTAGATAGTTCCCAAAGTAGGGGTACAAGGCTAGACTGGATTACAGGTCTTAGAATAGTGTTTCAGAACTGCTGCCATCAGAACGGTCTGAAGAGTGCCAAGACTTTGAATTTGGAGTTGCACAGATACTGCACAAAGTGCTGGTGGGGAGCAGTGCCATATTCCAGCAAAGGCAGTTCTGCACGATGCAGGAGGGGGCCTTTGGTGAAGCAGGGCATTGAGAAGAGAGCACCTCCATTTCCCCTTATCCCATAATTAACGCTCAGTGCAATGTGTTAACGGACAGCCAGCACCACAAAACTGCTACAAAATAAAATACGATGAAAACCCATACATGCCATTTTAAAGCCCAGGAGGTTTCTATAAATCAAGCATTTCCCTTTGTTTAACTCTGTGGGGTTTGAAATTCAAACATCGAATTTCTCCAACTTTTTTTTTTTTTTTTTTTTTTTTTGCCATCTCCATATGCTAAATACACCTCTCAAATACTTCAGCGTCTTTCATGCTGGGAATTCATATATTGCAAGCTACTAGCAACACTTAAAAATCTACAAGTGCATCTGCATCCTCCTTTTAGATCAAAACTACCCGCGTAATGAATAGTTTTCGCTTCGACAAATCACTCGGTCCCACAGCCGGACCCGGTGTTGGCATGCTGAGCAGCGGGCAGTAGGTGGCAGTCACGCCACTGAGCTCTTCCCATAGCCTTCCACGCTGAGCCATTGCTGAGAGTGATGTGAAAACACTTACCTTTTGGGGGGTTTTAAAGGTATTCCTTTCGAAATACTGTCTTCTCGGAGGCCTCAGGCTGCAGTGATGGTAATGGACAGTAATACGTTTCAGAGAAAGAGCCCGAGAAACCCAGAACTTAAAAATCAGGCAACTTATTCGAGAGCTCGTTTGAGTCTCAGGCTATTGGGAGAGTTCCCTAAACTTAGGGAAGGCTTTTCTGCTGCAAAGAGGAGCTATGACTGCCCAGCACTACCCTTGGTTGGCCATCTCATGAGGAAACTCATGAGCAGCACTGAGGCAGGATCTGCCCCTGTCAGATGGACACAGATGACTCAGATTTGCCCACATGCAGACTAACAGATTAAAACCAGAGTCCCCACTTCATAAGCATGCACAAAAGACAAAAAATATTGAATTGTTTCATTTCCCTTTCTACAGTGCAACACATTGGGAAAAGCAATTTAACATCATCGCAATATTTTTCCTCCTATTGAAGTGGCAAATATCATTAAACACAAGTGTCTAGCATCCGGAAAGTTACACAGCAGCATAGATATGTCACACTCACAGCAGGACTATTAATCAGGGATGCTCTCTCCATGCATACAGCCTATCTCCTAACAGGTCAGCATCCGTAACTTCTCAGGTGCCTCCTACACTAACATTTAGCAATACACGAGTGACAGATCAGATCAAAATTTAGATTTATACTTCAGAAAACATTGGCAGGTTCATGAATCCATTTTCTAAGTAAGATCCTGCTACCTTATTCATCATTCATGCATGAAGAAAGCAAACTAGAAATAAACTAGGAGAAACAAGAGGAATTTTCTAGTTCCTAGAGGTAGAAAACAGTATATTTTTAGGTTTTTTTTAATATATATACGTACACAGATACACATTTTTGCACACACTACTGAAACAATACTGCTAGCAGCCCTTCCAGTTTCATTTTTAGGTCCCAAAGCATTCATCTGCCCAAGACATTATCCATGTATTTACTTTCATTTAAAGGACTTCAGAACTGAAGTGAGGAGCTCTGTAATATTTTATTTTAGGTGGGTCATTCAAACTCTTTACGGTAATCACTGAATCACTGTCATAAGTTTAGTTTTATTCCTACACTGACACAGAAAAGAACTGGAAAACCACTGAGGATGTTTTGTTTCCTGAGGCAGTAGCTGAAGTAGAAATCAAGCTTTGTGATTCTAAAGAAAGCATAAGCTTCATGAGCATCAACATGGCCCAACAAAACCTAAAGACACATTGAGCACATATCACTCAACTGGATCATCTAAAGAACATAATCAAGTTTAACTTTATACAGATCTCAACTCTGATTTCTGTCACCTAACCATAATAACATTAGGCAATCCATAAAACACGTAGAACCAAAGTCTCAGATCTGTACAGCAATCTCTGTATTTCATTTGGAGACATCTTTCTACAGTGCTAGACATAAGGCTCTGAAATACTAAGTTTAACAGGTTAAAGGACACTTTCCGTGCCTTACAAGTTTTTATGAACATGTCAAGAACATTTTTATCTTATCCTTGTTCAGCAGATAGAATAAAAAGATAAGAAATTAATGCTCTGCTATCTGAGATATGCAGAGAAACAATACCACAAGACAAAGTCAAGATAAATTACTGTTTTTTCCCAGAGGACTGCAAGGACAACTATTACTGTACATTAATGATTCTAATTATGAAAAGATAAAAGAAAATACACTTACTTATTATTTTGATTATGTAATTTTCTTTTCACTCCGCTTAGATTTACGGGGTATTTCCGAAGTTCAGAATGAAAAATCTGTATAAAAATAAATTTGTAACAAAGCACTTTAGGTCACAAACTCAGATTCCTGTACTACCACCACAGAGACAGGAATACTCAAGAAGCACCTTTACTTCCTAGTTCTGCCTGTTAACAGGCCCTGCAAAAAGGCAGGGAGGGACCTTCAGCTGCGAATGACAACCAGTTTCTGGTTGAACTAATCCCAGTATTCAGGTAGATGCTGAGCCCTGAACTGACTTCTTCATCTGATTGCAAACCTAAGTCAATCCAAAACCTGACTATTGTCCTTGGTGAACACCTCTACCTTTTTCTAATGGAAGCAGGAAGCTAGGAAAGGAAAAATAACCTTCTCACGTTTTATCTTTGTAACTCTCAATACAGCAGAAGTCATCTCACTACTGTTTAGTATCTCAGTGACTACGTCTTAAACTTATAAGCCCAAAAATCTGTCATAAAAGGAGCATATAAAGACAGGCCTCTGAACAGATTATTTTGAATGAAATAATGTTGGACCACAAAGTGCTAACTCAGCCAGTGGGATACTAAGCATTCAAAGAAATTCATTTTAAAAAGCGGACCAAGTATTTTAAGATCTGCTTATGTAAAAATAACTATCTTTCAATTCCTCTATTAATTCCAAAAAATGACCAAATAGACGATGCCACAAAGTACACAACATAAGCATCAAATGAAAGCGCCCATGATATGCCATTAGCCCTTTTGTAGCAAGCACTGTGAACTAATTGCAACGTCTTTAATAAACGCTGTTTGCAGAAACACCCCAACCTGCCCAGCAGATTAGACTGGACTGGAAAGCAACAAAGTTATTGTTTTACTGCTTGCTATAAAATATTAGAATTCTGCAGTACTCCCAACAACCCACTGTAAGCACTAAACCTTTCTGAAAAGAAAACCATGCTGTAGTCATGCCATTGCGGCTGATTGGCACAATAAAACATGATCACATGAATACATTATCCTAGTTGCTTCATCCAACACAAGCTGTAGGATACAAAATGTGGTATAGCATCAAGGAGCTCAAGTTGGCTTAAAAAGTCAGCAATCATAAAATACACATAGAACTAGGAAAAAATACAGATTAGTTCTTACAGATAAAAAGCTTCTGGTTTCCCCCGGATCAGTATTATTGTATTGTGTACAAAATGAAAAAAAAGTATGAAGGACAAACAAGGTCATAGGAAAAGCCCAGCAGGTTTTTCAAGACGACAACAATTGCTTAAAGAGTTACGGAGCTGCATGGCTGACTGCTGCTGCAGCCACTGTCGCACTGAACATTTGGTGCCAGATTCAAGTTTTCCTTTCTCTGCGAGAAAATAATTCTATTTTTACATGAAATTTTCCTTCAGAAGTAACTAAGCAGTACCAGTATTTATTAAGAATGGCATTTGTACTTCCTTTACACCCATACTCTCCACTTGTTTTTTTTGGAGGGTTGCACAATCAAAACAAGGACAACCTTTTCATGGGTTGTCAGGGACTGCTAGAACAAGTGAATTTTTAAAAGGCTTTTAAAAGACATACTAACACAAAAGCAGTGTTGGAACAGCCCACTTCTTATATTTTCTAGAGCTAGAGTCATCATGTACAGAAAGAAAGATGATGTGTTTCTTGAACAAAATAGCTGCCATTGGAACCTTACATTGTACTAACAACGTATTTAAAAATAAATGCCCATTCTTCATACCTTTTAAGAATTACAGAGTCATATATATATTAGCCAATACTCTAGGAGAGCATTTAAATAGGTCATAATATTTCTGGCAACATAATGCAGCCTTACGAACAAAAGATGATAAATGGACACTGAGCAGAAAATACTTTGCCTACTTTCCCAGCAATCTATATACAACAGGTATTTTAGGTTTGATTTTTCTGCCTTTTCAAGAGAAATATTCAGCAAGAACATTTCCTTGTGCTAGAGAAAAGTTCCCTAAAAGGTATCAATGAAACACCAGATTGGTCTTTTACTTTTACAGTTCTTTATTCCCCACCACTTCCTGGGCTCCTCACCTTGCAGTTTACTTTCAAAGAAGAGGTCTTATGGGGAGCAGCTGAGGGAAATGGGATTCAGTTTGGAGAAGAGGAGGCTCAGTGGAGAACTTATTGCCCTCTACAAGTTCCTGAAAGGAGGCTGTGGTGAGGCCTTTTCTGCCACATAACTTGCAATAGGACAAGAGGGAATGGCCTCAAGTTGTGCAGGGGAAGGTTCAGGTTGGATATTAGGAAGAATTTCTTCTCCAAAAGAGTGATCGGGCACTGGAATGGGTCACCAAGGGAGGTGGTTGAGTCACTGCCCCCAGAGGCATTCAAGAGATGTTTAGATGCTGTACTAAGGCATGTGGTTTAGTAAGAGAACGTTGGCAGTAATTGGAATGTTGGATTGAATGATCTTGGAGGTCTTTTCCAACTTTGGTGATCCTATGATTCTATTCTATGGTCAAGGAACAAGTACAGGGGAGCTGGAAAAATAGGTTTACTGATATACAGAGAAAAGCTTATGCCCTTCTGATCTCTGATAAGATTTTCTCTAGGTGTAATATCAGGAATACAAGAGGAATACAGGAGTAACTCAATAGCAGTTCTTGCTTAGTACATGTAAAGAAATTCTCCTCATGAAAGCAAAAGAGGGTAGCATATTCCAGAAACGCTGCAAAACCAAAGTCCTTTCGGTCTTTCCATCAAAGTAAGACTTTTAATCAACTTACGCTCTAAACAATTTGCTGTCTCAGTTAACATTTAATCAATTATATTTTCATTCAAATGCCAAATTATGTTGTTAGAACAGATAGAACCTTCCACAGAAAAAAAGTAGCAGTTTATTTTTAGATGTTTTTAGCAATTACCCATATGATTTCTACCTTAGGCTCATCCCTTTCCCTTCCCTATGCACGTCTAACATTTAATCCCCACACCTGGGATGACCATCATGATCTTTCATAATTTTGACATCAAAAACCTCCAGCACATAACAGGTACCACAGCACTTCACACTTTCAGATAACAAGACAAAAGGATTTTGTAAAATTTGTGCATGATCTCAGAGAGGTGCTTCTCACTAAGCCCATGCCATAGCTCATGCTGGATAGAGGGTCACTACACACCTCTCCAGGCAGTAGTCAAATTAGCATAAAGGGTGCCTGTGTCGGCCCTGGTCACAAATGCTCCTTGACCTAATGTAGGATCCCTCCCTTCAGTTTGCTGCCCCTTCCCCACCGTTGGGGCACCCATACACAGTCACATGGCTCCATCCTTCGTCTGTTCTCACCCCTGAACTGGAGGGCAGCTATGCTGGGCCAGGACCCTTCCCAGCATTCATCAATCCTCCAGTAACCACCCCACACACTTAAAATTTTCACATCTCTGCTTATCAATATCCTGTTCATCCCTACCAGGAATACTTTCACAGGCTTTTGTATAACAGAAAAAGCATTTTAGATCATTTGGATTTCTCCCAGAATGTAAATTGTGATTTTTCTCTTAAGTGTATAAAAAAAGAAATAAATACAAGTACATCTGGTTTAGAAATAGCAAATTCAGTATTCATCTGTCTATTTTATTCAACAGATGCTTTTTTATTTGGAGAACGGAAGACATGAAATACGTGATAGTAGGAGAATTCGAAAGAAACTCTTTACTCACCTCAGTTACTGTTTGACTGGTTTTATACACTTAACTCTTGTGCACGTCTCTTTTCCTTACTCTGTATCTTCCTAAATTTTACATTCTCTTATTTGCTATACACATTATACTGCTTTGTTTTCCTCATTCATAACTATTAAATTTCTCTTCAGACTCAAGCAACAACTTCTCAAGTAAATCACTGTGCTCCTTGGAAGACAAGTAAGAGAATGAGAACCTGATCCACCACAACCATTACATTTTTATACCATTTATTCACTCTTCCGCACAATACTTCATTTCTTTAATTGAATAAATATATGGTGAAAAGAACATGCATATCCAGAACAAGCAGTGAATGTAAATAGAGGGTTGGCTTCAGAAAAAGCTTGAAACACAGAAAGGAGAAATGTATTTACTATTCTTCCAAGTTTTACAACTCAATATGTTTGGAGAGAGATCCAGCCAAAATCGTTGACCTCCCACCATTAAATGCCTTCACGCATAATTTCAATAACTACACAATGCCCTTGAATGTTGCTCAAATTCATGAGGTATACATTCTTTTCCCCTAACATATAACATATGCTCAGAGATTCCAGCATTAATAACATTTGAATTTGTGCTATGAGCATTTTTTTATGCATTAACATGATCAGCTTTTGTTAGATATGAACAATTGGTTTGCTGCGTTATCAAGACTGCTTTTTCTGTTACGTTTGCATTCAGTCATGGACAAGAAAATATTGCAGTCCTGGTGGTATTCAATGTATGGATTGCCTTCATGCATACATGTCACAGATTGAATTAAACAGTTGATCCGCTGGCCCTCATCTCAAATGCACTTTCCACCTCAGAGACCAACAGCTGGCATGCTGAAAAGAACGGACAAACACATGGTAGTTAGAACATAAAAGTCTCCAACACTTTTCAGGAGATTTGTCCAGCTAGCTACTGTTCACATATCTAGCAATCCTTTGCCCCATATCCCCAGGAGCCTCTACACGCCTCTGGCAAGAAACAACATTAAAAGACAACCTCTTCTCCTATTCTGAACCAGTTGTCTACAAGCTTCATTTGATGGCCCATGGCTGCATGCTGAAGCCAGTGATGGATCTACCCCTCCATCTGTTCTTGATTTTGTAGACCTCTATCACATCTTTCTACTGTCTTTTCCCAGGTAAGAGTCCCAGAACACTCAGCACTTTGCTTACATTTTTTTCCTTCTTCTGAACCTTCCTGGTCTTAGTGCATTGTCATTGAGATGAATAAGTCAGATCTTGTGCAATAACCAAGGTGCAGGTGAACCATAGATTTATAAGGTAGCATAACAATTGTATTTGTTTTGTTCTCTGGTCCTTTCCTCATAATTCCTAAAATTTGATTTGCTTTTTAGCCTGCAGTTGAGCACAGGCTGATGTTTTCACAGAACTATCCATCATAGTCCAAGGTCTCACTCCAAAGTGGCATCAGACAGCTCAGAGCCAATCATTTAAATGTGAAGCTAGGATTATTTTCTCCCCCACCTGCATCACTTCACATTCCTCTACACTGAATTTCATCCACTATTTTATTGCCCAGTCACACAGTCTCTTCAGATCCTTGGGTAATTCTTCACAGCCTGCACTCCTCCTCCATCACCTAGAATAATTTTGTATCAACAACAAACTTAGTCACCTGGCTTCTCTCTCCACTTTTCAACCCACTTATAAGCGTGCTTACACACAGTACAGCCTTGTGGAATTCTGCTGGCAAATCCCCCTACTGCAGGAACCACTCAGCCTTAGCTATCTCGTGTTCTTTGAGCAGCTCCCTCTTTGCAAGGCCCTCCTCCCCCTACGTTACCCCTAAGACTTCTTAATTTCCCTAATGAAACATTTGCAGACAGATGATTCAGTTGCTCCTTCCTTAAGCTTATTGACTCCTTCAGATAAAGGACTCCAAACACTTTCTTCCTTGAATATCTGCCCATAGAAAAAAAGTACTTTTAAATTTATTATTTTTTCCTGAAGCACCTTAATTCTGAGGCATTCAAGACAAAACCAGATGAAAAGAAAGAAAAGGGACAGAAAACCTGTGTCCCCTCTAGATCTGGCAGGGAATATCTGACCAGGTAATACAGCAGATATCACCCTTCGCTTCCTGAACTGCAATAGATGGTCCAGTGAGTGCTGGAAATGATGCAGTCCAGTTTCCAACTAATATATTTCTGACCAACTTCAGCAACACATGAGGTTTGGAGCTCTGCTTGGCTCATCTCTCTCCACTACCTCATGTCCCCATTGAGAGCAGCAGAAGTAAAGCTGCCTGCTGAAGAATGCAAATGCCATTCTCCAACTTACTAATGCCATTTTCTCCATCGCTGAAGGTGTGATGGGAGAACACAAAGTAGATGCATAGCTCTTCTTACAGGTTAATTCAGAGAAATAAATACCTGAGCAACACTAGATGTTTGTTTCTAGTGTTCAGTAGACTCATCTGAAAACACGCCACAAACATTCAGTTATTTTTACTCATGTATCCTGAATTGGCTATAAAATAACAAGAATGGTAATTTACATGGGATAAACATCAAGGGCTTTCATGACTTCCTGGAAATTAAATAGACTGGCAAGAATCTTTTCCTGCGTGTACTGAGCCAATCTCACTTTGACATGGCAATGTGGGATTTATCTGGCAAAACAAAGAAGTGCCCAGCTAGTAGGGCACCTGTTTGCAATTACATCTAAGTACAGTGGCCATGCTGATTTCTCCACATTATTCTTTTGGAAATCTTCCTTATAATAAGAATGTTTTGCTTGCTTACGAGGGAAGGTTATTATTTTGACCCAGCCACGCTACTGACAAACATAGTCGTAAATTTACCTTCTAAGAGAACATTGGCACGGATAAGTAATACAGGGCTGCCTAGCGTGGGCAGTTACATACTCATGGGACTGGATCCAAACCAGCTATCTCTGAGAAGACTTACAGTAGTTTAAGTCAAGCTTTGGTCTACAAGGTATGAAGCAGACTCTGGGGTGCCGTCCCTGTTCCTTGGCTGCTGGGCTGTGGGAATCCACGAGTCCTGAGCATCACAAAGGGCAAGATACAGAGACTGACCATGGATCTAAGCAATGTGACTGTGGGAGAGTGGTGGCTTTTTTGTTGTTGTTGTTTTTGGGTTTTTTCTTCTCATATTTGAATCATTCAAACTTCAGAGATAATTTAAACAGAATAAAGAATCCATTTCACTTACAGAGCAGTTCTACCAGTCCTGACGCACCAGCATGGGATAACTAAGATGTTAAATAAACTAAAGGCAATCAAATCTGACGGTTCTGCTCAGTGGCCACAATAGACACCAAATCTTCGCACAGAAGCAGTTTAGTTCAGTTTGCTGCTATGTGAAGTGGACCACATTGCTCTCCGTGATTAGAAGAAAATACCTCCATGAAAACATTATATTTGAGGTTAAAAAAAAAAGCCAAAGCTGTCTGCTTCAACTTGTTTATCTAATTCTTCTGTAGACTTTCAAAATCAACCTGGTTTCGCTTTTGGGAATGCAGACACTGCTATTTAAAAGCCCAGCTACAGATCTAAAAGCCTAATTTTAAGCACTCCAATGTGAAACTTGCAGGCTTATTTACTGAGAAAGGAAAATAAAGGCTGTGGAATACCTTGAAGACAATGCTGGGGAAGGCATTAAGCTGCTTGCTTGTAAATCTCACAGTATGATACTGCTCACACAGTGAGAGAATACAGTTCTTACCTTCAAACAAGCACTTAAAACTACAGCACTTGCAGGCCACTTCGGAAGATGAACTTACTGACCTGGTAATTTCTGGGGCCTTTTTCCAAAGAGCAGAAAGGATCACACTCAGCAACTGAGCCCGCTTCCTCATATGTATGAATAATAACAATGGATGAAAATTATTCCCAATTATGTATGGACATAGGGTTTTTGGACTAAGAGTGAATAATTTCAGTATTCTGAAAGCACAGAAAAACCTTTGTAAATGATAAAAAATTCTTCATAAAAATCCAGTCTTTAGAAATTAAACTTAACCATTTAGAGAAAACATCATTTTATAATGCAGATACATAAAAGGCTATTTCTATGAGTTTTATTTCTAGCAGAGATTAAACAGTGATGTGCACTGTATGTATAGGTGTTTTTCTCCTCCACTTGATCTATCGGAATAAAGGAATAAAAACACTGAAAAAATAAATGTACTGCTATTACTGAATTCTGAAACAGTCATAACTAGAATGCCATTTCAAGGCCTGCCTTGGCTCTTTCCCTCCAGGATGATGAGCATCTTTAAATGACCATTCAAGCCCCAAAAGTGACAGTCAAACAGAAGCCTCCAGAGCACAGAAGAGCTTTTCTAAAATTTCAGTTACAGAAGTCACTACTGCAACAGCCAAGTGAAAAGCAGGGCTTAACCCACTGGCAGTAAAAGAAAATGCTCTTCTTACTGTTGTTTTCATGCAGAAGGTCCTCATCCCTCTCAGTTTACGTAAGGACTTTGTGCAGACACAAAGGAACTGGGCTTTCTTCTAAAATCCTTGAAGACAGGGGAAAAAAAGGAGATAGAAATAAAAGGTCAAGTAAACCTGGTTTCCGTGCTTTTATTAAAACAGAGAGCACTTCTGAGGCTACGAAACATGTATTCAGTCCATTCAACTCAATAACAGCTGGTTCCTGGTAACAGGAACAGAGCATCAGAGAGTAAGCTGGTTTCCACAAGATCAGAAGAGATCCTTGTGTTACGAGACAAGCTTTTTGTGGTCAGTGCAGTAGCCACAGAGAAAGATGAATGTGTGCAAGCGAACATGACTTCATACAGCACATGCTAGTCAGGTACAACAGCCAGCAAGACAAAAGCAACCTGAACTTTTTTTCCTTTGCTTTACTGTCCATAGCCAGCATTAGTCACAAATCACATTATTCATGTGGGCAGCCATCTCACCTACCTGACAACAAAACATTATCCTCTCCCTGATGAATCACTGATCGATAGAACAGCAAATGAACCATTATATTATTCAAACAATCCCTCTGAAGTTTGCTGCGTACCATGAGAAGAGCAGAGTGTCAAAGAGCAGGAATTACCATTGTTGAAAACAAGTGAGGAAAAGCACTTTTTCCACGTTCATCCATAGGATGACAGCAACTACAAGTCTAGCACTAATTGTGGACTGATCCTTTACATAAAAAGTTGCAGACAAATGCCTTTTGCGCTACATTTCAAAGCTAGTATTTTCTTACGTAATGGAGCAATTAGAAGAGGATCAACATAGCATCCACGACTAGAACAAGATCTCAATATTAGACAAACTCAAGTCAAAGATTAGATAGAGAAAACTTATTTCAAGGACCTGAATGTCATCAAACTCAATGAGTAGTCATAATCTGGATCAAACTCCTCTGCATCTTGAGACTAGGTCTGGTTATCACTAATCCCACTTACACATACTCTTCACTTCTTGGAAGGGAAAAGGGGATTGGTTTTCTCTATTCAGTGCAAAGCTTTAGAAAACAGCCAACATGACAATAATTGGAAGTGACACAAAAATGCACAGACACCTTAAAAGGGAAGCTGCAGAAGTTATTTATAGACTACTGACAAACTTGAAGTTAAATTTCACATCTGCATACAGGGTATTATTTTATAATGATACTGAAGCTCAAAACAGCCTTACACCAATCCCAGCTCATTCAGCTGCAAGTGCCCTATCTCAATTTTTAGCTTATTATGTATAATAAGATTACATTGCTAATAAAGATGGTCCTCTTACTTTTTCACTTCTTGCTCCTTGGGAGAATGAGAGACTGTGGTGGCTGCCTAAGAGCTAAGGAGCACTCACAAGGGAACATTTAACCCTCATTGTGGAGAGATATCGCCATTCTGCAAATTAGAGCTAAGGAAAAGAAAATCACAGGTGATGGATCCAGCTTGTAGAATCCTAAAATGCTACATCACTTGAATATGTTTTTATATTATAATATTTTTTCTTAAGAAAACAGTACAATGGAAAAAGTAGATATGCTAACACAGAACGGGTTGGCTGTGAGTGTTGTTTTTACTCATACTTCATGAGACACAGGAGAGGAAAAACAGGACTTCTTTGCCAAATATGTATCTGCAATTTTTTTCCTGGCAGTATTTATTCCTCCCTTTCCTCACTTCCCCTCCAAAAAATGAAAAGAGAGGAAAGATTGAGCTTTTTTGTTGCATTTTCGATGGAGTTATTTGTTTAAGGACATGAAGTATACTTTAAACTATTAAACTTTCACCTTCCCTTTGTTTTATTTGCCCCTCTGGAGATGGTATCTTCTCAGGAGAGGAACAAGCATATGTCTGTCCAGACTCAACTCTTCAGCAGCTGAGGTATTTCTCCACATGGAAGAAATGACAACTGCACAATTTGCCCAGAAGATGTAGGAAACTAAGACGGCACCTCGCAATATACGGAAAACCACGCAAAATGAATAGATCTAGTCTGGAGTATTTTAGAATGGTAATAGCCAGTCAGGAAAGCATGTCAAAACGGTGTAGTTCTCTTCCTCTTAAACTCATGCAGATCTTATCTGTATCCCATGCGCCTCAGAAACTGAGATTAAAATTAATTGCATACAAGTCACTAAAGAATGATTTATGGTTTTGGCCATCACCTAAGGTAGCTGGGTTTTGCTTCATTTTCCTCAAGTTCTGCTCAGACACCTCTCACTTGCAGAGATACCTACTCCACTTTTCTTCAGGCCTCTTCACTGTCCTAACAGCCTCTTCACACCAAGATCCAGAAGGTGTTTCTCACTTCTCCCACTGTCTCTCTCCCCCATTTCAGGAATACATCTAAATTTCTTTCCCTCACCCACCTCCAGCACGGTTCAGAGATGAATCTTCCCAAATCCTTTCTGCCCAAACTGTAGTTTAACTGTGGAGTTTAAGTGGTATAGATGGACCAAAAAAATAGTAAGATCTCAAAGAATTCACCATTCGACATGGGACAATAACAGATCAGAAACTTACATATTGATGCTGAAGTGATATTTTCTGTAGACACTGATGCCATTTAAGTTTTTTTTTTTTTTTAAAAAAAAAAAAAAGGCAAATGCACTTGGGAAGAAAGTGCAAGAGATGGGCTGAGACACACCTGAGAAGCCTTCTGATGCCAGCGCCCTGAGCTGGCTCAGCTGCTCTGCTGGTTGCTATGATGCTGCCTTTCCAGTTGTATGAATATTTTGCAGATGAAGTACACAAGGACTGCTCTGCTGAGGGTGACATGCAGTTATTCACTCAAGGCCTCATTTACCTCCTGTGGCGCTACACCATAACAGCAGCAGTCACCAACTGCATGAAAGATTAAACAGAGAGTACCTATAAATACCCACTTTAGAAAAATTCATAAATACATCTGAACTGGAAAGCAGTACTCAGTATGAATTACATTTGTGCACACACACTGTGTGGCTTTTGGGAGACAGATGAGAGAGGGCCATAAATGCAGGAGACAAGGAGACACCTACAGGCACACAGACAGGCACATAGCAAGGCCACAGGGGAGTTGCAGCACCACAAATGCCAAGAGACATGAGGATGGAGAGCAGTATCAAGAACTGCACTGAGAGTAAGGACTACATAGAGGTTGCTATGAACTGGGAAAAACATTTGCAAGCAATATGGTTTCAGAGACATACCCTGAGTCACACAGGAGCAACATCATCTCTAAGGAGAAACTATAAAATTAAAGGCAGATTATCTTCTAGCTATTAAAAGGTGCAAGTAAGGAAATTACCAGCTCCTGTAGCCTTGGCTATGTCCTTTCACTTGCAAAAAAAAAAAAAAGTGAAATTCAGAAGATTTGGTCTTCCTGGCTTGTAGTGCATCCATCTATGACAGGAAAGTTTGAGACATACTCTTCCAAAAGCAATGCCAATATGCCAATAAGTTAACTTTAGATAGCATAATTAGGATTTTATTTCTGCACAGAAGTTATTAATTCCAGTGCAGATTAAGGCTATCTGAATCTGAGCACATTTGGCACACTCTTGTAGACTGCCCAACACCTCCTTACCAGTCTATCTCCAAGATAGGTGACATCCTAGCACAGCTCCCACCTGCAAGGCAGCAGTGCAATTGAGCACTCAGCACACGCAGCCATAACACACACGACTGTAATCAGCAGTCCTTTGAATATTTCTGCCTGCAGATAAGTTAGTACTAATTTAAATTGTGTATTTTTTGAAAGCTTTCCTTTCATCAGAGGCAATACTAGAATGACACACTCATTATCAGACCCAGGGAAACACTGCAGCAAGATGCTGAACATGTCAGTGCAACACTTCTGGGCTGCCCCTATGGCTGCTGAGTTCTGTGCTTATCATAGTGAACAAGCCCAGAACAGACCAAAGAATTTTTAAGAACTCCTGTAAAACTTCAGTCTGTAGCATGTTGATTTATAAGGCCATAACTTATATTTTAGAACAAAACACTTCAAACTCCTGTTTATTAAGTATTAGCAGGGCATCAGAAGGTAGAATTTGTCCCTTAGGTTTTCTTCAGGCTGCTCTAACACACTTCCATAATGCACACATGCAAAAAAGAGAAAGATAGCAGTGGCAATAATACATTTTTGCATTTTCACTCAGATTGAGAAAAAGACATTCTTGTAAAAACTAGGTCTATAACAGAAGAATAAGAAATCTACATTTTTCTAGCACTCTATTATTTAACAAACTCTTCTGATTGTATTTCTTCCTTAAGAAATGCTAATTTCTCCATTGTAGAACAAAGGTCTTGCTAGCATTTCATACAGTTCTCCGTCCCTGCTCTCATTTCATCTCACATGGTACATGAGACAACAGGGACATTCCCGTCATTTGAAGAATGGCCTCACTAACACAGCCGTTTCAGCTTGCCATCTCAAACCTAACATATTTCTACTAATTTCACTTAATTACTGAATAGAAACTGAATAGAAACTACTTGGTTTTTGTTAGTTCCCTGCTCATGAGCTAGCTTAGGGCATTGGCAAAGTTTGTATATTCTTGGAAAATTTTAATCATCAGATTGGAGAAAGCAGCTCTGAAGGAGAACTTCCAGGCTGAACTTGTTAGCCTAGAAATGACCATGTTTGACACTCCTTCCTCATTACTTCAAGGACTGTATCCTACTTTTCCTCATCCAAGCACCTCTGTCATATCCCATTTTGGCTAATGTCTTACAGCATTTGACACTGGTGACCCCCCCCCCCCCCCCCCCATCTCCAGAACACATATTTAGCACACACTGAGTTGCTTGGGACACGTGCATCTCTTAGTTCTCTTATTTTCCCTGATTTTTTTTTCCTATGGCTCTTCCCCATTTCCAAAATCCTTCTGTTTAAATGCACTTTAACAATCCACCAACTTCAGCCCTTCTCTCATCACCTCCACTTCTATTACTTTTGTGTGAGAGTCGCACAACAGTCACAGAATCCTCTGAGCTACCATCTCAAATACGTGCAGCCTGTTGCTCACTCCTCCCCTCCATTTCCAACATGCTTGTTTGAAATGCTAGTACATTTATAGAATAAGTTCTACTTTTAAATGTGTAAATCTTCCCTCATGCTTTTAAGTAGAATTCGAATAAGCGAATTCCAGGGGAAATAAAGAGACAGCAAAATTAGCACAGACCAGATCCCACTCTAAATATTTATATCACTTTTTCACCATTATTTACATGCCTCAAAGCTGATAAAGAAAAACACCGTATGTGTTAGCATTTTAACTTGCAGAAGCATGCCAGCGAAAGTCTTTGCAAGTTTCTGAAGGACTCATGAGAAATTGATTCCCTCCTGATTTATCTTCATTGGAGTTGGTTTTGTCTAGCTGTAATTGTCACAGCCAGATCTTGGCTGTTTGTTGTTGTTGCTGCCTGCCCCTTATTTTGAAGCAGCGTTATGCCACTCCAACAACATCACAGACTGCAAAGACTGCACAGTAGGAAAAGGAACTCTACAAGGCCGTAGATTCAAGTAATGTAAAGCACTGATATTTTCTGAAGGAAAATTTTATTCCAAAACCAAATGGAATGAAATCACTACCACCAGGAGAGATATGGCTCCAATCAAGTCAGAAGGGATGTTGGGTTTTATGTTTCCCCCCTTATTTGAACATCCATTAACAGTACTTTAGCAAAATTTACAAAATAATTTGAGGAAAATAAAACAAATTTACAGGCTTAATGACAAGGGGTCTTCTACCAGTTTCTACTCAGGATTTGTTGCTCCAGGTTTTCTTAGTAGCTCTGTAACTGTAGCAAAGACTATTGTTAGAGACAGATAAGTGGATGCAATGAATCACTGATCAGGTCCCTAATGACAGTTCATACATTCTTGTACCAATGGAAGGTTTATGACAATTTTTTCCACCTCAGTGCAACTGCCTGAAATCAGTATTGTGACCAGAAATTCTGGATGATCAGCCAGGAGCCTCGTCTGTAAAATAAGAGTCAGATGAGAAATAGAGTAAGTTGCCAGCACAGAACAGAAATTCTGTTTGCACAATATTCTCTGTAATTGGAAGTCTGTAGTTGGACCACAAACAAATCCAGAGAGTGCCTTTGAGGATACTTGCCACCTTTTTTTTTTTTTCCTCTTTATCTGCATGCACTAAAGGACTTCAGTATATGCTCCAGGTAATCTTAGTATCCTCCTCTATTTCACTATTCTGTCTACCAGTCTGCGTTTCACACTGTATGATCTTCCCCATTTCCTAACCACCTCTGTTCTGCTAGGACTGTTGCATGTTTTAACTTATTTATTGGGAATGAACAGTATTTCTTAAAGTTTTTTACCTCCATAGTAATTTCACCTTCAGGGTTGGGAAAAAGATTTCAAAGATCTTTGCCAGCATTCAGGGACAACTTACATTGTAAAAGGAAATACATTTTTTCAATAAAATTCATAACATATCTCCCAAAGGTGCTTCCCTACCCACACATATCACCTGGTTAGCTATGATAGGATGCAGAAATCCAAAGAACTGGCATTAATGCACCACAGGTTTATTTGTGGTTTGGTTTTTTTACACATTTCATTGTAAGCTACAACAAGTATCTAGAGCATAGAAATTACTATATTTGAGGTAAGCAACTGTGGCAGGATAAAGTTATCAACAAAATTCGTTATATTAGGGATTTGCAATGGAAGTTTCTTCCACTTAAGTGACAACGTTATGTCAAAGTCAAGATTAATATTCTTAATTTAATGCTAAACATGGCATTGACAACTAATACACTGAATTATGACAAAATGAATTACATTTTCAATAAAGAATTCCTATTTTTAAGACTATACAAATTTCAAACTGAAAGCAACTCATCAGGATTTCTCATTTTTGTGAGTATTATTTTGTGAAGTACAACAACTTCCATACATTGTGATAGTGTAATATTGTCACTTGCACTCATTTCAAACATTCTTAATCAAAAAATCTTCTTTAATGTATCTACAGTGTTCACAGTATTGGTATAATGGATGTTTATTATATTATAGATGTGTATTATAGGGAAACGGTAACATAACAAAGATGATTGCAGGTTTTGTTGGACTACCGACAGCCTCTCTCTCACTGGATCTGTCTATGCAGCTCAGTGAGGAGCTCTTAGCTTCCTGTGGTGGCTACTGCCTTGCAGGATCAAAACAATTTTCTTTTTTGAGTCTGACGAGACCTCATCATGGCTTCACATTAACAATAACTTTCTGGATTTAAGTCCTTCCTGATGTCTGATGTAAACTTTGGAATGCAACAACATTAAATGCGAAGAGTGGGGACAATTTTTTGCCAAACACCTGACTGGAGGTGCCTCCATGTGAACATCTTACACTTAAACACATCATCATTTAATACATTTAATCCTCTTCCTAAAAATACTGGTGGCATCCACCATACTTATACGTTTGTGTTAGAACGTTTGTGTTTATCCTCAACGAACAGATCTTTAAGGAAAATCCTAGACGGGTCATTTTTTTGCTACACTCAGCACAAGTCTTAACACCACCATCCTCCACATCACAGCTACAAAGCATTGCAAGTAATATACTCTCAGACCATTTCTAACAACCAGTTATTTGCTTTAACTTAAAAACAAACAAAAAAACATTTATTTTCACAATTTATATCTGTGAGTGTTATTGCCTATCAATAGATCAACTTGCTTCAGGCATTAACAACAGTACATTAGTAGGCCAATTATAACACTAAAAGTTTGATTTGCAAACTAGTACAAATCATTGTTTCACAAAATGAGGTTTCCACCCTATTACTACCATATATTAGCAATGCCAATTTTGGTCTAATTGAGGGTTTGATTTAAGATGTTTAAGTCAATCTTATTGATAAGCAGCAGCATCCGCAGTATATTAGGGATTACTTGAAAGTTTACAGAGAGACCTAAAAGCACAGCTGTAAAGATAATTTTGCTGTTCCCTACATCACAATTACTTTCAGGAACCAAAGGATGCCAAGGACAATCCCAGCATGAAAAAGTTACTGCTTAGTGATACAATTTATCATTTATTTTAATTAGATGAAGTTTTCTTGTTCAAGGGGAACGAGAATTTAAATGCTGGTTATTGTACTCACAGAGCTTCCCAGTAAACTTGAGAATTACGCTGGCCCAGTAAAGGGTTTCTTAACTCAATTGACCACAGTTTTCTTCTTGCTCATATTCAAACTAAATGGATACAGTATTCTTAAAACAGTACATTCAGGGTTTTCTTCCTTGTTATATTTAATGTGCATTCTCTGGGTTATGGTTAGGGACCTGAAGATGCCATCGCTCCTGTCAAGTCAGTGACAAAAGTCTGGGCTTATTATGGTGATAATTTTTACTCAGGGCTTCCAAGGGTATCTCTCCTTTACTAGAGGCCATGAAAGCAGATGAACTTTGATTCTTTTAGTCTCTAAATATGCTTCTAAATCACGTAATCAGGCTTGTTTTGTGATTGCAAAGCAGCAAGAGAAAATGCTGAAAAGCAACAAAGTACTCAGGAAAATGAATAGCATCCCTGTCACCTTCCTGGGAGAGATTAGTGCCTTCATCTTCCATATTATGGAGAACACTATTAAAAATGACATACAAGCTTGCAAACAAATATTAGAACAGGTGTCACCATGCCTGCCATTAACTGTGTTAGACACAAATGTCTCTATCAGTACAAACACCTCATCCTTCTCACTGGCTACAAACCCTTCCATCTTGTGCTGTTCCAAAGTAAGATAAACAGTGACAGAAGATGGGTCAAATGAGAGAGAAACGTGCATGTCATCACTAGGAGTTGAACTGTTTGAGTTTGAGAGGACAGAACCCATTTGACTGATTTCAAGTAGCATTGCAGTATCATATTTAATACATTAGCATCCCAGTTAAGAGAGATGGTGGGGAAATGGCAGAAGGACAGTGAGATAAATTGTTAGGGATGAACATAGAAAAGGTAGAAAATAAAATCAAAAATAAAGGACTAAATACTTAAATGAAAAGTAAAATATATAGGTACAGCTATTTAAGGTATTCAATCTTAAGAGCTTGGGAGATCATAATCCCTCAACCTGCAATCAGGTCTCCTCTCAGCTAGCCAAAATATTTATTCTGCTAGTCCATGATGTGGAGGAAGCACACGGATAGAAAGGAAGTGGCAGGGGAGGAGTCTGTGGCATGGAGATGCCATCTATCTCATTAGGCTTCAGCTTAAGCCAGCACTACCTGCAGGACATTCAACTTAATCCTTGAGAACTTTGACAGTATCTTGAAGGTATATTTAGACATTTGAGAGGTGTAAAGAACTTACAGCTACAGGAAACTTTTCCCCTCATTTTATAGTGCAAAAATTGCTAGTGTGCATAAGAGCTTTGTTACCGAAGATCCCACAAAAACAGACAACAATGCAGAAGATTGCACTGTTTTGCTTATTAAGCAGCCTTATTGTTTTAAGCAGTAGTCAATTAATCATTGAAAATGTTTCCCTGACTATAATTAATAACTACAGACAAAAGACCGTAGGCAAAAAGACAAGTTATATCTTGATAAAAGCAAACATCCAAGAAAAGATTTTCACTCTTTCCTACTCCTGGAGTTTGCAGATCATGAACAGAATCTGTGCCTGAACTATTGAATGCAAAGACAGAAAATATGGTCCTGTTAAAACAGTCATTTTTAAGCCTTTATATGCAAGAAGGGAAAACAACTGAACAGACAAGGACTAAATAACAGTACTGCATAGGTAATAATGGATACAGAAAGGAACTCCAATCATTTTTCATACAGAAGCATTAAAATGCACAAACTCTTATAACTTAAAGGTCTGCAAATCTGAATACTAAATCTCACAACTGATGGCAATAGGGAGCAGAAGGTGAATTAAAGAAGCAGGCATTTTAACTAGTTCTTCAGATGCCATCAGATGTCCCAGGCACTGCAGTAACCAAAACTGGTGAGCAGACTCAAGAGCTCTTAGCCACAAAAGGCAGGGAGGGGACAGTCTCTTCCCTTCTTCTCCCTCACTCCCACTCCCTCTCCAGCTCCTGTACCTCCCCTTCAATCTCCCACCACCTTGGCAGCTTCACAGGAGATGGCTCAGTGCTGCTGGAGCTACTGTCAGGCTAGCAGTGCCTGTATCAGCATGAGGTTACAAAAGGTAAGGGAATGGGATTGCCTCCCACCCCCCTTCACAGCAACAGCAAGGCAGTGACATATTTTGTCTCCTGAAATCACCAAAGCCACCACCCACTGGTTCACACAAACTGAGCTGCTCCTAGACATTCACAATCCAATAAGCTTCATTGGATGACATTGATTTCAGAAGCCCAGCTGACATCTAAATAGTACAATGAGAAACAATACAGTGTATTTACAGACTTTTACCAGTTTTTGCAAAAGTTTGTATGGTTCCAGTGCTACTTCCCCCACACACACCAGAATAGTTTGCAGAAGCAAATTCTGCAAAACAAAAATTATAAAAGAACATGTCCTCCTTTAATTCCATCCATGCCAACCGAAGTTGTAGCATAAATAAGCTGCATTTTAAATATACCACTAGTCAACAGGGCTAAGCCAAGAGGAAACCTTGCAAATGGAGTTTTACATAAGTACAGATTGTAGGCTTAACTCTGAAGAACTTCAGAACTCACCAGCAGCCAGCCTCACTCCTCCAGTAAAAAACCAAGATGAGTTTGGTCTTGGAAGTTAAATTGAATATTTAAATACAGCATTCCTATTTAGAATAGGTGTTCCACACATGAAGCAGCAAATATTTACAGTTTCCATTTTATGTATGAGAACATATACATCCTGATATAATATATTCATTCCTACCCTGTGTATGTGCTAAGTAAACATAAAGACTAGGATTGTATGCATTATTTCTTGCTAATTTACCCTAAGAGCAATATATTTAACTTCAAACTCAATTTCCATTCTTCCCTTTGCAACACATTTCATACCCTAAATTATTAATGTGCAACACAGGATGTCATTTGGATGTCAAGGAAGCAATCAGCTGAAGAGAACTATCATTCAGAAACGATTTAAAGGCAAACTGAAAACAATTTTTTTTAAACCTTTAAAAATCCTACAGTATATTAGGAATATAAGAATTGCTTCTATTACTGCCTAGAGTGTTGAATTTTTATTCATACTTAGGATTATTGCCTTTACAAAGTACTAAATCCATCAAGCACATGGTATAAATTATGACAGTGATTTCCATGTAAAGACAGACCACTGAACTCCAGAAGTGCAGAATAAAAATAAGAGGAAAAGAAATCTTTGCAAATGTACACCAGAGGCAAGAGAGTTAAAACACCTCCAGGACCAAGATTCAGACTAACTCCAGAATTGACCTCATCTTTCCTGACTCCATCTGCAGTGGCTCCAGACACAGTGCTCCTCCTGCCCCAGAATTGGGCACTGCCCTTAGTCCCACATCACAGTGAGCCTGTGGAGGACTCAACTCAAGAAGCTGTAGCTATGACCTGGAATACTCCTCTCTGATGAGCAAGTCATCCCTTAACATGACGTGTTAGACTGCATCAGATTGTTATCAGTCACTAATGGCAGATCCCAATGTCACTGTTAAGTGATATACAGAACCACTCAAGATGTTTCAGTGCAAGGAATTGACCCTTCTAATGTTTTTACATACTAAGTAAACATATATATGTTTTGGTTATAATACTGTTCATGTTTTCTTTCTGCAATTCTGATCCATTCAGATGGGCAGTTTGGGACTGTGAGGCAAAAGCTTTCCAGGGTACTCACAGCTATAGATGCAAACATCAACCGCTGTTGCTCAGCCAATATGCACTGCCCCAGTTCCACTCTTAAGGCTGCAAAGAACAAATCTTTCTCCCAAGAATTCGTCTTGGTCCAACAGATGAATTTTTTACTCCGTTTATAGTCTGTAATTTCTCCCAATCAAAAACAGCCATTTCTACAGAATTGCAGAATCACAGAAACACCAAGGTTGGAAGAGACCTACAGGATCACCCAGTCCAACCATCCACCTATCACCAATAGTTCTCACTAACCCCTCTTAAAGCTCATCCGAAGCAATCAAAGGAATAGCATTGTGCAGTGCTGACATAGAAAAACTAAAATACTTACAGAGATATGCTCAAACATACAAATTCATGGGAAACACTAAGGTTTTACCACTTGCATTATGATGGCAATCAGGAATTACACTGATAAGAAGCTTCACTGTTTGTAGTCACTATGAATTTAGTTGTATTTCATATTTTGCCCTTTTCAGTGCCACTCTAGCTATATTTACTGCAAAAGTCTATGTCAGTAGGCAATACCTTCAAAAAGAGCAGTATGAACTGTACCTTTCAGATACTTAAGTTTCTTCACACCTAATGGATTTCTACCTTGGAAGCAAAAAAAATCTTAATCAGAGAAGGAAGAATGCTCAAGAGAACATGCATGGGTAGGAGAACTGCTGCCAGCTCAGGAGTTCAGAGCACAAACTGGAGGAAACCTGACACAGCCACAGAAACTCTCCTTGAAGCAGCAGGACATCTGAGCTTCATGCACAGAGCTGGGTACTTATGACTGTCAAGGAGATGCTGTATGGCACAGAGTCTGGTATGATGCCTTAGCCTATGCAAACCGGTAAATGAGTTCCTACAAAAGCAATCCTGACCCCAGTAAAGAATGGCTGCTTCATAGGCGGTCTTCCTAGAAATTTGGATGTTGCAACCAAAATAAATTATTGCAATGCATAAACCAATTGATACAGTGCTGGATTTCATTTCCTAGGACATATAAGTAACTGCAGACAAAACCAAGAGAACTTGCACATTGGGATTTCTGATACAAATTCAGACTTTGGATCTATATCGAAATAGGAGACCTCTAGGGAAGTTGCACTCACAGTATTATTCTTTTCAAGTAATAGTATGGGTAAATAAAAACAGTGCAGGAAGGATGTGCTGGTATTGTCTGTGGCAGTGAATTAACCATCAGGGACCAATTCCTGTCTTTCGTTAAGTATTTTCAGAGAGATAAAGGCAAATTTCACATTTTTAAGAGTGGAAAGACTCCTCCCAGCCATCTTCCAGCCCTAGCTTACAATACCTGAAATACTAACAGCTACAGTACTCCAAGGATGGAGAATTTTTGCTTTATTTTACAAGTGGAAGAATATTTATGTTTTCATTCTCTTTCTGTAAGCATGAATTGAAGCAGGAGGGGAGCACTGAAATATTTGGAAAGTATTGGGAAGAACACCTTACAGGTGCATCTGGAAAAGCTAAATGAGAAATTCAGCCTTGTTATTGCTGAATGGAATATAATAAATATTATAATAAATAAATAATACTCTAAATAGAAGTTCAGAACTCAGTTGAAGGCTGAAAAGAATCTCTAAAAGCACCACAAAGACTCAGAAGACCAGCATAAGGAAAGTGATAAACATTCACATCTCTTGACTGGAGAGGATAATTTCATTTTGTATAATTACAAACTGGCAATATCATATGGGCATTATTTTCAGTTCTAATGTTTCAAAGCTGTAGTTGGTTTCATTTCAGGTTTTTACAAAGCTATTTCCAGCAGAAGATGGGTAGGCAAAAAAAAAAAATAAAATTGAATAACATTAGAACCAGTTCAATCTAAAAAGAAGGCCCAGCACTTTCATTCCAAAAGTCAAGAGTCCATAATTTACCTTGATCTTTTCAAGGCACATTGATTTGAATCACTGACTTGAAAGGCTATGAGATTTAAAATACTTGGCGGTGAAATCTCAAAAACCACACTTCTTCTGCTGGGAAGACAAGGCTCCTGCCCAGAAAATGGCTTTTGGTCGCGGAAATAACATCCAAAGCACAGAAGTAATAGATTGCTTTTAAATCAGTAACGAGCAGCAGTAAAATTGGACTTTAATCAAAACTAACAGTTGGCAAAACTTTGAAAATAACTATGTGAAAAGTCATCTAAACCTCTACTGAATATTAAGTGAATCACTACAATATAGAGAAAAACTTTTCAAAGCCCCGTTATTCTAAGATACTGAACTCCAAGAATGTTAAGTCAGGATCTGTCATGCAGAACTGAAAATGGTATTTTGTTCCAAGTAGTGTCTGTTATATGTTGCATTATATTCCTTGAAAACAAACTGTATTGATAGTAGGCAAGAATAATTTTACTTAATCTAAATATGTAGGATTCCAGAAAAAGGCAGACAGAAGGCCAAAAGCATGAATTATGCATACTGTGTTGTTAAACTCCTCTCCTACTTTACAGCTGCAGCAGGTTTTGCATGGAAAAAGAAATTAGGGTGGAACATATATTGAACAATTTTCTCCATAACTGGTTCTTACTCACCTTAAATGTAAAATTTTATTTAGCTTCTATCATAGGGAGATGTCCTTATTAGAGTAGCACATTTACATGGGTCCCTTTGAAAGGATTTAATACAAACAAGTCTGAAATAATTGAAGGAAAGATTTTCTGACTGCTCTCAAAAGAGCTTAGTGAAAAAGAGTACAGCAGGAAAGAATTATTTTATTATATTGATTTTCCTGGAGGGGAAAAAAATAAAATCGAAGTAAGGTAGGTCAAATAAACCAATTCTTTTTTTTATAAAAATCAATACAAACTTGAAGAACTTCAGTGAATTTACATGTCAAAAAAATTTTATTACAGTATTGTGAAACAAGATCTGCACATTATTACTCTAATAAGGCAGGTAATAGAAGAGACTAACTTGGTTCATTACCACACAATGCTATTTTAAAATTGTTTAAACTATGATGCGTACATGTTCCTTATCCTAATCAATTCATCAATCTGAGATATGACTATTATATACTACACTGCAACTCAAAAAACCTGTTCAATCACAACCACTACTGCCCTGCAGTTGCTTAAAACACATCTAAAATATTTCTACACATAACGCCGCAAAGAAAATTGCACCCTTCAATCTTTACGTAAGTCAAAAGTTCTTAATCACTAAGGTACTTCCCCTCTATGACAAAAAAGTACCCACCACCACCTCAAAGCTACACACACTAATTTCTGCTACTTATTCTTAGTATCTCACTGGATGCTCAAGGTAGAAATGAATGCCTTCGATGTCTTCAGCACCTAAAACCCTATTCTTTAAACTGAAGTATTCTTTCAATGAGTAAACATAGTTTCCCACCCGATAACTGAACATTATTCCCCTCTCCTTATTATATATCCATAACAGCGTACTTGCTGTCCCAGATGCTTGAAACTAGGAATATTATAGAGCAGTAACCTCAGCTCAGTGCTACCAGTTATTGTCACTAACATCAATCAGATGGATAGCAACCATAGGACTGAATTTCAGTTTATGGTAGTACCCGCTCTGAGGACATAGCTGTTAATGTCCTGGCTGTATGACTCAGCAATCAGCTTTGAGATTCAAGGAAGAGAGGTTTTCCGGCCACTTAGTTTCAGGGCTCCATCCACCCTGCTGCATCTCCCTCTAAATCAGGTTCTGCCCTAAAAAAGACAACCAATTCCCTGCATTCCTTTTTTAGTTTCTGCTTTGTTCATTAAGAACACAAATTCTTTGTGTAGGGAATTTCTTTTTATGCGCATTTGAGGAGCATCAGGCAACTTGTCCTAAATACATCAGAAAATGGAGATCACGGCTCACAGGTTCTGATTAAAGTTTTGGTACTGATTACACAACTTACACTGACTTCACCAAGAGTACAATTAACATGAACAGAACAGAGTCTGAGGTATCTCTTATCACTGAGTGTTTTCAACAAAAACAAAGCTGGCAACAAGGATCTCTCATGATTAAAAGACATTGTCACATCTGCAGATTAATAGAGGACTTGATCCTGTTTCTTCTCATTCTCCTCTTCAAGTCCTGAGTTGTAAATAACATTAAGAAATGGAATTGAGTTTAAGTACCTCCTGAGAGTGTTAATTTGAGCAAACAGCAATCTTGTCAGAGATAACATTAAAATAACATTTAAAAATCCTCCACTGATGTAAACTGGGTCAACAATTCACCAGATGTTAGGAAGGAACTCTTTATTCAGAAGACAGTGAGGCACTGGCACAGGCTGCCCAGAGAAGATGTGGGTGCCCCACACCTGGAGGCATTCAAGGCCAGGTTGGATGGGCCCTGGGCATCTTGATCTGGTGGGTGCAGCCCTGCCCTTGTCATGGAGTTGGAACTAGGTGATGTTAGCTGTCCCTTCCATCCCAAGTCATTCTATGATTAAAGTTAATTATTCATAAATACCATGGAAAGCATACACTTCTCTCATTTTTTTTTCTCCTAAAGGATAGAAGCTGCCTTCCTACTGCTGAACAAACTAAATACTGCCAGGAGAACCAAACCTTTAAAAGATCTAGCAAAGTATGTTTTAAGATCTACAATGAATTGCTCCCCTCACCTCTCAAAGTATTCCAAAATGGTATTAGGCATTCTTATTTCAGCTTATACTTGGTTTTCAATAAGCAGTTAATTTTGCATTCCTCATAAATAAAGACAGTGTAGTCATAACATGAGGACAAATGCCATAATACAGAATCATAAAATCATTTACATTGGAAAAAGATCTTCAATACCATCAAGTCCAGCCATCAATCAGACCTCCGAGTCCTATCAGTAATCACTTAGCATCACAGAAGAATATGCAGCTTTGCAGCATCCAGTATTTCTAGTCAAATACTCACCCGATTTCTCCAGATGTTCTGTGAATATCACTTCATTATTTCCCCATCTCCACACTATAAGTTCTCAATGAATACCAAGAAAATTTTTGCCCAAGATATTCATTGTACAACTCTTTCCATCTTCATTTAAAAGCACCAAAGCCTCAAATGCATTCCTACTAACAAGGCAGCACAGAGAAAGATCAGAAAACTTCCCCAAACACCAACTTCAGTCCACTTAAACAAGAACAGAACTAGGCTATGTCTTCGCATGATCTGGGTTTGCTATAGGAAAAATCCAGACCTTTGCAAACAAATTATTATTCTGCGCTCATTTATAACAGTGGTTAAGACAATTTGGCCTTTTTTTTTCTTTTTGACTGCCATTCAGTTTTTATGTTTCTTTTCTTTTCCCTTTCTTATTCAGTACATTTTTATTTTTTTCTATGCAGCTCTTAAATTCCTGCACGTTTTCCCCTATGCTAGTTTCTCCATTTTATTCACTTTTTCTCCTGTTTAAATTTTTTTTTTTTTAAGAGTTTTTGTTTTTTGTTGTTTTAAACTGATGCATTCAAATGCCTTTTCAGGACTGCAGCTGTAACTTTGCTTCAGATGTAGTTTCTGGTTTCGATGTCAATAAACGTCTATTATCACTGAATAGTAATGAAAAGAGCTTCTGTGTAACCCATTGTTTTTAATTATGAGTTCAGGAATAGTAGATTCATTTGACTTATTTTTGCATACTTAACTACAGAAAAGTAAACACAAAGTAGAAGAGCTCAGATCCTGTTACTTACCACACTCACTTCTCCTGGCAAGAAAACATAAGCTTTATGTCCCCCAACAGGAATGCTTTCTCATTCATCTTCTTCATAACTACCTCCTAAGATTAAAGAATTAAAAAATAACTAAATTTCCAAAGCAACAGCAGTATATGACAGAAGTGGAAAGAAAGACAACATAGTGCTTTCACTCCTTCCATTTGAGGAACACAATATTTTATCACCCGGTCTCAAGGCTTAGCCCTCACCTACTTAGGGATCTCCTGTGGATTGTAACAACAGTCAAGTGCCTACATGGACAGTTTAGCATAAACCTGAAGCACAGACAAAGGAAGAAACTACAGTCATCAGAAGACTTAATATCTCTCACTTGAATTCACATCAAGCTTTACCAACACCAGCTGCAGCAAAGCTTGCCTCTAGCAGCATAGTTTCATCACCAACCAACTACTGAGTAGACAGATAACTCAAAATCACAAAAGATATATAGAGAAATTTTCATGATAGTCACAGGTGAACTAGAGCTAAGCCTGAAGAAGCCAAGAAACTTAAACCAGCAGAACAGGTGTGTTTCTCTCATAACAGCTTCCATTTAGGTCAGCTGTGCTGGCGATGCAGAGACAGCCCTAGCGCACACTTCACAGAGTTCTTTCTTGAATTTTACTTTACTGAGCTGAGACAATCAAGTCTCACCCTACCTTCTATAGCATACAAGCAAAGAGAGTACTGAGCACCTCACAGATAGCAAACCAGAAACACTGTCAATCAAGCCAGTTAGTGCTAGAAAGCAAAATAAGACATCTGCCAAGGGAAAAAGCATAGGTTCTCACTCTTCTTCCAGAAACCCCATAAGAGATACAGCCCTTCAATTCCTACATGGCAAGAAGAGCCTTTACACTAGGCCCATGCTTAAGCACCCCTTATTATCAGCACCAGAGCAAAACCACAAACAAAAGGTAAAAAAGGAAACTTCATAAGAGAAAAAAAAGCAATTACCTGGAACCAACACAACAGCACAGACCCCCTCACGTACAGAGCAAACCAGCCCCTAGCCATTATGTACTCCTGATCTGGGTAACTCACCCCACCTGCTCCCTCTGCCCTGCCATCAGCACAGATGCTCTCCTGGCTCCTGAGCAGCAGGTTCCTCTCTGCAGCTGGGCTCTGCTAAGCACCATGCTCATGCAGTGCCCAGTTCTGAAAGGTGTGCACAGGAGCTTTTCTGCACATGCTGGCACTTGCTGACCAAAGAGCAAGTTATCCACTGTAAGAAAGCTTGCATGAGGGTGCATAGATGCAAGTATGCTTCTAAAGTATTGTTAGATGGAGCTAAATGCCTGATTTAGTTCTATCACACTGTGGAAGACCTGTGCTAACACAAGAGCACAGCTGGCCCAAAGATTAAAGAAGCATTTATGTGAGAAGGAATAGTCTCAAAATATAGCCCATACTGTGCAGCATGCTCTTTGAATAGGTCTTTGTCTTTTTACTGAAGCGTTTATTGCTTTAGAAATGCTATTATTGCTGATAATCATTTGAATCATGGACTAGAACAGTTCACTGCAGACCCAGTGAGTACACTGAGTACACTGCCAAAAAGCCTCTTGAATGCTAATAGGAGCTAGAATACTACAATAAATGCAAGTCTCATTTGTTGGTGGGTATCTGAGCTGTCCTCTCAGACAGTCATCTGGAAATGGTATCAAGCATCAAGCATAGTTGCAGCAAAACACTTTTTTTGACAGTCAGCCCTGGTGATTTATCATGTACAGTTAGGGGCAAAGGAAAAGACGCTGATTACATTCCTTAGTCCTTCCCAAAATATACCTGGGTCTCTTCGCCTGCCCATTGCTGATGCATAGAAGAGGTGCTCAGCATCACTCTGTGGCACTGTGGTATAGGTAGCCAGCAGCTGGATGTGTATATATATTTGTGTGTGTGAGTATAGGTATATATATATCTGATTGTGCAGAGGAGCAGAAGATGTGGCAGGGCACACGCTGGCAGTCAGTGCTGCTGGCCCCAGTGGCAGCTCTGCTTCCCTCACTGCCCCGATGTCCCCTCAGAGCAGTGCTCAGGTGACTGCCCTCTGCCCAGCACCTTCTGCAGGATCTGGGAAGACCTACTGCATGGAGATCCATCCGTCTGTAGCTGTTATTGGCTGTGGCTGTGCTGCAGCCCCTGCTATGACAGCATGGTGCCTATCTGAAAAAGAAGTAATGTTCTTGTTGGAAGATATAATTTAGTGCATCCATGAGAACTGAAGAAATGAGTTCTGTAAATAAGCACATTAGAATGAAGCCAAACAAAAATGAAAACCCTCTAACGGCTCAAATTATTTTTAATAAATAGAGCATCAACTTTCTCATCTTCAAATATCAATTCTATAAAATCAAGGAAACAAATGTAAATAGATAATAAATTTTGTGCTGCTTTAGCATGTGTGTTTTATAAAGAATGTATTCTATCATAGCATAACCTTTATTCTGACCTTAAATAAATATTATTACAAGAGAGCTCTTGGATTCTAAACATAACAAAAATAACTACTTCTGGAAAAGACAACCATAAAAAATTATTTATATATGCATTAATGGTGTCTACTGACCAGCACAAAATGCACATCTGCATGCATATATTTTCTTAGAATAAGTGGAAAAATACTTTAATAGACTGTCCAGTAGAACTAACAGAAGCCACATCAATTAAAAATACTTGAAAATTCTACATCCTGATAATATATTAGACTATTAAAAATGCCCATAAGAGTGTCCATTATCACGTTGATTTAAGGAATCCCCAGCAGAATGGCCAGAGTCAAGACTGCATCGTTGTCATAGTGTATGTACTTCTTTGTACTTGACTGAAAATTTATTAGGATGTTTATTAGGGGGGATGACAGCCCAGCTTTAATGTCTGTAAGTATTTATCTCTCTCTTTTTACTGTTACCATTTGCGCAGTGAATGAGATGATTTGGTTTGTTTTTGTTTCGTTTTGTTTTCCCTAAGAATTTCTACTTAATAAAGTATCCATCATAAAGGGAATAGCGCATGTGGATCAGCCCAGCTGATCATAGCAGGGTGTCAGGGCACTGCAGTACGCATCCTTTCAGCCCTTCACCAGCTCCTTCCAGTACCTCCCACAGATTTGCTCTGGGTATCTTCTGGGTGGCAGCACCACAAGAAGGGCTTGAATGCACTTACCTCTATTTGGTACCCTTTGCCCCGCCCTTGCTACAATTCTCTCTACAGCTCACCAAGAACTTGAGAAAATTGTACCTAAATGAGATTACCTTGATAATAGAGAGTTCCTTTGGAGACCGCCTTTGAGAACAAGGTGCAATACTGCAAATCTCCAAGCTGAGCATGTGTGATAATGAATTCAAGAGCAGAGAATGTGTCACTGCGAATTCAGTTGTTCTCAAAGCTTAATACGTGCATGTTGCAATTTGATGATGCTTTATGCAATTGCAGGGTTGTTACTGTCAGAAACAGTCTGTTTACTTTGCATATTTTCACATTTTTGTGAGCTGCCTAGATTCTATCTTCCGGAATTGGAATGGAGATTTGCCAATTTATTTTATTTTTCAAGATGAGTAGCCTTGCAAAGAACTGGAAAAGGTCCCAGCATTTGGAATTTGGGAAAATTCTGGGGCATAATGATATTCATGAGGATTCGAATTCCACATTCATTTGACCTTGACAACCAGGACAAAGCCAGAGGATCTCAAAGACCACCTCAAGGGTTGAGAAAAGCCCCAGCAGCAGAGTAGGGTGGAAACAACCTGCTTTTTATTTGTCAGTCCAGCGCCCTGAGACTGGATAGGGAAACCAATACACAAGCATGGTCTTGGGTGGTCATCAGTGGAACAGGCCAGGGCAAGGAGCAGCCCAAACATTAGTGGTCATTGCCTCAGAAATGCCACAGACAACCATCTCTGATCTCTTACACGGTAGTGGCTCTCTCATAGGTTCCACTTCTGACTGACATTCACATCCAGTTTAGAGAACCTGATCCCACAGAGATCCTCTCTATAAAAAGGCAGATAAAAAACAATGACAGTAAAAGCTGTGTTTTAGAAACCATTTATTTTTCTAGTAGCATTTATCTTACTAAAGAAATATTTAAATTTATATATAGGCTTGAAACCAAATTAACCAATAGTGTTCTTATGAACTGCTTCAATTCAAACTCCCTTTAAGTGATCTCCTACATTGTTACTTGAACCTTGGAACCCTATTCCACATCCATTACACACGTAACAGATACATGGACAGGGACGTATTCCTGCCTATAACAGGGGAGTTGGAACTAGATGATCTTAGTGGTCCCTTCCAACCCAGACCATTCTATGATTCCATGTATGCACCATTCATTGCAGATCTGTAAATCCCATTTGTGTCCCAGGACTAACACAAGCACTCACTGGAAGGCAGCCAGTGAACAGCATCAAGGCTGCCTCAATTAAAAGCCATTTTCCTGACGCTGTTAGAACTTCAATAGGGAGCTTTGTGAAGTGGAAATCTCCCACGGGACATCTGCATTATCAGGCTATTGACACAGCTCAGTGTGCATCAAACACACTATCTGCAGACGAATACAAGACATTATTGGTGGTACGAAGCAGAGTAGGTGGAGTGCTGCCACCAGGCAGAGCCACACAGTGGTGCCCAGAGCGTGCACAATTTGCACAGTGTTTGCTAAAAATGCAAACACCTTGTTACGTGTGCCCCCAAACAGGGAGCACGGTATACCTGACAGGAGCCCCTTCTGCTGGGTCCCAGCTCCTTCAGTAGCAGTGTGCTGTTTTCTTACAGTCATTTAACCATTTGATAAAGGCCTTCTCTGCGTTATGAAATCGTAAACCTCAGCTGAACTTTGTAAGAAATCAGGGCGGTGGGTTGCATGTCATATGACAGTTGCAAAGTGAAGAGCTTAATGGACAAAGAGTTTAAAGGAGGCAAATCTAGGTAGGTATAGAGGTAAAACAAAACTGGGTACTCCTAAGGTTTTTTGTGGAGTTCACTTAAAAAGCAAAGCACTTTTCGAAATAATTGGAACAAAAGTTACAGAAATAAAGGTTTTAAATTTGAAAACCATCTAGAAAAATATAGAAGCATTTTAAATATGCATCTGTAAATTGTCTAGATGTTTTGAGATAGCAAAAAACGTTTTCCAGCATTTTCCAGTGACATTAATTAAACAAGCTCAACTGTTAGTGCCACAGAACATTTCTAAACTCCAGAAAACACAAGTTATGTTTAAAAGCAATAAATTAATGCCGCATTTGTCCCTAACTAAAGCTTTTGTGTTTATACTGCCTTTAACAAGGCTTGGTCTTGTCGTAGCAGCAAGGCTAAAATCACATTTTACATTTATTTTTTTTTAATTCTATGAATAGTGTACTTCTGAGAGCAAAGTTAGAGGAGCTTCTAAAATCCCCACTTTTAGCAGCAGTTGAAGCTACTCACCACTTCTCAGGAGGTACTCAGCAGCACACAGGTTTGGGCCCGCAGGTCTTGGAGCGGTGAAGAGCGATGAAAGCAAAACATTCCTGAAATGCTGGGTTCTGCTCTCCTTCCCCTGATCCTGTTTGTGTTTTTAATCTAAATTTCTTACGTTTACATGAATTATCTCATGTTATTTGTTTCCAGGCTGTTTTTTAGATGCTTGGAGAAGTATAACAGGACTGAGAAATTTCATAGACTCCAAGTCAGTACTTTCAAGGTGTTAAACTAAGTGTACTCTTCTTTCCAAAAGATGACCTAATGAAAGTAAAATCAGTCAAGAAAGTCAATTCTGGACTTACTCTCATATATTTTTGACTCGAAATACATTTTAAATTAATATTAAAAAAAAAAGAAAAAGAAAAAAAGGGAAAAAAATTGGTCCCTAGAAAGCTTAAGAATTGTTCACCACTGTTTGCCTAATTTATTTTTTTAATGCTGTTAGCATCTAAATAAACCTTATCAAACATTTCTTACTCCGCTGACAATTTTCTGACCTCTTGGTTGAAGATCTGAGCCCTAACTTGGTTCATGGATGAGTAATCACAGCAGGTCCACAGCAGAACCTACCCTAGAACTACAAATATATCATCGGCAGCCTTGTAAATCAAAGCCTCAAAGAGCATCATTTAGCCTGGAGCTAAAATTGCTTGTTTATCAGATGGTGCCTAGCTTAGCATGGAGCGGTTCCTTGTAAATCTCAGGGACCTTTTACAGCACATACTTAAGCAAGCACATTGGCTCCTGGGAGACTTTCTGAGAGCTTTAATGACTGCAGACTGCTAAAAGATCCAGGCCTCGGTTCAGTTAAGTGGTTACTTGTATAGCTTGGCTCCATTTTGTAAACTCCCAAAGATAAGGTGTCTGTGTTATCTGGGGAAAGAGCAAGCATTAGTTTCTTAGGAAATCTTTATATCCTAAGTGTTAATGTTCTTGTGGCTTTTGGTATTTTGACCTTTGTCTGCTCACTTTTGATTTACTGTGGGAGCAGAATCTTTTTCCCCTAAGCCTTTCCTATGTTTTATAGCTACTTTGAAAAGCACAGTGAAATACTTGCAGCACGGCTTTTAAAAGTAGGCGTAAGGCTGCACTGTTCATAAATACTCCATACGGCTCCAGACTCCCTCACAGTAACAAAGCAAGACCACCCATTTTATCTCATATTCTCACGGGTTATTTTGTTTCATAGCGAAGTGCTGGTGGCAGCAACAGGATGAAATGCTGCTCGGAGCATCCCAGTCTACATCCCGTGCTCCTGGCTCCCACAGGGGCAAAGCACCTGTGGGATGGGATTCTGGCCATGTGCTGGTGGCAGTGCTTGGAAGTTACCCCCCAAAGTTCCCATTGGTTTGAGAGGATCAGCACTCACTGTAGTTATGAATAACACATTGGCTGGATCTACTACGAGGACACTGGTGGCCAGTCAGCCACTTGCTGATAGATGCTTGCATACACTTGATGTAATTCGCTAATTGTAGAGCTTGTTAGCTGGGTCTCACTTTTTGATTTGAATTAATTAGAGTTCACCTCGATACAGCCACCTGCTGTGCTGTCACACGCAGAGTACATCGATACAACAAAAACAAGGAATTTTTTTTTAATAGGCTTATTCAAGCAAAATCTGCTCTCACTCAGATGTGTGAAATGGCATCGCTGCAATATCATAGACTAAAAGGAGTAACATCATTTATTTCAGCTGGCATGGTAACGATGTAAAGGAGAAAAAAAATGGTCCATTGCATTTATAGGCAGGAAACCCACCGTATTTTAAAATCTAATTTGACTTTACCAATTATTTAAGGTCTTTAAGTCTTTCTTACCTTCTGCATTTTTTTCTTACTCCAAGTCAAAAGCAAGAAGGTCTGATTTTTGTTATTGGTGGTGGTAATAATATTTATTAAACCAAAAATTTTCAGTCATCTGTTGAGTGCAAACCTCCAACACCAATTCAAAGATGTGCTAGTATCTGTTACTGTAAGCACACGCTGCTTATTGTAGAACTGAAAATATACTTCCTATTCTGTAGGCATTTAATTTTGGCAACGTCAGACTTATCTCTATGTGATTGTATTTGTTTGTCCGCTTCAACAATATTGAACACTAACTGCTATTTTCTTTCACAGAGTAGCAGTAAGTAGACTTTAGTAGACTTTAGTACAGGAGATGTCAGTGAAGTGCACCTGGAGTCGTCTTTTTAGCACAGGATCAACAGTGAATGATGCATTCACCTCAGTTCATTTCCATTTCATTTTTTGAAAATAACCCTTATTGAACCAGCAGAGGAGCTAACAATACCCATATATCCACTGCAGTCCTTCTGCAGCTTTATACACAATGTATATTTTACCTGAAATTTAACTAATCTTTGTAAGAATTCGATTTTTTGCAAATGCAAACTTCTCTCAACAACAACATTTGATATGGTCCAGCACTTCATAAATCCAGAGTACCACTTCAGCCCCAAACTCCACACTACCCCTATAACAAAACATCTATCTCTCACATGGCAAATAGAGAAGTAGAAACAGAGCACCAAATGTGGCTGCCCAGGACCAGCACAACACCTGTGGCTATATCTCTGCTAAACACCCGGCTGCTGGAAAAGACTTTTTCTAAAAGGCTTCTGGTGGTTAGCTGGTAGCTATGCAACTGCAAAGCATTCTCTCATTCAAACATACTTCATTCACCGTCTTCACTGGGCAAGAACTTCAACCCAAGTTTTCCAGAGAATAATGTTTCTAGCAATCTTAAATAATGTGTTTCACAGAAGTGATACATCTCACATGTAACAGGCTTAGCACTGACCCCTACGAGTGTATGCGTGTGTTTTAGAAGAGATGCACTTAATCAGCACCAAAATCTAGCAGAGAATAGAGTAGCAGCTGAGGCTGGCTAGTTTGCTTTTAAGGACAGTGAGGGAATATCTATGCTACTTCTGTGTGCCTGGAAGCCTCAAGACTTTTATTTAGACTATGAGATCTTTCAGGGACAGACATGTGGTGTCCACTTTTGTTTATAGAGCACATCATAATGATGGCTGTTAGAATAATATCACTGGAAAACATTCCACTGATCTTTTTCACCCTGTTGGATTAGCCTTTGGGTTGAACAAATCTTCTGTAAGCCTTGAAACCCTTTGCTTTGATAATCAGTGCTCCCTCTGCTCTAGCACCCAGTACCACAGCCAGGTGGGACAAAGGAACAGCAGTTCGAGGGCTTAGCCCGCTGGCTGCCCTGGGGATATCTCACAGCCCCAGCTGCCCCCTCACCTCCTTCACAGGGAAATATGGTCTGACTCCCACTAATACTTCAGTAAGACCATCATTCATGTTGTACAGGGAAATGAAAAGCCAGGCATACTTTGCTCTTCGTCTTGAGTCTTTTGAATAAGAAAGAACTTGCTGCAGAGGGAAAGCAACCAGCAAGTAATGGCCACAAGTCACCCCACAGGATGTGGCAAGGCTCTCAGCACTCTCATATGTACGGAGGATGGAAGAGGTTAGATCCTCCCTCGAACCAGGGTGGCATCTTTGCACGTACAGAGAAGGCGACAATAATCTGATTAACGCACCTACTCCTCTGAATTTCTCCTTAGGAGTAAAAGGGGCTTGTCCTAGGATACAGGCAGCTCAACAGGGAATTTGGCATTTCCCTTCTGCACACCAACACAGGTAAATTTTAAAATAGCACTTTTATTTTTCCTCCATGTTTCCAGCCAGGTCAGCCTCATTAGTGTCACCAAGGCATCGACAGTAAGGTAGGTGGCTTGCATTTGTTGTTGGTTATTTATTTACGTACTCTCACATTGATCCGTAAATACATCCGGGAGCACTCGTACCATCTGCTGCACATTTGTCAGCCACCGAATGGAGGCTGGACATCTGGGGATGTCATTGGTTTGTGTTGATTTTCCCCCATTAGAGCCACTGTTTCCTTTTTCATTGTGATGTGAGCAAAGAGCCTGGCTGACCACAGTGAGGGGAAAGGTGGATGGATCTGACGTTACCTCCAAATCCTCAGGGTCTGACTTTTCTCAAAGCTTCTTTTCACTTTGTGGAGCTCAGAGCATGAAGACGGTGCGAAATGTAAAAATATCAGCCTAATGCTACTTTGTGATATGAATGGCTAAGGGATTACAGGCAATACATTAAGCTGTAATACTACAAATAAAATACTCGGTGCCACAAAATCCCAGATTTGGGGGAAAATGATGTGATTTAACTTCTTTCCCTAAATTCTGTTTAAACAATAACAAAGTTATTGCACGTGGAGTGGGTGTACACTCAATTCTTCAGAAAATTCTCTTTTTGTCATTTAATCAGTATCCACTGACTGCCAGTGCAAATACAAGAGTTCTCACAAGTATGATTACTCCAGAATCACCAACACCATATTACCAAATATTTGTGGTTTGATTCTGACTTTTGGGGTGACTAAAAGACAACAATGTATTGATTTGGACATGAGATTCTAGCCAAATCGGAAGTATATATTTGCTTCAAAAGAGAAATGACTTTGTCTGACAACCGAAATTCAGAGAGACATAACTGATTCCAGCCTAATCATAAAAATTCAACTCTGTTGAAGTTGAAATGTTACTTGGGTATAAATGGTTGCGTATAATACACGTGCAGACAGATTTTACACATTTTCCCCATGGTTTTCCAGATGGGACCTTGCTTAGAGATTTTGTGATTAAGTATTTAAAAATGTTTTGTTTCCTACCGTTCATAGCTCACAAGATACATATGAAAAAGACATTTCTTTATCATGCTACTCGCCATGCAGTTTTCCAAATATTAACTGAAAAAATGAGAAGAATCAGGCAGTGGAGAGCAAACACGATTTAAAACACTGACCACAGCCAACTCAGAGGATGAATGAACCATCACATCCTTTTATTCCTGTATTTCATTTGTTAAGAAATAACAAGGTATGCTTATTGTACTTTGCCTTAAAATGGATTTTCAGTAACACTGCACTAAATGTCCATTATAGTGTGTGTTGCTCGTGATCTCTCCAGACAGCCAGCTGAGTGGTTTGCCCAGCATAACTGTACCAAAACACGTCATTCAAGTTTTGTTTGTCCTTCTTTTAGCTCTACAATACTATACAAAAAGGCTTTCAGAATTACCTTGTTACCTGCAAGCTTGCCAGCAGATTATTGCTCTTGCACCAGTTTTTATTACATGCAGCATGGTAGAGCAGGGAATTTTCCAGGCAGCCCCATGAGCATCACCAGGGTGTTCCTGCAGAAGGGAAGGAAACTGGCTGCCCACCAGGAAAATGGGCTGAGTGTGGAATAAACTGTACACTGACTTGGCACTGTGAGCACTGCCTCTTTCCATTCTATTTCAGAATCATGCCCTTTCTTTCATCTAGAGTAAGTTGTCAATACTACAAAACGTACAACTGCAACCACCTTCTAAGAAATCTAAGAATCTCTTTTATTTTGATGTGTTTATAATAGGAATGCAGATGCTCTCTTGCCTTCGCAGTTCACGTTTCTTTTTACTTCATGGAATCATTCTCATTGTTCTACTCAGTATTGCTGCCTAAAGGATGCCGGTAGAGATGAGTTGCTCATCTCATCCTAGTGTTGTAAATCAAATGAAAATAAATACTGCTTATCACTTACCCCCAGCATATTTTCCTGCTCTCTATTCCTCCTCAGTGTAATACAGCACTGCAGCTATTTCCACCAATATGGGAGTATGGGCAGAATTTCCATTTTACAATGGCTGTGAATATCAAATTCTGTACGTGCACAATAGCTATGAGAAGGATATGTGTACAATCAGCTGTGAGGGCTCTTTTGTAATGAATTAGTACCAAGAACAATTAATTGCCAGCACTTCTCTGGTTGGATTATATTCAGTGCTACGTAGGGTGAGGAAATCACAGGATGACTCATTTAATGTTTTCATAGGAGTCAGAGTTAGGGAAAGGGGTCACAGCACAAAACCAAAATGCTCAATACTACAGACAACTTAAAATCTACGCTTGACTGAATGCGCTGATATTTTAATTTGGTTCTTAAGAAACTTAATCTTCCGTTTGAATCGCAAAATAAAAATACAGTACTTAGTTTTGTTGATAACAGTTTCAAAAATGACAGCGAATAGGATTTTTTTTTTTTTAACTTTTCCTTTTTTTGTTCACTCAAGGCAGAATAAACAGTCCATTCTTTTACTTGACCTCTGTTTATCTGGAGAATATGTAAACATATTGAAACTTTGTTGTGTTCTACAGTGAGGGAATGAAGTGCATCGATTGCTTGTGATTATTAGCTAGAGTGGGATAAGCCTTCTCCTTATTATGCAGATTAGTGAAGCTCTCAGTTCCAACATATTGTACAGATGCAGGAGAGCAGCTGCTCTTACAGATGGCAAGTACACAGCTCCATTAGTATGTATCTATTGTCTGCTTTTGGCTTGCTCAGAGGATAGAGAGGATGGGTAAAGAGGAATTGTTACACAGTGAAATGTAAAGGAGAACACACACTCTTAAAAATCTGCTCTCGAGAGACTATTTACACAGCAGGGAAGACAACAATCAAATTAAAAATCTACCCTAAATAAGAACTTTCGTATGTCACAATTAAGCTTATATAGTTTTAAAATAGATTAACCATTAAAAAGTAAGGAATACAATTCAAATTTCATGGCAAAGTAGTATCAAATAAAAAGAAATCCTGTGAGGTTCATTGAAAATTTGGTCGTGAATGTGGCTCTTCCAAAGCTTTCTTTATATCCCCTCCCCCTTCTAGAAAAAAATGTATATCCTTCCTCCCCCCCACAGAACAAGTCCTCGTTTATTTTGCATAAAATAGAAGAGCAGAACTGTGCTTCATTTATTAAAGTTTTTACCATCAGAATATAGCATTTTATGCAAGTTTTTGCATTAATGAGAGCTGAAGCAGCTAAATTTAAGTTGGTATAGACAACATTGATTGTGCATCTATGTCAATTATTCTTTGCAAAAATGCTAAGCAGAACATTAGTTAACCGTGTGGTAATTTTTAATGTGAACAGTTCCTGAGGAAACACAAGCTGCAGGCTGACTAGTGAAAACAGAGTCAAGTAAAGGACAATTATTTAGAATGCAGTCTATGGCTGGATGAACAAATTATTGTTGTACCAGCAGGTTTCATGATAAACTTAACATACAGTTTATTCTTCTTGTTATTTAGCACAGAGATGACTTACAAAGACAGAGTGGTAACGTGCAAAGGAAGAAGAAAGCAAACCCTGAGCAACTGTCTCACTCCAACCTGGAATTGTGGGAGGCTGAGGATGCCTAACCAAATGCAGGAGAAAGAATACTCATTGAGCACTGATGCTCATACTGAAGTTATACAAAATTTTTTTACCACCTCTGCCAAGTTTGGAAGGTAAATTAGTTCTTAAGTATCCATGCTAACAAGTAAAAAAAAAATTAGTTTTACTTACACCAAAAAGGTCCAACACCCCTCCTCCCCCCCAAAAAAGAAAAAAATTGGCTTCTTTAGAGATGACCGTAACATACAATATATCTGTTTTCTTCCTGCATTTTGAGCACAGATCAAAGAACAGGATTTATTTGCATGTTCAGAACTCTGCAGGACTAGATTCATATTACCCTGCTTTGCTGGCTGCCGACCTTTCTCAAGCCAGGACAGGAAGAGAAGTATGTCATCTTCCATGGAAATGAAAGCAAGAGGAGTTAAAGGAGAAAAAAACACCTTACTTTGTTCTTACTGCTGGACCACTGGAACGTTAAAATTTGCCAAGGATCTACCTGAAGGCACACTGGTAAGGGAGGAATGATACCAGTCAGTTCAGATCTTAGCAGTGACCCCACTACTACGTGGCTCCTGATATACCTGCGAGACCCTGCTGGGCATCACTGCATCTGTTTAATGCTAGAGAGGCACCTGTCCTTATTGACAACCCTTCCACTCCAGACAATCTCAAAAGCTGACTTGCCTGTAAGCAAAGTCAATTATGTCTGAGTTCACACACTGCATCAGGATTGTCATATTTAAATACCATAAAAATGTTGAATGAAGTGAAAGAATTGTCTTTCATTTTACTGTTTTCTATGGCATAAATGATTTGGTTTACACTGAGCATATTTATAAGAAAAACATTTAAGAATAAGACTAAAGCAAATTGTCATTCTCTTTTGTTTTCTAAGGTTTGTTTTTCTAGTAAAGATGCTGTATTTGCTTTCATTTTCAATCTGAGATTCATCCTGAAAAAGCATCATTAAAAAAACCCTGAGTGAGCATTCTGTTTTAAGAAGTAGCTGAATTTTAATTTTCCGCAAGTATATAAAAACACAAAATACAGAAATGATCAGGGAAGAAACCTGCTTGGGGCTGGCATTTTTCTCTCAAAAAATCAGAAAGTCTTTTCATTGCCTCAGAGGTCTGTGTTTTCCATGTGAATATAAGTGGTGCCAGGCAATTCAAATGCTCAGCTCTTGGATAAGAACAATACTATTCTCCTTAGTCTCATCACATCAAACTGCATGTTCAGAGGGGCTGTTCTGCTTCCCTTTAAGTCCTACTTCCTCACTAGCAACAGACTCGAGGAAGCTGGAGTTGATAGAGTTTAAGTTTTCAGAAAGCTGAATAACAAACTTTTCCTTCTGACAGCAATGAGTTTGATTTCTACTTAGGAGAGGAGTTAATCCAAGACACTGGGGTGGCTCTCCTTCTCTGTCTGCTCCAAAGATAAAAATCAAAAATATGCCCAAGCCCTCATGCTGTACAGTCTGAGTCCAAATTAAACCTAAAGCAGTTTTGAGCCTCTGTGCAAGGTGGGAATGTGGAGCACAGCCCCTCAGACAGCAAGATGCATGAGCACCGCCACCATGTCAGGCAGGATCTCAGAAAACCCCTATGGGGATCTCCTGTGCTTAGAGATCTCTAGATTAGCAGTACATTCAAATTAGTCTTCTATTGGGTCTCACAGATTAAATGGATACACTCAAAGGATTTGGTTTTAAATGAGTCTTTCAAGATTTGAACTCAGATGAGAACAGAATTTTTACGTGCCTCCCAAACGCATCCTCTGCACCCATGGCACTGGTACAGTCTGAGTATGACTGTGCGACCACATCCATCACTCTCTTCTTCATTGCTATCATTCCTGTGTTAATCTAGACAAAAATAGCTCCTCAGATATCAGCAATATCAGTGTTGCTCCTGTTGCTATTCTAATAATACTAACAACACAAAGATGACATTATACAGAGGTAATGTGCTTTGGGGGGGGAATACTATGGTAGGATACATGGCTCCAAGTATTTCCTACATAATTCGTTTTCTTCTTTCTACCTGGTTCATTTATTTATCTTTACTGGGCTGGTTTTTGTTTCATTTTGATGTTAGTAATGTAAATGTCTGTGCTCTTTTGACAGCATCACCTATAAGTTCCAGACTGAAATTCTGAGACCATTCTTAGAAGTAGAGATTCTTCTCCTTGCACTACTTTTTTATTTGGAAGTTTTATCTGTAATAAATTGCACAGATTACCTAAATGAATGAAACAGAGCAGTGTATTTCAGATTGTTCTTTATCATCCGCATGTCCCAAGTTAGGTCTATCCTAAATTTGAGGGGTTTTTCCCAAAACTATTTCAAATTAAGACCATTTTTCAAAAAAAATTATGCCTTAAGAAATAGTTGACTTGAATTTTAAGATTAAATCTCCAGATATCTTCAACGGGATAAATTTGAGACTGGAAGAGATCCACCTTTATTTACTCTGAATTTTGAGACGTTAGATTCAACCCATCCATAATAAGGACAATGCCCTAAACTTATGTTCTGGCACTGTAAATGACTCAGGTTTTAATCTCCATATCATAGTCCTACTACCAAAGATCATATCCACATAGTGCTGTGATTATTTTTAAATTTCAAATACTTATGATCAGGACAGTAACAGTAAGAACATTAAACATGGTTGGATATTTTTGGATGCAAAAGATACTGCTATGCATCTTTGGTATTTTTCAGTTGATTGTCCTGCTAGAAACAATTTGTGTGAAAAAGAAATCACCACCAAGTCTCACATCATTACCTTATCAGTGAGACTGGCAACAGGCAGCCAGTGTACATGCTATGCGAAGCAGGGGAGGTTGAGATATCTTTTGCCAAAGTCTGAACTCACTTTGATTTGATCTCTATTGGTTTAAAATAAAAGCCTAATAAAATTGAAATCTTATAAAGTCATATGCCATTAAAAATATAATCTATTAATAGCTAATTCCAGGTGTATTTTAGTAATAGTTGTATATGTACACATGTAGAAATGTAATTTCTCACTTTATATATGTAATAGTAATACTATCACTCAAGAAACCATGGAAAATAGAGGGGAAATTACTTGGGAAAGATAAAGGGATTTCATGATATTACTCACAAAAAAAAATAATTAAAACAGATAAAACTACTTTGAGCTTCTAGTATTTTTCACATTTTACACAGATATGTAAAGCTTTTGTCCTTGTAAACCTCAAGTTTATAATTCATGCAGGCTACATCCTGGGGCATACAACTTTATAGAAGAGATTTTCATGTTCGAAAGCCAATCATGAAGCAGAATTGGAGTACAAGATTTTTAAATGAAGTCTTTTGGATTTCAGGTGCTTCTTACGTCTTTAAAATAAAATAATAATAAATCAGGGCTGCATTTCATTACAAGATGATGGTTCTATAAAAACAAAAGCAAAGATCTTTCAACCTAACTTTTAGTATGGAGAAGTCCTGCAGTATAAATAGTCATTAATTCCAATGTCACAAGAAGCTTCTACACTACTCTGAGGCTGGAGGAGATGCTCAGTCCTTCCTGCTCCATGATGTAAAACCACAGCATATTGTAGTTTTCCCAGCAGCATACTTGTTCCTCCTGACTTCTGCTAAGTTCATACACCAATAGGAAAAAAATCCCCTCCTGAACTCAGTGAAAACAGCATGAAGCAAAAATCTTTGGAAGAAAGAGAGAAATGGAGACAGAAACTACACATTCTATGCCACTCACTTCCTATAAGTAAGTTCTGGGGAGCGTGTGTGATGGAGAGAGCATCTCCATTCAGAACACCTCAGAAGAGATTGAGTTGGAATTGATGCGGAAGAAAAATTATGAGAGCTCACGGCAGAAGTATGATTCTCCAGCAACAGGCTTTTCTGCTTTGGCTTCCGGCAGAGATGAAGACCAAAAGCAACTTCTCTGTACTCATGTTACTCACTTCTGTTGGAGAAAACAATTCTCTGAGCACCTGAATAATTCAAGGGAACAGGAAAAACAAAACAAAACAAAACTACTTAACAGCTGGGGCAAGTTTTTTCTCTTCTGCTGAAATGAAAACCTCCTGGAGCTCTTTCAGATGATGGTCCTTATGTACTAAAACATGTTATACCATGCATGAGTTTCTGTGCAATGTTACCATGCACAGAAAAAGCTTAGATTTCCACAACTCCTTCCCCAATGAGGTTAGTAAAATAATTTATGTAGAATAAATGAGAAAAGGGAAAGGTTAAATCAGGGTACCTCAACTACAGTAGGGGGGTTGGTTTAGCTTTTATTTCCTCCAGATGACTGGTTAAGTCTCTAGCTATTGAGAATGCTTAAGAGAGATAGATAACAAACAACAATTGAGCTGGAGTCAGATGCCCTTAAGATTTCAGAACTCCTGCATTTTAAACAATTTACTTTCAAGACAAATTTTGCCTGAAAGTTTGAAGCTAAGAAAATTTTACTCTTGTCACAACTTCAAATATTTCGTATAAAGAAAATATGTAAGAAAATTCAGCAATAGATAATGGAAGATTTTTCATTTTAAAAGAATATTAATAAATTATGACCAAAAAAAAAGGGGGGAACTCATACCAAACCAATCAAAGCTTTGCACATGCTGTTAATTTTGTTCAAACAGCAATATCCGAAACAATCTGGCAATTACTGCTGAAAGTAATAACAAAAGATACAAAACATATAAATGCTCTGTAATTGGCATTTTCTCTTTACCTTTAACATTTGTTAATACAGCAAACAAGAAAAAGCTCTGGGGAAGAAAAAAAAAAGTATTTTTAAAGCCTGGAGTTGCCTGTGTTTTTTTTTTTCCCCCATGGTAAATCCATGATGGTTCCATTTGATATTTCAAAATTCACGTAGTACCACCATGTACAACTTAAGCTGGCATGCATCTTATGGTGTATTTTGTCTACAAAAACCAGAAGTATAAAGTACTTCTCTTCTCGCATGAGTGATGAACATTACAGTATCTTTCCTCTGAGATAAAGTGGCCGTGACTACCTGGAACACAGCTGGTTGTTTTGGTGTTTGTTGTTTTTTTTTGCTGATAGTTCATATTGGTCCTGCTCCTCAGTTTGGAGTGGCAAGATAATATTTCAAAGTCACAATTTTTGTTCTCATTTTGTGATAAATATAATCTAAAAGAAAAGTCCGTGTATGTTATAGCATAAAAATACATTATGATTTCAGGCCATGTGTGCACCCATCAAACATAATATATAAATATTTTTTAAAAGCCCGATAAGAAATTTTTGGAGTATCTAGGAGGGTAGTTCCGTAGGTAATACTTGGGCCTGGAGCTCAAGAGGCAGCAAGGCAAAACCTGCCTTGTTTTGGTCACTGCCTCTCCTCACTCATGTTTCCAGCAAGGAAGTGGAAACGACATTTCTCTCCATCTTGTTTGTTTAGCTCTTAAATTCTCTGGGACAGGTATTTTCACCACTGTAATACACAATAATCTCCTCTGGGGCTCCTGAGTATTGTTCTATTGCAAATAAACAACGCAACATTGAAAAATCAGTCATAACAGGTGGAGGTATTTGTGCCTGCACCTACCGCGGTTGCCATTTAAGCAGAATTGCAGCGGCTGAGAAGTTAAGTCATCATGTCCACACAGCACTATCCCCCAAACTGCAAAACCATACGCTACAAAAGAAGCTGCTGAAAAACAGAGGTCAAACAGAAAAGAAAAATGAGAGAAATGAACATTTACACTTCCTGCCAGCTGTTAGAAGCTCACAGTGTTTCCTGAAGTGCACATCCCACACAGGGGTAAGCGCACAGCTATTGGTCCAATCCTACAAGCAACCTTACCTACCTTCCTACATCCTTCTGTCTCCCATATTTTCCTCTTTCGAATGGAGGGGTTTGGATTCCAGCAAAGTTTCCTTTGACATGTGAAGTGTTGTTAAGTAGAATTTTCCCTTCTCTGTCAGTCAGCACCGCGGGTTCTCAGCAGACAGACATCTGAATCCTACGAAAGAGGATCTGCCAGGAGCATGTTCTCTTTCCCAAACACTGTTTTTAAGACATCTGAAACAACATACCTCTCATCCTGTCACCAGAAGTGAGTTCCCAGCTTCCAAGACTGTGTTTTCCTTTAACTTCAGAATATAGTTCATATAATAATTCTGAAATATCAGAAGAAAGATCTGCACAAACGCTTCCTGCTCCAGACAGTTATATATCAGATCATACCAGTAGCAGTTGGGTGTTGCATGCTACAAAAGCCAATTCCTGTTCAAATTAGACTAAGCATCAACCTGATCTCGGTTCTGCATACGTTGCACGTATTTTCAAAAAAAAAGACATATCCATTAACAAGGGAGGTTTTTCCATCTCCATCTTGACCACTCCTTCACAGGAACTAGCAGCATCTGTCACAGACATTTGTTGAACTTTACAAGAGGTCTCAACTTTGTTTGCATCATTAAGTCTTTATCACGATGAAACATTGGTGTCACACTGGGGGGACTTGAGCTGTGTCAGAAATACCCACCGTAGAGCAATGCCAGAAACTGGCTCTAACTTGTTATCAAATCACAAGCACACGTGCATGGGCAGGAGGAAAGGAAACAAATAGGCAGAACAGTATCATGCAGCATATACTATAAACATCCCTATTAAAAGAGAATTCTGATCACTTCAGTGAAAGGGAAACCTTTACATACACCAGTATCGTAATAAAACTTCTTACAGGATAACACACTGAACAAGTCTCCTGTAGCCTCTGCCATCCAAAGATTTCAGCTTGCTTAGACTCTTAAACTTGCAAGGATAAATTACTCCCCGAAATTTGGGGCCATTACCCTTCCAAACGTCATGTATTTAAAATGCTACTTTGAAGTGAATTGCTGCTACTTGTGTATGCTTTGCCTGCTCTGTATTTGCAATTGTGACATTCCCAGCATCCTGAAAAATACAAACATGTAGACAAGCATGTAGTGAGGCTTCAGTGCTTCATCTGGCACTGGAACAGGTTGCCCAGAGAAGCTGTGGGTGCTCCGTCCCTGTAAGTATTCAAGGCCAGGTTGGATGGGGCCTTGGGCAGTCTCATCTGGTGGGTGGCAGCCCTGCCCATGGCAGGGGGAAAGGAACTAAATGATCTTTAAGGTTCCCTCCAACCTAAGCCATTCTACGATGCCATTACCTCTATATGTAACATTATACACCTAAATGATCTTTAAGTTTCCTTCCAACCTAAGCCATTCTATGATGCCATGACTTCTATATGTAACAATTCTGATCCTCATATCACATTATACACCCAAATGATCAGCAACATTTCACTGCCCATCACCATTTGTTTGCGAGGTTTGTTGTTTAGTCTGTTTTTATGTTGTTATTCTCTTTTCCCTACAAGTGATAGAGGAAAGAAATTATTTGCAGTATGAGTAAAACTTGGGAAAATGTAGGCACTCAGTATGTGCTCCTCTAAGTACAGCATTAGGAACCTTTATACAGAAAGTTACTAACCTGAACATCTCAGAAACAGCACTCAAAACATCTTTTGAAAGGAAGGACTGACAAAGTCCAACTGCAAGATCACGAGCCATAGGGGTATAATTAGTGTCTTGAAATGACCAAAAAGAATTGATGGTTTCGTGGGTATCATGCAAAAAAACAAAAATTCTGTTTGAATTGCTCACATAACAGATGTTTGCTAGGATCCACCATGCAGCCTGCATACACAGTTATGCTAATTTGGCACTGTTTCCCTTCAAGTTAGCTCTGAGTCATTAGTGCACACAGCTAGTAGGTCCTTCTGTCTAACTAATAATTGCCTATTATTGATATTAATTAACATTTTTTGCACCTTCCCTCAGTTTTGACCTAGTATCTGTTGGTAGTCTAATCACAGTGGCCTATTAAAAGTCAAAATACAGGGGCCTATAGCAGTCACGAGCCATTTATCAAAAAGCAAACAAGGCCAATTAAACAGGCAGCCAGACAGTTGTCTTGATTTGCCGCTGACTGTTTCTTGATCACCATTATAAATTGCTAATCGGGCAGAAAGTGCTAAGCAGTGCATCTGCAGGGGGTGGTTATTGCTCATTCCCTGCCTGGTGACAGGTGAGGGAGGCTAGTGATGGTCTTATTGATGTGAACTGCCCATCAGTCGGTAGTTATTGTTAAAGTTCATGATGCTACAGCTGATCCTTTCCTGCTGAGAGTCAATCAAATTAATTAGTGCTAGAAATTCTTCTGTATTATTCTAACACAGAAATACAGAAGGAACATACCGTAATTTAGTTCCAGAAGCAGCAGGGGAAAAAAAATCTCTATGTATTGCAGAGTGTGGGGGGGAAATCAAATATTGCTTCTTCCATTATTTTATAATAAGGGCTGCAGCTAAAGGTTTTTATAGCCACAGATCAAGAGATCATAATAGAAGCATATTGACAGATTTTTTTCTGCAATACTCCAAGGAACTGGCGGTAGCAGGAAAATATATCAAAACCTTATCATCAGAGCTGAGATCTTCTGTGAAAAATCAATAAAGAGTTATACATGGTTTGAGTTTAAACAGTTCTCTGTAGTCATTTAAACATAGTGCATCTGTGCAGCTTTTTACCTCTGGAGACCGGTGTAGCCTAGCAACTGCAAGGCTTAAACCGATTAACTACAAATGAAGTACTGTACGCCTATCAAAGCAATTGCTCATGGTTGCCTTTGTTGCAGGGGCTGAGCTAATTGAACATGATACAGTATGAAGATAATTAACACCCATGAGTTTGTTAATTGCCTGTTAGCATTACAACACAGTCTCTGCCTTTCTTTTTAACTTGTTCTTCCGCAGCATCTTCCCCTCTTAAAAGGATGCGGGACTCACTTAGTTGGCAATGATATCTGATAGTTCGTTAACCCTTTTCACAGGAAAAAGTAATCCACGTGGAGTAAGGAAGCAAATATACTCTTGTCAAACACAGACTCCCACTTAACCCACGCAATTTACAGAGAGAAGAAATTGGGTTTACATAGACCGCACAAAATATGTTTATTTTCAGGGCCAATTTATTTCAAGCAATTCAGCCATTATAAATGCTTTTAAATATCTTTTGTAGGCTGCTTTTATGACTCAGCTGCTCTGCCTTCTAAACCGAACGATAAATGTCTTTTAGGGTTGGCATATTAATTGAAGGCAGCATCTGGTCAGCAGCTGACCTCCTCTACTTGTCGTCTTTGTTGGCTACCCAGTTAAAACTAACAGCTTATTTGCTTTCTCTGCCAGCTTCTCCTTCCATTCAAGGGGCGGAGGGCTAGGCTCAACTTTATTTATGCCAAAATGCTGTGTCAACCGATACAAAATAACATTGATTTTCCACAATCTATTAATCTCAAATAGATCCAATCTGAGTAAATTCCTTGGAAACTGGTTACTGTGCTTGGAAAAGTATTTCTTTTACTATACTATCTTCTGAATTTGTGATGAAAGCATATGAAAGATCCGAAAGACAAAATAATGGGTGCAATACACTGTTAGGGGACATTTCCTTAACAGGAGGTAATACTTAAAAGGAAAAGAAAAATAGACACCAATCACAGCATTTGTTTACTACAGACAAGGTCTGATCTTTAAGACCTACTTCTCCAATGTTGCTTGCAAAAGCCCTAGCTGCATCACAGTTGTTTAGAGTAGATTTTCTTAAGTGACCCTCCTTTCCTTAGCTGTTACTGTCACAGTTAATACTTGCAGAAAAGCTGTTCCCTTGAGAAATACTACTAGTGCCCAATTACAAGTTCCATCATCGATCATAAGTATTATTTATTCAGCAAAATGAATTGCTAATTAATAACTGATGAGCATTATGGCCTTGAAGTCTGTAATACTATTAATTACCTTGGCAATTGGAATTCTGCTGGTGAAGGACTACCAAGCACATTTTCTTAACAATTAGCACAGAGAGATTACTGAGTGCATACCTGCTACAACAACAAGGGATGATGATCTCCCAAGCTTTAAGAGAGCTGTGTAGTTTCTGAGAAGACTAAACAAGACTACAGCCCTACTGCACTGGACCGTATGCTTAGAACCACTCAGTGACAAAGGGAAAACCCTTTCATACATTGTGGTGATGGAGAGATTTGGCAAAATGAGTGTCCCTGCCGGGAAGCAATGCAGCAGCAGCATGGTCATGCTAACACACTGCTTTGTGCTTTGTACCCCGTGGCTGCTTGGCTGGGTCAGAGCACTGCAATGAGTGCATTGGCACGTGGCCTCAGGCCTCCAGCAACTGCTGCCTGAACATCTCCTAGCAGTTTAGCATCACTGTAAGAGTGAAAGGACAAAAGAACAGCTTTTTTGTGACATCAGGATTCACAACACTGATGTTAATATCGCTCTATAAGTTGAAGTTTTTCTCTTAACCCTTCTCTCCAGCCCTTCTTGGTTTTCTCTTTCTAGCTCTGTGTCACCTTGAATTTTGAGCGCAAATTCCCTGGGGCAGAGACTGGGTTTATATGTCTGTAAAGCCTCCAGAATATGTGTGGAGCTGTACAAACGAATTGAATACTACCCAGCAAACTGCAAGATTAAGATCAGCTGCTGCCACAATGCTAAGATTTGTTTTCTGATTGTCAATAAAAAAAAGTTAAGCTATTGCAAGAGCTCAGCTAAGCTCTTGGACTGTGCAATAGCTGCACAGTGATAAAGACCAAAATTCTTTATGTGAAGCACAGAGGTCTTCATGGGGATGAGATTCCAACACAGTATAGACATTATAAAAACACTGATTCTAGCTGCAATACAAAAGCATAGAACTGTATACAAGCCATCATATTTGCATCTGTTTTATTTAGTGCTCAAATAAGCTAGAGGATGTTGGAAACATACTAAGTCAGTCTTTTCTGCACCACTTAGCACACTGGTGGCCAGTCTCTGTTGTCATTTTAACTCCTTACCTCAAGGCTCAATTTTGCCTTTATCAAACTAAAAACAAACAAAACAAAACAAAACAAAAACCACCAACAGTTTTTGTACTGTACAGCAGAGAGATAGCTGTCATCTCATCAAAAAAAGGATACTTGCTCCAGCTACCCAGCATCAAACTGGTAATGTATGTGCAAAATAAGAAGGAAATCAACTTTACTGGAAATCTAAATCCACTGGATAAATGTCAAGTAGCAAAACAAAAGTCCACAAATTCAGTCTCATTCATCACTGCAACCATTTTTACAGGAAACTTTCTACAGTTTAAGCTTAGATAACACATTTCTGATCTGTGCACATGAAGTGAAAAAGAATAAATATGCTGTTTTTTGAAAAATTACACCCTGACAGCAGTGATCTCCCTGATCTTTGCAAAGAGAAATCTCCTTGTCTTTCGTGGATGGCTTACACAGACAATTTTATTTGGAAACCGGGGACTTCTTTACCTTTCTTTCTAGATCCAATGGTTTGTACTGACTGTCAAGCTATTTTTTGTCTCTGTACTGGCTAGCTGTAAAAGTCAAAAAGATCCTTGGCTAGAAATCTCTTAAAAAAATGGAAGATAGAATATGAAGAAAAGTTTTCTTGATCATGATAATTGCCTTCATGTGAAATAGAGCACGTAATCACAATCATTTTTCTTTGGTCCTACTAGTTGTGGCCTGCTTGTATCCATTTTTCTTACCTGGAGTTTTGTGGTCTGCCCCGTATTGTAGGACCAGGGCAAGCTTTGCCCACAACCTACTGCCACTCTCAATTCAGCTGGTAAGCAATTACTGATTTGGAAATGTTCAGCTAAAGGAAATGCTCAATTGTACATTCATTTTGCACTCCAATATAAAAGTTAAAAAAAAAAAGCCAGCATCACTGGCAGAAGGTCCAAACACAACCTGTTCCAGATTTTGTTCCCTCTAACCAGAAAGCCCTGCACTGCTTTTTGGCAGGCTCTTTACTGCCTGGTACCCTGACATAACCTCACATCATGAGAGCATACCATAAAAGCAGAAGTCTGGAAGCAAAACAGCTTTAACAATGTTTGGCCATCTGGCTTCGTTTGTTTTAACGTAGGGAGGAAGGGGCCTTGGCTCTGATCTCTGGGGATCTGGCCCAAACCTGGGGCTGTTGCTGGGACATTTCCTAGCCACATAAGTTGTCGCCACTGCCTGTTACACCTAATAAGGCTAGGCTACACTCAGGAACCCCCGTGCAGCTCCCAGAATGATGGGATGGGATTTGGATGCAAGGTATGCCTTCCCTTGCAGCACGTATTTTTCAAAGAGTCTTAGAATGGCTTGGATTGGAAGGGACCTTGAAGTCCATCTAGCTCCAACACTCTAACTGTGATTATAGCTGCCATCCACTAGATCATGTTGCCCAGGCTTCGATCCAGTCTGGCCTCCTCACACACCTCCAGAGCTGCATTTTGGCAGAGTTCTGTGGAGATACCAGTTTCACAAAGCTCGAAGATGGCCATCACTTGACCCACATCAACAACCACAAACAGCAGATACTCACTCTTTCGCCCTAGAAGATAGCATGTGTGTTTGCTAGGACAGAGCCCTGAAATATACCAAGGGAAGTGCCACAGCATTGTTCAAGCAAGTCCTGTCCTGAAGCCAAACCACCCTGAGGCATTATTATCTCCTCAGAAAACTATGTTTGAGCAGTGCCAGCAGGAACCCTGGAACCCATAAGCTTGCTCAAGACACAAAAAACTGATGTATTTTAGCTAGTAAGAAATAATGTTTTTTTAACTCATTACTTAATATTTTAAGAATCTGTGAGTTGAAAACATTTGCTAGAAAAAACATTGTACAATTGTCTAGGATAATATTGCTTGAATAGATGGAATTTGTTTTTCATCTCCAGCTGCACCTCCCTTAGATAAAGGGGCCAAAGGATATAAGATATCAGCTAAATTATCTGTGAAGCTCAACCCCAGAAATGCCCGCCTCTGCACAAAACAACTGTGTTTAATTTTGTATTTTATTTGAGAAACTTTTGTGGACAATTCAAGCAACAGGAATCATGTAAAGCTCGCAGTCAGAATTGCAAAATGTAAGAACTCATTTCACAAATAATACCTTCTTTAAATGCTAAAGCTTACATTTTCCTTTTTTTCCTTCCTGGCCAGTATAGCATGTAAACTAATCATGAGCTGCTTAGATTAATGCCTGTATATTTCATAAAATATAAGAATCACAGATTTTCTATTCCCTGATTGCAGTCAAAATAAAAAAGACAAATAGCAAAGTTGCCTACCAGTAGGATCACTCATTTATTCAATTTCATCAAGCTGGTATTTGGTTCTCCAGAGATGAGAGTCTCTCTGGAGAGTTCCTTTAAGAAGTTACCAAGGAACTTACTGGAAGATTGGAACTAATGGCACACTCCAGGGAAAAGACGTTAGAAAATTTTGTTCTAAAAAGCAGCCTGAGCTGTTTGAGAGATGCAGAAACCTTCAGCTCTCCTGTATGACTAGCAAATGTTTTTTGTTGCAAATTTTCGTTCTCCTCCTCAATCAACTTTCATCTTGCCAAATTCCTCTTCATTTCACACTATCTGTAGCAATACACTTCTTTGAATTCAACAGTGTGTCTACTTCGCACTGTTTATGATAAAGTTCTGGTTTAAATATAATTTATAGTGTACTATGGATAGCAGGGCAATTTGCAGAACTAGTCTTACATACAGGCTCAAAAATTTAATTCTTACCAAAGGAACAAAGTCTAACAGACTCCACAAAAATTGATTTCCCATTTCCACTTCTGGAATTTGTAACTCCAAATTTTGCATAAGATTATTTCAATTAAGCACAGAACAAAGCATTTTAGTGAAGAGAGACTTCATCTTCCATTGTGAACAGTATCAAATCTAGACCAAAATATTTGTTTCTGAGGTCAGAACGTAATGCGAACATCCTACAGTTTATTAAATTGTGCACTGAATGGCCAGAGAGAAAAAGTAAGGGAATGTAAGGAAATTAAGACAGAGTATCGAGTACCCAAAAAAATGAGTAAAACTAATTTTTTAATTAAAATGTAGTGTAGAACAATAGCACAATACAAGGAAAATAACAGAGAAAGCAAGGAAACAACTGAGAACGCCAACTATTAATTGTACAATACCAGAACTAAAAGACTTGTCTAGGCAGAGGCAGGCTAGAGGAGAGTGGGGGAAATATTTCATGGAGGAATACACAGTCCTGAAGGGAACAGAAATGAGATTTTACAAGGCTGTTTGAGCTAATGTCAAACACAAGAACAAAGGAGCATAAACTAAAGCTAAGGGAAGGGTCAGACCCTCAAGGAATTTAGGCAGAATTCCTTTATATTGGGAGTAGTGAATATACAGAATAAAAGGCAGAGAAGAGCAGTAGAAGAAAAAAAAAACCCTCAAAACTATTTCAAAGAATTACAAAAACAGAACCAGAACTCTAAACACAGCAAGAAGCATTCTCACAGAATCACAGAATTGTAGGGGTTGGAAGGGACCTCTAGAGATCATCGAGACCAACCCCCCTGCCAAAGCAGGTTCCCTACACCAGGTCGCACAGGTAGGCCTCCAGGCGAGACTTGAATATCTCCAGAGAAGGAGACTCCACAACCTCCCTGGGCAGCCTGTTCCAGTGCTCCGTTACCCTCACCGTGAAGAAGTTCTTACGCACATTCGTGCAAAACTTCCTATGCTGCAGCTTATGTCCGTTTCCGCTCGTCCTGTCTCCACGTACCACTGAAAAGAGACTGGCCTCACCGCTATGGCCGCCACACCTCAGATATTTATAAACCTGGATCAGGTCCCCTCTCACTCTTCTTTTCTCAAGGCTAAACAGACCCAGTTCACTTAGCCTTTCTTCACAGGGGAGATGCTCCAGGCCCTTCACCATCTTTGTGGCCCTCCGCTGGTCTCTTTCCAAGAGATCCCTGTCTTTTTTGTACTGGGGAGCCCAGAACTAGACACAGTACTCCAGATTAGGCCTTACCAGGGCAGAGTAGAGGGGGAGGATCACCTCCCTCGACCTGCTGGACACGCTCTTCTTAATGCACCCCAGAATGCCATTGGCCTTTTTGGCCACGAGGGTACACTGCTGGCTCGTGGCCAACCTGTCGTCCACCAGGACGCCCAGGTCCCTCACTGCAGAGCTCCTCTCCAGCAGCTCATCCCCCAGCCTGTATTGGTGCATGCAATTATTCCTCCCTAAGTGTAAGACCCTACACTTGCTTCTGTTGAACCTCATCCAGTTTCTTACTGCCCAGCTCTCCAGCCTGTCCAGGTCTCGCTGAATGGCAGCACAGCCTTCAGGCGTGTCAGCCAATCCTCCCAACTTCGTATCATCAGCAAACTTGCTGAGGGTGGCCACTATCCCCTCATCAAGGTCATTGATGAAGATGTTGAACAAGACCGGACCCAGCACAGACCCCTGGGGGACACCACTGGTTACAGGTCTCCAGCCAGACTCTGCACCACCAACAACGACCCTCTGCGCTCTGCCTGTCAGCCAGTTCTCAATCCACCTCACTGTCCACTCATCTATCCCACACTTCCTCAGTTTTGTTATAAGGATGTTGTGGGAGACAGTATCAAATGCCTTTCTAAAATCAAGGTAGATTACATCTACCGCTCTTCCCCCATCCACCCAGCATGTGACAGCATCATAGAAGGCCACCAAGTTGGTCGAGCACGACCTCCCCTTGGTGAACCCATGCTGACTACTCCTGATAACCTCCTTTTCTCCCAGTTGTCTGGAGATGGTATCCAGCACAAGCTGTTCCATCACCTTTTCAGGGACGGAGGTGAGGCTGACAGGCCTATAATTACCCGGATCTTCCTTCTTGCCCTTTTTGAAGACCGGAGTGACATTGGCTATCCTCCAGTCTTCAAGGACCTCCCCTGTTGTCCAAGACCTCTCAAAAATGATGGAGAGCGGTTCGGCAATGACCTCCACCAGCTCTCTCAGCATACGTGGATGCACCCCATCAGGTCCCATGGACTTGTGGACCTTAGGAACAAATTCTGGAACAAAATTGCTAACTAAACAGTTAGGCTTCTTTCCTATGAGGCTAATTTTCTATTTGTCTCCCTTACAAATACAAGGGGAGAGTTGCAGAAGCCCCACATGACAAGGAAACACTTTTTTTCATCTGTAGGACTCCCGGCCACGCAGACCCTGGGACTTGGTTGTCCCAGAGTTACTGAGAAGTACTCAACCCCTCATTGAGATACCAGTGATCTCCAAAAGTTAGCAACATCCATTTTTCAACTTCAACAAATTTTAGCAGAGCTGAGTGAACAAAGTCTCTTTCAAGCTCTAGGTTTAAGCAAATCATGCCTGCAAATGATACACATTAAACCTTAAGACACTGAAGAAATATGTGTACTTCACTCTCCTGGAACTCCATGCCTTGGAAGTCTTTTTCCCAGGCTAAACAATATATAGGCAGCAGTTTGCACTCTTCCCCATGGGCAATCGCTCAGCAGCCTAATATGTTTCAGTAATGATTTTTTCCTAAGATTCAGCTTAAATTTTCTCTTGCTTAATTTCACCCCATCACTCTTAGTTATACCTTCCTGTACCATCCTAACTATCCTCACTCGATCTCTTTTTGAAGTTCAGGCTCCCTTCAAACTTAGCTGTGCTTCCCATCAATCATCTCTACCAAAGTCACAGATATGGCAGTTAGTTTGTTTTTTTCCAAGTCTTTCTTAATCATTTGGTCCCTTCTGCCCTGATTGCTTTGTTGCTCCTCTCACCTTCTCAACAGTTTGTCAATATTTTTGTAACAATACTTTTTCCAAGATTTCATGCAGTATTGCAGGTATGGTTTCAGATTGACACATATCAAAGTTATTGTCCTTCTAATGTAATATGTAATATTGCCTATGTTTCTGCCCTTGCATTCCCAATTCATCAAAGACGCATAGAACCAACAGTAAATACTCTGAGTTGTAGAGTTTGTTTTGCAAGAGGTTCCTGCTTTGACTGTGAGACCAGCTTTGTGAAAAAAAGCCAAGCATACAGGACACCAAAGTGCTTCCAAGTCTGGTCCTTGTCTGCAAGCTCAATAAGAGCATGATGCCAAAAGCAATTAACAAATATTTTAAAAAAGTAAATGAACTGGTTTTGAGTTCCTTTGGAAAGCTCTCAGGAGCTTCACCTCAACTAAATCTGACCAGATAGTTGCAAGCAGTCCCCGAAGTCCTTCAGTTGTGGCACACAGAACAGAGACCTGGGTGTACCTGGTGCTAATACAAAGGAAGAAATACTCTGTTTGTCATGTAACCACATAATAGGCAGCATGCTTCCTGCAAAGTGTTACTCACATAGCTCAGCTACAGAGAAGTGAAAAGACAAACTTCAGTGTTTACCACAACTTGGGCAGGAAAGTGCTAAAGGACTGCTCACTAGGCATTCATGTGAATAACAGTAACTTCACAGAGGGAGTCTACATTCCACAATTTCTCAGATGGAGGGGAAGAAGGAGAGGAGGAGAAAAAAAAAAATGTTCTCCCTACCCAGAACTGATAGGGTACATCTGAAATGCGTTAGCAGGTAATTCTGACTCCTCCCTGCAAAAGGAAAAGCATCAACTGAGCATCCAGCCAGGGTTCCTTCATGCAGCTGTCAGAGCTATCTATAATCATTTGTTTCCTCATATTTTATTTATTTTTTCTAAGACTTATCCCTGGTCATCGTAACTAAAATCTCTCCAGATGCATTTGCTACTTAATTCAGTGATGACTAGTGATCAAAAAGTCTGTAGACTTATCTCACCTCATTGTAACTGAAAGAAGAGATGGTGCATATCAGTACCAGCTTAGTGGAAGACATTATGAAGAAAAATTTCCTTTCACACCTTTACTTAATTTATTTTGTTTGAAGCTTACCCATATTTAAAGTCCTAGTCAGACAGAGTGCAGGTATATAGAGACAACGAGTGAATTCTGTGCGTAAACTAGTTACTGCTCATTAGCTGAGCAGCAGTACTTCTACCTGTTCTTAACCTACAATGATTACAGAACTGAGTATGTAAGCTTGAAAAATTCATTTCAGTTCACACATGAAACTCGTCCAAGATACATTAATTCCTGAGAAATAAAAAGGAATGAAAACCAAGAATAACTCAGCAAGTGTCTCTGGCTCCAGCCTACCCATAACATGTGTTCATGCAAGTCCCAAGGCCAAGGATATCAGAGATTAGATTAAGATGCTCGGGAAGAGAATAAACCTGGAGTGAAATATGGCCAAGGGCTGACATATAGGTGAGACTGGACAACTGATCTCAACTAGCCAGGAGTAACATAATCGAGTGGTATTTGTTTGGATTTGTTTGGACATAGACATTTCATGTATAGCTAGGTAGGATTGTAACAGCCAAAAGTAACGTCCTTTACTTTTTAACCCAAATTTCTAGTTCTCTGTTATACCAGTTCAAAGCAAGGGACCATCTAGTGCAGTTAGGGAGAGGTCCAAAGTTTTGAACCAAAGTTTCAGAATTTTTAGAGAAAGTGCAAGTCCATGGTAGGGAAACAGGATAATGTGAACTTGGAAGATTGCCTCCTGGTACCTCCTGACCATTCTTATGCTCAGCCCCTGAAGCCTGCAAGCTAATGTTGCTCCTAATGCCATGTGAATTTTCTCTATAATAACTTGGAAAAGTACATACAAACATCTAGCTCTTTTTCAAGATTCACTGTCTACTTGCTCTGGGCTGCACCTCATGGAAGTAAACCTCATAAAAAGAGCTGAAATACCACCTCCTTTAGTATGAAACGTGCATTCAATCCTTTTCATTGGCTTTCCCTTTATCCAGGTGGCATAGAAGAGGCAGACACTGGGTCTGGATTTGCCTTCTGAAAAGCATCTGCTACCCCATATATCCTTGTCATGTCCCTTCTTGTTTTTGTTCATTCTAAATTAAATAGTGCCAATTCTTCCACTCTCTCCTCATTCAGAAGTCTTTTCACATCTCTCCAGATTTCCATCATCCTGGAACAAGTACCTTTATTTCTGCTATTTCCTTTGTGAGTTAAAGTAATAAGAACTGAATGCAAAGAAAGTCTTTTATAATAACGCTGTTCTAATATTCTCACTGTCATTTCATTCTCCCAATGGAAACCTTTCATTTTCTTTTTAACCACTGCAAGGCACTGAGGGGAGCCCCTTGCTGGGCTGTCCAGGGTGATGCCCAGAGTCCATCACAAGTAGTTAGGGTGAATTTGGAGCCAGTGATGTGATCCAGATCTTCCATCATAATCTCTGCCAGCCCTGCTGCCACGGGTGCCCCAAAACTCTGTTTATTCATTCTGTCAGACTGAAGCAGCTGATTCCATTTACTGCTCTCCCAAAGACAAGCCCAGAGGATTTGAGTCCTTATATTAAATCAAACTTGTCCTGAAGGCAGTGGGAGTTTGCAAGAGCAAAGAGACTGAGCCGGAGTCAGTTCTTCAAACCAAGAGCTCAGGCTCTGCTCATAATGAGCACCATGGGACCAAGGTCGGAGGAAGGGGAAAGTGGAAACTGTGGACTTTTTACTGACAGATAATCAGCATGGCATCTCACTACATTGCAGATCCTCACCTCTCCTACTCTGCAAGTTTTCAGGCTGCAGAAAGCTTCTCAGCTGTTCCAAGGTCGGGTTGGCCCATAGCATGTCACTGGGGACTCATTCCCTTGATAAGTGCTATGCTTTGGATTTCACTGCCAACAGTAAGTCACAGGTTTTAGAACCATAGAAACACCAATGTTAGAAAGGATACACAAAGATCAAAGAACTCCAGGCCACACACAATACCATCAAAATTCAAATGTTTCTTGAGCATCGGTCAGGGCTGTGCTCACTGCCATGGGCATCATCACCCACAAATTCACTTAATAACTTCAAGATCTTTACTGGAGTCATTGACAAAAAACATTAAAGAGACCTGGTCCAAAAACGAAACCCTAAGAAATCCCACCAGCAGCAACTAGGGCAGCTCTCAGGCTGTAGCCTCCCCTTGCCCAACACAGCCATGTTGTGGCAGACATCTTGGGACATTCTGAGGGTCACACCTGAGAACAGCTTTCTGATGTTACCAGCCACCTTCCTGACAACCGCCGTAAGTGCGGGGACCCCGTCAACAGAACACCAGTCGCTGACTGACCTGTGCCTTGACAGCACAGAGCTACGTTGAGGAGCAACTTACTTTGAGCCTTCCCACCCGCTGTTCCCAACCCCTGTGGAGGAGGATGGATCCTCCTCCACTGAAAAGGCGTCGGCTGATGGGAGCAGCCACCAATCCGAGCCGATGGATGTCAGTCCACCTGCAGGCGACACCACAGAGCCCATGGAGGTGGACCCACCTTCAGAGGATGAGCCAATGGAGGTGGATCCACCTCGCTCAGGGCGGAGCAGGCACCACAACATCGTGCATGTTTGGAGACGGTGCTACATCCATCGGTGTGCATGGGGCTCTCGATTTCCATCTTGGTGTTGAAATGTGACCATCCACCAGAGAGCCCCTGCGCCAGCAGCTGCTCCCCATCACTCTTTCTTCCCGTCCTCCCTCCTCATCCCTCCTCAAGACCTCTCACCTCTTCTTTCCCGAGCTCTGAGGATATGGGAAAGACTGAGCCTGGGTCCTCTGAGCCACTGCACCACCACAACAAGAAACCAGTGGACAGCTGTGAGCTTCCTGCAGCCTCAAGGTGAGCCCTGAGGAAGAGGGCAGGACTAGAACAGGATCCTTTGAGATGTGCCCAGACAAGAGGAATCCAGCAGATGGCCCTGAGTTCCCTGCAGCCTCCAGGTGAGCTCTGAGGAAGAGGGCAGGTCTGGGACTGTTGTCCTCTGAGTTGTGCCAGGACAAGAGGAAGAGCCTATCAATGGCCCCAGGCATCCTGCAGCCCTCCAGGTGAAATCAGAGAAGCTCCAGATGCAGCTGTTTCCTTTGGTGAATCAGAGGACCATGATTTGCGTGGGAAGAAGGTCTGACGGTCAGCGTGAAGCCTCATTCCAGTTGCTCCTTCAGAACTTTCTTGTATGATTGGACAATAAAACACCTTAAAAGGATAATACCAAATCACAATAATAAAAACAGCAAAATCAGTAAAGTGCCTTTCTGTTTTTGGTACATAAGTCTCCACTGGGACTCCTGTTACCCCTCCCACTCTCCCCAGTGTCCTGACAGATCTCCCAGCCCACATCCAGCAGCAAATCCCTAACATCCTGGCCGTGCCCAATGGCACTGCTGAGGGAGCAGCGCTCTGCCAGGGGAGAGAGGGCATCAGGAGCTGCAGAAAGATACTTCTTGTTCCACACCCACCATCTTCGGTGAAGAAGTGTTTTTTTTTAACATCCATCTGACCCTTGTCTGGCACAGCTGCATTCTATTCTTGTTACCATCACCAGAGAGCAGATAACAGTGCTGTCTCTCCGCTCCTTCATGAGGCCACCATGGGGCCTTCCTTCTGCCTTCTCTTCTCTGGGCCATACAAATCAAGCTGCCTCAGCTATATGCCTATCATAGCACTTGTGACCACAGGAGTATCACATGTTGTGCTCGGATTTGGTGCCACCAGAACTGTTTTCCCACTTAGTGAATTATCCTTTGGTGCAACATCTGCAAACTATCCTCACTCGCATCCTGCAAAGTTGCTTTCATCAGAAACCATTGGCCTTCTTGAGTTTACGAGGAAAACCATTTTGAGTTACCCACCAAACAATTGCTCCTTTGTCCTAACTTCATATCCTTTTAGGAGCATGTAGACTTACATATATTCCATTTTGGAACTTAAAAGACGTAATAGTGTTCCACTGACTGGCATAAAAATAGATTTGCATGTGTTTATGTAGCAGGTATCAGTATATATTCTTTGGCTCTAAGCCTCTTTGTCACTACCTGTATTAAAATAAAATTTAATAATCTGTATCCATCAACTCTAGCCACTACTGACCAATGGGGACTGTCTCTCAGTCATCACGCATTTCTAGCATAATGAATCCATTTGTACAGAATACACAGTGGGCATTTCAATTCCTAATACCACTGTCCCTGTGCCATTTGCATTTGTTATTTGTATTCATGAACATTTCCAGAACTAGATGGGAAGATAAAATCTTAATTTTTCTTCAGGAATTTGAGTGAGTTTTGGACAGTGGGTGGCAGGTTGCCTTTCACACGGCAAACTTGCACAGCATATAATAATAACAATGAAAGAAATACAGGGCAGAGAACAGCACGGGCATCCTGCCACTTTTCCTGTTAGGAAAAGCCAGATGAGCTGCAGAGTTCATATTATAATATCCGTTTGAAATTCATCTCGTATGAGGCCAGGCTTATGAAAAGGGAAGTATGAAAAGATCAGAAAGAAAGAGAATATTTTTGTTCTCCTTTCAGATTACGTACATTGTTTTTTGAATGGACTTGCTCTGACGGTGTTTTCACTTGGCTTTACTCTTTATATACACTTATTTTTTCATGATGAAAAATCTTCTGAAACAGAACAGTATCATCATGGTCATTTGGTGGTGTCTCAATCCCTAAAATTACTTCATCTATGCACTGTTTTCTAACTTCTTTTAAGCTGATGGTCTTCCACCACATACTGTGCACAGAAGCTTTCGGGAACTATACTACTCACATTGCACTGAAGAAAAGCAGCATCTCTTAATTCAAATACTTTATGACTTTATATAATAGAATGAGTCAGGAGAGCAATTAGAACATTAACCCGTAGTAATCCTAGCTGGATTTTGAGCTTAGCACTGACGAAAATCCTGACCGAACGACAAACACAGAATATTTAAAAGCCTGCCAGATGACACAGATACTGCCAAGCAAAACACATCATTAGTCTTGGTTACAAGCAAGGTTCTCTCACTAAGTTTTTATTAGCTTGAGGTACGACCTGGTGCAGATCAGTGTTCTGGGAAACGAATGCTGCATTCCCACAAGCACACACAAACAGCTGCTTGACAGATACTCCACAGAAAACTACCTAAAAGCAAAGCAACTCTTAAAGGTTAAAACAGCAGATACAGAGCACCGAATCAGATCTTAACCCACACGCACAGAATGAGGCCATGGTTAGGATGGTTAGGGCAGAGCAGGCAAAGCTTTCCACTGGGTATTGGGCACAGGGTGGGTCCTATCCCATCTCACATTCCTCCTGCCACCTTCTCTGTCTGTGGGAACCAGTGGAAAGGGCAAATCTCACGAGAAATCAAACAGCCAAATTACATCCAGATTTGACCTCAAGAAACCTATTCTGGTCATGGCCTCATTCTTCCCTAAGGTATGCTGGCTGCTGGCAGGGTGAGTACACTGGGTGATGTGCTAGTCCCTGCACTTCTCCCTCTCCATTCACAGATTTGGTCTGGGGCACATCCAATTCAACTGCAGGCAGCAAAGAGTTAAAGTTACATGTGTTAAGGAAGATTAAGGTTGAAAACTGTACTAAGACTTTATTTTTTTCCTGTGCAAGAAAAGAGTGTTTGTGAAACATCTAAAATAGTTGTGCTACAGGCTAGCAAAGAAAGGATACAAAAATGAGGTTGGAAGTAATAGACCTATAAATCTGGCATCCCATACCTTGGTCTTGCAATTTGATCTTACCAACAGACACTCCCTGATTTCAGCAGCTCCCTTGTGCTCCAAGACACCCAGTGTGCAGCTCCGCAGCCTTGCACTGCTGCCAAGGGAAAGCAGCATTGCTTGAACCAACTTCAGCACATGCTGTGCAAGGCTGGGCACTTATTTCCAAAGCACTTCTTCACAAGAAGCCATTCCTATGAGCCACCTGGATTTCTTAGATTTTCCAAATGTAATGCCATTGCCTCCCCAGTATCATTTGCACTGGGCTGCCTCTCTATGCACCACGCAGTGAGCGGCTCTGGCAACAGCAAATTGGCATGCTCTTCTCTCTATACAAACTTGCCAGAATTATTATTTGAAATGTATTGGATAACATTTCTAAATAACATTCACTACTCATTTGAGTAACCGAATTGATCAGTTGTAGAAACATCTGCTTCTAAATTGAAATAGCAAAGATCACGCGTTTGTCCTTCTTTGCCTTGGATTTTAAATTTGTGCACACCAGCATGATGAGCTGTAGTTTTGTAGTCACATCAATAGGTGGTGCTATCAATTTCCATAACTTCCATTGGGTAAGAAAAGATGAGTTATTGCCATGATATTTTGGTTTCCAAAAGCTGAAATATGCCTATCAATAAAGGCTACAGCTCTCTGTGGTGGCACATTAGCAAATATTCTCAGCAAGATATAAATCTAATGCCAGAAAGAAGACTCACCACTCCTCCCTGAAGTCTCAATGATTCTTCAAAGCTCTTGCACTGAAGCATTATTTTCTGTGAAATTAGTTTTCATAGAGTTCTCTCCTGCTCCCACCAGCTGCTGCATCACCCCAAGCCTCATCCTGTTGCAAAGCTCGTGTTAGCCACCAGTCCCCCTGAGTTATGAGTATGCGTCTCCAGAAGAAACCACACCTCACTGCCCAAAATTCCATACTCAAACATAGCCAAGGGCACGCAAGTCTTAAGAATGCCATTTTCTAAGTTCCTCACTTCCCATACTTGGGCCAGATTTTCTATGTTGTCAGCAGGTTCTGCTACAAAGCTCTTGAAAATGTTATCGAATATCCAAAGAGGTTTTGAGACCTGGACCTGGCAATCAGCTCTGCACGTGAAACACAAGAGAACTTGGCCTTTATTAATGGGAAGTGCATAATTTGAAAATATTATGTCCAAATTGTTGCCACATAAAAAAAAAAAAACTCAAATTGACTTTTAAATCTGTTTATTTCTTTATACCACATTGTGGATAGATAGTATTCTGCAATAAAAGAGGTAAGTGATGTGTTATCCTAGTGCATATACTCAAGGTGCTTTTATAACCATATCCATATTGTGAATTTTCCAACATACAAGCACATCATGAGTTGAAGAGTTAGTTCATTCATAAATTGTGTCTTTGTAAAATCACTGCCTTTCTATAATGCTACATATGTGCATACACTAACTTAAATATTCTAAATATAGCAAGCACACCACTATGACCTTCTCCTGGTTGAACAGGCAGGCACACGTGCTGCCACACAGCTGACTCTGTGCACCCAGCAGCACTGGCACTGAGATTTTTGCTACCTATGGCTCTGGGACACCCAGATTGCAGCATCACCTGCACAGCTCAGAGGTGGCTTGGATGAGGTTTTCATCAGTCTTTAGCTGAGAAGTGACCTGTTGCACGTGGCTCAATGGTGCCATCCCATCCATGGGCATCACCTGGCACCGTCAGGGTAGTACTCTCAGTGCATAGCCCTAGATGGAATGAAAGAGTTCAT